>NW_028317852.1:12640634-13860951 GCF_062004578.1 Staurois parvus
AAGGAAATCGAGGAACTGATTTCTGTAGCAAAAGGCCATCCCTAGAGATTCAGGAAGACATGGGCTTGTTGGAGTCATTTCAAAACCACTACCACTTATCACCTACTAATGCATGAAAAGCCTACACCCCCTGACTAAATAACTGAATACAATGTTGTGTCATAAGACACCCTATCCATCTGTGATGCATTTGATGCATACTTAGATGGATTGGGACTCCACATCATAACCTACCTTTCAGGTTTTTGACCCACAACTTAACCCATTGGATGATCTCGCTCATATTGGCTCCTAGGCTCCCCCCCTTTTTTTTCTCTTTCTCCTTATATTCCACCCTACTACCTCACTTTGAATCTCCTTCTTCATCTTTTCATCTCTCTTATTCCTCTTTCCCTCACACCTTTTGTATGAGTTCATCAATCACATATCCCCAACAAAATATGACATGTAATCTCTCATACAGGTGTGACTAGATTCACATAGATCACACTCTCCCGAAATGGACACACAAATTATAACACACTTATCAACATGTAATATCTTTTCCTGGCATTTCATATTCCTTCAACATAAGGGCCTACAAGTAGAAAGGCGGTAATTAACATACATATAATGACTTACCTATTGCACCTTTTGTATCTGCTGGCTTGCTATACACTTTTGGATATAAAGTTATATCTTATTACGCCTTGTACTACAATTCAAACCCATAGCCCATCTGCGAAACAGGATGCTGCATATTGTGTCTGTGTTTGGACTGTAACCCATATTTGTATTCATATTGATCTGCCTTAACTCTTCCAATAAAATTATATTTGGAAAAAAAAAAAAGAAGAAAATTGGCCAGGGTAGCAAAGGGGGTAAAAGTGCCCAGTAGGCAAGTAGTTAAATTGTTTTTATTTATTTTATTTACATTTTTAAGCTTTACTTTCATGAAAACTAAATATGGCAAATAAAAAATATAATATATATAATAACACAAATCAAAAACATAAAAATTACCTTTTCCCTTTCAATCTGTAGTGCTGTAATTTTCTGTAGAATGCAATGCAATATGGCTACCTGGAGATGTTTGATACACAGATGATGTACAGAACACCCCTCAGAAATGTAATTTCCTGATTATGTGATTGGCTCACTGATTTTCCCAGAAGTCTGCACTAAGATACAAATCAGATTTTAGGCATCCTCACACACTCTACAACAAAAATTACATTTTGGTTTGATTCTTTCAAAGGGTGAATCACTTCTAAATGGATTCAGACCCTGCCACTGTCCTCATTAGAACTGATTAGCTGATCGCTAATAAAAAAGTCACTCCCATTCACATTCACTTTGCACATGGACTCAGACATATAGCTATTTCTTTAGAATAACAAAAGGTAGGAATCTGCATCAAAGTTTGTTAACCGCTTCCCAATCGCCCTACAGCAAAAGTACTGCCACAGAGTGGCAGGGCTGCGCAAAATCACGTATATATGTGATTTTGTATTTCCGGGTAGGGGGGCGCTACCCATGCCACCATTGGCGGCTACAGCTGTCAATCACCGGGTCCCAGTTGGAGATTCCCCGCGAGCACCAGGCGATGGCTGAGGAACACTGACAGAGGAGAAAACAATACGGATCTCTTCCCTGTCAGCACCAGCATGCTGCTTTATATTGTCCTGCATAGCAGAGCAATACAAAGCAGCATGCTTACATAGTAAGCTTTTTATTAGCACTGATCACTGTATTAGTGTCAGTGGTTATGTCAGTGGCAGTTAGTCAGTTTCCCCCTAGTGTCAGAATGCCCTCTGCAGTCCCGCTAGAAGTTGCTGATTGCCGCCATTACTATTATATTAAAAAAAACAAATTCCAGTATACATACTGCCACTTGTAGACTCTATAACTTTCACGTAAACCAATTAATTTACATGTATTGTGATTTTTTTTTAGCAAAGACATATAGCAGAATACATTTTGGCCTAAATTTATGATGACATTTTGATATTTTACTGGATTATTTTTTACTGGATATGTTTTATAGCAAAAAGTAAAAAATATAGTTTTTTTTTCAAAATTGTCTGTTGTTTAGTTTTTGCACTATAAACAAAAAAGACACACAAGCAATCAAATACCACCAAAAGAAAGCTCCATTTGTTGGAAAAAAAGGAGATACATTTCATTTGGGTGCAGAGTTGCATGACTGCGCAATTGTCAGTTAAAGTAATGCAGTGGCATAACATGGCCTGGTCAGGAAGGGGGGGGGGTAAATCCTCTGGAGGGCAAGTGGTTAAAATCCCTGCAATGTGCATAGATCACCTAGAGGGGAATGTTGATTTCTCAACAAAAGTGGAGTTATTTTTTAACTTCATTGCTATCACAAGTGACAAAATCATTGTCCCTTCTGTGTGAAGCCACCCCAGCTGCTTACTGAAGTCCCAGGATCTCCAGAGGAACAGGAGAGAGATCCCAGGAACCACCGCAGGTGGCAGCAGTAGTGGGGTGGGGGGTGAAGGAGGGTGTCTTTGCAGTGCTTTCAGAGTGATCACTGTTACAAATCAAAGGGCACATGCAGCCACGATCTTTTAAAACCACTTGCTTACAGGACATTTAAATACATACAAATGTCAGGAAGAGATTAAAAAATACTATTAAAAAGTACAAGTCTGTGGTGCTAAGGCAAACCAAATTCTTGTGTTCTTCATGTGTTAACAAAAAAATAGTAATAATTCTATGAAACCCTAAGAAAATCTTCCCCACTAATCCCACTTTCATTTTTGTAAAACATCATAGATCTTAGAAATCATAGACCATAGAAAAAGATCATATGAATGATACCAGCCTTGTGAAAACAAATAATAATACAGGCCTTATTTAATATAAGAAAGGTCTGTGCAATTGCTATATAAAGAGGTGCTACTTTCTCACAACACTCTAAAAAGAAGACTGATGCTTTGTGCAGCTATAATTCTTATTCAACTAACTTCTAGATACAAAGACTCTCATTAACCTTGAAAATTGATTGAAGCACTGATGTCATTGGTCTAGATGTGCTGTTACTTGTCATAATGGTGAACTATCTAAAGACATTTTGTTCTGTGATTATGTGAAAACACCAACTACAAGCACAGATATCCTTGCAAAAATATGCAACCTTTTTTTTCTACTTATGATCTCAGCTAGAAATACTACATTGACATCTGTATTTTAAGACAATTTGTGGAGTTAATAAGAGAATTAAAGTGGTTCTAAAGGCAGAAGGTTTTTTTTACCAAAATGCATTCTATGCATTAACATGAGGGGCGATCAAAGGGTTAAATGTGTGCTAGGTGTGTTTTACTATGGGGCCGTGTGTTAGTGCTTCACTATAATCACACTGCTTTGCATGGCTGTACTGTTCACAGTCATGCAAAGCAGTGCGCACGAGCTGACAGGAAGGAGAACTGTTTTGTTTCCAAACTGTTCTCCCCGTCGGAGATGCTCGGCAATCACCGGGCACCGGTGAGTAATCACCAGCCGGGACCCGGTGATTGACAGTTGCGGATGCGAATGGCAGTGCAGGTAGAGCGTGTGCACGCCCCCTACCTGGAAATGCAAAATCACATATATATATATGTGATTCTACGCACCCGTGCCGCACTGTAACAGTATATCGGCTCTGGGGCAGTCGGAAAGCAATTAAAGTAACTCAGAGTCGTAAGGCAAAAAATGGTCTGGGTAAATCCTCAGGAAGGCAAGTGCTTGAGGTAAAAAAAACCTTCTGGGTACAGCTCCCCCCTCATCCCCCTTATACTTACCTGAGTCGCATCTCAATAAAGCGATGTGCATGAGAGCCGTGGTTCCCCTGGGTTTCTCTTTCCTCATTGGCTCGCATAGCAGCCAGAGCAATTGGCTCCTGCTGCTTTCAATCACAGCCAGTGAGCCAATGAGGCGAGAGCAGGGATAGTACCGGGCTGCACTCTGTGTGTGAATGGACAAAGCAGGGAACCTAAAAGGAAGAGGATCTGGGCTGCTTTGTGCAAAACCATTGCACAGAACAGGTGTCAGGTGTCAGGAGTCAGTAGCTGGAATGACCATATATATGTAGCTACACACATAGACCTAAACCAGACCATGTATATATATATATATATACAGTTGTGGCCAAAATTATTCAACCCCCACTGAAATTGAGTGTTTTGGCCAGTTTGACATTGCTTTTGATCATTCAGTCATCTTGCTTACATTTACATTAAAGAGGCACTTGTAGGTCAGACAAATATAACATAACAGTTATAATGAAATAACCACAAATGTCTTTTCTGTGCTCACAGCATTATCAGTTTTATTCAACCCCCAAGTGACATTCAATCTTAGTACTTAGTACAGCATCCTTTTACAGTTATAACAGCTTTTAAACGTGAAGCATAGCTTGACACAAGTGTCTTGCAGCGATCTACGGGTATCTTCGCCCATTCTTCATGGGCAAAGGCCTCCAGTTCAGTCACATTCTTAGGCTTGCGCACTGCAACTGCTTTCTTTAAGTCCCACCAGAGGTTCTCAATCGGATTTAAGTCTGGTGACTGCGATGGCCACTCCAAAATGTTCCAGCCTTTCCTCTGCAACCATGCTCTAGTGGACTTGGAGGTATGCTTGGGATCATTGTCCTGTTGAAAGGTCCAACGTCTCCCAAGCCTCAGGTGTGTGACGGACTGCATCACGTTTCCATCCAATATCTCCTGGTACTGAAGAGAATTCATGGTACCTTGCACACGCTGAAGCTTCCCTGTACCTGCAGAAGCAAAACAGCCCCAAAGCATGATTGACCCTCCACCATGCTTCACAGTAGGCAAGGTGTTCTTTTCATCATAGGCCTTGTTCTTCCTCCTCCAAACATAGCGTTGATCCATGGGCCCAAACAGTTCTAATTTTGTTTCATCAGTCCACAGAACACTATCCCACAACTTTTGTGGTTTGTCCACATGGCTTTTGGCATACTGCAGTCGACTCTTCTTATTCTTTGGAGACAGCAAGGGGGTACGCCTGGGAGTTCTGGCACGGAGGCCTTCATTACGCAGTGTGCGTCTTATTGTCTGGGCTGAAACTTCTGTACCCACATCTGACAAATCTTTTCTCAGTTCCTCAGCAGTCACACGGGGACTTCTCTCCACTCTACGCTTCAGGTAGCGCACAGCAGTCGAAGTCAGCATCTTCTTTCTGCCACGACCAGGTAGCGTTTCAACAGTGCCCTTTGCCTTGAATTTGCGAATGATGCTTCCTAAGGTGTCTCTTGGTATGTTTAACATCTTTGCAATCTTCTTATAGCCATTGCCCTTCCTGTGAAGAGAAATCACCTCTTCTCTTGTCTTCCTGGACCATTCTCTTGCCTTCACCATGTTTGTAACCACACCAGTAAATGTCTAGAAGGAGCTGAGTATCACAGTCATTTTAAAGCTGCCTAATTGGTGCTTATTATGCTTGATTGCTGCTCGGTGACATCCACAGGTGTTTTCAATACCTGATGGAAAGCACCTGTATGAACCTCTGTTCTTCAGAGTGGTAGTCTTTAAGGGGTTGAATAATTGTGGCAATGAAGAAACCACATAAGAACCATTTACTACTGTATTACATAAACAATTGATGTCATTTTAGTTGCATTTGGGTAGTTACAACGTCCTTGTAGGATTTGATTCTGAATACAATTCCAAATGTACACTATAGTCCCTAAACCCCTTTACAGCATTGGGGGTTGAATAATTTTGGACACAACTGTAACTGCAGAAACCTAAACAACTAACTAAATACACAATAAGTACAGTATATACAAATTAAACATGCAAGGCAGGTTAAAACTATGGGAGTAGTTGGGAAGGGGGAAAACAAAGCTGGGAAAAGAGCAAGGCAGCAAGGTAATGGGAACAGGGCAGGAGCAAGAGCAGGGTCAAGAGTTAATAGCAAGAGAGTCTGGCAGCGGCACAGCAAACAGGGTACAAGGCAGGAGCAGCCAAACCACTGACTCAAGGAGCTATAGAAGAAGTGGATGTTTCCCTCCCAGTAGGCATGGCCAGGTGGAGCTGATGGCTGGGGACACTTGCTGGAGGCCAAAAAAACTGCAGCTAACTGCCCAGGGAAGCACAGTGCCACCAGCAGGTGAACCAGGTCAGTATAGCATGATTGTTATTTTTTTTTTAATGACAACATTTTGAATTACTTTCAGTCTATTGCCCAACCTTCTTGTCTACTCCCCAGTGAAAACCATGCTTCCAGAACTAAATACATGTTACAAATAGTCAATTACTGTATGAAATTGGTATATAAGGCTTTTCTATAAACTTTTGCTGATGTGAGCAGTGACTAAGATTGCTTGCTATTTTTATACAGATGTTCATTGATTAGTGGGAAAGTGTTGGTACACATATTAGATTTAGACAATGAAATCCATACCTTTCTTACTGGGAAAAAAAATAAATAAAAAGCACAGATCAAACAACGTGAGACAAATTGCAGAGATGTATTGATTTTATGTTTTGTGACACAATGTACAGATTATAGCATACCTTTCTTTAATATTTGAAAACTGACTAAATTAAATGTATTTTGTCATGGTAAAAACGCCATACTATTCACTTCTACTAATAATATATCTAGTCAAATAAAATATAATAATTGTTTGAAAAAAACATACAGCAAGTCATGTTGAAACCTTTAAAATTGTTTTCTATGCACACCTTGTAGAAAATAGTATTTCCAGAAGTACAGACATATAGTTGAAGAAATTAAAGTAGAACTATGGTCATTAGCTAAAAAAGTAACATGCTGTGCCCTGTCTCCTATGTTTTCTAACTGAATGATGATGCTATTCCCTGGCCACGTGGGGTCTCCTGCATGGTAGGGGTTGGGGAAAAACCTGGCAACCTACCCTGTAAAATAATTGCTAAGAGAATTCATGGAAAAAGTTGCTTACGAGTGACGGTCCATGCAATCGCCAAGGGTTGAATACGACTGAATGGGTAGAAAGAGAGAGATGATGCTAACCCTCCATTTCTAAATCTAGGGCTTTATTATCACCCACACATCATCTGTGCATGCAAGGTCTACAACTCAATGTGCTGATCAGGGGCGGACTGACCATTTGGAAACTCGGGCACTGCCCGAGGGCCCGGGGTCAGTAGGGTGCCCCAAGAGATGCCCCTGGTACCTTTTTCATAGACTTTTTTGAGTTTGGGCAAGGACACAGGGGCCCCATGAGTTGTCAGTCCACCCCTGGTACTGATGCATGTGGAGTGGACTGTTGGCATTTTCACTGCTCATAGACAAGCTTTCTATAAATTGCCAGGACTAGCCCCATTCCTTTTTTAAAGTTCTGGCTCACACATATTTGTGATATACAGCACCAGTGCTAGATTGCCCCTCCTACTGTAAGACCCTTTCTCCAGCAGGGTGAGCAGGGCAGTGCTAAAGTATGCTGAGAGGCAATACACATGTGTGAATGTAGATTGTATCAAAAAAAAGTGAGTGAAACATAGGCATCAATTCAAACTCAGCTTTATATTTATTATATCAAATACATTCATGTAATTAGTTATCAGCAAAGTGTTTTAATCTGTATTAACTACATTTATATTATTTTGTGTAATTGTATGCCACACCATCTGAAATAATTATTGAGGTGCTGTATAGACACATTTATGCCCTGGTTTTTCATATCCAGATATCATAATTGTCTATACTTATAAATGTTAAAGGAGTTTACTTCCTCACTGATCTTTAACCCATCAAATGTTGGGACACCAGTTATACCTCAGTTCATGGTGGTCAGAGGCCAGGTGCATGAACTTTGGACTTTCCCTATACTTGATTATTGGGGGGAGCCCATGCCCCAGGACCCACTATGTGATACAGAATCAATGCAGGCTGGGGCCTCCCAGGGCTCCAGCATGGCAGAACCCTAAATAATTCAATTTTTGGACCCCCAACACTTACACAATGTTTGTCCTCACTTCTCCACATGAAGTATCTCTTCTTGAGAGCATCACTTAAAAAATCAATGAATTTCTAGACTGTTAGGCACTTGGTTAAACAATTTCTTTGCTCATCATAATGCATCTAACATACAGGTTATCAACATTCAATCAATATGGAAGTGCAATGCAACTCAAATGTGTATAACATAATATAAATGTGCAAAAAAAAAAAAAAATGTGTTTGTGACGTTTATAGGGGAATTGTGAATGATTAAGCTCTGTATGTATAAGGGAAGTTGGGATTTATTGCATTTTATTTATCCATACCATTAGTTATATCATTAATTGTCTTTTATGTGTTTACTTGCATTTGTCATATTATTTTTAAATATTTTTTTTGTTCATTTATATTGTGTTATACACATTTAAGTTGTGCTGCACTTTTTCCATATTGATTTCTATTGGTGTTGGAATGCACAACAGTGAGGAGCTGCAACATAATACATATGTTTTTTTTTTACAGTCAGTGCTGTTCCTTCACAGGCAAAGTGCAGTATCAAGACAATACCTCCAATAAGAGAAACTCAATTCTCACTGTCAACGGAAACAGTGTCTATTATTTCTCTACTCCAACATCTTGGAGTTTTAACTACTCTAAATTAATTGCTTCATAGTCTCCAGCGGTCCTGAAGGGGGGCATCCTTACAGTCCTCACTCACGTTGTGAAGCAACAGGTACCTTTTCCCAGTGAATGTTCCTCTTTAGGTCTGATCCCCAGTGCCAACCAACCCATAAAATCCATTTCTCTCAGTATTTATGTACTCAGTCTCAAGCCAGAGACTGACAGGGATGCTGCCCAGCACCCTGAAGGCAGAACATAAATTAAAAGATGGGGGGTGTAGGCCCATTTTAGCTTAAGTAGTTCCCTGTGCTCGATAACCTAAAGTGGACACCAAGTTTCCCCAAATAAAAATTAATCACAAACTGCAATAAAAATGCAATAAACTATATGAACAATTACACTTTTAAAACATCAGCAAGAACAGTTATCCAAACAATGTTTTCCCAGTCTTGCCAACATAACTATTTCCACACATGACAGTCAAATATAATACTGAGGATCAAGGTATACTGACCCCGGGCCCTCAGGCAGTGCCCAAGTTTCCAAATGGCCAGTCTGCCCCTGGTATGAAGCCATCCTCCCAGTCCTTAAGTCTACTCTTTACATTGAACTTTTGCCATTTGGATGCACCAACATCACCCCATCCTTCATCACATGATGTCAATTGCTGAACTTTAATTAAAAATACAGAATTGATAGGATTAAAATTTCTAAGATTAGCTGTCATCAGCTGGTGCTTTCCAAAGTGGGTGAACAGTCATTGGGGTTAGTTTGTGTCAGTGGGTGGCTTTTTTTTTTCTTTCAGTGAGTCAGCAGGTGTCAGTCATCTTAACTGATGTGGATTTACATTGCTGGTTAATGTAATTGAGGGTGGAAGTATACTATGATACATTTTTTGAAAACTAGGACTTGTTAAAACTGTGTGTGTTTTATGTACCCCTTATTCTTTTACATAGGGTGAGTGGTTTTACTGTTAAATGGGGCTTCTGCAGACCCCCACAACCACTGGGCCAGGTTTGTGGGGAAAGGGCCCTTGTCCTCATCAACATGGAGAGAAGGTGCTTCTCCATGGATGTCCTTCCCTGGCAAGGTATCCCCTCCCATGTTGGGAGATGTGGCCTGGAATAATTCAAGAGGAGGGTATGCAAGTTTGGTCTATGCCTTTTTTTTTTCATATGGTCCCTCTAGCAATCCATACCAGACCCTTACCCTGCTTGTTTACAAAAAGAATTAAGTAGCTGCAAACTATAACTTTTGCTTAACCACTTGAGTGCCATTATGAAAAGACACTAAAATAGTGGACATTTATCCCAGTGACAACCAACATCTAGCACTAAGCTCAAGAGCTGAAACAATCAGCTCCTGCACTTCTGATGCTCCATAGGAGCGCTTTGTGATTTGGGAGTGTGATAACATCACAAGTAATGTCACTGTACTCCAATTCACTACAGAGGGTCATAGCTCTGTCCAGCCTTCCCATATACAGTAGCAGTAGATCACTGCTAAAGTGATCTATTGCAGGCTGATTGCAGCAAGCAAAAGATAACTAATAGTTGTGATCTACTGCTGCAAATCTGCATGGGGAGAGAGATCTCGGTCAGGTTTCCATTCATCAGATCTAGACCCCCAAGAGGAGAAGTAAAGTGAAAAAAAAAAAAGAGTGAGGTAGCTTTCAATAAGTAAGGATGAGATTTCGATTTGTTGCTACAATGGGCTCACGGAAAATCGGCAGGTTCAAAATTCACATATAGTTGAATTTTCTTTAAACCATAATGCACAGCATGACCTTTGTATCATGACCAGCAGGCTTAGAAGAGCTAATAGGGTGTCTTTTGAAAAAGAGTCCCTTCACTATAAAAGATGGGAGGGGCACAGGCCAGCCATAGTGTTAGTGTTTTTAAGATGCTGTAAGGAAAGGATAGGGAATGCTGATAAGCTGCAAAGGGAAAGTTTAGGGTCAGTTGGGAAACTGAACTTTAATTTAGATTGCTAAATCTTTAGACAATCGGCTCTTTTTTTTTTTTTTTTTTTACCATTACTTTTCATTGTTGTCCCATCCATAGCAAACTGCTAGGTGTACCGTCAAAAATGTGGACATAGGTTTTAGGTTGGTGGATTTGGTCAGATATTTATTTATTTATTTATAGATTATTGGTTTTCATTTTCTTTCAATTGAAACATATTTATTTTTTTTACGTTTAGGAAGCTCAAAGCCCAACATATTATTACACCAGTTATTACTGTTCATCTGCTCTTGGAGCTGCTTTTTGTTCAAAACATACTACTGCATCATTTAAAAGAAAAAAACAAATTTGCCCATCTATATCATTTGCTGCTTTTATTTCTTTTAGTAAAACATCTGCCTGTACTTTGTGTCTAGTATATTTGGGACAACTCTCTTTCATTAAAAATGTCCTCCTCTTATTTATTCAAGCTTAAATTTTAAACCTCTAGTCTTCTCACTCCAAGCAGAATTAAATGATCGGTCCCAGAAAAGCTTCTCATGGATGGGGAACTGCAATGTCAAACAAAAATTGTTTCCCCGTATTTTCTTTCTTCTTCAGATAATACATATCCCTAGTTATTTTTTCAAATCCCTGCAATCCCTCACCACTAAATTTGTTTGATCATGGACACCTGGTGCCTGAAACATGCCAATATATAGAAAATCTTGTGAGCTGCTACACTGAGTACAAATACCAAATAATATATAAAATATATATAAAAATGAGATTGTGAATCGCTCACACCATACACATACCCATACAAATATGTTATATATAATTAAATTACAATCTAGTGCCATGCACCATTAACAATAAAAACAATATAAAACAACTTAAATCATCTACAAATAAGTGTCCATGCAATAATAGAATCCGTAGTTGTTTATATCCACTGATGTGTGGAGATTACTTCTTAGTATACCTTGTGCAATATATTCAAGCTAATATTATTATTATTATTATACAGGACTTATATAGCGCCGACAGTTTGCTCAGCGCTTTACATTATGGAGGGAGACAGTACAGTAACAATACAGTTCAATACATGAGGGATTAGAAGGCCCTGCTCCTTGGAGCTTACAATCTAGAAGGGAGGGGATAGTGGTACAAAAGGTAATTAGCTGTGGGGATGGAGTGGTAGGAAGAGTAGAGGATTCCAGTATTAGCTGGGGTCGGGGTAGGCTTCCCTGAAGAGATGGGTTTTCAGAGTGCGCCTAAAAGTGAGCAGAGTAGGCAATAGCCTGATAGATTGGGGTATGGAGTTCCAGAGGACGGGTGAAGCCCTTGGGAAATCCTGGAAACGAACATGGGAGGAGAAGACAAGGGAGCTAGAGAGTAGGAGGTCTTGGGAGGAGCGGAGAGTACGGTTTGGGTGGTATTTAGAGACAAGGTCGGTGATGTAATTAGGGGCAGTGTTATGAACGGCTTTATACGTTAGTTTGTGCTTTGAATTTTATCCATTGGGCAATTGGAAGCCAGTGGAGAGATGGGCGGCAGATACAGAGCGGTTAGTAAGGTGAATGAGTCTGGCAGCAGCATTCATGATGGACTGGAGTAGGGATAGCCTGCGATGAGGTAGGCCAGTGAGGAGGGAGTTACAGTAGTCAAGGCGTGATATAGTAAGGGAGTGGATGAGTTGCTTAGTGGTTTCCGAGGTTAGGAACGGTTGTATCTTGGAGATGTTGCGGAGGTGAAGTCTACATGAGTTTGTCAGCGATTGGACCTGGGGCTGAAAGGACAGATTGGAGTCTAGGATTACACCTAGTACCCTGGCGTGAGGGCTGATGATAGTATTTTTGATCTTGATGGAGAAGTCGGGGGGGGGGGGCATGGGCTGGGGGGAATACTAGGAGCTCAGTTTTGGAAAGGTTGAGTTTGGGAAAGTGGAGAGACATCCAGTCCGATATGTCCCTTAGTAGGCTGGTGATGCGATTGGAGACTGAGGGGGTGAGGTGAGGGGTAGAGAGATAAATTTGTGTGTCGCCGGCATAGAGATGGTAGTTGAAGCCATGGGAGTTTATCAATTGGCCATCAATATGTGTACACCTCCACTGGCTGTGCTCTCACCTTGTGCATATAACCAAACCGCTAAATGAGGTCATATATAGCATGTGTCCCCTAGGTGGACTATGGTAGGATGGTTGTGCTGTCCAGTGGATCTGGGTCTCCTTCACTGTTATCCTCCTGTTCCACCACATAAATAGTATAGTCTGCTTGCTGTTTTTGTTCAAAAGGATGCATGTTGTACAACCAGATCCTAAGTTGTGGTTCTGTTTCAAAAAGAAATCACTATATCAGTTTTTGAAGTGCTGTGCAGTTCTCTGGCTTGCTGTGACCACCAAGTGGTAAATTAGCATTTTCAATAATTCTGCTTTCAAGAGACACACAATGTGGTAAGGACCCAAATCACTAGGGAGGGTGGGACACCTTTTCTAATGTGTTCTTTGTTCATCAATTGCTTTTTCTTGGGGAGGAAGCACTGACTGGCTATACTGATTCTCTTTTGTGTGGCAACACCCCTTCACTTCTCACCCCATCTCTTGAAAGCAGAATTATTGAAAATGCAAATGTACCACTTGGTAAGACTTCCTTCTTCAGACTGAGGCAGGCAGTCTGCGGTTGACCCCACTTGGTGAACATGCACCAAAACTTTCCATTCCTATGACCTTGCCCTGTGTATCCTGATATGAGCCTGCAGTACTGCATGTACTTATATGAAAAAGTATCCTGCTTTCTTTGTGTGAAATCCCTGGTGTTCTTGCCATTCCCTCTGCTTTCTTATTAAAAACTGACCACACTAGGCATGGGAGCAAAGCGTGGTCACTTTTCTAGCTGTGCTGGGAACTTAGCCTGCTCTGCTCAACTGACCAGACTTCAACTCACAAACAGCCTATCACTGGGAAGATCAGTGTGCTGCTGTTTCACCTCTCTCACCTCTCTATGCTGAAGAGAACAGAGACTGTAAACAGTTATAAAAAAGGGAAACATGTATTTATAATGTTTTTTATATCTATACTAAAATGTTTTACCTTTAATTTTTATTTTAAACTGAATGGGTTGTTTTACAAAGTGAGGGTTTACATATACATTAAGACCCAGACTGCAGTGGCAGAATGGCTACTTGCAGACTTGATAAGATCCACAGGCAATGTCAACTCACCAAGAAAATACAACATGGAATTCTGTGTATTTTATTCCAACCCAACACATTTATAAATTATGCAATTCTTGTTTTCTTAAAGGTGAAATAATATTACTATTCCAAACCTGACTTTGCTGTTGTTGAAAGTGAAACTAACTCCAAGAGGCTGAGAGTGTACAACTAGGGGCTATAGTATAAAGAGAGGAGGTACGGATGTACCTACCAAAATGCAGTAAATAAATACAATACTATTGTTATTTTTACATTTTCAGTGCAAAATCTCCTCTCCCAACTTCATGAAAAGACTTTATACTATTGCCATGTAATAGTTCTTATTTACTATATTGTAAAAATAGGACGTAATATAAACAATCTAGATTGGTAACTACGGGCCACTGAGTTTAATATCTGTTGTAATGAAAATGTGAATAAACTCAAGCGCTTACTATGGTGATCACAAAATATAAATAAATATATAAATAAATATAATTTGAATACTGTAGCCGCTAGTGCACACAACCCATGTCTCAGTGGGCTAAATAATGAATAATATCAATGAAAAAAATGCTGCACTACATATACAAAATTGCGCAATAGCTATAAAATATATACACGTAGAATAGTGATATCAAAAAACAAAAATGATGTGACTTTAAAGAAAAATATGTCCAAAAGACAGAAATTAATGAATAAAAAGTCCAATCAATTAAGTGTTCTCCTGTGACCTGTGATACTGTATATGGTGAAATTCTGTGACAGATGCACATGGTGGTCGTTAACTCAAGGAGGGGTAACAGGAGAATTGATTGGACTTTTATTCATTAATTTCAAATCGTTTTTGTTTTTTGATATCACTGTTCTATGTGTATATATTTTTTGTTGCTATTCTGTCTCTCAGTGTTACAATACACATACCATTTGATTTTTAGACTGATCATTTCTTTGTGAGTGGGCAAACATTCAAAATCAGCAGGGGATCAAATACTTATTTCCTTCACTGTATCTGCTCACCTCCAGCAGTGTAACCTCATATTATACAATGTTTTGGTCTAACTGCACTTTTGGCCCCAAATGTATGGACTCTGAAGATCAAATTGCTGAATAATTACTCCAAAGGATGCTCCCTCTAGATAACTGCCTAAGGCTCAGCTATATTTCTCCAGCAGTATGACCTCACATTATACAATGGTTCGGTCTAACTGCACTTTTGGTCCCAAATGTATGGACTCTGAAGATCAAACTGCTGAATAATAACTCCAAAGGATGCTCCCTCAAGATAACCGCCTCAGGCTCAGCCGTATTCCTCATAAACAAAAGCTCAACATAGTGCTTTATCCTTTAAAAACTTTTATTGCACATTAAACACAAGAAATGCACTCATATTCAGTAGGTGCATATCTACACCAGGTATGGTGAACATCCAGTCATGTACTAATTAGGCACAAGATGGCAGTATCATCCCCAGCAGCATAGAATCAGTCCAGGCTCCAAAACGTCACTATACAATGTATATTGCAAGGCAGTGCATGGGCCCAATGTATAACTGTAAATGAATCCAGATATGACAATCCTGGAGCGATGTGCGGATTACTACTACCGCTGTTCCGATGAATGGTAACGTCGTGACGTCATGCGCACACTCCTCCCCTATTGATTGGACTTTTATTAATTAATTTCTTTTTTTTGGACAGATTTTTCTTTGAAGTCACATAATTTTTGTTTTTTTATATCACTGTTCTACGTGTATATATTTTATTGTGCAATTTTGTATATGTAGCGCAGCATTTTTTTCATTGATATTAATATCTGTTGTAGTCTAATTAATGGAATCACTCCCAAAAAGAAGGATATTTTAAAAAATACAACTCGATGAACACAAAGCAGCATGGTTTTACTGAGGACAGATCATGTCAGACTAATCTGATTTAATTTTCTTTTATATTAAATCATAAATGTTTTGGACCAGGGTGATGTTGTTTGATTTCATCAAAGCATATGGTACAGTTCCACATAATGATTTCATAAAAATGTTGTACAAATTACACTTAACCCATTGGGTGGTTCAGAGGATATGCAGCTAACTAAAGGATAGACATCAGAGTGTAGTTGTAAATGGGGTTCATTTGGAACAGAGAACAGTCACTATTGGTGTACCGCAAAGCTATATACTAGGTCCTGTTCAATTCATTCTGTCTGTGAGCAATATAACTAAATGTTTGGTGGGTAGGGTATGTGTTTTTGCAAATAACACAACAGGGCTGATATTTCTGAAGGTGTCTGCTCATTTTGCAATGCCAAATCAGGTTCTATGTTACAAACAGTGTGGCCAATCAGTGGGAAAATTGAACAGGATTCTAGGAATCACCAACAGGAGGAAGGAGGTTCTAATTCCCCTATATTGATTTTAAGTTAGACCTTATTTAGAATAATGCATACAGCTATGGAGACCTCACTTACAAAAAGATACTGATAAGATAGAATGGTTCCAAATTCTGTAACAAAAATGATGAAAGGTCTGGGGCATAACACATATCAGGAGAGACTTTGGGAATCTAATATATACAGTCTTGAGGAAAGAAGGGAAAGGGGAGACAAATTGAAATATTTACCTACATTAAGCGTATGAGTAAGATTCAGCCGGGCCAAGCCCAAGCCCAGACAGCAAACTGTCAAGCAAGCTTTTTGAGCCTACCTCTGAGGCAGCTGGTTGTACCATCGAAACCGGTGAGGAATGGCCCATTGCCACACTCCCAGGTCTTACATTGAACTTTCCATGGACTTCTGCTTCAAGATAAGTTATTTTATTGGTTATGGATGCTCCTCTTAGTGGCTGTAGCTCTCCTATTCCATGCTGTTATGCTGTTATCACCTGGAAGGACTGCTGGTTTTTACACTGTATGCCCACTTCTCACTCACTATGTTCTGTTTGACTTAGAAGATATCTACAAGGCTCTATGCTTCAAGGTGTCAGTTTGCCTCTAAAAAGGGGATTGTGTGGTGGCCATCCTTAGACTGAGAAGTTACTGCATACTCTGATTGCTTACAAGTTACACCATATGCACCTCTGTGCACTTAAAGGGACTGTGCCTCAGATAATGCCGTCTCTTTGATTGAGGTGTCATTGCATACCTTGATTGCTTTTAAGTTACATCATATGCATCTCTGTGCATTTAAAGGGACTGTGCGTCAGATAATGCAATTTCTTTTATCGAGAAGTCACTGCATATCCTGACTGCTTATAAGCTACACAACATGCACCCCTGTGCAGTCAAAGGGACTGTGCCTTAGATAATGCCTTTTGTTTGATTGAGAGGCCACCGCATACTCTGATTGCTTACAAGCCACACTATGTACACCCCTGTGCATCTAAAGGGACTGTGCCTCAGACAATGCCACTCCTTTGATAGAGAAATCACTGCACACTCTGATTGTTTACAAACTAGATCATATGCACCCCTGTGCATCTAAATGGACTGTGCCCTGGATAATGTTAGTTCCTTGATGTAGAATTTACTGCATACTCTGATTGCTTATAAGTTATACCATAATCCTTGTGCATTCAAAGGGACTGTGCCACAGATAATGTCATTTCTTTGATTGAAGAGTCACAATATACTTTGATTGCTTACGAGCTATATTATGTATCAGTTGCTGTTGTGATCTTTATGCCTTGGTGTTTAGTGTACGAGGGGGGTTTTGTTACCTTTCCTGCATCCCTCCCTGTATTACACTAATATTTGCACCAGGCTCATTGCATGATTGGTCTGGTGCTTGTTTTATCCTGGCGCTTATGGCTGGTCAATTCTGAGTATAGGAGTTTTTTTGTTATTATGCCTTTGCACTCTTTCCTGCATGGAACATGTTATAACTTACAAATGAGTCTTACAAATGAGTCATCCATACAATTATTTTTCTACTAATGAGTAGAACACAAACAATCGTATCAAAGATGTTTTCGTGTGCCACTGATCACCTTCTTTGTTTGAATTATTTTTCTTGAGTATTTACAAATTCCCTATTCCAGTTGAGTCCACAACTAGTTCTTTTTCTGTTAGTTTCTCATTGGCTTGGTGTCTAGGGATTCCCGGAATATGTATTTTCGTTTGATCGTACATATTTTTAGGTACCTTGAGGCATTTTTTTGGAAGTTTTGCAATGAAAAAAAGTATGTAACAGGTCGAAAACTCTGGACCAGTCACCTATCAGGTGCAGACCACCAAATATGCAGGACATCCCCCTTTTGACCACAGTTCCTTAAACATCTGTCACTGTATCCTGGGATTTTATGAGCTAATCTAGCAGGCACCCAACACCAGTGCATGAGTACTTTATAGGTAGATTCCAAAATAGTTGTGTTAATGGAGCACTTTGCCACAGTCGACCAGGCCTTACTCCAGTGCCCCAGGTTGATCTCTGTTGCCAGGTCCTATTCTCATTGTGTGACATATGTTAGAGATGCTAAAATGTTTTTTTAATTCACATGTAGATCAAAGGTGTGATTTTTGATCTACATATGACATCAGATAAACAAATCTAAAATTTAAAATAAATCAATAAATATGTATTGTTATTTAACCCCTTATGCTAATCAGTCCTATCTAAATTCTTCCTCCTCATCCCCTTAGCTAATAATGTATCTGCTTTTTTTAATGTTTTCATTTTTGGATTTTTATAATTATTTGTATCGAATGGTATTGTTTTTACTTATATTTATTAATATTGTTTACAAATATCTTTGTATGTTTTTTTATCATGTCCTAAATCATTTTGGTGCCATTTTCAATAGGACAAATTATAGAATAAAATATATACTTTTTACAGTAACAGCACCAATTTTCAACACTGGATCTTTTATATCTTTTTGTCTAAAAATTATATAAACAATAAAATAATGTTTTTGCAAGACAATATTGATGGAAGAGCCTAGTTTGCCAAAAACATGTATGCATTACTTTATTAACTAAATTATTGCTGAATAGTGTAAAATGTAAAAGCTTAAAAAAGTGCGTATGGAGTATAAAGGTAAGAGAACTGAAGTGGCAAAAGATGTCACAAAACATGCATGAGCCCTCAGTATAATTTAAGGATTGGTTAGAGGAAAAAAAAAATATTGTACACTATACCATAACCAGGTATTAATACTAAGTGTCTTGCTGTCTTACAAGAATAGTGACTTTTTAACCTTCTTTGTGAGTTTTAACTGCATTTAATAAATATACACTGCTCAAAAAAATTTAAGAAAAACTTTGACAACATCATATCTTAATGGGGAAAAATATAATGCTGGATATCTATACTGATATGGACTGGGTAATGTGTTAAGAACATAAGGATGCCCCATCGCTTGATGGAAATGAAAATTATCAACCTACAGAGGACTGAATTCAAAGACACCCCGAAAATCAAAGTGAAAAAATGATGCAGCAGGCTAGTCCATTTTGCTGAAATTTCATTGCAGCAACTCAAAATGGTACTTAGTAGTTTGCATGGTCCCCACGTGCTTATATTCATTCCTGACAACATCGGGGCATGCTCCTTATGAGACAACAGATGGTATCCTAGAGAATGCAGGAAGGTAAAAAAAACCTTCAGCCTTTACAACCATTTTTAAGCAATAGATTCTATGAATTCCTTGTGTTTGTAGCTAAACCATTTTTTAGATGAAGATGGGTTTTACAGTAATGCCATCACTCAAAAATGCAAGCCATTTCACTTTGAAATGCAAACCATGTTTGCACCTTACAGACACCACATTTAATGATAGTGGAAAAAGATGTAAACTATTTATTGTTGCATGACAGGTGGGAAGGGGGCTTGAAAAAATCCAGTCACTCTTCAGTGAGTTCTACAGTAATAATTAAATATGTAATTTACAAGAACCTTCCCTTAACAAAATTCCAAAGGTCTGTGTGTCACTAAGCATTCATATAGCATGAGTTAACCTTAAAAAGCATAAATAAGAACCACTTTTTAGGGATATTTCAAGGTGGGGAATCAGTGCACATTATTCCCATTAATTTAATTATCCTTGAAGTGTATATTCACAAATTTGTATAACGCCTACTGTATTTTATATGTGTTACCTTTTCACTTGCTTTTTACCTCTTCTATGTGATGGTAAAGAGGGGGCTGGGGAGTTATGTTTACAAAAATTAATCCTGTCTTTACTGTTCAATATTAGTTTTAAACACTGTCTGTCCCACAAAAGGGTTTAAGATGTCAAGGCTTGGGTGATACGTTGTGTTTAAATGCACTTTAAAAAAAGTGTATGTTAATGTTCATTGTGTGTTAATGCACTTTAAAATAATGTCCCTCAGTTTTTCCCCTAAGTACACATTGCAAGCGATTGTGAACAATATAAGCTTTATAAAACAAGCACGTGGGTTTGATTTACTAAAGGCAAATACATTTTTTACTTTGCAGGGAAATTTCCCCTTGGCCTAGTGAATGAAGTGAACCTCTGCTGACTTCCATCATCCAGTCATGTGCAAACAAAACTTTCTTTTTTTTCCTTACACGTACATGGGTATTCTGTGCAAAGTGAATTTTACCACATTCACTAAGCTAATAGGAAATTCTCATGCAAGATAAAAATTCCCTTAAGTGATAAACAGCATATATGCCTTTAGAAATCAATGCCACAGTGAGGATTTATCAATTTTGACTGTAAAGGTGGAAATACACTTTAACCACTTTAATAGAGGGCACTTTAACCCCTTTTCCTACTCAGACCAATTTTCAGCTTTCAGCATTCTCAAAATTTTAACTAAATGTTTATCATTTTTTTCACACAAATATATTGGTGGTATTTAATCACCACTGGGTTTTTTATATTTTGCTAAATAAATTAAAGAAGACAAACATTTAAAAAAAAAACAAGTTTTGTTTCTGTTATAAATTAGATGTACTGTATTGCAAGGTTCAGGCTTGTAGAGCCAGAGAGAAGAATGACAGATAGAGGAGCTCATCAGTTTGCTTCTCTTTATACCAATGTTTTGTTACAATACTGGATGGACAGCAATACTAATCCGTTATTTGGTTAAACAGCTCTTATGCATGTGTTTCATCGGTGTACGTAGCTGTTGACCTAGATGTCAGTTTCAGGGAAAAAATACTCTATAACCCAAAATGAAGCATGATTTCAATACTTTATATATTGCAAGGCAAATATAAGTCCTTTAAGTACACACCTGTGAGAAACACAGAGCAACCTTCTTCTGAAAATGCTAGTTATGTTAGGCTCCAATACTCTGTAGTCAAAGTCTTAGAACAAGTATGCAACAAATGAATGTCAGAGAAAAGTCAAAATTGCTCTGATTCAGTAACTCAGAAATTATATACACCATTGAGCTTCAATGACAATCAGGGAACTAACAGTTTCAAAAGGGGAAGTCAGAAATAGCAGCCAACATTTTTCTCTAATAGCCAGTTTTCTTTGAAACAAAGACTGATTAATCTACCTCAGTTGCAGAAAGAAATTGTAAAACCTAGAGGAATTCACTCATGCTCTTTGGAAAACACACATAATAATAGCGGTACGAATTTAATAAATACAGATTTAAATGACATAAATATATATATATATATATATATATATATCTCACAGATATAGCTACCGTAATATACCCTATAGTCTCTTTAATTCCATACACTAAAATATATATATACACTTTTACATTAAATGTATTTGAAATAAGGTTGCACAAGATATTTTTATGATTTGTGTAGACTATGTGTTTGAGATTTACATTTGCATTTATAAGCATCATACTTTAAAAAAAATAAACAGATAAAAGATAACAGCCTTCAGTCAGTGTGTGACACTACTCCCAACTGTGGGTATAGGATTCTGTATAGGTTTTCTATGTATTTTATTTTAGTGGTTGCACTAGATGGACTTGTGTCTTTTTTTCAACCAATTATATAACTATGTAGCCCACTAAACAGTCTGTCATAGGTTATTGGTCAAGTTGTTTATAAATAGATGGAAAGTTCTAGGCTTCAGTCCCACCTTGGAGACTCCCTGAAGAGGTCTAAAATTTTTTTTTTTACAAATACAAATCTGATCATGTATATATACTAAGTAATTACTGAAACTACTAAAAAGAATTATGTTTCACAAACTTAGTGCACTATGGATAACGTTTAGGCAAGTTACCTTGAAAATAACTGCCACACCAGATTGGAATATTGATTTACGCTGCGGTCCAGTGCTACAAAACTCTTACATCCTCACTCAGTCAATGTAAGTCAGAGCTGGTGTTTGAGAAACTAGGGATCATTCCTACACGTGGGTTGACAGCTGATTATCTAGTAATCCATTTTCATTTTATTGTTTCATTAAGAAAATGTGTTTTATATTTTTCATCTGTTTTTTATCCCTGTATGATTATGTTAGTACATAAACATCTTTGACTATTAGAACATTTTAAATATTAACAAATTCAGTTTATTTTTTTCCCAAGGATTCTATTTTCCGACATTTCATGCTTTCTGAAAATCACAAGAAACTTTACCGGAGAGGTGCTACAAATATAAGATTGTGTAGGAGAGCATGATAAACAAAGGAAGAAAAAGAACATGTTGGATGGATGGTTTCCAGAAAATGATAGGCAGCAGTGACATCAGGCAGAACAGTAACCTGGCAAAAGGCCAAATGAAAAGTGACGGTGGAAGCAAGGTTCTGTGTTTGATGCTCATGAAAGACCACAAACTGTCATGGCAGTGATAAAAATAAAGCTTTCCTGCAAAGTGAAAGGTTTTCTTGCTATTTTATGTCTGTGTTTTCTCACCTGCAATATCATTCAAAATGCCATTTTCAGAAAAGCCAGTGCATCAAATGTCCAATAATTTTAGCATTCATTGAAAAAGTTAGTATGTAGGGAGTCATATTAATGAATAAAAAACATTTACTACAGTAAGGCACAGGTTTCTACCTAGTGATATCATAGAATATTATATAAAAAGTGATTGCGTCACCCATAGCAATTAACCAAGTGCTTGGTTTATTTTCCTAATCTGTACTAAAAAATTACAGCTAAATTTTGGTTGGTAGCTAGAATAACTCCGACTATTTTCTTTCCCCCACTTTTATTAAATGACAACCAATTAACTTTTAAAATGGTCAAACCTCCTCCAGCATTTCCTGAAATCATCATTTTACACTATTAACCATATAGAAAAAAAATGGTTATCTCAATATTTTACTCTAATCTGCTCTGCAAGGTCACTCAGTTAATGAACAGCAAAGCTGAGCCATGGAAATGGATCTTAATGAAGTGTAACCTAGGGTAATAAAGCTATGAGCACCCTTCAATACCAAACAAGCTTTCTAATAAGATTTGTAATTATCGTCTGCAATGCCTATGCAGAGCTCTTTACAGAATTGTTCAGCACCATGGATAGAGACACATTTAGCTTGCAGGAGTTGCCTGCCTCCCTTAATTCATCCAACAAACTGTTTATTGATAGAAGGCTTAAGCAGTAATAAAGAGCATTTATCTGAGTCACTACAATGTGCGTTATGCATAACAAGTGCATCCAGGAACATGGAACAGATGTCAAGCAGATAATGAATTCTCAGTTTTTATGAAACTTACTTGGTACAGAGTTTAATTTTATTTCTTTAAAGAATATGTTTGGAAGTCAATACTGTGCTAGGATTAAAGTAAGCAAATTGTCTTACAGAAATATGCAAGGAGCATTGAAACCTTGATCATACGTTTTATTGAGCATCACATGAAAAATACTGGAAGAACTGAAGGTGCTGTCCAGGTCTTGTATATTACCTTATTTTTAATCAACAAATGTATTTTCATTTTCACGCTGTTCGAGTTTTTGACAACAAATAAATAACAAGAGACTGGGATGTAAATATTTAAACTGTGACTTGTAAATATTTGTAGGGAATATTAGACAAAAAAAAAATTGAAGGCACCCAGAAAAAAGGTCACAACAGATGTGATGCTAGACCAAAGTAAAGATGAAACTGGAGGACTATAAACTAAACTGGATTTGACTTGTGGCTAGTGAATTTGTTGTTGTTCTGTCTTTCAAGAAAACATAAAATTATCACATGAAGGCTCAGGAAACTTTAATAACAAATAAACAAACACTATTGAAAAAACATTATGGAAAAAAAGAGAAAGGGAAGAGTGGAGCACTAGGAGTAGAAGATTGAAATGTACATTTGTTTGCCACTACAAACTAGGGTAATGGGTCTCTGAGTATTTTAATGAAATATCAGCAAGGTACTGATACAAAGCTTTCCATAGAGTACACATTTCAAAAATAATTCTAGCAGCTATTGGTGGTGTTAGTGACCACCAGGAGTCTGATGACAATGAACAGGACTATATTAAATATAAATAGGAAAATCAGGGCCTTTTGTCATAGACACCTGTGACCAAGCCCTCCCTTTAAACATGGGTCTAGCCAAAACATTATATTTTCTTTTTTTTGTGTTAAGTAGAATGAGGAAAATTTAGAACCACTGTCAGATTTGTACTTGTGACAGAACCAACCAGGAAAGGGCCTTTTGGAGGAGACAATGGGCTAGTCTTTTACTCATTGATTATGGCCCACCGAGGAGACTGGAGATTTTGTCTGATTCTCCCAGTTAGAGAATGGAGGAGACTCAGGTCCTGAAACCCTTTGACTGGCCGGGAGCATCTACCAAGATTATGATGCCAGGAAGTCCCCAGAACAGTGGTGAGTCTGTGGGAACATTGTGTCGGACAGATCATGCAGATGCACCTTCACCAATTGGGGATATGGAACTCTTCTTGGGCTTACTTCTTATCTTGCCTTGGCTGGTCCTCAAAAGCTGCATAATGCAACATTTGCCCAATTTGCCCATGGCTACTGCCGACTATATATTGTGAACTTTTTATATTATTTCTATTGAAGATGTGCCACTCAGTAACCTAGATCTGGGGTGGAACATTTAGAAATGAGTGGTGTAATGTAATTTATGTATCTGGGGCTGTGCAACTGATTTTGGGTATCCCGGTGAGCACACCCTGGCTAACCAAGAATCATTGTGGACATGTTTTCCAGCACATAGACAACTGTGGTACAGTGGGGATTTCCTATGGCACCTAGCCATACAGATAAGACGTGTCTAGGTGCCTAGCTGTTAATTAGATTATTGTTTAAAGGTTGCAATGTAATGTTTTTACAGGCTGTACATCTTATTTATGCTAATAACACCAAGAGGGTATAAAGTATGTGTCTTGGTTTTAATAAACAGTTATTCCTTTGGTTTTACCTCAACATCTTGTCTGTGTATGATGCTTGGGGTAAAGGGTTAGTTTTAGCTCTCGGTCTGCTGGAAGGGTTTGGAGGGCAGGAGGCACGGTTTGGCATAGGCACACAGTTGGGGTGCCAGGCAGTCCATCACAGTACTACTATCTGAGGCTTTGTTAGTGAGATATTCCTTCACTTACTGACCCAGTGATAACAGTTTCACCAGACAGGAAGTTAGGGAAAACATGAAGCAGGAACACAGAGAGCAAAACAAGAGCTGTTAGAAGCCTTACACTACTCTCATACTAAAAATATTTTTTATTGTTGTAAGTGTTGCCATATATTTTCATACCATCATATACAAGTGCATCCACCAGTAAACATAGTGTTCTCCCCTATCCCCACCTCGTGTTAAATTAATAGACTTTACCAAACATAACATTTCATATTTCTGATACTAATGTATAAAATAGGATTGTATGTGAGTTCACGGTTAGTTCAGCAGCTGGCATTAAAGGTAAAACCTCTTGAACTCTAAATAGTCAAACAAATATAAATGCAGAGCTTAAAATTGCAGTAATAAAATAATAATTAATAGTGACGTCACGCCGCAGACGGCCACATGGAAGGCCGGCGGCCATTTTAATATCTCTCTGTACATGTGAGTGCTCAATCTACATTTTTTACTATTGATTCTCCCGGAATAATAAAATACTGAGGCCCCAAAGCATTCAGAATCCGTCCAGGATACATCCATCCTATAATAACACATGAAAATATTAATAGTGCTCCAACTTGCACACCATCTCAGCAGAGACTTTCGCATAAGAGGCCTATGATGCCACCATGCCTCTGGTTGAATTAGCCCTAACTTCCTCTGAAGGAGGCAAATTTTGGACTTTGTAAGCCAACTGAATTGTCCTCACAATGTAAGCTGATATGACACTTGGAGGCAAGGTCCACCCTTTTCTTGGTCCTGAACGGCAGATGAAGAGATTGCCGACCTTCCAGACATCCTTAGTTTGCTCCAAGTAGGCTGAAAGAAAGGCAACCAAGTCCAGCCTCCTCCATTCCTCTTCCGTATCTTCAGAAGTAAAGGCTGTAAATACGGATTCCCAATTTAAGTGGAAGGATGTGGAAACCTTCGACAAAAAAAACCAGAACTGTTCTAAGAACCACCCTGTTTGAAAGGATTAAACCATATGGCTATTTTACAGAAAAGCTCCTATCTCTGAGCTCCTTCTGGCTGATGACACAGCCACTAGGAATAGAGTTCTCAGAGTAAGATGATACATTAAGCAGGAAGCAGGAGGATCAAAAGGAGCTACCAACAAGGCCTTCAAGACTAAAGCCAAATCCCACTTTGGGAAGTATTTCTTCACTGGAGGACAGATTCTCTTTGCCGCTTTCAAAAAACGAATCACTAACAGATGAAATGCCCACTGTTTCTGTGTAAGGCTGTCAGGGCAGATGCCTGAACCCTCAGAGAGTTGTAGGCCGGACTCTTATCCAGGTCTGTCTGGAGAAAATCCAATACATTTGGCAGAGGTGGAGTGAGAGAGTCCCAACCATTCTTCACAGCAAATTCTTGAAATACATCTCCAGTTCTGCATCAACAAATCCTATTAATGTGGCAGGGAAATTGGGTTCTCTACTCTCACTCCCCAAACTAATGGAAACCAGTGCCTTCTTGGCCAGAATGGTAGGATTATTATAGCTTTGACTTTCTCTCACTGAATCTTCAATAATACCCGAAGAATTAGAGGAATGGGTGGAAATACATACACTAGGCGAAAGCTCCAAGGACTCGACAAGGCATCTTGACCTAGAGGCTGCCGATCTCAAAAATTTGAGAAGTACCAAGGAAGTCTGGTGTTCACAACTGAGGCGATCAAATCTACATCCAAAGTTCCCCATTGGCTGAAGATTGGCTGTAGATAATAAAGATTGAGCGACCATGCAAAGTGGCTGAAGAACTTCCTGCTCAGTCCGCTCTAGTGTTCTGGGAGGACATTTGATGATGGTCAGCCCAAAGAAAAATCTGAGCTGCCACCTTCAATAGGTTCAAACTCTTGGTGCCTCCCTGATGGGCACATATGCTACCACCATCTTGTTGTCTGATAGTATTTTCAACAATCTTCTCTGCAGAAGTAGGCAAAAAGAGTGAAGGTCCTTCACAATTGCCATAAGTCCAGCTGGTTGGAAGTTGTGGGACGATTCTCACTCCACCTTCCCTGCGCCTGGTGACCGAAGCTGTGGGCTCCCCAACCCAAATAACTGGCATCCGTCATCACAATTACTTCAGCTGGTGATTGAGGCAGAACCCCTCAGGCTAAGTTCATTGTCACCATCTGAGGGAATAACCAATAGAAGCAGGAATCAGAAATTTTTGCATTAGCGAATGATGGTCCCACTGCTGGAGAAAGTTATGAAGGAATTAGGTCTGAACCCTCCTGATGCTTTTAATACAAGAAACAAAGGGGAGCATACCCCCGAGTCTCTTTCCAGAGACAGAACTGGAACAATAGCCCCTGAGGCCTCTACGTCTTCTATGTACTTGTGCACACAAGTGCCTTCTCTTGAGACAAGGGCATTCTGGTCTCCACAAAGTGTACCACTGATGGTCTTTTGGTAAATTCAATCTGATATTGACTCCCTTCGGGAAGGAGGACAATCCTGACTTCCAAGATGGTCTGAAATATCCTCTACCGGGTCTTTGCTTCCTTGAAAAGATCTCTCAATCTCTGATCTGTTAGAAAGGAATGACGCTGTTTTCTTCTCTCTCGGGGTAGTATCCCCGACTTTCCCCCTGAGACTCTGTGAATGCCAGGACAATCCCTAACTTCTGGCCATCATGCGAACTTGGTCTACTACCACCTCTGTGATAAAATCAGCTGTCAACTGCAACAGTTCCAATGGTGCAGAACCAGACACTCCTCTCTATCCGAGAAATCCAAACCCATAGAGGTTTTGCCATGGATGTCATAGCCACATGCTGCCCCCACAGAGAAAAAATCCTTTTCATGTCCGTATCGACTCTCCTATACTTTGGGTCTCTAAAGGATATGGAGTCGAGGCAGTGTGACATGTCTCGCTTGCCTCTGCAGAGCTGCATCCACCTTAGGGAGCATATCCCATAGCTCAGAATCTTTTGTTTTAAAAGGATACAACTGGATGCAGCTGCTCAGTCATGGAAACCCATTCCATGAAGTTCTGTATGCACCGTTGTGCTAATCTGAAGGCCACATGGAGTTTGGAGGTCTTTAGCTAATTACTCTGCAGACAGTTGGCAACTTCTAAGCACTGTGCGCTTCAGAATGCGCTGACCCCACTATGTCATTTTACGTGGCTCTCCACTTTGTGGCTAAGTTGCTGTTGTTTCCAATTGTTTCAACTTTGTTATAATTCCAGTTCACCAGTTAAAATATTATTATTATTATAATACAGTATTTATATAGTGCCAACAGTTTGCTCAGCGCTGTACATTATAATGGGAGACAGTACACGAGACAGCACAGTAAAAATACAATAATACACGAGGGGTTCGAGGGCCCTGCTCCTTGGAGCTTACAATCTAGGAGGGGGGGATAGTGGTACAGGAGGAAATAGCTGTGGGGGATGGAGTGGTAGGAAGAGTGAAGGAGATCGGCAGTTAGATGAGGGCAGGGTAGGCTTCCCTGAAGAGATGGGTTTTCAGGGTGCGCCTAAAGGTGAGGAGGGTAGGTGACAGTCTGATGGATTGGGGTAGTGAGTTCCAGAGGTTGGGGGAAGCCCTGGAGAAGTCCTGGAGACGGGCATGAGAGAAGGAGACTAAGGAACTAGAGAGTAGGAGGTCTTGTGAGGAGTGGAGAGTACGTTTTGGGTGGTAAATGGATATCAGGTCGGTGATGTAGTTTGGGGCAGTGTTATGAACAGCTTTGTACGTCAATGTTAGTAATTTGAATTTTATGCGTTGGGCAATCGGAAGCCAGTGGAGGGATTGGCAGAGGGGGGTGGCGGATACGGAGCGGTTAGTAAGGTGGATGAGTCTGGCCACAGAATTCAGGATAGACTGAAGCAGGGATAGTCTCTGATGAGGTAGGCCGGTGAGGAGTGAGTTACAGTAGTTAAGTCGTGATATAATAAGGGAGTGAATTAGTTGCTTTGTAGTTTCTGGGGTTAGGAACGGACATATTTTAGAGATGTTGCGGAGGTGGAGTCTACATGAATTTGTCAGCGATTGGACCTGGGGCTGGAAAGACAGTTGACCGTGGAATATTTAGTAGCAAGGAAATTTCACGGATGGACTTATTGCACAGGTTGCAACCTATCACAGTACCACACTTGAATTCACTGAGCTCCTGAGAGAGACCCATTTGTGAATGGCTTTCCATGGCCAAGAAGCTGCATCCAAGCCTTACATCACCAAGTGCAATGCAAATCCTCAGAAGCAGTGGTGTAAAGCACACCGCCACTGGACTCTAGAGCAGTGGAAACATGTTCATTTCGTACAGAGCTTCATGGAATGGGTTTTGCATGGCTGAGCAGCTGCATCCGATACTTACATCAAAAAGTGCCATGCAAAGTGTTGGATGCAGTGGTGTAAAGCATGCCACCACTGGACTCTAGAGCAGTGAAGATGTGTTCTCTAGAGTGACCAATCACCCTTCTCTGTCTGGGAATCTGATGGACATGTCTGGGTTTGGTGGTTTCCAAGACAATGATACTTGCCTGACTGTATTGTGCCATGTGTAAAGTTTGGTGGAGGGGGTTATGGTGTAGGGTTCTTTTTCAGGGGTTAGGCTTGGCCCCTTGGTTCCAGTGAAGGGAACTCTTAAGGTGTCAGCATATCAAGACATTTTGGACAATTTCATGCTCCCAACTTTGTGGGAACAGTTTGGGCATAGCCCCTTCCTATTCCAACATGACTGTGCAGTAGTGCACACAGCAAGGTCTGTAAAGACATGGATGAGTGCGTTTGGGGTGGAGGAACTTGACTGTCCTGCACAGTCCTGACCTCAACCCGATAGAATACCTTTGGGATTAATTAGAGCGGAGACTGCGATCTAAGCCTCCTCGTCCTACATGAGTGCCTGACCTCACAAACGCACTTTTGGAATAATGGTCACACATTCCCATAAACACACTCCTATGCCTTGTGGACATCCTTCCCAGAAGAGTTGAAGCTGTTATAGGTGCAAAGGGTGGGCAAATTCAATATTGAACACTACAGACTAAGACTGGAATGCCATTAAAGCTCATATGAGTGTAAAGGCAGGCATCCCAATACTTTTGGCAATAGAGTGTGTGTATATATATATATATATATATATATATATATACACAGTTGTGTTCAAAATAATAGCAGTCAGACATCACTAACCTGATCAATCACTGTTTTTGGTAGAAATGATATTTCTACATGGCAAATAATGTACTAGTAGGTGTAGTAGAGTAATAGAAATCCAACAGACCCAACAGTCATGACATGCATGCTGCTGATTATGTGTAATTGAATCACTAATTGAAAGGGGCATGTTCAAAATAATAGCAGTGTGGAGTTCTATTAGTGAGGTCATTCATTCTTTGAAAAACAGGTGGCAATTATTGCCCTTATTTAAGGAAGGAAGGCAGCAAATGTTGTACATGCTGGTTACAGTGCATTTCTCTCTGAAATTCTGAGGAAAATGGGTCATTGCAGACATTGTTCAGAACAGCGTACCTTGATTAAAAAATTGATTGGAGAAGGGAAAACATATAAAGAAGTACAGAAAATGATAGGCTGCTCAGCTAAAATGATCGCAAATGCTTTAAAATGGCAACCAAAACCTGAAAGACGTGGAAGAAAGAGAAAAACTACCATTCGAATGGATAGAAGAATAGCCAAAATGGCAAGGACTCAGCCAACAATCAGCTCCAGGAAGATCAAAGAAGGTCTAAAGTTACCTGTGAGTACTGTTACAATTAGAAGACGCCTATGTGAAGCCAAGCTATCTGCAAGAAGCCCCCGCAAAGTCCCACTGTTGAAAAAAAGACATGTGCTGAAGAGGTTACAATTTACCAAAGAGCACATTGACTGGCCTAAAGAGAAATGGCGCAACATTTTGTGGACTGATGAAAGTAAGATTGTTGTTTTTGGGTCTAGTGGCCAGAGACAGTTTGTCAGACGACCCCCAAACACTGAATTCAAGCCACAGTACACTGTGAAGACAGTGAAGCATTGTTGCACAAGCATCATGGGGATGTTTCTCATACTACGGTGTTGGGCCTATTTATCGCATACCAGGGATCATGGATCAGTTTGAATACATCAGAATACTTGAAGAGGTCATGCTGCCTTATGCTGAAGAGGAAATGCCCTTGAAATGGATGTTCCAACAAGACAATGACCCCAAACACACCAGTAAACATGCAACATCTTGGTTCCAGACCAACAAGATTGATGTTATGGAGTGGCCAGCCCAATCCCCGGATCTTAATCCAATAGAAAACTTGTGAGGTGACATCAAAAATGCAGTTTCTGAGGCAAAACCAAGAAATAGAGAAGAACTGTGGAATGTAGTCCAATCATCCTGGGCTGGAATACCTGTGCACAGGTGCCAGAAGTTGGTTGACTCCATGCAACACAGATGTACAGCAGTTCTCAGAAACAGTGCTTATACAACTAAATATTAATTAAGTGATTCAAAGGAAAGCAAAATCTTCAAACATTTTTCAGTTTATATAGTGAATGTTTGAGTTTGTAAAGAAGAATACAAACACTGCTATTTTTTTGAACAGTCTAATATTCACTTTTCTTCAATTTGTTTAGAGGAACAACACAAATTTGATATATGTTTCTTCATGTTTTGATTTGGAATAGAATGTGTAGTGTTCCCAATGCATTTGTGTGTATGGAAATAAAAGCTATTAGAAGGATTTTGAGCTTTGTTCACTTTTTTCAACACACTGCTATTATTTTGAACACAACTGTATATATATATATATACAGTCAGGTCCATAAATATTGGGACATTGACACAATTCTAACATTTTTGGCTCTATACACCACCACAATGGATTTGAAATGAAACAAACAAGATGTGCTTTAACTGCAGACTGTCAGCTTTGATTTGAGGGTATTTACATCCAAATCAGGTGAACACTGTAGGAATTACAACAGTTTGCATATGTGCCTCCCACTTGTTAAGGGACCAAAAGTAATGGGACAATTGGCTTCTCAGCTGTTTCATGGCCAGGTGTGTGTTATTCCCTCATTATCCCAATTACAATGAGCAGATAAAAGGTCCAGAGTTCATTTCAAGTGTGCTATTTGCATTTGGAATCTGTTGCTGTCAACTCTCAAGATGAGATCCAAAGAGCAGTCACTATCAGTGAAGCAAGCCATCATTAGGCTGAAAAAACAAAACAAACCCATCAGAGAGATAGCAAAAACATTAGGCGTGGCCAAAACAACTGTTTGGAACATTCTTAAAAAGAAGGAACGCACCGGTGAGCTCACCAACGCCAAAAGACCCGGAAGACCACGGAAAACAACTGTGGTGGATGACCGAAGAATTCTTTCCCTGGTGAAGAAAACACCCTTCACAACAGTTGGTCAGATCAAGAACACTCTCCAGGAGGTAGGTGTATGTGTGTCAAAGTCAACAATCAAGAGAAGACTTCACCAGAGTGAATACAGAGGGTTCACCACAAGATGTAAACCATTGGTGAGCCTCAAAAACAGGAAGGCCAGATTAGAGTTTGCCAAACGACATCTAAAAAAGCCTTCACAGTTCTGGAACAACATCCTATGGACAGATGAGACCAAGATCAACTTGTACCAGAGTGATGGGAAGAGAAGAGTATGGAGAAGGAAAGGAACTGCTCATGATCCTAAGCATACCACCTCATCAGCATGGTGGTGGTAGTGTCATGGTGTGGGCATGTATGGCTGCCAATGGAACTGGTTCTCTTGTATTTATTGATGATGTGACCGCTGACAAAAGCAGCAGGATGAATTCTGAAGTGTTTCGGGCAATATTATCTGCTCCTATTCAGCCAAATGCTTCAGGACTCATTGGACGCCACTTCACAGTGCAGATGGACAATGACCCAAAGCATACTGCAAAAGCAACCAAAGAGTTTTTTAAAGGAAAGAAGTGGAATGTTATGCAATTACCAAGTCAATCACCTGACCTGAATCCGATTGAGCATGCATTTCACTTGCTGAAGACAAACTGAAGGGAAAATGCCCCAAGAACAAGCAGGAACTGAAGACAGTTGCAGTAGAGGCCTGGCAGAGCATCATCATCTGGTGATGTCAATGCGTTCCAGACTTCAGGCTGTAATTGACTGCAAGGGATTTGCAACCAAGTATTAAAAAGTGAAAGTTTGATTTATGATTATTATTCTGTCCCATTACTTTTGGTCCCTTAACAAGTGGGAGGCACATATGCAAACTGTTGTAATTCCTACATCGTTCACCTGATTTGGATGTACATATCTTCAAATTAAAGCTGACAGTCTGCAGTTAAAGCACATCTTCTTCATTTCATTTCAAATCTATTGTGGTGGTGTATAGAGCCAAAAATGTAAGAATTGTGTCGATGTCCCAATATTTATGGACCTGACTGTATATATATCAACAATAGTGCGAATGTACATCAAGGTGGAACGAACTATGGAACTATGTGCAACAGTATGAAACAATGTGATAACTACCAGCCAGTCCCCCACTGTATTTCCACTGTCTGTATTGGTTTTATGTTGGTTCAATAAAGTGGATTGTTTGGAGTGCAGCTGATCGGACATCCTTTGTTGTCAATGAGATAACTACTTTGGACTTAATATCTGCTTCAAACTATAGACAATTACTTTTATTTGTCTGGGCTAGAGGTAGCCAATTCCCTAGTATTATTCCCTCCCTTTAAAAGGGTTGTTTTGAAGCTAGAGATTTTTTATGTTTAGGAGGAAAATGAGAGAACAACCACATTAAACTAGAAGTATAGGCAATGTTTTCATTTTGTATAGAGTAAGTAAGAGTTATGAACCTTGTTTTTTTGCCATCTGTGCCCCACTGGGGAGATTTTTCTCCACTTCCTGCCCCATAGCCAAAACAGGAAGTGAGAGTAAACCCTGAACATTATGGGAACATCTTGCCCCCCCCATTTCGCCCACAAGGTCACCAGAACTGATGTCCCCATTGAAAGAATTTCCATTTTATGCTGTTCTGGGGACAACCTAAAATTTTTAATTTTCTTCTACTTTTGATGATACTGATAAACAGGACAAATAGAGAGGGTCACAGGCAACAATGTAAACCTGACAGGAGTTTTAAACCATCTCCACTCTACCCAAAACTAAAAAAAGCTTTGCGTTTAGTTATGTTTTAAAGGACATAAAATATGCATTAGTAGTGTGACTTTGCAATATAATTAGGCTACATTTACTAAATATATATATTTTGTTTGTATTTAGTGTATGTTTACCTAGGTCTGAGATAACTGCATATGGAGTACGGTATACATTTTTTTGAAATACAAGAAAACAATAAAATTGTTATATCTACTGTATATATTTTTGTGGCTAAATGAAACTAGTGCTTCAACTTGATTAAAAATAGGTAGTGACTGATCATAAAAAAACATACTCATTACCACCTGAGCAATTTTACCAGGATTCGATTCAGCGAGGGTTTGGCAAATCTTGTTTGAAATTTGCAAAACACAAACTTAGCACCCAGTCCCAATATGTTCTGTTGGGAAGGGAAGTAATCCTGTTATTCCTTTCTGTCCATTTTTAAGGCTAATAGGGGACACAAGGGACATGTATCAATGCCATTTTTGTTTTTTTTTACAGGTTTAGAAGGCCATTTCCATGCAACTTGGGCTAAATGATATAACACAATTCCTTTAATTTACAGGTTTAGAGATGTCTTACAACTGTATGTGGTGTTATGAGACAGCATGAGTATGAGTTTGGGTGGTCAGCGGGTCTGTCTCATTGTCACACAAGACCTTGCTTAGCTACAGCTGGCCTGGGCTTCAAGAGCACCCAACAACTCTAGCTCATTGTGGGTTCCAACGCAACATGCTCTAGGGCATCCATGAAGCCTACTTTGCAATACATTTCAACTGCCATACCTTTGCTGCCTCTTGCTGCTCCATACCTAATTACACTTGCCTTTAGCATGGCTGAAACAACCTGCGGCAGCAGGAACAGGGAGCATTAGAAGTGCTGGCAGAAAAAAGGCTGCTCTGTGCCTATGAGGTTCAACTACCTACTGTGTGTGCTGTGGCTGTACTGCTTGGATATTTAGTTACAGGGATAGCAGTCATACCCTGTCTCTATATTGTACTGCCTATTCATTGCTTTGTCCTGCAAAACCTGCTTACTACCTGCAAATGTAACGTAATTATCTCAAACTATGGGGTTATAATACTGGCACATCCACTATCCTATGCATTTTTCACAAATACTTTGATAATCACATTTCTATTTCTTTAGTAAGAACATAAAGAGGGCACCCATCAAGATCATCCCTCACATCAATAAAAACATATTACATACTGTATATCTACATTTCTTCGATAACAAACATACACCAACAAAATATGACATGTTTTTTCCAGAAATAGGATAAGCATTTTGTGGTGTATAGCCAGGACCTTGCAAATTACATCAGTTCATGCTTGTTGATGCCAAGCTTTGACCAACATAATCTGCTGAAAATCAATGTATTAGGTATCCAAAATATCAATATGGCAATATCATATAACTTACAATTTCTTGCATATAATTTCCATAGTGTTGACTGGATACTTACAATAGATATCACATAAAAACATACACACTATCTGTCCCCCTCATGATCCACAACATTATATTCAACGTGCGTCTATTTATCCCCCCATATTAGCATATCAGGTTTCCATGCTTCTATCCAAAAAAATGGTACAATAGAGATGTATATACTAAGCTGGTTGTAAAGGCTGAAGGATTTTTACCTTCATGCATTCTAAAAAAAACCTTCTGTGTACAGCAGTTCCCCCAGTTCTTACTTGAGCAGCATTATGATCCAGAGATGTGTACTAGAGCCTCAGCTCTCTGGGGACTCTCCTTCTTATTGGTTGAGATAGCATTGGGAGCCATTGACTCCCACTGCTGTCAGTCACAGTCAGTGAGCCAATGAGGAGAAAGAGGGAGCGGGGTCCAGTCACAGCTCTGTGTGTGAATGGACACGCAGAGCAGCGGCTTGGTAGCGAGCCTGCTTGGGTACCCCCAGAGCAAGCTGCCTGTTCTGGGGGCACTCAGCAGGAGGGAGGGGCCAGGAGCACCGGTAGGGATAAATTGAGGGGACTTTAAGGTGGGTGGACTCTCAAAGAAAATCTCACAAAAACATTAAAATAAATGAGCATATTTACATATACATTTAAAAACAAGAGGACCATATCATCCCCAATCATGTTTGTTGTATGCCATCCTAAGAACATAATCCCCATGAAACTCTAAAGTTTTGATGCATTCAAACAGCCCCGACACTTCTATAGGGAATAATACATACTCTACACCATTCCCAGTTGGTGTAGTCCAAAAAGTGTTGACAAGAAGAAAATTAGTTTTGTAGTAGAAGGATGAAAAAAAATAGATTGTGAGAAGAGCACATGCAGAAGAGACAAAGTAGTCAGTTGAAAATCTTACAGATGGTACTACAGGAATATGGATGCCTCCAGCATCTCCAAACACAAGAAGTCCAGAGAAAATTGCCACTTTAACTCCGTTTAACTGCAAGCACCTCTGTCTGCTATCACAGCTGGAGTCACTTTTAGCATACAAAGGGACGCAGCTCTCTGCTGGCTTCTGTTGGGCTCCAAGATGGATAGTCTCTATTGACACTGGCAATGCATCCTACCTCAGCCTTCTCCGCACTTCAAATTTGAAGACAGACTTCTACCTGGCAATACAATCTGATCCTTTCTATTTAGATTCACCTATATAAAAATGAATGAAATGCACAAAAAGGAGGTGGGGGCACAGCTAACCAGTAAATATAGTTGCTGTTGACACAAGCAAAAAGGTAGTCCTATGAAGATCCATTGAGCATACAAACTGTAAACATTGGGGTGGGGGTCACAGGGATTAGTAGCCCAACATACTGCAATCCACCGTATATTAGCACAATATTGCACCGTATAGTACAGTATAGGCACATTATCTCTCCCTACACAGAATTGTTTGCTGTCCCTACAGTCCTCCAAAACTCACTGAGAAATGACTGGGTGTGCCCACCCTTTTAGAGTGAGGCCCAAGCAATGCATTATGGATGCTAAAAATTTGGTCCGGCAAATGTTCCCATGCATTGGCTAGGTCTGCAAACCCACAGGATTCTCTGTGAACTCACAGAATCAGCAAAACCTCATCCATACTCAACAGCACAGTGCAAATCAATTGACCTGTTTCTGTCAAAGACCAGAAAAAAATGAAGAAGACAACAATAAAAAATATTGCCATTTGCTGCTTTTCTAAGCATGGTACACTGTAACTGGCAAAAGAAACAGGCAGTATCCCTCTGGATCTGGATCCTCTATAAACATAAATACCACCTGGTCTCTTCAGTTTCTGCCTTGACCACGTGTTTGGGTGACCCGAGATTATTTGTTGGATACCCTTCCTCTGTAACCTTCTCAGGGAAGGTTTAATAATCTGGAAGTTTAATAATCTGATTACCTTTACTGCCCTTCAAGAAAACTCTACTTTTATTAGTTATGCTTACCTCCAAGCCCTCAAAGAGATCCCACATCAGGAAGTGCTCCATTACTTTAAATTTAGACACTTTTTTGCTTCCCACTACTCCTTGTCCAGTCTTTCAATCCCTTTTAAGATAATGTGTAAAACCTCTCCTAGAGGTAAAGGCCTAATATGGTCTGTTTATGTTCTTTTGACCCTACACCTTATAAATTACTGTACATGCTGAGATGGGAGAAGGAGTGTGAGGAGCAATATTCTCTAGATAACTGGAATATTATGATTTACAATCTTTGTAAATACAATTGTTCCTTTTCTGTCAAGGACACAACTCTTAAAGTACTTACCAGGTGGTATTATACTCCTAGTAAATTTAATGATCCATGTTTCTAGAGGTCTTGGATGCCTGTTTTTGAGGTTGTGCCTCCCCTGGTTCCTTTCTACATATATTTTGGAGTTCTGAAAAACTGCAGCCTATCTGGCACAAGATTTCTAGGATTGACTCCCAATAGAAAGAAGCTCTATTACTCTCACCTTGCCTACGGGTGTGTTATTTGCCCCAATTCCCAATACCTCTTACATCTCAGAAAAATAAATTCACTCAATTTGTGTTGTGGGAAATTGCCTTGAATTGAAAGTCTTCTTCCATTTCCCATCAATAGATTAGAGACAGAGAGGATGTTATAATGCTTATGGAAAGAATCTTCTCTGATTCTATGCCTCGTTTTTGTGAAAAATGGGATATATGGTCTACAATTAGATTTCTACAACCCTATTTCTAGACTGAACTGTCATACAATCTCTACTGTGATTTTCCAGATTGACTGACTGTTTATTAATACAATTGCATATCTACGGCATGCGTACTACTGTATCTTTACATTTATTTAACTGTGTATGTTCCCTGTGAACTGTTGTTCTGCCATCTTTCGGTTATGGTGCATTTGTTTCTCTGATTTCTAACTCCTTTCAGGTCTGTATGATGTCAACACTTTGTATGCTGTTATTTTAGTTTGTCCAGTTTCAGTTTGTAAACAAGAAACAGGCAGTATTGGATAAGAATGTATAATGGAGAATAAAATGCTTGCATGTATTTATATTGGCATTATGCACCAAACGGCATAAGCAACTTAAATTTATTTTTATAGGGAAATCTTAAAAAGAAGGCACTATCCCTTTAAATCTCTGTGCAATGAACCAAATGCTATAATTAATGCTATAATTTATAATATAAAATACCCTTATTTAAAACCACTCTAAACCAGGCAATTTAGATAGAGAACCTTCATATTATAGTTCTAATTTACATCTAAATTGCCCAGTTTACAGTGGATTTAAATAAGGGTATTTTATATTTTAAATTATAGCATTAAGTAAATGAATGTTTTGATATGAAATATTGATTATATTATATTATATTATTGATTAGTAGATGTTATGTTTTTGTAATTTTTGCAATACACATGTTGGTCATATGAAAATAGCAGGTGAAAAGCCCTGACACACGTAGCTTACATAGATTGCAATACCACCAGCCTGTTAACATTGGAATTTTGCCACATGGTACCATAATTCTAATTGAGACAAACAGGTTAAAATCAGCCATATATACAGTAAGGCTTTGATACGATGGCGGCGACCTAGCTTCCTTGTAAGCAGTTTGTGTTGTTGCTCCCCCTTGCATCTACACTGGTGGCCAAAATTGTGGATACACCTTCTGATTTTGTCAGTTTTGGTTGATATCTTTACTTACTCCCTTGTTTTTTCCTTCTAGACATTAGCTATTCTATGCAAATGGTAAACAAAATATTTTTGACAACATAAGATACAAGTTTTGAGTTAATTTGAGAAGATTTACTGAAAATTATCGACAGAAAGCTAGCTGGTGAAAAAGTGAGGAAATTTTGCCAATTTTCGTTTGTATATTATTGTGTATATGTTATAGTATTTGGTCAGAATAAAGCATTATGTTGCATAACAGAGATTCTAGTTGCAATGCCTGCTATTTTATATAGAGCTTAGGAAACGATTTTCAATTTTATGTATTTTTTAATTTATATTAAAATAATGAAATACATTAAAATAATATTGTGCTGTTTTGACCTAAAATGTACTTAAATAACTATATTTGTAGAAATGAATGATGCCATCAATTAAAAGGTCAGACTGGTCACCAAAGAAAAGAGCAACAGCAATACCATTAAGAAATGAAGGTTATAGTTTTTGCGAAATTGCCAGGAAAATGGGTCAAGGAGTTTCTGCATCCGGAGTCCAGAAGCTGTGTGCATGATTTACGAACACCAAAAGTATCAAAACACAGCTAGGCAGAGGAAGAAAAAAAAACTACAATACCCAAAACTGACAGATGAATTGCAAGACTTGCTTAGCAGAATAGAAAATCCTCTGCCAAGGATATCAACAAGGTGTCAGATGGAGGACTGTCACTGTCTGACCGAACAGTAAGACTTCGACTTGTTGCAGCTGGATTAAGAGCTTGAATACCAAGAAAAAAACATTTTTTGAACTGCCAACAAAGTAAGAAAAGAGTTGATTGGGCCAAGGAAGATCAAAATTGGACAACAGAAGATTGGAAAAAAAATATTTGGAGTGTTGAAACATGAATTTCTATTTTCGGAAGCGATGGTGTTCGATACATGCGAAGAAGGTCAGGCGAAGAATGCCTTACTGAGTGCATGACAGCAACAATGAAACACTGTCAAAGCGTCATGATATAGAGCTGCAAGTCTTGGTAGGGTGTTGGACGAATGCAGGTTATTGATGGCATTATTAATGCAGAGTGATACATCAAAGAGGTCCTGGAACCAAAGTTGAGCCCATCAATAAGCGACTTAGTGGACAAAGGCACAGAATTTACTTTTCAACAGGATGGAGCTCCATGCCATACAGCTAGTAAATGCCTTAAATGGTTCAGTGAAAAGAACATTCCTCTGCTTCCCTGACCTGGAAATAGCCCTGACTTGAATCCCATCGAAAATCTGTGGTCAAGATTGAAACGCAAGATCTCGAGCAAGAATCCGAGCAACAAGCGAGGACTCATTGAGGCTATAATCAGTTCCTGGCATCATTTGATCACAGAAGAGGAAGTCAAAAGACTTGTAGAGTCAATGCCTAGAAGGTCTCAGGCAGTAGTTAAGGCCAAAGGCTATCCAACACGCTATTGAAAAAACACATTGTGAGAAACTTGAAATTATTATTTTTATGCTATATAATAGCCAAGATGCATTATGGTACATTTCCAGCCAAAATGTAACTTATTTAAAGATTTTTTGTTAAGGCATCCATTTACTATATTAAATTTTACTTCCGTTATGACATGTTTAGAGATTTTTATATAAAAAATACTTTAAACTGAAAAAGTTTGTAAAAATGTAAGGTGTATCCACAATTTTGGCCACAAGTGTATATCATGCGAATAATCCTTGCCTTCTATTCCTACAATTTTAAATAAAATTACTACACTATGCTATACTGTTTTGGGGCTTTTTCCTTATTTAAATTTGGGCTTATGAGGATCTTCCATTCATGGTATCTATGTGTGGAGTGTTTTGATATGGAGAAGAGTTAATCCTCTAAATACAGGACCTCATACATACTGCTTGTTGGCTACTTTTGTGGCTGTACTGATCTGGTGTGGTGGCATTCCAGCTAATCACGTGGTGGAGCACATTTTTGTTCATTTGGAGAAGATTTGCTTTACTCAAGATACTGGCGATTTAGGACTTTTTCTTACATATGATATGGACACTTTATTTAGATACACTGTTAAGTGAATTAATTGATGTGTTGTATATAATCGTATGGATTTTTGCACATTTGGTTCACTGTACAGAAATCCGCAGGAGACCAGTATGGCATCAAGGATAAGTTTCTCCTTTTGGACAAAAATAATAAATGCACATTTGTTTGCAGGTAAAAAAATGTGCATTTATTATTTTTGTCCGAAGGAGCCTGGAAAGCATTGCACCAGCGATCAGTAGATCGCTGATGCCATGCTGGTCTCCTGCAGACCTGTCAGTATATCTTCTTGTCGTATGGGATGTACGGTCGAGCAGCTATACTGACAGGAAGCTTCAATTAATGTTTTCATATCTGACAGATAGTACATGAACTTCTCCCTGTACTATCTGTCGAGGGGGGGGGGGGGTTACAGCTGTGGCTATGGGAACACGTTTCACCCTAAATAAGGGGCGAACATGTAACATGTTCCAAAGGTGAACTTATCCTTTAAAGGGCTAGTTCTTTCTTTTAAAAATTTCCCTATAAGTGTTGCCTGCACTTTAAAGGGGCAGCTGCCTTAATTTATTAAATTCATATACAGTCTCATTTATGTCACATACAGTGCTCAGCATAAATGAGTACACCCTAACAGATTTGTCAAAAAACATTTACTTTTCTTTCAGAATCAACTTTTTCTATTCAACACTACTAAAAAATACTCCCACAAGATCTGTTAATTTGCACACACAATTAATTCAAGACCTTGTTACAAAAATTAATACACCTCAATGAAAGTCTTGGGAGCAAAGCTACATTTTAGACAACAAAATCCTAATTAACAAGAATTCAACTACAGGTGAGTCTAATTATTTGTTAAACAGGTGTCCAGCAGACAGTTGATTATAAAAGAGTGATAACTCACAAATAAAACCTCGTCCCATTTCATGTTGTCAGCAATGGCACCACATGGAAGAGAAAGAAAAATAATATTTACACAAGAAAGGTGAAGACTACAAGAAGATTGGCAAAGCTTAACAGTCAGAATACTGTAGGAAAAGTGATACAAAAATGTAACAAAGATGGAACAGCAACCATCTCACAGAGATGTACAGGCCATCCAAGAAAGTTCACACCTCAAAAGGAGCATCTCCTGTTGAAGTAAATCACCATGAAAGTTCATTGTAGTTAGCTGAAGAATGTAGAAATCCAAACTTGGGTGTTTCTTTCCCATGACATAATATGGCGTACACTGCAGAGGAATGGCATGCAGGGGTGTTGTCCAAGAAGGAAGCCTCTCCTAATGCACAAAAAAGCCCACCTAGAATTTGCCAGGGCCCATGCTGAAGAAGAAGAATGCTACTGGTACTCTGTACTCTGGAGTGATGAGACCAAGTAAAATAATTTTGGAACTGATGCCTTCAAAACTGTATAGTGTTGCAAATGTGAGTGCAAAGAAAAATGTATGGTGCCTACAGTGAAACATGGTGGTGTCCTTCTGTGGGGCTGCATGAGTGCTGCTGGTGTCGGGCAGCTGCATTTTACTGGTGGTATTATGAATTCACAGGTGTACTGCTCTATATTGAAGGAGTAGATGCTACCATCTCTCCGTGCCCTTGGTCGTCGTGCCTTTTTCACCATGACAATGATCAAAAACACACATCTAAGGCCAATGTTGCATTTCTGAAGAAGAACAGGGTGAAAGTGATTCGGTGGCAAAGTATGTCTCCTGATATAAACCCAATCGAACACCTATGGGGAATTCTGAAGAGACAAGATAGATGTTGCAATATATCACCAACTTGTTCATTCCATGCCTAGAAGACTTGGTGCTGTCCTTACAAATCATGGAGGTCACACAAAATGCTAGATGGAGTAGTTTTTGTTGTGGGGTGTCTTAATTTTTGCATCAACTAATTTAAGAAAAACTGAAGATTTTGTAATCTAAGTTATATCATTAACCTTACTTTCATGTAATGAGCTAAACAAATGTTCTATAACGATCAATAGTACAGCCAAACAATAATTATAAATGTGAAAAGATCAAAAGTCCCAAACAAACAGTGCTTCAATGAAAAAATATTCTGTTATATCCAAACTGGGAGTGTTCTGTAAATGGTGTCACCCCACAGTGCTTCACAATCAACTTCTGGACAGACAAAGATTTCTGTGGCTGAGAACTGCTGTCTTTGCTGTTTTCACCAACTTCTCATGCGTCCACTCCACAGTCCTCGCTCAGAGTCTGCCCGCTGTCAGACAGCTGGAAGAGAGAGGCCGGGGGTGAGATGGGTAAGCAGACGACTGCAGAGGAAAAACACATCATACCAGTACATCTGTACAGAACAATGACAGCACAACACTACCACCTTACCAGACTTGAGCCCTACCCTGGACCTGCTGTTTCTCAGACTCATTAAAGGTTTGAGAGCGAAGCTAGATCTCTGCATACAGCACTATACATGGAAGACATCAAAGGATCATGTTTGTATGCCATACGAGCTAGGAGTCCAACAAATCTGGTGAGTATGGAGTGTATTATGTGGTGATTGTGAAGCACTTTGGGGTGACACCATTTACAGAACACTTCCAGTTTGGATATAACAGAAAATGTTTTCACTGAAGCACTGTTTGTTTGGGACTTTTGACATTTATAATTATTGTTTGCACTGTACTATTGATCATTTATCATTTAAGGTGGTGTTCACTTTATGAACAGTAGCATCATATATAATAATTTTTTCATATATATATTTTTTTTTACAGTATATATGAGGTTTTTTTTGATTGTACATGATTTGTCACAGTAGCGCGGGTATTTAAGTTTTGTTTGATTTCTTTTAAATGTTCTATAAAACTCAGTTTTGTCTAAATTTGGAAATTGCTCTTGTGTTCATTGAGACATTGATTAAAATCTTACTTTTCAAAAGGGGTGTACTCATTTATGCTGAGCACTGTATCTAGGGGTGACACTCTCTCACCTAACAAATTTAAATTTAGTTTTAACCAACTTTTGTTTTAATTTCTGCTTATTTATTCCTGGGAACATGGGAACAAAGTAATTTGGGAGATTGGAGTTTGATGTTTGCACAGAAGGTGCTATAGTTGGTTAATGAGCAACTTTGTCAATAACTTGCACTACTGTGAGACCTTTTTAGCAGAAATTTAAAAACATACATAAATAAGAGACCTTCTCTCTCTGCCCTAATATTAAAATATAGGAAAAAACCTTGATACACATGTATCAGGCCATAGTTCAGAAGTATTTACTTTAAAATGTCAAAATACAGTAGGCCTTTTGACTAAGTAAAACAAGATATAGCCTGCAAACGTCCTGCTGTGAATCCTATTGCACAGCCACTGTGACCATTCATTCAATTGACTAACTCTGAGATGGTAATGTAGACTGCAACTTGCTGTTTTAAAAATAAATCTGTCAATATCCAATTTCAGCAAACACTGTAAAATAGTTGGTAGACTGTCCTACTTGGAAATAATTATAACCTGCAAATCTGACAACCTGCTAGTCTAGCAAGAGCCACATTAACCTCTTTAGAGTTGGACTAAAGTCAAGCAGAGAAAAAAATGCAAGAATGACAACTCTGGGCCCCCTGCTTGAATTACCAGTTCTAGAGCCCTCTTTTTGTCCCATGCATGTACCCAAATGTCACCTATGCTCATTCCTACCTGATTAAGATAATTCACCAAATGTTTAAGCATTTCTAATGTTATTGTTTTTTAAAGACATTTTTTGTATGTCCTGTTATCTCTCTGTTTGTTCAATCAATGGCCAGGTTTTAGCTAGGTAGCACATTAGTGGCTCACGCATTTTTACGTTTAAACAAAACTGAAATGTTAATGTGTTTACTGAATTGAAGGTAAGTATTTAACAGACATTCCCAGGTGTAAAGTCACTAATGTAAGTGCCATGAATACACTCATATACACTTTTACTGATATGGAAATATCAGTTACAGTAGTGGGTTATTAACCTCTTGCCGCCCAGCCACTGCAATAAAACGGTGGCAGGGCAGCACGGCTGCGCAAAAGCACATTTTTAAATGTGCTCCGCGCTCCCAAGGTTTTTGCGAGCAGGGGGAGCGCGCGCACCCCCGCCAACCAGCGGCTGTCACCAATTGATCTCCGAGGGATCAATCATTCGGTTTCAGCCAGTGATGTCTGGCTGAAATCGCATGATCAGTCCCTGTCCTATCCTATCCTGTCCTGTGTTGACAGTTACACAGGACAGGATATGATGTCATTCTTCTCTGCCTGGGCACATTTCGTCCCAGAGAGAGAAGACACAGTAAAAGTGAGTAAAACACTACACATTTACAGTTATAACACAACTAGGTCACATTTAACCCCCTGATCGCCCTCCCCCCAGTTAACCCCTTCACTGCCCTGTCACCAGTGTCATTGATCACAGTGAACAGATTTTTACTGATCACTGTATCAGTGTCGCTGGCGACTTCCAGTAGTGTTAGCGCCCCTCCCAGATAGCGCCAGTTTGCCCTTTAGTATTCCCAAAACTGCAGCGTTAGCGGGATCAGCCCCAACACCTGCCAGCACCTGCGTTTAGCCCCTACGCCCCCCTTTCTCCCCCAGCAAGTGCAGTGTCAGTAGATAACTGTCACTTGATACATTACACACAAAACCGCAGTGTTCACAGAATCAGGCCTGATCAGCACTTGTCGGTAAATTTTTTGCAGCGGTTCAAGCAGTCCCTGACAGCCAGGCGCTCTTTTTCCCATGAGTCACACTAGGTACCTATAAATTTAGTGGCCAAAATGGCTGTATATCAAAAAATGGCATAAATTACAGTATCTATACCATAGTTTGTAGACACTATAACTTTCGCACAAAGCAATCAATATAAACTTATTGGGATTTTTTTTACCAAAAACATGTAGCAGAATACATTTTGGCTTAAATTTATGACTAACTTTGAATTTACGATATATTTTTTATAGCCAAAATTAGAAAATATCAGGTTTTTTTTCAAAATTTTTCATGGTTTTTTTGTTTATAGCGCAAAAAATAAAAAGCGCACAGTTGATCAAATACCACCAAAAGAAATCTCTACTTGTGGGAAAAAAAGGACATAAATTTCATTTATGTACAGCATTGCATGACTGCACAATTGCCAGTTAAACTAATGCAGAGCTGTATAGCAAAAAATGGCATAAATTGCAGTATCTATACCATAGTTTGTAGACACTATAACTTTCACACAAAGCAATAAATATACACTTATTGGGATTTTTTTTACCAAAGACAGGTAGCAGAATACATTTTGGCCTAAATTTATGACTAACTTTGAGTTTACTATATATTTTTTATAGCCAAAAGTAAAATATACAGTTTTTTTCAAAATTTTGGTGTTTTTTTGTTTATAGCGTAAAAAATAAAAAGCGCACAGGTGATCAAATACCACCAAAAGAAATCTCTATTTGTATGAAAAAAAGGACATCAATTTCGTTTGGGTACAGCATTGCATGACCGCGCAATTATCATTTGAATTAGTGCAGTGCCAAACAGCAAAAAAAGGCCTGGTCATTAAGGGGGGTAAATCCTCAGGAGTGCAAGTGGTTAATAAGGATTAGAATCCAGTCTCTGCTCATATTACTATTTAATATTTATCTGTTGTTATATATATTATCATTATTTCTTGCACTCCATATAATTCCACGAACCCTTATTGTAGCTTTCATATGTATTACTTCTCACACATGGACATAAAGGTGATTTCCATATATTAACACTTGTGATATACATCTCTACTCTTACTTAGTTTTATTATGTTTTTTACCCCTTAATTGTCCACTCCTGCACTTAATGATAGCCCTCTTGCTGGGGGGTTTTTATTCCTCAAGCTGCATCTGCCTGTAGGAGAAATTCCTCCCCTCGCTGATTGTACAAATGCTCTACATCAAGATGGCGTGCTTACGGCCTGATGAGGGAGCACGCATGCTCCAAATTCACACCAACCCCCACCATCACATGACCGGAAATTACGTCTCGACAGAGTGAATCCCGGAACTAGGAGAACGTACTGGAAGCCACCAGTACCACCGCCAGATGCCAGTGACCACTATCCATCCTGAGGCTTCACACTCCTTTACAACAGAGGATGCTTATTAATTCACAAGCGCACACCTACTAATGCTTTTTGAGTGTCCTGTATTACTATACCTTTTATCCATTAAAAAGCTATTATACTGCACTTAGAGGGTGCCGTCTCTTTCTTCCTAACCTAACCTCAGACCAAAACGTGCAGGCATTGGCACAAACAATAATATAAGGTGTTCAAGCAGGTGCTGAAGCTGTGGCCCCCTGGATACCCACTGCAACCTAGGTACCTGCTAGAATGCTCTGCAGGTGATCTAGCTCTGGTCTCCACCCACCGTTATCTCTCTCTCTGCACAACATGTAAAAAGCAGCCAGTGCTTGTGTTGGGTGTTTATATGATGGGCGCTCACCTCTGATTATTGAATATTTTCTTGGTAAGACAGAATATTTATGTATATACTCACATTTTTATTACATTTGGCAAATTGATTTAAACTGACAACACAGAGATTGTATGATGTACAAGCTTGCAGATTAGTATAAGAATATACTGTATTTTACTATCCAAACCCATAGGAAAAAGTTTAATAATAAGCTACAGAATAAGAAATTTAAACTTACAGTGTTGGTATAAATCTATGCAATAATAAGAGGTATCATAATTCCATACTGTTGCAAGCAATGTTTAATAACTGCCATCAACATCATGCACTCCAGTTCCTGCCAACTCTTTATTATTTACTGTATAGTTCCACAGAGAATGCAAACTGGTTAAAGATGACTTGTATCCAGTCTTAGAAACAAATGTCTTCCAGGCACTGGCAGATGAGTTAAGTCCCAAGAAGAGGTGTAAGAACCTGGATTTTGCTTCTTTATCAGTGTCACCTGCAGCTTCACACTAAAAAACACCAATGGCTCTGTTTTAATGAGGAATCCATAATAGGGAAAACATCAACTCAGCATTTGGGAATGCAGGTGAGATGCTTGTAACCATTAATTCTGATAGATTATTGATAAAGGCTGAAGGTTTAAAAATAAAAAAGAATGATTGCATTATGGGACAATAATATATACTCCAAGCAAAATGCTCAGTCCCTATTTCCTAATCAAACAGACTGCTGGGCTGTGGATATCTTTTGCCAGCTCACTTCCAATAGGATTTTAGTAACAGTCTTCATCACGGAAAGTTCCAGTGTAAAAAAAAAAAAAAGGAAAACATTTTATTGATACAAAAGGCAAAAAATACAGTCCTGCAGGAAAAGCCTTCATTTTTCAGCCCATAACAGACTGAGCATAGCGAACTGCTGGTTTTTGCCAGATTCCAATAAATGCTTACCACAAAGAGAATCACAGATTACATCAATTAGACATAATTACCACGTGGAAGAGCAAACAATTGAGCTACAAACAATACATAAAACAAACCAATAATTCTTGCATATTATTGATAAAGGTTTAAAATAAAAAAAGAATGTTGGCATTATGAAACAATAATGTTTTTAGTTGAAATTGTGCTTTACCAATTCAAGACAAAGCAACAGATTTGCTTAAATCTTCTCCCTACAGTTGTTTATACTATACTTACATTTTTTCCCATGGTGGCAAAGAAGCCCAGAGTAACCTTTAAGCAACTACTTGGAGTTTATGCAGGTCTGACGAATCTTGCCCCGTAGGGCTTTGTATCTGAATGACCAATCACAAAGCACCAGCACTGTCCCTTTGGAGTAAATTTTTGGGAGTTACATGCTACCCCATACTGGGTATGTCACTTCATTTCAACAGGCAAAAAATAAAGTCATCATGAGTAAGTAAAAGGAAGGTATATATAAGCATGTGCAGGGACCAGGGTTAAAGCAAAGGTTCACTTTTAGGCTTTCTTCAGATGTGTGCTGGCATCCATTCTGTAAGCAGACTTTGGGCATCTGCATCAATCAAATGTACCCATGCTCTGCCTACTTTCTGCTTCCTATCCCTGATGTCAGTGGACCTCACAGAAGGATCTTGAACTTTCCTAATTCTCACAAAAGTAGGCTACAGCACTGCTCAGGAACATACTCTTGTGGGATTTGGGATTCTTAACTTTCTCAGGATCTCGCAAGAAGACTCACTGACTTCACTCTTGCCTAGGAAATCCTGATGGAAGCCTGGGACTAAGGTAAGTATTTTTGATTATTGATATTCTGTCAAAGTGTTTTTTGGGTTTTTTTTCTTAATTTTAATACAGCATTTTCAAAGCAGGAAGTGGGGGAAGCCACATAAGCAGACCTTGCATTTTAGTGAAAGGTCCACTTAGGACTGTGAAAGCATTTTATGATAAAAGATACGATATTACAATGAACAGAATTTACTTCTGTTCTCTTATGTATGTTTTGAACTTTTCGATACTTTATGGATGAATAATTTATAGTGTGTATAAGGCGGTGCTCAGGGCGGTCCTTTTACCTCTTTTTCTTCTATTTTTGTGTTGTATGCAAAGTTTCATGCATGATGCCTACTTAATCTCCCCGGGAAGTAGGCACAAATAAATGTATCAACTTAGTTTAAGCAAACTCACAAAGATTAATGTTTTTCAGTCTAATTGTGATGTAATGATAATCAATCTATCATTTTCCTTTAATGCTTTTCTTGTTTAAAAAAAAAAAAAAAATAAGACATGCACTCTTTATAAAATTTAACATTCCAGGACATTAGCAACTCAGGCTGAAATCCTCATAGCATCCCCATGGATATGATTATGCTGGATCCTTGACATAGTTATATCAGCCTGTAACTACTTCAGTATGGATGGGAGTTGTCCCTCTTAAGGTGCCCGACTACAGTGCTGTTCCACTATTATATTGCTCAACAGAAAGGATGTCTGTTTCTCAATCCCTGAACTGGCATTGAGGTTGTTTTGACCTCTGGCCAGTGTAAGGAAGAGTAAATCAATTTTCATGATTCGGAACTTGCAGACAATCCAGCCATTTTCATACAAAACCAAATCCTTTGAGAATGGTCAAATGTCCCTGTTATAAAAATGCTCAAAATATATTTCTTATACAAACCGTGGTGACATTATTTCCAAACTAGTGAATTTCTAAAAAAAGTAAGTGTAATTTTTTTTAAATATGGCACCACAAAAATAATATGGACTAAATGAGTAAAATCTACATAAGAATAGAACAGAAAATATCAACACAAAATAAAACAGGTAGTGAAGAGTTAATAAATACTAGTTAGGGTTAACTGAAGCATAAAAATGGGTTAACTATAAAAAAGTTAAAATAAAGATTTTTTGAAGGCTTCCATCATGAGTTTCTGGCAGCATTCTTGATTTTGAAAGCAAAACCAAGGTGTTGAAGTAATGTCGCTATAAATGTATTCTGGAGGGCTCTGCTGTCAGTTTTACAGCTGGACAGATTCTTGTTATAGTCGTGCTGTGTAATTGGGTATCCCAGTATGTTTATCAGTTTTTGTCCTATAGCATGTTTTTGGATTTTAGTTTGACAGCCCTGCTCTTATACAAAGAGCAGGACCTGAACAGTTCTGTTCTCTCTAGGGCAATCTTTAAGGAGGGGCAGCTTCCCTGGGCCCAGTCATTGTTGCAGGGCCCAAATCAGCTGCGTTATACTTGCTAACACTACTGGTTTACATTCCCTTGTCCCCTGAAGTCTTTGTTTCAGGATGTTAATGATATCTCTGTGTGAAGATATGTCACTTATGCTGCCCTGCTCTGTCCAGCTCATGTGTGCAGACAGTGTCAGCATTCATATGTAAATAACATTGGCATTCACATGTAAATAGTGGCAGTAATGTGGCATTCATTTGTATATTATGCCCCTGAGGTTCCAGCCAACCACCAACATCTCTGCTGGTGGTCAGTGTAAATTCCTCCTTACATTGGTGGCCATTGTAGAAACGTATTGGCTGTTGGTGTAAAATCCCCCATGACATTGGTTGTCAATGTAAATTCTTCATTACTTTGGTGGTCAGTGCAAATTCCTCATTACATTGGTGGCCAGAGTAAATGTCCCTTTACATTGGTGGTAAGTGCAGAATTGCCCTAACACTGGTGGTCAGTGTAAATCCCCTCTTACATTGGTCCTCAGTTTTAATCCCCCCCTAACATTAGTGGTCGGTGTAGAAATGTCACCTCCCTGGATCACAGTCTGTCTTAGTCCTGGTGTTCCCATACAAAGACAGCCTTCTTCCTCCTTCAGCCCGCAAATACTACTCCAGTTCCTCCCCTTTAATGTCCCTCTGTTGGAATTTGTAGATTCCAGGATGTGGTGATAGCTTAGTCTGTTCAGCAAACTACGCTCCCCAGAATCCTCCACAATTCTCCTCAGAGTCTCTTGGAATCCATGTCCCCTGGGTTCTAGTGGATGGAAGACAGAATTAACACTGGCTGGAACAGTTTGTAGAGTCTCTGTTATGACTGTGCCTGTGTAGAAGTCCTTTGTGGGTACACATACAAAAGGAGCAGTAGAGTGAAATCACAGCTGCTTCTCTCCTGCCAGTTAAGTACTGGGCTCGGCACTTGGATTCGTTTTAAATACTTTACTTCTTTTGGTGCAATTTATTCAAGGTCATTGGTAGTTTCATACAACCTGCATTATAAAATTGTTCACATCCATGCATCTGTCATCAGTGTACACTGTACATCTGTGTCTAAAGCATATTAAGCTCTCTTACTGCTTGTGACTTTTTACCATCAGATGACTACTTGAAACTTTTTCTGCATTTTCAAGATCAAATATGTAATTGATAGGATCATCACGCATACAATAGGAATCACAAAACTGAATAACCAAACAGCAGCTTATAGCCAAAGATGAATGAATAATGAAAACTAGACAAGATGGATGAGAGAGAGGAGGTGGCAAGCTTAAAATGCACAAGTAAATGCAAAAGCTTAATTAATCAATACACCAATTTGTAAAATGGGATAGGGAAGTAATCCATCGAAGGAGTGGAATCAAGACAGCTCCCGTGAGGAAACAAAGCAATTTGGTGCGACCAATTTAGAGCTAAGCAGTAGTTTCCTGGATAATGTATTTTTCTAGATAAGTCTTCAACTTCTTAATAGGATCTAGCATTTTAACCTCTTCTTTCCCACAATCTATATATTACCATTAACTAGCATTATGCCCTATGTCCTCTCATCCTTAACTTGAGAGCCACTACATAGCGCTTTGCCAAGTATCTACTACCTGAACCCCTTTCAGTGCCAGGTCCATATGGTGTCTGGACCTACAGCAATGCTTCCAGGTCCAGTTGGCCAGGACCATATGCCATACAGACCCGACATTCCTGCTTCTGCTGAAAGTACATGGTCACCTCAGTGACCATGAACGTATAGCAGAAATGTTCAGCAGACTCTGCTGAACAATATAATAGCTCTGATTAGTGGCTAACAAGCTGATGATCAGAACTATTAACCTGAAATGTGACCCCCCCTTTACTTGCCCCTTCCTCCGCTGCATCTGTATCCCCCAGCACCAATTCCAACCCCCTACCGTCTGCCAGCACCGATACTTTTTGGCTCCCATGCAATTACCAGCTTCCCTCCTCTGTCTCTCCCACCAGAAATTGCATGGGAGCTACAGCTTAATGGGCTAAATAATTCCTGGCACATTCACCCCTCCACGCTATCCAAATACCCTGTGGCCCCTCCTCATGCAACACTGCTAGCTGGATTTCCCTCCACCCCCTCCTGCCGGCTGCAGCTGGAGATCGTTGTCAGGATTCATCAGATGTCATTCATCTAGAGTGCAGATCAGGCTGCAGATAAGAGAAAGAGACTGTCTTCAGTCCCTTTTCCTGTCTCAAAAAAGAGACATTTGAGGTCTGCCAAGGGCACAAACCATCACAGCCCCAGCATGTAAACACCCCCATATGCTGCCTACTGCAGCTTAAGGGGGGGGTGGCAAAAACATTTTTGCCACCCCCTCCCCCCCATAACCGCAAGTCTAAACAAATCCAAAAGCCGTGTTCACATGGGGCATACTACTGCAGAGCCATGTTTAGCTGCACAGAGATGCACAGGTGTTCTGTGCATCTCCATGCAGACAATCCCATTGATGTCAATTGGGACACAGCGGCTGCATGAAAATGCAGAGGTCTTCTGTACATTCCTGTGCAAGCAGTCCCATTTATATCAATTGGGACACAGTCATTGCTCCCAACTTAACATTCATGTGGGTGTATGTCCCTGAACTCACACTGTCTGCGTTTGGGGCTATGTATCTATACCCACATGGATGTCAGATCTGTCCTTGCAGCCACTGCATCCCAACTGACATGATTAAGACTGCCTGCACAGGGATGCACAAAACACATGCTCATCTTCATGTGGGTAAACACGGCCCTCCAGGGGCAAAAATATTGTTTTGATAAACATCTGCGCAAATACTGTGGGGCCTTAAAATTCAGTAGCAACTGCTTTTAATTCTGCTGGCCTTGTGCTTTCAGAAAATACAGTTGCAAGAAAAAGTATGTGAACCCATTGGGATTACGTGGAGTTTTGCATGAATTGGGCATAAAATGTGCTCTGAACGTCATCTAAGTCACAACAATAGAAGTACACAGTCTGCTGAACATAATACTACACAAACATTAGATGTTGCCATGGTTTAATTGCACATAACATGTAAACATTCACAGTGCAGGGAGGAAAAAGTATGTGAAGCCCTAGCGTAATGACTTCTCCCAGAGCTAATTGGAGCCAGGAGTGAGCCAACCTTGACTCCAATCAGTGTGATGATATTGGATGTGTTGCTGACAGCTGTCCTGCCCTTAAAAAACACACACCTATTTTTGGTTTACTGGTTTCAAGAAGCACTGTCTGATGTGAACCATGCCTCGCAGAAAAGAGCTCTCACAAGACCTACGATCAAGAATTGTTGACTTGCATGAAGCTGGAAAGGGTTACAAAAGTATCTCCAAAAACCTTGATGTTCATGTGTCCACGGTAAGACAGACTGTCTACAAATGGAGAAAGTTTAGCACTGTTGCTACTCTCCCTAGGCGTGGTCGTCCTGTAAAAATGACTGCAAGAGTACAGCGCAGAATGCTGCATGAGGTAAAGAAGAATCCCAGAGTGTCAGCTAAAGACCTACAGAAATCTCTGGCACATGCTAACATTTTTGTTGACACATCTACAACAAGGAAAACATTAAACAAGAATGGAGTACATGGGAGGACACCACGGAGGAAGCCATTGCTGTCCAAAAAGAATATTGCAGCACGTTTGAAGTTTGCAAGAAAGCACCTGGATGTTCCACAGCACTAGGGGCAAAATATACTGTGGACAGATGAAACCAAGATTGAGTTGTTTGGGAAGAACACACAACACTATGTGTGGAGAAAAAAAGGCACAGCACACCAACATCAAAACCTCATCCCCACTGTAAAACATGGCTGAGGGAGCATCATGGTTTTGGGCTGCTTTGCTGCCTCAGGGCCTGGACGGATTGTTGTCATTGATGGGAAAATTAATTCCAGAGTTTATCAAGACATTTTGCAGGAAAACGTACGACCATCTGTCCGCCAACTGAAGCTCCGCAGAGGATGTGTGATTCAACAGGACAATGACCCAAAGCATACAAGTAATTCAACAAAAAAATGGCTGCAACAGCACAGAATACGCCTTCTGGAGTGGCCCAGTCAGAGTCCTGACCTCAACCCGATTGAAATGCTGTGGCATGACCTTAAGAGAGCGATTCACACCAGACATCCCAATAATATTATAGTCAAGGCACATCATAAAAGAACAGCTGGATCAACACCGCGCTGAGTAACAGTACGCAATAGGGAGTTTAAACATCCAAAAGGCTGACGCGTTTCGAGGACTTGCCTCTTCCTCAGAGGCTCTGAGGAAGAGGCAAGTCCTCGAAACGCGTCAGCCTTTTGGATGTTTAAACTCCCTATTGCGGACTGTTACTCAGCGCGGTGTTGATCCAGCTGTTCTTTTATGATGTGCCTTGACTATATTGTCGTTTGTGAGTACAACACCTACTTTATTTTTTATGGTAATGCTCTAGGCCTGTGCGCCCTCTTTTTGTTCTTTCCCCATTCAGTATATTTGGATTCCCCCGGTCCATTTGAGGGCAGCAAGGTGTGCATGTTCCAGGACATTCTTAATGTGGTTGTAGCATCGAGTCCATCCCCAAGCGCAGGAGCATTTGTGTTTGCTGGTTCTTTATCCCAATAATATTGCTACACTGAAACAGTTTTGTGAAGAGGAGTGGTCCAAAATTACTCCAGATCATTGTGCAGGTCTGATCTGCAACTACAGGAAACGTTTGGTTGAGGTTATTGCTGCCAAAGGAGTGTCAACCAGTTATTAAGTCCAAAGGTTCACATACTTTTTCCTCCCTGCACTGTGAATGTTTCCATGTTATGTGCAATTAAACCATGGCAACATCTAATGTTTGTGTAGTATTATGTTTAGCAGACTGTGTTCTTCTATTGTTGTGACTTAGATGACGTTCAGAGCACATTTTATGCCCAATTCATGCAAAACTCCACGTAATCCCAATGGGTTCACATACTTTTTCTTGCAACTGTATTTTCTGAAAGCACAAGGCCAGCAGAATTAAAAGCAGTTGCTACTGAATTTTAAGGCCCCACAGTATGACGTTCAGAGCACATTTTATGCCCAATTCATGCAAAACTCCACGTAATGCCAAGGGGTTCACATACTTTTTCTTGCAACTGTATATGGTTGTGGGGGTGGGGCGAGTGTCTTTTACAAACTCTAAAAGCTGTAAGTGGAAAATTAAAACATCCAGATTTTGTCGACATTCGATTTTCACCATGTCACAAAAAGGCGCAATTTAAAATTTACAAATGATTGTTATTTATTAACTCAATACAGGGTAAGCTTTTATATTTAGTAGGAATTTAGCAAGAATTTTTTTAAATGTTCTGTTTGTATCCGCTAATAATGATTTTAGTGTATTTTTGGTGACAATATTGTTTTGATAAACATTTACGCAAATATTGCAGGGCCTTAAAAAACAGTAGCACATTTTTTTTGTTCTATTGATCATGTGCTTTCAGTATATATATGATTTTGGGGGTCTTTTAAAAAATCTGAAAGTGTTAAGTGAAAAATTAAAACCTCCAGATTTTTAGAGAAATTTGGTTATTAAACCGTTAATTCTCTTTGGTTTTCTGTTTGTAAGACCAGTGGCTGCTATGTCTCCTATTCCCCCAGATACTGGACTTGGCACATACCTTCTGTAGTTCTTTCTTCAGGAATCAGTGATGTAATTCTGCCCCACTTGCAGTGGTGGGAAGACCAAGATTATCAGACATATTCAATGTGTACAGGCCTACTGTACCCACCCACATTCTCTGCAATTCCCTGAGTTTGAAGGGAACTGTAGTTTCCTTTTACTGAAGAGAGAGAGGGAGGATATGATGTAATCCCTGCTGTTACACCTCCTCCTTGGCAGAGTAGATGCTGTTATCTTTTGAATTACAGAGATGAAGTCATTAAAATTCAATTAGACTTTTCTCCTAAATGGTAAGGATTTAAGACTTCTGCAAGACTTCTCCAGGTCCTCCCCCATCCTCTGGAACTCACTACCCCAATCCATCAGACTGTCACCTTCCCTCCTCACCTTCAGGCGCTCCCTGAAAACCCACCTCTTCAGGGAAGCCTACCCCACCCTCACCTAACAGCCGCTGCCGTTCCCTCCTCCTACCACTCCATCCCCCACAGCCATTTCCTCCTGTACCTCTACCCCCTCCCTCCTAGATTGTAAGCTCGAAAGAGTAGGGCCCTCTTACCCCTTGTGTGCTGTTTGATGTTACTGTACTGTTTCATGTATTGTCCCACCCTCTATTGTACAGCGCTGAGCAAACTCTTTGGCGCTATATAAACTCGATAAATAAATAAATAAATTTTAAAAATGTTAATAACTGTTTTGTATAGCGTGTGTACTAACGGGTGATTTTTTTCTTGCCTGTACTGGAGTTCTTCTTTAAAATATGTACATTTCCAGCCTTGATTGTATGTCTTGGCTTAGTTAGAGAGGAAGGCTGACAGATAGAGAAAATCATGGAAATAAATAAAACACTCTTTTTGTAAGTTTCAATCTTTTGTGTCTTCCTGGCAGCAGAGTGCATCCTATCATCTCTCCTGACCCCCCCCCCCCCCAATTCGTGTTCCCTCAGCACAGTCTGTGACACTGTTGCTTTCTTCCCCCTTCAGCAACATTAGATCTTAAAGCTGTCATCTGATCTTTCTCTACTGGTTCTGATGTTAGGTACAGTGCCGAGAATAGAGAGCAACTGAGCACGTGCAGAGCAGGGTGAGACCGTGTATTACTGGATATTAAAGGGTAATGGCATAGGGGCCAGTCTGAAGTGATCTATCAGGACTTCATTTTCTGATTAAAGTTCCACTTTAATGTGGTGTCATGGCACACTTTGTTTAGTACACTTTCTTCAATCAACATCCAAAAGTCCCTACCATGAAAAGACCAGCTGGTTGTATTTGCTTCCCAGGCCAAGACTTCTTATCCACCTCATGAATCAGCACCATAATGCACTTCAGTAAACCAAAAGCATTTTTTTGTCCTTGAAGTGCATTTTAATTTTACTAAGATGTGATTAGAACACCTGCTACTAGCATTAACTAACATTTCTAAAATGGTCTGTGCCTGCCCCAATACTACAGTTTTTAAAACAGCTGAACTATGCTTGCAACCATTTGTTATATGGAAAACCTTAATGGTGTGCTACCCCTTTAAATTAAATATATCAATTACTAAAATGCAATAATAAATCAAGAAACACATCAACATCATAGTGAGTAATAAATGCAAAATACAATTAACACAGGTCTAGTGAGCTAAAAAAAAAAAGTCCAATCAGCATATGTCAAATGCAGATCTACTCTTCACATGTGTCAAATTCTGTCTGTGCACCATCACTAAGGGTTAAAAAGTTTCTTACCAAAGATAAATGACCCCTTACTAATAGAGGTCATAAAGCATTCTCAATATACAAATAATGTAAACTTGGTCAGCTTGGAATGAATCATAGATACTGACGTCTTCGGGGAACCTTAAAACCATTTGTCTTATGTTAATATATACTGTATTTTAGCAAAACATGAATTGATTAAAAAAACAAATACACAATTAATTCAATGAACACTTGATTTTGTAAGCTAAAATAAAAAGTGCTGGTGCTTTGGAGTTGTATTTTCATGAAAGGGTTAATGTTGGGTCACCCAAAGAGGGTTGATCATCCTGCCACCAGGAACTACACAAGGAACAAACAGAAGTTAGCACCACAAATAGAGCACTGGTCGCTGGAGGTCAGTGTATAAGGCTGGCAGTAGTTATTGTCACTTACACTGAATGGAGATCTTCAGAGGGGGATTGCCAGATCCATATCTAAATCATAATTTGTACCATCACCTGCAGCAGAGCCAGAACAGGACAGTGGGAAGAGTAGTCAAAGAGGTGGCTGTTAGGAAGAGCTGGACGGAGAACCGCTGGAGATTGGTGTGCGTGCTAGATTTAGACTTTGGATTTTCAATCCATGTAAAAGTGTAACAAGTAAAAAACTCCTGCAAAGTTTGGAAGTGCAACAACCAAAATAAACAATTGATCTTTCATTTCCATTTACTATTATTGAGAAATGTATGCATAGTTATTAATCTATGGCTACACATAAGGAGGTATCAGGGGGCTTTTGTTCACATCAGTACTGCTTCTTTCTCCATACAAGGGAACATAAAACTATCTTAAAGCAGGTAGAAAGAGCCTAGAATGGTTAATGCTAATCATGATGAGGTCATCTTTATATCAGGTTCAGGGGCGAACTGACAACTCATGGAGCCCACCGGCAATAATAGATAATGGGGCCCCCTGTGTCTCTGCCTACACTCAAGCCACACCCATACAACACCCCACCTACATATTGCAGCTCAGCTGCATACAAAGGGCATTCAAAATAATGTAAAAAATAATAAAACAGCAGCGTGGGGTCCCTCCTCCATTCATACCAAGCCCTTTGGGTCTGGTATGGGTTTTGAGGGGAACCCCTATGCCAAAATTTAATAAATGGCGTGGGGTCCCCCCCAAGATCCATACAAGACCCTTATCTGAGCATGCAGCCCGGCAGGTCAGGAAAAGGGGGGGGGGTGACAATCTAGGGCCACATGCCCTGAACATGGGAGGGTGCTTTGGGGGTTCCCCCCCAAAGCACCTTGTCCCCATGTTTATGGGGACAAGTGCTTCTTCCCCACAACCCTGGCCTGTGGTTGTGGGGGTCTGCGGGCAGGGGGATTATCAGAATATGGATGCCCCCTTTAGCAAGGGGGCCGCCAGATCCTGCCTCCCCATGTGAGTGTGGGGTACATGGTACTGCTACCCATTCACAAAAAAAAAAGTGTAGCGTGAAAAAAGACAGGAGACAGGCTTTGACAAGTCCTTTAATAAAATAAGAAAAATAAAGAAGTGTCCCCTGAAGTAGATCCAACATTAATCATGATGCCCGCCGCCTTCACTACCCTAAAAAAGATTTTTAAAAAATGGCTCCGCTCCCGACACCAGCTCCGGGACATTTTACTTTTCCGCTGGTATGACAGTTCTTAAATATGTAAGGGGTGGGGCCACCCAGGGCCATCACATGTGTTACCCCGCCCCTTGTGGCGTCATCAACTGGGGAATGGTGGGTCAATGATGTCACAAAGAGGTGGGGCCACACATGTGATGTCACTGGGTGGCCCGCCTCATATATTTAAGAACTGTCAAGCCAGAGGAACAGTCACACGGCCGGGAGCCAGCGTCGGGAGTGGAGCCTTTTTTTTTCGCATAGCAGCGGTGGGCATTGTGATTGACGTTGGATCTACTTCGGGGGACATTCTTTTATTTTTCTTCTTTCAATAAAGGACTTGTCACAACCTGTCTCCTGTCTTTTTTCACACTACACTTTTTTTTTGTGGGTAGCGGTGCCATGTACCCCATACTCATTCACATGGGGGAGCGGGATCCGGGGGCTCCTTTGCTAAAGGGGGCTTCCAGATTCCAATAAGCCCCCCACACACAGACCCCCACAACCACTGGCCAGGGTTGTGGGGAAGAGGCCCTTGTCCTCATCAACATGGGGAGCCCCCCATCCCAAAGCACCCCCCTTTGTTCAGGGCATGTGGCCTGGTACGGTTCAGGAGGGGGCGATCGCTCGTCCTCCCCCTTTCCTGACCTGCCGGGCTGCATACTCAGATAAGGGTCTTGTATGGATGAAGGGGGGACCCCATGCCATTTTTTAAAAATTTTGGCGTGGGGGTTCCCCTCAAAATTCATACCAGACCCGAAGGGCTTGGTATGGATGAAGGGGGGGACCCCATGCAGTTTCTTAAATAATTTTTTAATTGTCGGTAATTCTCTCTTTTACATTTAGCTGTCAGTGAGGAACCCCGTTGACAGCTGAAAAATTACCACATGGTTTTCACTACTAAAATACCGCATGACTTGATAAAATAACTAATGAGGTATTTTAGTAGTGTTTTTGGTGAATTCAAACTTTTTTTTAAAAATGCTGTGCGGTATCCTACCGCATACTTAGATGTGGTAAGATGCCGCTTAGTGAAATGTGCCCAGTGAGCCTCTCACCGAGCCCCCTACTTACCCTGGGCCCTCAGGCAATGCCCGAATGGTCAGTTTGATCTCAGAAGCATCTCAAACTGATATAGTGTGCAAGTAGAATGTACCTGAAAGCATGCTGCATTTGTTCATTGACACAGGCCCAAAGCTGGTCTACATAGTCCCTAAATGTTCAAAATACAAGAGGTGTTATATTATTTCAGTACAAAGTAAATTAAAGCACTTGCCAATATATGAGAATGCACGTAAGGCATGCCCATTTTAATAAATTAATACCAAAGTCTTTTAAGAGACTTAATGTTTAGGATAACCAGCCCCATTAAAGAGGTTCTTCACTCTGTAGGAAAAAAAAGTTAATTACAAATACGGTAACTGTTGACTTTTAATAAAAGGACACTTACCTGTCCAGGCATCCAGCCCCGTCCTCACACAGGCCACTTTTTTACTGGTCTTTGGGTCCCCTGCACCAGCGTGTTTAGTGTGAGAAGCCAGCTGTGATTTCTTGTGGCTTCACAGTTGGCTTCCCACTGTGCATGCACAAGTCGTACTGCACTTTGTGAATGGTCCCACAGCCTCTTGGGACTTGTGATATGTCCCAAAAGGTTGTGTGCATAGGGAGAGAACTTCCAGTGAAATCACCTGGGAAATTCCAGCAGAAGTGGGAGTGGGTACCTGCCAAAAACTAGGTACCTGCCCCCAAAAAAATAAACCTCCAATAATGTTAGCGTAGGGGGAGGATTATTGAAAGCAGAATTTCCAATTTAGGGCGATGTTTTGCTTTACGGAAATCCCACATATATATATATATGCACATAGCAAGAGGAATTGCTTACAGTTATTATTGTAAAGAGACCAAATACAGTATATTTTGTTGTAACCACACCCATAGCTGTGCTTTTCTATCAAAGTGATTGTAAACATTCTTTTTTTAATAATGAACTTGTCATACTTACCTGCTTTGTAATAGTTTTGCACAGAGCAGCCCTGATCACAGAGCAGAGCCATCTTCTTGGGTCCCCTGTCGGCTCTCCTGGCTCTTCTCCCCCATCAAATGCTCCCATAGCAAACTGTTTACTATGGAGGCACTCATGTGTGCTCACTCCCAAGCCAGCTGTGTGTGTCCATAGAAAAACAGAGCATGGTTCAGACCTGCCCACACTCCCTCCTCCCTTGCTGTGATTGACAGCAGAGGGAGCAGCAGGTACCTAGTCCAATGAAGAGGGAGAGAGCCCAGAGAGCCTCTACTCTTGTGTGCCTCACTGAATTAAGTTTGGGCTCCAGTAAACATAAGGGGGGTCAGGGGGGGCAGCATACTGAAGGTTTTTTTTTTACCTTAACACAGATAATTCTTTATGGTAAAAAATGCCTTCAGCCTTTAGACCTTCTTTAAACTTTAACTACAGAACTTCTGAAAGTCAGAATCTCAGATGATATAGCATTTCAGACAACCTGTAGCATAGTAGGACTACTCGCATAAGAGTGCCAGTGCAGTAGGATGCTTATGTCCTGCATTGCAGTCTATTCTTTCTGGCATATCACTCTTCACGGGCAGGCAACAAGGAAAGTGCAAAGGCTGGTATCTCACAGGGCTTTCTGCTGATTTTTAGAGGGAACAAAGGATAAAGGTGTAAACAAATTAAGTATACAAATTCTTCGCCAGAACTTAAGTAAATGAGGTGAAGCTTCACTTTGTAAATAATATCTAATCACATGCAAGGAAAATAAATAAAACAGTATTTTTGCTTGGACATGATTGGATGACAAACATCAGCAGAGCTTCTTCTCATTTACTAAGCTCTAGAGCAACTGCACTTGCAGAATGCAATTGCACTTTGTAAAGTGCACAGTCTATTCTCCTTTAGTAAATCAATCCCTCAGTGTTAGGTGCAAAATGAGAGCAACCAAAGGGTTAAAATGTATTCTGAAATAGTGCAGCTTTGCAAAACAACGTATATCACTTTTGAGGCAACTATTAATAATGCAAAAAGCAGCAAGAACATCCTGATGTTTTTTATTCCATCACAGTCCAAAAAAGCAATTGAACTCATTAGATTAATCATTATTTTTAGTAAGTGATTTATTTTGATTGGTTTGCATGCAGTATATTTGTATCGATCAATACTATGTTTTTTCTTCCCTTCTTTTCCCAAGCTCTGGAGCAGCTACACTTGCACAGTATATTGTATTGTTGTAAACATACAGTAGTAAAGGTAAGTCCCATGAAGTGTATGTAAACTCTAACAATTAACTTTTATTTGTTCCCTTTTGTTCTATTAAACATATCATTGCGTTATTTTGTTATGTCTGTTTAAGTAGGTGCAAAAAAATACCTGTTGATTATGTTAGAAATCTTGTGAACTCATAACTTCTTTTGCTCTCTGTCTCTGTTGACTGTTATTTACCATTATTTCCAGTCCTTTGTGGACTACAAAACAACCCCCTATGTTATAAAGAAGGAGAGGTTAGGTGTTCTGTCCGAAGATGAGAACATTTCTACTTTATACAGATACTGCATAGTGAGTGAGCATTGTAAGGCCTCTTTCACAGGGGGAATTGTAATCCATACCCATGCAAGGGCCATAAAGGTGTTGTGTTGTTGGCATTCTGTTGTCGGCAGTCATATAGCTGTCAATTGGGATGCAGTGGCTGCATGGACGGTTGTCATATTGGGAGCTGTGCACCCACTGTGTCCCAATTGACAGCAATGGGGCTGCAGGCACAGGAATGTACCAACATCTATGTATAACCATGTGTTTAATATATGCATTTTCTTGCAATTTCATGTACATTTTTGTAAGTATTTACTAAGGAGAGGGACTTGATTTTATGTGTTTCATGCAGTGTTATACGTTTGTCAAATAGATGCATTAATGCTTCCTGTGAGACTTTTTAAAAACACCCTGAATTAATACGTAGAGATGGGAATAGTTCCACTTACTGTAATGGCAAGGATCATATAATGTATTCGTGTTCAGTGTCATATGCATTTAACTGTTCCAAACATGCACAATTGTGAATGGGACCTAATGCTACATATATAAAATCTGATCTTGATGTGCCCTCTATTATATAACACTCACTAGAAGAAAGTAATGCCATGTGTTCTTGTTGTAAGTAAGAACAAAAGATAATTCAAACCAAGTGACACTATCACCCTTGCTGTCAGCATCTGCCACCTGGGATGCTAAGTCATTAACTCAAGTGTTAGGATGTTGAAGGGTATGTTTCTAGGATTGTGAGAATACATTGGAAGTCCAGGGAGTACTGCTGAGGAGCTGTCAGTGCGGTAAAAGTTATGCTCATTACAACATAAATAGCACAGTTGGAGGTTACTGTACCTTCCTATGAAATGTTTAATTGTTCCATTAATAACCATTCTGCTTTTTACAATCTTTTCAAACAAAAGTCACATTAACTATCACTTATTGAAATCAGTTTTGACAATCAGCAATTAGTAAAAATTAACATAAGCAAAAGCATAACTAGTATTCAAATTTTTTTTCTTAAAAAAAATGTATATATTGACTACTGCATTACTCTGTGTCTTAAAGAGCCCAAGAGATCATTTTTATAAAAGTCATTGATTGAAAAAAGGTGCAGTATACAACTGTAATGAAAATGCCTTGGAATGCATGTAAGAAACACCATCTACCTGCTCTGGACTTTATGTTTTCATTCAGATGTACCAGTATTGCACCAATTCACGCCATTAATTTTCTGGCACACACTCATTTGAAGATTTTTTCCCTAATCCTTTATTAGTATTATTATTGGAGCTTACAATCTAAGAGGTAGGGGCTAGTGGTACAAAAGGTAGTGGGGGATGGACTGGTAGGAGGAGTAGAAGATTCCATTATTAGCTGAGGGCAGGATAGGCTTCGCTGAAGAGATAGGTTTTCAGAGATTGCCTAAAAGTGAGCAGAGTAGGCGATAGTCTGATAAATTGGTGTAGAGAGTTCCAGAGAATGGGGGAAGCTCTGGAGAAGTCCTGTAGATGAGCATGGGAGAAGACAAGGCAGCTAAAGAGCAGGAGGTCGTACAAGGAGCTGTTATTACGATTTGGTGATATTTGGAGACAAGATTGGTGATGAAATTTGGGGCAGAGTTATAAATGGCTTTATATGTTATTGTTAATGTTTTGAATTTTATCTGTTGGGCAATGGGAAGCCAATGGAGGGATTGGCATAGAGGGGTGGCAGATACGGAATGGTAAGTAAGGTGGATGAGTCTGGCAGCAGCATTCATGATAGACTGAAGAGGGGATAGCCTGCGATGAGGTAGACCAATAGGGAGTTACAATAGTCAAGGCGAGAGATAACAAGGGATGGAATAAGTTGCTTAGTAGTTTCCGAGGTTAAAAACGGCCGTATCTTGGAGATTTTGCGGAGGTGAAGTCTACAAGATTTGGACAGCGATTGGATTTGGGGCTGAATGGACAGGTGGGAGTCTACGATTACACCTAGTACCCTGGCATGAGGGGAGGGACTGATGTTGTATTATTGGTCTTGATGGAGAAGTCAGGGGAGGGGGCATGGGCTGGAGGGAATACTAAGAGCTCAGTTTTGGAAAGATTGAGTTTGAGGAAGTGGAGTGACATCCATGTCGATATGTCACTTAGTAGGTTAGTAATGCGAGAGGAGACTGAAGGGGTGAGGAGTAGAAAGATAGATTTGCGTGTCATCAGCATAGAGATGGTACTTAAAGCCGTGGGCATTTATAAAGTGACCAAGAGAGGAGGTGTAGATGGAGAAGAGAAGGGGTCCAAGGACAGAACCTTGAGGGACCCCTACAGAAAGAGGGAGTGGAGAGGAGGAGCCAGAGTTATAGGTAACGTTGAAGGAGCGCTGCAAAAGGTAGGAGGAAAACCTGGAGAGAGCAGAGTCTTGCAGGCCAAGAGAGTGGAGTTTTTTGAGGAGGAGGGGATTGTCAACAGTATCAAAAGCCACAGAGAGGTTATGTAGTAAGAGTATGGAGTAGTGGCCATTGGTTTTAGCAGTTACTAGATCATTAGTGAATTTTTGCCAATACTTTATGCCAAAACAAAGAAATATATCCATCTACAATGCAGTTCTGTGTTTTTAAATGTCCACAAACCAATTAAGAATAATTTATTTTGGCAATTTTGGTGGCAATATACTGAGCAAGTGAAAAAAAATCGGTACCCTCCATATCCATAAGAATCTTATAAATCCTGTTTAGAAACTGTAGTTCAACAGTTTTTCAAATGGATACAGACCCTCCAATGTCCTCAATGGTTGTGAGAACATTGCGACAAAATGACCCAATTGGCCATACCACCGCTCATCTAATGTGAAAAATAAATCATTTTTTCCTTTAAGTCTGAAAAAGTGTGCAATTTCCCCTTACTCAGTATATCCTTCAAACATGCATTCTTATCTTTAATCCATTTCCCAGAAATACTATCCTTTCCTGGGGGGAAATAATCCGTTCCCACTAAGGGAATCATAACTGAATTATATTTCCATCCCTTTTGCTTATACATTCTATCCCAAACACTTAAAAAAATTTTTGTCAGTGGTCTAATATTCACATCTAATGTGCGAAATTTATGTGGAACCCAAACCATCTTCCCTAACTGTGCCTTACTCAAAGTCCTTTCCATATTCACCCAACCTTTCCCTTGTGAATTGAATATCCAATCTATTATTCATAATAATATCACCGCTTGATAATATTTCTTAACATTAAGCATATCCAAGCCCCCATTCCCTTTTGCCCTACACAGTACCTCATATCTAATGTTTGATTTTTATTTGCCCAAATAAACTTAAGTATCATCTTCTTTATTACCACGAAGAAAGATCCTGGTAGGTGTCCTGGGAGCATGTGAAAGTTATACAGGATTTTTGGTACTATCACCATCTTTACCAGATTTATAAAACCTATCCAAGAAGCTACACTTTTTGACAATCTCCCCAGCTGCTCTTTTATTTTGTTTAATAATGGGATATAATTTTCCTGCCACCGGGCTTTTATTGAAGGAGTTAGTTTTATTCCCAAATAGCCTATTTCCTTTTCCCTCCAATTAAACGGAAAGTCTCTTTGAAGACTCAGCTTCTCAACCTTTGGTATATTAATGTTTAAGATCTGACTTTGCAGGGTTTATTTTCAAATTTGATAGCCCGTCGTACTGTTTTAGTAATCTCATTAAATTTGGCAACGTTATTCTAAGATTTACAATACAGAACAACATGTCATCTGCCACCTTATGCTCCACTTTCCTTATATTTATTCTGCTATGTCTACACACTTTCTTACCCTCACCAGGACAGCGTCCAGAGATAAAACAAATAATAAAGGAGAAAGTGGACATCCTTGTCTGGTTCCATTAAACATTTTAAAAAACTGAGAGAGACATCCATTGACCTTGACCACCTCTGACAGAGCTCTTTAAAGCCCTTTTATGCACCTTTGCATTTTATGCCCCAGTCTTAATACCTCTAGCGTATCTATCATGAAACCCCAGTTAACCCTGTCAAGAATCTTTTTGGCATCAATTGACAGGAGTAATGTCGGCAGTTTCTCTCTTTTTACCGTTTGTGGGAGCAGCGATGATCTGAGACCATTGTCCCTACCTTCTCTTCCAGGAATCAATCCTACCTGATTCAGGTGTATCCACTCTGGCATCAACTCCTTCAATCTGGTTGCCAACACCTTAGCATACTATTTGGTGCTAATACAAATGAAAGTGCAGCGCTAAATATTATATCTCCAATTCAATCATAAAGTGCTGAAGTGATTATAATGAGCAAATAATATTAATGTGATATGAACCTGATACATACACATAAACCTTGCCAAATCTTATAAATCAAATGATAAATAAAATGTCCATGTCACTACAAGTCTCAGCAATCTTGTGTAATAAACAAAACTTGTCAGTGGTACTACAAATCACAGCAATGCCAAGGTGATAAAAATATAAGTGCTCTTCATCTAGTGAAGAAATCCGTGGTACTACAAGGTGCAGCAATACCAAGTGGGATATTCAAAAAGTGCTTATGATCCAGAGTGGGAATCCACCACCTCTTATGGTGGTGCAGCCCTCCAAACTGGGGAAGACGCCCTCCAAAGCAGCCCTCCAAACTGGGGAAGATGGTGACCTGGCACACACCACAGGATTTCTCAGTGTTCAGTCACCTCAGAGTTGCAGAGAGAACCGATCATCATTGGTTACACACTCTCTTTATTTTCTCCTGTAGATCTTCTTCATGTTCCTTTTCTTCTGGAAGACCCCTGATCCTTAAGTTATTCCTTCTATTGCAATTCTCCTGGTCTTCCACTATAAATGAGAGCTTTCTCTGTTCTCTACTCATCACCTCCACTCATGTTTCTAAATTATTGAGTAATTGTGTGTATTCCTCCATTCTCCCCTCTACTTCTTCAATTTGATTTAGTATCCAACCCAAATCATTGTGCAATATCCCCATCTCACTTTTCATGGACATCTCTAGTTTCGCAAACATTTCCGCCATCTCAGTTTTTGTAGGTATTTGTGACATGGCTCCTTGCTTTTCTATATTTCCTTGTTCTCTTACACTTTCCATATTTGTAAGTTCTTTGATCTGATTCTCTTCCAGTGTCCTGAATGACAGACTAGCTTGATCTCCATCACACTTTTTAAATACTTCATGCTGTTTCTCCATGGTTTGGGTCTCTGGACTTTTCTCCTGCAGAGGCATGTATTTTCTAATTATGCTTGTATTTACCTTTCATTTCGTTTAAAGATTTACCTTTAGAAGGAATGACCCTTTTTTCCTTTCTTCTGTTAGCTTTTACACCTAGTCTAGCCAGTTCCGCCAGCCACTAAACACCCCGGCTCATATAGCCCTCATATAGTTCCCCCCCCCCCCTCACAGGTGTATTTTAGATTGCACCAATTTATATCAGGATCAACAAAGGATTAAATGTCCTGCCTTAACTTATGGCAACTCACCTCCAACTTTCGAGCCGACCGCACAGGACCGCCGAATCCCGCTGTGTCTCCGGTCCCCGCCAAGCTCTCCAAGCCAGGCTCCAGGAAGGTCCAGGCGGATCAGTGGGTGGAAACTCTGTGTGTCAAATGGCCTGGGGTGTTTCAGGGTCTCCCAGAGCTGCCGTCTCACTTCTCTCCTATTCCTTTAGGACCATTTGTCATATTCAAAATTGCCACCAAAATCCCCTGGGCTGTCACATGGGTGGTCACATGGTCGGTCACCTGGACGCTCTCACCACCCCCTTCTCCTCCAGTACCGCCGCCTCCAGCTACCAATCCATCGGTGTCTGGGGAGGTCCAGTGCTCCTCTCCAACCACCTCCACCCACACTCTCCCAAGGGCTCCTCCGGGCACCACCGGCTCCCTTCATTGGCTACCAACATGATCGCCCACACTCAGGGTCACCATGGGAACCAACACCGCACTGGCCTGGACCTCAGGTAAGGCAGAAAACTGTCACATGTGGCGGGCGTCTGGAGCACCTACTCCTCATGGCACCATGTTCAGGCCCCTCCCCCCACTGTTGCTGCTTGTTCAGAATCTTAAAATATGTAGTGTGCATTATTTGGGCACAGTTTCACTCCAAGATGTTCTACCTTGCTCCGAAATAAGTAGTGTTTCTTTTCTTGCAGAGTTTTTGCGTCATGTAAAAAGTAGCCCATATACTGGACATGTCAAAGAGCATAATGGCAGCCTAGAGTTGTAAATTTGGTATATGCCATTATTTCCTAGGGCTAGGCCTGGCACATTTATGAATTTTCTCAAGGATAGCAAAATGCTACATAATGTAGACACCACTTGGCTCTGGGCACAAGAAGGCATTGTGGTCCCTCAGAGCGTGTAGTTCTGTTTTATTGGAGGAGAAGGGATAAGGAAATAAAGTGGCAGATATTTATTTATTCATTAATTTATTTCTTTTCAAGTGCAATTAAACTAATCCTTTATGTGTTGTTCAAACACCTTTGTGTTAGTGTTTGTTTTTTTTATCATTAACAGCATATTGCTTGTTTAAAAATATTTTGTAGAAGGTAAGTAATTTTTATTAAATGAAGAAAAAAAATGGGTATCTAGCATCATATACTTTACCCTTGACCAACAAGCTTAGAGTCGAATTTATAATATTTATGTGATTGCCACAATTAAAATAAATTAAGACTGAGTGTGTTCACTGATGCTTTATCTAAACATGTTCCTTGGCACTTTATGTGAGCATAATTTTGATGTAGCTGACAATAGTCAGCATTAATTTAAGGAAATACAGGAATTACACCTCAGTAGGATAACGGGTTACTCTGCCAAAATAGGAAACTAAACTATAGCCATTTATAAATCATATTATTTAGGCCCTGAGATATTGTACAATTCTTACATACAGTACATTGGAAATAATAAAAATCAGATGTATATCTTACTAGCCATGGAATCTAAATAAAATTTTTAAATCCTTGTTCAAAAAAACCTCTAAGTTGCTGCAAAACTTTTTTCCCCAATGTTTAGATGGTAAAGGAAAATTTCTGAATGTGAAATTTCTTAAATCAGCTCTAATAAATTCCTTTCTCCCCTTAGCTATAATTTTCTGCTACCTTTTTGAAATTTTTTTACCGTTAATATTTTTTCATTCAGTTTATTTGGGGATTCTTTTTTAAACTTAATTTTCTGCTTGTTAAGAATAAAAAATATTTGAATGTCTATGGCCTGGGAATGGTTCCACATTTTAAACCTTTTTAAAAAAAATTTTCTATTAAATGTGCCCCCCAGGTGGTTTATGCCATAATGTGCTAGTGTGTACTGTCTAGCAAATGATGACACACTGACACACTTACTGTTAAATAATTCCCCCAGTGCTGTGCTGTCACCACTCTAGCTGGATCCGGGAGCTTCCCACTTCACCCAGTCTTCCATCTGAGTTCGATCTCTCTGGCTGCTTGAATGGATGGGCCGTGATGATATTACTCCTGCGAATATGCAGGTGAGTCACTTCATCACATCACAGAGCAGGTGCCATAAATGTGATCTGAGATGACTTTATTACCTGACTTTATGACCTCTTTAAAATAATATTCAATATTTCTAATGAAAACAACACTAATTTTCCTGCAATATTTCTCTCAATCTTGGGTATAGTATTCTCTACTAAGAATGAGCAAGACATTTGCTGTTTTCACAGCAAAATTACATTTTGGCCAAAATCTAAGGGAACTACAGCATTTCCATATTAATGCTGTGGTACTGCAAGTTAAAATTAAAAATAAAAACAGTAAAAAGTAATTTAAAACTTCAGTGAAAAAATGTTCAGGAGTTTCCTATTGAAGACAATGGCTGTGGGAAATTCACATCACTATTATATGAAATATTATATGAAATTATATAATATTAAATTGCTGTATGTGTCCTTTGAAAGGAACATCATTTTCAGGCAAATATCTACTGGAACAGCGAAATTATGTCAGTTTCTGCACCTTAGTGTTGAATGTACTTCAGATGTGCTGATTAAAGCTATTTTTCTGGAACTGGCCATGTATTTTCTCTACTGATACTGTCTCTAACAGGTGATCAGCAGGGAGAAATGTAAGGTCTATTAGTGAGAAAGATGAAAAAGGACAAAGATTGAATATAAAGAGGTAGGAGTAGGAGCTTCAGTGAATTTATTTTGCTTTACCTTTTTGTGGTAACACACTAAATTTATTTTGGAATAGCTTAGACTCCATGCTAACCATAACTGACCCCTTTCCTGTTTTCATTGGATAATAGTGGAAATAGGTTTAACCACTTGTCTACCGGAAACTTATACCCCCTTAGTGCCCAGGCCAATTTTTAGCTTTCAGCGCTATCACACTTTGAATGATAATTGCGCAATCATGCAACCATGTACCCATATGAAATTTTAATAATTTTTTTCACACAAATAGAGCTTTCTTTTGGTGCTATTTAATTTCCACTGGGTGTTTTATTTTTTGCGCTATAAACAAAAAAAAGCAAAAAAAGTTTTATATATATAAAATATATATATGTATAATATATAATACTCCTACTCATTCCCCAAAAGTATAAAGTGGTTAAAAACATAGCTTTTGAGAAGTGCTTTATTACAAAAAAAAAATGTCCCCTGAAGCAGATCCAATGTCAATCACGATGAACACCGACGATGACCCAAAGAAAAAAAAATAAAAAGATGACCCCATGTTGTTTGCTGGTTGTTAAGTATACCTGCAGCCACCTGCTCCTTAACAACCAGCTATAGTCACACAAAATGCATAAAAAGCATTAAAAACAAGTGTGAAGAAAAGCAAAATGCACCCGGAAAATGCATCAAACACAATCTACATACATTAACTCACAGAAGTGAGTACACCCCTCACATTTTTGTAAATATTTTATTATATTTACTTAGGGGTGTCCTCACTTTTGTTGCCAGTGGTTTAGACATTAATAGCTGTGTGAGTTATTTTGAGGGGACAGCAAATTCACACTGTTATACAAGCTGTCCACTCATTACTTTACATTGTAGCAAAGTGTCACTTCTTCTGTGTTGTTATATGAAAAGATATAATAAAATATTTAGAAAAATGTGGAGGGTGTACTCACTTCTGTGAAATACTGTAGATGTGAACCTAGCCGTCATGGTAGGTAATGTTACATTCGCCCTGTAAAAAGCAACAAATATAAATTAACATTTCACACATACTACACACATATAGTATTGCAAACATTACAGGAGTTATCTGTGACTTTTGAGTGACTGTGAGACATTTGCAAAGCAAATTTTTTTTAACAAACTTAGTATGTACGTATAGCAAAATATAAGCATTCAAAAAATAAAATCTAAATTATAGCTGTGTTCCCCTTAAGTATTTTTTTGTATAAAACATGTTTAAAACCATGGTTGCTTTAATATTCTATTAAAATCTCAAATCTGCTCCAAGTTCTATAGCACAGATGTAAATAGCAACAGCTCCAGGATATTTCTGTACACAGATCACAGGACAATATACAGCATGTTACACACAAAATTAAGTGAACAGTTTTTGGAACACCTATGTATCTCCCTATGTTTTTCATTGACACTGTGTCCTAATCACTCAATCCTCCATAATCTAGGATGTAAATATGGGGGTCCAAACCCCAAGCCTAAAATCCATGGCCATGTAATGCCTTTCCAGCTGCTGGAAGGAAGGAGACTGCTGGAGAGCATAAAGAGGAGAGAAGCTACAGAGATAAGTTGTGGTGGAGCCATGAGCCTTGGATGAGGTATTTGGTGTACAGAGATGAGCTGTGAAAGAAGGGAGATCTGTGGATGAGGGGTTCAGAGATGAGCTGGGGTCAGAGGCCAGAAGTGCTAAGCTGTGGAAGGGAGGTGCAGAGGTTAACTATAGATAAAGGGTGTGTGAGTTGGGGATGGGAGTGCAGAGGTTAGCTATGGACAGGGAGTGCAGAGGTTAGCTGTGGACATGGAGTGCAGAGGTGAGATGTGAGTAGGAAGTACAGAGGTGAGATGTGGAGGAAAGGGGTAGTGGTGGTGAGTTTTGGATGTGTATGCAGGAATATATGTAAGGGAAGAGTTTCCTCTTTTTTACAACTGAGTGTGCTGATGTTTATATGCATTTATTATACTTCTTGTGACATGATAATGAAAGCATATTTTGTGGGTATAAGGACTGTGGCATATGTTACTGTGTACACAGTAAATAGGCTCACATTTTAAGCCGTTCTCACTGATAGTTCAATTTTGCCATAGAAATGGAAATGTGCCTTTGCGCAAATCCAAATATGTTTGCATATTTGTGAGGTGCAAGAGAGATGTGACCACATGTTAACACTAAAGATTCTGAATTAACCATCTAAACACTGCTATACCCCCTTACATATTTTAAGCAAACATTTACATAAAACCATGGATTTTTGGATTGAATATATTGCAATCCCCCAATATATGGCATTTGGCACAGTAGAACAGGGACTGGCCAGAGGCAGTTTGATGTAGTTGCCCAGCTAGAACATGTATTGCAATAACTGCAAGCCAAAAACCATTGTTTTTATGAAAAAATGTGCTTGAAATATGCGAGGGTGTGCATAGGGTTATTTCTGAATCTTTACAGTAATTTTGCCATGGCATGCTGCATGCTTCACCTCTCTCTTCTTGTCTAAGTGCCCAGAGTTGTCTAAGTGCCCAGGGTTGCCCCAAGTCTTTCACATTCCTAGGAATACCAAACTATCTTATAATTCGAGAGAGCTGAAGTCACCTAGGAAAAAAAAAATACCTTTACCTTTATCTGTATTTAAGCAGAATGTGGAGAAAAGTTTTCCAATTTAAGTACATTTCTGTGGACAATTACACATCCAATGTTTATGAACTATACAAATCAAAATCCTTTACATATTAATGATGATTCTCTGTGTATATTGTGTAGAGGTGAGGTGAAAGGGGAGGAGACTTGTGAATCTACCTATGCACATTCAACTGAAAAGCAAAATTCTCTAATTTAAATAAATCTCTGAGGAAAAGCACACATCCAATGTTCATGAACTACGGTATATAAAGTAAAGAAAGAAACATTTTTTGAAAGTAACAAACCAGAATGCAAATAAAGTTGAAATGGTAGAGTAGGCATTTAGCAGCTGCATATACAGTTGCAAGAAAAAGTATGTGAACCCCTTGGGATTACGTGGAGTTTTGCATGATTTCTGCATAAAGTGTGCTCTGAACGTCATCTAAGTCACAACAATAGAAGAACACAGTCTGCTGAACATAATACTACACAAACATTAGATGTTGCCATGGTTTAATTGCACATAACATGTAAACATTCACAGTGCAGGGAGGAAAAAGTATGTGAGGCACTAGCTTAATGACTTCTCCCAGAGCTAATTGGAGCCAGGAGTGAGCCAACCTTGACTCCAATCAGTGTGATGATATTGGATGTGTTGCTGACAGCTGTCCTGCCCTTAAAAAACACAAACCTGTTTTGGGTTTACTGGTTTCAAGAAGCACTGTCTAATGTGAACCATGCCTTGCAGAAAAGAGCTCTCAGAAGACCTACGATCAAGAATTGTTGACTTGCATGAAGCTGGAAAGGGTTACAAAAGTATCTCCAAAAGCCTTGATGTTCATGTGTCCACGGTAAGACAGACTGTCTACAAATGGAGAAAGTTTAGCACTGTTGCTACTCTCCCTAGGTGTGGTCCTCCTGTAAAAATGACTGCAAGAGCACAGCGCAGAATGCTGCATGAGGTAAAGAAGAATCCCAGAGTGTCAGCTAAAGACCTACAGAAATCTCTGGCACATGATAACATTTTTGTTGACACATCTACAATAAGGAAAACATTAAACAAGAATGGAGTACATGGGAGGACACCACGGAGGAAGCCATTGCTGTCCAAAAAGAAGATTGCAGCACGTTTGAAGTTTGCAAAAGAGCACCTGGATGTTCCACAGCACTACTGGCAAAATATACTGTGGACAGATGAAACCAAGATTGAGTTGTTTGGGAAGAACACACAACACTATGTGTGGAGAAAAAAAGGCACAGCACACCAACATCAAAACCTCATCCCCATTGTGAAACATGGCGGAGGGAGCATCATGGTTTGGGGCTGCTTTGCTGCCTCTGGGTCTGGCCGGATTGTTGTCATTGATGGGAAAATGAATTCTAGAGTTTATCAAGACATTTTGCAGGAAAACGTACGACCATCTGTCCGCCAACTGAAGCTCCGCAGAGGATGGGTGATGCAACAGGACAATGACCCAAAGCATACAAGTCATTCAACAAAACAATGGCTGCAACAGCACAGAATACGCCTTCTGGAGTGGCCCAGTCAGAGTCCTGACCTCAACCCGATTGAAATGCTGTGGCATGACCTTAAGAGAGCGATTCACACCAGACATCCCAAGAATATTGCTACACTGAAACAGTTTTGTGAAGAGGAGTGGTCCAAAATGACTCCAGATCGTTGTGCAGGTCTGATCTGCAACCACAGGAAACGTTTGGTTGAGGTTATTGCTGCCAAAGGAGAGTCAACCAGTTATTAAGTCCAAAGGTTCACATACTTTTTCCTCCCTGCACTCTGAATGTTTACATGTTATGGGCAATTAAACCATGGCAACATCTAATGTTTGTGTAGTATTATGTTCAGCAGACTGTGTTCTCCTATTGTTGTGACTTAGATGACGTTCAGAGCACAATTTATGCCCAATTCATGCAAAACTCCACGTAATCCCAGGGGGTTCACATACTTTTTCTTGCAACTGTATAGTTGTATAAATTCTGTACATTTTGTATAAGTTAGACAGTCTTTTGAAAAATATCCTTTCATTATTTCTATGGAGACTGATGCTATAAATTAACGTAGCACTGCGTATACCCTGGGAAATATTGCAGAAATGTCCAAGGTAGGTGTAAATTTATTTAAACCAGAGATGCCTTTGTGACATTGCAATGTGAAAAATACATAAAGATTGATGTTATAATTTGTAATGTCAACCGTATGAATATGTTGGGAGAAATTGTGGCACTGTTCGAAGTAGATATAAACTCTACAGAACACCAACTTTACAAGTGCTCCAGCACTTTAACCAGCATCCATCTCATAGATAAGCATGAACAATCCTGTGATAATAATTGCAGAAATATAAATACATCTTTAGTCAAATTTCCATATTATGTTAACTGATATCCTCTTACTGAATCTTTCCATATACAGTATAAAAATACTCCAGAAAAGTAAAATATCCTAGCCTTTATATTCAAACAGGTAGCACTAACACCATGATCCAGCCACCATGGAAAGGCAGCTGTGTTTGTCCATGAACAGGATGGTGTGAAAATTATGGAACCACCCTTTTCTATACATAATCCCAACCCTGCTGTCAAAAAGATTTCATTGGTGTGTTTATTTACATGAATGAAGGTGTGATTTTTTTTCAAAACAGCAGGGTAGAGATGTTAAAGCAGCATTATATGTAGAAGACTGATGGGGTTGATTTACTAAAACGGAAGAGTGCAAAATCTGGTGCAGCTCTGCATAGAAAGCAATCAGCTTCCAGGTTTTTTTGTCAAAGCTTATTGAACAAGCTTAGTTAGAATCTGATTGGCTACCATGTGCAGCTGCACCGGATTATGCACTCTCCAGTTTTGGTAAATGGATCCCCTGGTGTTGAGTTCTCCACCTCTGTTTAAAAATTGTTGTTGTTCCAGCTTGAAGTAAATGGCTTCTTTCTTTGTCTCTTGCGAACCAGTTTTCCTCTTTGTCCAAAATGTACACCTTATTGGAGGCTGGGGTGTTTTCAAGACTCTCATTAGAACTAAAGAAGTGGCTTGGAAGTACAAAAGTCTTCAACATTACAGAACATGCACAGTTTAATGTGACTAACCACTTCTAGATACACCATGACCTGGATAAAAGAGAACCTTCCCAGACATACTAAAAAAAAATTATAGAGGAAACAAGGATACCTATAGTTTTAAAATCTTATGCTGTGAATTGTATACACAATAAATATGGCATCTGCATCCAAGGATGGATTTCTGCCAAAATGTATGCAAACATGTAGCTGTAGTCCCCATTACATACAGTATATCCAACACTACAAATAACACTTCCTATGTCCCTAGGCTACTTGATATATATAAGCAAGTTACATCCATAATTACAATTCCTCCTCTAAACCTCTTTACTATCTAAAATGAACTTGGCATTTCAAGTGAAAGCAGAAAGAAACATAGCCTCTCCTCTAGTTAGCAGTTTAATATGTACTGTATGTTTGTTGGTGTCTCACTGCCCACTGTAGTTTCCGCTAGTCAAGAAATGTCCAAAATGGTAATGAAAATGGGTGTATGTTGATAGAAAGTCTCAGCTTTCCAAGGACACATGCATAATGTACTTATGGTAAGCACCAGGTTGGTTTTCCCAGCCCCACCCAGCTACATCAAAGGTATTTCCCAACTTTTCAAAATGACCCCCTCCTATAGGGGCTAGAGTCAACAATATCATGTCCACAGCCTCTCATGCTGCAGAGAATTCACATACAGTTGCTCCATGTGATCTCCCTGTACACTCTACATTATCACAGCCTTGACACTGTGGCATCTATGTGAAGTGCCAGAGCCCACTTTTGATTACCATGGACACTGGAAAACAACAATATAGAGACACATCCAGCAACATCTCCCATAACTGATCATCTTTATATGGTCCATATTCACCAGTGACTGCAAATACATACATTATATTTTAATACATAATATTCACCAACTTAATAAAATATAATACTCATATCTATGTTTATTTAATAACAGTTATGAATCTCACTGAGGTACATTTATAGGAGAAGATATACAGTATGTTTATGTAAAATGCCTAATATATACGTACCACAATGTGATATGAACCTTTATGGAAGATATAACCCCCATGGAGATATGGCTCCAATCCATAATATTGACAGTACGTAGAAAGATTACAAAATATATTGAAAAACTGATTATTAAAAAAACTGAAACTCAAATTATTATTTGTAGTACTTATCAATTCAAGTTTAATTCAACATTCTCTATGATCCAAATCTCAAAAGATCAAACTGTAGGAGACAACAGTGTAAATCATAAATTATATCCTGTAATCTTTTTTCTCATTGTACTAATGGTCTTCCCCACATAAAAGATACCATGAATTTATGCAAAAATATAAACTATTGCTTGAGTGTCACAACTAATTGACCCATAACGTTTACAAAATGTACTCCATTTTTATTTAGAATTTAAAAAAAAAAAACAGCTATGCACCAGCTAGTTCCAAATAATCCTTGCTCTCCTATATATTATGTTTAGACTTTTCACATCATAAGCCATCACAACAGCATGGTTTGTCAGCAAACAACAATATTTTTGACATACAGTATGTTACACATTTTGTATGAGGCAGTAGTATTCTGAAAATGTAACCTTGTTGCTTCATCACTTTTTCTTTGGGCCCATGCTACACACTGATGTCTCTTCAATATGCTTCTTTTATGAATTTTTTTTCTTATACTTAAGAAATACTTTCATTTTTTTTTTTCAATATATTTTTATTGAGTAGTTTTTGTAAACAAACAAGAAAGTAGTAACAAACATTCCAAGTCAGTTTCAGTAGAAAAAATAAAATAACCATATTATAATGTGAATACATGTTACCCAGATAGCGCTTACACTGTAACCGGTGTATCCATCATTACAAAATACACAATAGAAAATTAAAATAAATAACATCACACTATTAACCACTTGCCCACCAGAGAATTTACCCACCTTCCTGGCCAGGCCTTTTTTTGCTAATCAGCACTGTGCTATTTCACCTGGTAATTGCATGATCATGCAATGCTGTACCCAAGTGAATTTCAAGTCCCTTTTTCACACAAATAGAGCTTGCTTTTGGTGGTATTTGATCACCTGTGCGGTTTTTATTTTTTGCGCTATAAAAAAAAAGGTTGAAAATTTGTTAAATAAAACAATATTTTTTACTTTTGGCTATAAAAATTATATAGTAAACTCAAAGTAAGTCATACATTTAGGCTAAAGTGTATTCTGCTACATGTCTTTGGTTATAAAAAAAATAAGTGTATATTTTTTTGTGTGAAAGTTATAGCATCTACAAACTATGGTATAGATACGGGAATTTATGCCATTTTTTGCTATACAGCGCTGTGCTAGTTTAACTCACAATTGTGCAGTCATGCAAAACTGTACATAAATGAAATGTATATCTTTTCATTTATCCCTATAATACCCTTTCTCAAATAAATATATGTAAATAAAATCAAATATACAAACACAGACGGGTAATAACACTCAAATTGGATGAAAAAATAAAATAAATAAAACTATAGTGTCCAAAAAATTGTTTTTCAACCAAGTCAGATCACTTTTTCTCCTCTTTCATAACTTCTTCTTGTGATATTATATATGGAATTTCAAATGCAATGATCCAATGCAGAAAACCTCAAAAAAATATAAACCGCAAATAGTGTATTACCTTAATTACATATAATTGTGCGCTATGTGTCATGCACACATAAAAGGTGTTCAAAAACGTGAGAAAAAAAAATAAAATTGTTTTATCTATATATATACTCTAGATGTGCAACAACAAAATAACCCAAAATGCATGTAAAGTATATCTCATTAATTGTGACAGTGAACTCAACACACTGCAACCACTACTACTTATACCATAAAACAAATGTGAATCCCAAAAAAACTTTACATTTAGAAACTGTAATAGGTTTCCATGCAAATGATTTGGCAAGGTTTGAATTTGGGTTGGGGGCGATAAACTGTTGTGCATATAAATTGCTTTGATCCACAATCAATACAGATCTTCTGTGTGATGTACTAGGCCGCTGGTGCTCACCAGTTCACCAAAAGGTACAGCGGCATTAGTACTTGCACTCTGCTGCATACAGTATAAGAATCATAATGCGATTGTAACATCTCAGCAACCTGGGAACGGGGTCGGGTACGCCTGACCTTAGCAGGGACCTCTTCTCCATCTGTCAGGGTGCCGCTGCTGTCTACAGGTTCGTATTCTGAGGAAGATTCTGTCAGTGAAGCTTCCCCTTCGCTCTCATCTGATATGCTCAGAATCCTGTAGACCTCTTTACAAGCATCTTTCGTTGGACATTTTGGCCACTAAATTTATAGATACCTAGTGAGACTCATGGGAAAAAGAGCACCTGGCTGTCAGGGACTGCTTGAATCGCTACCAAAAAAATTACCTGTAAATGCTAATAGAGATCAGGCCTGATTCTGTGAACACTGTGGTTTTGTGTGCAATATATCAAGTGACAGTGATCTACGGATGCTACACTTGCTGGGGGTCGGGGGGGGTAAGCATAGGGGCTAAATGCAGATGTTGGCAGGTGGCAGGTGCCAGGGCTGATCCCACTAATTCTGCATTATTGGGGACACTATACTAATGTGAACGCTGGTATAGTGCTGATCTGATCAAAAAAATATTGATCCATTCAGACACTATACAAGCAATAGAGGTTTATTGTGTATGTGAGCGTGTTCCTGGAAATCAAGGGGCTAAATGTGATGACTGATGTACTGATAGGCAATCTGACACTATTTGGGAGGGAAGCTAACTGACACTAACGCTATCTGAAGTCACCAGTGACACTAATACAGTGATCAGTAAAAAAATCGGTACACTGTGCTAATGACACTGGTGACAGAGCAGTGAAGGGGTTAACTGGGGGGGCAATCAAGGGGTTCTAAAAGTGTGTCCTAAAAGTGTTCTAACTATGCAAGTGTGCTGTTTTACTCACATGTGTCTGCTTTCTTCTCTCTCTGGGACAGAATGTGCCCAGAGAGATATTTCATAATTTCCTGTACCTGTGTAAGTGTAAACACAGGTACAGGAAGATCTCTGATAGGGCAGGGATTGATAATCTGATTCAGGCCGAACATCACTGGCCTAAATCGGATGATTGATCCCTTGGGCACCGAATCACGGCACCCACAGGTCGGCGGGCACACACGTGCGCCCCGACCTGCGATCACCGCCGGAGCGCGAATCACATATATATATATATATATATATATATATATACACACATATATGTGCTTTTAAGCGTCCATGACACCCTGTAGCTATATTTCTGCAATAGGGTGGACGGGAAGCGGTTAATGAAGGTGTCCTAACTGGTAGAGCATTCATCCATAAATGTTGAGCAAGAATGAAAATACAAATGTATAATGTCTTGCAAAGTTCTTTAAGGTGTGTAGAACCTTTCCAATGAAAGATCCATATTTGCCATAATAGTTTAATGTGTGGTTTGTAGTTTTTTTATGCAAGCATGAGTTCAAAATTGCCCTGGGTGTTAAGTCTGTCTATAACTTCGTATATATTGGCTGTAATATTGGATTTTCATAGATTCAAAATTATTAGTCTAGCAGCAATGAGCATTTGTAGTACAATAGTTCTAAGCTGTGTTGGGTATGTCTCTATATTTAAAGATATATACTTATACATCTTTATGCTTAAGATGCATGTAAGGGATGCTAGAAACGTTGAAACAGCATTCCAGAAACTCTGAATATTTTTAAAATCCAAAATACTAACTATTTGACATTTGACAATTACTATTTGACATTTGCATCTCCAACAAGTAGAGTTACAAGAAGGGAATATTTTAGATAATCTATAGTTAGATACTAGAGATGAGCGAAGAAATGAAAAATTCGATTCGACTGATTCGGCGAATTCGTGGACAATATTCGATTCGAGTCGAATAAATTCGCTGTGAATTTAACTTAAAAAAGGGTGTTTCTAGGCTTCAGAGAGACTTAATATTAGTGCAGAACACTGTACCTTTAATTTAAATGCCCTTGGAGTCTGCTGGGGAAGAGAAATAATACTGTCTGTCAGTATGACATGCAGATGAGTGCCGTCGATCTTAGAATCACTGCACACTTCACTCCTTTGGCCAGTCACGGGGCCAAAACCAGTGTTTGGAGCCACAGTGTGGCGGTGGAGGCAGCAGCAATGGGAGGCCATACAGCAACCTATGACAAAATGGAAACCAGCAGGAGCGTGAGGAGACCTGAAAGTGGCACATGGCAGAGTGGGAGCAATGGGAGGCGGTACAGGGACCCAGGTCACACTGTGGGCCCAGCAGCAGCGTGACCAGGCGGTACGGGGGCCCATGGCCGATATGGGGCTTGGTGGCACCTATGGAAGGCCTGTAATCTGCCAGCAACCTATGACAAAATGGACAACCGCAGGAGTGTGAGGAGATTTCAAAGTGGCACATGGCAGAGTGGAAGCAATGGGAGGCCGTACAGGGACCCAGGTCACACTGTGGGACCAGCATCAGCGTGAACAGGCGGTACGGGGGCCCATGGCCGATTTGACCTCATTCATCCCATAGTCCTGCCGACTCACGAATAGCGTGGCCTCCTCAAAGGGCCTGAGCAAGCGCAGGTGTCACACATGAGCTGACAATGGCTGACATCTAAGTTACACAGGGAGTACCTTTATCCGCTTTTAACATCAGGAAATCTGTGATGGCCTTTAGCTGTTCGTAAAGGCGGTCTAACATATGTAGGGTTGAATAACACCTTGTTGCAACGTCACAGCATGAGGAGTCGGTACGGGGGCCCATGGCAGATTACATGTCTGGCAGCAGCAATGGGAGGCCCGTAATCTGCCAGCACCCTATGTCAAAAAATTAAACACACCAGCAGTGTGAAGAGACCTGAAAGTGGCACATGGCAGCAGAGTGTGGCGATGGAGACAGCAGCAATGGGAGGCCGTACAGGGACCCATGAGAGACTCTGGACTTGGCAGCAGCATGAGGAGGCGGTATATAAGGGCCCATGGCAGATTAGGGGCCTGGCAGCAGCTATGTGAGGCCCGTAATCTGCCTGCACCCTATGTCAAAAAATTAAACACACCAGCAGTGTGAAGAGACCTGAAAGTGGCACATGGCAGAGTGTGGCGATGGAGACAGCAGCAATGGGAGGCCGTACAGGGACCCATGAGAGACTCTAGACTTGGCAGCAGCATGAGGAGGCGGTATATAGGGGCCCATGGCAGATTAGGGGCCTGGCAGCAGCTATGTGAGGCCCGTAATCTGCCTGCACCCTATGTCAAAAAATTTAACACACCAGCAGTGTGAAGAGACCTGAAAGTGGCACATGGCAGCAGAGTGTGGCGATGGAGACAGCAGCAATGGGAGGCCGTACAGGGACCCATGAGAGACTCTGGACTTGGCAGCAGCATGAGGAGGCGGTATATAGGGGCCCATGGCAGATTAGGGGCCTGGCAGCAGCTATGTGAGGCCCGTAATCTGCCTGCACCCTATGTCAAAAAATTAAACACACCAGCAGTGTGAAGAGACCTGAAAGTGGCACATGGCAGAGTGTGGCGATGGAGACAGCAGCAATGGGAGGCCGTACAGGGACCCATGACAGACTCTAGACTTGGCAGCAGCATGAGGAGGCGGTATATAGGGGCCCATGGCAGATTAGGGGCCTGGCAGCAGCTATGTGAGGCCCGTAATCTGCCTGCACCCTATGTCAAAAAATTAAACACACCAGCAGTGTGAAGAGACCTGAAAGTGGCACATGGCAGAGTGTGGCGATGGAGACAGCAGCAATGGGAGGCCGTACAGGGACCCATGACAGACTCTAGACTTGGCAGCAGCATGAGGAGGCGGTATATAGGGGCCCATGGCAGATTAGGGGCCTGGCAGCAGCTATGTGAGGCCCGTAATCTGCCTGCACCCTATGTCAAAAAATTTAACACACCAGCAGTGTGAAGAGACCTGAAAGTGGCACATGGCAGCAGAGTGTGGCGATGGAGACAGCAGCAATGGGAGGCCGTACAGGGACCCATGACAGACTCTAGACTTGGCAGCAGCATGAGGAGGCGGTATATAGGGGCCCATGGCAGATTAGGGGCCTGGCAGCAGCTATGTGAGGCCCGTAATCTGCCTGCACCCTATGTCAAAAAATTTAACACACCAGCAGTGTGAAGAGACCTGAAAGTGGCACATGGCAGCAGAGTGTGGCGATGGAGACAGCAGCAATGGGAGGCCGTACAGGGACCCATGAGAGACTCTGGACTTGGCAGCAGCATGAGGAGGCGGTATATAGGGGCCCATGGCAGATTAGGGGCCTGGCAGCAGCTATGTGAGGCCCGTAATCTGCCTGCACCCTATGTCAAAAAATTTAACACAGCAGCAGTGTGAAGAGACCTGAAAGTGGCACATGGCAGCAGAGTGTGGCGATGGAGACAGCAGCAATGGGAGGCCGTACAGGGACCCATGAGAGACTCTGGACTTGGCAGCAGCATGAGGAGGCGGTATATAGGGGCCCATGGCAGATTAGGGGCCTGGCAGCAGCTATGTGAGGCCCGTAATCTGCCTGCACCCTATGTCAAAAAATTAAACACACCAGCAGTGTGAAGAGACCTGAAAGTGGCACATGGCAGCAGAGTGTGGCGATGGAGACAGCAGCAATGGGAGGCCGTACAGGGACCCATGAGAGACTCTAGACTTGGCAGCAGCATGAGGAGGCGGTATATAGGGGCCCATGGCAGATTAGGGGCCTGGCAGCAGCTATGTGAGGCCCGTAATCTGCCTGCACCCTATGTCAAAAAATTTAACACACCAGCAGTGTGAAGAGACCTGAAAGTGGCACATGGCAGCAGAGTGTGGCGATGGAGACAGCAGCAATGGGAGGCCGTACAGGGACCCATGAGAGACTCTGGACCTAGCAGCAGCATGAGGAGGCGGTATATAGGGGCCTATGGCAGATTAGGGGCCTGGCAGCAGCTATAGGAGGCCCGTAATCTGCCAGCACCCTATGTCAAAAAATTAAACACACCAGCAGTGTGAGGAGACCTGAAAGTGGCACATGTTTGAGGCATGATTCATGGCGGATTTAGTCAGTTGTGTCAGGAACTGGTGGTTTGAAATCCAGACTAATCCACGCCTGATTCATTTTCACAAACGTGAGTCTCTCCACACTTTGGGTGGACAGTCGTGTCCTCCGCGGAGTTACAATACCTCCTGCCGCACTAAACACGCGCTCCGATGCCACGCTACTGGCCGGGCATGACAGCCTTTCAAGGGCAAATTCAGCTAGTTGGGGCCAAAGGTCAAGTTTCGTTGCCCAGTAGTCAAGGGGATTGTCTACCTTGGTTGGCAGGGTGCTGTCCAAGTAGGCCCAAGCCTGTTGTTTGAGCTCCTGCTCCAGGTCCACCTGATGCTGCTGCTGCTGCTGCGGCTGGTTAGTAGTTTCCTCACTGCGCTGGTGAAGAAAGCTACTCATCATCGACTGCAGACTGAGGCAGCCACTGCTGGTGGAGCTGCCACTGCTCCTACCACCCCACCCCTCCCCTGCTGCCATGCCAGCGGAACGCGAGCGCACAGGGCCCACAGTGTCTGAGGATGGACGTTGGCGCACAAAGGCAGAGACCAACTGACTACATAGGTGGTTTTTATAGTACGTAATTTTGGCCTCCCTCTCAGCAGGTGTGAAAAAGGCCACCATTTTGGACCGGTAGCGAGGGTCCAACAAGGTGGACAGCCAAAAGTCATCCCTCTGTCTGATGGTTATTATTCGGCTGTCGCTACGCAAGCAACCGAGCATGCTATGGGCCATTTGTGCCAAGGAATGCGAGGGACTCCCTGCCTCCATCTCCACAGCATACTGCCACGGTGCGTCTGGGTCCTCTGTCTCCTCCTCCTCCTCCTCTACCAGATGCTCCTGCTCCTCCACTCCTGTCCGCTGAGTGGAAAAACCACCCATTTCACTCAATAATTCCTGAGCACAAATGTCCTCCTCTACCTCCTCCTCTTCTTCCTGTCCTGCCCCCACAGGGGTCATGTGGCGTTGAGATCTGTGCGCCACGTCTACCGCACCCTGACCAGCCATTGTTAACAGCATTTGTTCCAGGACGTGCAACAGAGGAATGACGTCGTTCATCCCATTGTCCTGCCGACTCACGAATAGCGTGGCCTCCTCAAAGGGCCTGAGCAAGCGGCAGGTGTCACGCATGAGCTGCCAATGGCTGACATCTAAGTTACACAGGGGAGTACCTTTATCCGCTTGTAACATCAGGAAATCGGTGATGGCCTTTCGCTGCTCGTAAAGGCGGTCTAACATGTGTAGGGTTGAATTCCACCTTGTTGCAACGTCGCAGATCAGGCGATGCTGTGGAATTCCGTTCTGCCGCTGCAGCTCAATGAGGGTGTTCTTTGCGGTGTAGGAATGGCTGAAATGCATGCACAGTTTACGTGACATTTTAAGGATGTCTTGCAGTGGGATGGTGGATTTTAGGAACCGCTTGACAACCAGATTGAACACGTGAGCCATGCATGGCGCATGGCACAACCTTCCTTGACGCAGAGCAGACACCATGTTCTTTCCGTTGTCAGTCAACATGGTTCCGATTTTTAGTTTGCGCGGAGACAGCCATCTGTCGATTTCTCTGTTCATTACACTCAGCAGTTCCTCCCGTGTGACTACGTTCGCCAAGGCATACCAGGTGCAGCACAGCGTGACACCGTTGCGCCCTGCACATGTGATATGCCGGTCGGGTAATGGGACTTGGCACGGGGGTGGCGGCTGAGGACACGGCGGAAAAAGAGGTGGTAGAGGCGGACATGCTTGCTGGACCAAGGACGTGCAAACGTGGAGGCAAAAGCGTCGTGACCTGTCCAAGTTGCTGGTGCGGCTGTGCCGGCACCACGTTCACCCAGTGGGCCGTAAATGACATGTACTGTCCCTGACCGTAGTTACAGCTCCACACGTCGGCGCTGCCGTGCACTTTGGCAGAGACCGACATGCTCAAAGACTGGCCCACCATCTCTTCTACATGTGAATGCAGGGCTGGCACTGCCTTTTGGGCAAAGAAATGACGGCTTGGCACTCTCCACCGCGGCGCGGCACAAGCCATCATTTCTCGGAAAGGTGCTGAGTCCACCAGTTGGAAAGGGAGGGACTGCAGCACCAGCAACTTGGACAGGAGGACGTTCAGCTTTTGCACCGTCGGGTGCGTGCTCGCAAACTGTTGTCTCTTGGATACGGATTCCAAGAAAGACTGTTGACGGAATCCGAGAAGAGGAGTAGCAGGAGAAGGAGCATCTGAACGAGCGGAAGATGCCAATGAGCGACAACTCCCCTCAGCAGAGGTGTTGGAGCCTTGACTGGCTGATAGAGGGCGATTGACGACGTCGGGTGACAGAGCAAGTAACGGAGCGGGTGATGGAGCGGGGGCTGGGGCAGGCAGAACCGCCGTATGTTTATCACGGTTTTCCCAGGCCACCGAATGGTGACGCTGCATATGCTGACGCAACGCTGTAGTCCCAACATGGGCCCCCTGGCCACGCTTGCATTTCTGGCCACATAGTCGACATACGGCTACGTTTACTTCCTCGGGCGGCTTGAGGAAAAATTGCCACACCACCGAGTAGGAAACTTTGCCCCCGCTACTCTTCACTGGCTGACTGCTACTTCCTCCGTGCGCACCGGCACCACTACTGGCCGTGGTGGTAGGCTGCAGTGGAGCTGGTGCTCTACTCCGTGGACGTTTGGCTCCACTGACACTGATGCGACCCTGCTGCTGTCTCCTGGGCAACCCACCGACTGTTTTGCTCGCTGCCAAGCTGCCACCCTCTTCTCCTGATGATGCGGAAGAAATTGCCTGATGACGACGAGGCTGCCAAGTGCGATCAACCTCCTCATCATCAAGTAGGGTCTCCGCCTCACTACTAGCCCCCTCGGCTGCGTCTGGGTCAGGAGACAGACCTGTCTCTAGACCGGCTACCGAGCCACTCTCCTTGCCAGTACTTGTTCGCTTGGCTGCTGAAAAGGCCGATGTCTCCCCCCGTTCCTGACCGCCCTCTGTTAGCTCTTCCTCACTGTACAGTGGGGCTGAGCCCACAGCATGCGATACTTCGCTTGGTGAGGGAACAGCAAAGGACAGGGGCAGGTAGAGGACACGTGATTTCAGTGGGCTTGGTCCCGGGCCATGCCAACTAATGGTTGTGTCTGACGTACCCACCGACCGTTGGCTGTAGGTGTCAGAGGTGACCTGGGAAGAGGAAGACGACCGAGCCAACCAATCAATGACGGCAGGGTTGTCGGTGGAGACACGACCGCTGGATGACACCGGGAGCACTGGCCTCTGGCTGCGAATACTGCTGCCTCGACCCCTTCCTCTGCTGCCACGTCTGCTCGCTCCTAAAACATTGCCTCCTCTGCCACTCCTCTGCATGTTGTCTGACATACTATTTAATTCAACGATTAGGTGTCCCTGAGTAACAATTCTCTGGCACTCAGTAACAATTCTGTCTGTCCCTGAGTATGAATTCTGTGGCCCTGAGTAACAATTCTGTGTCTGTGCGAGTAACAATTCTGTGTCTGTGCGAGTAACAATTCTGTGTCTGTGCGAGTAACAATTTTGTGTCTGTGCGAGTAACAATTCTCTGGCACTCAGTATTAATTCTGTCTGTCCCTGAGTAACAATTCTCTGGCACTCAGTAACAATTCTGTCTGTCCCTGAGTAACAATTCTCTGGCACTCAGTAACAATTCTGTCTGTCCCTGAGTATGAATTCTGTGGCCCTGAGTAACAATTCTGTGTCTGTGCGAGTAACAATTCTGTGTCTGTGCAAGTAACAATTTTGTGTCTGTGCGAGTAACAATTCTCTGGCACTCAGTAACAATTCTGTCTGTCCCTGAGTAACAATTCTCTGGCACTCAGTAACAATTCTGTCTGTCCCTGAGTAACAATTCTCTGGCACTCAGTAACAATTCTGTCTGTCCCTGAGTATGAATTCTGTGGCCCTGAGTAACAATTCTGTGTCTGTGCGAGTAACAATTCTGTGTCTGTGCAAGTAACAATTTTGTGTCTGTGCGAGTAACAATTCTCTGGCACTCAGTAACAATTCTGTCTGTCCCTGAGTAACAATTCTCTGGCACTCAGTAACAATTCTGTCTGTCCCTGAGTAACAATTCTCTGGCACTCAGTAACAATTCTGTCTGTCCCTGAGTAACAATTCTCTGGCACTCAGTAACAATTCTGTCTGTCCCTGAGTAACAATTCTCTGGCACTCAGTAACAATTCTGTCTGTCCCTGAGTAACAATTCTCTGGCACTCAGTAACAATTCTGTGTCTGTGCGAGTAACAATTCTGTGTCTGTGCAAGTAACAATTTTGTGTCTGTGCGAGTAACAATTCTCTGGCACTCAGTAACAATTCTGTCTGTCCCTGAGTAACAATTCTCTGGCACTCAGTAACAATTCTGTCTGTCCCTGAGTAACAATTCTCTGGCACTCAGTAACAATTCTGTCTGTCCCTGAGTATGAATTCTGTGGCCCTGAGTAACAATTCTGTGTCTGTGCGAGTAACAATTCTGTGTCTGTGCAAGTAACAATTTTGTGTCTGTGCAAGTAACAATTCTCTGGCACTCAGTAACAATTCTGTCTGTCCCTGAGTAACAATTCTCTGGCACTCAGTAACAATTCTGTCTGTCCCTGAGTAACAATTCTCTGGCACTCAGTAACAATTCTGTCTGTCCCTGAGTATGAATTCTGTGGCCCTGAGTAACAATTCTGTGTCTGTGCGAGTAACAATTCTGTGTCTGTGCAAGTAACAATTTTGTGTCTGTGCGAGTAACAATTCTCTGGCACTCAGTAACAATTCTGTCTGTCCCTGAGTAACAATTCTCTGGCACTCAGTAACAATTCTGTCTGTCCCTGAGTAACAATTCTCTGGCACTCAGTAACAATTCTGTCTGTCCCTGAGTAACAATTCTCTGGCACTCAGTAACAATTCTGTCTGTCCCTGAGTAACAATTCTCTGGCACTCAGTAACAATTCTGTCTGTCCCTGAGTAACAATTCTGTCTGTCCCTGAGAATGAATTCTGTGGCCCTGAGTAAGAATTCTCTGGCACTCAGTAACAATTCTGTCTGTCCCTGAGTAAGAATTCTCTGGCACTCAGTAACAATTCTGTCTGTCCCTGAGTAAAAATTCTGTGGCCCTAATAACGTTTCTGTGGCCCTAAGTAACAATTCTCTGGCACTGAGTGAAAATTCTGTCTGTCCCTGAGTATGAATTCTGTGGCCCTAACTAGCGTTTCTTTGTCCCTAAATAACGATTCTGTGGCCCTCATTAACAAGTCTGTGTCCCTGAGTAATGGTTCTCTGTCCCTAAGTAACTTCTCTCTGTCCCCAATTCTCGTTTCTGTGGCCCTAACTCTGTCCCTGTCCCTAGTACAGAGCGGTCTGCCTCTGTTCAATGACTGCAGGCAAATGAAGATTTCCAAAATGGCCGCTATATATACCTCGACCATTACACAGTGCTGGCTGGCTGGCTGCTGATTGGCTGATGCGATCACATGTCGTTGAGGAATGCATTATGGGGCAGCGCGCCTTGTCTGCGCGCCTTCCCCGACATCCCCGCTCCGTCGCCGCACATGTCAGCCGCCATTTTCGGAAAAATTTCGATTCGCGCGTCCGAATTAGGCTGTTTTTCGGATTCGGCACGAATCGAAATTTTTCCGATATTCGACTCGAATTCCACTTCGGATACTTCGATTCGCTCATCTCTATTAGATACCATCTGTTTAAAATTTGTTGAACATTTTCCTAATGTTCAATACATGCAGATGATTCATTGTCACAATGTATAGTCTGTTGCCATTGTTTCAAAAAGAAGCAATGGCCAAGTTCTGCTTCCTGTTTTGTCACTTTTTTCAGCTTTTTTCATTAATAATAAAGTCAGTTAACCATGCATAAAAAACTGGAATTCCTTTTTCTTTGAATCTATTAAAGGTTGTAATGAATTCCCTTTTTTTAGGGGGTGGGGGAGATTCTAAATCTTCTATTAATATGTGATATGTTAAATTTAGTTTTCTGGGATACATTTATGCACAACAGAACTAGGGGGTGGCAGATGTGATAGAAAATGATAACTTTGTGGTATCCAATTGTCAGCTGACATTTTATGGATACAATGTGCATATGCTTGCAGAGGAATATCCACAGTTTTAATGTCCTCAATAGGTTTTGTTTTGATTAGTAAATATCTCCACGCTAGGAGTGAGCTGGTGATAGAATAAAATGGAGGGGTATTTATCTTTAGCTAAATAAAATATGCTATTATCAATGTAAAGAGATCATGTCCCTTTGTAACCTCCTTATCTACTATAGTGACCCAAAATTTGTCTTCTGATGATAAGAACCAATATTTCAATTGATCTAAGAGTGAAGCATAATAACAAGCTTGTATGTCTGTAGCTTGTATAGACTCATGCCTCCTTTAGATCTTGGTGTAATGAGTAAAGTGAAGGCAATTCTTTGTTTCTTCCCTTGCCAAATACATTGCTTTATCTTTGCATTGAGTTGTAAAAAGAATTTTTGGTGGGATTGGAATGGGCAGAGATCTAAATTGATAAAGGAGTTTTGGTAAAATTTGCATTTTAAAAGCTGCAATCCTTCCAATCCATGAAAGTTGTATTTTACTGATATATTGCATAGCTTTAACTATTTTATTCTTCGTATTGATGAAACTGACTTGACTTGTTTATTTTGTAATAAATAGCTTAATACAGTACATTTCTGAAAATTGGAGAGGGAAACCACTGGATATGATAGTGACATGATAATTTCATCCACGAGCAAACCATTCCGTTTATACTGTTTATCATAGGGTCAGATCTTATTAATTCTGCAAAGGGTTTCGATAACTGCTGAAAATATCTTTGCAGATAATGGATATCCTTGATGAGTCCCATTGGTCAGATTAAAGTTTTTGGATAACATCCCTGATATAAATATTTTTGCTGAAGGATCTGTGTACTGTGACTTTATTACTGAGTGTATGAAGCCTGTCAGACCAAAATGGCGTAATGTATGAGAAATATATTTCCAATTTACTTGATAAAATGCCTTCTCTGCATCCAGGGCAAGGAGCAGAAAAGACATTGTGTTGATCTCCACATATTGAATCAAATTAGGCATTCATCTAGTACTATCAGGAGCTTGTCTTCCTTTGACAAATCTCACTTGATCAGGATCTATTAAATAGGGTGTTATTTCTAAAAGACGAGTTGCCAAAATTTTTGCAAACATTTTTAGGTCTGAATTCAAAAGGGAGATTGGTCTAAAATTTTTGGGTTGAGTATTGTCCTTTCCTGGTTTGGGAGTGCAAGAATCTTGGCTTGCAGCATTTCTTTCAGAAAATTACTTGTTTTTGCTGCATAGTTATATACTTCAGTTAGATGTGGAATCAGTGTATCAGCGTTATTTTTGTAGAATTCTCCCTGATAGTCCATCCTCACAAGGAGATTTATTATTCGGTAAGGACTTAGAAACCTTTAAAATTCCTTGGGGAGATATCTGTCTATTTAACTGATTCAGAGTAACCTCATCTATTTTAGGTAATTTTATCTTCTTTAAAAAATCTGAAATAATCTGAGAATTCAGTTGGGGAATGGTATGGTCTGGCTTTAAATTGTATAATAACTCATAATATTCTGCAAAAATATCTGCAATTTCTTGAGGAATATGGGCAATTTGACCTGATTTGTTCAGTGAGATTTTGGTAAGATTTTACTTAGTTCTATGTTGACAAAGTTGGGAAGCCAATAGTTTACTTGCTCTATTTCCCTGAGATTAATAATTTACTTTTATTTTTTTTAAGTATTTATCCTGTTCAGTTATTAATGTTTCTCTCAATTTCTGTCTGTGAGCATTGAGTTGTTTCAACAAGGTTTCCTTGGGTTTTTTCTTATGTTCTCCCTCTAATTTGACTATGTTACTTAGTAATAGAGACATTTTTTGTGATTTCTTTTTTCTTCCCTAGAGACTAACTGAAGCAACATTCCTTGTATAAATGCCTTGTGAGCACACCATACATTAAAACCGTCTTCTGAGTCATCAGCATTCAGTGAAAAATATTCACTAAGGTTTTTATCTAATTTCTACCCTATATTCATCATGACAAAGGATAAATGTGTTACTGCACCAGAGGTTGGTTCTAGTACATGTTCCTTCAAGCTTAATATCTAAAATAGATAAGGGCATGGTCGGACCATGTAATGTTTTGTATACTGATAATTGTAACCTTTTGTAGTAAAAATGTGTCTGTAGTCAATTCTTGAGTATGTTTTATGTACGTTTTAAAAAAAAGCCTAGTTTCTCTAGCATAGTATGGTTGCATCTCCATGGGTCAAAGAGTTCATCCTGAAGAAGTATGGTGTTGATTCCTGGTCTTCCAGTCAGTGATGTTCTTGAAGTGTCCATAGAAGGGTCAATAGGAGTATTAAAGTCCCCACAACAAGCATATGACATTTTTGTACCTTCCAGGCCTTTAATGTTTTTAAAATAAATCTCAATTGATGTTTTTTAGGGGCATATACATATTTACTAGTGTATAAGAAATATTGTTATATAGAAATTACCAGTATAATATGTCTACCAAAAGGGTCATTCATTGTTAGGCAGAATGCCCCATGTTTTTAGTAGTTTCAAACCTTCTTCTAGGGAGGAGATGGATAGGACACATTATTGTAGTCCACAGGAATTTTGGTGGGAAATTCCCATTTACAGATGATGTTGTGATTACAAAGATTTTCGAATTTTTTGTATTCAGATTTTTGCCGGCCAGAGTTGTTGCTTGGAAGAGGTAAGAGAATACAATTATTTCAGCTTACGGATCTGGGAGTGGAGATTGTTTGCGAGAATACTTCATTAATTGATCGTTCACATGGAGAAAGTGTATTCTTGCCGGGGTATCTCTGGGTAGTTTTTCTAGTATGTGTGCAGGTTTTGGCAGCAAATGTGTGCTCTGTCAATAACAACTTCCTGAGGAGTAACTAAAGGGAGTAATTCAGTAATCATACAGGCAATAAATTGCTTAAGCTCAGATGGTTAAACTGTTTCATGTACACCTCAATTTCACATAGTTTCTGTGTGATTTGTCCTCCATAACTGCAACTTTTGATTTTAAGTTGCTTAAGCGCCTCTTCCATATTAATATGATAATCTACAAAATCATTATGTACATTAGTAAAGCCACTCATTTTGCGCTCAACATAATCAGCTCCGTCTCCTAATTGCTCTATTTCTTGTTTAGTACGTCTCATGAAATCATTCATGTCTTGCTGCAAAGCTCCTCTAGATACAGACATTTCCTTTAGTGTAGTATCCATAACAGGCTGCCCTGAAGTTGGGAAAGCATCCAGTTTCCCTCTATACTCAGTGCTACCAGACATATCATGTCACGATAAAAGGTCAGGTTCAGAGACCAGTTGCTACAGCAGTTGTAAGGCTTACCTGAAACCAGCAGGATTGGTACACCAGCAGCCCACCCTGGGAATGATGCAGGCTCACCTGAGGTGCGGGGTCTAACCATCCACCGGTCTTCCCCAGAGCTCCTAATGGTGGAGATGGATTTGGCTGCGTGTGAATGCCAGGTCGCAGATCTCAGGATCACCCCACCAGGGAATGAGTAGGCTGGAAACCAAAAGCGGATCAAACAGTTCAGGGATCAAACAGAAGCGGAGTCAGTCACAAGCCAAGGGTCGGTCACCAATGGTAGTAGATAGGATGAGGCAGAATCGTAGTCAGTAGCAAGCCAAAGGTCGGTAACGTAGACGAAGACAGCAGCAGGGACAGTAAGCGGGATATTGGCTGGTAAGGCACAATAATCTGGCAACCAGGAAGTGCAGAGACATGGCTTTTATAGGAAGTTCATGGGAGGAGCAAGGAGTTCAAGGTTCAAGACAAAACAGGGCAAAGGCAGGATCATCCAAAGAATTGTCAAGGGAGCTGTCCAGCATTCCAGGTGGCTCAGTGAGAAGAAACACTGTCTCTCACCGCAGAAGGCCCAGGTTTGATTCCAGGCTCTGACATATCATCACAGTCAGTGTTAAAATCACTTACATCTCCCCCTACATTCATCAGTCTTCTTCTTTGCTTAAAGCAGAGTTCCAGTGAAAATGTAAAAAAATAAAAGTCAGCAGCTACAAACACTGTAGCTGCTGACTTTTAAAAAATAGCTACTCACCTGTCCCTCAATCCCACGGTGTCCTCCCCACAGCCAATTTCACTAGCCGACCTGTGTTCCCCACATTGACATCTTCAGTGTTGACACCTGGCTGTGACAGCTTGCTGCATCTCAGCCGGGTGCATACTGGGTATGCGCAAGTAGCTCTGTGCTTTCTGAATAGTCCTGTAGTTTTCTGGGAACTGTTATGTGTCCCAGAAGACTACACAGAGGAAGGGGGGAGGATCAACTTCCGTTTCCGATCGCCTAGGCAATCGCAGTGGAAGTTGGAGTAGGTGCCTGTCAATTTTGGGTACCCGCTCTCCAAAAGTGCCAATCCTTAATGGAGGGTGGGGGACCAGACTTTAAAGCAGAACTTCCCGTTTTGGGTGGAGCTCTCCTTTAACTGGGCTCTGAAATCAGCTTTAGAGCTGTGACTTCAATTTCTCTGAGTGCTCCCATGTTTTTCCTCTCCTCTGCTCCTTGTTGCAGCCATGCCAGTGTGAGAGGACATACTGGAGCCGGCTCCATCTTATTTCTCTGGTGTCTAGGTGGGCTGATGAATTCCCCCAGTTTACAGGGTCTCTCTCTTCTCCATTGTAGTTGGGGCTAAACCTTCACTGTAGCTCCTTGTTTGTGCACTCAGAATTGCTGTTGGATGCCCAGGGGTGGACTGAAAACTCATGGGGCCCCCGGGCAATAGGGGATCATGGAGCCCCTGTGTTCTTGCCCAAACTCAAAAAAGCCTATGAAAAAGGTACCAGGGGCATCTCATGGGGCCCCCTACTGACTCTGGGCCCTTGGGCAGTGCCCGAGTTTCCAAATGGTCAGTCCCCCCGTGGGGTTGCCTCAGAGAGTCACACTGTTCTGGAGCTCAGTCACAGTGCTGCCATTTCCTTCAGCAGCGGGCACCCCCAAGAAATACTTTCTTAAGAATCTTGTCCTCAAAACATTTGAAAACAGTTGCTTCTTTCATGAATCTATGCTGGCTATCATTTACAATATTGGTTTTAAACAGAAATTCTTCAATGTCATTCTTTAATAAACTCTCAAATATCTTCTTGACAGGACTGTAGTTGTTTGGTAAGATTTTTTTTAACCACTTCAATACCGGACACATTCACCCTTTTCCTGCCCAGGTCAATTTTCAGATTTTAGTGCTGTCACACTTTGAATGGCAATTAGTCATGCAACACTGTGCCCAAATTAGATTTATATTATTTTTTAAACACATAGTTTTTTTTTTGGTGTTATTTAACCACTTCAATACTGGCCACTTTTATCCCCTTCCTGCCCAGGACAATTTTCAGGTTTCAGCGCTCTCACACTTTGAATGACAATTGTGTGCTCATGCAACACTGTACACAAATTAAAATTTTAATCGCCACTGGGGTTTTTATTTTTTGCTGCATTAACAAAAACCCAAAATTCTGAAGAAAAAAAAACATGTTTTTCTTTGTTTCTGCTATAAATGTTTGCAAATAAATAATTGTTCTTCATACATTTAGGCCAAGATGTGTTCTGCTACATTTCTTTGGTGAAAATAACCCAAATCCGCATTTATTATTTACTTTGTAGGAAAGTTATAGATTTCACAAACTATGGGATATATCTGAAAATCAGTCCTGATCAATCCTGAAGTACTGACAGCCAATCTAATTTCTTGAGGCCCAAAAATGTCAGAATAGTACAAATATCCCCCAAATGACCTTTTTTGCAAAGTAGACAGTCTGGTGCAATTCTTAAGAGGCATGGCAAGTTTTTTGAAATGTTGTAATTTGTGTTGTAATTTTTTTGTCATAATTTTTTGGAAAATGAAGAAATTAAAAAAGTTATTTTCACAATTTTTTCTTTTTACATACTGTCACCAGTGCAGTACAGCATCATCATATAACTGTCATGGTGGTGATCAAGGACACTGACTGGTGACAGTACAAAATAAATAATAATAATTTTTTTTCAATTTTTTTTTATTTTTTTATTTATTTTTATTACATTTTTTTCTCATGTTTTAAGATTTTTTTTTCATATTGCACTATGACCAAAGTAGTATAATGTTACCATGGTACTTTGGGGAAGTGATCAGTATTTTTTTTTTACACAATTTGATTGCTTATAGCAAATAAATTCTTTGCTATAGGCAAGCATTTAACTGAATGAGATTGATTAATTCAGGTTTTTTTGTTGTGATTAGCTGTGATTGGCCACGGCTAATCACATGACACACATGGGCTGTGATTGGCCTAGCCTGTGCATGTGATCGCTGTGACCATTCACAGCTAGACACACTTGTATACAATGGATGGTATAAAAGGAAGTCATCCATTGCATACAACTGTCATGTGACCTGCTGTGATTGGTGTCACCGCTGCTCAAAATCACACATATATATATATATATATATATATATATATATATATATATATATATATATATATATATACCGTATTTGCCGGCGTATAAGACGACCCCCTTACTTTTCCTGCTAAAATGTAGTGTTTGGGCTATACTCGCCGTATAAGACTACCCCTCTTCCAATGCACACCAGTGGGAGGAATAGTGCCCCATCATTGATGTCAGTGGGAGGAATAGTGCCCCATCATTGGTGTCAGTGGGAGGAATAGTGCCCCATCATTGATGTCAGTGGGAGGAATAGTGCCCCATCATTGGTATTAGTGGCAGGAATAGTGCCCCATCATTGGCATTAGTGGCAGGAATAGTGCCCTATCATTAGTATCAGTGGAGGAATAGTGCTCCATCATTGGTGTCAGTGGGAGGAACAGTGCCCCATCATTGGTGTCAGTGGGAGGAATAGTGCCCCATCATTGGTATCAGTGGCAGGAATAGTGCCCCATCATTGGTATCAGTGGGAGGAATAGTGCCCCATCATTGGTATCTGTGGGGGGAATAGGTGCCCCATCATTGGTATCAGTGGCAGGAATGGTGCCCCATCATTGGTATCAGTGGCAGGAATAGTGCCCTATCATTGGTGTCAGTGGGAGGAATAGTGCCCCATCATTGATGTCAGTGGGAGGAATGGTGTCCCATCATTGGTGTCAGTGAGGGATGGAATAGTGCCCCATCGTTGGTGTCAGTGGGGGGGGGGGAATAGTGCCCCATCATTGGTGTCAGTGGGGGGGAGGAATAGTGCCCCATCGTTGGTGTCAGTGGGAGGAATAGTGCCCCATCATTGGTATCAGTGACACCAATGATGGGGCACTATTCCTCCCACTGAGACTTGCTGACCCTGTTCTCGTATGGTGCTGCTGCAGCCAGCATATGTGGTTGCAGCAGCACCTCTACACAGAACACTTACCTGCTGCTCCGGCACTCAATTTTCGCGGGGCCGCTCGGCTCCGCCCCCTTGCCGGTGATTGGCCGCCTGTGTGCCTTTCCTGAGCTACAGTTCTGGTGGCCAATCACCGGTGAGGAGGCGGAGCCGAGCAGCCGCACGAACATCCAGTGGCCGAACTGAAGGAGACGCCGCGCTTCCTGGACCGGATCGTCGTGGGACTGGATCCAGGTAAGAGACATCAGCCCCTGCAAACCCCTGTACTTAATGCCGCAGCCCCCCTAAACATGTGTACCGGCGTATAAGACGACCCCCGACTTTTGAGAAGATTTTCAAGGGTCAAAAAGTCATCTTATACGCCGGCAAATACGGTATATATATATATACGTGATTTTGCATTTCCTGGTAGGGGTCGCATGTGCGCGACCGCCCTACCTACGCTGCCAATCATGACTACGGGTGTCAATCACTGGGTCCTGGTCGGTGATTACCCGCCAGAGCCTGGTGATTACCGGCAAACACTGACAGGGAGGCGTGCTGCATTGTTTACAATGCAGCTCTCCTTCCTGTCAGTTTGGGCACACTGATTGGGATGCCTGAGCTCAGCCATCCTGATCAGTGTGCTTACATCGAAGCACACCCCCCCAGTAAAACACTCCCATCACACAGTTAACCCTTTGATTGCTTCCCAATGTTAACCCCAGTGCCATTAGTACAGTGTCAGTGCTTTTTTTGTGCATTGATCACTGTATTGGTGTCACTGGGGATGTCAGTAACCCCAAGTCAGTTCCCTCCCAGTGTCAGAATGTTCCCTGCAGTCCCGCAGTCATGCCATACGTTGATGATCACCACCATGAATCGCTGGTCGCCGCTATTATTAGTATAAAAAAAAATTCCAGTATCTATACCGCCATTTGTAGACACTACAACTTTCACGTAAACCAATTAATTTACACGTATTGGGATTTTTTTTTAGCAAAGACATGTCGCAGAATACATTTTGGCCTAAGTTTATGACGAAATTTGATTCTGAAATTTTTTTACTGGACATGTTTTATAGCAAAAAGTCCAAAATATTTTCTCAAAATTGTCAGTCCTTTTTTTTTCTAATAGCACAAAAAATAAAAAATGCACAGGCGATCAATTTGTAGGAAAAAAAGGACATAAATTTAATTTGGTTGCGGCGTTGCATGACCGTGCAATTGTCAGCTAAAATAACACAGTGCCGTAACGCAAACCGCTTCTGTAAATGCTTCCTGACCGCCCTATAGCAGAAATACTGCTACAGGGCAGCAGGGGTGTGCAAAATCACATATATCACGTATATCAGCTGCACCATATCAGCCTTAGTAGGGAGGGCCCGAATGTGTTCACTAATGCCCCAGTCCCCAGCGATGTCATCTAAAACAGAGCCCAATATCGAGGGCTGTGTGGAGGCATGTGAAGTAGTAGGGCTATCGCTACATACCTGAGCCGAGCTGGCGGCCAGAGAGGAGGCAGAGAACTCTGGGCGGTCCGGCGCCATCTTGGATTCATCGTGGTGCAATCCCGGGGTCCCAGAGAAGTAGGAAACCAGGGCCCCAGAGCGAGTCTGGGGAGGCCGGGCAGGCATGATGTATGCCAGCTGCTTCCCTGGCATCTTAGGTTGAGGGCTAGGTTGCGTCTGTGCTCTGTGAAGTGGTAAATAGCCCTGGGTAGACGGGAGCTCTCAAGCTGTGTGTCCTCTCTCTCCCATTGCCAGTCCACGCCCCCATCCTCTCTCTTTTTAATGTGGGTCATAGTGATTTCAAGGTTATCTCCCTCAAGCGCCATGCATGAATTCACTGAGCTCCTGAGAGCAACCTATTCTTTCACAAATGTTTGTAGAAGCAGTCTGCATGCCTAGGCGCTTGATGTTATATATCTGTGGCCATGGAGGTGATTAGAACACCTGAATCCAATGATTTGGAGGGTTGTCCCAATACTTTTGGAAATGTAGTGTATATCAAGGTGTGAAAATGGCATTTGAACTGCTAAAGGATAGTACATTATAATATTTTTGCTGTTTTTTTGTGTGGCTAATTTGCTGTTATTTAGTGTTTTGTAATGTATAACACTAAAAATTGGCAAAGAGAAAAAAGTTGTATACCATCTTATTAAATTTTACATTAGGTAATATGGATCTTGGATATGGATCTTGGAATTGCTCAAAATACCTTTCTGAGACTACTTGTATTTTATGCTAGAAAGACTGAAGTATTACATTGCTTTTTCTACAGCACCTTTGAATATCAGTAGCTGGAAATGACTGCTGAATACTGTCCTCCTTGTCTATAGAATAACATATAATTCCAGAGGTTGCCTTGCTAACTTTAACAAGATTTGGGGGGAGGAGGGGCTACAAATCATGTTTCAAGTCATGTAAGCAACCATCCACGTCCTCTACAACCTAATCGTATTGACCACACTATTCTTGCCATTGATTTCTCTGTCACATGGGTTCTGTTAGAACATAAAAGCATTTATGCTGAAATTAGAAGGACGTTTCTTCCTTTATCAATGTTTGCTGTGTACAAAGAAAACCTCTTCAACCTGTTTACAGTTCTGAATCTCTTTACCAAAACTTTTGAATATTGCCATTATATGTCACTATTGCATGCATATTTCTCTAATATTACTGTTTCTGCATATGTAATTCTTACCTCCTTGCTGCAGTACTTCTCATAGACCTGTATCCCCTTCACATGTGTTGTGTGGCTTCTGTGCTTACCTAGAAATGTCACCTGCTAATCTGTGGGTTTATATTTCCTTCCCTTTCATCACTTCCTGGCCCACTCCCAGTTTGCTTGCCTATATAGGACATGCTCAGTGCAGTCTGCGTTGCCTGAGCAACTTCCCAGTTCTGTGATCTCCGGTTTGCTTACTATTACATGTATTCTGTGTCTGACTACCAATGTACTGATCCTGGCTTCTTCTACCATCTCTGCTTGCCTGCAACCCACCCTGACCATGGCTAGTTCCCTGGTTTTCCTTCTGTCACCTGCCCTTTGTACAAGTGGTCTTCACATTCTCACCTGGATGTAACTGGGGGCCGCAACCTGGTTCCTGCTTGCTGCAAGTCCATCCTCACCATTAGGAGTCTGGTGAAGAAGAAGGTTGGGGTTTAGACTACACTCTGGGGCTCCCTGAGTTGGCGGTCTTCAAAGGCTCACTATCACAAATTACTGTACTGGTAACCATGAACTTGGACTGATTGTGAAAAATGTACTATAATAAAATTACACTTTTTTTCCTATTGCCTTAAACTTCAGGATAAGCAAATATTGTCTATATACAAAAGGCATGAGTATTTGTACTGGAAACTTGTTACGCATTATGTATTTCTTGTAGACCTGCACAGTAATTCAGGGTGAAAATTTGTCTCTGTGCAGGATTTTCCTCTAAAAAAGATTTGTCGTCGCTGCTCTATTTCCTTGCTTAGGGTGACTAGTCTTGCCTCCACTCCCTCCTGTAGTTTTCTGTAGGCAACCTGTAGCTGGTGACACTTGCTGAGTCCCTACGTCCCACAGCTCTGCTTTCTGCTACTTTTGCAAGGTTTTGCAAAGGCATTTAGTGCACAAAAAGTGGATTTCTGTCTTTTGTGGCTATATAGGAACATACTTAAATGAAAGCTTTTGTGCCTGGAGCTCAGTTTAAAAAGAAGAAAACAAATACACCAAAAAAGTAAGAAAAAAACCCCCAAAAAATAGCCCAAGGATATTACTTGTACATTTTTCAGTGTTTTTATAGGGTACTGTTTGGCATTTTTATAAATCACGCCAAGCATTCTTATGATCACATTTGATGTGGTTAAAAAGTAGCATGACATACTCAAAAAAACTGAGAAAAAGGGCAAAAATGACTTGATTTGTTTTACTTTTTATTTAACTTTTGATGTGTTATTTACATTTTGAAAACATTTGATGTTTTCTAATCTAATGTATCATGGTTTAATCTGTGGTTTCCTGCTTCTTACTTCTTTGATGCAGAACTTCTGCTAGACCTGTGTTTTTATTCACATATGCTGTAAACCTGTGTTTACCTATGGGCATTGCCTGCTCTACTGTGGATTTATATCTCTTTCCTTTCTATCACTTCCTGGGCTGCCTCCCAATCTACTTCCCTCTATAAGACATGCTCAGCTAGGGTTGCCACCTCATCCCTTCAAAACCAAACACAAGAATTACACAGGTCCTGTGGCTGATTAAGGTGGTAATTAAACTACTGACACTGGCTTTGTCAAAGGTTTTTACCTGCCGCCCACCCTTAGAATGCGCACACTGGGGAACCCCCAGGTGGAGATCTGTAAAGGCTCACTACTACAGAAGCCTGACAGGATGCAAACATGAACATCACAGTATCCTCCTATCACCTACAGTATTTAAAGACTATTTAATTAATTTTGATTATTTTACCAAATTGTTGATAGGGAAGACCATTGAAAAAAATATTTTATGTATTTCTTTTACTATTAATGCCCCGCAAATGACAGTGCAACATTTCATACCATTGCCGACTAGAAATAATGAGTGTCTTTTATTGCCATCTCTATGCTGACTACAACCAAATCCATCTCTCTACTCCTCAACTCACCCCTTAAGTTCCCTTTTGCATCACAATTTATTAACTGACACATCAGTATAGATGTCACACCACTTCCAAAAAATCAGTCTTTCAAAACTGAGCTTCTATTACTCCCTCCCTCATGCCACTTCCCCCAACTTTTCCATGGAGATTAGTAGCACAACTATCCTCCCTGTCCCCCACCCCTTCCCTGCCTTCCTTCTTATACTAGCCTTCCTTCTTATTCTAGGGTGCTAGGTGTAATGCTGGACTCCTGGACTTTAACTTGGTCTTTTAGCCCCAATCCCTGTCAAAATCTTGCCATCTTCACCTCTATCTTAGACATTTCCAAAACTAAGGGGCATTTTGGGGGCATATTTTGGACACAATCAAGCTTATTCACTAATTACTTTTTATTTCTTACCTTGACTACTGCAACTCCCTCTTCATTGGTCTATCATCAATGCTGCTGTCAGATTCATCAACATTACCAACAACTCAGTGTCTTCCACCAGTTTATACCAATCCCTTCACTTGCTTCTAATTACCCAGTGAATAAAATGCAAAATATTAGTGACAACTTACAAATCTATCCACAACTCTGCTGAAGAGCTGAAGTTATTCTCTGAAGAACTCAGTGAAGAGAGCTCCGAGAGCTGATTGGAGGAAACAGACACACTATCACGTACCTGGTGATGGAGGCCAATGGAGAGAAGGCTTCCTTTGAGGCTAAGTTCCAGACTCCCCTAAGAGTGGGATAGTGGAGTCAGGCCCAAAGTGGCACGGGTCGCCTGTAGGAGTGCTGGTTGGAGGTCCACCCAGAAATACAGCTGATGTACGGAGATAGGTCTGCAGACAGGTGGCTCCTGTGCGAGGTATGCAAGCCCTTCCGGGATTTAGAGATTTACTGGATAGCTGGTTCAAGCCAAGGTCAGGTACCAGGTGGGAATCAGAGCAGACGTAGTCAGATGGGATAGCCGAGGTCATACACAGGGGAGCGAGAGAGAGAGTATCCATAAGCCTAGCCGAGGTCAGATCAGGGGTAAAGCAGAGTAGACAGGTCCAAGAGCAAACCGAGTTGGTATCAGGAAATCACAATAACACAGGAAATAGAAACAAGACACGGGGAGCTAGAGATCATCCAGCAACTTGAGGAAGTGATGAGCCTCCTTATAAAGGCCACCTGGCAACAAACTGAGGCTAATGTGTGCTTCTGCGGCCATGCAGGGCACTGGCAGGAATGCCAGATCTTCCAGAACTTCTGCTATGGACAGGACCCTGACACACACTCCCCTTCACACAACTCACAGGAACAGAGCTTAGTATGTCAATCAGCTGGAGGTCCCGCTCCTCTCACCGTTCTTTTCTGGTGTCAGGAAAACTTGTCAAAAGTGATTCATGCTGACAGTAGAGGAACAAGGAGGTAGAAAGAAATGATACTTAGTGCTCTTAATTGAGACAAGTACACACTATAGAGGGATATGCTTTGTTCACCACTAGTTCAAGCCCCATTGCCAATTGTTAAGTATTGTATAAACCAAAAGCATAGAAAAACATAATTCCTCAGTGAACCATAATATAAAACATAATATAGTGGCTACTAAAGTGCAATTTAGCCAGCATTTTAAGTGACAAGTTCTCTCTATTAAGAGACTTCTGGGTATGTCCCATTACATGTAGGTATGACCAAGTCACTTGGATGAGGATAGGATATGGATAGGGAGCACCCAGAGTGACATTGATTACAACTGGAGTATGTCCAGTGAGGTCAGATGGAAAACTGAGTATCTCAAGCAAAGTAATCTGCAGCATGGTAGATGAAGGAGAGGCATAAGCTACTGCATGGTGACAAAGTGCTTTTCCAGGGGGATCCCTCTTAGCAAGGCACCCTCTCCATGTTGAGGGCATGTGGTCTGGTATGGTTCAGGAGGAGGGGCCAGGCTCCATGCTTGGATGAGGGTTTGGAATACATTTTGAGGGGAGCCTGCACCATTTTTTACATGCGGTACCCTTTAAATGCACACCAGACCCATATCAAAGTTAAGGGCATGGTATGCCATTTTTGAGGGAAACCCTGTGCATTTTTTTAGTTCTTGTTTGCTGTAGTATTTTGGAAAGAAATAAATTCATATGCTGGTAATTTACATTGCGCTGGCTTTTTTTAAATGACATTTGGACCACCACAAAGGTCTCCTACAATACTTGCCAAACCCTCAAGGGTCTTTTTTATAGTGCACTTCTGTCTCTTGCATGGACCATGACAGATTCCTTGGTGCAGCCGATGTTAATGTCCACAGCTTACTGCTCACCTCCTTCTTTATCTCCACAGTCTCTGATCTGTCCCCGACACCTCCGACAATCAACACAACATTATCCCTGCTTGTTTTGGTCTATTTCCAAACTCCTTTGTGTGGGTGTGGCTACAACAGTGATGCTAGAGTCACGTGACTGATGCTCAGCAAAAGGTGCTTTATTTTTGGTGCTAGGGGACATTTTTACTTTTTTATCAACGCTGCAGTATTTATATATTTTTTGTCTACAATTTGTCAATTATGATTAGTTTCTTCAACAACTAAAAAAACATGCAAACACAGGTGTAGAATGATGAGAAATGGAGTGAACTGAAGTGAAAACTTATGTAAACTGAACTGAAGGAGTATATGAAAACTGATGTAATCTGAATCAGTGTTCATCAATATTTTCTTAGCAACTTTACTGAACTGATAACGCCCATGTGAAAGGATACTAAGGCCTCTGAAGTGCACACATGGACAGACGGTTTGAGCAAAAGAGGCTTAATCTTAAATTGTGAAAAGAGTTCTTTACTATTAGAGCAGTAAAAATAAGAAACTCCGTCTCCCGGGAAGTGGTATTAGCTAAAAGTGTCAACAACTTAAAAAAACTTTTAGATGTCCTCAAGAAGCAGAATGTACAAGTCTAAAAGAATTGGTAGAGATTAAAAATTCTATACAAATACACACATAGGTTGAACTAGTTGAACTGTATTTTTTCAACCTTATAAATTATGTTATAAATTATGTTAAAAAATGTCCAAAACTGTTTTTAAAGAATCTTGTTCTATTGATTCAGTGGGTTTTTGCTTAACATTTAGAAATTCAGCAAAGTTAGATGAAATGCACCCACTGAAAAAATGTGAGGTAATGTGTACTGCTGTAGCCCGACTACCTAGTCAGTAGAATGTATTGTGAAATACAGGCTCGGCCTAGAAGCTGCACAACAAAAAAACTGGATAGTAGGCTGTCCATTGTCCAGACTGAAGTCTGAAAACCTACATTAGCCAGAATCCAGTGAAAATTGCATAATATGTAAATCTTTGAATATCTCATATAAAGTGAGGCTATAAAAACTAGGATACGTTATGTCATCATGCCAGAAATGCAGGCCATAGTGAGCTTGCTTGAAAAGAAAAGGCATAGAGACTAAACTCATAAAGTATTGTAAAATAAAAAATATATGAGCGCTGGGTGACAACAGGTAAAATACAGGTGGGAGCAGCCAGCATGGAAGAGGAAACAGCCTCAGATCCTCCAAGTGATGCCAAAGATAAAAGTACAGATGTGGCGCTCAGTATTAGTTGCAGTGTGCAAATGATATCTCACAGTGTTAAAACTTAAATAGGTATAATACATGCGGATAAATGTGACTGTTGTGACACAGTAAGCAATGATGAACTTTCGTGACTGTTGTGACTGTGGTATTGAATAATATAAATAATACCAAAACTTATTGAATATAGTTCATGCGGAATGAGATGACTGTAAAAACAGTAATATTCATAACTTCTATGGCTAGAAGCAACGGGCATACTATGCACCGATAGGATAGTATCCCATGATGTCATAGACTGATAAGATATAGTTCATGAAGATTTATGTGACTGCGGTGACACAAAACAGCGGATAATTTTGGTGACTGCTGTGGCTGGAAACAATGAGCAAACTATGCACTAACCAGATGGCACAGATAAATGTGCGTTGGAGTATATAAGACCTACTCCTAGGTACTCTGGGGGTGGGAACTCAGCATGCGGATGTGATCATCAGGTGGAGGTACTTCACCAGCTGTCATCTATCCAGAGCAGGATTCCACGTCTCAACCGTGTCCAGCAGTGCCTTTTATATCCATCAGGGGGATCATACACGCAGATGGAAACCAGGAAAAGGATCCTTCAAGATGAGGACTCTCGGTGCCAAATAAAAGAGCCCAGAGAGAAAAGAACTCCAATAGTGTAGTATGTTTTAATGATAGAGTAACATCAAAGTACAGGTAAAAAACTGAGCCAGCACTTACATCTGAGGTAGTAGGTAGGTGAAGTAGTTAGCAATCCATGAGAAAGGGAGATACCCTTTCTCATGGATTGCTAACTACTTCACCTACCTACTACCTCAGATGTAAGTGCTGGCTCAGTTTTTTACCTGTACTTTGATGTTACTCTATCATTAAAACATACTACACTATTGGAGTTCTTTTCTCTCTGGGCTCTTTTATTTGGCACCGAGAGTCCTCATCTTGAAGGATCCTTTTCCTGGTTTCCATCTGCGTGTATGATCCCCCTGATGGATATAAAAGGCACTGCTGGACACGGTTGAGACGTGGAATCCTGCTCTGGATAGATGACAGCTGGTAAAGTACCTCCACCTGATGATCACATCCGCATGCTGAGTTCCCACCCCCAGAGTACCTAGGAGTAGGTCTTATATACTCCAACGCACATTTATCTGTGCCATCTGGTTAGTGCATAGTTTGCTCATTGTTTCCAGCCACAGCAGTCACCAAAATTAACCGCTGTTTTGTGTCACCGCAGTCACATAAATCTTCATGAACTATATCTTATCAGTCTATGACATCATGGGATACTATCCTATCGGTGCATAGTATGCCCGTTGCTTCTAGCCATAGAAGTTATGAATATTACTGTTTTTACAGTCATCTCATTCCGCATGAACTATATTCAATAAGTTTTGGTATTATTTATATTATTCAATACCACAGTCACAACAGTCACGAAAGTTCATCATTGCTTACTGTGTCACAACAGTCACATTTATCCGCATGTATTATACCTATTTAAGTTTTAACACTGTGAGATATCATTTGCACACTGCAACTAATACTGAGCGCCGCATCTGTACTTTTATCTTTAAACTCATAAAGGGCTGTGCTGCTGTATACAAATGAGAAACAGCCATCAATTAGCATCTCATAAAAAGGGACTACTATGAAGAGATCAGTACCCACAGGTATCAGAATATGATGTCTACATCATAACCAGGGGGTTACTGACCATTTGGAAACTCGAGCACTGCCGAGGGCCCGGGGTCAGTAGGGGGCCCCATGAGATGCCACTGGTACCTTTTTCATAGGCTTTTTTGAGTTAGGGCAAGGACACAGGGGCCCCATGATCCCCTATTGCCCGGGGGCCCCATGAGTTGTCAGTCCGCCCCTGATCATAACCATAGGTTAATTACAGAGTGAGATAGCAAAGACAGAGACAAAGTAGAGGTTGTGTTGTGGCTTTGAATTAGAGTGTATTTTGTGTGCTATACTTACCAAAATGAGTAATCAGTGACTGGGTCTCACCAGGAGCAATATCACTGCTCTGAATTAGTAAAGTACCATTCAGCTATCATACACAGTAAACAGTTCTTCAGTGGTAGTTTGTGTACTGGAAATCTTTACCTCTTGCATAGGCATACTCAGAAGGACTCTTCAGGTACAGGGTCACACCAAAAGCTGTGTCATGGCTTTGGACTTGTGACATGTTTTGCAGCTAACTAACAGAATATAGATGTGTGGAAAAAACCATAAGAAGAGTGTGCAATCTTCAATACAATGGATTCTGGGAATGTCCTCAAGGCAATGCCAAGGATTAGTCGATCGACATAGCTGCTTTATAGAGAAAAGCAGTGTGTCCTAATTTTTGATTAAAACAAAATGTTATCAAAAAATACACACAGGGTTTTTCTCAGCATCTCAGCAGAGTTTCTCTAAACATCCTAGGACACTAGCAAAAAACAAAAAAACAAAGGTTAGTGGTAGGGTGGACTGGCTTAACTTTTTTGCTTTGCCAGAATAGAGACATACTTCAGGTAGCAGGATAACACAGTGTGCTTTTCTAAAATTCCCGCCGTTCCCATGTTTGTTCAGGTATCATCCTAGGTCAAGTCTATCAAGAATCTAGTTAGTCTTTTAGATTGCAAGCTCTAATGACCATGGTCCTCTGATCCCTCTTGCATTGAACCTTTACTGTCTCCCTTCACTTTGTAAAGCACTGTGCAAACTGTTGGCAAGATATACATTTTGTATAATAATAATAAGACTAGTTCATGCTTTCTATGCCCCAGAAAGTCTTACCAACATTCAGATACACTATATTGCCAAATGTATTGGGCCTGCCTTTACACACACATGAACTTTAATGGCATCCCATTCTTAGTCCGTAGGGTTTAATATTGACTTGGCCTATCATTTGCAGCTATAACAGCTTCAACTCTTCTGGGAAGGCTAAAACAAGGTTTAGGAGTGTGTCTATGAGAATGTTCGACCATTCTTCCATAAGCGCATTTGTGAGGTCAGGCAATAATGTTGGATGAGAAGGCCTGGCTCGCAGTCTCTGCTCAAATTCATCCCAAAGGTATTGGTCGGGTTGAGGTGAGGACTCTGTGAAGGCCAGTCAAGTTCCTCCACCCCAAATTCACTCATCCATGTCTTTATGGACTTTGCTTCGTGCAATGGTGCATAGTCATGTTGAAACAGGAAGGGGCTACCCCCAAACTGTTCCCACAAAGTTGGGAGCATGACATTTTCCAAAATGTCTCGGTATTCTGATGCCTTAAGAGTTCAATGGAAGTAAGGGGCCAAGCCCAGCCCCTCAAAAACAACCCCACACCATAATCCCCTCTGCACCAACTTTACACTTGGCACAATGCAGTCAGGCAAATACCATTCTCCTTGCAACCGCCAAAACCAGATATGTCCATTGGATTGCTAGACAGAGAAACGTGAGAACACATCTCCAGTGCTCTAGAGTCAAGTAGCAGTGTGCTTTACACCACTGCATCCAATGCTTTGGATTGCACTTGGTGATGCAAGGCTTGGATGCAGCTGCTTGGCCAAGGGAACCCATTCCATGAAGCTCTCTATGCACTGTTGTTGTGCTAATTTGAAGGCCACAGAAAATTTGGAAGTCTTTAGCTATTGACTCTGCAGACAGTTGGCTACTTCTGCGCACTGTGTACTTCAGCATGCACCGACCCCGCTCTGTCACTTTACGCGGCCTACCATTTTGTGGCTGCATTGCTGTTATTCTCAGTTACTTCCACTTTGTTAGAATACCACTAACAGTTGACCATGGAATATTTAGTAGCAAGGAAATTTCATAGATGGACTTATTGCACAGGTGGCAACCTATCACGGTACCAAGCTTGAATTCACTGAGCTCCTGAGAGCGACCCATTTTTTCAGTCTGCATACCTAGGTGCTTGATTGTATACACTTGTGGCCACGGAGGTGAATGGAACACCTGAATCCAATGATTTGGAGGGGTGTGCCAATACTTTTGGCAATATAGTGTATATCCCTGACACTTCATTCTCATGGAACCTTGTAACCACTTATAGTGCCGCTCAAGGTGCTCTACAAAATTCAGTGTATCACAGCAGTATAAGGGTGCAGGTTGTCTTGTACTTAATCCAGAAAGCAGTGAAGTATGATGGGATGAAAGACACCGCACCACCATGACCTGTTGCACTAGTGGTGTGTGTATGGTGTGTTTACTCCCCTCATACTTTACCCCCATAGGATATATACTGTATAAATGTTTGTATGGGTTTGTGGAGAGTGGAAAGCGCTAACTGATTAGATATTTGATAGACTTTTACTTATACACTCAGGTGATTTAGGACAGTGAGTTGCATTCCAGCAGAAAGAACACAGATTTTCCACAGCATTCTGGGTCTACTTTCTGGACTGAGATGCAACAAAAAGGATGTTGCAATCCTTTAAATCCTGCTGCCCCTACAGTAGCCTTTATGTTCTTGACAGTGTACAAATGATCTCAGGCAATTCAGCCTCCTTGCTGCAGACCACAGGCAGAAAGTTACATTGGATAGCCTGCGTGAGTGATCACTGGTAAGAAAGAAAATGTTTTATGCTGTAGGAAACTCAAATGTGTCTCAGATGACATTATTAGCCCAGCATATTTTTGTCAGACAGACCTTGAGAGACTGGCTCATTTATTTTTGTGCATGCCCTCGCATTGTTGATATGCAATAGATTTAAGATAACACTAAAAAATTAGTTTAAATTATTGACAGTATTATGCATAAATGTTTTGTGTTCTAGAAAGATATAAATGGATTTTCCATAATTCATATTAAAACAGTCAATCTTTCTCATAAGTGTTCTTTTATCTAAAGAACTACATTTATATTTAATCACTTATTTGTGCAGTTTATTACCTGATTTTACCTCCCAGGGCTAAATGGCAATTGCTGTATAGGGATTTAAAATTACTGTTTCCTCTATATTATTAGAAGAACGGCTTGCAGCCACATACAGACTCCCTTTCACACTGTGTTTACAGAGTCAGCTCAGAGTGAATGCTTCAGTATCTCTTGTCTTCCCCAATCAATTGAGCAGATCTTTATTGTTTGTGTTCCGCTGGTAGACTGTCTTGCTTTGTGCTGGGACAAATATGACAAAAAAAACCTCAGGGTGCAATAAGCATAAAGAATTGATAACTAAGCCATAAAAAAGACATGCTGTACTAATGGAGCTTCTATTCAAACTCAGAGAACAAAATTACCATGGAGATAGAATAGCCTAAGAAATGCCTCGCCATAAGCATCCTTTTACCAGAATAACGCTGTAAACCTTTGGTATCCATCTGCTTCCTATAATGGTGGCTGTTTTAAACAATGGCTCTAGGTTTTGTTAATATTTTGTTTAAAAGTCAAAATTTTTAACTCATAATAAATTTATTAATGAATAAAGAAAGTTAAAGTACATGCAAACCTGAAATAAATAACATTTACTTTTGTACAGCACCCTATAAACAACTGCATTTCTAAAAAAAAATAAAATACAGTTTTCTCTTTTTAGTATCCTTTATTGTATCTCAGTGCTGCTGATCTCCTGTAACCCTTTTTTATTTCTTTAATTTCAGTTTTTACAGTAGAGATGTGATCAAGACTGCAGAAGAAATGCATAGCATTGTATGTCACAATTCTTACACAATGGAGACAATCAGTTATATAAGAAATTGCATCCACTCCGTTAAAAGGAACTATATAAGAATGCCGCCGTGAGGTTGACTCTAACAGTACTCCCCTGTGTTCCTGTATACTTTCTCTGTATAGCATATTAGATAAGTGAAGTGTTCACTATCAGAATGACTGGTAGAAAGAGGAATTGTATGTAGCAAGTGATATCTGAGGCCAAAATTTGGCCTGAGAAATTCATAGTGAGGTAAGATATATTGCAAGCATAGGGTAGAAGGGGGGAATTATGCTGCACTTAGACTGCCCAAAAAAAGAAAAAAGGGGGCAGGTAGGTATAGTGGGTAGGGTATCTGCACGCGACAGAGCAAACCACAGAAAATTATGGGTCTATTCCTGGCTAGCAGCTGACATCCCCTTATTATGTTTAGTATCATGTAATTTACTAGTTGTATTTTACAGGGCCCCGTATTCTGCTAAGCAGGTGAATAAAGCCCAAAACAGCATGTTTTGCAGAATTGTTGTTCTTGGTTTGTTGCAGCTACAAGTTCCTCCATTATTTTGATATCATTAATCTTGAAAAACCATAAACCAGCTGAGGGTGGTAGAATTTGTTTCCAGTAAATTGGATTGCATTTCCAATTTAGTCAGTGTATTATTAGGGAGTGTTTGTAACATTTGAATGGCAGTGGAGCCAAATGGAGGAGAAATGCTGCAGGATCATCTGGCATCTGTATACCTGTCAACCTTAAAATGATCATCAGTGGGATCAGTGATCAGTGTGGAATATATGAAGTGTTTTAGGGATCCTATACCATTGCAAGAGGATTGAATAACCTGATTCTTGAATTTTACTATAAATAGAAACACAATGGGATTTATTTACTAAAGCTGGTTCACTCAGAATCTTGTGCACTCCTGCATGAAAACCAATCAGCTTACAGGTCTTATTGCTAAAGCCTAATTGAAGCTGAGGTTAGAAGCTGATTGGCTACCATGCACAGGTGCACAAGATTCTGAGTGAACCAGCTTTAGTAAATCCACCTCAGTGGGTCACCTGTTTGATCCTATCTCATTATTGATCTGTAAATGTGGTGTCTAGGTCCCTTTCCCACATTGTGTATTTTGTAGTGTAAGATTCTGTAGGATGTGCAAAGATTTGGATAGAACATGTGGAATCCATTTTAAATCCCCCATAGTGTCTCAAATTATGTGAGGGGGTAAAGCTTGCAGTTTGCCACTATAGTAAAGTAGGAAATTATGCAATTGCATGGTCTTCCACAAAGGTAGAAGTGGCTCCAACATACTCTGAACTTCTGATTGGGGGCACAATTCTCCGTCTGTCCAAAAATTATGTAGACAAGAGTTTCCAGATTGATGAGGAAAAGTGGAGCATTCCTTCTTTTAACCCTGGTTGGAATTGTTGGTGGCCTTTCAACAGGGTCACACATGAAGGTGTCTGGGTGGCAAAGTTAGTGTTTGGCTTATGAAAAAATATTAACCGCTTCTCACCACCACCTCTAAGCCCTTTAAGAGGTTCTAAATGCCAGGAGGTGGAGGTGGGCATTCTGATGCTGTGATTGCTAGTCACAGCGGTCACATGATTGGAAAGCTCCAAATTGCAAGTAGGCACTTCCCAGATGATCATTGGTGTTTATTTTGTATTTTGATGAGTTTGGAAAAAGGCCTTAAGTTCTGTTTTCTACACAGCCTTAGTTTGATCATCTGGCATTAAAGATCGATTTAGCTTTCACTGCTAAATTGTCAGGACCCAGTTCTGAACCTGCAACCTCTGTTGTGTCTGGCGATGTCTCTTCTTGATGAGCTACCTGAGATGCTGGACAGCACCCTCTCTGATCCATGGGACAACCTTGTGCCTTGTTTCTACTGAACAACTCCTTGCTCCTCCCATGAACTTCCTATTTAAGCTATGCCTTTGCACTTCCTGTTTGCTAGATTATTGTGCTCTCTCCAGAAAATATCTCACTTTTGTTACTCTTTATGCTGTCTGTATCTTTGCTACCATTTGCTACCAAAGTTTGCCTTGTTCCTCGACTATACTTCTGCTTGATCTCAACCTATGACCATGTGTTACTGAACTTGTTTGTTTACTGCCTATGCTTTTGCTTGATCCCAACCTGCAATATCTGCTACTGGACCCAAGTTGCTCACCTACTAGTGGGGCAATCCTGAGGACCATGGACTGATCCACAGCAAACTCAATTCCACCATCAGGCTCTCTGATGAACACTGGTTAGTGCCTAAACTGCACATCTCGGGTGAGCCGGTGTCATCAGCCAGTATACAGCTGGTTGGTGGGAACCTCTCTACTGCTAGCTACTGGTCTCTGAGTCTGACCCTTGAATATAACACCAATCCTATCTGTTGACTTGCAAAGATGGATGTCAATACTAACTGGTGATTGATGCTGGTTAAGCGCCAGATCATAATGTTCTCATTTTTAGATCAATCGTAATGCAAACAATATGTAAGGGAGTCCTTATAAGTCCTAATTATTCTTACAAAGTCTTTATAAGTCCTAGAATTCCACAAGATGCAAAAAATAAGAGGTACAGGAGGCAGCCATCCACAGAGTGTGACCAGCTTTGTAGGGAAGACAGTAAGGAAAGAACAGGAGGCACCAGCTAAGTTGTCAGGAAAGGACTCACCGCTGGTGGTGCTGGGGCTCACCTGCTCTTTGGGCTGCAGTACCAGTTCTTACCAGCGAGTGCTTTTCAGCAGCCAGGATCTCACCTCCTGCAATCAAGCAATCACCTGAGGCTGATTGCAGGAGGTGTATTTAAGCAGCAATCATGCCTGTAACCAGTGCATTGGTGTTTTGTTTCCCATGAGCCCCTGTTGTCCTGTATCTGTATCCTGTCATCTACCTGCCTGATTCTGACTATGATTGAACTCTGCCTGCACCGAGCCAGCTCTCCTTTTGACTATCCATTTGCCTACTCCTCTGTACCTGATCCGCCCGATTGATCCTGACCCGGCCTGTCTGACTATTCTACCTCTCCAGCCCTGACTATGCTTTATTCTGCCTGTGTATATATTTGGTGGATGTTTTGATTATTTGGTTTTTACTTGCACAGTGCTTTTGTATATTGGTGTGTTGCACAAATAAACTATATTATTACATTACTCCTGAAGCCTGCTGTTCCCTGTGTCAGTCCACACATCTCTGGTCATATCCGGATCCATGACATAAGTGCAGTATGTGTATAAAGATGGTTTATTAAAAGCGGTTAAAACACTCACAAGATAACTAAAAACTTCAGACTTATCAGATAGTAGGTCGTTATCTCACTCCTTTAGCAGGGTCCGCCGCTGTCATCTAGGCTGGAAGATGGAAGAATGGAGCCGGGACTCTCTGTGCACATCAGGAAGTTCACTGGAAACAAGCATGGAGTGCATGGCTGGAAGTGACATCACCAGAAGGAGGAGAGAATCGGGACCAGAGTCAGGCTACAGATCTGAGCTGCTTGCTCCTTCTAGAGTCCTAGGGATGCATTACCAATAACGTCCTTATATAAAGTGGACAAGGGGATGAGAGGAGGGGAGGGAAAAAGAGCAGTAGAACTACAAGAACTAGCGGCTTAATATACAATTACAAATAAAGAAAATACTTAACAGAAAATAACCTCATTTCTGGAGAATACTGTTGTAGCTGATCAAAAAGCATATACTGTATATACAGACATCTATAAAATAAGGATTGTATAAGACCATGATTTGGATAGAAAAAAGCTTGCGTTATAAGATAATGGCATTATCATAAAACAAGTATGGATAAATAATAACGCACATACCAGTATATATGAGAATGGGGGAGGGGGAGGGGGAGAACATATTCTATAGGAATAAGTATAATGAAATTAAAAAAATAGAAAAAAGTACATACAAAATGGATAATTGTGGTTGCAAGTAATTTTCGAGAGCATACATATCTCACATAGACAATTATATAAAAGATTAGAATACTTACTGGAGATGTGGTATAACAGAAAATTAAACCCCATAGACCATATGGGTCCGGTATCCCAAATTTAGAAAGAGACCATATGGGTCCACTGTAGAATAATCAGATGTAAACAGCAAGTTATACAAGGTGTAGATGAAAAACATGAAAGTACTGTTTTTCTATCAAATAATTATTAAACAGCAAGAGCAGACAGGTGGATCACAATAGTGTATGTATTTCAATTTCTTAATTTAACCCCCCTTGGGGAATGTGTTCCGAGGGAATAAATCCAATGTTTCTTGTTGACACAGACATTTAAAATGTTCTGCCGCAGGAAATGTTTTGGGGATAGCCTCAATCATCCAGACTCCGAGGCCTTCAGTGAATTTATGGTGATGTTCAAGAAAATGTCTAGGCACACTATGTTTGTCATAGCCACCCTCAATGAGGTGTCTATGTTCTCCAAAATGTTTGCGTATGGTCCTGGTGGTTCTTCCTACATAAAATGACCTACAGGGGCAAGACAGACAATAGACCGCATATTCGGTATAACAATTGTAGAATTAGTTTATAGTGTATGTTTTCCCTTTTAGCATAAACACTTTCTGTCCATGATGAACAAATGAACAGGTGAGACAAAGTCTATTTTTGTACTGGTTCATGCCTATGAGTGGAATTAGATACTTTATATAAGGATGTTATTGGTAATGCACCCCCAGGCCTTTAGAAGGAGCAAGCAGCTCTGAGCTCATAGCCTGATAGCCTGACATTGGTTCCTATCCTCTCCTCTTTCTGGTGACGTCACTTCTGCCCGTGCACTCCATGTCCCAGCTCCATTCTTCCATCTTCCAGCCAAGATGACAGCGGCGGACCCTGCTAAAGGAGCGCATTTGGACCTACTATCTGGTAAGTCTGAAGTTTTTAGTCATCTTGTGAGTGTTTTTAACCGCTTTTAATAAACCATCTTTATACACATACCGCACTTAGTTGGCACCTCCTGTTCTTCCCTTATTGATCTAAAAATGAATAGTTGAGGCGGATTATACCCATTGAATATCAGAATGGTTGATTATAAAATAAGAAAAAGACAGAGAAATTTGGCCTAATCGTGCCCCATCCCCAAAGGATATAGAATAAGTGAAAAAAAAACGTTAGGAGAGTATATACAAAAATTAAGTAATGACTTCATAAACTTTAATGAATACAAGTTTATGCATGATTCCAAGCATTTAATGAAGGAACTGCATATAGATGGACAAAAAACAAAATGGTTGATTAAACAAAAAGGCTGCCTGTTCGTTTGAAAAGCACTCTGTTGATACTGAATCTGACTGTTCTCTTTCTTCCCTTCCCTCTCAGCAGGCAGACTGTCCCACATTGAATCACTACAATCAATCTTTCAGCTTCTATCAGAGAAATTCACATAATAATGGTGGTGGGTACAGTCTTGCATGTGGTGGGCCCCAGAAACATTTTCACCTAAATCTTCACAACACATGGATAATTTCAAGGTACACAAAAGATACTATAATAAACATACTTCACTTGTAGGTACTGTTCAGACTCCACAGCTGTCACAAGTACAAACCTTGAAGGGAGCAACAGGTACAGTAAAACATATAGAATAAAATTCAGGAAGTGTCCCTAAGTCCAATAGTAATCATCTTGAACCTAATACTTTTTTATTCCAGACCCCTGCACTCCCTTCCAAAGGAATAGGACCATTGGATGCCTATATGTTTCCGAAAATTTTTTTGCCCAGATCTGGCTGTTGATAAAATCTAGGTAGTGAAAGATGCATATCTATTTACTTTGTTAAGGGCTATACTCAGTGGTGTATTTAGGTTTTTTGCTGCCCCAGGCAACACAAAAATAGCCCCCCCCCCAAGAAGAGACCCTGACATCGACCAACACCCCCCTCCCCCTCCCCCACGGAGAGAACCTGAAATTGACCAACAACACCCCAGCCTCCACCCCACCTGAGAGAGCCTTCCACCACCACCCCCCATACACTGGCAACCCCCCCCCCCACCCTGGAAAGATGGAAAGAGAGAAGACATTCACCTTTACATCACCAGACATCCCCAAGAACAAGAGTCAGGCTCTGTATACACCATCAAGCAGCCCGCAGCCTCCCTCAGATCCCACCTGGTCTCCATGCTGCGTGTGTCCCTTCTTCCAGGGGGGGTGGCGCTGCCCCTTTCAAAAATGCCGCTACCCCCCTGAAAAATGCTGCCTTGTGGTAAATATGCCCCTGGCTATACTATGGCAGACTTTAGGGCCTTAAGAGACTTATTATAGCTAGTAATAGTAATGTGACACAGATAGTCCCAGATGGAACAAAGATAGATCAAAACATATATATATGAAAGAACTATGTCTACAGGTGATTGTCGCTGTATTAGTGCATTCGCGACCAAAATATTTGCACTAATATATAATTTTGAGGACAAGTTTTTGGGGGGGATGTATAATACTGCTTGGACCTTGAAGAAGGGGACACTCCACGAAAGCTTTTCCTCAAAATTATATGTTAGTGAAAATAAAAAAAGTATCACGGACAGTACTCAATTGTTTCTAAACCAAAATCTAGCAATTTTCCTCCTGTTCATTCATCCCCCAGCATTAGTTCCTTGTGCAAACTGTCAAGGAAACAGATACATTGAACTTAGACAGAATGGTTGAAACTAATCTGACTTGTCAATAAAAGGTAGCTCTTCAAAACCTACAAAATGATACAAAAATCATTAATTAAACCTGCAGATAAAGGAAGCAATGTAGTAGTTATGGATGTACAGCAATATGATGAAATGTGTAAATCACTGCTACAAAACAAAAATTGGTATACACCTATTTCTGTAAACATTTTGAGAAGATTTTATTGCCATATTGGCATCATGAAACAATGATACGGTAATTGATGAATTGATGAAGAAACATGAATTTTAACAGGGGAAAAAATCCATGAATTCCTACTTTCTACTCACTTCCAAAAATTCACAAAAATATTAAACCCCCCCCCAGGATGCCTGATAATATCAGGCATTGGGGCACAAACCGAACCAGCAAGTAGATTTGGTGACTTTTTTCTTTTACATGTCTTCCATCGTTTATTAAATATACACCTGACCTACTTCATATATTGGAATATTACTGTGTCAAATGATACCCTCCTAGTTGCTATTAATATCGAGGCGCTCTATTTGAGCATTCCACATCATCGCAGTTTGGATATAGTTGCATCATTCCTGGGTGAAACCAAGAAGGCAGCTTGGGCTTTAAACAATTTTATTCTTAAACTGCTATGTCATATATTGCATTGTAATGTATTTATGTATTCAGGCTCCCACTACCTCCAGGTACAGGTTGTTGTGCCCCATCATACTCCAAACTGTACCTGAGGGTGTGTGTGGGGTGGGGGTTGGGACCAGCAACTATTTGCCAAAGAGGACTTATCTATGTATCTGTCCCATATCCTTTCATGGCACAGGTACATAGATAATAGCCTCATGATTCGGTCTGGCCCTCAATCCGAACTCAACAAGTTGTTACAACTGTTGAATATCCATACTTTTAACCTCATTTTCACATGTACCATTGGCAAAAAAAATCTTTTTATCGACATCAATATTGAAAATGTTGGCAGATTATCTACGTCACTTTTCAGAAAAGATACCACAGGAAATATTGTCCTGCGAGCTGACAGTTTCATCTACAACTATTAGTACATAGCATACCATATGGACATTACACTATGGGCTTTTTTCATGTTTCAGGTCCTTGCAGTTCTGAAGGTGTCCACTGGAGGGATAGCTGTATTATTCTAGCGGTACAGGAGCTGAAACCCTGATTGGTCACGTCAGTAGGACAGAGTTACACCCCTTGTGACAGGTTTTCTCCTTGGTGTGTTTTGCAGCATTGTGCGCATGTGCGGCCTCATTGGCCGCAATGATGCACCTCTGGCTCCCAAGCTGCTGGGAGCTTCATGATGCCACATACGGGACCAGTCCATGTCATCCTGACCACCCACAGACTTTACCTTCATCACTTCCCATTTAAGGATCCTCTCAATCATCAGTGCCATGGGATCACGGTCTGCACATAGGACAGAAAGTGTTCCTCAAAGTGTACCCTGTAGACTGTCACAAAGCCACCTGAGACTTTGGAGCCAGGAGATTGTTGATTCCAATGGTGATTCTATGTGTAAGACTTACAGTGTCCATAATGGAGTCTCCCATGGTGTCATCTAAAGGAACAGACATCTCCTTGTCTGACATTCTCTGTTCCTTTCTAGCTGCAGCTACACATTAGTGGCCTAGGAGGGTTTTCCTGTAGGTGCCCTTTTGAAGAAGAAAGTGAGATCAGCCCAGTGTGGCTCCCTGGAGGTTTTAGGAGCCTATCTTAGACATGAGCTAATTGCTGCCTACAGTGTATCACCTCAAGCTGAACAGCAAGTCCTGAAGTCAGAGTTCTGACTCAAGAAGTCCTCAATGTGCTCCATTGCTAGGCCACACTCCCTCTGGTACCCTTTATTTGCAACCTATCTAAATACATTAACTGCAGTGATCACTACATGACATTTCTCAGGATGGGTTTTCTTGTGTTGATCGTATTAGGCCCTGCATGTGCAATGTGCTTCAGAGAAGATGAGTGTAGTCTCCATCAGAAGCCTGCATAAAAAAGAGTGACAGCATGCAGGGGAGCAATTTAGAGACAGGAACAGAGCATTATTACTTTATAAAAAGGAATCGCTTGCAAAAGGACCTTCATGGCAGGATAGCCACATATTATTATTAAAGGAAACAGAGTAGCATGGATTAGCAAAAGTAACAGGTTTACTAAACAATGTATCACATCATAAAAACACTGTGTGCAGCTCTCTGTGCAGAGAGATATGGATATCATCAGTGTCCGGGAAGACTGTGAAACAAGACTTGTGAATCAAGTCGCAGAGTCGGGTGCCAAGCCTGCCAAGGATGATGATATTAGGTGGTATGTGCGGCCACTCTCTTTGCACTTCACACAGCAACACTGTCAGGAGGATCAAATGGGAATGGGTGGCAACCTGTTTTGGGACCACTGCCCCTGAGGGTTTGACACTTAGCTCTATGGCTTGTTGATACTTCAGCATGTGGTGTTTTTATGATGTAGGTGATTCTTTGTATGTTTAATAAACTTGTTATACCTTTGCTAATCCCTGCACCCTTGCAACTCTGTTTTCTTACATATGGTTAACTGGATCGCCCCTTGATCTTATTGAGGAACTGCAGGATTCCCTTTCTGTGATATCCATTGCTGAATCAGAGACTGCCTTTGGACTTACTGTAGGTCTATGCCCGGATACCTATACCATTACATGTTTTAGACCAGTAATTCAGACCACTGTTTGTTCCATGTGCTGCTTCTCCCTCTGCTAGTCTGAACTGCTGTACAGGGGACTACAAAAGGCTGATGCCAGACCAGATTCAGATATATACACACACTGCTTGTAATTAATCTATATTTAATGTATTTATTATACAGATTTGAATTCATTGGTGTATTTTATATTTACCCAGAATTCAGCTTTAAGGAACACATTTAAGATGGAATTTAACATTAAAAGAAAATGCTGACACAATTTTTACGTCAGTGGGGACTCTTTTGGCAGATAAATCTGTCATAATGTGCTAATATGTTGTGCACGCTAGCACATTATAGTGAAAAGCTCCTGGGGTCCAATTAAAAAAGAATTTTAGCAGAGGTTTAATTCCACTTTAACAAACACCTGCAAAACAAAAGTTAAAAATATGTTAGTTACCAGACATATATATTTGCTTTATACTGTGTGTGCCTAAAGTGTATGAGAGGGCCAAAAAAAAAATAAAAAAAACTGCAGTACAACTAAGCAATATATGCCAATTTCCTTTTGCTTTGTCTTTTTAAGCATGCTGCATGTGCTGAAAAAATATCTGTTAATCTGTCAATGGTATTACCCTTGTTCAGAACAGAACTACAGTTCTTCTGTAGTGCTCAGGATTTTTGTGCAGCAAAGAGTTTGTCTTGTGAGCTCAGACAGGAAGCCAGGAGCATACTGGATTTCTGTCAGATCAACAGATATATTCTGCACAACAGACAAAAGATGCACTACATTTTGTTGCCATTATAAACAGTGTACATAAATCTGTCTTTTCCTTGGCAGGGCAAATGCTACACTCAACGACTACACATTCCCCTTCCTTTTGTTCTCTCACCTTTCCTTTTGCTTGGGGATTACAATAAGAAACCAACAAATTGCATAAGAATTATTACAACATTTCATAAAAAAGCAGTCCTAAAATATTGTGGCTGATAATGGGAACAGTGACCGACCACCTAAAACCACATACTGTATTTCACATTGTTTTCAACAGTCAGATTTTGAACACAACACGTTATAGTGGTGGTCTTTTCTGTAATGTAGATACATATACCAATATTGATGTTTAGATCACCTAGTCCTCATGCACACTGGATGTTTTTACAGCTGTTGTTTTTGGTTTTTGACTTTTTTTCTACAGTCAGTAAACCCCCACGCATGTTATCCTATGTGTTCATGCACACATAGACTGTAAGCAACGTTTTTTGGCAGGGGCATTTTTTGGCTGGAAAAAAAACAGGACTAGTGGGTTTCTAGAGTTTTTTTAGCTGTAGAAACACCTCTGATGCTGAAAAAAATGGTAAAACGATGTAAATTGCGATAAATCATGGCAAACCAGCGTTTTGTATTTTTTTGACCAAACCATTTTTTTTTGGGTAAAGAAATGCTGAAAAAGAAATATGAGAAGAAAAACCTGTGATGAAATGCGTCAGAGGGGTTAGCAAGTTGAGACCTGGAAGTGGGTTTTTACCATGGAATGAGCAGAGGATCAGACACTCATTCCTTATTGTATGTGAATTGCCGGTGTGGTGATACTATTATGTTAGTTGTTTACCTTTTTAATAAATTGAAGTTTGGATCTTACTGCACTATGAGACCGATTCCTTCATTGGTGGTCATATATTCTGGTAAGGTACATCTGTACATACCGTGGTGCTTGGAGAAATGCCTTCTTTTCTCTCCTATCTTCTTTTCTCTCCTCTCTTTCACTGGTGGAAGAGTTTTACATTTCAAGGCTCTCTGTTTGGAGGATTGTCTTTTGCTGCTAATAACACTTATAGGACTGTATTTTTTAATGGACACATTTGATATACTGTATGTTTACCTTTAAACATTCACCATATGTTTTGTTTGCAATTAGTATTATTATTTGCACAGTGTATTTTCTCACTTTGCATAATTTGAGGTCTCATAGATATGTATATTTCACTTACTTTATACTTGGTCATGTATAGTGGTGCACTTCTACAGTATTTGTATGGATATTTTTAGGGTTGGTAGCATAATCCTTAGGACTGGCTGATTTTTTGTTTTTGTTTTTTTGCACCTAAGCATGGAGTTTTCCTTTTTATTTATTTATGCATTACAAATGCAGCTTGATAACGTAAAACACTGTAAAACCATAATCACACATAACTAGCCATGTGAAACAATATTAAAAGAAATATCTGAATAATATATGACATCTGGAACTGAACACAGCAAAAGTGCTAGTGGTTTCTTGTGGCATGTTCTTATTTCCATTTACATATTTTTTAATACACATACACTGTAGAAATATAAACACACACACACACAAACATACATAATTCAGCACTATGAACACACATAGATGCACACACATGTAGTAAACACACAATGCAGCACTATTAACCCACATACAGACACAATCCTGTATTGTACACTCAAATAAAATCCAGCCACCTCTCCTTCCTCCTTTGCTATCAGAAAACCTGACCCCTTCCTTATGATATGCTACTCCCAGGGGGCTGAGGGGAGAGGGATGGGACAGACAGTTATGCTTAGTATAAACTTCCTTCCATTTATAATATCTCCTGGGACAGTGATGGTGCTGAAGAATCTGGCCACCCTAAGCTGTTTTGAAGGAAAGATGATCTCCGGGCTCCCTCTACCTCCCCACCCCCTTCTAACTAATTGCTGACATTCATAAAAAACATTAATGCTCTTTTTACTCACCCAAATTTTTGGTCAGGGGACTCTCCAATCCCAAGTCTTCTATCTTCTTTCATTTACTGGCTGCAAGGTCCGTCTGAGTCTCCATATTTATTGTCTGCTCAACAGCCAATAGGCCGAAGATGAACTTTAAAGTAGCAGCCTCATGGTAAAGAGCAATGGGTTGGTATCAGTAGAGGAATCAAAAAATCGAGGAACGGAGATACCAATCTGTGTGCCTGGTGTGCCATGATTGAGGGGAAAAATAAATTCAAAGAAGAAAACAAAACACAAACAAAAAAAATCTTCTTGACTGGAAGTATCAGTTGGAACCTTGGCAGAGTGAATGTTAAATACGTGCTTATGTCTATTTGTGTAAGACAGATTTCTGGAAATCCCTTTCCTGCTTAAATATGTAGCTTTTTATTATGCATTTTAGATGTGGCCGACTGAGAGCAAAAGCTGATTAAATCAGACTTTATGCCTTAAGACAGAATGTGTCATCTGAGAAATGAGGCATTTTACCATTGTGTGCTCCTTATAGAAAATTTGGAAGCAAAACTGCGATTGGGAAGTGACAGGCTGGAATAGAATGGAGTTTACTTTATTCATGTTGGCAATCATGATCTTTGTTGCTAAGGAAACCATAACCACTTTCAAGAGGCATGCTGCTGACAACACTAGTATGGTGCTTAGCTGTCCATATGCGGCAGTGACAATGTGTACAGTGTTCTGATTTATTAGCATTATTTCATATTTAACATCTAAATTACCATGTGTTCTGATTTGAATCTGAATGATTCAACATATATTTTACATTTTACAGCATGCCATATTTTAATAAAGGTACATATTAGAATTATATTATAAAAATGTAGCATATGAGGATACAAATATTCTTTAATTCATATAGTAAACAGATAAAACCTTCCCTGCAATGTTAGAGAAAATTAACAGTAGAATAATTTGTATACTTGTATGTCACCAGGCTTTAGCTATTACGTGCCTGACACATAAGGATCTGTAACTTGGAACTGTATGTTTAATTAATACCATTAGGGATTCACACCTTCTACCACAGGTCAATCACTGTTCTAGAGGATGATTCGTTGTTATCCTCATGAGTCCCAGAATAGCGGAATGCTTTCTGCATTTTGTATTTTACAATATGAAATACTTTCAGACCTCAATAGGGAATAAAAAGCAGAAAAAAGTAACAAAGAGATATAATAGTGATATTTATACAGCATATATAAAATGATTGTGTATTAGAGATGCATAGAAACATAGAAGGTTGAGAACAGAAAAAAAAAACAAATGGTCCATCGATTCTGCCCCATTTATATATATATATATATATAATTCTTTAAAAGAAAAAATGTTTTGTCTGCGTACAGCTTCATGTTTGTCCCAAGCATGTTTGAATCCACGTACTGTTGACTGACACGCTATCTCTGCTGGAAACCACTGTTTCAAATTATTAAGGGAAATCAAAAATGAGAAATGATCACTGTAATGAAAAATTGGAGGATACCCTGAACGAAGCATTATTAACTGAATTTAAACAAGTGAAGTGAAAGTATGTCTGTTCATGTGGTAAGCCATCAATAATTACCAAAAATGCTAAATGAAACTATTGGCTCTACAGTAGTTTCATGGTCTTTTCTGTATCCATTTTGGGATACAGCAGATTAGTCCACTTTTTGTGTTACACCCATGTTTAGGGGTAACATAAAGCATGGTTGCATACATAATCCTCCAAATCTACTGCCCTCTTCTTACCTAAAATGCAAATTGTTTCTTCTAGCGGAAACTTTTGAATCTTTTAAATTTATACAAAATCCTTCATACCCAAGCCACCCCCACTCTCCTAAATCACTGGATGCTTTTTCTGGCAGAAACTTGTAAATATTTGAAGGCTTCATTGCTAAAAGTTAAGTTGGGTACAGGGGTGGACTGACAACTCATGGGGCCCCCAGGCAATAGGGGATCATGGGGCCCCTGTGTCCTTGCCCAAACTAAAAAAAACTATGAAAAAGGTACCAGGGGCATCTCATGGGGCCCCCTACTGACCCCGGGCCCTCGGGCAGCGCCCGAGTTTTCAAATGGTCAGTCCGTCCCTGGTTGGGTATACATGTATTGAAATTCAGCTGATTCAACAGTAACAGATTTTGTCAAGTGGTCCTGCTGGACAATGGCTGCAGTGCTGATCATTTTATTCTGGGGGGAGTGTTGTCTTGCCACATTAGCCCCAGTGTGAAACTTGAAGCTCAATTGCTGCATGTGTCATCCAGAGTACTTACTGTGTGGCTCATAGACATACCTATCAATCATGAGATTCTGAGCTGCATACACCTTTTTTGTTAAAGGTAAAGCTAAAAGGTAAAAAAAAAATTAAAAGTTTGTGGATGTTTTTAAGAAGAGGATATTGCCTTATTGGACTTTTTGTTTTTTTGGACATTGGGCTCATGTATGCCTTATTTTTTTAAAGTAAATTCAGAGTGCACAAATACAGAAGGCAGTTATATATGGGGGCATATAGTAGTTTTTAGGGGCACAAGTAAAGAGGGCACATATAAGCATAAAACAGGAGGGCACCTGTAATGAGAACACTACCTTAGGCTGCATATACTGTATTGCAGGGTCAATAACACACACCTTAAAATTCACTAATTTATTCACCCCCTATTTTCAAATATAATGCATTAATAATATCAGTTAATATGGTTTGATTACTTAAAGGTTTATTAAAAGCAGGTCAAACTACTATCTCATTCAATCTATATATGCTGAATGTTGAGTGAACATGTTATTATTTTTTGTGAAAAAATAATATTTGCATGCCATGGAATAAAAAAACTGCTGTTCCCAAACTTCCACTTTTTGGGCAAAATTTTACCTTTCTGCAAAATACATTGTCAACAGGGAAGGCTTTTTTTAGACTTTTAGATGGCTCTTGGGTGTTCTTTTATCTGTTCCCAGTCTTTTTAAAGGTATAGTATATGTGTTTTGGTCCAGAAAGCAACTTAAAAACTAAAGCATTTTATTACTTTTTTAAATAAAACAATTTTTATAAATTGTGATGAAGGGCAGGGACTATTGGAACTGTTGTGCATTATGCTTGGACTGATGCTAATCAAAGAATTGCATGGGTTGAGTAAAAAAACATTGGAGTACAGGGACTTTTTTAGGTAAATATATATTTTTGACAATGTGGAGGACTTTATTGAGTAAGACACGTGCCCCACCTGTTTGTCTGATATAGGCTTTGTTTTTTGTTAATTTTGTTATTGCCATTTTTCAAACATTATTAAAAAAAATAGCAACATTTGCTATTTTTGCTTCTTAACACCGGATGTATGAGTGTTTTACTGCCTCTTTAAAATTGTGAAGTTATTATTTGACACTTTTTTTCCTATTGTCACATATGAGGTAATTTATTTTTTCATTCTTCTATTATATTTTTGTGAATGGTCTAATAGAATATTAGAAATAGGACTTTGTAAGACTGGATGTGAATGAAATAACACCAATTCAATAAATTCTAAATGAGAAGATGTAGGCATTTATGATTAACACCAATCTCCTCATGCCATAATAGTGAATGAATGGCTGTTTAAAATTCACCAATTCATGTTTGTTAGAAGCCAATGCAGAAATACAGACCATTTTTCTAATAGAAAAAACTTTCCACTGATCAGGGTCATAGTCATAAGCATATTGGAGTGATTATATATATATTTTTAAAAGCTTATTACTAGTAGTGGGTAATTCTGCCGAGGTTGTCAAGGGTTCTGGAATCTTTTTCAAAAGTCAACAAACACAAACTTACAGGCAAATTCAATTAAAGTCTAGAGAGGGCAAATCTTGTTGCTAAGCCATGGCCATTTTTAGAGCTAATAGGCAAACTACTGTCAAGAATTGGCATGGGATGCTGAGCACTGTCATGGGGGACATGTGGCAATGCAAAAAAAAAAACTATGGGAGAGTTGGGAGAGGGTCTCTACATGCAGCATTATGGGTAACACTGAACATACACAAATCCTTTCCACCTCAATATTTATTAGAGTTTTAAGATAAAAGGGGATATACAACTCGTGCACAAACAGTAGTGTCAAAAAAGGGGGGAGGGGGTAAGGCTCCACAGTGCAGATGGAGGATATCAATATATCAGTGACAAACATATCCAGCAAAATAGCATATCATAGTATCAACTTCAATCATTAGTAAACAAACCTAGGACCTTATCTGTTACTCAGTGATTGACCACCCTACCAGGGCTCACAGAAAGCCCATGCAGGAGACATAGAAAGATATAGTAGCTCAACATTTTCATTACCCACTGTCCAGCTGACGAGAGTAATTATCAGTTCCAAATACGTCACACCAAGTAGCAAATATGGAAACTATAGACACATAAATAAGAGAAGAGAAAGAAAAAGATAAAAGAAGAAGAAAGGCAGGGGGAGGTTACCTGGGAGGTCCATCGGAAAGCCCACTGTCTCAATTCGCACTATTCAAGTGTCTGAAGGTTGGAAAAATTTAAGCCAATGGTCCCATACACAATCAAACCTACCAAATCTGTCTTTCAGTATACTGACCAGCGTTTCATTAAGCATGATCCACAACAGCTATATTTTTACATATATTTCTAAATGCATTCCAACAATGTAGATTTGTATTTTTAAAGACATGCACTACAGGTGAAACTCGAAAAATTAGAATATCATGCAAAAGTTAATTTATTTCAGTAATGCAACTTAAAAGGTGAAACTAATATATGAGATAGACTCGTAGCATGCAAAACAAGATAGTTCAAGCTGTGATTTGTCATAATTATGATGATTATGGCTTACAGCTCATGAAAACCCCAAATCCACAATTTCAGAAAATTAGAATATTACATGCAATCAATAAAACAAGGATTGTACATAGAACAATATCGGACCTCTGAAAAATATAAGCATGCATATGTGCTCAGTACTTGGTTTGGGCCCCTTTTGCAGCAATTACTGCCTCGATGCGGCCTGGCATGGAAGCTATCAGCCTGTGGCACTGCTGAGGTGTTATGGAAGACCAGGATGCTTCAATAGCGGCCTTCAGCTCTTCTGCATTGTTCAGTCTCATGTTTCTCATCTTTCTCTTGGCAATGCCCCATAGATTCTCTATGGGGTTCAAGTCAGGCGAGTTTGCTGGCCAATCAAGCACAGTAATCCCACGGTCATTGAACCAGGTTTTGGTGCTTTTGGCAGTGTGGGCAGGTGCCAAGTCCTGCTGGAAAATGAAGTCCGCATCCCCATAAAGTTTGTCTGCGGAAGGAAGCATGAAGTGCTCCAAAATCTCCTGGTAGACAGCTGCGTTGGCCCTGGACTTAATGAAGCAGAGTGGACCAACACCAGCAGATGACATGGCTCCCCAAATCAACACAGACTGTGGAAACTTCACACTGGACTTGTGCCTCTCCATTCTTCCTCCATACTCTGGGTCCTTGGTTTCCAAATGAGATGCAAAAGTTGCTCTCATCAGAAAAGAGGACTTTGGACCACTGAGCAACAGACCAGGTCTGTTTTTCTTTAGCCCAGGTAAGACGCTTCTGACGTTGTTTGTTGTTTGGGAGCGGCTTGACAAGAGGAATACGACATTTGAAGCCCATGTCCAGCATCCGTCTGTGTGTGGTGGCTCTTGATGCACTGACTCCAGCCTCAATCCACTCCTTGTGAAAGTCCCCAACACTTTTGAATGGCCCTTTCCTGACAATCCTCTCAAGGTTGCGGTCATCCCTGCTGCTTGTGCACCTTTTTCTTCCACACTTTTCCCTTCCACATAACTTTCTATTAATGTGCTTTGATACAGCACTTTGGCAACATCCAACTTCTTTTGCAATTACCTTTTGAGGCTTTCCCTCCTTATGGAGGGTGTTAATGATGGTTTTCTGCACAACTGTCAGGTCAGCAGTCTTTCCCATGATTGTGATTCCTACTGAACCAGACTGAGAGATCATTTAAAGGCTCAGGAACCCTTTGCAGGTGTTATGGCTTAATTAGCTGATTAGAGTGGGACACTTTGAGCCTAGAATATTGCACCTTTTCACAATATTCTAATTTTCTGAGATTGTGGATTTGGGGTTTTCATGACCTGTAAGCCATAATCATCACAATTATGACAAATCACGGCTTGACCTATCTTGCTTTGCATGCTACGAGTCTATCTCATATATTAGTTTCACCTTTTAAGTTGCAACACTGAAATAAATGAACTTTTGCATGATATTCTAATTTTTTGAGTTTCACCTGTATATTTGAAATGTATTTTTAAAAATATGTTTCATATATTTTGTAATAAAAACGCATTTCAACATGCAGTATATATATATATATATATATATATATTGAATATGGCCAAAGTTTTAGCATTTGAAATATATGTCAATATATTTGGGAAGAATATTTTTAAAATATATTTCAAATATATTTTTCTTCCATATGGGTAAAACCTGTGATGTTATGGAATAGCATGATTTTGGTACAATACATGTGCATATATGTCTGTAGAATTAACTTTTTCTTTTACAATAAGCTAAGCTTATATACAAACAGCAGTAGCACCCCAATATGCTACATTTCAGTTTGATGTAAAAAAACAAAACAAAACACTTTTTTCAGGTACTGTAGCTCTAGCAGCAACACATGCTTTTTTTAATCAAATGATAATAGGCCAGCTTTGACTGGCAGACAGGAATTAAAATGGAAATAAAAGTAAAAAGTAAAAAAAACCTCAAAATTTCACCAGTGTAACCTGCTTTCACCAGTTTAACCTGCCCCCCCCCCCAAAAAAAGCCAAAAACCTCCAAAATAATGTAACCCCCAAACATTAAACCATTAAACAAAAGTTCACCTTTTTAAAAAAAGGAAAGCTTTGCTGGCAAAAAAAGTTTGCTGTGGACAGCAGCATCTAAAAGTGACCACTGGCCTCAATTCAACTGCACAATAAAATGACCAAAAAATTAAGTACATAGCAGTTAGTTGCCCCAATAGCTAGCATTCAGGATTTAATTGCAGTTTTGTCAACATTCCCTATGCTTGCTCTACTTCCTACAACAGCTTCCATTTCACTGACAGTGTGATTGCTCTGTACCCACCCCCCCCATCTTTCATTGTGAGGGGGTTGGCTTATCCAAACCCACTTATTAGCCCCTCTAATTGTGCTGGACAAAGTTCAAAGACAGTAAGTGCGTGATGGTCTCCTGGGAAAATTTGCCTACAAATTCAGCAGGACTGTGAATCTTCACCCTACTTATTACACATAATTTAAAATTTTGCAAAGTTTAAAAAAGTTGATCTTACAATGCCACAAGGAAAAATTAATGTTGTCTAATGCAAAATTGACAATTTTGCTGTGAAAAAGTTTGACAAAGTTTCAGGCGCATTTCTATTTCCAAATTAGGCATCAAAAATAATGTGGTCTGTGGTTAACAGTCATTGAAGACTGTGGAGTGATTGTAAGACTCTGCTAGTACATGAAGAGGTCTAGTAAATTAGGAGGTTATATTACATAGCCTTGATGGAATAAACACTTTTATACCATTAAACATCTATCAGGGACCCTTTATTTACCTAGTGCCACTTATTTGCATAGCCTACGGACAGGTGATCCACAGAGTAATCACTGTGAACTAAGCTGTCATTAGACAGCTCAATACACAGAGACACTGGGGGTTATTTACTAAAACTGGAGAGTGCAAATCTGGTGCAATTCTGCATAGAAGTCTAATAGCTTCCAGGTTTTATTACCAAAGCTTAAATGAACAAACTGAAGTTAGAAGCTGATTGGCTACCATGCTCAGCTGTACCAGATTCTGAGTGCACTAATTATAATAAATCTACCCCACTGTACCCAGCTGATCCAGGGAGCTGGATATCATGTATTTGATGTGATTGATCATCACAGCGCTCACATGGTACTGCTTGCACTGCTGATCCCTCCTTGTCACCTTCCAGGGTAAGACAAGAGATAGAGCACTTATGAATGGGGACCACTTGACTGATACAGGGATTGTTTTTTATTAATCCTTTCATGTCTCCCTCAGGTGTCCTACACATACAAGCTCAATGCTACCTTCAGTTGACCTATAAATTAACCCTTTCACCTTCCTTATCCCACACATCTGTACATTAGCCTCTTCATCTCCATATTGCCACTATATGTGACAGTACATTAACCCCTTCACTTCCTCTGTGTATGACCTGTACATTAATGTATCTAGTGCACCATTCTCAAGCTCTGTGTTTACCCCCTCAGTACCGGCATGTTTCCTCTATTCCAAAATATTGTGGCAAAAAAAAGAAATCACCTTGAAGTGTTGAACTATTCAACATGTATAAATACATCAGTGGTTCATATAGTGAACTTGCGGTAGAGTTATTCACCCTGAGGTCATCACAGAGGACAAGGGGGAACTCTTTACGTCTGGAGGAAAAGAAATTTAATCTCCAAACACGGAAAGGTTTCTTCACAGTAAGAGCTGTGAAAATGTGGAATAGACTCCCTCAAGAATTGGTTTTGGCCAGCTCTGTGGATTTCTTTAAAAAAGGCTTGGATTCTTTGCTAGATATACAGAATATAACTGGATACAAACATTTATAGGTAACGTTGATCCAGAGAATATCCGATTGCCTATCGGGGGATCAGGAAGGAATTTTTTCCCTGCAGGAGCAAATTGGGATAATGCTTTGCTGGTTTTTTTTTGCCTTCCTCTGGATCAACTGTGGGCATAGGATTATAACTTTTGGGTTTTTTTTTTAATGGTTGAACTGGATGGACATTTGTCATTTTTTAGCCATACTATGTAACTATGTGTTCTATTTTCCAAAGTAGGGGCATCTAAGGGGTGGGGGGGGGTCATACTTCTCTGGCATTTTCATTTTAACAGAAACTAACGAAAATCATGTTTTTATAATTTTTGGACTTTTGTCCTTTTTATGGTGAAAACAAAATAAGAGGAACAATTGGTTTTTAATACTACTAAAATAAAGCTCTATCTGTCCCCAAAAAATTTACATATAACTCAATTGCATACAGTGTTGTAAAACAGACAAATATAAATCGATTTACAAAAGCACTGAAAACTGAAAAATGGCTTGGTAGGGGGCGTGTCCAAGATGGCGACGGGACAGGACGCTTAACACAGAGCTCCTGACGACCTGCTCCGTATCCACTGCCATCTGCGGGATAGCAGCCATCGGGTCCCCGTGATAGACCCTGCTGTGTCCACCGGTAAGGACGTCGAACGGGTCTGGACCTTGCTGATCCAGATCCGCGGCGGCATTCAAGCGTGGCCGGTCACGGCCGAACGCGGCCGAGAGACAACCCGGCTAGTGCCTGCCCGGTGAGAGGCCGGGTGCACGAGGAGAGCGGTGCGGTCACGAGGAGAGGGTTGCAGATCATACCTCTCTCTCTCCCTCCTTCACACGAGCGGGTGGCGGCTGGAGTCCTCCGTCCACATCGGGAGTGTCGGCTTCTCCTCATCTGAGGCAGTGGAGGGGTGGGGCTTGTCGCGGCCCGCACTCACGTGTACAGGCTGGGTGAGTGAGACACCCGACGTTAAAAAGGACTGCGAGTCCTAAGATACTCCCCACATACTGTATATAAGTGGGCACCTCTCCCTTATCCATCGGGGCACCCCCCCAAGAGCCCAGAGAACGTTGGCCTATAGTAAGGGCCTACACACTTCCCACTAGGATCTGTCTGACAACTAGGCCCGAAACAGCAGCCTCTCCTACAAAGCTTTAATAGGGAAAGCAGAGGAAATCCTTGCACTCATGGATCCCTAATATGCTTCAGAAGCCAGAGACACATAGATTCATCACTGCTGACCTCTGCTCGCCCTATCCAATCTGCTAAGGTTTATGCTGTGATCCCTGATTTGTTCAGAAATACTTCCTTTCTTATTTCTTTCTCGTTAATTCTGGGGGTCCAGGCTGGCGCCCATTGAAAATGTCTACATAATAACGTGATCCTTGTCACACAGAGGTGGGATTACGCATTCATAACACAGAGAGTAACCGGAAACATGGGGAAATCAGATAAGAAATCTACTACCCCTCGCTCACGATCCCCGCGGCGTCTGAATGGTCCGGCAAATCGCAGCATTCCGGAATTATTCCGGTCGCAAACTCCAGATCACATGGAAGCCTCTTCTCGTGAATCTCCATTACACTCGCCTCCTACGGAAACTCATCCACAGTGCCTGAATAAGCCAACGGCTATCACAACGGGTCACCCTGAATCCTCGCCTCTCACCTTAGGAGATTTGAAAGCGGTTGCGTCAGATATTAAAGGAACTCTATCTACAGCTACAGTTGTGTCCAAAATTATTCAACCCCCAATGCTGTAAAGGGGTTTAGGGACTATAGTGTACATTTGGAATTGTATTCAGAATCAAATCCTACAAGGACGTTGTAACTACCCAAATGCAACTAAAATGACATCAATTGTTTATGTAATACAGTAGTAAATGGTTCTTATGTGGTTTCTTCATTGCCACAATTATTCAACCCCTTAAAGACTACCACTCTGAAGAACAGAGGTTCATACAGGTGCTTTCCATCAGGTATTGAAAACACCTGTGGATGTCACCGAGCAGCAATCAAGCATAATAAGCACCAATTAGGCAGCTTTAAAATGACTGTGATACTCAGCTCCTTCTAGACATTTACTGGTGTGGTTACAAACATGGTGAAGGCAAGAGAATGGTCCAGGAAGACAAGAGAAGAGGTGATTTCTCTTCACAGGAAGGGCAATGGCTATAAGAAGATTGCAAAGATGTTAAACATACCAAGAGACACCTTAGGAAGCATCATTCGCAAATTCAAGGCAAAGGGCACTGTTGAAACGCTACCTGGTCGTGGCAGAAAGAAGATGCTGACTTCGACTGCTGTGCGCTACCTGAAGCGTAGAGTGGAGAGAAGTCCCCGTGTGACTGCTGAGGAACTGAGAAAAGATTTGTCAGATGTGGGTACAGAAGTTTCAGCCCAGACAATAAGACGCACACTGCGTAATGAAGGCCTCCGTGCCAGAACTCCCAGGCGTACCCCCTTGCTGTCTCCAAAGAATAAGAAGAGTCGACTGCAGTATGCCAAAAGCCATGTGGACAAACCACAAAAGTTGTGGGATAGTGTTCTGTGGACTGATGAAACAAAATTAGAACTGTTTGGGCCCATGGATCAACGCTATGTTTGGAGGAGGAAGAACAAGGCCTATGATGAAAAGAACACCTTGCCTACTGTGAAGCATGGTGGAGGGTCAATCATGCTTTGGGGCTGTTTTGCTTCTGCAGGTACAGGGAAGCTTCAGCGTGTGCAAGGTACCATGAATTCTCTTCAGTACCAGGAGATATTGGATGGAAACGTGATGCAGTCCGTCACACACCTGAGGCTTGGGAGACGTTGGACCTTTCAACAGGACAATGATCCCAAGCATACCTCCAAGTCCACTAGAGCATGGTTGCAGAGGAAAGGCTGGAACATTTTGGAGTGGCCATCGCAGTCACCAGACTTAAATCCGATTGAGAACCTCTGGTGGGACTTAAAGAAAGCAGTTGCAGTGCGCAAGCCTAAGAATGTGACTGAACTGGAGGCCTTTGCCCATGAAGAATGGGCGAAGATACCCGTAGATCGCTGCAAGACACTTGTGTCAAGCTATGCTTCACGTTTAAAAGCTGTTATAACTGTAAAAGGATGCTGTACTAAGTACTAAGATTGAATGTCACTTGGGGGTTGAATAAAACTGATAATGCTGTGAGCACAGAAAAGACATTTGTGGTTATTTCATTATAACTGTTATGTTATATTTGTCTGACCTACAAGTGCCTCTTTAATGTAAATGTAAGCAAGATGACTGAATGATCAAAAGCAATGTCAAACTGGCCAAAACACTCAATTTCAGTGGGGGTTGAATAATTTTGGACACAACTGTATAGCCGAGCTACATATCGATATGCAAGCAGTAGCCAACAGGCTTGACGCAGTAGAAGTTAAAATTAACGCACAAGATCGAGCCGTTTCTGAGATGAGCAAACAGGTTGACATGCACACTTTACATTTGAGAGAGCTTGACCGCCACATAGAGGACCTGGACAACAGGGGAAGACGGCATAATTTAAGGGTGCGTGGTGTCCCTGAGGCAATCGAATCTGCCCAACTTACTCAAGCGCTCCTGACCATTTTTAATGATCTCTTGGAAAGGCCACCTGAATCTCCAATTGAAATTGAACGCATACATAGGGCGTTACGCCCGAGAGGTAGAGATGCCGACCCACCGAGAGACATAATTTGCTGCCTAGTTGATTTCCGGCTCAAGGAGGAAATATTACGCAGGGCTCGAGACAAACACCACCTGCATTATCATGGAACAGAAATCAAATTATTTCAAGATCTTTCCCACCTCACTTTGCAACGTAGGAAAGACCTACGTCCTTTGCTCGATTTGCTTCGCTCCAAGGGAATAGCTTATCGCTGGAAGTTCCCGTTTGGCCTTGCGGCAACACATTTGGGGAAATCCGCTCTCATGAGATTTCCAGAAGATCTCACAATGTTCTGTGAATCTCTGAATATCCCACTACTGGATATACCCAACTGGTCTACTGAAGCTCTCCCCCTCTCACGATCCGCTGAAGATCTTATGGATGCGCAATTCTCTGCCTACCCGGGCAGAGACAGACGACGCAGAACCCCCCGGCACACCTCAACCTCCCCTGTACGACGACGGCTCATTAATGATGAAAGTTTACCAACATCTCCGGCACATTGTAAAGCACGTCATGAATGACTCTACTTCATTGTCCCCTATTTACACGCAGGCGCAGAACTAGCTTCTCAACTTGAAGCCTCTTTATCTTAGATTTGAATATGTTTCCGAAGGAAGAAAGTTATGGAAAATAAACTCCACGACCCTTCTATGCAATCCACCATACAACCACCTGTGGTCCTGGAAAATGGACTTTTAGGTATGTTTAACATACAAAATGCTCATATTTTCTTTGTATATTATCTACCAGTCGTATGTCTTAAGTGTAATTATATTTCCTTGCTGAGGTTATTCTGCTATGTGATTCGGAGGGGTTATGGGATAACGTGGCTACTGGAGATATTGGGAATACCCTTGCTGATACTGGAGCGCTTTCGCTTAATCAGCAACGGTCTATTGTAACCAGTTTCTAGTCCTCATGGACAACCGATATGTAGACCAATAGGAACCCTGGTAACATTGACTGAACCCTTATGCTTGACCTAAGCCTGATGCCCTGATTCCCGCTGTATTTTAACCAAAATACACCTAGTTTAGAGCTCTATCTGACCGTGTTTATAACGTCCTATCATCAATGATTTACGTAGGCAATGCCTTCCCTCCCGGACGATTGCATATTTTATGCTCCTTGAGATATTTTGGATTTAGCTTTTGTGTTTCCTTTTCTACTAGCTACAAGGTGCCACTGGGGGAATATTAGCACATAGTTGCTTCATACTTAGGATGTATAACGGGTCCTTACTATCTCCTGGAATGGGCCGGTGCTGGAGGATCCCATAGGGTTCTCTACTAATGGCGCTCCCGTCCTTATGTGTCCATGACTCAGCTCGTATATATATACATGCACGTATTTATGTGTGAATCGGTTTTGAGTAGACTTCGCACTTATATGATGCATATGCATATTCTTCACTACCCCTACAATTATGGGCTCCCCCAAACACTACTCCGATCTCCCCCACGTGAATCATAGGATCTGACTAGTTATATACCCCCAACCTATTCTCGGACTAGGTAGTGTCTCAGTGTCCCAGCTATAGGATAAAGGCCCTCCATGTTGTGGTTCACATCCATGGTGCACCTTAGGGTGTTAAAGCGTGACCTATGCTATCATTGTCGTTGACCAATACGCGAATTGGGCCATGGATTCTAAATACCTTCCTTTCAATATGCCGCTCGTGGAGGGTAATAGTGAGAAAACTCCACACTTGTAAGCAATAACATGCTAAATAACAGAAGTTCCCTCGGTTAGGATTTGTATTTAAAAAGTTGTTTGAAAGTCAATTACACGAAATGGATAGCCTGTGGCATACATCCTGGAACACTTAAACACTATATTATTGTTGTATCCATACTATGTTTCACATACGGTTGATGTTCTTACTTGAAACTGATACAGTTAAACATGATCTTCGCCTAGTGATATAATTACCAGATATCTTTGGTTCATAGTTAATGATAAGAATTATCTATTTACTTATTACGTACAGACTGAACTTATGCTTGTTTACCACGCTACGAGGTATGAGGACGCTTCAATTTATTGATTAACACAATTTGTGGTACCTATCCACATTCACGTACATATAATCCACCACATAGGCACTCTCCTTCATGACTTACTTCTTACATATTCCTCATCGTGTATTCGCGCCTGTGAGGACTGTCATTAGCCCCTGTGTTCATCTGCAATGCTTTCGCTTATATAGCTTTATATCTTTATGTATATTATCTGTTACCCACCTCTTTCCCTTTTTACTCTCGACATACATTGGCTGCTTCCCACATATCTCTGTGTTTCAAGGCCATCTTATGTTGGTCAAAGTCCTTTATATACCTTTCGTTTGAGGACACGTAACCTTTTCACGAGTATATTATACGTTCACAGTACGGCCGTTTCTGGGCTCGACGCATCTCCAAGTGTAATTACCTATTCTAGTACACTCCTTTATAATTTACTAGAGCTTTATTGAGAGAGAGAGTAGCTGGCCTACATCTTCTCTGGAGTCTTATATATAAAAGAAGTTGAAGGAACGTATGCATACTATATATACATATATATATGGGTTTCTATGTGACACGCCTGATACTTCTTTCTTCTTCTCCTTTATTCCTCTCCTTCATATCTACCATCTGTATTCCTATCTTGACACACTTTTATTCTAGTATTCCTTAAATTCCCTTTTTATCCTTTCCCCATATCTACCCTCCCCCTTTCTCCCCCCCACCTTTTTTTTTTTTTTTTCTCCTCTTCTTCCTTCTTCTCTATCTGATATCTCTCTTATCTTACTTACAACCATTTGATACGCCAACAGGTTTTGAATAAGTATTTTTGGCATACAATATAATGGCTATTAACCTCCCATTTGCGCGTTCAGCACCCAAACTCTCTGTGGCCTCACTCAATGCTAAGGGCTTAAATATACCTGAGAAACGCTCGCAACTTCTAACATATATGAAACACCTTAGAGCAGACGTGATCTTTGTCCAAGAGACTCACTTTCGTGCAGACCACATACCTAGATTTTCGGATGCTAACTTTCCAAAAGTATATCACGCAGTCAACACGGAGGCGAAAGCAAAGGGTGTGTCTATTCTACTCTCTAAACAGCTCCCGTTTACAATCACTGAACATCTTGAGGACCCCGAGGGGAGGTTCCTGTTTCTTAAAGGCACCCTCTATAATAAGCCACTTACTCTAGCTAACATTTACAGCCCCAATACCGCACAAGTCTGCTTTTTTCGCAAAATCGCCAAATTACTGTCCACTTTTCAGTCGGGTATTCTGATTCTTGGCGGCGACTTTAATGTAGCATTGAACCCATTGGAGGATACTTCCACCGGTTCCTCCTCTAAACCCTTCAAAGCACTCAAACAGATCAAACTGGAGCTACATGATCTTCTCCTCCATGATACCTGGCGCACCCTCCACCCTAAAGACAAAGACTACACGTTCTACTCCGCACCACATAAGCGACATTCTAGAATTGATTATTTTTTTCTTTCTCAGAAAGACTTACATAACTTGCACTCTGCTTCGATCGAACCAATGATCCTTTCTGACCACCACCCAATTTTGATGACATTACAATTTCCTGATGCGCCGGGCACGTCCAAAACATGGAGATTGGACCCCTTTCTTCTTACAGACTCCTCTGTTTCCCTCCAGATCCGTGATTCTCTGACCAATTATTTCAAAGAAAATGTATCTCCTGAAACGACCCCTCTCACACAGTGGGAAGCACATAAATGTGTAACCCGCGGGCTTCTCATGTCTATAACCGCCTCGCGAAAACGTCTAGCTCAAGCATCTTTTGCCTCCCTACTGCAAAAAGTTCGTACACTTGAATGCACACATAAACGCTCTAGAGCCTTGAATTCTGCATCTGAACTAGATCAAGTGCGTAAACAACTTCTAGATGTTGTAGACAGGAAAGCCAAACGTAGTTTTATTCTTCAACAAAAACTCTTTTATGAACATGGTAATAAGAGTGGCAAGTTTCTAGCCCGGGCCTTACAAGCCAAAAAGGCAGCTCGACACATATACCAGCTTACTTCTAAGCAGGGACGCTTATTGAAAACATCAAAGAATATTGCAGCTGAATTTGAAAACTATTATTCTGCCTTATACAACTTACCTGTACCATCTAAACCTCCAGGTGACAATAGATCACGTAAGACAATTATCCAGACTTTCCTGAACCAATATCTCCCAAACCCAATTACTAGAACACAGGCAAAAGAGTTAGATGGTGCTCTGACCCTGACGGAGTTACAACAAGCTATTGCACAACTGAAACCTGGTAAAAGCCCAGGTCCCGATGGATTTGTCACTGCCTACTATAAGACTTTCCACGACATATTGGCACAACCATTTTTACGGGCCTTCAATACCTTAGATACACCAGGGCAACCCTTGCGCCATCTCACTGAGGCACATATTACGGTTATACCAAAAGAGGATAAAGACCACACACTACCAGCAAATTATCGGCCGATCTCTTTATTGAATGTTGATTTAAAGATCTTTGCAAAAATCTTGGCCAATCGCCTATTACATATTATAGATCCCATTGTATCAATGGATCAAGTGGGCTTCGTACCTGGGAGAGAAGCCAGAGACAACACCATACGGGCCATAAATGTTCATCATTGGTTAATTCAAAAACAACAATCAGGCTTTTTCTTATCACTAGATGCCGAGAAGGCCTTTGATAGGTTAGCATGGGATTATATGGAGGCGGTTCTTTTTGGCCTTGGATTGCCTCAGCGTTTCCGTACCTTCATTATGTCTTTATATACCTCTCCCACAGCTAAAGTGCGAGTTAACGGTCTACTCTCGGACTCTTTTTTGATAGGCAATGGCACCAGGCAGGGATGCCCACTATCCCCCCTCCTTTTTATTTTAACACTGGAACCACTGATGAATTGCATCAAACAAAACGATAATATCAAGGGGATTCATATCAATGGCAAAATTCATAAGATAGCGGCCTTTGCAGACGACATCTTGCTTTTTCTAACAGATCCCCATATCACTTTACCTAATCTGCTAAAAGATTTTGAATTGTTTCATTACCTGGCCAATTTCAAGATAAACTTCTCTAAATCCCAAGCTCTTAATGTCTCTCTTCACCGGGAGGTGATTCGGCAAGCGAAATCGAACTTCCCTTTTGCCTGGCAGTCGGAGGCAATTACATACTTGGGAATCCAATTACCGACTAATCTAAAGGAACTCTATGATTTGAATTTCCTACCCCTCTTGCGTAATATTTCCAGAGACATCCAGACTTGGAACAAACCTTGGTTTTCCTGGTTTGGTAGAGCAGCCATTCTCAAAATGAATGTGCTTCCAAGAATACTGTACCTACTCCAAACAATACCGATTGCATTACCGAGTTCTTTCTTTACATCTTATAAAAAGCTCTGCTCCTCCTTTCTTTGGAATAACAAACACCCCAGAATTAGCTTTGTACAACTCACCATGCCTAAGAGAAGTGGAGGTATTGGACTACCTGACATTACACGGTACTACAGGGCATGTCAATTGGCAAGAGTAGTAGACTGGACCTCGAACTGTGATCGTAAGATTTGGGTTGACGTAGAATCTGATTTTTCGATGATTTCGCTTGCCTCCTCCCCTTGGCTGGGAAATGCTCATATTCCCACTGAATTTCGGGATCACCCTCTTGTAGGCCCCACGTTAAACTGTTGCCGACAGATATTCCAGAACACTGAGCTCTCTTCCTCCCCGGGCCCCTTAACCCCACTCAAAAAGAACCCAGACTTTTTGCCGAGTATGTCCCGAACTTTCCTCTCTGGATGTGACCTTCCAGATAATCTAGCAATACATCACCTTTTCAAAAATTCTGGGTTCTTATCTAGAGAGGACATTTTGAAGTTATGGCCATCCCTGAACCTAACACCGTGGATATATAGACAAATTCATCATTTTACACATAACGCCTCGCATTTACAAGACTACTCCAGGTCGCTTACTCCATTTGAGAAACTTTGCTTCTCGAATTCCCCCCAGCGACATGTTATATCCAAGCTTTACTCCCTTCTTGAAACTACTAGTATATCTCAACCTCGAAAAGCGTGTGAGGCTTGGATACGTGATCTACAAATACCTTTGTCAACTGACGACTGGGATCACATTTATGAACACATACATTCGGGCTCCATGTGTGTTTCCACGCAGGAAAGCAATTACAAACTATACTCTAGATGGTACAGAGTTCCGTCCCTGCTGCATAAATTTGACCCTAATATTTCAGAGTTGTGCTGGAGATGTAAACAGACAACAGGCACACTCCTACATATCTGGTGGGATTGTCCCTTGTTGCAGCCTTTTTGGGAAAAAGTGCGAGATATAGTCTCACAAGTGACTACTTACACTCTGGAATACAGCCCGGCTCAATTTTTACTTCACCACTCCTCAATTCCGTTAAGGATGTACCGTAAGTCTCTTACCCTACATATGCTAAATGCGGCAAAACAATGCATTCCTGTCCACTGGCGTTCAGAACAGATTCCTACTGTGCGGGAGTGGTTTCATAGGGTCATCAGGGTTGCGGAGATGGAGGAATTGATTTCAGTGACAAGAGACCACCCGGAGAGATTTCGGAAAACGTGGGCGTGTTGGACACACTTCCAAACTACCAATTTCTATAAACTCTATATGTATAACTAAAACTAATCTACAGGTCGTGAATACCGTTCAAAGTTATCACCTCTGGAATAACGCCGCGGACCGTGTTTATCGAAATGTATGTTAAGTCCTAAGGATAATACCTATTAGCTTGTCTACTATATTATATTATGGTTGGCTTAATAACTATTACCTATTACTTGATCCATCCCTCCTTTTTCACTTCCTTCCCACCTCCCCCCCCCCCCCCTTTTTTTTTTTTTTTTTTTTTTTTTTTTTTCCTCTCTCTCTCACTCCTCCCTGTGCTTTCTAAATCTTCCTGCATATACAGTACTCTCCTCTTTTTCTTTTCTCTCTTTTCCTTCCTTTTGTCTCATATTTCTCTCTTAAACAACTATTTCTACATACAAGCAGAAACTTAACTTAACCGGGTGCGGAATTGCACGAGGCGTCCGCCTCAGACATCAATGCTGCTTTTTGCTCCACTACTCGATTACTTAAGTGCTTTTTACCCCCGACACTTGCATCCTCTATACCTCTATTGCTTACCATCCATATTTGCGAAACTGTTATTCTACTTTGTTTACTGGGTAGCGTGATCTCATGTTTATGTTTACTGCATACTTCAATTACATGTCTGACTACCCGTCTGCGTTACGGGAGATTGCTTCAGTTATACGTGTGCAAAATGGGTTCCGTACATGTCTTTAATCTCAAATGTCTTGTATTTCAATAAAAATTTTTGGAAGAAAAATGGCTTGGTAATGAAGCAGTATTACAGGCTGATACTCAAGTGGTGAAAGAAAATGTAATTAAAAATATATCTTATAATTAACTTTATTCTCTTCCCCTAGAATAATAGGGATATGTTATCCTACTAATATCTGATTATGATCCCATTACTAGTCATAAGTGCCAGAGCAATTGAGATATTTAGAAAATATTATATTACTTTTTTACATTTTCTACCCTTGCTTTTGTATGACTGATAAAGGCTTATGACTCATTATCGCCACACTAATTTTCAAAGCAGCACTGGTGACAACAGTTTATGCAGATTAAATGTCAATTGGCTATTACTATTTCTAAAGATGTAGAGAAATTCATTGGAGGGGGTGGTGATGACAAATATCACCCACATTAACAGCTGGCTGCAACTGCAAGTTAAATTTAAGATACAGTGCTGTAATCAACTGTGATAATGAAAGAAACATGCAAGAGTTTCTTGTAGAGTTGATTAGAATTCGAGAGATAAAAGTAATTTTAATTAATTAGTTAAGTAAGTATATGTTAAAACTCTAAATTTGCTTTTAATGGCACAGGTTAGTAAGCTTTAAAATTCCAGCATTAATTCTACATACGTATATAAATGTACACGTATACAGTGTAGAATTTATAAATAATGACTGTTATTGTGTAATCACAAATTATGCCCCTCTCTATTTGCATATATATACCAGGGAGTGCAATCTGCACTCCATTAGATACATTGGAAGGCAGGTGAGACATCAGGGGTCTTTTAGATTCCTGATAACCCCAGATGTCTCATTAACCACTTGCCCTCCAGAGGATTTACCCCCTTTCTGACCAGGCCTTTCTTTGCGATACGGCTCTGTGTTACTTTAACTGACAATTGCACAGTCATGCAAAGCTGCACCCAAATGAAATTTACAACCTTTTTTTCCCCAAGAATAGAGCTTTCTTTTGGTGGTATTTGATTGCCTATGTGTTCTGTATTTTTTGTGCTATAAAAAAAAAGACCAACAATATTTTTGACTTTTTGCTATTAAACATGTCCAGTAAAAAAAATTTAAAAAATCAAATTTCATCATAAATTTAGGACAAAATGTATTCTGCTACATGTCTTTGCAGAAAATAACGTCCTAATACGTGTAAATTAATTGGTTTACGTGAAAGTTATAGCGATTACAAATGGTGGTATTTATGCTGGAATTTTTTTTTTTTGCTAGTAATGGCAGTGGTCAGCGACTTATAGCGGGACTGCAGCAGGCATTCTGACACTGGGGGGGAACTGACTTGGTGTCACTGAGATCCCCAGTGACACCAATACAGTGAAAAGTGCTAATAAAAAGCACTGACACGAGGGGGCGTGGCCGGTCGCGGATGGAGACGGCTGCTCTGTGAGAGAGCTCCGGGAGCAGCCGAGATCCGCGGGTGAACCCACCGAAATAACAGTAAGCCCTCTGAGAGGGGGGCACGTAGGAGACCACATGGGGAAGAGGAAGAATAAGGAGGGGCCCCGCAAATTGACGGAGTTCTTCGTTCCGGCGGGTAGCCCCTCCCCTCAATATGGCGCCGATCACAGTCCCTCTCCTGAGCATCAGGGACATGTGAGGGGGGAGGGTCATAGTTCCCCTCTGTGCACATCCAGCCCAGCAGTGACTGCAGGCTCTGCAAATTCTTCTCCATCTAATAGCCCACAGAAGCACAGACAACGCTGCTCTGTGGATGGGCACTCTATGTGCGAACAGCTACACAGAAATTCAGTCTCACATAATACCACCAGTGAATTCATTGAACAACTGGAGGATTATCCCGCAGAGTCCTTACCTCTGACTGCGGCAGTGATGAAAGATATGTTAATCACCCTCAGAGGCTCCTTGCATAAAGATATGATGGGATTTGTGGTGCAAGTTAACAAGGATGTTGAATGTCTAGAGGAGCGAGTCTCGCATGTGGAAACTAAAATGGGCGAAGTTGCTAAAGCTCATAACAAATTAGTTGACGCACATAATGAGACAGAAGAAGACGTGAGAGCTTTAAAGGTGAAATTAGCAGATCTGGAGGACCGCTCTCACGGGAATAATGTGAAATTCAGGGGTGTTGGCGAAAATATACCTGCGGTGGAACTCCGCAAATATATCCAACAAATGATCTCGGCACTGCTGCCACACACTCCGAATAGGGAAGTAGTGGTGGATAGGGCCCATAGACTGCCAAAGCTCTAGTTTCTTCCTGATCACATTCCTAGAGACGTAATAGCGAGAATTTACTTCTATCATGTTAAGGAAGAATTGATGCTATTTGCTTGAAAAAATACCCCACTTCCTGCTCCCTACTCTGGTATCTCATTATTCACCAATCTTTCACAACATACCATTTTAGCACGCAAAAAATTGCTCTCCTTCACGAAATTGCTACGCAATAATGTCAGCAAATACCAATGGGGCTTCCCTACCAAATTGATTATCACTAAAGATAACCGGGTGCTCACGGTTAACTCTGAAAAAGAGGGTTTCCAGTTTGCCAAAAAATGGGGACTTATACCAACAGAGGAAACACCAGCGCCCACCAAAGCTTCACCCAGGAAAATAACCCCTGACTGGGAACAAGTAGCAGGATGATGCAACATGTTACTACGTCTCCATGCCTCCAAATTTTTTGCTGTATACCCGCTGTGTTCTTGGACAGCAACTTAGTGAGCTGCGCCTCTTGGCTCTGAACCCCCCAACCACCGTAGTGATTTATTTCACACAAAGTTTCACACTGACTGTTCTTTTTGTCTCCTTACATGTTCTTCTCTCCTTTTTTTCAACCCTTTTGTCACAGAGCCCCATGATCAACAAGATATGGCATGAATATACCGTATTTTTCGCACCATAAGACACACTTTTTTCCCCCCAAAAAAGGGGGGAAAATGTCAGTGAGTCTTATGGAGCGAATATGGAGCGGCCGGTCCGGTATTTCCACTGCCGCCGTGTCAGAATACCGGGCCGGCCGCTCAGCTCTACAGCGGGACCTTATAGAGATGACTGCTGACCTTTGGGGAGGGGGGGGGAGCGGGTACCTGAATTTGACAGATACCTGCTCCCACTTCCGTGGAGTTGTTCTTTCATCTTACCCGTTCCTCTATCCAGCGGCGCGGTCTTCCCGGCTTCTGTAGTGTGGGCATGACAGTCGGGTGCCAAGTGCGCATGCGCAAGAAGCGGTGCTTTTTGTGAATGGTAAGGCGGCACCTGGGACACATGACAGATCCCAGAAGCCGCCGGACCAATCACAAAGCGCAAGTGCTTCTCGCTCATGCGCACTGGGCACCCGGCTGTCATGCCGAGCGCCATTACAGAAGCCGGGAAGACAGCGCACGGCTGGATAGAGGAACAGGTAAGATGAAAGAACAACTCCGCGGAAGTGGGAGCGGGTATCTGTCAAATTCAGGTACCTGCTCCCCCCCCTCCCCAAAGGTCAGCAGTCATCCCCTGTACTATCCGCAGTCTCTGGTCATCCCTGTGCTGTCCGCAGTCTCTGGTCATCCCTGTGCTGTCCGCAGTCTCTGGTCATCCCTGTGCTGTCCGCAGTCTCTGGTCATCCCTGTACTGTGTCCGCAGTCTCTGGTCATCCCTGTACTGTGTCCGCAGTCTCAGGTCATCTTCTGCACTGTGTCCGCGGTCTCTGGTCATCTCCTGTACTGTGTCCGCAGTCTCTGGTCATCTCCTGTACTGTGTCCGCAGTCTCTGGTCATCTCCTGTACTGTGTCCGCAGTCTCTGGTCATCTCCTGTACTGTGTCCGCAGTCTCTGGTCATCTCCTGTACTGTGTCCACAGTCTCTGGTCATCTCCTGTACTGTGTCCGCAGTCTCTGGTCATCTCCTGTACTGTGTCCGCAGTCTCCGGTCATCTCCTGCACTGTGTCCGCAGTCTCTGGTCATCTCCTGCACTGTGTCCGCAGTCTCTGGTCATCTCCTGTACTGTGTCCGCAGTCTCTGGTCATCTCCTGTACTGTGTCTGCAGTCTCTGGTCATCTCCTGTACTGTGGCCGCAGTCTCTGGTCATCCCCTGAACTGTGTCCGCAGTCTCTTGTCATCTCCTGTACTGTGTCCGCAGTCTCTGGTCATCTCCTTTACTATGTCTGCAGTCCATTAGTTCAGAATTTTTTTTTCCTGTTTTCTGCCTCTAAACCTCACCTTAATTGGATGATGCTCTTTAATCCTCGCTGGAACACCCTGGTCCCTGTAAGCCTACCTATTTGGATCCTCTATACTACCATGCATTTCCCTTCTGCACCACATGAGGGCAACCTTGCAACATTTTTCCTGAAATCATTATGGTCTTGAAATTAAACTCTATGAACACCCATGGTCTTAACAGCCTGTTTAAACACCATTCTATGTGGAGAGAAGCACAGTGATTGGCTGGAGATGTGGTTTGTTTCCAGGAAACTCATTTCGCGTCTACTAAAATGCCACATTGTTCACATCATAAGTTTCCACATGTTTTTATGTCCAATGGTCCTGATAAAAAATGTGGAGTCCTTGTAGCAGTCTGGAATTCTGTTGCATTCTCATTGCTGTCCCAAGTGTCTGACAACAAAGGGAGATACCTAATTATTGTGTGTGAAATTAACAATATCACCTATACCATAGTCAACCTCTATGCCCCTAATGTGCACCAGATCCAATTCTTCAATTCCCTGCCGAAAAAAGTGGCTAAACTTCAGAAGGGCTTCCTCATATTTTGTGGAGACTTTAACGCTATTATAAACAATTCATTAGATGTTTCCCATCCCTCTCGCAACCTGAGACACTCTTTAGCCAATGTGCTATCTGAAGCCAATTTGTACGACCCTTGGAGATGTCTACATGCATCTGAAAGAGACTATACACATTACTCAGCACCCCACAAATCTTATTCGAGAATGGATCTCTTTTTGAATTATTACAAAATGTCTCCAGCGCTGAAATTCACCCTATGACGTGGTCGGATCATGCACCCATTTCACTAAGCATTGAGGAGTCCTTAAAATTTTCTCCAGAGTTTTTATGGCGTAATGACGTATCTATGTATTATAACCCTGCTTTTCGTTCCACTCTTACTACAGCTTTGCAAGAATATTTTGATATTAATTCCTCTCCTACGACAAATGTATTTAGTACATGGTGTGCTCATAAAGCAATTTATAGAGGTTTACTCTTGAAAATGGCCTCTCAAGCGAGGCGTGATAGGAACAAAAAATTCTTAGACATGGTTTATAGGATAACTAAACTAGAACAACTTCATAAATGATCCTTATCTCCCACTGTATTACAAGAACTCCAAAAGGCTAGGCTTGAGCTTAGGACCACCATGGCATGGCGAGATGCCTTAAACCTAAAAAAAAAGCCAAGACAACCTTTCATACACAAGGGAACAAAGCAGGTAAATTGCTTGTGAGATATCTCACTACCAGGCAATCTTAATCCAAATTAGCATCAATCCTGGACCCTGTGTCAAATAAGCCTACCTACCATCCTAACAAAATAGCGGCCGCGTTCTGATCCTATTATTCCCAATTATATAATTTAAAAGAGGATCCTACCACCGCTCAGCCCACCCCAGAGTTGATCCATAACTTTCTACAAAACTTACCACTACCTAAATTAACGTAGCAGAAATTAGAGGGACTGAATGAACCCATTCTGGAAAGCGAGATAAGTGCGGCTATCGAAGCCTTACCTAAAGGGAAATCCCCAGGGGCGGATGGCTTTACTGCAGAATATTATAAGGAATTCCAATCGATTTTAGATCCTCATCTTAAAAGAACTTACGACAAAGCAGTGTCTACATCCACATTTCCACCTGAAATGTTGAGGGCTATTATCGTTACTCTACTCAAACCGGGGAAAGCGCCTGACTGTCCCCAAAATTTTAGACCAATTTCTCTACTAAACACAGATCTTAAAATCTATGTCAAAATCTTAGCAACTCATTTATTAACATTACTCCTCTCCTCATTCAGGCTGACCAAGTGGGTTTTGTAAAAGGCCGGCAAGCTGCGGATTGGAACTTTAGGATTCTTAATTTGATGCATTTGGTTGAGTCAAGGGGGTTTCAGGCGATGTTCTTGGCACTAGATGCCGAGAAGGCGTTTGATAGAGTCCACTGGCAATACTTAGATGCTACTTTAACAAAATTTGGTATCAACGGCTTTATAAAATCCGCCATCATGGAGTTATTTACATTTCCCACGGCTCAGGTATTCACATCCAATGCCCTGTCCGCTCCCTTTAATATCACAAATGGTACAAGACAGGGTTGCCCTCTATCCCCCATTATCTTTTCATTAGTGATGGAACCTTTAGTGACCGAGAATAGAAACAATCCAAAGATTTTGGGCATCCAAGTAGCGTCCACTTCTCACAAAATTGGCCTGTTTGTGGACGATGTCATCTTAACTGTTACTGACCCAGTGAAATCCCTCACAGAAATCTCAACCTCCCTGCAATCTTTTAGCGAAGTATCATATTACAAACTTAATATCACCAAATCTTGTGCCCTCCCAATTGCTATACGGCAAAGTCTTCTAAATTCCCTTAAGGGCAAATTTCCATATCAGTGGACCAACAAATTGGACTACCTGGGTATTTGTATTTCAGCTCCATCCTCACATACCTTTAAAAATAATGTTGAAAAATTGTATCAGTCCACTTTACTGGAAATGCAAAGAATCGACAAATTTGAAATTTTGTGGATAGGTAGAATAGCAGCATTCAAGATGTTGATATTCCCCAAAATATTATATTATTTTAGAACAATCCTGATTCTCATCCCTCCCAGCTACTTCCATAAATTAGAGGTGGCCATAAAAAGATTCATTTGGAAAGGGAGGAAATCATGTATTCCGTTTACTTCCCTTACCAAACACAAATTCAAAGGAGGAATAGGCCTTCCAGTAATATCTATGTATTATTATGCGACAATTCTACATCAACTTCCAGCATGGTTCGCCCCTTCAGACAAATTATGGGTACAATTAGAGAAGAATGTGGTCCATAATAAAGATTTACGTGCACTTCTTTTGGCTAGATCGGTTACCTCTAAGATTTTATCTACTCCCTTACCATCCATTACCGCAACATTGGAAGCCTATATGATAGGCATTAATAAATTATCTGACTCACCCCCAAACTTCAAATCAATATCCCACTCTCTGCATGTGAATACCTCATCCCAAACCTTAATACTGAACCCCTGAAAGACCTTGGCTACAACACTTTTGCCGATATAGAAAACTCTGTCCCGAATAAAGGACTACACCCCTTTCTGCAGATTAAAGGATTTCTTGGTACTGGCCCAAAGACATGGCTGGATATAGATTCTAAGCTTTGGCATACAATCACTAATCCCATTAGATTGAAAAAAGGAATCTCCTGGTTCTATAAATTTCTACATTACAATAATGATCTATCCACGTTAAGGTGTGTGGGAAAGTGGGAAAGGGACCTTCAAAGATCTTTCACAGGAGATGAGTGGGAGAATGCCATGGGTAGCAACACTAAATGTACCAATCACTGGGAATCTTCCTTAGAAATACTGCACCGAAGCTATCTTACCCCATACAAACTTTCTAAAACGTACCCCAACGTTTCTCCACTGTGTTGGAGAAACTATGGCGGAGAGGGGAATATTCTCCATATTGTGTGGAAGTGTCCTCGCCTGCAGCCGCTTTGGCAAGAAATTTTTGCTCTTATTTCAAGGGTGTCGGGTACTACTTCCACTCCGACACCGGGCTTAGCATTACTTAATATCACTTTGAACCTTTTCCCTGGTAAATACAGAACCATCATAGGCCACATCCTTATTGCAGCTAGATTGGCCATTTCCTCTAAATGGAAATCTACAAACATTCCTTCTATATTAGAAGTGACCCACAGAGTACATATACATTATGTATGCGAGAGGGCTTTAGCAGTTACTCATCAATCGATGGGGAAATTTGAAACGAAGTGGTCCCCATGGAATGAGATATTTTCGTCAAACAACAGTAAAGTTTAGATCTGAGTGAAAGATGGTTCCAAACAATACCATGTGAGCTCTGTTATCTTCCCCTCATTAGGGTTGCTCTGTTTCACACTTTCTTCCTTTCTCTTTCCCTTTTGGCACCTTCTCTGTTTTGTTCTTTTTTTTTTCTCTTTCCTGTTTGTTATATGTAAAATTCTTAGGAGGTCTGGTTTAGATGGGCCCGTACATCCGGGTTTCTCATGACTAATATTAGCAAAATACTATGCAAGTACAGTACGCTTTATTTGTTATCACCTGGGTTGAACATGTTACCTCCATCTATTGCAATTTATAGTTGATGCATATTTTGTTCATGGCCAATGGCCCATTTTATGTCTGCCATAGCAACTTTAAGACTGTATTTGAACTGCAGTGCTGAACAAGAGATGTGTGTACCCAATTTCTATCCTGAACCTTGTATTTTTGTACCTTTTTATAAAACTTTAATAAAAAAGATTTGAAAGAAAAAGCACTGACAATGTACTTATGACACTGGGCAGGTAGGGGTTAACATCTAGGGAGATCAAAGGTTAACTGTGTAATGTGTGCTGTTTCACATTATGTGCTTTACTGTAAGTGCACAGGAGTTTACAAGGGAGAGAACTGTATTGTTTACAAACAGTTCCCTCCTCTATAGGTAATACTTGCCAATTTCCGGGTGCCGATGATTGAAATCCTCTACCTGGAACTGCAAAATCACATATATATACAAGTGATTTTACACGCCTGTGCCGCCTTGTAGCAGTATTTTTGCTATAGGGTGGATGGGAAACGGTTAAAAAGAAACTGTCACCAACAAAATTATGACATATGCAGGGGTGGACTGACAACTCATGGGGCCCCCGGGCAATAGGGGATCATGGGGCCCCTGTTTCCTTGCCCAAACTCAAAAAAGCCTATGAAAAAGGTACCAGGGGCATCTCATGGGGCTCCTACTGACCCCGGGGCCCTCGGGCAGTGCCCGAGTTTCCAAATGGTCAGTCCGCCCCTACACATACGGGACTTTTCGGGGAAGTTTAGTTTAAAAAAAAGTGCTTACCCATAATGGAATATCTTTGTCTCCTTGGGACAAATGTGACCACAACATCCACAACACCACAAAAAAGCATAAAAAATTTAATTTACACGCAAGCACTTAAATCCCCCCCCCAAAAAAAATTTTTGTGAGCCCCCCCAACATACATGCATGTACAAACATAAATGCATCTGCCAGGGCCACCACTAGCTAGAGTGTCTGTTTCAAAAAATATTTCATGTTTTGGGGGGTTTTATGTAATCGTTAGGCCTAAAATGATTTTTATACATTGTGGCAGTGCGGTGTCCTGCCACGGTCAAAATAAAGCTGAAAACCCTGGATTCTCAACCAGGCAGGTTGAGGGGCTCCAGAGAGTTTATGTATTGCAGAGGAAACTGACTTTTCCGTTTCCTCATTTATTCATTAAGTTTGTTTTGGGATCTGGAGCCTGAAGATTTCAAAGAAATCTGGGAGGGATGAAATCTCTAATCCAGGGTCCGTGTTTTGAGAACCCCTAGCACACTGATTGCACAGGTGTGTACAGGCCTTTTTATAGAGTCCTAACCATAGTTCTGGGCTCCACCCTGGCAGACGGAGTCAGGAGGGCTCCACCCCGGCAGACAGGAGGTCTCTGCCTTGGAGTCAGGTGAAAGCCAGACTAGCTGTGTGCTAGTGGCTATAATTTGGGAAGAGTCTGCAGGAGACAGACAGTGAACTGTGTACAAGCCAGGAGGCTGAATCTTTGTTGGTATTTCTTGATGGTGGATACCCCTGCGTGGGAAGCATTTGTGTTATTTGAACTTTCTTGTAAATAAAATTTGGCAAAAAGGCCCTTAAAGAAGCGAGTTGCTGTGTGCTTTAACAAGAAGAGCTCTACCATTTGAAGCGAGATCCCACATATGGTGGAGGATGCAGTGGGCAGAACTAGAGATCCCAGCAATGAAGTAAATTCATGTGTTGAACTGTGTTTGGTGCATGACTCTGCACTATCTGTGTGTGCAGGTGAGGAGATCCTGCAAGAGAAAAGGAACTTGCCTTAAAGAGACAGTGCTCCATTGTGTACCAGGACTGTGCAAAAGTGTTGTGGAGTGACTGCAAAGATGGGGCGGTCAAAACTCAAAAAAGAAGCAAGATTTTCTGAAATGAGAGACAGAGCCCTGTGGCTGGAGGGGCTGTTACCACCAGAACAAGCCCCATACATGGCTGCACAGAGTTTGCCACAGTGGGAAGTGCATGCTGTTGTCCCTGGCAATGCTGGTGAAAGGAAACCAGTTTTCTGTGTGCAGAGTACTAAGCCTGAAAGAGGATGCAGTGTTGGAAGTCCGGCCAAGATACTGCCGCAAGAGCGCTGTTTGCGGTGCAGTGAATGGGGGCACACTGTCTCCAAGTGCCCTTTATCCCAGCTTCCAGTGCAAGGTGACACAACCAGACAAAGGTCTGGGTATGCAATTGGGAAGCCTGCTTGGAGTTCTAGGAAGGAGCAGCAGGCTACCCAAAAGTTTCAAAAGAATGTGGTTGCCCATAGCAACACATGTGACTTCAGGCCTGCGGACCCTGTGAGAGGAGTGTTGTCTGCAGAGGATTGTGGCAACGCAGAGATGAGAGTTCAGCACATCTGGAGGAACCTACAAAGTTCAGCTGGGAGAGTGCCATCTCCCATAGCAACAGGAAAAAGCCTGCCAACCAGGAGAAGGGGCTACAAGGGAGATGTGGTTCCGTATCCCAAAAAGGTTATCGGTGGAACCATACCCTGCCTGGAATGTGGTCAATTTGGGCATGGTATCTTTACCTGCCCCAGATTATGGAATACCACTGATGAGGGTGCTACTGGGCAAAAGTCTTCATCTGCAAGCCCAGATTCATGTTTAAAAATGTTGACAGCCACCTCTAGCAACAGTAAAGTACCTGTTGTGCCTGCAGGGGGTGCCAAGGAGTCAGAAGTGCCTGCCACAGTATCATCCTATAGCTGCATGGATGAACTGGCTGGCCAAAGCCAAGCAGAGGAGATGACAGAAAGGATCCAGATCCCACGCACTCAAGTGAAGGTGAAGCCTGTTGCAGTGGTGGGTAAGACTGGTACTTTTGATATAAATGTGAGAGATACTAATGCAATGATTGAGACTGACTTTGAGACTCTCTGCTATAAATATGGGATACTCCCAGTTGGGAAACCCACTGCTGGTGATTGTGAGAGACTTGCCTCTGTATAATGCTTTTAGTGGGGAGGCAACGGTTAAAAATGTCAATGTGGAGAGTACTGATATTGGGGTTGCACCAATGTCATCTAAAGAGAATGCTGAATTAAATGTAGTAGGGGTGACCACTAAGCAGGATGTGTTATCTCCCCTAGCAACGGTGGTTAAGGTAACCCAGGATAACTATGGTGTTGCTCTGGTGGACCAGAGTATCTGAATTGAGTGTTGAGAATTTGTTAGTTCAGTGTGGCAATGGTGAATCTAAAAGGTATGAACGTATTTATAATGATGATGGGTTAATGCAATCCACTAATGCAAAAGTTTTTGTAGTGAATGACACGCCACTAGGTCACGGTGGTGAGAGTAGGAAATTGCAACCTGCTGTGCCTAGAAAAGGAGTCTCCCATTGTGATATGGATAATGAAGATATAGGTAATGGGTCTGATACAGAGCCACTCTGTCCCTCTGTGTCTCCTTCAGCGGTTGGAGTGGTACTGCGTAGTACCTCTGATGGGATCACAGGGACGATGGACTGGGACAGATGGGCAACAAGCTTGTTGGCAATAATAAAAGATGCCTCTGTGGGTAACAATGGGGTGGATATGGTTTCTGCTGTGCTGAATAGAGGGACTGTGGAGCAGCTATTAGTCCAGGGCGCACCTGTCGCTGCCAAAATTAACCCACCACTGATAAGAGGCACCATTGAGGATAAACGCTCAGCAGAAGTTTTGCCCACAGCCCATAAAGGAGTTAATGGTGTGGTGTACCAAATTGATATCCATAGAGAAGCCGTGGAAGAGCTCATTGACACTGAGCCTCAGAGTATTTGGGTGAATCCCACACCTGGTTACGCTCTGGGAGAGCCCCAGGTTATTGTATTGGGTACCTCCAGCCAAGAGGAAGCCTCGTTAAGAAGCTCCACCTCTGAGGCATCAGTAAATGAGTGTCTCCATGTCTCCAGGAAGGTCTTATGTGTGGAATCAGGCTGTCTCTTTATAACAGACCTGCTGAAGGAAATGTTAGCCTTCTGGAGTGTACAGCTGGTGTATACCATGCTGTCTCTTCCATGTTCGGGAGAGCTGGTACAGTGGAGTCCCACTAATTGGAGCTGGGTATTACAGGCTATACAAAACAAAGATGGTCAATATAGGAATTCTGTGATACCATCCTTGTTGGTAATGGTGAAAATTGTCTTTCAGTGCATTGCTGGGTTGCTTCATAGCAGTAATCTGTATGAGAGGCACACCAGAGTACTGTTGGACAGGACAGAGGTTTGGGCAGAAGTACCGGAAGACACATGTATATGTGATGTGGTTGGGGTCGTCTACCCAAATGCAGAATTATGTAGGGATGGTTTGGCATCAGGACAGTTGCTGGCAGAGTCTTTTGTGACAGCGAAGTCAATGGGTAGTGACGTTTCCATGGGAGACACCCACTCCGCTGTGTGTAATTCCTCTCCAGAAACTGCCCTGCCAATTACAAGTGAACTGAGCTCTGACAAGAGTATTTTGGCTAATGATAAAAAGGGAAATGTATTGATGAATTTGGATTGTCTGATTACTATGTGTGATAACAAAAAGAATGGTAGACCTGGTGGTCAAGTTGACATGGTAGCTGGTCATCCTGAAAAAGGTAATGAGTGCTTAATAGACACAAGAGAGGTTAAGAGTATAGTAATAGGCCCCCTACAGGTTCAGGAAGGTCACTCTGGAAAAGTTTTCCAAAGGTCCAGTAAACGCCCAAGTTGTAAGAATGAAAGGTCTAAGGGAACTGGCCCAAAGCTTAACAAGGGGATGTTAAAAGAGTTTGATGCCACAATAAAAGAGCCCATGTCTGTTACTAAAGGGTTTAAAAATATATCCCCTGTAAAATTAAATGAAGCAAAAAGGGATGGTCTAGAGGAATTTGAGGGAGCACATTGTAATGTTACAGGTACCAGGCATTTAAAGCTTAGGAGTCAACCCCAGGTTACAAAGGGTACTGAGATTTGTAAACCCCCCAGTGGTAAAAGGACTAGCATAGTCTTAAGGAAATTAGATAGACCGCGCTTTTGGAAGCGCACTCGTAAAAAGGCATGGGGATGTCGTAGAGCCCAAGTAAGGGGAGACAGGGGAAGTCGCCTCTTGGGGCAGGGAGTAGTGTCTCCCTTTGATGAAAATGAAGTCAGCCAGGATTGGACCTTTACAGGTGATAGCCCGCACAGAAGGTCTAAAGCAAGGGTTTTAGGTTTGTGTTCCGCCCCCTACGGGGTCAAAACAAAGGGGGGGGGATATGTGGCAGTGCGGTGTCCTGCCACAGTCAAAATAAAGCTGAAAACCCTGGATTCTCAACCAGGCAGGTTGAGGGGCTCCAGAGAGTTTATGTATTGCAGAGGAAACTGACTTTTCTGTTTCCTCATTTATTCATTAAGTTTGTTTTGGGATCTGGAGCCTGGAGATTTCAAAGAGATCTGGGAGGGATGAAATCTCTAATCCAGGGTCCGTGTTTTGAGAACCCCCAGCACACTGATTGCACAGGTGTGTGCAGGCCTTTTATAGAGTCCTAACCATGGTTCTGGGCTCCACCCCGGCAGACGGAGTCAGGAGGGCTCCACCCCGGCAGACAGGAGGTCTCTGCCTTGGAGTCAGGTGAAAGCCAGACTAGCTGTGTGCTAGTGGCTATAATTTGGGAAGAGTCTGCAGGAGACAGACAGTGAACTGTGTACAAGCCAGGAGGCTGAATCTTTGTTGGTATTTCTTGATGGTGGATACCCCTGAGTGGGAAGCATTTGTTATTTGAACTTTCTTGTAAATAAAATTGGGCAAAAAGGCCCTTTAAAGAAGCGAGTTGCTGTGTGCTTTAACAAGAAGAGCTCTACCATTTGAAGCGAGATCCCATTTGAAGCGAGATCCCACAACATGTAAATGAAAAAAAAAAATACAAAAACCGCTCTGGCAATGAGAGGATAAAACCTGGGAACTGTGTATCAACCAGCAACTCCTGATACAGTAAACACTTTGGTTGGTAGTATGTAACGTACATCCCAGCTTACAGAATGTCACTGCCATGAATTTGTAATTAGAATCTACTCTAGTAAGGGCTCATGTACACTGCAGCATCTAAACTGCAGTTTAGGAAGGAGCAGTTGTGCATTTTTTTCAGCAGCCCCTGAATTTTCCTTTGTTTCCTATGTGTCCATGTACACATAGTCATTTACAGTAGTTTACAGGCAGTTGAGGTTGCAGGCATTTTTTTTGAAACCACAAAAATTGTGTTCAGGAGTAGAGCTTACTGGCGTTTCAAGCGCCAAATGCTTGTAACCTCGTGTAAACGCTTGTAAACATGTGTAAGCATTTGCATTTAGACGTGTTTTTGGGCTGGTCCATATGCAGATGCTGTCCAGTGCCTTTTTTCTTCATCAAATATGCATGCATATCATTTTCCATGTATTCAAATGGACCTAGTACACCAGTGCAGTCAGTTCCAGGTTTCTTGTGCAGGAAAAAATGGTAGAACGTGCTGCATGAATACAACTAGAAAATACAGGTAATCTCAAAACATACTGCTCTCTCTGCTTCCACTCTGTCTATTCCTCACAAAATGTCTGAAATAGTTAATTAGTGCATTCTGGGCATTTGGGAGGGTCTCCTGAGGATCTCTTTTAAAAACGCTTCTAAACGTAAATGCACATAAACGTGGTAGGTAAACACGGCTGATGTTTTTAACCTACGTTTTCTAGCAGTCAGTTTCCAGCGGTCAGAAAAGTTTTTCAAATGCCCTGTGTACATGAACCCTTACTCATAAAAATCTTTTCTGCACACAGAGAAAGTCATTTCTTTTTTGTTTGTGACATTCAACATAGATACGACAGTCCTTTACATCATTCTAGCATTCTGGCAGAAAGAGGAGATACCAGTAGCGTTGAACATTGCTGTTAAATTCCTACACAACAGTGTGTATCTCTTGTCAAAGCCCTTTACCATTGTTCTCAATACGCACTATGTTGTTTTGTCCTAATGTTTCATAATTCTTCTACATACTTCATTTATACACAATCCTACATCAGGGATGGAAAGTTACGCTGAGTGGATTTTTATTGCAATGTGAATAAAGGAATATGTTATGGAAAGCAGGGGCGTCCCTAGGCAGGTGTGGGAGGTGCGCACCGCACCAGTTGACACCTATCGCACAGGGTGACACCGGACCCGCTCCACAAAAAGGTAAGTTTTAAAGCAATCCGACAATCTCCGCAGGATGGATCGGATCTGCAGATTGAGCATAATGGATCGTAGTCCGATCCATTATCCTCCCCAATCCGTGGATCAGATCCATCCTGTGGGGATCGTCGACTTGCAACCTATGCGGGGTTAACTGATCTCCCCACGAAAAGGTAAGGATGGATCAGATCTGTGGAATGAGTATAATGGATCAGAGTCTGATCCATTATGCTCCCCAATCCAACGATCCTGCGGGGATCGTCAGAGGGGGTGTCGCCAAGTGTTACACGCCTGATGGAAAGCATTATGGGGGGCATTCAATAAAGCAGCTGCTCCACTTTTCTGGTGGTAACCCCCTTGTTAATGCATTTTGCCAAATTCATAAAGCATGCACAACACTCTTTATTCTGTCAGCGACTTGTATGTCAGATTCAGGTAGTTCTAAAATGCGCCACGTTTGTATTGTGGTGCTGTGAATGTGGCAAATTCAAAATAAAATATCTACAGATTGTATCCTATGAAAGTGGTATAATTTAGACCAGCTCTCTTTTTGGCATACAGAGAGTGGAGCAGCATGTGCCAAATTCAAGTACAAGTTCTAGACCGCTTTATGAATTTGGCACACACTGCACCACATTTAGAATGCATGCAAAACACATTTGCAAAATCTGTCTGTGTCAGTCTTTATGAATCCTAGGGTATGAGTCTTCTCTGTTATTTATTTTGAGTCCACTGAGTACCCGGGAGGCAATGTACAGTGAGGGAATAATCCTTTGTGTGAAGGAAAACATTTAGACCTGTGAAAGCATTAGCCCTTGATGGAAATACACAATTTTCGGACCTGTACACTATAAGGTCTTGTTAAACAAAGTGAGTGCAGAACTGATGATTTTATGAGAGTCGCAGAGGAGAGGACATCAGTGGAATTGCAGTTTTTGGATGAGCGTGTCAAATGAGTGAAGGTGGAAAGTTTTTTATGATACGTTTTGAGACAGATTGAACAATTTTTGAACATTTGTTTCTTTACAGATTGTTATATATGTTTTATATTAAGTGTGATGAACTCAGTGCCAATAAATATTAATGCATATAAGCATACCTCTCCACTCTAAGGTGCACAGGAAATGTTTTAATGCCGCTTTTTCTTCCTTCCTATATATGATGTAGTTTGCTTAGCTTACTTTATAATGTGCATTCTTAAATTCTTATATTATGCAATCCTTTTCTTCTAAGTTTCTTCTTTTCTTATTCAATAACCGTTACACTTTTTTCAATTTATATTTGTAATTTTTTTTTCCATAAACGGGTTATTGAGGTCAATACACATGTACAAAATGAAAGCAGCAGTAGCCAAGGCAGGTATACACTTGTCACATATTATCATGAAAAAGGCATTGAGTGGGTACAACATCACATACAATACATGATGGCGAATAGACCCCATTTCAAACCACAAAGTAGATATAGAAAAACTCTACCTTGGAGTCTCGTCAGAGGAGAGAAAGAGAGAGCAGGAATGGGGAGCAAGTAGTCCACTATTACCTGAAAACCAGCGTATAAAAGAAGGCAATAATGAGAAAAGAGGTAAGAAAGAGAAAAAGGGGGAAGAGAGGGGGAGATTTAGGAGGAAAATAAACAGAAGGGGAGAGAAGTGGGATAAGAAACAGAAAGAGAGGGAGGAAGGAAAGAATTGTAAAGGTGAGGGATACAACAAAATAGAGGAAAAGTGAGGAGAGGAGAGCCTGGAACTGCCCTGTCCACCCCCCCCCCCCCCCAACAGTGGGTTTAGCTATGCCTGGGGACTGAGAAAGGAATCACCATGCCTGTAAAAGTATAACTGGATCTTCAGTCTGAACTTCAGTCAGGGTCCCGAACTTGTCTGGGGAGGTCAAGGTGAGAAAGATGTTTTTATTGATCAGTGCAACCTGCAAGACCAGGTGGAGGTGAATTTAGAATAGCGGTCTTGAGCCATATGTATAACTTCCTCCATTTCTTCGGTTTTGTCCAGCCTAATGAACCATTCCCTCAGCGCCAGAATACGGGTGGAATAAGGACTTAAAATAGGTCTTGAGAAGTCCAGGGTGTATGTTGAGATATGGTAAGTAAGATCACGGACTTCTTTCTAGTAGGGTTGAAGTTTTTCACAAGACCACCAGATGTGGAGCATTGTACCTTCCTCTTGACCACAGCACCAGCAAGTATTTGGCATGAAGAGGGGGAATGTGTGCAACAGAGAGGAAGTACATTACCATCCGGTCCTGGTCCTTCTAACAATTCCAGGATTACCACACTTATACACATGCTCATTTATTTTGTCTCAGTCTACCTCAGAAAGATTTGCTTCGAACTCTCTCCCATGCAAGGCGTGCCAGGTCTGAAGGAGTGGGGGGGGGGGGGGGGAGAGGCCTGAAAAGGGAGCAAGTAAATTGTGGAGATCAGATGATGATGAGAACTCTAATTTTTATATAAAGTTTCAAAGGGTGTGAGGGATGTAGACAACACTAAATCTGCATGAGGGGGGGGGCATCTTCCAGCATATGAGCAACGGGAGAACAGAGCTCCGGCCAGGACGAATAATCCTGCAGTCATTCTGAGAACTAGTGGCACCTGATTCTGTCAGAATCTACTACAATAAGAGGGGCTGAAGTGAACATCCTGATCAGCATGGTGAAAATCGGTCACCCAACAGGGAAATCCTCTGGTGAGAGACATGCTATGTTTGCATGGGGCACAGAAGATGGCAGTGGAGGCAGTGATAGCAGTCAGGAGCCATGTGGAGGAGGAGAAGACCTACAGAATGGGAAGACACAGGTTACTGTAGCTAGATTGGTGGTGGTAAGCCCTTTGCCTCGGAGAGATCGCATCCTGAAAAGGGGACATTCCCTGGATAAGCTGTTTCAGTCTGCTATGGATAGTAAGCAGCCAGAATAAGGCAATTCTGAGCCTTCCTTGAAGCAAATTATGGTGGCCATTCAGTTCTACCAGTCCACTGTTGCTCACTGGAGCTATAATTTCTGAAACAGGATATGCATGCAGTTAAGGTGAGGGCCTCAGCTGCGGAACAACATATCCGTGATCTTGAAGATATAGTGCAGCCATTAGAAGTCTCTGTAAAGACTGCTCAAAAAGAACCATCAGCTTATACTGATAAACTGGGGGATATGGAGGACAGGCTATGGTGCAATAATGTCAGGCTTGTGGGTTTCCCAGAAGGAGTGGAAGTCAAACAACCCAAGGACTTCTTGGAGAAGTGGCTTCAGGATAATATGGCAAATGACACCTTCTCCCGCCTATTTGTGATAGAGAGAGCCCATCGTATCACTACTAGAGCCCCTCCGCCAGGAGCCCAGACTAGACCCCTTATTGCCAGAGTGCTACACTTCAGAGACAGAGGTAATATCCTGAGGGCTTCAAGATCGATTGGAGAGCATATGTTTAATGGCAATTGCATTTCCATTTACCTTGATTTTTCTGCAGCAATGGAGAAACAATGTGCTAGTTTTGTGCATATAAAGAAAAGGCTGCGGGACTGTCACCTGATTTATAGTATGCAATACCCTGCAAAGCTTAGGGTGGTGGATAGAGGCAGAGTCCATTTTTTCAACACTCCAGTGGATGCCTCTTGCTGGCTGGATTCTAGAGGGCGCCATGAAGCAGCAGCAGATCAATGGGATGTTTGACTGTTTTTCATCTCTCAGAAGGGTCCTATAATGGAACTGTTGTGGGACTGATATACTATGATACTGTTTTTTCAGGAGACCATGCTTCAGGATGATAATTGGGGCCCCCCCCCCTTTCTCCCACTCCCCCCTCCCTTTTTTCTTTACCCCTCCTTTCTTCATTCTTCCTTTTCCCCCCTTTCCCCCTATTCATCCCCTTTCCCCTCTCCCTTTTCTCTCCCTCATTTTTTTTTTCTTTTCTTTTTTACCCCCTCCTTTTCCTTCCCCTTTACCTTTTCCCCCTCCTCTCGGTTTCTCTTTCTCCTCTGTTCCCCCCTTCTTCCCCTCTTTTCACCCTCTTCTCTCACCTCTTCTTCCTCCACTCCCTTTTTTCCCCTGTTAATATACATCCAGAGGTCATAAATATCCAATCGCATCTCAGATCTTTGCACAGTCCTGTGCCAGACTAACGGTAGCTCTGATTTAGAACTTAATTCTATAAGGTTTAGTCCCTCTGGGTGCCAGGAGGATTGAACCATGTGGTTTATGTGTTCACATAAGACCTATTGACCCCCAAGGATGATTCGTTGTTATGTTCTGGGTATGAGGCACTGAACATATTAGGGTTATGTGCAGGGTGGGGGGAGTTGGGGACTCTTTCTCTGTTTTATGGAGAATGTCTTATTTCTTACTTATGATCTATCCCCATGTATTTTACCAGCATTATCTGCTATTATGTGAAGCTAGGAAGTCCATATGATCCTGGAACACGAGGGGCATGATATATGCAATGCTGGAGATTTGTACTATTGGGCCTATGACACAATCTGTAAAATTATTGTCCTGGAATGTCCGGGGATTGAATGCAAAAATTAAACGCTCTTTAGTTTTTGAGTACATCATGCGTTTATAAACCACATATTATTTTACTTCAGGAAACCCATATGCAGGGTTCCAGGATCGTGGCCTTAGAAAGGTCCAATATTGAGCAGGTTTTTCATGCAGAATATTCTATGTATTCGAGGGGGGTTGCTATTTTTAGTTCCAAAATCTTTACATATGCAAATTATACATATTCGAACTGACCCTAAATGGCAACATGTCATTTTGGTATGTAAGATATCTAACACCTGTCTTATGATAGTGAGTGTATATATTCCCTCCCCCCCCCCCCCCCCTTCTCCATTCAGCTCTTGGAGAATATTTTAGCTATGGTGCTTTTGGTGGATGAGGGACCTATATTCCTCATGGGAGATTTCAATGTGATTTCAGATGTGGCTTTGGATTGGCGGGAGGCGGGAGAACTATGCCCTTATTGATGTTTGGAGGCGCAGACACCCCAGGATCCGGGAGTTTTCCTGTCAGTCACACACATCGTATATATTCTCATATTGATATGGTTCTATCTACTTTAGATGGGGTCTCCTTGATACAGAATGTGAAATATCTACCTCATGCTATCTCTGATCATTCACCTATGGAGGTTGGTCTGCAATTGGGTACCCCTCCGGGGATTAAACACTGGTATATGAAGGCGTATTGGCTTCAGGAAGAATATGTGAAAACTCAACTGTATGTCGGTTATAAGTCAATATTGGGTGGAAAATAGCAGAGATACTGACCTTTTCATACAGTGGGAGGCATTTAAAGCTACCCTTTGAGGGGAATATATGAAAACTGTTACCATTTTTTCTAGAGCTTTGTGAGCGGATATTGTCAAGGCAGGGGCACAGGTGAGCACAGCAGAGCTCTCATATGTGCATGATCCGTCTCCGGCAAATTATGTAGTGTGGCAGGAATGTACGCTTACCTATTGTTTGCTCTTAACCGTACAATCTAATAAAAAACAACTACATCAATGTAGACACATTTTTGAGCATGGGGACAAAAGTGGTTGCCTTCTGGCATTTTAGCATGACCCTCCTATACCCCGATATCTATTTTGCGTCTCCGGACATCTCGGGGATGCATTGTAGAGGATAAAACATTTGCTTGAGGTGATTGTAGCCGTATTAGTGCATTTGCGACAGAAACAATTGAGTACTGTCCGTGTGTCACGATATAAGGTCAGGTTCAGAGACCAGTTGCTACAGCAGTTGTAAGGCTTACCTGAAACCAGCAGAATTGGTATACCAGCGGCCCACCCTGGGAATGACGCAGGCTCACCTGAGGTGTGGATCTAAGCATCCACCGGTCTTCCCCAGAGCTCCTAATGGTGGAGATGGATTTGGCTGCGTGTGAATGCCAGGTCGCAGATCTCAGGATCACCCCACCAGGGAACGAGTAGGCTGGAAACCAAAAGCGGATCAAACAGAAGCGGAGTCAGTCACAAGCCAAGGGTCGGTCGCCAATGGTAGTAGATAGGATGAGGCAGAATCGTAGTCAGTAGCAAGCCAAAGGTCGGTAACGTAGATGAAGACAGCAGCAGGAACAGTAAGCGGGATATTGGCTGGTAAGGCACAATCTGGCAACCAGGAAGTGCAGAGACATGGCTTTTATAGGAAGTTCATGGGAGGAGCAAGGAGTTCAAGGTTCAAGACAAAACAGGGAAAGGCAGGATCATCCAAAGAATTGTCAAGGGAGCTGTCCAGCATTCCAGGTGGCTCAGTGAGAAGAAACACTGTCTCTCACTGCAGAAGTCCCAGGTTCAATTCCAGGTTCTGACAGTACTCCCCTCCTCACAGGACGTCCCCTGGACGTCTTAGGACCAGGCTTGTGGGGAAACCTCTGGTGGAATTCTCTTGTTAGTCTAGGAGCATGAACATTTTCCTCAGGCTCCCAAGAATTTTCCTCTAGCCCATATCCTTCCCATTGGACCAGATATTGCAACTTTCCTCTAAACATCCTAGAATCAAGAATCTTCTCCACCACATATTCTTCTTCGCCCTGTACCTCAACAGGTGGAGGAGGTGGAAGAATTCTTCCAGAGAAAGGATTTTCATGAAATGATTTGAAAAGCGATACATGAAAAGTGAATCTTCATACTGTCAGGAAGTTTTAAGCGAAAGGTAACTGGGTTGATCTGAGCAGAAATCTGAAAAGGACCAACAAACTTTTGACCCAACTTAGCAGATGGCACATGCACCTTCAGATTCTTCGTTGATAACCAAACTGTCACCCACATGAAACGTAGGAAGTGCTCTCCGGTGTCTGTCAGCAGCCTTTTTGTAATATTCCAGAACTTCCCTCAAAGTCTCAATCAATTTCTCCTGAATCTCCTGCAATGTAGTTAGTCTGTTGGTAACAGCAGGAATTGGAGTTGTGATAGGGAGATCAGGAATAAAAACTGGATGATAACCGTTGTTTAAGTAAAAGGGACTTTGAGAGGTGGCACTATGTTTAGAATTGTTGTATGCAAACTCTGCAGTGGGAAGACAGTCCACCCAGTCATCCTGAAGATAAGTGACAAAGCATCGAAGATACTGTTCCATTGTTTGATTAGTTCTCTCAGTCTGACCATTAGACTGGGGATGAAAAGCAGAGGACAGATTGACTGTAACACCCAAGGCTGAGCAAAAGCTTTTCCAAAATTTTGAAGAAAACTGCACACCTCTGTCAGACACCACATCAGGGATTCCATGCAGTTTAAATACTTCTCGAACCATTAGTTCTGCAGTCTGTTCAGCAGTGGGCACCCCCTTCACTGGAACAAAATGGGCCATCTTTGTGAGACGGTCAACCACCACCAAAATGGTGGTCATTTCTTTTGAGGGAGGTAAATCTGCCACAAAATCCATAGAAATAGACCCCCATGGTCTCGATGGAACAGGGAGTGGCTGAAGCAACCCCAAAGGAGAGGCTCGGGGAGTTTTATTGCGTGCACAGGTCAAGCATGAGGCCACATAGCGTTTGACATCCTTCTTGTACCCCGGCCACCAAAAGGAACGTGACAACAGTTCTTCGGTCTTAGTAACTCCAAAATGCCCAGCAAGTTTGGAATCATGAACCAACTTGAGAGCTTCCACCCGAACAGATTCAGGTACATAAAGATGATGTTGTTCTGTCCCCACATGAAGGCGAATGAAGGTATAACTGATAATGGCTGTGTAACTTCCTACCTTCGTATCCAAGCAGTGGAGCAGACCGAACCAGCAGATGCTCAGGTTAGATGGATCCAAACGTATACACGGGAATAAAATCAGCGTGGGTTTATTTGATCCAAATACAGCGACAAACAGTGATACAATACTGTAAGGTAGTAGAGGTATTGATGCTGTCCTGTGATATCTTTCCTGAGGCTAACTGCTGGTCAAAAGCTGATGCCTTCACAAGCCCAGGGTATTGAATGTCCTGTCACACAGCTATAAAGCACATAAAAATGGTTGCAGGAAGTGACCAGAACCAAGGCTTGCCTAAAATCACGCCCAGCAGAGAAAAAAACTTACTAGCTATAACAGGGGCATGCAGAATGCAAATTCTGGCCAGCAGATGGCAGCAACAGATCAAGACATAGAAACAAACATGGTGAAATAAGAATTGGTGATACAATGCACAGTTAAATAACAAATATGAGGGGAACAGCACACTCCCCGTCTGAAATTCCATAAGGGATTTCACTATGACAAATGTCCATAAAATATAAAACAACCTGTAACAAAGAACATGTTAGAATGCAATAAACATAACAATATAGTAGATTCCGAGTTGGAATAGAGAAGATCCACAAAGTTCAAGTTCAGTAGAGTTCACCCAGCAGGAATGTTCTCGATGGGTAGTATCAAAATGAGTTAATTAATTGGCCTTGCGAACATTTTAAGCTCACCCTTTCTGAAGATCTTCAACTCCACTTTACGGACCTTGCAATCCTTGCTAGGAAGAACCTTTGTAATTAGTCCCATAGGCCAGTCAATCCGTACGGTATGTTGCTCCTTCTTTTAAGTTTGGTTTGTGGTGTTGCCACTTTCTTCTTCCTTGAATATTGAGATACTCCTTTCGCCACCTGTTCCAGAAGTAATCAGCTAGGTATTGTACACGTTTCCAGTGTTTTTGGTAGATATTCGCATGAGTAAATTCTCCACTAGGCATTAGTGTAATCTCAGTTTTTTGGGTAAGTAGGATAGCTGGAGTCAGTATGGCTGGTGTTTCAGGATCCATAGATACTGGCACGAGGGGTCTAGAATTGATGATGGCTGAAACTTCAGCGAGAAGGGTGACTAGAGTCTCATGTGTGAGTCTTGAAGAGTTTACATCCATCAACATAGAATTCAAGATGTTGCGTGAGATCCCGATCATTCTCTCCCAGGAGCCCCCCATGTGGGAACTATGAGGAGGATTGAAAATCCAGGTGCAACCCTTTTCCGCCAAGTGATCTTGAATGGATTTGGTGTCTATGTTCAGTTCTCTACAGGCTCCAATGAAATTGCTTCCACGGTCAGACCTCAACTGTTTCACTGGTCCTCTGATTGCGAAGAACCGTCTTAAAGCATTAATAAGGCTGGATGTGTCCATGGATTCTATGACCTCTAAGTGAACGGCTCGCACACTCATGCAAGTAAATAGTACAGCCCAACGCTTACTGTTTGCGTGACCGCCACGGGTCCTGCATGCGGACACCATCCATGGCCCGAAGACATCTAGGCCAACGTAGGTGAAAGGTGGCTCTGTGCATAGTCTGTCCGCAGGCAAATCAACCATTTGTTGGTGTAGTTGTTTTCCTCTAGCTTTGCGACAGTGAACACAGTCATGCAATACTTGGGCCACACGTCTTTTCATACCTTTTCATAATCCAAAGGCCAGCAGACCGTAACTTGCCCTCAGTGATTTGCCTGCCCTGGTGTTCAGTCTTTTTGTGGTAGTGTCGGATCAGCAAGACGGTGATATGGTGTTTGCTGGGAATGATGAGAGGATTTTGTTCTGCAACTCCTAGGTGGGCTTGATTCAAACGACCACCAACTCTGAGCAAGCCAAAACTGTCAATAACTGGATTTAAGTTGGCAAGAGGGCTTTTTATTGGAATCTGCTGTTTGTTGTAGAAGCACTTCCATTCTACATTGAATTCCCCTTGTTGGACGTGACGTATTATGAGGGACTCACTATGAGAGATGTTCTCCGCAGAGAAGGGTTTATGGCAGACGTGCCAACCGTGACAATCCTTATCTTCGTGAGTATTGTGATAACAACATTTCGCAATGTGCACTAACCTTGCGATAGTCCTGACGAGTCTCATCCAACTGGAGAAACGTTCAAAGCACTGGCAACCGAGGCTGGAGGTTTGCTTTGTTCCAGTGTCCAATGCACTAACTTCAGCGCGGATTTCTGGATCATTATCCGGATCCTGGATGCTGAAAACTTCCTGTACACATTCGTCCGCCTGTCTTAGCAGAAACTCTGGACCTATAAGCCAAGTAGAGTTAGTAAAAGAACCTACAGACATAGGTCTAGTGGCATGATCTGCTGGATTAAGTTCGGATGGTACATAGTACCATTGTTCAGGTTTGGAGAACCTCCTGATTCTCTCTATGCGGTTACTGACATACACATAAAATCGTCTCGTCTGATTGTAGATGTAACCTAAAACGACCTTACTGTCCGTGTAATACTGAACTTCATCTATGTTGACACCTAGTTCTTCTTGTATGAAGTCTGCAATCTCCACTGCTAACACAGTCCCACAGAGTTCAAGTCTGGGAATAGTATGATCAGGCTTGGGGGCTAACTTAGCCTTACCAAAGACGAATCCAACGTGATTTTGCTTGTTGGGTTCTGTGACCTTCAGATAGGTGACTGCTGCTATGGCCTCTGTGGAGGCGTCCGAGAACACGTGGAGTTCCTTCTTTTTACGCTAGAAGTAAGTGAGGTTTTAATATAGCATCTTGGGATGTGGATCTCATCCAAAGCACACAAAGATTGCTTCCAGGCTTCCCATTTTTGCTCTTTATCGGAGGGAAGTGGGGTATCCCAATCCTTGATAGTTTCAGAAAGTTGTCTCAGTAGGGATTTACCTTATATGGCGATGGGCGCTACAAATCCCAGCGGATCAAATAGGCTGTTTACCACTGATAGGACCCCACGTTTTGTGAATCGCTTGTCTGCACAACTTATTTGAAAATCGAAGGAGTCAGCTGAGAGATCCCATCTGAGGCCCAAGCTCCTCTGCACAGGTGGATTGTCCAGTCCCAGGTTAATGTCTTTGAATCCAGGTGCATGATCACCTCGCTCGAAGGCTCTCATTACGGTTAGGCTGTTTGAAGCAATTTTGTGTAGTCTAAGTTTAGCTTGGTACAACATATTTTGAATCCTTTTGAGCAGATCGATAGCCGCTTCTTCAGTTGGTAGCGATTTGAGCCCGTCATCCACGTAGAAGTCTTTTTCCACAAAGTCTTTGGGATCTGTACCATACTCGGATTCCCCCTCTATTGCAGTTCTCCGAAGCCCGTAAGTCGCTACGGCTGGTGAAGGGCTGTTTCCAAACACATGTACCCTCATACGATACTCCATCATCTCTGCGTTGGTGTCATTGTCCTTGTACCACAGAAACCTGAGGAAATTCCGGTGGTCCTCTCGGACTACAAAACAATGGAACATCTGTTCAATGTCAGCAGTGATGGTGACAAGCTCTTTCCTGAATCTCATCAGCACTCCGACTAAGTTATTCGTCAAATTAGGACCTGTGAGAAGAATATCGTTAAGAGATACACCTTGATGTTTGGCGCTTGAATCAAAGACAACCCTAATTTGATTAGGTTTTCGTGGATGATATACTCCGAATGAAGGCAAGTACCAGCACTCGTCGTTCTTCCTTAAGGATGGAGCTGGTTCTGCATGGTTGTTACGGAATATTTTATCCATAAAGGCGATGATGTGTTCTCTCATTTCAGGCTTGCTGTTCATGGTACGCTGAAGAGAGTTAAATCTAGACAGAGCTTGTTCCCGGTTGTTCGGGAGTCTTACCCTGTTAGCTCGGAAGGGTAATGGAGAAACCCAGTGATTGGTTTCGTCTTTAAAGAACTCGCTGTCCATTATCTCGACAAATTCTCTGTCCTCTACTGACAAGGCTACTTTATCATCCTCCTTGGTTGTATGAAAGACTGATCTCCCCAAGTTGTCGGCAAAGAGGGGAGTAATGACGTCAGGTAGTTGTACGAGGCCTGGAGACTTCTCTTTCACCTCATAGTGATGAGGACACGGCTTAATGCAAGTTGTGCGTCCATCTGCACGCACGTACGTTTTGAAGGAGTCGATTTTTGGTTGATTTAAGCATACATTTTCTATGATTACCCATCCCAAGTCCAGTCTCTGGGCATATGGCGCATAGTCAGGACCATTACACTGTTGACGCACCTTGTGTACCCTTAGATTGTCTCTGCCGAGCAGGAGTAGAATCTCGGCGTTGATGTCCATAGGTGGGATAACGTTGGCTAGGTGCCTTAGGTGAGGTTGGTGAAATGCAGCTTCTGGGGTAGGAATCTCATCCCTATGGTTGGGTATTTGATCACATTCGATCAGCGTCGGTAAGGGTATTTCCGTATCCCCACTGACAGGAGAAGCGATGAATCCTTGTGCCCTTCTGCCGCTAGTCTCTATGCTGCCTGAGCAGGTGTTTAAGGTATAGGGTTCGGATGGTCCCTTTATTCCAAAGGCTTCAAAGAATTTAGGACCTGCTAGGGACCGGTTGCTTTGGTCGTCGATGATGGCATACATTTTTACTGCCTTTTCTGGTAGTCCCTCTGGGTAGACCTTGATTAGGCATATTCGGGCACAACATTTCTCGCACTGGCCCTCCCCACATACATCCAAGCATGAGCAGGAAACAGCAGTCGCTGCATTAACGTAATTTTGGGGCTCCCCGCCATGACTTGGAGCAGGACTGGTGGTGACAGCAGTGGGTAAATCTCTGGAGAGTGGGATTGGGTGCATAGCTGAGGCATGTCTTTCACTATGACACTCCTCACACTTGATGACAGATTTACAGTCCTTAGCCATGTGCTCCAATGAAGCGCAGCATCTGAAACATACCCCAAGCTCGGTGAGGATTTTCTTGCGCTCCTGTATGGTTTTGGATCTAAACCCTCTACATTTGTTCAGAGAGTGTGGTTTTTTTATGAATGGGACATTCAAGATTGAAGGTCTTATCTCCTGATGAGGTAGTGTACTGTTTACCCGTGGGTACTACAGGAGATGGTAGGTTAGTCTTTCTAACACTCGCACTGCTCTTGAAGTCTCCGTGTTTATGCATGATGCTTTCATACCTTGATGATGATGTTGCTGAAGCTGTAGTGTTGAACTCCAGGAAGTCGAGGCTGGGGTCATTCCTCATCTGGGACTGTTCATCGATAAACCTACAGAAGTGAATAAATGGGGGAAAGGTGATGTCATGCTCTCTTTTGTATCTTGAGACTGATGCCGCCCACTTTTCTTGCAGACTGTATGGTAGCTTCACGACAATTGGGTTCACTCCGTGAGCTGTATCCAGGTAGCACAGCCCGGACAGACGAGGGTCACCCTTGGCAAGCTCCAGTTCCAAGAGCAGATCACTTAAATCCTGAAGCTTCTGGACATCCTTGAGATTGATCCTTGGAACGTTCTGCAGTCTCTTGAATAGGGCCTTCTCTATTGCTTCTGCACTGCCGAAGGTACGTTCGAGTCTCTGCCAGGCAGCAGCTAGACCTGCTTCTCCTTGTCCCACGTAGACAGTTCTGAGGCTCTTGACACGATTTGTGGAGCCTGGGCCCAGCCATTTGCTCAAGAGGTCAAACTCCTGCTCTGCGGTTAGGTTGAGGTTAGCGATTGTGGCCTTAAAGGTTGACTTCCAAGCTCTGTAGCTCTTTGCACGGTCATCAAATTTTGAGAGACTGGTGTTGATTAGCTCTCTGCTCACCATAAACCTGGCAAACTCAGACATATCTGATTTCTCACAGCTTGTTGCCATGACTACTTGTGATGCCCCTGGGGCATATGGGCTGCCTGGCGTGAAAGGGTGAGATGCTTCCGGGTAGAATGATGTAGCTGCAGGGTTAAGCTTTCGTTTAGCCTCTGTATATTGTGATGACTGCTGCTTGAGCTGTGGAGGTAGGCCAGAAAATGCCTGATAGCGATCTTTCTGTAACAACCGTCCTTGAGAGGGCACATCCGGGTAACGGTTATTAGGTTGCTCAGGTGCTGTGGGTGGCACTGGTACCGCAGGTAGAGCTGACTTGGAGGTTTCAGTGTTGTCGGCTTGGACGGTACTGCAAACTGGGGGTGGCGCAGATACCTGATTCAGTACATAGTCACTGGTGCGGTCAACTGGATCATCTATCTCCTGTGGTAGCGAGCAGACTGGATCAAGACCTTGGCTCAATGCTTGCTCAAGTAGTCTTACTTTAGCTAATGCAATTTCCTCCTGCATCTCTGATTCGAAAATCTGTATTTGAGCCTCTGCTTCTGCCCTCTTGGCCTCTGCCTCTGCCCTCTTGGCTTCTGCCTCTGCTTCTGCCCTCTTGGCCTCTGCCTCTGCAAGAGCTTCTTTTTCTGTGAAGGAGCGTCTCGCTTTGGATTGCTCTGCGTTTATGCGGGCCTCTAGTAATCTGTCGCTCAAAGCTGAGCTTCTTGAGCACGATGATTTGTATGACCGAGAGGAATGTTTAGATGAATTTGATCTGTGTGATCTAGTTTCTTGCAAATGAGAGATACGGAGTTCCTCTTTACCTTTAACATCCAGCACCATGACTTCTCTTTGGCTATTGATTCTGCCTTGCTCAGTTCTGATAGGGCTTCATCGATATTAGAGTCTTTTAGAAAGGTTATATACCTTGTGGACAGTCTCTTGTATCTTTCTTGAGCTGTGTCCAGCCGCCCGATGGAAACTTGTAAGCTTGTGGCATCACCTGAGGAGGATTTAAGTCCGGACATAAGGGAGGAAACTCGTTCCCATTGCTCCTCCAGGTTATCACATAGCTCATCCTTTGTGGTGTGATAATTTTCAATGACCTTTACTGTCGGTTTGAGAGAGCGTCTTGGTCGCACGACTTGTTCTGCTGGAAGTGTGGATTCTGTTCCCTGCCCTTCATAATGATCAGTATCAGGTTGCATTTGCTTTATTTCATCACTGGGGAACTGTGCAAAGTCCTTTTCAGCCATTTTGACTTAAGGTGCGCGGTCTCTTTAAGAAAATGAACTTTTGAATTGGGGGCTGAAAATCGCAGTACAGCTCCGATAGGGCACCTTGACAACATTTCTAAGATATTTAGAATGAATTGCGGGGTTTTGCGGCGGCCACGGCAGTGTAAGGAACGTGCATAAACAGTACTTCTGTTATGCGAGCAAAAGTTAATATAGGACGTTAGGAATGGCTTGGCGAGTTGTGGAGGACTTCCAGGCGAGAGTATAGATACTGCGTATGCGCAGTGCTTCCGCATAGGCTTGTGGAACGTGCACTGTAGCCGGGCAGATTTGCTGCAAGTGGGCCTGTTGCTAGGGAGATTCCTGAGTGTGGTACTGGACTCTGAGGGAATTTGTAGTGGGGTATGGACTTTAAGGCAGTTTTTGACTGTTCTGTCCCCACATGAAGGCGAATGAAGGTATAACTGATAATGGCTGTGTAACTTCCTACCTTCGTATCCAAGCAGTGGAGCAGACCGAACCGGCAGATGCTCAGGTTAGATGGATCCAAACGTATACACTGGAATGAAATCAGCGTGGGTTTATTTGATCCAAATACAGCGACAAACAGTGATATAATACTGTAAGGTAGTAGAGGTATTGATGCTGTCCTGTGATATCTTTACTGAGGCTAACTGCTGGTCAAAAACTGATGCCTTCACAAGCCCAGGGTATTGAATGTCCTGTCACACAGCTATAAAGCACATAAAAATGGTTGCAGGAAGTGACCAGAACCAAGGCTTGCCTAAAACCACGCCCAGCAGAGAAAACTTACAAGCTATAACAGGGGCATGCAGCATGCAAATTCTGGCCAGCAGATGGCAGCAACAGATCAAGACATAGAAACAAACATGGTGAAATAAGAATTGGTGATACAATGCACAGTTAAATAACAAATATGAGGGGAACAGCACAGATGTCCTTGAACCCAAAAGCCATTTTTGTTCACCAGGTTCATGTCCCTAGGAGGATCATTGAGAAGTGGGTCATTCTCATACCCCTCTTTGAGAAGACTCAAGAATGTCTTTGCACTTGTGGCCCCTAGGAAGTTCTTTTGTGTTAGGATGGAATATTCGGAGTTGCCCTCCAGGAGAGGCTCGGACAGCATCCTTGATAAGGCATCGGCCTTACCATTCCTCGATCCCGGTCGATATGATATAACAAAATTAAATCTGGAAAAGAATAGAGACCAGCGAGCTTGTCTAGAAGACAATCTCTTGGCCGAACGAATAAATTCCAGATTTTTATGGTCTGTGAGAATAGTTACAGGATGATTAGCTCCTTCTAGCAGATGCCTCCATTCAGAAAAGGTTTCCTTAATTGCCAGTAGCTCTTTATTCCCAATGTCGTAATTTCTTTTGGCTGAGGACATCAAACGGGAGAAGGCACAAGGATGAAGCTGCATCTTTTCACCACTTCGCTGAGACAGGATTGCTCCCACGGCAGAATTGGAGGCATCCACTTCCACTGTAAAGGGTAGTTCAGGATCCGGATGTACCAAAATTGGTGCAGAAGTGAAAAGAGTTTTTAGCTTTTCAAATGCAGCTTGTGCCTCAGAGGTCCACACAAAGGGTACCCCTTTCTTTGTAAGCTGTGTGATTGGAGCTATCACTTTAGAAAAGTTTCTTATACATTTTCTGTAAAAGTTGGCAAACCCAACGAAACGTTGAATTTCCTTAACATTTCCAGGTGCTGACCAATCTACCACTGCTTTGATTTTCTCAGGATCCATGCTCACGCCCTCTGGAGAAATGATGTAGCCTAAAAACTGGATCTGGGTTTGTTCAAACTCACATTTTTCCAATTTAATGTAGAGTCTATTCTTCCTTAATCTTTCAAAGACTGTGCAAACATGTTTGCGGTGCTCCTCCCAATTATTGGAAAAGATAAGGATATCATCTAGATAGGCAATCACAAATTGGTCCAGCAGATTACGAAAAACATCGTTGACAAAATGTTGAAATGTTGCAGGGGCATTGCAAAGTCCAAACGGCATCACCAAGGACTTGAAATGCCAATACCTAGTTCTGAAGGCAGTCTTCCATTTGTCTCCTTGACTAATGCGGACAAGGTTATATGCCCCTCGTAGATCAAGCTTAGTAAAGATCTTGGCACAGCAAAATCTTTCCAACATTTCAGAGATCAAAGGTAATGGATAGAGGTTTTTAATAGTAATTTTATTCATGTCTCTGTAGTCAATGCATGGACGCAAGGTGGAGTCTTTCTTTTCAACGAAGAACAAGGCTGCCCCCGCTGGAGAAGTTGAGTGTCTAATAAAGCCCTTCTCCAAATTCTCATCGATCCACACCCTGAGTACTTTTAATTCAGGTTCCGACAGATTGAAGAGGTGGCCAAAAGGTATTTCTGCCCCTGGGAGCAGCTCAATGGGGCAATCATATGGGCGATGAGGGGGTAATAGATCTGCATTCCTCTTGTCGCAGACGTCCCGGAACTCATGGTCATGTGTGGGCAAGTTGTCATATGACTGGGTAGCCACTATATCACCTTGCGCTTCCTTGGTCGGTGATGAACTTGGTCGGCAAGGTTTTTTGCAATGTTTTTCACAGTGGGAGGACGTAAAATCTATAGTCCGTGTTCCCCAGTTGATGGAAGGATTGTGAGTGGAGAACCAAGGAATGCCCAGAATGATGGGGAAACTTGGGTGATGTAATCAGCTGAAAGCTGATGGTCTCACAATGGTCAGCCTCAAACAACAGTTTCAGGGGGACTGTTTTATGGGTAACAGGTCCTGAAGATAAGGGTGACCCATCAACTGTCTCCATATCAATAGGGGTAAATGTGTCTCTTGCTTCAATATTATTGCTGTTGGCAAACTCTATATCCATAAAGTTCCCCCCCGCCCCGGAGTCAAGCATAGCGGAGCAGGAGATTTCATGGCCCTCAAATACAAGTTTAATAGGGATAACAAAGTAAGAAAGTAGGGAGTTCACTTTATTCTCTTCAGAAATCAGTGGGGAGACAGACTGGCTTATAGAGTTTGTGTTCAGGCTCAATCACATCAGTCACAGCAATAGTTCTTTTAACCTTGTTAGGACAATTAATTGCATAATGACCAGAATCCCCACAATAAAGACATAAATTCTCTGAACGTCTTCTCTCTTTCTCCTGAATGGAGATGGATCTCTTGATTGCATCAACCTGCATAGGCTCAGGAGTGTTAGAACCCAGAGAGACTCTTGAATCCTGCTGAACAAACGGACTAGCAGAGAGATGCATGCCTCTATTACTTCCAAGTATTCCCAGCTTCTCCTTTCTCCTTTCTGTAAGTCTTTGATCGATTCGGATACACAATTGGATGAATTCCTCAAGATCATTAGGAGTATCGCCTCTGGCAAGCTCATCCTTTAGCTGTTCAGAAAGCCCTTGGCGGAACTGGCTCTTTTGTGCTGCAGGGTTCCAAGTGGTATCTGCAACCCAACTTCTGAACTCTGTTGTGTATTCAGCGACCGAGCGTCTACCCTGCTTTAGACTATGTAATTTTGCTTCGGCAGAAGCACAACGGTTGGGATCATCAAAAACCTGATTCATCGCGGTCAAAAAGGTATCAAAATTATTTAGAATGCCATGGTTTTGCTCTATATAAGGGGAGGCCCAAGCTAAAGCTTCCCCAGTAAGAAGCCCAATAATAAACATTACCTTCTTTTTCTCTGAAGGAAACGCAGCAGGGTACATTTGAAAATATATGCGACATTGATTAAGGAAACCACTGTATTGGCGGCGGTCTCCATTAAACTTAGATGGTTGGGGCTGGGGTATATGTGAGCTAGGATCATCACGGTTCAGCAGTTGCCTCTGCAGAGCCTGAATCTCTCCCTGTTGCCTATCCACAATGCTTTCCAGTTTGGCAACTTTTTCCTGATGGGTAACCCCAAATTCCTGCAGCTCAGCAATTTGCTGCCTAAGAGGATTCACAACACTTGCTATAGCGCCTCCATGTTTGGGCCAGATTATTCTGTCACGATATAAGGTCAGGTTCAGAGACCAGTTGCTACAGCAGTTGTAAGGCTTACCTGAAACCAGCAGGATTGGTACACCAGCGGCCCACCCTGGGAATGACGCAGGCTCACCTGAGGTGCGGGGTCTAAGCATCCATCGGTCTTCCCCAGAGCTCCTAATGGTGGAGATGGATTTGGCTGCGTGTGAATGCCAGGTCGCAGATCTCAGGATCACCCCACCAGGGAATGAGTAGGCTGGAAACCAAAAGCGGATCAAACAGTTCAGGGATCAAACAGAAGCGGAGTCAGTCACAAGCCAAGGGTCGGTCGCCAATGGTAGTAGATAGGATGAGGCAGAATCGTAGTCAGTAGCAAGCCAAAGGTCGGTAACGTAGATGAAGACAGCAGCAGGAACAGTAAGCGGGATATTGGCTGGTAAGGCACAATAATCTGGCAACCAGGAAGTGCAGAGACATGGCTTTTATAGGAAGTTCATGGGAGGAGCAAGGAGTTCAAGGTTCAAGACAAAACAGGGCAAAGGTAGGATCATCCAAAGAATTGTCAAGGGAGCTGTCCAGCATTCCAGGTGGCTCAGTGAGAAGAAACGCTGTCTCTCACTGCAGAAGTCCCAGGTTCAGTTCCAGGCTCTGACAGTACTCCCCTCCTCACAGGACGTCCCCTGGACGTCTTAGGACCAGGCTTGTGGGGAAACCTCTGGTGGAATTCTCTTGTTAGTCTAGGAGCATGAACATTTTCCTCAGGCTCCCAAGAATTTTCCTCTAGCCCATATCCTTCCCATTGGACCAGATATTGCAACTTTCCTCTAAACATCCTAGAATCAAGAATCTTCTCCACCACATATTCTTCTTCGCCCTGTACCTCAACAGGTGGAGGAGGTGGAAGAATTCTTCCAGAGAGAGGATTTTCATGAAATGATTTGAAAAGCGATACATGAAAAGTGAATCTTCATACTGTCAGGAAGTTTTTAAGCGAAAGATAACTGGGTTGATCTGAGCAGAAATCTGAAAAGGACCAACAAACTTTTGACCCAACTTAGCAGATGGCACATGCACCTTCAGATTCTTCTTTGATAACCAAACTTTGTCACCCACATGAAACGTAGGAAGTGCTCTCCGGTGTCTGTCAGCAGCCTTTTTGTAATATTCCTGAGCTTCCCTCAAAGTCTCAATCAATTTCTCCTGAATCTCCTGCAATGTAGTTAGTCTGTTGGTAACAGCAGGAATTGGAGTTGTGATAGGGAGATCAGGAATAAAAGGCTGGAAACCAAAAGCGGATCAAACAGTTCAGGGATCAAACAGAAGCGGAGTCAGTCACAAGCCAAGGGTCGGTCGCCAATGGTAGTAGATAGGATGGGGCAGAATCGTAGTCAGTAGCAAGCCAAAGGTCGGTAACGTAGATGAAGACAGCAGCAAGAACAGTAAGCGGGATATTGGCTGGTAAGGCACAATAATCTGGCAACCAGGAAGTGCAGAGACATGGCTTTTATAGGAAGTTCATGGGAGGAGCAAGGAGTTCAAGGTTCAAGACAAAACAGGGAAAGGCAGGATCATCCAAAGAATTGTCAAGGGAGCTGTACAGCATTCCAGGTGGCTCAGTGAGAAGAAACACTGTCTCTCACCGCAGAAGGCCCAGGTTCGATTACAGGCTCTGACACCATGATACTTTTTTTATTTATTTGCACTAACATACAATTTTGAGGACAAGCTTTCGGGGTATGTCCCCTTCTTCAAGGTCTAAGCAGTACTATTACAAATCACAAAGTTTAAGCAGAATGTTAGAAGGGATTAAGAAAAAAAAAAAAGGCTATAGATAAGATACATCAAAAGCGAGGGGGGGGGAGGGGAGGGAATACTACACTCACACAGAGGGGGTCAATCTTTAGCTAATAGTCATAAGGCTGTCGGATAATGGTTGAGGAATCCCATGTCCAAGTTAAGGCCGTTATCTTTTGTGTCAAATAGAATTATCATTCTTAGTTCACCATTTCACACAACCAGGCCACAATATGGAAGACCTCAATATTTTAGTTCTGAGCGGAAAATTCAAATCCATCCAGGAAAGAAAAACATTTGAACTAAGAATGATAATTCTATTTGACACAAAAGATAACGGCCTTAACTTGGACATAGGATTCCTCAACCATTATCCGACAGCTTTATGACTATCCATTAGCTAAAGCTTGACCCCCTCTGTGTGAGTGTAGTACCCCCCCCCCCCTCCCCCCTCGCTTTTGATGTATCTTATCTGTAGCCTTTTTTTTTTTTTTTTTTTTTTCTCAATCCCTTCTAACATTCTGCTTAAACTTTGTGATTTGTAATAGTACTGCTTAGACCTTGAAGAAGGGGACATACCCAGAAAGCTTGTCCTCAAAATTGTATGTTAGTGCAAATAAAAAAAGTATACGGACAGTACTCGATTGTTTCTTAGACGATAAACAAGAAATAGTCCATAGGTTTGAGCAGTTCTATCAAGATCTTTATAAATCGAAAGGTGGGGTTTTGGATTCTGATATCTCTGTGTATCTATTCTCTATTGCATTACCTAGATTGCCCAGGGAATGTAGTGAAGCATTGGACCAGGCCATTACAAATGACAAGATTGAGGCTGCGATTGTTTCTTTTGCTCCTCATAAGTCTCTGGGATTGGATGTTTACCCAGTTGATCGATATTACCTTACTTACTACGAGTGTATAACTTAGTTAGACGGGAGAGAAAACTACCATCTTCTATGAGAGAGAGGCATTGATAGTCCTATTACCTAAGGAGGGGAATGTGAATCCTATCGCCCCATTTCTTTGTCAATGTGGACGTCAAAATTTTGGCAAAAGTGTTGACAAGGAAGCTGCAGACTGTGATTACAAAGATAGTTGGAGCGGACCAAACAGACAAGATGATATAGATTTGAAATCTACATCAAACGTACTACACACTGCTAAGATTATTTAAAATGGGTAGGAGGGACTCTGCAACATGTCATAAATGTTCAGTGACTGAGGGGACATTCCTGCATATGGTCTGGGAGTGTGCTAAGGTCAGACCACTGTGGTCCCAAGTCACCCAATTTATAGCACACGTGTTTGATTTACCAAACATTTGTAGCCCACTTATTTGCCTCCTGGGGGTAATTGAGGATGATACAATGAATGTCACGCAAACCTTTTTGAGATTATTATTTTTTATGTCTGTAAATTGATAGTGTTACATTGGACACAAACGGTTTGGCAGCTTGGAAAAAAACTAGTGAATTATAATGTCCCACTATATGAATAGACATATGAAGCCAGAGGATGCCCTAAATAATTTCTGCAAATTTGATCTAGATGGATATAATCCATGGATATGGAAGACGACAGTCCTGGGGTGGTATAATTAGTGTATTGAGCATGATACATGGTCAAATTGTTCATTGTTATCTTAGATTATTGGATGCACTGGTACATGATATTGTATTGCTCCTAGTATGTTGAAAGATTGAGGAAGTTTAGGAGTTCACTCCACAAAGTTTGGTTTCAAATCTGTTCTCTTTCTGTGTTCCTTTTCTTTCCTGACTCTATTACTAAGAAGCAACATCGTATTGCTGCACTCAAAATAATACATGTGAAACTGCTATATGTACTTAAGGTATCTGTCTTATTATATTTACTGTATGGCTTTGCAGATAACATCTGATTAGCCATTTGGTTGTGCTACATTGTTCAATGTCTTGGTAGAACTGGATAATACTTACGGGCTCACTTTTGTTCTTATCTGTATATTCCCCTTAAGATTTTGTACCAGCAATTGTTTTTATACAGACCTGTTATGCTGTATATATTTGTGCATATGGCAATTAAACCCTTAAAAAAAACAAAATCTGCATGCACTGAAGAAAAAAAGTGCCTAAACTGGGCATAGTTCCAAAAGGGCAAGGAACCCAAAAGAGAGAGGGCAGATAATACCTTGTGGTTTAGAATTTTGCCTTTAGAGAAAAATTGAAAGGCCCATATTTACTTGTGTGGTCAAATATTAAGTGGCAATAAAGGAAGAAAAGAAAAAGAGGCAGATTTTCTGGCCATAGTAAGTTGCTAGCACTATTACTAGTTATCCACAGAAGGATTTTCAGGGAAGTTTAGAGAATTTAAATTTTAGTGCAATCAATGCTTTCACAGGGGCATATATGTGCCAATTGACCACCCTAGTGAGCAGACAAGCCCAGCAATATTACTGGAGGTTGGGGAGGCCCACTCCCCCTTTCTGCTTTGGGTATTCAAAATAAAATCTGAGCAAGAGCACTTATATATGGAAAAGAAAGATGTGGGGAGTTGAATGGGGATGGTCTGCAATTTTGTAAAGTAGGTGCGAATGGATATTCATTTTGAATAAAGCTGCTTTACCAAACAAAGAAATGTTGATGGTTGACCAGCACTTGAGACCTCCCAGGTGAAAATTTCTGCTATACAGTTCAGTAAGGTTGGTTGGAATCCGGATCTCTAAATACTGAATAGCGTCATTGTGCCAGCAAAAGGAAAAGTTGGATTGACATTGTTGGACTACAGTGGAGGGTAAGGAAACGTAGAGTGCACAAGATTTAGAGTAATTTATCTTCGGTTCGATAAAGGTTAGGTGAAGATAAAAAAGCAAAATATTGACTGCAAAAGCAACTAATTTGTGTTCCTTTTTAGGGAGGGACAGGGCTTTAACGTCGGTGGTGAATTTGTCAAGGGAAATAGGCTGTTCCAAATATTGGGCTTGATCAGCTGTAATGGTTGAAGAACACGATTGTGCGAGAAAGTGTCTGATAGCTATAGTGTATTGTGTGTTATATATATATATATATTCGAGAGAGAGAGCGAGATCTTGAAGATATTGAAACATATACTGTTCATTCTTAGTCAGGCTAGTGACAAGACCACTTAACACATCAAAAGGACACTTTGCTATGTTAATTTTATGCAATATCACCTTGGCACTTGGGTGCCAACTTGTTACATTTCAAAGGAGGTAATTTGCAAACTTGCAAGGTTGATAAAATGAAGATTGCTCAGTCAGACTTGAAAGGACTATCTAATAACATGAAAAGAGGTATTAAGTATGGTAAATAACATCCTTGTTTATCTAATTAATGGTAAAAGAATGCAGTTTAGGAAATATCTAGACAACTTGTATTAGACTTTATGACTGCAACTGTCCAAGCCGAAAAGGCATTACCTGTCACCATGAGGATCAAAGAGGCTTCTAAAAGTGGCCAATCAGAGTGCTTGTCATTCTACTGAATTGGAAGAATGTGTATATTAGGGAAGCTTCTTTTGGTTAAGTTGTGACAGGAGATAGTAAGTAATCTGAGGGTTGCATGAATATTCTAAATACCCTGTCATCTGCCTTGTTCGTACCTCTATTTTATGAACTGTCGCTGAACTTATTAATTTAATCTCCAAGTTTTGGTTCTGGATAACAATTCCGTGAAAGCCAGTGTTACAGTGATAGGATGGTATTCAGAAAGGAACTACTACTAGATTAGAACTGAAACCCTGCATGATTTAGAGTGAGTGTAAGCAGCATGATGTGCGATGGTGTACAGTTTATCTGTAAATTTAAGGATGTAATCAGACTGAAAGTGGGTTTTTCTAGAGAAACACTGTTTGAGCCTTATGTTTGTGAAGGACTGACACAATTCCCAGAAAGGAATCGCAAATTCTAAGGTCATTGAGGTTAAGCAATAGGTATTTTGGTGAAAAGGAATTGCAAGAGGGTGACATGGCAAATGAAAGAAAAAAAAATTGGCTGGGTCCAGGCTACCCAAAAAAAGTGGAGCTGATTATACTAGTGGAAAATCTATGGACATTGGTGAGGAGGGGTGGAGAGGAGAAGGCAGAGCAGTAAAAAGTAGCGAGAGAGAGGGAAAAAAAGGAGGGAAAAGGGGGGAGGAGAGGAGGAAAGCAGGAGACGCGGAGTGGAAGAAGAGAAGCAGTAGATTGGGAAGAGAGGCATAGGGTGAAGAAAGAAAGAAGATGAACAAGTAGTTCCGGAGGTGGAGGTATACCAGCTAATCCACCTAAAAAAGTAATGTATAGCCGGAAGGTCTGAAAACAATGGAGGGATTGCTGGGTGGGAACAAATGGTAGACTGGACCAGGTGTAAGGAGATTGCACAAATGAGGCTATGCTGGAATATTGTAGCAAGGAAAACCAGTAGTACAATCTGGGAAATGTAAATAAACAGTAATACAATGCAAACAAAACTTTAATTGAATGAATGCCTGAGGAGGTATGGCTGAGCACCTCTTCACCATTAACAACTTATCCAGTGTGCTAGGAGCATTATTAGAGCGTAACCAGTTCAACAATAAAACAGGTGGAAAAATATCAGAGTGGCAACATAAAGGGCTGGAGTAACCGTGCCAGGGGGAAACAGGGCAAGAGAATTTGAAGGTAAGTAAACGTATGGAGCTATAAAAGGAACGTGCCATCATTAAGTCTACAAATATGTGTATAATTGATCCACAAGGAGAGAGCCTCGGCCATCAATATTAGTGGTAAAGTGAGTAGAGGAGCCACTGCCCTCCCAGGCACTGAAACCCGCAGACTATGCAATGCAGTATCACCAGAAGAGAGCCAGTAAGGTACCGAATACCTACAAGGGAAGACACATCTTTTGGCAGGATCAACACTGGGAGCAGGGAAGGAGCATGTGATGGGAGATATGTGATATATGTCCTGGTGACATAGCCCTCCCCGACCCTTAGAGGTGAGACAGCACACATCCAAGGAAGTGATAAATGCTACATTAATGGTGCCTACACCCAGGAAATAAGAAAGGGGAGAGGGACTGGAACAAAGGGGAAGGAAAGGGAAGTAAGGGGAGAGGAAAGGGGGAGGGGGAAGGACGGATGGAAGGGAAGGGGAATTTGAGTAAAGAAACCCATCATCAAAAAGAGAAGTAATCATCCATCAGCAGGGTGACCTGAACAGGAGCAGAAGCATATCAGTGGGGGACCCACAGACAACCAATGACATACAGTATATAGGTCAGTTGTAGGGTACCCCAATGAGTGACCAGTATAGTCTCCACTCACATAAGCAAGATGATAAATTTAACATGACATTAAACAAAGAAAAATTGTAGTTGCTCAGAGCTAATTCAATAACCAGTTATAATTTATAGAAGTCATCTGTACTATGCCATTAGTTCTTTGTTGCAAGTAAGATCATCTCGCCAGCCACACGCAAATATGCGGCTGAGCCTTGACACTGAGTGGCCGCACATTTGCGTGCAATTAAGAAAAACATATGTGTTGAGAGAACGCGCCCTGCGCTCTCCCAGCACACATGTCCAGTACTCACAGAAAGGTCCCAATCATCTTTTTTGATAGAGAATTTCCTGATCATGTGACAGCCATGACTGCAAATCACGGTGGTCACATGAGCCTAAAACCCTGCCCCGCCTCCCGGCTTCTGAAATGCTTAAAGGGTCGGGAGGTGCCGGCGTCAAGGGCTTAAGGTGAAAGGCAATCCGACCCACCAAGCGGTCAAAATCAGAACTCTGTATTAATATGATATATACCTGTGAGAGATCTAAGCAACTGACAAAACAAAAAGAGGAGAAACCATAATTACAAGCATAAAACGGGTAAAAGGGCGTAAAAATTCAGGTAGTTTTAAATAAAGTTCTGCTGTCCAGTACTCAGTATAGTTGGATAATTTAACGGGGGGGGGGGGTGTAGGTTAACTAGGATAGGCAGCAGAATCCCATGAGAAGAGCCAGAAAGACATACAGTATTCAGGGATCCAATGTTCCAAAAGAGGTTGTAGACGGTGTCCAAGCTGACCATCTGAAAAGCAAGGGAGACCCCAGGTGGAACAGGATGAGCAAGTTCGGCTTCAGTCCTCACAGGATCAGAGGGGAGAATCCTGTCCTGTCACTTTCCCCATAACCATAGGTGACACTATGCTGACTAATGGAGAGGAGCCAACAATGGCCTCCTCTGTCAGGTATAGAAAGTTGTGAATAATCTCTAAATAGGAATAACAAAAGGGGGAGCCCTATGTATGAAGAGTATTACAGTAATGAGTAGTAGTGGTAGTGGGCATCAGGTTTAGCAAGGCAAGACTTCAGGTAGGCTTGTGGGGAGCATCTTTCCTCTGGAGAAAACTAGGATTGCCTTTTACAGTCCGAAGATGGGACCATAGGAAGAGGTTTACAATTGCCATGTGTGCTCAGATAGTGAGGTTTATGAGGTGCATAGAGTCATATTTATAGGTAGCCTAAAAGCTTGCAGGCATCTGTTAGGATGGAACAATCAAGCAAGTGGGGAGTCAAAATTATCAGAACTTCAAACGGGAGGCCAACAGGCACAGGAAAATAATACTCATCTGAGTGTGTAAAGAGCTTTTAGATATCCAGCCATCCTTGGCACTGGGCTGGCGAAGAATCTGGGCTGCAAGGATCTGTGTCCCTCTTGGAAGGGAGGGAAGCTGGAGGTGTTGAGTCCACTCTATGTCAGTGGGCATGATGTCTCTGCGTTTTTGGAGAAGAGTTGCTGGAGACCGATACCCAAGGCTTAACTGGAAAAAAGAGAATACCAATTTGGTAGATCCACTTGTGGTATGTCCAGGTTGTCACAAAAGGCAGGTAGGTCTTCTCAGGTGCACAGGAAGGCTGTTCTTACATGAGCAGTAGCTGAGAGACAAAATGAGAACCACCATCAGTAAGTAATTCCCCGGCCCTCAGTGTGTCCAGCAAGGGGCGAAGTGCACACCTGTTCTGGAGAGATGTGGGAAAGGTCTTGGAAGAGTTTAATCCCTGAATCAATATACATGATGTGCACCTACTCCCATGCTTTATGGAGAATCTCTTCCTTTAAAGAATAATTGAAAAGGCAATGTATAACATCCCTAGGGGGGATCACTGTCTTGTTCCCTATGTTTTAGACCCTGTGGATCTGCTTCATTTCAACTGGATTGTGCGCTGGACAAGCTAGCAGCTCATTAAAGATGGTGGCAATCGAATGGATATTGGAGTGGAGGTCTGAGATAGCAGCCAACAAGGTGCTTTTAATGTCTACTGTGTGCATGTCCAGGAGACTTGGTAACTGTGTAGAGGCACCAAAAGAGCCTGCTCCATCGTCTCACACAAGTCATCTTGGATCATGGTCAAACCATGCCCTTCTATTTGTTATTTTAAGTTTATACCCCCCCCCCCCCCCCAAAAAAAATGTATAAAAACTTGCTTTTTCTGTGAGATATCAGGAATAACTACTTATATGTTTGCTTTAAAGATAAGCTCCAGGCAGATATTAAAGCCCAACCCTGGGCATTTGATAAGGACCTTCAGCCTCCTTATCTCTGCAGTACTATATACCACCATGAGAAAGCCCAGCGTCGTTCAACCCAAAAGACTGAAAACATACTATAAATTAACCGTTTATAGACTTTGCCGGTGTGGGCTAACATACTTGTACAGCCCGCATTGGTGACTCCTACATGACTCACAGAGCGTGTACCCGGGAGCCCGGAGATCGCTATATTGCCCAGATACAGTGGATCACATTACCGCTGTGTCCGGGGGATCACACAATGTTTTACCTTGTGATTGCTGTGTCTAATCACAGCAATAACATAATAAACACTAGTACATGAAATTAAAGATCCTTTTAAGGCATGTGGTTCCTTCAAGGGGCATGCACCAGTGTCTTTTACAAGTAAATATCTCCTAAACGGTGCACGTTTAGGAGATATTAACAGTACCTACAGGTAAGCCTTATTATAGGCTTACCTGCAGGTACCAGTGAAAAGACCGACTTTACTACACTTTAATCTTTCTAGGAAAAAGATAAACATACTCTGGTGCTTTTTCTGTTATTATTATTATTATTATTATTATTATTATTACTATAGTATTGGATTTATATAGCACACCAGAGTGTTCAGCACTTTACAGAATAAAAAGAGACAGTACAATACAATTTAAGACAAGAGGGTTAGGTGGGATTTGCTCCTGATTGCTTACAATCTAAAAGGAGTGGAAAATAATTAGGTTAAGGGTGTGCTGATGGAAAAAGTAAAAGTACAATTTTTAGGTGGAGGCATGATAGCCTTCTCTAAAGAGATTCATTTTCAGGGATTGCCTAAAAGTAGACAGAGTAAGACAGCTGAAGTACTTGAGATATATGAGGTATGGAGTTCCAGAGAGTGGGAGAGGCTCTAGAGAGGTCCTGGAGGTGAACATGAGAGGATGTGACAAGGAAATAGAGAACAGGAGTCTCAGGAGAAGCAAAGCTGATGGTCTGGGTCATATACTGAGACAAGGTTGGTGATGTCGCTCAGGATAGAGCTGTGGGTGACTTTGCATGTTGGTGTTACAAATTTTATTTGTCGGTCAAGCAGAAACCAGTGAAGAGATTGGCAATTGGCAGAGGGATTGTGGAACACTGAATGGTTGGCAAGATGAATAAGTCTAGCAGCAGAATTCATGATGAAATGAAGGTCAGATAGCCCGTGTAAAGGAGAAAGGGACATGAGGGGGGGGGGGGGGTCGTTATGAGTTTACTTTTTGAAAAATGGTGTTTGGTTTTGAAAAGTGGTGGGACCTACCACCTGATATGTCAGTTAGTAATTTGGTGGTGTAAAGGGGTGATCGGGAGCAGAGTGATACATTTTGGTGTCATCAGCATAGAGATTGTATTGTAAACCATGGAAGGTTACCATTTGAGGCAGAAAGGAGGTGTAGATCGAGAATTTGGAAACAAGCCATTAAGGGACCCTTATGAAAAGAAGAAGAGGAAAAGAAAAGATAAATTTTGTATCTGACGCTGAAGACAGACTGAGATAGGTAGGAGGGGAACTAAAATCAGTGTCCTGGAGGTCATGGAAGTGGAGTTTTTTTGAGGAAGAGCAGAGGGTTACAGTAACTGTATTAAAGGCAGTATAATATTGAATTCAGTCCGGAGACCCAAAGCTATTAAATCCCTGAATGCCAGAAATCCAGAGATCTCCCTGCAGTGAAGTTATCTACAGGATCCAGCAGCTTTTACAATGTGGGATGTATTTCCTTACAGGCAAGTTAGGTCAATATAGATATAGGGTTAAAGATAAATTTTAGCTAAATATTAGCTGTATGCAGGGGTGAACTGACAACTCATGGGGCCCCTGGGCAATAGGGGATCATGGGGCCTCTGTGTCCTTGCCCAAACTCAAAAAAGCCTATGAGCCTATAAGGTACCAGGAGCATCTCATGGGGCCCCCTACTGACCCCGGGCCCTCGGGCAGTGCCCGAGTTTCCAAATGGTCAGTCTGCCCCTGGCTGTATGGCATTATTAACTCCCTGCCAAAATGACATTTTTATCATTTGTTTTTCCTTTGGTACATTTTCCCCTGGGCAGTGCTCAGTCCCCAATGCATTTTTGACAATCTTCAGCCTACAAAATGGCCATGACTGCTTTTTTAACATTGACTTGAATGGGGTTCGGATTAAGTACCCAAGCTTTAGTCATGCTCTACAAACCTGTCTTGGACCAAACCCAGGTAATGTTAATCTCTTCTTAATGACAGGTTTCAAAATAAATAGCTGAACTACTGTCAAATCTTTGATTACATACATTCCTTTCTCATCCGCTAAAACTGTCTTTATAATCATAGCTCTAATTGATTAGTCTCTATCAAGCTTAAATGGTTTATGGCTGTTGTTTTGTCAGGATATGCTTAGGACAACCAGCAGTGATTAGCTGCACCTGTCTAATCTGTATATTGTATGCCCATGATTAAATGCAACATATGTGATCAAGCACAACTTGTCTAACTTTTTGCTGAGGTTTGCAAATTCTATTTGGATTTAAGCATTAGTAATCTGTTTAGATTTTAGTCTCTTTGAATCTAACTTACAATTGTATATAGGTATGCTATGGTGCAAAGTGAGACACCTAGGAATTGTTTTACTAAAAGCAAATGGGCTGTTAACTTTGCAAGGGAATTTTCACCAGTGCTTAGTGAATGTGGTAAAATTTAACTTTGCAAAAAATACCCAATCACCAGCAAGGAAAATACAATTTTTTTTTTTCAAATGTCAGATGGTGGAATTCATTTGAGTTTTACCTCATTCACAAAGCTATGGGGATAGTTCTCTCGCAAAGTGCAACTTTTCTTGTGAAGTGAACAACCCATTTGCTTTGGTATTCAACCCCATTGTCTCTTCAACAACCTGATGGACTTTTGTTGTACCTAAACAGGGGCAAACACTCCAGGTCATGAGGTCAAATTGCAAAATGTTGATGGGGTCTATCAAGACTTTTTTCTCAAGCCTTACCTTCTGACCAAAAGTGTCAGAGGCAGGGGCGGACTGACCATTTGGAAACTCGGGCACTGCCCGAGGGCCTGGGGTCAGTAGGGGGCCCCATGAGATGTCCCTGGTACCTTTTTCATAGGCTTTTTTGAGTTTGGGCAAGGGCACATGGGCCCCATGATCTCCTATTGCCCGGGGGCCCCATGAGTTGTCAGTCCGCCCCTGGTCAGAGGTGTGGGTCTCTTGCAATAATTTGTGAGTGGTGGCAGCCTGTGTGTGTGTGTTTTCCTTTGCCAGGATTGTGGGACTTGTGTTTTCATGGTTATAGAGTGCTGGTAAATTTTCACAAATCCACAATTTTCATTTTTTTGTTTGTCATCTTCCTCCTGCCCATGACACTAATGTTATGATTAAACATCCCAAAGGCATCTTGCGAGCTTCATTGAATTTCAGTATATCCAGTGTTTGGAAATAACTAGGCATAATTTAACATAAAATGAATATTATTCTTCATGTGGCTATAGCGGTGCAGTTTTAAAGGACAAGGGTTTTTAAATTAAATAATGTTCAGTTGCTATATGCAAAACATGGTATATAGGTGACCCTTCAATAACTAAAATGTACAAGCAAAAGTAACATTTTTAGGCTTCTCTATATGACAGCAAGCTTTGTGCATTTATTAGGAACTTTTGAGGAAATCTGCTCTTGCACATTAGTTTGATGGATGAATATTTGGAAACCATTCTTTTTGAACAGCTGGGTGCATATTTTACATAAGCATGTGTAGTTCATCATTTTACTATAAGATGGAATTGTGTGTGCTCATTATAAAACATTTGCCACTGTGCACTTTATGTTAATATAAAGTCATAATACGCAAATATGGTAATGTTTGCTGATATTCCAGAAGGAAATAAACACTTTCTATTGCCTTCAGCTACAGTCTGCTATCATTTGTATGCGCCCTGACTATCAACTGCTGACATGAAATAGGAGTACATAAAAAAAAAAGAATGGTATGGGTCATTTGCTATTTCCCCTTATGAGCATTATTTAATTAGACCTAGAATAAAACAATATGGATACTTAGAAGAACTCATGTTAACTGATTCTAAAGAATCTGTGATACTACATTAATTTAAATATAAACTGTATGTTTTTACTGATACATTGTGCATGCATAAATTCAGGCATGGTTTTCCAACTGTATTTAGAATCAAGTCATTTTTCAGTAAATGATAAGCAAATACTTCAAACTTTCTATCTTCAGTTACTTGCTCTATATTAAAAATGGTATTGGTGAAGTGGTAATAATCATATACTGTATTCTGTGCTGACAAAAGATTCAGCTGCTACTTTCTTGATTCTTGATATCTCGTCAGCAGAAGCTTGCTGCTCAATTAAAGTGGTAGTAAAGCCTACCTTGTTTAGAAGACATTTACTGTCCCTACAGGTAAGCCTTATATTAGGGTACCAAAGGATACACTAATAAATATATATATATATATATATATATATATATATATAACTCAATCTATCACACTGGCTTAAATGTGAACAATACAAAATGTGCAAACATGCATGATAAATACTTAATAAATATATTTTAAATAACAGTTTTCTGATAGAGTTTACCCTAAGTGGATGTTAGATATATCCTATGCTATAGCCAAGACCAATAACAGGATGGATTTTCTAAGAAAGAATAGATGTAAATTATTGGATTATTGGATTATTATTTGATAGAAGAAATAAATTGACTCTTTCAATGCCATTCAGGCTGGAGTTTGGACATATTAAAAGCATGGACAGATATTTCACCCTTCAATATATTGACCAGACATGTATGGAATTACTTAAGGATGGTATTGATGTACTGTAGTCTCAAGAAGAGCACTTACATTGAGCAATTTTCTCTCCTCAAGCTTCTTTAATCCTTTTAGCATTAATTAACCACTTGGCTGCACTTTAAGGGCAATTACAGATGTGGGTGTTTTGGCTGTCCCTGTCGTTCCCATATATTAGGGAGGGATTTGGTATAGGGCACCGCAAATGGCAGGAGCTTTAAAATTAATTTATTTTTTTTAATCGTAACACTCAGTATGTTGTTTAAGATATAAACTGCAGATTGTGTCATATTCAGTATGTAGGTTGAACTATTAGATGGTTAAGGGAACACCTTTGCAACCAAATTATAATATTGACAAACAGCATTCTACTAATGTTGTTAGACATTTAAAAAATTTCCATTCTGGTGATATTTATGCAGTGTCAATTCAAGTGATTGATAAGGTGATATCCCCCGTTTCTTATACAGGACAGAGGTCTACTGGATATTACATTTACAGACCTGTAAGTTGGGTGTACTCAATTTTGAGTTGGACGTAACTCACTCTTATTAGTGACTTTGGTCCTGGTCTCCCTCCTGCATGAGATGTCTAGTTCTTTTGGTTTATGTAGTTTTTCCTGCAATTTGTTTATTTTGTGTTCTTTGTGGTTTTGTTTTAGTTTTTTTTTTTCATTTCTTTGTGGTTTTTCTTTTTTTCTTTTTCTTTTTTGTTCTTTATTTTTGTTTTTTTTAATCCAGTGTTTGTCCATGAATTTAAATAATTTCATTATTTTGTGCACTGTAATATGTGTATTTTAATTAGGATGGCATTTAAGGGGTTAAACTGCTGCTTGAGTTTTGTTGTACTCATTGATGTTCATGGGTATTTAAGATGTAACATTCTCAACTGTTGTTCATTATTAGTAAGTACTATTCAAAGCGAAACACATCGACTCATCCCATTGTGCCTCTGGTGCTTGTTTTTCATAATAAAGTGTATTGCATTGTCCATTTCATTCATACTGGCTTACAATGCAAACAATATAAAATACGTAAACATACATGATAAATACACAATAAATATATAAAAAACTTGGGGCAATATGGCTTCTTAAATCTCTAGGTGTGCGGAAAATGACATCTGGTCTATCAGGGATAGCATCCGACAAAACAGGGTCTTTTCGGAGAATACCCCAAACATAACCTTACCCTTTATTCTTCCACCCTCATTATCATATTTCAATTTTGATACACAAATTATTCCCATCGCAGTGCTCTTTTTCTAGACTTCTTGCAGGCTTTATATTCAAGCTTCCTATCATACCCGTTCTCTGAGAATTTTTTTCTTGAGAACAAGACTCTGGCCACTGAAGTCTTGTAAGCCGGTAACATGTCCTAAGTCTACAAAACTGTCGCAAAGGGATATTTCTGACCCACCTAGGCTGATGGTGACTAAGGGCAGGTAGATATGAATTGCTACTGAATGCTTAAAATACGTTCTGGAAATTATATGATAATCAACGTCAATCATGAGCTCCAAGTCTAAGACCAACCTCTAGCTGTCCACCACATCTGTAAACTCAATGTTAAAGGGGTTGGTCTGACAATACTGGTTCAATTGTGATTTGGTTCCATCCCAGATAATTAGAATATAAGCAATGTAACAGGCATATAGGACCAGGTTTTGCCTCAAAGGCATTATTGTTCCATATATTGGATTGTCATTGTGGTGCCTATATTTAAAAAGGGATGAAAATCTTTACCAAGTGATTATAGACCTGTTAATTTAACATCTATAGTTAAGAAGACACTGGAGAGTTTAATAAAAGACCACATAGATGAGTTCTTGCTGGAAAAAATATTTTAAGCAACAGACAGCATGGATTCATGAAAGACAGAAGTTGTCAAACAAATCTGATTTCTTTTTATGAGGAGGTGAGCAAAACCTTGGACAGAGGGGTGGCGGTGGACGTGGTATACTTTAATTTTGCAAGAGCGTTTGACACAGTTCCCCACACATGGCTAATGTGTAAGATAAAGTCTATGGCAGCAATGGGCAAACTACGGCCCGCGGGCCGTTTACGGCCCGACGGACCCTTTAATCCGGCCCGCAGCCAGGGCAGGCAAACATTGGCTGTCAGGATGTGTGTAGGCGGGGCAGCGTGACGAACGTGAGGGGAGCTAGGCTCCTCTCACAGTCCGCCCTGAAGACCGGAACGGCGCGGGAACACGGAGAGAGGAACGCGCGGAGCAAAGGTAAGTGAATTGACACAGGGGGGACTTGGCTTACTACTTGGGGGGGAATAGTACTGTGGGGGATGAAATACTATATGAGGGATGAATTAATATGGGGGATGAATTAATATGGGGGATGAATTACTATAGGGGGGATGAATTACTATAGGGGGGATGAATTACTATAGGGGGGATGAATTACTATAGGGGGGATGAATTACTATGGGGGATGAATTACTATATGGGGGATTAATTACTATGCTTACTATGGGGGAATATTACTATACTTACTATGGATGGCATGGTAGTGGCTGGGCCGGCCAGCAGCTAGTGGGGGGCGGGGCTGTGGGGGAGTATGGATTGAGCCAAGAAGAAAGCACTGCGCAGTCTCATTTGGTGACTGGTGGCGATTGTGCGGCCTGCATCTTTTCCCCTGCTACACAGTAAGTAGTGGTTGTTAATTTTAATTTAATTTATATTAATTCACACATACACATCATTCATCTACTCTTGGTCTAGCCCCCGGGTCCAATATATGAACCCATTGCGGCCCTCAAGTCAAAAAGTTTGCCCACCCCTGGTCTATGGGCTTGGAAAAATCCGTATGTAAATGGATAGAAAACTGTCTAAAAGATTGTATTCAGAGAGTAGTGGTTAATAATTCATACTCTGAATGGTCTAGGGTTGTTAGTAGTGTACCCCAAGGTTCAGTGTTGGGACCCTTACTTTTTAATATATTTATAAATGATATAGAGTCTGGTATTAAAAATACCATTTCAGTCTTGCAGATGACACCAAGCTTTGCAGTGGAATAACGTCCTTACAGGATGTCTACAACTTACAAGCCGACCTCAATGCACTGTTTAATTGAGCAACTATGTGGCAAATGAGGTTTAATGTTGATAAATGTAAGGTCATGTACCTGGGGGCTAAGAATATGCATGCATCCTTCATACTAGGGGGAGTACAACTTGGGGAATCAATGGTGGAACAGGAGGAAGGGTCAGCCACACACCAGAGGATTGATGAATATAGTGTATATTTATTTATCCATAGGACACACAAAACACCAGGACATGAATACAGGACCTGTTAACACATTTTACATGACCTTGTTTTTAATCATAATCTGGAGAAGGATCTGGGAGTTCTGGTAGAGCATAAGCTTCATAATGGCATGCAATGCAAAGCTGCGGTTTCTAAAGCGAGCAAAATCCTATCTTGTATTAAACGAGAGAGAGATATCATTCTACCCCTGTACAAATCATTAGTAACACCTCATCTGGAATATGCAGTTCAGTTTTGGGCACCAATTTACAAGAAGAACATTGGGGAACTGAAGAAAATGAAGAGAAGGAAAATCAAACTGATAAGAGGCATGGAGGAGCTCCGCTATGAGGAAAGATTTGAGGAACTGAATTTATTTTCTCTTGAGAAGAAGAGATTAAGGGGTGATATGATCAATACATCTGTGGCTCATATAGTGAACTTGGTGTAGAGTTTTTCACTCTGAGGTCAGAGGACAAGGAGGCAATCTTTATGTCTGGAGGAAAATAAATGTAATCTCCAAACACGGAAAGGTTTCTTCACAGTGAGAGCTGTGAACATGTGGAATAGACTCCCTCAAGAGTTGGTTCTGGCCAGCTCAGTGGATTTCTTCAAAAAAGGCCTGGATTCTTTCTTAGATACGCAGAATATACTGGATACTAACATTTATAGGGAAAGTTGATCCAGGGAAGCGACCCTGGCCCCCATTGCGGTACCCTTAATCTGTCTATAGAAGTCACCTAGAAAGGTAAAATAGTTGTGTGTCAATAGAAATTCAATACACTGGACTAAAAAGGCAACTTGTCTTGGATTTATACTCTTATCGTGTACCAAAAAGTTTTGTACTGCCTGTTACTCATATTCATGTTTAATACACATATATCAAAAGGGCACATCTAATGATAGCCATCTATTCCCAGTCTCCTAATGATAGTTTGACAAAATGTCCAGCATGTGGCTTGAATTTTTAATATAAGAAGGTCATTGCATCAGATGCTGTAAAAAATATAGCTCCTTCTATTGCTGCTTAGACTATCAACACTGTCCAGACGGTCTATACCTGCAATTATAGGTCTGCCTGGAGGATTGTCACAACTCTTATACACTTTAGGAATGTGTTAAAGTTGGGTGAGAGAAAATGGCCTGTATAGAGTCCACCACTCTTGCTTGCTAAGGATCTTCTTTTCCAATACTTGATCTAACACTTGATGGCTCAATTGGATCTTCTGTGAATCTTTCATACCTTCTTACATCTCCCAATAGCTTCATGGCTTTGGCCAAATAGGCCTCCCTGTCCTGAATAACCAGGCTTTTTCCTTTATCCTTCTGTCTGGTTATAATAACAGAATTAGATTGTAAAGACTGGAGGGACTCCTTTTCCTGGGGGATAGAGATGAGGTATGATCTTTCCTAGCTCTTTCTCACATTCTGGTAAACTCTGATTAGACCACCTCATAAAATGAAGGGATAAAGTTCTCCTTTGCCCAGTGGGGATGGAAAACAGATTTTGGTCTAAAATGGGTATGAATAATTGGACTTAAATCCTCATAATCACATATGATGATTAAGACAATAAATCAATTGCCTGAGCTCCCTCTGACCATAATTCCTCCAACATAGACAAAACTTCATAATCCTGATCTTCTAAATCATCCATGCTAACTTCAAGACAATCCTTTCCAGATTTGTTAGCATTCTGTTTGTTTTATAGTGCTCCCCATGCACTCTTTTTCTCCTTCTCTTCCACAAGGGAGCAGCCAATTTTTTTACTGCTGCTAATGCCCCATTTCCTCCTTTTCTTCCTCATGTTATATACAAAAATATGTGATCCCTAAAAGATATAATATATATAAAAATATAATATGTAATTATCCATATGTGCTGGTAGAGGGAGCTAGTCCACAAGGAATCAAAAGACAAAGGGTCCGGCCAGACCATGGAGAGTTTATAGAAGTCCACACAGTTGGCTGTGCATTAGGATAAGCAGCTCCACCAGAAACTAGAATGATTTCTAAAAAATAATAAACATAGGGGGGCACAAGATAAGTGTAGCATAAAAGGGCAGCTTTCTTAATAAAGCCAATTGCAAACTCACATACCACAATATGCAATGCACTTATCATGAATCTTAAGTAGGAATCTGTCCACCCAATGAGTCTCTCTCAGTAACAACAGCCAATCCTGGAAGTATGTGGAACCACCCTGGAGTGTGGAACTGGAAGTGACGTCACGAGCGTAGGCTGGTAACCATGATAATGCATTTTGAATAGCACTGGCTCCTTTGTTAAACCAGATCTTTCTGTTATTTCTACAACTGACCTAAAAGACATCTGGAGAGCACCAGTATAATCACACTTAGATTGTGCCTGATCAGAAGGTGTGTTATAGGCTGCATTGGGACCAGTAATGTAATCACACTAGGGTTGTGCCTGTGTGCTATCAATACTACTGTCATATTTGGCCATATGGGTCATGCTCTGTTGGGAATCATAAGTAGGAGGGGTGAAGAGCTAGCGCTCACTGCAGAAGTATGGCTCTGATGTTTACAGCCATGAGACCAGCGTTTAGTCTGTTTATTGTGGGTGTGAGGATTAGAGGAATTAAGGGATTTAGTAGATGCTGTAGATGACTGAGAGCAGTAGGTGCCTGTCCTCTGAGGCTGTAAGAACAATTCTTGTTAATATTATTATTAGCAAAAAAGCAGTACATCTAGGGTAATGGCCAACCTGTATAAGGGAAGGACTATGGGACTGAACACTTCTTTTCCAACAGAACACCCTCCTTAGATTGTAATCATCCAGATCCTGTTTAAACATCACTATGTTACCCTTGAAAAGAGAGTCCTCCCTTTTCTTGGTTCTGAACCAACTGTAGGGTAAATGTGGAACCATTCCATTGAATTCAGAAATAAGTATTCTAATTTTTTTAAACTGAAAATCAGATTTCTTTTGTCTCTGTGTAATCAGAGTCTGTGTCCACTACTGAGTGCAGAATTTGGGCCCAATCATGAACCAAATCATTGGCCAAGAATAAACACCATTTGACCACTCTGAAGTCCTGGGTGGAGATTTTGGAACTAAGACACTGTTCTAAGAAAAATTTATCCCAGCAATGATAGTTAATAGACACAATGAGATCTTCAATCTTGTGGATCCTAACACTCAGCTCTTTAACTGTGCAACCAGATGGGTCATTATTGTCAGAAAAAAATGTAATGGGAAAAAGTGACTATAGGTCAGCTAATATATCATACTTGGCTGCCTCTATTTACTATATTTTCTATATACAGGTGAAACTCCAAAAATTAGACTATCGTGCAAAAGTTCATTTATTTCAGTAATGCAACTTAAAAGGTGAAACTAATATATGAGAGACTCATTACATGCAAAGCAAGATAGTTCAAGCCGTGATTTGTCATAATTGTGGTGATTATGGTTTACAGCTCATGAAAACCCCAAATCCACAATCTCAGAAAATTAGAAAATTATTGTGAAAAGGTGCAATATTCTAGGTTCAAAGTGTCCCACTCTAATCAGCTAATTAAGCCATAACACCTGCAAAGGGTTACTGAGCCTTTAAATGGTCTCTCAGTCTGGTTCAGTAGGAATCACAATCATAGGAAAGATTGCTGACCTGACAGTTGTGCAGAAAACCATCATTGACACCCTCAATAAAGACGGGAAAGCCTCAAAAGGTAATTGCAAAAGAAGTTGGATGTTTCCAAAGTGCTGTATCAAAGCACATTAATAGAAAGTTATGTGAAGGGAAAAGTGTGGAAGAAAAAAGGTGCACAAGCAGCAGGGATGACTGCAGCCTGGAGAGGATTGTCAAGGAAAAGGCTATTCAAAAGTGTTGGGGACTTTCACAAGGAGTGGACTGAGGCTGGAGTCAGTATATCAAGAGCCACCACACAGAGATGGATCCTGGACATGGGCTTCAAATGTCGTATTCTTCTTGTCAAGCTGCTCCTGAACAAAAAACAACATCAGAAGCGTCTTACCTGGGCTAAAGAAAAACAGACCTGGTCTGTTGCTCAGTGGTCCAAAGTCCTCTTTTTCTGATGAGAGCAACTTTTGCATCTCATTTGGAAACCAAGGACCCAGAGTATGGAGGAAGAATGGAGAGGCACATACTGCAAAATGCTTGAAGTCCAGTGTGAAGTTTCCACAGTCAGTCTGTTGATTTGGGAAGCCATGTCATCTGCTGGTGTTGGTCCACTGTGCTTCATTAAGTCCAAGGTCAACGCAGCCGTCTACCAGGAGATTTTGGAGCACTTCATGCTTCCTTTCGCAGACGAGCTTTATGGGGATGCTGACTTCATTTTCCAGCAGGACTTGGCACCTGCCCACACTGCCAAAAGCACCAAAACCTGGTTCAATGACCGTGGGATTACTGTGCTTGATTGGCCAGCAAACTCGCCTGACCTGAACCCCATAGAGAATCTATGGGGAATTGCCAAGAGAAAGATGAGACATGAGACCGAACAATGCAGAAGAGCTGAAGGCCGCTATTGAAGCATCCTGGTCTTTCATAACACCTCAGCAGTGCCACAGGCTGATAGCTTCCATGCCACACCGCATTGAGGCAGTAATTGCTGCAAAAGGGGCCCAAACCAAGTACTGAGTACATATGCATGCTTATACTTTTCAGAAGTCCAATATTGTTCTATGTACAATCCTTGTTTTATTGATTGCATGTAATATTCTAATTTTCTGAGATTGTGGATTTAGGGTTTTCATGTAGGCCATAATTAGAGATGAGCGAATCGAAGTATCCGAAGTGGAATTCGAGTCGAATATCGGAAAAATTTCGATTCGTGCCGAATCCGAAAAACAGCCTAATTCGGACGCGCGAATCGAAATTTTTCCGAAAATGGCGGCTGACATGTGCGGCGACGGAGCGGGGATGTCGGGGAAGGCGCGTAGACAAGGCGCGCTGCCCCATAATGCATGCCTCAACGACATGTGATCGCATCAGCCAATCAGCAGCCAGCCAGCCAGCACTGTGTAATGGTCGAGGTATATATAGCGGCCATTTTGGAAATCTTCATTTGCCTGCAGTCATTGAACAGAGGCAGACCGCTCTGTACTAGGGACAGGGACAGAGTTAGGGCCACAGAAACGAGAATTGGGGACAGAGAGAAGTTACTTAGGGACAGAGAACCATTACTCAGGGACACAGACTTGTTAATGAGGGCCACAGAATCGTTATTTAGGGACAAAGAAACGCTAGTTAGGGCCACAGAATTCATACTCAGGGACAGACAGAATTTTCACTCAGTGCCAGAGAATTGTTACTTAGGGCCACAGAAACGTTATTAGGGCCACAGAATTTTTACTCAGGGACAGACAGAATTGTTACTGAGTGCCAGAGAATTGTTACTCAGGGACAGACAGAATTGTTACTGAGTGCCAGAGAATTCTTACTCAGGGCCACAGAATTCATTCTCAGGGACAGACAGAATTGTTACTCAGGGACAGACAGAATTGTTACTGAGTGCCAGAGAATTGTTACTCGCACAGACACAAAATTGTTACTTGCACAGACACAGAATTGTTACTCGCACAGACACAGAATTGTTACTGAGTGCCAGAGAATTGTTACTCAGGGACAGACAGAATTGTTACTGAGTGCCAGAGAATTGTTACTCAGGGACAGACAGAATTGTTACTGAGTGCCAGAGAATTGTTACTCAGGGACAGACAGAATTGTTACTGAGTGCCAGAGAATTGTTACTCGCACAGACACAAAATTGTTACTTGCACAGACACAGAATTGTTACTCGCACAGACACAGAATTGTTACTCAGGGCCACAGAATTCATACTCAGGGACAGACAGAATTGTTACTGAGTGCCAGAGAATTGTTACTCAGGGACAGACAGAATTGTTACTGAGTGCCAGAGAATTGTTACTCAGGGACAGACAGAATTGTTACTGAGTGCCAGAGAATTGTTACTCGCACAGACACAAAATTGTTACTTGCACAGACACAGAATTGTTACTCGCACAGACACAGAATTGTTACTCAGGGCCACAGAATTCATACTCAGGGACAGACAGAATTGTTACTGAGTGCCAGAGAATTGTTACTTAGGGACAGACAGAATTGTTACTGAGTGCCAGAGAATTGTTACTCAGGGACAGACAGAATTGTTACTGAGTGCCAGAGAATTGTTACTCAGGGACAGACAGAATTGTTACTGAGTGCCAGAGAATTGTTACTCGCACAGACACAAAATTGTTACTTGCACAGACACAGAATTGTTACTCGCACAGACACAGAATTGTTACTCAGGGCCACAGAATTCATACTCAGGGACAGACAGAATTGTTACTGAGTGCCAGAGAATTGTTACTCAGGGACAGACAGAATTGTTACTGAGTGCCAGAGAATTGTTACTCAGGGACAGACAGAATTGTTACTGAGTGCCAGAGAATTGTTACTCGCACAGACACAAAATTGTTACTTGCACAGACACAGAATTGTTACTCGCACAGACACAGAATTGTTACTCAGGGCCACAGAATTCATACTCAGGGACAGACAGAATTGTTACTGAGTGCCAGAGAATTGTTACTCAGGGACAGACAGAATTGTTACTGAGTGCCAGAGAATTGTTACTCAGGGACAGACAGAATTGTTACTGAGTGCCAGAGAATTGTTACTCAGGGACAGACAGAATTGTTACTGAGTGCCAGAGAATTGTTACTCAGGGACAGACAGAATTGTTACTGAGTGCCAGAGAATTGTTACTCGCACAGACACAAAATTGTTACTTGCACAGACACAGAATTGTTACTCGCACAGACACAGAATTGTTACTCAGGGCCACAGAATTCATACTCAGGGATAGACAGAATTGTTACTGAGTGCCAGAGAATTGTTACTCAGGGACAGACAGAATTGTTACTGAGTGCCAGAGAATTGTTACTCAGGGACAGACAGAATTGTTACTGAGTGCCAGAGAATTGTTACTCGCACAGACACAAAATTGTTACTTGCACAGACACAGAATTGTTACTCGCACAGACACAGAATTGTTACTCAGGGCCACAGAATTCATACTCAGGGACAGACAGAATTGTTACTGAGTGCCAGAGAATTGTTACTCAGGGACAGACAGAATTGTTACTGAGTGCCAGAGAATTGTTACTCGCACAGACACAAAATTGTTACTTGCACAGACACAGAATTGTTATTCGCACAGACACAGAATTGTTACTCAGGGCCACAGAATTCATACTCAGGGACAGACAGAATTGTTACTGAGTGCCAGAGAATTGTTACTCAGGGACACCTAATCGTTGAATTAAATAGTATGTCAGACAACATGCAGAGGAGTGGCAGAGGAGGCAATGTTTTAGGAGCGAGCAGACGTGGCAGCAGAGGAAGGGGTCGAGGCAGCAGTATTCGCAGCCAGAGGCCAGTGCTCCCGGTGTCATCCAGCGGTCGTGTCTCCACCGACAACCCTGCCGTCATTGATTGGTTGGCTCGGTCGTCTTCCTCTTCCCAGGTCACCTCTGACACCTACAGCCAACGGTCGGTGGGTACGTCAGACACAACCGTTAGTTGGCATGGCCCGGGACCAAGCCCACTGAAATCACGTGTCCTCTACCTGCCCCTGTCCTTTGCTGTTCCCTCACCAAGCGAAGTATCGCATGCTGTGGGCTCAGCCCCACTGTACAGTGAGGAAGAGCTAACAGAGGGCGGTCAGGAACGGGGGGAGACATCGGCCTTTTCAGCAGCCAAGCGAACAAGTACTGGCGAGGAGAGTGGCTCGGTAGCCGGTCTAGAGACAGGTCTGTCTCCTGACCCAGACGCAGCCGAGGGGGCTAGTAGTGAGGCGGAGACCCTACTTGATGATGAGGAGGTTGATCGCACTTGGCAGCCTCGTCGTCATCAGGCAATTTCTTCCGCATCATCAGGAGAAGAGGGTGGCAGCTTGGCAGCGAGCAAAACAGTCGGTGGGTTGCCCAGGAGACAGCAGCAGGGTCGCATCAGTGTCAGTGGAGCCAAACGTCCACGGAGTAGAGCACCAGCTCCACTGCAGCCTACCACCACGGCCAGTAGTGGTGCCGGTGCGCACGGAGGAAGTAGCAGTCAGCCAGTGAAGAGTAGCGGGGGCAAAGTTTCCTACTCGGTGGTGTGGCAATTTTTCCTCAAGCCGCCCGAGGAAGTAAACGTAGCCGTATGTCGACTATGTGGCCAGAAATGCAAGCGTGGCCAGGGGGCCCATGTTGGGACTACAGCGTTGCGTCAGCATATGCAGCGTCACCATTCGGTGGCCTGGGAAAACCGTGATAAACATACGGCGGTTCTGCCTGCCCCAGCCCCCGCTCCATCACCCGCTCCGTTACTTGCTCCGTCACCCGACGTCGTCAATCGCCCTCTATCAGCCAGTCAAGGCTCCAACACCTCTGCTGAGGGGAGTTGTCGCTCGTTGGCATCTTCCGCTCGTTCAGATGCTCCTTCTCCTGCTACTCCTCTTCTCGGATTCCGTCAACAGTCTTTCTTGGAATCCGTATCCAAGAGACAACAGTTTGCGAGCACGCACCCGACGGTGCAAAAGCTGAACGTCCTCCTGTCCAAGTTGCTGGTGCTGCAGTCCCTCCCTTTCCAACTGGTGGACTCAGCACCTTTCCGAGAAATGATGGCTTGTGCCGCGCCGCGGTGGAGAGTGCCAAGCCGTCATTTCTTTGCCCAAAAGGCAGTGCCAGCCCTGCATTCACATGTAGAAGAGATGGTGGGCCAGTCTTTGAGCATGTCGGTCTCTGCCAAAGTGCACGGCAGCGCCGACGTGTGGAGCTGTAACTACGGTCAGGGACAGTACATGTCATTTACGGCCCACTGGGTGAACGTGGTGCCGGCACAGCCGCACCAGCAACTTGGACAGGTCACGACGCTTTTGCCTCCACGTTTGCACGTCCTTGGTCCAGCAAGCATGTCCGCCTCTACCACCTCTTTTTCCGCCGTGTCCTCAGCCGCCACCCCCGTGCCAAGTCCCATTACCCGACCGGCATATCACATGTGCAGGGCGCAACGGTGTCACGCTGTGCTGCACCTGGTATGCCTTGGCGAACGTAGTCACACAGGGGAGGAACTGCTGAGTGTAATGAACAGAGAAATCGACAGATGGCTGTCTCCGCGCAAACTAAAAATCGGAACCATGTTGACTGACAACGGAAAGAACATGGTGTCTGCTCTGCGTCAAGGAAGGTTGTGCCATGCGCCATGCATGGCTCACGTGTTCAATCTGGTTGTCAAGCGGTTCCTAAAATCCACCATCCCACTGCAAGACATCCTTAAAATGTCACGTAAACTGTGCATGCATTTCAGCCATTCCTACACCGCAAAGAACACCCTCATTGAGCTGCAGCGGCAGAACGGAATTCCACAGCATCGCCTGATCTGCGACGTTGCAACAAGGTGGAATTCAACCCTACACATGTTAGACCGCCTTTACGAGCAGCGAAAGGCCATCACCGATTTCCTGATGTTACAAGCGGATAAAGGTACTCCCCTGTGTAACTTAGATGTCAGCCATTGGCAGCTCATGCGTGACACCTGCCGCTTGCTCAGGCCCTTTGAGGAGGCCACGCTATTCGTGAGTCGGCAGGACTATGGGATGAACGACGTCATTCCTCTGTTGCACGTCCTGGAACAAATGCTGTTAACAATGGCTGGTCAGGGTGCGGTAGACGTGGCGCACAGATCTCAACGCCACATGACCCCTGTGGGGGCAGGACAGGAAGAAGAGGAGGAGGTAGAGGAGGACATTTGTGCTCAGGAATTATTGAGTGAAATGGGTGGTTTTTCCACTCAGCGGACAGGAGTGGAGGAGCAGGAGCATCTGGTAGAGGAGGAGGAGGAGGAGACAGAGGACCCAGACGCACCGTGGCAGTATGCTGTGGAGATGGAGGCAGGGAGTCCCTCGCATTCCTTGGCACAAATGGCCCATAGCATGCTCGGTTGCTTGCGTAGCGACAGCCGAATAATAACCATCAGACAGAGGGATGACTTTTGGCTGTCCACCTTGTTGGACCCTCGCTACCGGTCCAAAATGGTGGCCTTTTTCACACCTGCTGAGAGGGAGGCCAAAATTACGTACTATAAAAACCACCTATGTAGTCAGTTGGTCTCTGCCTTTGTGCGCCAACGTCCATCCTCAGACACTGTGGGCCCTGTGCGCTCGCGTTCCGCTGGCATGGCAGCAGGGGAGGGGTGGGGTGGTAGGAGCAGTGGCAGCTCCACCAGCAGTGGCTGCCTCAGTCTGCAGTCGATGATGAGTAGCTTTCTTCACCAGCGCAGTGAGGAAACTACTAACCAGCCGCAGCAGCAGCAGCAGCATCAGGTGGACCTGGAGCAGGAGCTCAAACAACAGGCTTGGGCCTACTTGGACAGCACCCTGCCAACCGAGGTAGACAATCCCCTTGACTACTGGGCAACGAAACTTGACCTTTGGCCCCAACTAGCTGAATTTGCCCTTGAAAGGCTGTCATGCCCGGCCAGTAGCGTGGCATCGGAGCGCGTGTTTAGTGCGGCAGGAGGTATTGTAACTCCGCGGAGGACACGACTGTCCACCCAAAGTGTGGAGAGACTCACGTTTGTGAAAATGAATCAGGCGTGGATTAGTCTGGATTTCAAACCACCAGTTCCTGACACAACTGACTAAATCCGCCATGAATCATGCCTCAAACATGTGCCACTTTCAGGTCTCCTCACACTGCTGGTGTGTTTAATTTTTTGACATAGGGTGCTGGCAGATTACGGGCCTCCTATAGCTGCTGCCAGGCCCCTAATCTGCCATAGGCCCCTATATACCGCCTCCTCATGCTGCTGCTAGGTCCAGAGTCTCTCATGGGTCCCTGTACGGCCTCCCATTGCTGCTGTCTCCATCGCCACACTCTGCTGCCATGTGCCACTTTCAGGTCTCTTCACACTGCTGGTGTGTTTAATTTTTTGACATAGGGTGCAGGCAGATTACGGGCCTCACATAGCTGCTGCCAGGCCCCTAATCTGCCATGGGCCCCTATATACCGCCTCCTCATGCTGCTGCCAAGTCTAGAGTCTGTCATGGGTCCCTGTACGGCCTCCCATTGCTGCTGTCTCCATCGCCACACTCTGCTGCCATGTGCCACTTTCAGGTCTCTTCACACTGCTGGTGTGTTAAATTTTTTGACATAGGGTGCAGGCAGATTACGGGCCTCACATAGCTGCTGCCAGGCCCCTAATCTGCCATGGGCCCCTATATACCGCCTCCTCATGCTGCTGCCAAGTCTAGAGTCTGTCATGGGTCCCTGTACGGCCTCCCATTGCTGCTGTCTCCATCGCCACACTCTGCCATGTGCCACTTTCAGGTCTCTTCACACTGCTGGTGTGTTAAATTTTTTGACATAGGGTGCAGGCAGATTACGGGCCTCACATAGCTGCTGCCAGGCCCCTAATCTGCCATGGGCCCCTATATACCGCCTCCTCATGCTGCTGCCAAGTCTAGAGTCTGTCATGGGTCCCTGTACGGCCTCCCATTGCTGCTGTCTCCATCGCCACACTCTGCCATGTGCCACTTTCAGGTCTCTTCACACTGCTGGTGTGTTTAATTTTTTGACATAGGGTGCAGGCAGATTACGGGCCTCACATAGCTGCTGCCAGGCCCCTAATCTGCCATGGGCCCCTATATACCGCCTCCTCATGCTGCTGCCAAGTCCAGAGTCTCTCATGGGTCCCTGTACGGCCTCCCATTGCTGCTGTCTCCATCGCCACACTCTGCTGCCATGTGCCACTTTCAGGTCTCTTCACACTGCTGGTGTGTTAAATTTTTTGACATAGGGTGCAGGCAGATTACGGGCCTCACATAGCTGCTGCCAGGCCCCTAATCTGCCATGGGCCCCTATATACCGCCTCCTCATGCTGCTGCCAAGTCTAGAGTCTGTCATGGGTCCCTGTACGGCCTCCCATTGCTGCTGTCTCCATCGCCACACTCTGCCATGTGCCACTTTCAGGTCTCTTCACACTGCTGGTGTGTTTAATTTTTTGACATAGGGTGCAGGCAGATTACGGGCCTCACATAGCTGCTGCCAGGCCCCTAATCTGCCATGGGCCCCTATATACCGCCTCCTCATGCTGCTGCCAAGTCCAGAGTCTCTCATGGGTCCCTGTACGGCCTCCCATTGCTGCTGTCTCCATCGCCACACTCTGCTGCCATGTGCCACTTTCAGGTCTCTTCACACTGCTGGTGTGTTAAATTTTTTGACATAGGGTGCAGGCAGATTACGGGCCTCACATAGCTGCTGCCAGGCCCCTAATCTGCCATGGGCCCCTATAAACCGCCTCCTCATGCTGCTGCCAAGTCTAGAGTCTCTCATGGGTCCCTGTACGGCCTCCCATTGCTGCTGTCTCCATCGCCACACTCTGCTGCCATGTGCCACTTTCAGGTCTCTTCACACTGCTGGTGTGTTAAATTTTTTGACATAGGGTGCAGGCAGATTACGGGCCTCACATAGCTGCTGCCAGGCCCCTAATCTGCCATGGGCCCCTATATACCGCCTCCTCATGCTGCTGCCAAGTCTAGAGTCTGTCATGGGTCCCTGTACGGCCTCCCATTGCTGCTGTCTCCATCGCCACACTCTGCCATGTGCCACTTTCAGGTCTCTTCACACTGCTGGTGTGTTTAATTTTTTGACATAGGGTGCAGGCAGATTACGGGCCTCACATAGCTGCTGCCAGGCCCCTAATCTGCCATGGGCCCCTATATACCGCCTCCTCATGCTGCTGCCAAGTCTAGAGTCTGTCATGGGTCCCTGTACGGCCTCCCATTGCTGCTGTCTCCATCGCCACACTCTGCCATGTGCCACTTTCAGGTCTCTTCACACTGCTGGTGTGTTAAATTTTTTGACATAGGGTGCAGGCAGATTACGGGCCTCACATAGCTGCTGCCAGGCCCCTAATCTGCCATGGGCCCCTATATACCGCCTCCTCATGCTGCTGCCAAGTCCAGAGTCTCTCATGGGTCCCTGTACGGCCTCCCATTGCTGCTGTCTCCATCGCCACACTCTGCTGCCATGTGCCACTTTCAGGTCTCTTCACACTGCTGGTGTGTTAAATTTTTTGACATAGGGTGCAGGCAGATTACGGGCCTCACATAGCTGCTGCCAGGCCCCTAATCTGCCATGGGCCCCTATATACCGCCTCCTCATGCTGCTGCCAAGTCCAGAGTCTCTCATGGGTCCCTGTACGGCCTCCCATTGCTGCTGTCTCCATCGCCACACTCTGCTGCCATGTGCCACTTTCAGGTCTCTTCACACTGCTGGTGTGTTAAATTTTTTGACATAGGGTGCAGGCAGATTACGGGCCTCACATAGCTGCTGCCAGGCCCCTAATCTGCCATGGGCCCCTATATACCGCCTCCTCATGCTGCTGCCAAGTCTAGAGTCTGTCATGGGTCCCTGTACGGCCTCCCATTGCTGCTGTCTCCATCGCCACACTCTGCCATGTGCCACTTTCAGGTCTCTTCACACTGCTGGTGTGTTTAATTTTTTGACATAGGGTGCAGGCAGATTACGGGCCTCACATAGCTGCTGCCAGGCCCCTAATCTGCCATGGGCCCCTATATACCGCCTCCTCATGCTGCTGCCAAGTCCAGAGTCTCTCATGGGTCCCTGTACGGCCTCCCATTGCTGCTGTCTCCATCGCCACACTCTGCTGCCATGTGCCACTTTCAGGTCTCTTCACACTGCTGGTGTGTTAAATTTTTTGACATAGGGTGCAGGCAGATTACGGGCCTCACATAGCTGCTGCCAGGCCCCTAATCTGCCATGGGCCCCTATATACCGCCTCCTCATGCTGCTGCCAAGTCCAGAGTCTCTCATGGGTCCCTGTACGGCCTCCCATTGCTGCTGTCTCCATCGCCACACTCTGCCATGTGCCACTTTCAGGTCTCTTCACACTGCTGGTGTGTTTAATTTTTTGACATAGGGTGCAGGCAGATTACGGGCCTCACATAGCTGCTGCCAGGCCCCTAATCTGCCATGGGCCCCTATATACCGCCTCCTCATGCTGCTGCCAAGTCCAGAGTCTCTCATGGGTCCCTGTACGGCCTCCCATTGCTGCTGTCTCCATCGCCACACTCTGCTGCCATGTGCCACTTTCAGGTCTCTTCACACTGCTGGTGTGTTAAATTTTTTGACATAGGGTGCAGGCAGATTACGGGCCTCACATAGCTGCTGCCAGGCCCCTAATCTGCCATGGGCCCCTATATACCGCCTCCTCATGCTGCTGCCAAGTCCAGAGTCTCTCATGGGTCCCTGTACGGCCTCCCATTGCTGCTGTCTCCATCGCCACACTCTGCTGCCATGTGCCACTTTCAGGTCTCTTCACACTGCTGGTGTGTTAAATTTTTTGACATAGGGTGCAGGCAGATTACGGGCCTCACATAGCTGCTGCCAGGCCCCTAATCTGCCATGGGCCCCTATATACCGCCTCCTCATGCTGCTGCCAAGTCCAGAGTCTGTCATGGGTCCCTGTACGGCCTCCCATTGCTGCTGTCTCCATCGCCACACTCTGCCATGTGCCACTTTCAGGTCTCTTCACACTGCTGGTGTGTTTAATTTTTTGACATAGGGTGCAGGCAGATTACGGGCCTCACATAGCTGCTGCCAGGCCCCTAATCTGCCATGGGCCCCTATATACCGCCTCCTCATGCTGCTGCCAAGTCCAGAGTCTCTCATGGGTCCCTGTACGGCCTCCCATTGCTGCTGTCTCCATCGCCACACTCTGCTGCCATGTGCCACTTTCAGGTCTCTTCACACTGCTGGTGTGTTAAATTTTTTGACATAGGGTGCAGGCAGATTACGGGCCTCACATAGCTGCTGCCAGGCCCCTAATCTGCCATGGGCCCCTATATACCGCCTCCTCATGCTGCTGCCAAGTCCAGAGTCTCTCATGGGTCCCTGTACGGCCTCCCATTGCTGCTGTCTCCATCGCCACACTCTGCTGCCATGTGCCACTTTCAGGTCTCTTCACACTGCTGGTGTGTTAAATTTTTTGACATAGGGTGCAGGCAGATTACGGGCCTCACATAGCTGCTGCCAGGCCCCTAATCTGCCATGGGCCCCTATATACCGCCTCCTCATGCTGCTGCCAAGTCTAGAGTCTGTCATGGGTCCCTGTACGGCCTCCCATTGCTGCTGTCTCCATCGCCACACTCTGCTGCCATGTGCCACTTTCAGGTCTCTTCACACTGCTGGTGTGTTAAATTTTTTGACATAGGGTGCAGGCAGATTACGGGCCTCACATAGCTGCTGCCAGGCCCCTAATCTGCCATGGGCCCCTATATACCGCCTCCTCATGCTGCTGCCAAGTCTAGAGTCTGTCATGGGTCCCTGTACGGCCTCCCATTGCTGCTGTCTCCATCGCCACACTCTGCCATGTGCCACTTTCAGGTCTCTTCACACTGCTGGTGTGTTTAATTTTTTGACATAGGGTGCAGGCAGATTACGGGCCTCACATAGCTGCTGCCAGGCCCCTAATCTGCCATGGGCCCCTATATACCGCCTCCTCATGCTGCTGCCAAGTCCAGAGTCTCTCATGGGTCCCTGTACGGCCTCCCATTGCTGCTGTCTCCATCGCCACACTCTGCTGCCATGTGCCACTTTCAGGTCTCTTCACACTGCTGGTGTGTTAAATTTTTTGACATAGGGTGCAGGCAGATTACGGGCCTCACATAGCTGCTGCCAGGCCCCTAATCTGCCATGGGCCCCTATATACCGCCTCCTCATGCTGCTGCCAAGTCCAGAGTCTCTCATGGGTCCCTGTACGGCCTCCCATTGCTGCTGTCTCCATCGCCACACTCTGCTGCCATGTGCCACTTTCAGGTCTCTTCACACTGCTGGTGTGTTTAATTTTTTGACATAGGGTGCAGGCAGATTACGGGCCTCACATAGCTGCTGCCAGGCCCCTAATCTGCCATGGGCCCCTATATACCGCCTCCTCATGCTGCTGCCAAGTCCAGAGTCTCTCATGGGTCCCTGTACGGCCTCCCATTGCTGCTGTCTCCATCGCCACACTCTGCTGCCATGTGCCACTTTCAGGTCTCTTCACACTGCTGGTGTGTTAAATTTTTTGACATAGGGTGCTGGCAGATTACGGGCCTCCCATTGCTGCTGCCAGACATGTAATCTGCCATGGGCCCCCGTACCGACTCCTCATGCTGTGACGTTGCAACAAGGTGTAATTCAACCCTACATATGTTAGACCGCCTTTACGAACAGCTAAAGGCCATCACAGATTTCCTGATGTTAAAAGCGGATAAAGGTACTCCCTGTGTAACTTAGATGTCAGCCATTGTCAGCTCATGTGTGACACCTGCGCTTGCTCAGGCCCTTTGAGGAGGCCACGCTATTCGTGAGTCGGCAGGACTATGGGATGAATGAGGTCAAATCGGCCATGGGCCCCCGTACCGCCTGTTCACGCTGATGCTGGTCCCACAGTGTGACCTGGGTCCCTGTACGGCCTCCCATTGCTTCCACTCTGCCATGTGCCACTTTGAAATCTCCTCACACTCCTGCGGTTGTCCATTTTGTCATAGGTTGCTGGCAGATTACAGGCCTTCCATAGGTGCCACCAAGCCCCATATCGGCCATGGGCCCCCGTACCGCCTGGTCACGCTGCTGCTGGGCCCACAGTGTGACCTGGGTCCCTGTACCGCCTCCCATTGCTCCCACTCTGCCATGTGCCACTTTCAGGTCTCCTCACGCTCCTGCTGGTTTCCATTTTGTCATAGGTTGCTGTATGGCCTCCCATTGCTGCTGCCTCCACCGCCACACTGTGGCTCCAAACACTGGTTTTGGCCCCGTGACTGGCCAAAGGAGTGAAGTGTGCAGTGATTCTAAGATCGACGGCACTCATCTGCATGTCATACTGACAGACAGTATTATTTCTCTTCCCCAGCAGACTCCAAGGGCATTTAAATTAAAGGTACAGTGTTCTGCACTAATATTAAGTCTCTCTGAAGCCTAGAAACACCCTTTTTTAAGTTAAATTCACAGCGAATTTATTCGACTCGAATCGAATATTGTCCACGAATTCGCCGAATCAGTCGAATCGAATTTTTCATTTCTTCGCTCATCTCTAGCCATAATCATCACACTTATGACAAATCACGGCTTGAACTATCTTGCTTTGCATGCTACGAGTCTATCTCATATATTAGTTTCACCTTTTAAGTTGCATTACTGAAATAAATGAACTTTTGCATGATATTCATCAGTAGTCAAATCTACTGATGATCCTGTCAGCTACAGACCCATTGCATTGTTCAATACAGACACAAAAGTATTTGATAAGGTCCTTGCAATGCATCTCTCTTCCATCATATGAATCTTGTTCACATCAGCCAAGTAGATTGTGACTGGGAGGCAAGCATCAGATAGTACAAGACAGTCCAATAATTTAGTGCAACTAGCAGAACATCATCATTCTCTGCTCATATCCCTAGATGCACAGAAGCCATTTGACCAGGTCTCATGGAAATATCTGAAAGCTGTTCTCAAATTTGCCTTCTTCCACTACGGCCTGGACTCTAAAAGATTCTTCATGTACCTAAAGCTTTGTTCAGCACTCTCTTGAGTGTCCTGAAGATCTCCTATTCTCCATCACAATGGTGCTAAACATTTACTTACTAACTTACTTTAAAAACTTCCCACTGTATCCTCCACTGGAAATTAATTCAAAAATTGCTGCACAATTGGTACCTAACTCTCTCTAAGTTGGCACACATCTATCATTTTGCCTCCCCTTTTCACATATGGTGGAACTGCCCAAAACTTAAAAACTTCTGGTTGAATGGAATATTTTGGTATGGATATTACCACCTGGCCATCTCTATTTTTAGAGAGGCTAGACTAGCTATTGCTAGAAAATGGACTTTTATAGAAAGTGGCACCTCCCCCATCCACTATCCTCAAAGTCATCTGTATTTTAAACAGTCTTTGCCCCCTGGAATACACCTTTGCAAAGCATATCTCCGAACTCCTGATTTTCTTACTAAGTGGGAACTATGGCTCACTGACCCAAAGAGTGTAACCTCAACATGAGAAATTTGAAAGGCTATGTATATCCATACCCTCTGGGAGGTCTTCTCATATCTCCAACATCCCTATCAACATCAAAAACCCGGCCACATCCCAACTCCTCCACCTAACCTCTTTTGCACTCGCACAGTGCATACAGTTCACCACCCACTCCGATGGGAACACCCTGGACCTTTTCTCTCATCTCTGCACCCCCCACAACCTCATAAACACCCCTTTTCCCCTCTCTGACCACAACCTCATCACCTTCTACATCTCCTCGTCCTCTTACACCTACCCCTCCAAATGTCAAACCATTACCAGCCAAAAACCTCCGCAACCTGAACCCTGCCCCCTTCCACTCTGAAGCAGACCAACTTTACAACAGTATCCTTCCCCTGTCCTGCCCTGACCTGGCCACTACTGTTTATATCAACTCGCTGTCAGCCACTCTTGACTCCTTAGCACCCCTAACCACATGAAACATTAGACCCCGACCGCTTCAACCCTGGCAGAATGACCATACCAAAAATCTCAAGCGACGCAGTCGTGCGCTAGAGCGACTATGGTGCAAAACCAGATCCCAACAAGCGTTCACCCAATATAAATACGCCTTCCTCACCTACACTTCCTCCCTCCACACTGCCAAGCAAGCCTACTTTGTAACCCTCATCAATACCCTCTCCTCCAGTCCTCGATGGCACTTCTCCACTTTCAACTCCCTGCTCTCTCCGCCCCCACCTCCAACCAGTACCTCACTCACCGCCCACGAGATTGCTAACCACTTCCAAAGCAAGATCGACGCAATTCGCAGGGACATCACCACTGCTCAGACATTCGCCCCACCTTGCATCCCTCTCACGAAAATCCCCTCAACACTCCTCTCCTTCGATCTCGCCACTGTCCAGACCTCTACCCCGCCCAACATTCCTCACACTAAAACCCCCTTAACAATACACTCCTTCGACCCTGCTACCACTGAAGAGGTCACTAAGGTCTTCTCTGAAGCTCGCCCTACTACCTGCCCCCTTGACCCTGTCCCCACGCAACTCCTACGATCACCCTCCCCCTCCATCCTATGCTCCCTCACCCATATCTTTAATCTCTCCCTCTCTAGTGGCGCATTCCCCTCCCCTCTGAAGCATGCGCACATCACTCCCATACTTAAAAAATCCTCCCTGGATCCCACCGATCTAAACAACCTTAGACCCATCTCCCTGCTGCCATTTACATCCAAACTCCTTGAGCGCTTAGCCTATAATCGCCTAAGCTCCCACCTCACCGACAACATCCAGCCCTTTCCAGGAGGGAAGAAAAACAGAGGGCATTAGGTCCATGGTGGTTTCATAAGCAAAAAGGATTCGTGAGTAGAAAACATGATTGTAAAAATGTATATATTTAATGGATAGGTTCCATTAGGCCCTAGAATTGATCAGTATACTGAAGTGGAACCAGCAGACTCCTGTAGTTGAGAATTTGAAGGCGGTATCATATGCAATATGTATTAACTCTTCCATTTCTTCAATTTTACACAGTTGAGTGTACCAGGCAGACATGGATGGAATGTGGGGTGTATGCCAGTGGATTAGTATGCAAAGCTTGGCGGCATTGTTCATATGCATTGCTAGTGATTTACGATAAAGCTTAGTGGGTAAAGAGGAGTGGTATAGGAGAAACTGCACCAGGGTGTAATCTAGTATATAGATGGTCACTTGGGAGACAATACGGTGGAACTCCGTCTAATTGGGTTGAATCAATGGGCATGACAACCAAATGTGTAAAAGCATTCCAGGCCCCATGTTACATCTTAGGTTGCTTGTCTCTGGATGAAATTTGTGTATCCTGGTAGGAGTTCTATACCAGCGTAGCAAGATTTTGTAGCAATTTTCTTGCATTGTGACATTCACAAAGCATTTGTGCGTGTTAGTAAAGATGAGTTCCCAATGATCTTGGGAAATATCCAAATGCAAATCGCATTCCCAGGCCTGGCACACCTTGCTAAGTCAAGCAATGAAAAGCAGAGGATGATCTATGTCTTGTAGAAAATGGCAGATTTGGACACCTGTTCAAAAAAGGAAAGGTAGATAATTCATTTAGGATGAGAAAGTGTCATAGTGAAGGAGGTTCTCGTCTTGAAAAAGAAAAGGGGGGCGTGGGTTTTGGGGTGGGGCCAATAGTCCACCAAGAACTGTTGAGACATCCCGGGGGAAGAGTTAGGGAGAGTTACACGGGGTTCCATGAGGAAAAGAAGAATGTCATCAGAGAAGGCCACTAGCTTGTATGTGTGGTTACTGACCAAGAGGCTTTTAATATAGTCATTGACTCTAAGGTTGTGCAACATAGGCTCAGGGGTTAATATAAAGATTATCGGTGATAGTGGGCATCCCTGTGGCATTCGACAGGTCGTCATTGACATGATCTCTCACAGTTGGCGTGGTGTAGAGGGACATAATAAAGTTGAACATCTGGTCATGTAGTCTGATGAAACGAAGGACTGCTCCCATATAATCCCAGGCCACCCTGTCGAATGCCTTCTCTGTGTCTAGAGATAAGAAGAATACTTGTTGTTTAGAGGAGGTTAGCCAATTATGCAGATTTGGCGCCTTAATGGTAGTATCCCTGGCTTCCCTGCCAGGGATAAATCCAACCTAATCTTTTGTTATCAAAGACGTAAGTAGAGGGAGAAGGCGATTAGCTAGAATCTTTGCAAATAATTTTAGGTCTACATTTAGACGTGAGATAGGTTGAGATTGCCTTCGTCACGTAGCATCTTTGCCATCCTTTGGAATGACACTGATATGGGCTTCTAATAGCCGTATGGTTAGTTATGCTGTGGATACTAGGGAGCTGAAGGCATGCAGAAATGGTCCAGCAAGCACAGTTTAGAAAGTTATACAGTAGGACGTTGTAAGACCATCAAGCAAGAAATGGCATAAACATGTACTCCTGCACTGGAGGATGGACTCCACAGAGGTTTGGAACCACAAGTGGGATGCCTGGAAACTACAGGACTTGCTGCTCTCAACGGACCAGGGGGATCCAGAATACTCCATACAAAGAAACAAAAAAGAGGGCGTACGGGCCTAGTGTGTTAACTAGAGATGAGCGAATTATTCAAAAATTCGATTCGACTGATTCGCCGAATTCGCGGAATAAATTCGATTCGAGGCGAATATATTCGCTGCCAATTTAACTTATAAAAAGGGTGTTTCTAGGCTTCAGAGAGCCTTTACATTAGTGCAGAACACTGTACCTTTAATTTAAATGCCCTTGGAGTCTGCTGGGGAAAAGAACTAATACTGTCAGTCAGTATGACATGCAGATGAGTGCCGTCGATCTTAGAATCACCGCACACTTCACTCATTTGGGCAGTCACGGGGCCAAAACCAGAGTGTGGAGCCACAGTGTGGCGGTGGAGGCAGCAGCAATGGGAGGCCATACAGCACCCTATGACAAAATGGAACCCACCAGCAGTGTGAGGAGACCTGAAAGTGGCACATGGCAGAGTGTGGCGATGGAGACAGCAGCAATGGGAGGCCGTACAGGGACCCATGACACACTCTGGACCTGGCAGCAGCATGAGGAGGCGGTACAGGGGCCCATGACAGATTACGGGCCTGGCAGCAGCAGTGGGTGGGCGGTGGATGCAGCAGTATTCGGAAGCCAAACACAGGCCTCGGTTAAAAAGCGGAAGCCGTCAGCAGCGTGAGCAGACGACAGAGGCACATGGCGCAGGGTGGCGGTGGATGCAGCAGTATTCGGAAGCCAAACACAGGCCTCTATTAAAAAACGGAAGCCGTCAGCAGCGTGAGCAGACGACAGAGGCACATGGCGCAGGGTGGCGGTGGAGACAGCAGCAATGGAAGGCCATACAGCACCCTATCACAAAATGGAACCCACCAACAGTGTAAGGAGACCTGAGAGTGGCACATGGCGCAGGGTGGCGGTGGAGGCAGCAGTATTCGGAAGCCATACACAGGCCTAGGTTTAAAACTGGAACCCAGCAGCGTGAGCAGACGACAAAGACGCACATGGCAGAGGATGGATCTGGCAGCAGTATGAGAAGGCGGTACAGGGGCCCGTGGCACAGTGTGGTGATGGGGGCTACAGCAACTGGATGCCAGAAAGTGGCCGATAGGGCTATATACTGCATGACTACATAGGTGGTTTTTATAGTACTTTATTTTGGCCTCCCTCTCAGTAGGTGGGAAAGGCCACCATTTTTGAACGGTAGCGAGGGTCCAACAAGGTGGACAGCCAAAAGTCATCCCTCTGTCTGATGGTTATTATTCGGCTGTCGCTACGCAAGCAACCGAGCATGCTATGGGCCATTTGTGCCAAGGAATGCGAGGGACTCCCTGCCTCCATCTCCACAGCATACTGCCATGGTGCGTCTGGGTCCTCTGTCTCCTCCTCCTCTACCAGATGCTCCTGCTCCTCCACTCCTGTCCGCTGAGTGGAAAAACCACCCATTTCACTCAATAATTCCTGAGCACAAATGTCCTCCTCTACCTCCTCCTCTTCTTCCTGTCCTGCCCCCACAGGGGTCATGTGGCGTTGAGATCTGTGCGCCACGTCTACCGCACCCTGACCAGCCATTGTTAACAGCATTTGTTCCAGGACGTGCAACAGAGGAATGACGTCGTTCATCCCATAGTCCTGCCGACTCACGAATAGCGTGGCCTCCTCAAAGGGCCTGAGCAAGCGGCAGGTGTCACGCATGAGCTGCCAATGGCTGACATCTAAGTTACACAGGGGAGTACCTTTATCCGCTTGTAACATCAGGAAATCGGTGATGGCCTTTCGCTGTTCGTAAAGGCGGTCTAACATATGTAGGGTTGAATTCCACCTTGTTGCAACGTCGCAGATCAGGCGATGCTGTGGAATTCCGTTCTGCCGCTGCAGCTCAAGGAGGGTGTGCTTTGCGGTGTAGGAATGGCTGAAATGCATGCAAAGTTTACGTGACATTTTAAGGATGTCTTGCAGTGGGATGGTGGATTTTAGGAACCGCTTGACAACCAGATTGAACACGTGAGCCATGCATGGCGCATGGCACAACCTTCCTTGACGCAGAGCAGACACCATGTTCTTTCCGTTGTCGGTCAACATGGTTCCGATTTTCAGTTTGCGCGGAGACAGCCATCTGTCGATTTCTCTGTTCATTACACTCAGAAGTTCCTCCCCTGTGTGACTACGTTCGCCAAGGCATACCAGGTGCAGCACAGCGTGACACCGTTGCGCCCTGCACATGTGATATGCCGGTCGGGTAATGGGACTTGGCACGGGGGTGGCGGCTGAGGACACGGCGGAAGAAGAGGTGGTAGAGGCGGACATCTTTGCTGGACCAAGGACGTGCAAACGTGGAGGCAAAAGCGGCGTGACCTGTCCAAGTTGCTGGTGCGGCTGTGCCGGCACCACGTTCACCCAGTGGGCCGTAAATGACATGTACTGTCCCTGACCGTAGTTACAGCTCCACATGTCGGCGCTGCCGTGCACTTTGGCAGAGACCGACATGCTCAAAGACTGGCCCACCATCTCTTCTACATGTGAATGCAGGGCTGGCACTGCCTTTTTGGCGAAGAAATGCCGGCTTGGCACTCCCCACCGCGGCGCGGCACAAGCCATCATTTCTTGGAAAGGTGCTGAGTCCACCACTTGGAAAGGGAGGGACTGCAGCACCAGCAACTTGGACAGGAGGACGTTCAGCTTCTGCACCGTCGGGTGCGTGCTCGCAAACTGTTGTCTCTTGGAAACGGATTCCAAGAAAGACTGCTGACGGAATCCGTGAAGAGGAGTAGCAGGAGAAGGAGCATCTGAACGAGCGGAAGATGCCAACGAGCGACCACTCCCCTCAGCAGATGTGTTGGAGCCTTGACTGGCTGATAGAGGGCGATTGACGTCGGGTGACGGAGCAAGTAACGGAGCGGGTGATGGAGCGGGGGCTGGGGCAGGCAGAACCGCCGTATCTTTATCACGGTTTTCCCAGGCCACCGAATGGCGACGCTGCATATGCTGACGCAACGCTGTAGTCCCAACATGGGCCCCCTGGCCACGCTTGACTTTCTGGCCACATAGTCGACATACGGCTACGTTTACTTCCTCGGGCGGCTTGACGAAAAATTGCCACACCGCCGAGTAGGAAACTTTGCCCCCGCTACTCCTCACTGGCTGACTGCTACTTCCTCCGTGCACACCGGCACCACTACTGGCCGTGGTGGTAGGCTGCAGTGGAGCTGGTGCTCTACTCCTTGGCCGTTTGCCTCCACTGACACTGCTGCGACCCTGCTGCCTCCTGGGCAACCCACCGACTGTTTTGCTCGCTGGCAAGCTGGCACCCTCTTCTCCTGATGATGCGGAAGCAATAGCCTGATGACGACGAGGCTGCCAAGTGCGATCAGCCTCATCATCATCAATTAGGGTCTCCGCGTCACTACTAGCCCCCTCGGCTGCGTGTGGGTCAGGAGACAGACCTGTCTCTAGACCGGCTACCGAGCCACTCTCCTCGCCAGTACTTCTTCGCCTGGCTGCTGAAGAGGCGGATGTCTCCCCCCGTTCCTGACCGCCCTCTGTTAGCTCTTCCTCACTGTACAGTGGGGCTGAGCCCACAGCATGCGATACTTCGCTTGGTGAGGGAACAGCAAAGGACAGGGGCAGGTCAAGGACACGTGATTTCAGTGGGCTTGCTCCCGGGCCATGCCAACTAACGGTTGTGTCTGACGTACCCACCGATCGTTGGCTGTAGGTGTCAGAGGTGACCTGGGAAGAGGAAGACGACCGAGTCAACCAATCGATGACGGCAGGGTTGTCGGAGACACGACCGCTGGATGACACCGGGAGCACTGGCCTCTGGCTGCGACTAGTGCTGCCTCGACCCCTTCCTTTGCTGCCACGTCTGCTCGCTCCTGAAACATTGCCTCCTCTGCCACTCCTCTGCGTATTGTCTGACATACTCTTTAATTCAATAAGCACCCCAAACATAAAACAGGATTTAACTCTTTGAACGTACAATAGTGGTTGTGAAGCAGAAAGTAACGATTCTGTGTCCCTGAGTAACGATTCTGTGTCCCTGAGTAACGATTCTGTGTCCCTGAGTAACGATTCTGTGTCCCTGAGTAACGATTCTGTGTCTGTCCCTGAGTAACGATTCTGTGGCCCTAAAGTCTCTGTGGCCCTAACTTTGTCCCTAATACAGACAGGTCTGTCTCTCTTGAATGACCGGAGGCTAATGGAGAATTCTAAGATGGCCACGATTTATAGCTCCACCATTACACAGTGCTGGCTGGCTGGCTGCTGATTGGCTAATGCGATCACATGTCATGAATGAATGCATTATGGGTCAGCGCACCTTGTCTGCGCGCCTTCCCAGAGATCCCCGCTCCGTCGCCACACATGTCGCCGCCATTTTTGGGAAAATTCGATTCGTGCATCCGAAGTTTGCTAATTTTCGGATTCGGCGCGAATCAAATTTTTCCTAATCTTCGAAACGAATTCCACTTCGTCATGTTCGATTCGCTCATCTCTAGTGTTAACTTTTAAAAAATTATTTATTAAATAAATAAGTGGTAATTTGCTAACAAACTCCCCAATAATCTCTGGCTCTTGATCAATTTAGAACTATTTTAAATATATATGTAATTCTTACATGTACAATAATAAAGTACAGGTGTATAATTTTTAATACATAGAGTCGGTCTTTTGTGGCACATTTGTGGCACCATTTGTGGCATATTTATGTGGAACCTTTTCAGTCCCAACCCACTGCTTTTTTGGGGTATGTTTAGCTATGACTATGTAGGGGCATAGTGCCTTGGTCACTCTCCATACCACAAACACTGGGTTTCAAGAATAACAGGCCTAATGGGTCAATATGTAAGTTTTATTTTATCTACAGGGATGGGGAGTGTGGCTAATGTGAGTAATGTGAGGTGGTTTATGTGCATGCTGTTCTTGCACTTTTTTTTCTTTAACTACTTCCCACCCAGTCCTATAGACAAATGACAGCTGGGCAGGACATTTGCCGTTCCGGGTGGATGTCATATGGCATCCTTCCCGGAAAAGGCCTTGTTCACACCCTACGAGCTGTGCTCAGGCATGATCTGTCGCCCACTGTGTCCATTGATGTGTGTGCCGTTTTCAGTACTTCCAGTGATTTCTGTGTCCAATCACAGCAGATCATATGAAAATTGTACACAGTGGATGGCATTGATTCATGCCATTCATTGTGTACTATTGTCTTGATCTCTGTGATTGGTAACAGTGATCACATGGTACAGATAGCGCCAATCATAGTTAACCACAATAGTAAACATTGAATTAATCAATTTCATTCAGTAAAAATGGTTGCTTATAACAGTGAAATTCACAGGTATGTACTACCATAGTGTGTAAAAAAAAAAAAAAAAATGCTGATCACTTTCCCAAAGTAGTACAGTGTTACAATGATAAAACTGTATCACTCTGGTCATAGTATGTTAAAAAAATCATTAAAAAAAATATAACGTGTCACTAGTCAGTGTCCACGATCACCCTCACACCAGTTATATGATGATGCTATACTGCACTTGTGACAGCATGTAAAAAAAAAAAAAAAAAATAGAATTTCTTCATTTTCCAAAAAATTGTGACAAAAAAAAATTACAACTTCAGAAATCTCACCATGCCTCCTACTAAATACCTCAGACTGTCTGCGTTCTATAGAGGGGTCACTTGGGGAAACAGTATTTGTCCTGGCATTTTTTCGGGCCTCAAGAGATGAGGCCATCAGTACATCAGAACTGATCAATTTCAGATACAGTATATATACCATAGTTTGTGGACTGCATAACTATTCTAGAGACTAAGCACTGGTTTTGGTTATTTTCACCAAAGAAATGAAGCAGAATACATTTTGGCCTAAATTTATGAAGAAAGGTTATTGATTTGTGAAATTCTAAAACAGAAACAAAAAAAAATTTTTTTTTCAAACTTTTCGGTCCTTATTTGTTTCTTAAGAAAAAATATAAACCCACATGGTGATTAAATACCGCCAAAAGAAAGCGCATATTTAAACAATGCAAAAAAATAGAGAGGGACATACCCCACTTAATGGACAAAAGAAAGTTGTGCACAATTAACCTCCTTAGTGGTAATCCCGAGTGTAGCTTGGGGTAAAATTTCTATACCAAGAGCGGTAACCCCGAGCTACACTCGGGCTTACCATGCGGCGTTGCTCTGGGGGTCCCTGCAGCACTTACCTTGTCCTTCGCTCCCGTGATGTGTCCCCTGCAGCGTCCCCGGCCATCTCCTCCGGCCGATGCCGGCATCCGGCTTCTGTGTTCCGGTCCCTGTGGAGTCGGGACGTACGGGCGCCGGAACCGGCGGGAAATTTGAAATTTTTTAAAAATTTCATTTTTGCTGTCATTGCTGTTTCAATGCATTTCACATATATTTTGTCCCTACTGTTTTGTCCTGTGCCCTGCCTGCATTTTGAATGTTCTTTCTGCCTGGAAACTTAGAAAAGTCCATGGCGTCCAAAAAGTGTCCCTTTACGTCAAAAGCGGTTTCAGAACAGCGATAGTAAATCAGAACCACTTGCAGAATTGAGTGATAATGATTCGTGGGGAAATTCATCATCAGACACTGAAAACGATTTTGCGACTTTGCTCAGCGATGTGCGAATTTGCCTCTGTATTTCAAATTTCAGTGTTTTTGTTTTGATTATATTATTGAATTAAATTTATTATTATATTATTATTTTTTATGATTATTTATTAAATTATAATTTATGATTTCGTGTTTCAAATTTTATCATACCCGGGATGTTTAATAGACTCTTGTTCATACAGATTTCAGTGAGTTATTCCTAAAAATTACAGCCTACAATAAAAAACTACATATTTCCATGCAAAAAAAATGGTACCGCTTTCAGCACAAAAAATCGGAAAGAATCATACCGCCAAGGAGGTTAAAGAGTCAGTTGTTGTAGACAGATTTTGCTCCTTAAAATGATTTTTGTCAGATCTGTACACACAGGCAGGGCACATAAGAAAATGTAACCCAATATTAAAATAATATAAGCATAACCACTAAATCTCATACAGGCTTTACCTTAAAAAAAAGGCCTGTTAAAAATTCAGCTATCAACAATTATGAAATATTCTCTGTAGAAACTGAAAAATGCATGCAGACAGTAATCACTGTAGTACAGTGAATGAGCACAAGCTTAGGCTGTAAAAGTAAATTGCAGAAAGCAAAAATTTGTAAATATGCCCTGTGAAAAACACATACAGCCTGTTAAAACTATAGTGTGTTTGGACAAGGAGAGGCTGTGAAAAGAAATCATTTTTAATTGGCAATGCTAAGAAACATGCCCTTTGAAAAACACATACAGCCTGTCATGACTGTAGTGCATGTAGAGCAGAAACAGGCTGTAAAGGAGCTACAGAACATCAGCAGAACTAAGATGTAAGAACTCTTCTCTCCCCCACCCCCAAAACACACAGAATTTTGCTAGCTAATGGACAATTGGTTTACATCTACTTTAGAAGACTAATGACTATAAGACTTAAGCTAATCTAACTTTATGCACTCTCAGCAGCACTTCCTATGCTTTCCCTGCCACAGATAAGTAAATTCTCAGGATGGTTGCTGGGAACCCATCCTTTTATAAAGAGGGGGCTAGCTTATCCAAATATTCCTGAATGGCCCTTCTCAGACATCTGACCATAGTTTAAACTCCAGGAAGTGCATTATTGGTAGCTGGTTGCTATGATGGTGTCTTAGAACATTAGTTTACATTTATATTCGTTTCATTAATATCTCCTAAAGTGATTGTAAAGTTTTTTTTAATTAAAATAATAAATATGTTATACTTACTCTACCTATTCCTCTTCTGGGGTCTCTCGCTGGTGCTCTAGATTGCTCCTCTTCTCAGTGTGCCACCATAGGAAATTGCTTCCTATGAGGGCGCATGCGTGGGCTCACTCCTAAGATGGGCTGCATACATCTATAGACACACACAGTATGGCTCAGCCCCACAGTCATGTCTTTCTTGAGGATTTGATTGAGGGCAGAAGGAGCCAATGAACTCGGGCATGGCGCTGAATCAAGATACAACTCATTTAAGTGTTTAGGGAGGTGTGTGTGTTTGGGTTGTGATAGAGCCATTGGTACAATTTTTACCATAATGAAAGGAATGAATTAAGGTAAAAAAAATGTCCTGCCTTTTGGAAGCAGTTTAGGCTGTATTGACATCATATCATGGGCCAACCACAGTGAACCAATGATTTGGGTTTCAGAGAATTACAAACATCTTTTCCTAAGCATGATTGGTTTGGCCAAGACTTATCCTTCTGATAACCTCTCTCTTAGCTTCCTCTCACTGATACTGCATCTCCTCTTCTAGAATACTACTTCCCCCACTTATTATACAATATGTTTAGCTGGCTTCATTATTTTATACTTATATACTGGTATATATTACTTTTATATACCAGTATATTGGTATATATATATTGTGTAATGACAGCTAGAAAAATAATATGTAACTGGCCTGTGTTCTGTTTACCTAGACCTCTATCTATGTCGGTTATACAGAAGCTTGGCTTTTTTTAAATGTATATAATGTCATACGATCAGCTTCTACTTTTCCCAAGTCTGCTGTCAAAATGTATGAGGGAATACAAGGTACCCAATCACTAGCTCTACACTAGTTGTGTAACATAAAAAAAATAAAGGTGACACGGCATTTACATTCCCCTAGCCAAGCAAAAAAGTCAGGTAGTTCTGGCAATTCTTTAAATGGATTCCAAAACAACATTGTGTTTTTGTTCCATGTCCATGGGATCCTAACCTTAGGCTCCGAGGCAGCTGCATAAAATAGGCAAAGGCTCATTGACAGCCTTTATACTTATTATTAGATTCACCTTTGGCAAAGGAATAATTCATAGATATCCATATGAGAGTGAGGGTATTCACTGCTGCTGCCAATGATTACAATGCAAAGTTTGATCCCACATACACACCTTTAAGCAGTGTGAGTTTTTAGTAAATGATAAACATCATGCTTTAGAGTGTGAGCATACAGCATAAAGCATCAATCTAGAGAACTTCTGTACACACTAAACTGGAGAAGTTTCTTGACTGTGTTCAATGACAGTTCTGACTGCTTTGTTGGTTTGTAGAAAGATCAGGTACCGCTACGGAGGAATCCAGCTGATGGTCTAAATAAGTTATGTGCTATATCTTAAAGCAGATCTTTGTTTTTTTTTTCAAACAGGGAAAAGTCAGCAGCTACAAACAATGTACGATCTGATCAGGATCCAGTGCCATCTCCACTCGAGCCATTTTTTTGCTGGTCTTCAGGTCACAGGCTTTGGCATTTTTACTGTGGGTAGCTGACTGTGATTCCTTGTGGCTTCATAGCTGGCTTCTCACTGCACATGTGGGATCCACGCTGTACTTTGTGAATGGTCCCGCAGTCTTCTGGGACCTATGACATGTCCCTGAAGGTTGCCAGAAGGAGGAGAACTTCAGGTAGATCCACCGCAGCAATCCAACCACAAGTTAGAGTGGGTACCTGTCAAAATCAAGTACCCCCCCCCCCCCCCCCCGAAAAAGTGAAAAAAATATAAAAAAATAGAAAAGGAGTTCCACTTTAAGCTACATCCAGTATGGCACATGAAAACGCTTGCCTTACACCTGCAAGTAAATATATTGGTGTTAATAGTAATAGAATATTATCTTATAATTATTCTTATTTGACTGATCTTGTTTTAGCTCCTAATATGTGTCATATTTTAAGAAGTAATGCATAATGCATTTAAGTCCTATAATTCATATGCAATTAGATTATTTCTCCTTTACAATAAAAATGTTCCAAGAATTGTACTTGTCAATCTTAGTTATATTGACTGAATCGTATTTTGTAAAATAAATGCTGAGAAGACACACAATAACCCATGTCAACAGTTGTACAAGTCTGAAAGAAGTAAAATTATTAGCATAATTGAGGCCTTTGTGTTGAACAGCAGCAAACAGAAATGCATTAACTGTTGATTGGACATTCAGGTGATGAACAGAAAATGGCACAAATGCCAGAAGACTTGTTTGGCCAGAATCACAAAATACACTAAAAGCCTAATTCCAAATTGAATGAATAAATACAATTAAATAAGTTAACAAATACTCACCTTCTCCTCTGTGCCCTGCCTCATACACACCATGCTCCATCCAGTGCTATTTGGTCATTCAACCGTCTTTCTAAACCACCCTGGGCTCACAGGACAATACTTAGGGAGAGGGTAAGGGGTACTGAGACAGGGATGCTAAAACTAAAGTTGCACTTTAAGATTAAAGGCTTTTTAAATTGTTGTTGCCAAGAAAATGTATTTAAAAAACATACTCTCTGAGTTATCAATGTACAATGCAGGGATTTTAACAAATGTTAAAATTTACAAGTGCAGCTGATTAATAATGAAAAAGTCACTCGTATTCAGATTCCCTATGCACAAACAGCTATTTTTTAGGTTTTCTAATTAAGAAAGTTGCAGGGTCTGCATCCCTTGGGAAGTAATTAATCCTTTGGGAGCATGTTACCAAAAATAAGGAATGAACCCCACCTGTCAGCAAAGCATGCCAATAGAGAAGATGGCTTTTCTGGACGATCTTCTGTGCACAGGCTCATACATGTTCCCTCTCATGCTCGCAGAAATTGGGCACATGGGTGCTCGTATCTGTGCACATACTTGTGACAGATGCTTGCACCAAATGGGCTATTTAAACAGGGCTAGTGCTCAAGATTAGTGCTGCTTTGTCTGATTCCAGTTGCTGATCTGGAATGTCCTGACTACCCCCTGAACTCTGCCTGCACTGACCTCGGCTTGTTCTCTGACTTCTGCTTCTGTGTGTTCCATTGGCTTCTGTTTCACTGCTACGGCTTTCAGACCTGGCTTATACCTAGACCACACTTCTGCCTGTGCCCTGTACCTGATCCATCCTGCGTGTGTATGACCCAGCCTGTCTGACTCTGCTACTTTGACTGATGCCACTGGTACCTGCCTGCACCCTGCTGTTTCTGCCAATCTACAGTCTGCTACCAGCCACTGTCTCATCTGCCTGCTCTTGCCAGTACCAGTCTTCTTCAGTCTGCTGCCCAGCTGCCTGTCAGTCTGCCTGCCTTACTGAAGACCCCTGAAGACTTCACCTGCCCAGTGTAGATACCTGCTCTGCTGTTAGCAAGACTTACAGGCAGTTGTGCCACTCTGCACTCCTGCACCTTCTGTTTACACTACCAGAAGCCCCGAGTCAGAGGTGTAAGAAATCATCAAATCAGGCTCTGCTACCAGGTACGTGATACCACCCCTGAAACCCTGTACCATGTCATCCTTCCCAACGCTTACCCAGCAACCATACTCCTCCTCCCCATGATCCTCTTGTGTTTGCTGTGGCCTCACAGGGATGTCTTATGGATATAGTGGCCCCTGAGATGAAAGGAAGTCCTCTTTTTCCTTCTTTGCTGCTGTGTCTCCAGTACCACATAGTATGTGCTCCAGCAGGAACACAACCAAAACTGTGTCGCTAATGCACACATTCTTGTGCAAAATGACAGATGCATGACATTGTCCAAAAATAGCTATTCCAATGCATTATGGGACAGTCGGTGGAGCATACGATAAAGATAAAAACTCAAAAACAATCATATTTAAAATGGCTTTTTTGCCAAAATTTTATGTATACTGTTTACCATTTCAGTTTATGCCAAAATTAACCTTTCAGATTATTAAGTCGTTCATTACTTCTTTTTTGTAGGGTGCATTCCCTTAACGATGTTCCCTGGATACCCCACAACTACCTACAACTAGAGGGGGGTTGGCACTTTTTGATATGAGCATGAACTATTTAGCCTCTCAGCTTATTTATATGCATTGATGGTTGTTCCCCCAGCTCAGCAATGCTTCTAGAGCTCCAAAGGCTACTCTTTCTACTTCCTATGAGGTGCTCGCTAATTATCTATACAGGCTTTACTACCAAACTAGAGAGGGCTTGACTATTAGTAAGGAATTTGTGAAGATATGCCATAGCTGCTCTAGACTAGTCATGGGTAGATCTTTGACCGTTTCTCCCAATAATTAAATGAGGTTTAACTCCCAACTAAAGTATTCCTATTGTATTTGCAATATTGCACAGTGTCAAAATATGACGTTAAGTATATTCATCACAGTATTCTAATACAGCTTTTCAATCTTTTGAGGTGCTTTTTAAGGATTTTGAAATACATTTAGACATGCTTCTATGATACAAAATAAAAAAAATTAACCCTAGTACTAAACTGGAATCGTTCCTCCTTATGGAAGACCATAATAATCTGATACTATACTACTTTAAACAGAAGTAAAAAATGCTAAACCACATCATTGTATGAATAAATGGATTGATAATGGGTCAGCCTTGTCTAAGGATGTGTGGAACAAAGTCCTAAAAACTTATGTGAATAAGTATGAGATGACGTAGTTATGGTAACTGGAGCAATCATATTTCACACCTTATAGACTTTCCAAAATGGGGAAAAGAAATGATTCCCTGTGCCAAAGATGTCAAGCACCAGAATGAACATTTCTCCATATGGTATGGGAATGTAAGAAAATCAGATCATTCTGGTCAAGGGTTACTAGCTTTATTGCAGATAATTTCTGACTTCCAAATATCTGCAATTTCTCTGATTATGTGAAAGCAAGTAATCCCACTAAGATTCTTTTATGACTTTTATAAGTTTATGATAGGAAATGAATAGTGTTGCAATGGATACACATTGAATCTTTTTTGCCAGAGTGATTGGAAGATGTTCATTAAAGTAAACTCTAAAAGTTTACATACATAGCTAGGTAATGTGTGAAGACATTTTATAAAATATGATTTACATGGATTGAAACCCAAGATACAGCAGACACTATCTCTGATGTGTAATTGTGACCTAACAATCCTATAGAGACAAACATAAAGATACTGTATATTATTCTGTAATAAAAAAATGGAAACAGTTGTTGGTGATGAACCTCATTAAAGCATTCTGAGGTTATAAATTTCTATATTTTTAAAGAATCTATATTTGAAACATTTAATATTGCTGTACAAAGTTATGTGCAATAGCCGATATATGTTCTTGGAAAAAGTTCTATTGACATCATATTTCCATATAGAACATGCTGCATACAGTCACCTCTTCAGTACACCAGACACTAATCCACCTCCATGAATGTTAGTACCTGTTGGGCAACCTGTTCATACTTAAGGTAAGGTCTTCTCCTGCAGATTGTACCAACTGTGACAGAATTTGATGGGAAATCCAAAAATTTAGAGTCGTTATAGTAACAGTAGGTACAGGGAAATCTTCCAGTGAGGACATCTTTTCCGGGAGACACTAAGAAATTATTCTCTTCACATTGGAGAAATGTCCTCCTATTTACTATTGTGTTTCTAAAGCAATAAATTAAGGTGAATCTTCCTGATGGGACACAGACAAACAAAACCCCTATAAATATTTGTTTACCTACTACTTTAACCCCAGAGCTAATTCTTACATTTCTGTTTTGCATATGAAATTAGCTTTTTTTGCTAGAAACTTACTTAGAACCCTCAAACATTATATATATTTTTACTCAGAGGCCCTAGGAATAAAATGGTGGGTGTTGCAATTTTTTATGTCACGTGATGATATTTGCACACTGTTTAATTAAAAACTACACTTTAATAAATTTAAATGCAGAAAAACACAATATGATATGCAATTTTTTTGTAAAATATAAATGATGACACTACACCAAGAAAATAGATAACCAACATGTTAGGCTTTCAGATTGTGTGCCCCCATGGAATGACGACAAACTATGGTACTTAAAAATCTCCATAGGCAACACTTTTAAGGTTACCACTTTAGAGCTACACAGGAGGTCTGTGACTAGAATTATTGCTCTTGCTATAACATTTGTGTCAACACCTCACATGTGTGATGTGAACACTGTCTACATATGCATGTGCAACCTATGTATGTGTTTGCCTTTGTGTGCAAGAATGGGGGGGGTTAATTTTTTAAGTTTATTTACATTTTTACACTGTTTCTTTAAATTTTTGGATCACTTTTATTGCTATCACAAAAGATGAACAACATCCCTTGTGATAGCATTGGCACTGACAAGTTCTCTTTACTGAGACATCTAGGGTCTATTAGCCCCCAGATCTATCCTCTGCCCTTAAAAGCATCTGATCAAACCAAGATTGGTTTGATCACGTTTTCACAAGCCAGTAATTGCTTGTTTACATTTGAGCAAAACTGGAAGTGACAAGATCCTTGTTGCTTCCTGTTTCTTAGACCACAGGAATGAACAGGGAACTTCCACTCCTGGGTCATCTCTATGGTAAGCTGGTGGAACCGCCGGCTTTAGTCCCGAGCTCCCTGGTGGAATGGGACAGCCTTGGAAGGCAGCAGGGGGTGACCCCTTCTGTCACATGTAAAATCGATCCAGTGGCTATTTAGCCGCTAAGATGGCTTTTACATTACAGTGATAGTAAACTTGTTTTTGTGATTTCTACCTGCAGGTGCATGTACAGCGTTTAGAAAATATTCCATCGAGCAGCAGTCAGTGATGTCACCAGCACATGCACTCTGAAGGAAAGACTCATCCGTGCTGTTCCTTCAGGGCTCTGTGTCATGCCTGAGGCTCCTGCATGCATGCGTGGGAATTACGGCATCATGGCTTGTCTAGTCAGACAGATGAACCCAGAAGGAAGACCGGGTGAAGATGGAAGCCCTGCCAGCAGTGATAGTGCGTAGCTGGAGGGCTTCGTTTTAAGGTTTTTCATAATGTGCTAGTATGCAATGCATACTAGCACATTATGATATTGCCTTGCAGGGCAATATTTAAAAAGCTTTTAAAGCTTTACTACCATTCTGAAGAGCATTGCCAGTTCAGGTAAGTGTTTGGGGAAGGAGGGGGGGGGTACACAAGACAAATACTGCAGCGTTTTTTACCTTAATGCAGGACATGCTGCTTTATACTATTGTGATGCTGTGCATTAAGGCAGAAAAAAAAATTGCTTTAGAACCACTTTTGTATACCTATACACGGGGAAAATTGAAAGTTAATAACTTTTACACCATCACTGTGTATAATCTGATGCTGATTGTCACAACAACTAATGTCACTGTGCATAATTTGTCAATGACTACCATGCTAACTAATGCGACTGCATATCATCCGGCACTGGCTGTTATACTTATTACTATATCCTTTTATGTAATCTCTCACTGCCTGTCATATCAAATAGCATCTCTGTATATAATCTGTTACAGACTGTCACAACAGCTAATGTTACTGTAAATATTTTCTCACCAGATAACTAAAGTATCCCCTTTTAGCCAAAGGGCATGGTACATGACTCATCCAAAGGATACCTCTAAAGTCCCTTTTCATAAAACTCTGAAAAAAAAGACAAATATATAAAAATCTGAAATGTAATGTTCATATATTATTGCTGAACAAACTAAAAAAAGAGAGAGCTCACAACAACCCTAATGTGATACTATTTAATTATGAAAACTGAATAAAAAATTCAGTCATTCCACTCACATTTGTAGTAGAAGTGTCAGCATATAAATGGTCTTGGCCACTGCTCCTGAATTGTCGCTATAAGATCTGGGCACTAGGTGTGTGACAAGCTTGCTAGCTAAAAGCTAGAGTCCCCAGCACTGACATAACGCTGTTCATGGATGTAGCATGCCTGATCTACTGCTCATGTGCACGGACTGGCCGGCGCAGTACACCGAAAGGAAGATCTGGGGACAAAGAAGGTAGTTAGGGAAGGAGAGACAGCAACTATTAGAATAACGTTAAAGCCACAATTGTAGATATATTTGGAGAAAAAGCAAAGAAAAAAAACAAAAAAACTGAATATATACTTCATAAAAGCACACAATTAAATAAGTATATAAGGCATATGAGATATATATATATATATATATATATATATATATATATATACACACATACATACATATATACACACAGTTGTGTTCAAAATATTAGCAGTGTGTTGAAAAAAGTGAATAAAGCTCAAAATCCTTCTAGTAGCTTTTATTTCTATACACACAAATGCATTGGAAACACTACACATTCTATTCCAAATCAAAACATGAAGAAAGATATATCAAATTTGTGTTGTTTCTCTAAAAAAATTGAAGAAAAGTGAATATTAGACTGCTCAAAAAAATAGCAGTGTTTGTATTCTTTTTTACAAACTCAAACATTCACTATATAACAAAAAAGGGGGAGTAGAACGAGCGCTGGATCCAAATGGTATAGCCGCTAGTATAAAAAGGCAAACCTCAAACCGCCTCCTGGTGAAAAGCTAAATAAATAAAGTATGCAGCGCTAAAATGAAATATGACAATAAAATATAATAAAATCCAATGTGAGATATACACAACTGAAATGAATGGATTGGTATGGAAGCCAATACTATAAATTATACTGCAGTATCATAAATCAGATCAAGGTGCATAAAGTGACAAAGGTGCCAAAGTCAATAAATCCATGGACATATCCAAGTGACATGGGAAATCCGTGACATCTGTGTTATATAGTATGGCTATTGATTGCACTAACCAGCAATATATAGCGCGTTGGGGTAAAATCACCTACTCCTGGTCACTGGATCAGAGACACTGCCAAACGGGTGGTCATCAGTACAGCAACCTCTGGATCCTCTGTATCATCTCCAGGTGTACCGTCGCCAGCCACCAGGGGGATATGTGCCTCTCCCACGTATCACGAATCACCTTCTATCATTAAACTCCAGGGGGATGTGATACACTCTTGTGTATCAGGAATCACCTTAGGGGCTCATTAATAAACCCAAAAGAGAGATGTCTGATAGTGTAGTAACTTTTATTCAAAAGGATATATAAAACAAGTAGTACACTTACATAGTAAAATTCCAAAAAATTCCGGAAAGTCCAAAATGGCTGCCAGTCAGATGTGTAGACCATGTGGACTAAGTCTGCATGTGAGGTACCATCTCACTAACGCGTTTCGTGACTATTGCACATTTTTAAAGGGACACACAAATGCATTGGGAACACTACACATTCTATTCCAAATCAAAACATGAAAAATATATCAAATTTGTGTTGTTCCTCTAAAAAAATTGAAGAAAAGTGAATATTAGACTGCTCAAAAAAATAGCAATGTTTGTATTCTTCTTTACAAACTCAAACATTCACTATATAAACTGAAAAATGTTTGAAAATTTTGCTTTCCTTTGAATCACTTAATTAATATTTAGTTGTATAACCACTGTTTCTCAGAACTTCTGTACATCTGTGTTGCATGGAGTCAACCAACTTCTGGCACCTGTGAACAGGTATTCCAGCCCAGGATGATTGGACTACATTCCACTGTTCTTCTATATTTCTTGGTTTTGCCTCAGAAACTGCATTTTTTATGTCACCCCACAAGTTTTCTATTGGATTAAGATTTCGGGGATTGGGCTGGCCACTCCATAACGTCAATCTTGTGGGTCTGGAACCAAGATGTTGCACGTTTAGTGGTGTGTTTGGGGTTGTTGTCTTGTTGGAACACCCATTTCAAGGGCATTTCCTCTTCAGCATAAGGCAGCATGACGTCTTCAAGTATTCTGATGTATTCAAACTGATCCATGATCCCTGGTATGCGATAAATAGGCCCAACACCGTAGTATGAGAAACATCCCCATATCATGATGCTTGTGCAACCATGCTTCACTGTCTTCACAGTGTACTGTGGCTTAAATTCAGTGTTTGGAGGTCGTCTGACAAACTGTCTCCGGCCACTAGACCCAAAAAGAACAATCTTACTTTCATCAGTCCACAAAATGTTGCGCCATTTCTCTTTAGGCCAGTCAATGTGCTCTTTGGCAAATTGTAACCTCTTTAGCACAAGTCTTTTTTTCAACAGTGGGACTTTGCGGGGGCTTCTTGCAGATAGCTTGGCTTCACATAGGCATCTCCTAATTGTAACAGTACTCACAGGTAACTTTAGACCTTCTTTGATCTTCCTGAAGCTGATTGTTGGCTGAGTCCTTGCCATTTTGGCTATTCTTCTATCCATTCGAATGGTAGGTTTTCGCTTTCTTCCACATCTTTCAGGTTTTGGCTGCCATTTTAAAGCATTTGCGATCATTTTAGCTGAGCAGCCTATCATTTTCTGCACTTCTTTATACATTTTCTCCTCTCCAATCAACTTTTTATTCAAGGTACGCTGTTCTTCTGAACAATGTCTTTAACGACCCATTTTCCTCAGAATTTCAGAGAGAAATGAACTGTAACCAGCATGTACAACATTTGCTGCCTTCCTTCCTTAAATAAGGGCAATAATTGCCACCTGTTTTTCAAAGAATGAATGACCTCACTAATAGAACTCCACACTGCTATTATTTTGAACATGCCCCTTTCAATTAGTGAATCAATTACACAGAATCTGCAGCATGCATGTCATGACTGTTGGGTCTGTTGGATTTCTATTACTCTACTACACCTGCTAGTAAATTATTTGCCATGTAGAAATATCATTTCTACCAAAAACAGTGATTGATCAGGTTAGTGATGTCTGACTGTTATTATTTTGAACACAACTGTATGTACACACACACTATATTGCCAAAAGTATTGGGCTGCGTGCCTGAACACGCACATGAACTTTTTTTTTTTTTTAATCCAAACAACTTTTATTGTCAAGATGATAGAGGAAATGGAACAGTACTGACAGAATCCATCAGGTGAGGAGGAGCCTAACCAAGGCGGTAGGAGAGAGGGCGATGTGAGCGCTCTCCGTACGATGGCCACCCTCCCTCCCCAAATGTTCCCCGACTAATGCTGCGAAGGCGCCCGGTTGAAAACTTGCGGGTGAGAGGGGTTCCCGAAGAGAACTTGAGAGGACGGAGCTGCATGAGTCCACGACTGCGGGGCAGTTGAAACCTCCCGCCCGAGGCTGCTGGGAGTGCAGGTGACGCGGGGCGGTCACGTGATCTCCCGCAAGGGAGCTCTGGGAGACAGAGAAGCCGGTCGGCTTCCCGATTCAGGGGGAGACGCCGGCTCTCTCACGGATGAGACACGTGGTACTGGCTCAGCGTCCCGGCTTGGTGAGAGGAGAAGGGGAGAGAACTGGCTGGTCTCCAGTGGAGTTGGAGAAGACGCCAGCTTGGGAGAAAGGAGAGTCTGTTTGCCGGATACCAGTGAGAGAGATAGACAGAGGAGGAAGAAGGAGACCCGGAGATAACCCCCCTTTCCCCCCCCCTCCTCCAATTGAGGGGAAGAGGAACGGTGCCAGAACAGAGGACAACGATTCCAAAGGACAATCTCCCAGGAAAAGCAGCTGAAAGAGGGTGAGTGAGAGTGGCTGGACTATATATAAAATCTGTTATTATGGACAGTTTATTGATGCAGCAGGAGAAGTATACATAGAGGGGGAACACCAAGCAGATTGAATAAATTAGAACCTCTCTAAAAGACCCATTACAGCATATACCCTAAAGTCTTAAAGAAGAGGGTTTGGACACATATAGAAAACATGAAGAGTAAAAATAGCAAAGGGAGTGGTTCCAAGCATTCCCAATCTGGAACAATTAGAAAATTTACGTCTCAAGGTAATGTGACCCCAGAAAGAACTCAAGGGGTAGGAGAAAAAAGTATAATGGAAAATAGTATGGATAAGAGCGCCAGGTCTCCCGTGGAAATGGATAATAGTAGCCAACAAATAATAGGAGGAATAGAGCCAAGAGAAAATGAAGGAGAACTACAAATCCCAAATAAAAAGGAGATGGCAGAAATGTTTGAAAATTTGGAAAAATCAATTAAACAGGAGATGGGAATTATTCGGAAAGACTTGGGACATCTTTTGTCCAGAGTAGAAGAAACAGAAGAAAAAATTAAAAAACATGCTCAAGCCATTCCTGAACTGAGAAATTATATAATGGAGATTAGGCAAGAACAGAAAAAGCTGGGATATAAGTTGGAGATACAAGGTAACATGCATAGGAAAAATAACCTCGGGATAAAGGGAATCCCGGAGCTTGCACAAGAAGAAGATTAAAGAGAGATAATACAAAAAATTCTAATCTCCATCATGGGTAGACCTAGAACTGAGACATTTGTATTGGACAATATATATAGGATAGGAAGGTTTCAACGAGATCGGGTGGAAGAGAGACCGAGAGATGTAGTAGTACATTTTAATAAAAAGGAGAGAGAGAAGAAGTATGGAAGAAGATAAAAGGAAGAGCTAGTATTGAGTATGAAGGAAAAAATTTACAAATTTTTGCAGACTTGACACCTGAGACATTATGGAGAAAAAGATCATTGAGACCACTAATAGAACAGATGAAAAAACAGAATATACTATATAGATGGAATAGTTCGATGTGTCTAATCGGATGGAAGAATGGAGTTACTGCATACCTGAGATTTCCTGAAGAATTAAGAGACTTTTTTGATAAACTTACTATTCAAAGAATAGAGATTCCAGGTTGGGAGGAAGAAGGAGGGATGTATGCTGAGGGAAAAGAGGAGTGGCAACAAGTTAGAAGAAGGAATAGAGAATGAATAGATAGGGGAACATCGGGGGAAATGGAGGGTAGGTGAACCGTACAAGGTTAGAGTTCTACCTCAGGGTCAAGATCCAAACGTGGCATTAAGCTCACAAAAGGATTAGATGGCAAAGAATAGGCCTAAGGGGGGAGGGGGGAGATGGAGGGGATGTGGGGGGGGGGTTGAGAGGGGGGCTGGGGGGAGGAGGGGGAGGTGGATATTGGGGAGTCGGGAGGAGAGAGGGGAGGGATATAGTAGGGGAGGGAGAGGAGGATGGTATAGGGGAAAGCTTTTAAAAACACTCTGCATAGGGAGGAGATGTATACAAGAAATATGGAAGATATAAGATTTATAACATATAATGTAAAGGGGTTGAATAGTCCCGGGAAGAGATTTAAGCTATTTAAAGAATTACAACATAGAGAAGCCTCGGTAGTTTTGTTGCAGGAGATGCATCTTGAGATTAAGTCAAATATAAAATTGAACACCAGAAATTTTCCAACATGGTTCTATGCAGATTCCCCAATTAAGAGAGCTAAAGGGGTGGCAATTGGGTTTGCTAAAAACACAAGGTGGGAGATGGAAGAGAGAGAGACAGATCCTGAGGGGAGATTCTTGTTTTTGAGAGGTAGATTGCAAGAAATGGAATGTACAATAGCAAATATCTATTGCCCAAATAAGAAACCAGAGACATACCTGAAAGGGATATTAAGAAAATTGATGGATTTCAAAAAGGGAAGATTGATAGTGGCAGGGGATTTGAATCTAAGTTTGGACCCACAGATGGACACAACCTCTTGTGTGCGGAGAGAGGGAGGTAGGTCTCTGAGGATTTTAAAGAAGGAGATACACGAGTGTCAACTAGTGGACATATGGAGAATAATGCATGGAAAGGAAGGAGACTATACCTTCTTCTCTAATGCACACGAGATTTACTCGAGATTAGATTATATAATGGTAGATCACCAACTTATTGAGAAGGTGGTTAAAGTAGAAATAGAGTCAATGACGCTCTCAGACCACGCCCCAGTTATAATGAAGGTAAGATGGGGGAAGAAGTTAACAAGGGGGGTAGGATGGAGGTTAAATGAGGCTCTTCTACAAGACCAAGAGACTGATAAGAAGATTAGAAAGGAGATGGAAAGATTTTTTCAGGAGAATGAAACAGGCGATGTGTCAGTGGCCACAGTTTGGGAGCCCCATAAGGCATATATTAGAGGTATACTGATTGCGCTAGGGGCAAAAAAGAAAAGGGAAAGGAGTAAGAAATTAACGGGGCTTTTAAAAGAAATATATGACCTAGAACAGATCCATAAAAATAGAACAACAAGTGAGATAAGACAGAAGGTAATAAAAAAGAGAGAACTGGAGTTATTAATGGAAGAAGAGAGGAGGAGAGTACTAAATAAAGTAGCAGGAGAGAGGTATAGATGGGGAGATCGACCAGGAAAATATTTAATGAAAGCCCTAAGGAAAAATAAAAATAGAAATTATATAGAAAAAATAAGAAATACCAAGGGAGAAATGGCGCACTCTGCTAAAGAGATCGTAAAGGTGTTCAAGGAATATTATAGTAAGTTGTATAATATTAATTCCCAGGATGTTGTGAATGAAGGTGAAAATGAGAATAGAGAAAAAAGAAGAATATACTTAAAAAATGCAGGACTACCAAAGGTAGATGAAGACCTATTGAAATCCCTGGAAGTAGAAATCACGCAGGAGGAAATAAAAATAGCATTAAAAAATACATTAAAAAAAGGTGGGAAAAAGTCCAGGCCCAGATGGATATACCGCGAGATATTATAAAAAATATAGTGAATTTCTTATACCTAAATTGAAAGACTATATGAATGCCCTGGGTGGAGAAATGGAGATCAGACAGAAATCCCTACAAGCCCATGTAACACTTATACGTATCGAAGGGAAAGACGCTACTCAATGTTCCAGTTATAGACCAATTGCACTGCTAAATATAGATACGAAGTTATACGCAAAGGTCCTAGCAAATAGAATAAAAGATTTAATGCCAGAATGGATCCATAGAGATCAAGTGGGCTTTGTATCGGGGAGAGAGGGTAGAGATAATGGAATCAGAACTATGTTATTGATTCAGAAATCTAAGAAGGGGAAAACCCCGGTAGTGTTGCTCTCTATCAATGCTGAAAAGGCTTTTGATAGAGTAAACTGGAGCTTTATGATTAATACCCTAGAGATCATGGGAGTAGGTGGTAGAATGAGGGAGTGGATAGGAAAATTGTATAGAGCGCCCTCCGCGGTTATCTTGGTTAATGGTGAAAAATCTGACCCCATAGAGATGTCAAACGGGACAAGGCAGGGATGTCCATTGTCCCCACTGCTATATGTGTTATCATTGGAACCTTTATTGGAAACAATTAGGAAGAACGTAGACATAAAGGGAATACAGATAGGGGAAACTGAACATAAAGTGGCAGCTTTTGCGGACGACTTGTTGTTTTATGTGGGAAATCCTAGGATAAAACTCCCGAACTTAATAAAAAGCTTAAAGGAGTATGGGAAATTATCAAATCTAAAAATCAACCCAACAAAAACTGAGATCTTAAATGTAAATCTTCCGAATAGCGAGAAAGAAAAGATACAAAAAGAATTCCCTTTATATATGGAGAGATAAAGAGATAAAATATTTAGGGGTTAAACTTACTGCTTCATATACAAAATTGTATAAATTAAATTATATTGCTCTTCTAAATGAGATCAAAGAGGAACTGAAGAAATTGGGAGGAGGAAACCCTTCTTGGTTAGGACGTATAAATCTGATAAAAATGATAATAGTACCCAAAGTTCTGTATAAATTTCAGATGATCCCAATTAAACTCCCAGAGGACTTTTTTAAAGAAATTAAAAAGATGATAAGATTTATATGGAAAAATAAAAAATCTAGAATATCTTATGACCTGATGACTAGAAGTAAAGAGAGAGGGGGATTGGGAGTGCCAGACCTTAAGAGATATTATAATGCTGTAGTTTTAACAAGAATTTATGACTGGACACACAATGTTGAAGGGAAAAGATGGGTTAAGATAGAGGATGACTTGAGTGGAGTGGATTTGAGTAGAAGTATATGGGCACCTACACAATATAGAGGTTTAAAAGACACCACGAGTATATATACACTGAATGTATTAAAGGTTTGGGATAATTTACATAAAAGTATGAAATGAGATTTTAACTCACAATTAATGTCACTAAGGAATATGGAGTATTTTCCACCAGGTATAGAGGGGAGAATGGGAAAATGGATTAAAAAGGAAGATATCCAACTGAGAGATATTATGGACGGACACAAATTGAAAACACTAAAGGATTTAAAGAAAGGTGGAGGGGAACTTTTTAGTAAGATTGATGAGTGGAAATAACACCAATTAAAACACTTTGTAGAAGGCCTCCCGAAACCTATGAGAGGAAAAAAGGAGTGGAATTTGTTTGAGAGATTGTTGGAATCACGAGGAGATGGGAGACGGGGCACGGCAAAAATGTATAAGATTCTCACTGAGTTAGTCATGAAAGTAAAACCAATCTATATAGATAAATGGGAAAAAGATTTAGGGATAGAAATAGATGAGGATAAACAGAGGAAAATATATAGACTTACACATGAAAATGTCAGTATGAGAGAGGTGGAGGTAAATTATAAATGTTTGGTAAGGTGGCACATCACACCGACTGTTGAACACAAAATAGAGGTAGAAAGAACACAGGAGTGTTGGAGGGGGTGTGGAGGGATTGGTACGTGGTTTCATATGTGGTGGGAGTGTCCAAAGATACAAAGGTACTGGGAGACAATGGTCAACTTAATAAGGAAAATTTCAGGGATAAAGATAGGACTAGATCCAGAAGTGTGCCTGTTACATAGTACAGAGATACCAGTGAATAAATACAAAGATTGGGGTATATGGTACTATGTGAATGCAGCAAAGGGCCTAATACCTAAATTCTGGCATAGTCCAGAGGTGCCGAGAGAAAAGGATTGGGTAGAGAGAGTAAATCAGATCAGTAGGATGGAGAAGTTGTATTATATCCAAGAAGACAAGATGGAGATCTACACTAGGAGATGGAGGCAATGGGAAGAATTTGTACATCAAACGAATATATGTGAAGCAATGGGAAGTGATAAATGAAGTTTCTTTTTGATTCTTTAGGAAAGGATGTAAGAGAGAAATGCAGAGTGGGAGGGTGGAGGGAGGTGGTAGGGAATAGGGGTAGAGGGAAGGGAAATAAAAAGGGGGAAATAGAAGGAGATAAGAATTTTATATGATATATGAGAGTGTTGAAGAAATGTATTATCTTCTTCTTTTATTTTTCTCTTTTTATATGTATTTATAAATATGAAAAATTAATAAATATTTGAATTAAAAAAAAAAAGTACTGACAGAATCCACAACGCAATTACTGAAACAGAATGATTACACATAAGTAGAACAACGTAGATACGCAGATCCTGTAATAAACAGAATAACAGAAATGGTAATGAACATGAACTTTAATGGCATCCCAGTCTTAGTCTGAAGGGTTCATTATTGAGTTGGCCCACCCTTTGCAGCTATAACTGCTTAAACTCTTCTGGGAAGGCTGAGCACAAGGTTTAGGAGTGTGTCTATGGAAATGTTTGACCATTCTTCCAGAAGTGCATTTGTGAGGTCAGGCACTGATATCGGACGAGAAGGCCTGGCTCACAGTCTCCGCTCTAATTCATTCCAAAGGTGTTGATGTCATGACTATCAGGTTGATGTCAGGACTCTGTGCAGGCCAGTCAAGTTCCTCCACCCCTAACTAAGTCATCCATGTCTTTATGGACCTTGCTTTGTGCACTGGTGCACAGTTATGTTGGAACTGGAAGGGGCCATCCCCAAACTGTTCCCTCAAAGTTGGGAGCATGAAATTGTCCAAAATGTCTTGGTATGCTGATGCCTTAAGAGCTACTTTCACTGGAACTAAGAAAAACTAATATAAATATAACTTAATAGAAAAACAAATATAAATGCTAAAAAAAAAAGTGCATAAGGATTCATATAAATGCACTGTATCCACAAATTAGAAGTTTAAATATTATCACATACACTCCCATCTTCTCAGTATGGCGTTATAAGCCTATATTTGTCACGATGGGGGGGGGGCTGGGGAAATGGGGGGGGTAGGAAGCAGGGAAAGATGAGAAATATGAACAATTAATTATATTATGTACTGATATAGCAGGTATATCCCATTTGATTCATGTGGAACAAGTATACATGCCATAGTTAGCAACATCAAAGTAACACATATTGGTATTATGTTGGTGTTATATTAATGTACATATTTCTAATTCTTCCTTTAATCCATCAGGAGACATAGCATTAAGGGTGAAAATCCAAAATGTCTCCCACAGACACAATCTAGAAAACCTCTCAGCCTCAAGGAGAGACATGGGTATGGCCTCAATCCCAAAGAGTTATCTGTATTGCTACTGTGTACCTGAAATAAATTTTGGGGAATATGTTTATCCCGCTTGTACTCTATGAATCGGTGGTGCACCAGCCTACCAACATAATAGACACCTCAATCCATACACCACAAACTGTGTAGTGAAGCAGATAAACTGTTTTATGTCAAATACCCGTCCATCTTTTCTAGTGAAAACTTTTTTGCCATAGGACAAAAATTGACAAGCCTTTCACTTTCTAAGTTTGCATTTGAAGGAACCGGTGATACTAAAATACATGAGAATGTTCTTGATCCTACCTTGATAATCTCTTAGACGACTGTTGTTAGCTAGACTGAACTCAACATGTCCGCCGGTCTCTCCTCCCCTAACTCCCTTCTGTGTCATCAGACCTTCTTATGGTGCGTGGCGCCAACCACTCCATGAGCATGGGCAGTAGATTGGACATGCTACGGCCCATGAACAGCATTATGTCAGAGCTGGGATCTCTAGCTTTCAGCTAGCTAGCTTGTCACACACCTAGTGCCCAGATCTTACAGCGGCAATTCAGGAGCAGTGGTGGAGATCATTTATATGCTTCACTATGCGACACTTCTACTACTAAATGTGAGTGGAATGACTGAATTTTATTTTATTCAGTTTTCATAATTAAACTTTATCACACTAGGGCGGTTGTGTGCTCTCTCTTTTTCTTTTGTTCAGATGTATGACCATTACCCAGTAGAGTATCAAGAGAGCTGCGGTGCCACACTGGCTGATGATTTGTCATACTGTGTGAACTACATTTATCAGCATGTCCTACAGGTGGGGGACTTAACCAGCACACTTGACAGTGTATTTTGTGTTGCATCATATATTATTGCACATGGATTTTACATCAAAAAGTCTTAATACATTTAGCTTTGCAGTATTTAGACTTATCTAATCTAAGATTACATAATGCAATGTTCTGTGGTATTTTCTGGAAATAAAATTGTGTTAAATAAGGATTTTGGGGTCATGAATCTAATCTACAGGTTCTTCTAATCTACAGGCTTACTGATACCTTGTTACAGTACTTAGTCCTCTGCTAATATAAAAGTGACGTAGAGTTGAACAGTAGCTTTGTTTCAGTGAGCTCAGTTATCAATATCTGTGATAAATTAACTGGCAATTCTTGGTTATGAAACACTGTAACCAGATTAATCTATATAATTTTGAGACAGAGGTTTTTTTTGTGGTATGTACAACCCCAATTTCAAAAAGGTTGGGACAGACCATGTTTACCAAGGTGTAGCAACTCCTCTTCTTTTAGCATCACTCTGTAAACATCTGGTAACTGGAAGAGGAATGTTGTCCCATCTTGCCTGAGCATTCTTGGGGCCTTTCTAGATGTGCAAGCTGCATGTTCCATATGCACTAATGCACCCCCATACCATCAGAGATGCAAGCTTTTGAACTAAGCTGATAACAAGCCAGAAGATGCTTCTCCTCTTTAGTCTAGAGTGGTGTTGCCAACCTCCCACAGCATTTTTTACTGACAAAACATGTCAAATTTACTGATGGAGCACATGTTTTTACTGAGAACCTATTAAAAACTAAAACAATCGCTATTTAAACAGTATAAACACAATATGGAAACACTGACAAAATCCATAGCAGTTAATTTGCCTGGTTTACACGTACAAAGTCAGCACAGCATGAAAAAATTATCAGCCCCTGATATTTAAAGACAGTTGTAAAAATCACTGATTTTTACACACTGTCCATAAATTTACTGAAGTTTGGTAACTCTGGTCCAGAGGAAGCCACTCACATGGTTGCAAAAAGAATGTAAAATTTCGATTTGTCTGACCACAAATAAAAGACCAAATGAGCTTGGGCCCAGAGAAGACAGCAGAATTTGACCACAAAACAGTTTTCCACTTTACAACAGACCAAACCTTATCATATGTGGCAATTTTAATGTGGTACCACACCCCACTCAAAATTCCATCTCCTTGGCAAGGTGTTGGGGACTTTCCACGGGTGACTTTATACACAGGGAGGAGTTATGACGTTTGGTGCTGCCAACATACCAACAAGAAGGATTTTATTTTTTATTCCACCAGGCAAAATAGCTATTCTCCCAATGACCTATTTATTGTAGAAGTGGGTGCTACAGCAGGTGTCTTCCTCCAGCATACATGACATGGTCAGACCATGCTGTTATCTCCATTACCTTGAAGGAGAAGGTGCTCCTGCTCTCCATTTTCTCTTTGGTGTTGTAAAAACTCTATCTTACAGCTCTTTACTTACCAGCCCATTATTCTCCAGTATCTCATTTTTTTTCAGGACAGTGACCTACCAGACAGAAAGTCTTCCACACTGTGGAATGCTCATAAGGCATTTATGAGAAGCATCCTAATACAAGTGAGCGCTAAGGCTAAAAAACAATATAATATGTGTCTTACTAAACTGCTCTTTGAAATTCACAAATTTTACCTACAGAACAAGACATCCGCTTCTGACACTACTGCCACCTCTTTACCTTACACACTAAACTCAGGGAGCTGTTGGGTGATAGCCATGATAGACTTCCTTAGTCTCTTGAGTTGAGCTTTTATGCCCACTGCAATAAGGCTGGTAAGTAGTTAGTGAATAGGATCAAAGCACAAAGAGCTAAGGTTCGAATTCCATACATAATGCACCCTTTTGATAAAAAGACACTTTTAAATCCTCTAGCCATAGAAGACACTTTTGCGGATTATCACAGTTCTCCATACAATCTAAAATAAGATGCCTCTACACCCCAACCCTCAAATGCTGCCATCCAGCGCTTTTTTGGCACAATTACATCTCCCAACTCTATCAACTGAGCAATAACTCTCCCTTTATGGTACTTGAAATTGAAAAGGTTATCAATTCTCATCCATCTGGTAAATCACCTGGACCAGACAGGTTAACTAATGAATACTATAAACTTTTTAAACAGATTCTTTCACCTTATCTAATGCCCCTGTTCCAGCACGTAGTGTCCAGTGGATCGTTTCCCAAAGAGGTGCTGAGAGCTTATGTGATCACGCTTCCCAAACCGGGTAAAGAACCAACTATGTCAGCAAAACTGACCAATATCCTTGATAAATACAGATATGAAAATATATGCCTAGCTGCTGGTGAATCGCTTAATAGAGATTATTCTTATTTTAGTGAAACCAGTTTAAATGGGTTACACAAAAAACAGACATACAGCAGACTCTACTAGGCAAATTATTAATATCCTAAATCATGTGGAGATGACTCAAATGCATTCTCTGCTTCTCTCTATAGGTGTTCAATAGAGTTCATTGGCAATACATGCGAATTGTGCTGGAGAAATTTGGTTTTGTGGGATCGACCCTATCTGCCATCTTGGCGCTCTATACAAAACCACCAGCCTAGGTCTATACCACAGGCTTGTTATTCAAGTCATTTAGGATCTCAAATGGTACATGCCAGGGTTTCCCACTATCCCCATCAATTTTTAACTTAATGATAGAACCACTAGCGGAGGCTATCCGCACAAACCCTTTTATATCTGTGTTCTGCATGAATAATACACCCCACATCATTAAATTGTTTGCAGATAGCATGATTATTTTTTTAACTAACCCACCAGTTTCTAACCCACTTTAACACCCTTTCATACTATAAGGTCAATTTCATAAAATCTTTGATTTTGGACCTAGGTGTACACAAATCAATTTGCCAACACTTAATGAATCAACTTACTCCTAGGCTGATCACAGTATCCCTTATCTAGGCATGTATCTGACATCCTCCACATCATCTCCATTGGTTGCCAATGACAATCCCCTTCTTGAGGAAATCTGTACAGAGCTCCAACGCTTGTCCTCCTTTCAAATGTCCTGAGCGGGTAGAGTAGCCACATTTAAATTGATAATCATTCCCAAAATACTTTGTGTCTTTCGTACACTTCCGAATTATATGCTGTGAGCATAATAATAATTGGCAGCGCTACTCAAACACTATATTTGGCAATGCAAGACAGCGAGATGTTCTCATTTACATCTCATTCACCATAGAAGGGGCAGGAGGGGAAGGTCTAGTTGACCTTCCATACTATTATACCACCGCCCATCCTGCTCAATGAAAACACTGGTTCCATCCCCACTCCAAGGCTTTATGAGTAGAAATATAAAAATATGTGGTGGGAACTCCGAATCTATTTTTATTGCTTACAGGAAGATATCTGGAAGCCAATAATTCTGAACCTCCTACCTTCAACCACACAGGTACCCCTGTTAGCTTGGAGAACGCTTTTACATCATACGTCCCTAGCCAACCCAAGACATGGTATTCAGGTCCTTATAGATATAGACCTTGGAATTAGGTGGGTGGAAGACCTTTTCAAAGACACAATGTTAAAGGATATGTCTGCAATGAGAAAAGAATATGGGTTTTCTAAAGTTGATGATTTTAAGTATATTCACATAGCAAATTTCTTTGTAAATACCCTCTTCCCACAGTTTCCGCTGATATACCAACCTGGACATATTTTTCTAACAGTTCACATTAAAAACAAAGGGTTGAGAATAAGAACTAAAAGGGTTTCACAGGGGGAGGAGCCTAGCTATGGCAGCGTAGGAGAGCACGTTGTTCGTGCTCTCCAATACTTCCCCATCACCCCGGGTGCCTGAAGTGATGGCTTGTTAAGAGCCTGGGGACTTACCGAGGCGCAGCGGATACAGGAGTGAGGATGGTGTCCGGGAGCTGTGCAGGGCCGGCTATTTTGGTCCTCCGAGGTCTGTTGGGAGAAGACAGGCATGATGGGAGAGGTTGCCGAGGAGGAGTGAAGATGCGGCGTGACCACGCGGCTGACCGCGGTGGTGTGCTGGGTAGGGGAAAAGCCGGCCGGCGTCCCGACTTGAGATAGAAATGCCGGCTAGCACCCCCACCTTTCTGATATGCGGCAAAACTTTTTATGGACAGCCAGCTCCCTTGGATGGAAGAGATCTGAAGGCAGGAGAGGGATTTGAAAGAAGAAGAAGCGCAGAGGAATCCCCCAGGAATAAAAGAGACGAGAGCTGTCATCTGAAGCCGCCTGCCCATAGCCTAAAGCAAGGAGTGGGTGAGTGTATGCGGCTAGGGACTAGTCTATACTGAATTGTCTCTGTGACTCTATGTTGTCAAAGGAGAAAGGAGAAGAAAGGATATGTGAAGGGGGGGATTCCCTGGGGAGTTTGAAAGAGAGGAAGAGGAAGAGCATTTTGGAAGGAGAGTAAAGTGCATGACAGGATAACGTCGATTGGAGTCTAAATTTGGGTCCCCGGCGCAAGTATTCCTGAATTCAGTGTGTTCCTAAAGTGGGGAAAGTGATATGCACAGAAGAGATAAACAATAAGAATGTTAAAAGTAATGGGTCAAAGGGGTCTCAAACTGGTACGATAAAAAATTTACATCACAAGGCAATGTGACTCCAGAAAGGCCTCAAGGTGTTGGTGAAAAAAGTGAGCTGGAAATGAGTGTGGAAGGTAGCCCTAGACTATCCCTGGGATTGAAAAGTAGCAACCAACAAATAATAGGAAATCTGGAGATAAGAGAACAAGAAAGTGAACTACAAATACCAAATAAAAAAGAGATGGCAGATATGTTCAAAAACTTAGAAAAAACAAAGCAAGAAATGGCAACTTTATGGAAAGATCTGGGGCAAATGTTATCGAGAGTGGAGGAAATGGAGGAAAAAGTTAAAAACCATTCCCAATATATTGCTGATTTGGATAAAAGGATATCGGTTATGAGGAAAGATCAAAAAAAATTGCTATACAAAATAGAGGTACAAGAGAACAGGGATAGGAGGTGTAATCTAAGAGTAAGAGGAGTATCGGAATTTCCAAGAGGGGAAGGACTACGTTGCCTAGTCTGTAAAATTCTAATCTCCATAATGGGCAGACCCGAAACAGAATCCGTTAACCTAGAAGAGGTTTTTAGAATCAGAAGGCCCAAGCAAGGAAGTGGAGAGGAGAAATCAAAAGATTTAATTGTCCAATTTCAGAAATGTGGAGATAAAGAAGAAATTTTGAAAAAAATTAAGGGAAGATCAATCATTAAATATGGAGAAATACAGATTTTTGCGGACTTGTCATCTGAGACTTTAAGGAGAAGAAGAACTTTAAATCCCCTGTTAAAGCAGATGAAAAAACAAAATATGCACTATAGATGGAGTACTCCAGTGTGTTTAATCAGATGGAAAATGGAGTAACCGCTTATTTGAGATTTCCTGAGGATTTGAAAGACTTCTGTGATAGACTTGAATTACAATATATAGAGATCCCTGATTGGGATGAGGATGAGGGAGATGTGGGAGATAGAGGAAGAGAGGATTGGCAGTTGGTTAGAAGGGGGAGATAGGGGTAGGAGAAAGGGGAGGGCGGAGTTAGGTAGATTGAAAGAAAGAGATTTTTTTTTCCTCTCTCTTCTTCTTTATATGAAGTAATTCTCTTGAAAGTTGGAGTCATATTGAATTTATTAGATAGATTAGGGGTACCTGGGGTGGTGGGAGGTGGGGGGAGTCATCCATAGCTAGAGTTTAACCCCAAGGTTAAAATCTTAGGTGGGTTTGAGCCCTCAAATGATTGATAGGCAATCTACAGGCCAAAAAAGGGTAAGTTGGGGGTGGGGGGGGGGGAGAAGAGGATATTAAGGCTCTCACCCTGCATGAAAAGAGTAGTGATAAAAGCAAGAAAAGAAGTGGAGAGTGGAGGGTAGAGAAGTAAAAAAAAAAGAAAGGGGATAACAAAGATGGAGGAATTACAGTTTACAACTTATAATGTGAATGGGTCCTGGAAAAAGGTTCAGATTATTCAGGTTCAGCTTCAACATAGAGCAATCTCAGTGGTATTCTTACAGGAAATGCATTTTGAGTTAAAGTCAAATGTTAAGTCGAATTCTAGATATTACCCAACATGGTATTATGCAGATTCCCCTATTAAGAGAGCAAAGGGAGTAGCTATAGGATTTGCAAAAAATATAAGATTTGAGCTGGAAGATAGAAGAACTGATCCTGATGGGAGGTTCTTGTTTTTGAAAGGTAAACTGCAGGATATGGAGTGTACAATTGCCAATATCTATTGTCCAAACAAGAAGCTGGAGATATTTTTGAAAGGAGTTTTAAATAGATTGTTGGATTTTAAGAAGGGATATTTGATAGTAGCGAGAGATTTTAACTTATGTATGGATCCACAGATAGACACAACTTCTCCTGTTCAAAGGGAGGGGAGTAGGCCCTTGAGATTATTGAAAAAAGGGATAAAAGAGTGTCAATTGGTGGATAGTTGGAAAATTATACATATGAAGGATAGAGACTATACTTTCTTTTCAAATGCTCATGAGATGTATTCTAGACTGGATTATATATTGATAGATCACCAATTTATTGAGTGGTTAGTTAAGGTAACAATAGAAGTAATGTCCCTTTCAGATCATGCCCCTGTCCTAATGAAATTAGGATGAGGGAGGAGTTCGGTAAGAGGCTCGCTATGGAGGTTGAATGAGTCACTGCTTCTGGACCAGGACACTGATAGGAAGATTGGGGAAGAGATTAAGAGTTTTTTTGAGAAGAATGAAACGGGAGATGTGTCTGTGGCTACAGTATGGGAGGCTCATAAAGGCATATATAAGAGGAATCCTTATCGCAATTGGGGCAAAAAAGAAAAGAGATAAAAGAGAAAAAAATCAGTGGGCTCCTAAAGGAATTAGCTGAATTAGAACAACTGCATAAAAATAATATAACTAAAGAGATTAAGCAAAAAGTTATAAAAAAGAAAGAAGAACTAGAGAATATGATGGAAGAAGAAAAGAGAAGAGTTTTTAACAAAGTGTTATGTGAAAGATATAGATGGGGAGATAGGACAGGAAAGTTTTTAATGAGAGCCGTGAGGAAAAAGAAAAATAGAAATTATATAGATAAAGTAAAAAACCCCAAGGAAGAATTGGTCCATTCAACTAAAGATATTGCGAAGGTGTTTAAAGATTATTATAGTAAGTTCAATAATATTGCTTCCCATGACTCAATAAATAAGGACGATAGTGTAAATACTGAAAAAAGAAGGATATATTTAAAAAATGCAGATTTACCAAAATTAAATGAGGAACTTTTAAACTCCCTAGAGTCTGAAATTACACAGGAAGAGATAAAAATAGCATTACAAAGCTTTAAGACAGGTAAAAACCCGGGGCCAGATGGGTACACTATGAGGTACTACAAAAAATATATTGAACTGTTGATGCCTAAATTGAAGAGCTATATGAATGCTTTAGGGGGAGAAATGGAAATGAGGAGGGAATCCCTGCAGGCTCAGGTGGCCCTTATTCATAAGGAGGGAAAAGATGCTTCCCAATGTTCAAGTTATAGACCCATATCATTATTGAATACAGATATGAAGTTATACGCAAAGGTCTTAGCAAATAGGCCGAAAGATTTAATGCCATAATGGATACATAGCGATCAGGTGGGCTTTGTCCAAGGAAGAGAAGGCAGAGATAATGGGTTAAGATCCTTGTTGATCATTCAAAATGTAAAAAAGATAAGCTCCCGGGGGGTTGTACTTTCAATCGATGCGAAAAAGGCATTTGATAGAGTTAACTGGGGTTTTATGATGGACACTTTGGTAGCCTTGGGAGTGGGAGTTAGAATGAGGGAGTGGATAGGAAAATTATATAAAAGGCCTTCTGCAGTGGTTATGGTTAATGGAGAGATGTCGGAGTCATTTGAGATGTGAAATGGAACTTTGTCCCCATTGTTGTATGTTTTATCTTTAGAATCTTTGTTGTCAACAATAAGGAGAAATGTAGATATTAGGGGAATATGTGTAGGAAGTACTGAACATAAGGTGGCCGCCTTTGCGGATGATTTATTGTTTTATGTTGGAAATCCTAGGATAACTAGGATAATAATTTTAAAATCAACCCTACCAAAACAGAGGTATTGAATATAAATCTCCCAAATAATTAAAAAGAAAAGATACAAAGAGAATTTCCCTTTGTGTGGAAAGAGAAAGAACTAAAATATTTGGGGGTGAAACTTGCTTCTTCATATAAATATCTATATAAATTAAATTATATATCCCTGTTAAATGAAATTAAGGAGGAATTAAAGAAACTAGGAGGAAGTAACCTGTCATGGATGGGAAGAATAAATATGCTAAAAATCGTGATAGTCCCTAAAATCCTATATAAATTCCAAATGGTTCCTATCAAACTTCCAGAGGTATATTTTAAGGTAATAGAAAAGATAACAAGATATATATGGAGAAATTAAAAAACCTAGAATATCCTTTGAAGTGTTAAGTAGAAATAAAGAGAGAGGGGGATTGGGAGTGCCAGATTTTAGAAGATATTATAGAGCGGTAATTTTGGCAAGAATATTTGATTGGACACATAACCTAGAAGAGAAAAGTTAAGTTGCAATTGAAAACACACTTAGTGGAAATACATTGAGTAAGATTATATGGGTGCCTTCACAGTATAGAAATTTAGAAGAGAGCACAAGTTTGTACACTTTAAATGTGTTTAGAATATATAGTGATAAAATGCACAAGCAGATGAAGTGGGATTTCAACTAATTTCTAATGCCTTTGAGGAATTCAGAGTATTTCCCCCCAGGTAGAGAAGGGGTTACAGGAAAAAGGTTTAAAAAGGAGGATGCACAGTTGAGAGATATAATGGAGGGAGTAGAATTAAAATCACTAGGGGCTTTGGAGAAAGAAGAGGGAGGGATTTTTTTCTAAAATAGATGTGTGGAGGTATAATCAATTGAAACAATTTGTTGGGAATCTTCCGAAACCCCTGAGATCTAGGGAAAAGTGTACTTTGTTTGAGAGATTGTTGGATTCACAGGGAGATGGGAAACACGGCACTGCTAAAATATATAAAATTCTCACTGAATTAGAGATGGACACAAAATTAATGTATATAGTAAATTGGGAAAGAGATTTAGGGGTAGAGATAGGGGAAGATAAACAGAAAAAGATATTTAGATTGATTCACGAGAATATAGTATGCGAAGTATGGAAGAACATTATACATCAAATTAGGATGATAAAAGAAAATAGAAGTGAGATTAGATCCTGAAATCTGCCTTTTCCATAGTACAGATCTGTCAGTAAAAAAATATAAAGAAACGGGAAGAGGGCACTATTTAAATGCTGCAAAAGGTTTGATCCCCAAGTTTTGGTATAAAATAGAGGTGCCAAAGAAGGAAAATTGGATGGATAGAGTTGAGCAGATTGGTAGGATGGAAAAACTGTATTACATCCAGAAATATAGGATAGGATTACGTGAAATGAGAAAAATGGGAGGAGTATAGATCGAAGGTAAAATGTATGAGGTAGTAACTATTGCTAATGAGAATATTTTCCTTGCTGTATGGATGGAAGGGTTTGAGAAACGCAGGATGGGTGGTAGGTTGGGAAGGGGGGGGGGCGGTGTAAGAATTAAAATTACGCATCTGGCAAGTGCGTCATTTTTACCACACTCTTTGGAGCACCGCCACTGGATTTGATTGTTATGCCACACCAATTTATTACACAGACTGTCACTTTAATTGAGGAATTCATTTATTTATATTCATAGTGATTTTATTGTTATTTCCTACCTGAGACAGACTTTACCAATACTCATTTTTAGCGCTGCACTTTTTTAATATATGTCTATGACAAGGTTTTATATTGGTTACCTTGAGTGTTTCAGCTGCTGACCGGAGTGCGCTCGCTTTATTACTTTATTTATACAGCAACCAGTGACAGCTAGGCAATGAGGGACCAAATCAGCAGACAGAGCAAGTCCAGGAAGCAGGCCAAGATCACATAAACAGAATGAGGTTAGAGTGATCAGATGAACAAGGTTAAGCCAGGTGCAAATGTGAAGTCCAGGGGAAAGCCAGGTCATACACAGATAAGCAGGTTCAGTGGATCAGGTCTCAGGAATACAGGTACAAATTGAAGACCATTTGCAACTGCTTATAATGACAGACCAGTATAAATAGGCTACTGGGTGTCAAGGGCGCACAGTAAGTTGTTTTTTTATGTGTGCCAGTACAAACGTGAGCATGAGGAACTGGAATAGTATGTCTAACATTGTCTCTTCTTGTTACAGCTTGTTTACAGCCTCTGTGATGGCTATTTTGGGCCTATAATAATTTTCACTTTCTTAGGCCTATAATAATGTTCACCTTCATGAAGGTTATTGTGAACTTTTGAACTGTGAAGAAGGCCATTTAAAAAGACTCAACTGAGGTGAAGGGGATGGAAGGCAGCTGGGAATTCCTGTTAAACTGACCAGTGTTCTGAGCCCACACATGGGAGGTTAAGATATGTGAAAAGGTGTAAATGTGAGTCTAGGGGTGGTCTTTTGCAGAGTGAATATAACACCTTAGCAAAAACCCCAACGCTCTTTTTGTCCCTTTGTCTCTTCCGGAGCCCAGACCTCAGAACATCAGGATGTCTGTGTAATGTATCAGTATTGCTCTATTTCTTTTCTATAAAACTTTCTTTCCTATAGTTATCTCTCTATACTGATAGTATACTGTATGGTATACTGTAACCTCAATTATTTTTTTGTAATATCATATCTTTTGTTTTATTCAGTTAGTAACTACTTTTCTTTTGCTGTGTAAATAAATTAGATCTTTATTTTTTGCACAGTTATCACTTGCTATTAACATTATTGGTATTAGCCACATGAGGATTGGCTAAATGTATAGACAAAAGGTTGTAATCACGTATTACATTTATAATATTAGAACGAAGTAAACAAGTGAGGTAGGAAAACCACCAAGACACCTCTTACTGCTCCACCTTAATAGTTATGGCAAGGGAACCTAAAGAGTTAATGGAGGTATAAAGATATTTTATATGGACATTCAACACTTATTGTGATATCCATCAGATCAAAACCCCCTATTTTGAATGGCAATGTTTCCTTTGCTGTGTACCTTATAATGATATTCCATTTAAAAAGTGTCAGAGATTTTACATTCCCTGTTCCCTCTCCACCCACGCCTGCATCAGTCATTAACACCTATTCCAAACATATACATAAAAAAAGATATCCTACACAAAATTACACCAATCAGCACCTACTGCCAAAATTACCCTCCTAATGAACATGCACACGATTTCAGTACGTATTTATTCAGAATAACTAATTTAACTGAAGCACAGTACGCTGTAACTAGTAAAAGAAGCAAGCAACATTAAAACATGAAAACCTATGTGTAAGCAAATCCTCCCCAAAGGCTAGAATTATTTTTGTATGGTTTTACTTTTCCTTGTTTGAACATGAATTAATATCTGATTTCAAAAAAATGGTCATCTATTAACACTGGAAATGTATTCATTTTTTTTCTATTAAAAAAAAAAGATGGAACATTTTCTCTAAAAATTACACCCACTTAATAGCCCTTATACTAATTCCCAATACTTGTTCAATTATATCTTGTTCTACAATGGATGGATGAGGGACACCAGTCAATTCCTAAATTGAAGGCAAAGGGTGCTCACTTTCATCCCCCTTGTCCCTCCTACATGTCTGTCTGAATGCATATCTTCATGAGACTGAAAAAAATATTTTAAAGTATAAGCTCTATTCACACATGTGTTGTTTGTGATGTGTTTTCGCGGACTCTTATTCGCATAACATTCCAGATTACATGTGTTCTTGTGGAGGTGGTTTGCATACAAGTGATTCAACCACACTGCGTTTTGACTGCGTTTCTAAAAAGAGTTATGTGCGAGTTTGGAGTGATGCGTTCAAAATTTGCAACTCATAGAGTATAGTGACATTCTGAGACGAGACAGTGAGAAGGCACATCCATAATAGTTTAATATAACCAACTGTGCTCAATCAGAGCAATCAATCTCCCCACTTAAACCTAAATCAATGAATACTTCCTAAATACCCCTTGTTGCTTGCTGAACACAAAAACAGTGGATCACACCTCACTATCTCAATATACATATGATAGGGTGCTAAAAAGGGTATTACCGGAATATCCTGAATTTGTTTATAAAAAGGCCCCCAGTTTGAGGAATTTAATTGCCTCGGGTGTAATAGACGCCCCTTCTAATAATGTATGTAAAGGATTTTTAGACTTCAAAGGTTTTTATGTGTGTGGAAAATGCCTTGTGTGTAGAACATCTAAGGTTAATAAAAAAAGAACTTATGAATGTAAGGCAACAGCTACAGGTTCCTCTTACAAATTGAAGGATTTCATCACGTGTACCACTGAAGGGGTGGTGTATCTGATGGAATTCCCTTGTTCACTTCAGTATGTTGGACGTACCTCTAGACCTTTACATGTGAGGATTAGGGAACATATTAATAATAAGGTAAAAAGGAACAGAGTGTTTCAAAACATTTTAGGGAAGTCCATGGGAAAGATTCCACTGGGTTAAAATTTTGGGGGGTGAAAAAAGTCAATAAACATTGGAGAGGAGGTCATTTTATACAGTTTTTGAGTCAGAGGGAATCCTTTTGGATTTTTCAAACCAAGGTTCTGTCACCCAGGGGTCTTAATATTGATTTCAACTTAAATTGTTTTATCAATAACAGTTGATTATATAAGCTGGTATATTTTAGTATGTATTTGTCTCTGTATTATGATGTATTTATGTATTAGTCTGGCACTGTAATGACACAGCCTGTGTAGATGTAGAGGATATTTGTTTATGTTATTATATACTACTATTCATGTTTTTTTATTTTATTAAGGTTTTTTGGGCTTATTATTGTAAGGCGATAGCCTGGGTAGATGTCGAGTTAATGTGTAGGTGCCTAGCCTTTTGTGCGAAGGATGTGAGAAAGTGTTCTTGACCGGAGTTCAGTGGGACTCTCCCATTACCCTCACTTAAGATGGCTGCCGGTGAACTTGGCGCATACACAGTCCATGGGTGGAGAAGAAGCCAGTTATGCCACTTCTGCCCAAAAGAGGATGACATACTTCCAATATTCCAGATATTGGAAGTATGTCTTCACCTACTGAGGAAGCCCTGAGAGAGGGGCAACGCGTCTAGGAAGGAGGAGCCGGCATTGTGGTACCACGCCACCACGTTCTTGCTAGTGGAGTGGTGAACTGGATGTTTTTATGCTTTTAATGTTTTTATACCTGTAACTGCAATTTTAGTGGGGGATACAATAAAGTGTTATGCAGAGAACACTATGTTTCGGTCTTCCTGTTTTGTCCTGATGTCAGAGTAAGTGGAAGGTGAGAGGAGATAGGAAGAAGACTGACAGAGGAGTTTGAAAACACCCAAATGAGCGCATAATATTTTTTCTTGAGGTGAGCAGGTTTTTCACCTGGTGTGGTGGCAGAACACTAAATATTATCAAAGGAGAAGATATTCATGGAAGTAATACACGTCACTGAGGGGATTGTTTATAGATTTTAGGTTTGGGGGTCACTTATATATGTTTTTCATAGGAATATTTTTGTTTTAACAATTATTAATTTAGAGAGTTGCCCTGCACTAGTTACTTGTGTACACCCAAAATAGTACCTTTACTAAAACTGAATAGAAAACGCTATGGTATTCAATCAGAAATGCATGTTTGTATTACACTAGAAGACACAGCAAGTTCTTCAGCACACATATGTGTGAACCGAGGCTAATGTATCACCAGCTTATTTATTCCTGGACTGGGGAAAAATTACCAATATGTTTGGAAATGACAATATATACCCCCTATGTTTTAATGCTGGGTCAATATGTACTGTAGGTGACCCATTAATTATATGGAAGAGCACTGATGAATAGTTCCAAGATGTGGACAATCTGAATGCCAAATTCACCATTTTTACATTTTTTGGAAAGTCTTTAAAGATGATGACAACCTTCATACAAAAATCTACTGAAAACCAACTTCTACCAAATGACATTAAAATTCTTTATATGGGGGAATGACGTATTCCAGAATAATGCAAATGTTTTTCTAAAAAATACCTAAATGAAACCAGTTACTTTTCTGGTAACTAACAAGTTATCATTCCTAGAGTAGATACATTTGTTTTTTCATGGATACCATCTTTTTTAATGCATATTTTGAATGATTACATAAGATATTTGAGAAGCTTCCATCTTGTACCATGAGTTAAATAATAACCAGCAATGTTTTTATTTCTGTATATGGTAAGTCTATAAAATTGTGTTGCACTAATACTAATAATACTGCTAACACATTCATTTAGAGTGTGTTCCTAAGAGTGACATTGTAACATCTAAAGTCAATAGCATGTATTGCTTTCATTCACATGACTTAATAAAATGTTGATTTATTTTCATAGAGTTGCAGCCATACTTTTAATCAGTTGCTATCTATTTAAATTTCCTACACTATTTTAACCCTCTCCTGCCTGCCCTGGCATCCCTTTAAAAATTCTTAACACCCAGGGGAGTGGGAAGGATCTGCAATCATTTGATCCAGTGGTCACATGATCAAAAGCCGGTCCCATTGGCTGCTTTTTCAACTGTTTCTCGAAGACCTAAAGCCATTTTTGTCAGCTCTGTCTGTGTGCTGAGAGCACGCAGGGAGCGAGCTCCCAGCAGATCAACATTGCTCACATAGTGACACGTGGGTACGGTGTGTAAGCAATGAAGCCCATCTTTTTTTTTTTTTGTTTTATTATTGTAAATTTTTATTGAAGGCCAAAGCCCATTTTTTCAGAACAAGGTTACAAACTTTAGGTGAGAACATTTCAGTGAAAGAAATCCACAAACAATATAAAAGAGAACAAAAACAAAAGAAACAAAAGAAATCTGAACATATTTAGACAGCATGGTAAACTGTACAGTTCGAAAACACAAGACAACATAAACCTGCACATGTTGGGTTACAGTAATTATCAGAGGCTTGGTAAGTAAAGAAGCATCTGAGCAGAGCTATATAAGGGGGGGGGGGAAAGGGTGAGAGGAAGGATCTCTACCAAAGGGAGAGTGATCCCATATTTCCCAAATAGATCAAAAATTACCTGAATTGTCACCCACTAGGGCTGTAAGATATTCCATTTCTCTGATTTCAGAGATTGCTCTTAAAAGATGAGTTAGCATCTACTGATTTCCAGAGTTGCAGTATCACCTATCTAGCAGCCGTCAGAATATGTATTCCCAACCTCTTAGATTGCTTAGAATAACCCCTAAAGGATAGCTCCAAAAGATAATGTAGCGGTTTTAGGGGAAGGTTAACATTAAGTACTTGCTCCAAGACCATTTTAACCGTAGTCCAGTAACCCACAATCTGTGGACAGAACCAAAAGATGGGTGCCAAGGTGCCTTCTCCCCCCATGCACCTGTCAGACATATTCGGGTTGATTGAATGAAGCAATACAGGTGTCTTGTACCAATGCATCAATATTTTATATATATTTCTCAAATGCAAAGCACACACCGAAAAAATACCCAGAAAAGTAATCCACCTCCACCCTTGAAGGTTAATAAAAATTATATATAAAGACTTTTCTTTTAAATAAAACCATATAAATATCCCAAATATCAAGGCAAACCCCACTAGTATAAACAAAAGTTCAGTAAAGTCTCTTTTTTTCTTCTTTTCCATGAAAAAATTCTTTTTCTCAACACCCGCAAATTCTGATGCCCATATACCTCAAAAAGAAAAAACTTAACATAGTGTCATACCTTTTTGGTAAATAAAAACACACGTGCCCTTTACAGTGCACCATGCAATACTCGTGAAACACTCCAAAACACACACAAAAAAAATTTACTTTCTATGTGAATATCAACATATACACATATATTTTAAATCTCTGTGTCACCAAATATATAACCAGTGAAACACACACCTATCACATCCACTATGTGAGTCTGTGAAACTTGCAACACTGCAACTTTGTGACACCACACTAAATATATCAGTGATCCTACACACATCCCCAACCCAAAAAATGATCTCCAACTCATGTGCTAGATGGATAATTACCCTATATATCCAAAAACAGGGCTTGATACAAATCTCCTTAGCTGTAGAATTCCATCCAGTGTTTAGATCCAATACAGCAATTTATCTTCCATTCTCCATCTGTCCAAATATTAATTTCATAATTCCATATACACTTCCCTCAATAGATATAGGATTAATATAATTTTCCTGTCACTCCCGTCTTATGTTTCCTCAGGCCGGTCTACATCGGCTCCTTATAGCAGTTTAGGCCGCGGCTGGACGTGGAGCAGGCCGCAACCAGTCTGCGGACAAAGCGACACCTACTGGCCACCTAGAGCTATAGCGACACCTGTGAAGGGAGAACACAATAGCATCTATTGCTATTGCTTAGGTACCCCTAAGCCTCCATTGTTTTTAGAAGTCAGAAGAACCGTTCTCGCTATTCAAGGTTTTCTAGCATACCAAATAATACGAAGGAACACTCGTTGTACAGTTTGCAGTTGAGCTTACGTTATTGCCACTAGGAGAGTTTCAAAAAGGTAAAGTAGCTTTGGTAGAATTGACATCTTTAACACATTTACTCTACCCAGGAAAGATATCCTATATGATAATCCCACTGATTTAGGAGAGCATACATTTCCCGAAACAGTGGGGGGATAGTTAGCCTCAAACAACTGAGCATAAGTTGGGGTTATATGAGTGCCAAGGTATTTAATAGATGACAAGCATCAGTGGTATGAGTAATTTTGTCGGAGCAGTGAGAGATCTTGGGATGGAATATTAAGGGTCATAGCTTCCATCTTTGAAGTGTTTATTTAATAGCCAGATAGGTCACTAAAAGCTTGTAAAAGTGTATGCAAAGCAGGTAATGACAAATGTGGTTTAGTAATAGTCAATAGAACATTATCTGCAAAAAGTGAGAGTTTATATTCCCTCCCCCTCACAGTCACTCACGTTATGTCAGGGTGTGCTCTAGTCGCCACTGCCAATAGTTCAAGACACAACACAAATAAGAGCGGAGACAGAGGACATCCCTGTCTTGTTCTGTTAAGCATGGGAAAAGTGTCCGATGTGGCACAAAGAAGGTTAACCTGTGTGGTAGGCCATGAGTATAGTGCCATAATTGCTTTAAAAAAAGGCCCTTGTATTCCTACATATCTCAATAATTCAGACATATAGGACCATCCCAACCTATCAAATGCCTTCTGACCGTCTAAACTTAACAATAGAGTCGATGTTTGTTTGACATTAAGTATATCAACTAAATTGATCATATGCCTAGTGTTGTCTTCTGCCTGTATCACCAAGACAAATCCCACCTGATCATCGTGTATCATTTTGGGAAGTAAAGGAGCTAAGCAATTAGCTAAGAGTTTCGCAAAAATTTCATAATCCGTGTTCAGTAATGCTATGGGCCTATGATTAGCTGGGATCATAAGGTTTTTGCCTGGTTTGGGAATGACTGATTCCCAATGTTGGAATTGCGAATGAGGTTCTTCTCCGTTCATTAGAGAGTAATAAACTTCCAATAGGGCAGGGCCTATATCCGCAATAAATTGTTTGTAGTATGTGCAAGAAAACCCGTCTGGGCCTGGCACTTTGTGCAACAGTAATTCCTTAACAACTGCACATAGCTCCTCCATAGTAATGGGGGCGTTCAAGAATAATCTATCTTCCCTTTTTAGTTTAGGGAGATGAAAGGCTGAAAAAAAGGCGTGGAAAGAATCTCTATGGAAATTGGGATGTATATCTGGTGATAAGCAGTTATAAAGCTTACGATAGAAGTCTCCGAACACTTGGGCTATCCGTTGGGGGCAATACATTGGGTAGCCATCCATTTGAAACAAAAACTCAGGGGCGTGACTAGTCAAATGTGTTTTCAATTTATTAACCAGCATCCTATGGGGCTTATTGGCTTATTGGTGAAACTTCTGTCTCATCCATAACAGTTTCTTCACTATAGAACTATTCTTAAGTGACTTAAGTTGATCTTTAAGTTGTATCACTAGGCAAAGTTTATGTAAAGTGGTGAATCAATTAGTTTTTTTTCCGCTTGAGATAATTGGTTCATAAGTGACTTTTTAAGACGTGAGCTTTCCATTATAAAATAACCCCTAATAAACGCTTTATGGGCTTCCCACAAGGTTGAAGAGGCTGATACAGATCCTGTATTGAGTTAAAAAAAACTAACACAATGCTGTCGAAACAGAAGAGTTGACTCCTGCTTGACGCAGAAGTGTGTCATTCAGGCGCCAATGGCATGTGCGTGAATTTAGTCGATCTACAAACAGATCTAGAGACAAAAATGAATGATCGGACCAGGAGCTGGAGACAATATCAGAGCCTACTGTCTGATTAAGTAAGGGAGCTGAAAGTAAAAAGTAATCTAGTCTGGTGTAGATGTGATGTTTAGCATTCGGATGTTGTATTCTCCAAATATCAAACAGCTTATGTCCTTTAATTCATTGACAAAAGGAGGTGGACTGTTTCAATATATGTTTCAAGGGCATTTGTCCCCGAAGGAATCTCCTATCTCAGGCTGCCGATATAGATAAATTAAAGTCTCCTCCAATAACCGTGAAAGGGTGAGAAGATGCCAGAAGTGGGGAGACAGTATCTTGAAAGAACACCAATTGATTAGTATTAGGAGCGTATACATTAATAATTGAAATATAGACATCACCATATTGACATTGCAATAGTATAAATCTGCCTTGGGTGTCTAGTACAGAAGATAACACCCGGACAGGGAAACCTGTCTTGATAAAAATAGTGACACCAGCTTTAACTGTGCCGTCCATGCTGGAGTATGCTACAGGAAAATACTTGAGGGCAAAGTTAAATGAGCTTCCTTTTTTGAAATGTGTTTCCTGGATAAGAATAATATCAGCTTTAGACTGCTGGATTTCCCTAAGAGCTATCGCCCTCTTCCTCATTGAATTTACACCCTTAACATTACATGAGTGTTAGAAGCTTTCCTTAACCTAATATCTAATATTTGCTTATTAACAGTACTAACATATGTATGAATGAGTTGGATCTTAATAATTGAGTTATTATATTTCTATTTGTTCTAGACTGGGAAAAGTGAGATAAATAGACTTTATATAGTCTGTGAATATAAATGGGCTTGTTCTTTACATTCAAGCAACATGTGGTAGTAATTAACTATTCCTCCCCCATCCTCCTCCATCTAGGTAAGAGATAAAGTTACATTCAGACTCCAAGGGGAGGAGGGGAGAAGTAGATTTGAGTTTTGGTCTAATACATCTGTTGTTTACAATTATCTTTGTAGAACTACAAGTATACCAACCAATTTTTAGGAGTTGGGGGGGGGGGCTGGATGGTTCCTCAAGGGACAGAACAAAGATTTTTTAAAGTCACTCTTTCGTTTGGAAGCAAGGCTAAGGGAGCCTACTTATACACACACACACAGATTCATATTATACACACACAATTACATACAATTTTTATCTCAAGAACATAACTATATTTTGGGACATTATCTAAACATTCTGTATTCTAATATTTTATTTCTAATTTTATGCAACATTATTATTAAATCAATTTTTGAGTTTATGCAAGAGTTGGAAGAACTTTCTCTTTTGAATTTTTATCATCAATACAAGTTAAACAGAATATCGAGAGAATACAATATTTTACAATGAGTAAAGTCTTACAGACATGTTGGTGTATTCTGAATATGAGGCAGTTGTATGCAGGGCAGTATGAAAAATAAACCTTGCTGTTCTAACAAAGAATAACACAACAAACATTGACTAAGAAAGACATATCCAGTGCGTCACAAAATTACTAGCAGACACAGAGTAAACAAATGCAAAAAAGGAAAAAAATGCAGATATAGTGAGATACCAAAATATGGAGAAGGCCTGAGCAGCCAAGGCCACTCAGGCATTTACAGCAATAGCTGTAGATGTTTGGGGATGACATAGGGAAGTTGAAAACCAGGCGATAACTTCACTCCTCTCTTCCAAATTAAACAGCAAATAACAGGATATCGTCTGAGAAGATCCTGATAGGGTGTCGGAGGTATCCTCCAGAGGATATCAAGATTGATGGTCATAGCATATCTATAGACGTTAAGTCTTAAGTGGCAACAGATGCACTTAGCGTGATGTCATCAGATGACAAAAGATAACCGGGAAGCAGGAGACCGCTGATGAATCGGGAAGCGTGTCTTGTTTCTGGATCTTGGGTAGGGGTAGTGCTAAGGCTTCATCCGGGAGAGGGAGTAGTCCAAAGTTACACAGAAATGCCTCTCCTTCTTGAAGATCTCTGATTGTGTGTTGAGTGCCCTATTTGGTTACGTTTAACCTAAACGGGAAGCCCCATCTGTATACAATAAGACGCTTCTGAAGGTGGAGAGTAAGCGGGCGAAGTGTACATCTCTAAGACAGTGTAATAGGGGACAAATCACTATATATTTGCATTTTTTCCCCTCTAAAATCAACCGAGGCAGTGTTACGCGTGGAATTCAGCAGAGATTCCTTACTATCATAGTAGTGAAACCGAACAATGATGTCTCTTGGTCTCGTTCCAAATGGAGGTTTCGGGGCAAGAGAGCAGTATCCATTCGCCAATCTATTTCCAGAATTGCCGTGGGCTAATGCGGTGAACAGACTCCTCAGATAATCTTGCAGATCCACGTATCCTGTTGATTCAGGAATGCCTCGTATACGGAGATTTTGTCTCCATTTCCTATTCTCCAGGTCTTCCTGTAGGGATTGTAGCTGAGACATCTGTTGCTTCAAAGTATGATTGTCTTCCTCCAGTACATGTACATACTGCACCAGATCATCAAATTTGGTTTCTAGGTGATCTGTACATTCTTCCACCAATGCCATCTCCGCTGTGAGCTCATGAGCTATTTTCCCCACTGCCGCAGAGATAGTATGGGATAAACTTTGCAGAAGATCATGTAACTTATCATCCAGAATGTCTGCTGTGAGATAGGGGATAGGAGAAGGGGGAGATAGAACAATATGATGAGTTACCTCCGCCTCGCGACTTGTCTGATCCTCCGGTTCTGCTGCTGGGATCCTGGAATCACTCAAGGCCAGGGATGCGGGCCATGATACATATCTATCCATATGTGTGGGCCGCAAGTGTTTGGCGGGTGATGGAGGGTTCTTCTGACACAGTGTTTGTGACCCTTGTTGTAATGTATGTATGTGGGGAGGATCATCAGCCAACTGCAAAAACGTGTGTTAGAACATGTTTATGCCTTTGAGAACAAGAAAGACCAAAACACCTTTTGTATTTACATGCATGGGGGAAAGCCCATGCCACTGAAATTATGGGGCTTACAACAGTGTGTTTTGAGTCCTAGAAAAGGAGACAGACACACTTGCACTGAAGTGAGATGGATATTCATATTGGACACATTCCGTCCAAATTATCTCAAGGAAGGTTTTACATTTTTTCTGTATAGTTGATAAAGGGTGCTATTGAGATGTGTAAAAAAAAATGTATATTTAACAAAAATATCCTGTACCCTTTACAGATTTCAGACATTTTTTGCTCATTCATTTTGTGTTTTTATCTGCTTGGTTGTTTTTTTGCTATTTTAATTTTTTGTCTTGTACATATTTTAAATAAAAAGAAAATGATCTTGTCTACGCAAACTCCCTTATGTAGTTATACCAATCACACACAATGACAAGGAGGCATGGTGTTCATCCACATACTACGGGGGCATGGTTAGCTAATGGTGAAATAAGGTTTACAATCTCACTGGCCCCGGTCTTTATGTCTGATTTGGCTTTTCTATACCTGCAGACACTATTCTTGGGGATAAGAGGAACCTATAAACATCCCACATTTGGGGGGTAGCAAATCCTAACAATTCTTTTCCAGGACACATGCTCTGATCATCCCAGCAAGGCACTTGGTGCTGAGGCAAGTCAGACAGCAGCTCCATACCTTCCACAGATTTCTTGCATCTTTGTCAACAGTCCCTGGAGTTAATACTCTAAAAGGATGTTAACACAGAGTTTGCCACCTACATACACTTACTATCTATGACGTCAGAACTAGAGCAGTATGTCTTCCACGCAACGAAGCCTGAAACTTGGAGTTTGTGGGCTTCAAGCATGAGGTTGCTGAAATTGACTTTTGCCTGGATCATTTGGAGAATACCACAGACAAATAAATCTGTATACTTCTGCTAGGTCCTAAACAATCATACAATCCAGATATAAACAAATAACATATCAGATACTTTATCATGGCTGCTGACTGATTCTAAGATAAATATAATTTTTATTGATACGCCAATATTCCTCTTAGCCAACCTTCGCCCAAATAGCTCAAATGGCAGACTCACCTGGGGTGAAAGCTGGCTGTAAATAAATAACAAGCCCACAATATAATCATATATAACAACTGAACTGGTTCATATAGGAACAGATTCCAAACTATTTGACCACTCCTATGTTGTCCGTGTGACTATACATTTGTACAGTAAAGCATAAATGTTATCGAATGCACTTAATAGACCACACAATAGAAGAACACTTATGTAAGGCTTATACAAGGAGTATTGGTTAGTCCTTATACTGTATGTCTTATACTGTAAAGCGAAAACCATGTACAGCAGCGTGATGGCACCCTCCTCATTGGAGTGAAACTGCATGCAGTAGTAAACAACAATCAAGCTTTTTGCTGTGTGTAATAATGAGTAAATAACTTTTTGGAGCTGCAACAGGAATGGCTAAGTCCCAAAAATTAATGGTTGCAAATGTGGTAGTATAGACAGTATTAAAATGTGTGAAAGTCAGTAAAAACTCAGTTGTTGAAAACCCATATGTAAACAGTGATGCTAAAATAAGTCATCTCAACCCACCAAAAGGATCCATGCCTGAAAGCTCTCCATACCTCCTGAGCAGGCTCCACCCTCATTGTCTTATGGTCTTTTTATATATATCTTCCCTTTTTAGTTATTAAATTTAGTAAATTTTAGTTATATGATTTCTTAGGTATATAGACCTCTTCTTCCCCCCTTTTTAAGAGGGATATAGCTTTGAGGGAAGTTTATATTAAAGTTTTTTTTTCCTCTATTATTAATGTTTATCTAAATAAAGGCTGTGATATGAAGCCGCATTAGTGCTGTTTCATATGCCCCATATTTTATAGTAGTTATCCCCTGATTTGAGTTTTTCGTATGTGATTAATATAATCTGCCCTATTAGAGCTGAAGGAGCGCTGGAGTGTATGTTCTTAATGTTGGACCTCTATAATATGGCTGCCGGAGGTCTGCTTTTCCTCTTAGATTGATTAGTTGAAGGAGCGCTGAAGCGTTTGTCCTTAATGCCAGACCTCCATAATATGGCCGCTGGAGGTTCGCCTATTTTCTTCTTTGAGTGACAGACAGACTCCCTATATATTAAGCCCTAAGTCACCAATCACATTATCCTGAGGAAGTCATGTGTTAACGGGACGTAATGCGTAGGAACGTGGTGACGTAGTTCCGGCGTGGACGCTATCTTGCTTCACCCGAAACGACCATGCAAGTACACCCATAGTATGTGGTTTATTTCAGCTTGTTTATATGCTTAACATAAGTGAGTGGGCATTTGGCTATACATTCTTTAAACATTATTAAACAGTATTACACTATGGGAGATCTCTTTCTGTTTCTATCCTGCCTTTTGATGTGAGTCTTACTATATCATCCCTAAGGGGGATCCTGCTGTTCTTCCACTTGCCTGTGAGAGGGCTATCACCGCTGCTGAAGTCCTATTATCTTTGAAGAGGAGCCCAGGCCATGGATGTTTACTCCTGATTCCTAACAGGCGTTTTGGCCCTTTGAGTCACTTCAATGAGGTGAGGGGGCAATTCAGCTGATTATGGATAATTCCTTCTGCTTTTCGTGCGAATTTAACACTATCACTTGTACTATCTGATCCGTTGGAAATAATCGATGCTTTCAACATATCTTTGGACTTTACCCTTTTTGGACAATTTTTTATGTGACACATATATATATTTTTTGACATCACCTTTGTTGTGACATCACTAATTTATGTCTTCTGGATATTATCTGTCTTTTTTGATCACCGCACTCATCACAATTATTCAATGTAATAATTTGTAAAATCTCGCATTCAGGGATTCACTTATGTAATTGCACAATTTCTTTGGCTACCAATAGCCTCCTTGGTCACTATAGTTATCAAAAAATCTAATGTGATTATTGGTAATCCCACATTTCAGGGATTCACTTTATATGTCAATTTTTGTTTCAATATAGACTATTATAGTCTGGACCTTTTTAGAGTCCCATTGGGACTTTTTTAATTGTTTCTTCTTTTATATTTCTATCACTAGCGTTTCTTAATAATTACCACATCACGAGTACTTTACAGTTTTCTCACCATGAATACCATATAATGGATCATTTCACTTTACTTTTGATTTGTGAGTGATTGTATACTGTTTTTGTTTCACTGCATTTTCACTGGTGGAGTACTGGTGTACTAATGTCATGTCTCTTCTGGTGGATCTGAGTCATTAGACCAAGCTTGGTTGATATTATACAAGTTTTTGTGCATTCTATTCTATACACAGAGTTCTTTTATATTGGTTATGTTACATTATTTATTTGTATTTTATAACTTGGCTATTGAGATATGCTAGTGTAGGAGTAGTGTAGGACTGGGGTAGAGCTGCACCAATTTTAATTCATAATTTTTTAAATGCGTTTGTCCTTGGAACATGTTCCTCTGGGCAGCCTATTAGTCTAGAAAATGGGCATTTTTAATTTAGCAGATTCAGCTCCTATTGATCTCAATAGGGTTTGGGTTCAGGTTCAACCTCAGAACTTATTTGCAGTTCCCAAAACCCTGAACAAACCAAACCCAGGGCAGTTCAACTCATTACTAAAGAGGTTTTGGGAGTTTACTCACCAAGGTTAGCTTAGCTGCATACATTGATTCCAATTTACCTGTCCATGTACTGATACTCTTAGATGAGCTCTGTTTTGTTTTCTACAATTTAATATTGCAAGAAGATTGTATTAATCTCTCATAATTCTAGCATGCATTTATGCCAATCACATTTTTCTCTCTTTTCTTTTTCTTTAGCATTTGGCCTTTCCCAAGTTTATGATAAGATTGATTTTACTACTGACTGGCAAAGGTGAGAGTGTAAAAAGATGAATCACTTTAAAAAGTAATTTTAGATTTTGAAGTGAGGTAATACAGTAAACACAAATTTATTTCTGCTTTGAACAAGGCAGCAAAGCACAAAAGTTTCATCTTACTTCTAGGTAAACATATCTTTGTAAAAATAGAGCTGTGATAATGTATTCTTATCTAGAAAAGACAATTTAAAATAGAAAGAAGTGATAAAATAAGCAGCATTAGTGCCACTTTTAGGTGACAGTATGCACCTTTAAAAATTACAAACATACATTTGCATATAAATGTAATACATTTTTGTCAGTAAAAAAAAAATGAGATAAAACTGATAGACAAGGCATATAAAGGATGAAGAGGAGAACTTGGATAATAGTAGAAAAAGCTTATTTGGAATGTTGCTTAGAGGTAGAGATACACTTGACAAACTAGTGGTGGGAGTAACCTATGCAAGAACCAATGAACATAGAGTGTACGTTTAATTAAGGCATTTAAAGTTGGCCATAATAGATAAGAAGTTTTAAAAGACAGTTCACTTTATGCACTGGACTTATCATTTAGATGAGTTAAATGAACTCCCCGTTGCATTTTGATAATGGCTGTAAAGTGTTTTTACCATTATCGGCTTCCCTGGAATTCTGTGGGGAACCTTTAAAGCTAACAAAAAGGCTTCTTTCTCCTTGCTACTTTCAGTGGATGGATTTTGTTGCTTTACCTTCTCAGAGTGTAATCAATGGGGTTGATTTACTAATGGTAAAATGGTGTTCACTTTTCAAGGACATATTCTTAAATCTCAGTGATTTGGTGAAAATTTACTTTGCAAAGAATATCCAATAGCCAATGTATTGCATAGGTCTAGTTAGGTCAGCTTGTTTTTAATATAAACTTTTAAGACTGAATTGGGAAAACAAATCTTCCAACTGCAGGGAGTAAATGCTTAAGTTGCGTCGGGCAACATAAAATGCAACCATACCTTATTCCTTACTCCAGCAGTTTTTCTCTCAGCTGCATGACGATCCTATGAAGATGATTCTCTTTGCCACTCCATCATTCACAGGAATTTTGAGGTCATCATGTACAGTACAGGATCAGCACTATTTTTATTAAATCAAATAAACTTCTGACCTACTTACTTCCCCCAGCTTTTTGAAAAATGAAACTCCTAGTTATAAAGTGGTCTCTTTAGGGTCATTTAATTCCACACATAAGGAGATTTAAAATAGTGCTTCAGAATCTGCCTAAAGTGCTTCTGTGATATAATTTCTCCTCAGTGCAGTGTGGTCCACTTATCACCCATTCTGTTTGTCCAAACAAAAAATCTACTTCTGGAAAGAACTGTATGTGAAGCTCTACCCTTTATAGGAATCCAGTCCAATTCCACCTTAAGTCCTCATGCACACTGGACATTTTTATAACGCTGGTAACGTTAGCTTCATAAAGTAAAAAAAAGTTAAAAAAACACGTCGTTTTTCAGCTTTTTTTTAGCATTTTTGCATTGGCGTTTAGCCGCGTTTTCTCATGTTTGCATTGTTTAGCATTTTTTTACAAAAAAGTGTGTCAAAAAAAGTCCAAAAATACCGGTTTGCAGTGTTTTACCGCGTTTTGCCGCATTATTCAGCGTTTTTAGCGTTCAAGTATTTTTACAGCTAGAAAACTTCTCTAGTCCTGTTTTTTTTTCCAGTCAAAAAATATCCCAGCCCAAAAACGTTGATTACAGTCTATGTGTACATGGACACATAGGATAACATGCTGGGGGGTTTACTAGCTGTAGAAAAAAAATGTCAAAAGCCAAAAACAGCAGCTGTAAAAACGTCAAGTGTGCATGAGGACTTAATCGGAACACTCTTCAGCTATACAGATGATTTGCCTAAAGGTTTTGAGAGCTTTCCTTAAAGTGCCTTAAGGCAAAAAACCTTCTGTGCTGCAGAACCCCACCTGATTCTTACCTGAACCGATCCAGCAATGTGCACGAGAGCCCTCCCTCTTCACTAGGCAGATTGATACAATCGGGAGCCATTGGCTCCTGCTGCTGTCAATCAAATTCTGTGACGAGCAAGCAGGGGGGTGGAGAAGAGCCACCAGCTCTGTGTCAATAGCCTGCACAGGTGCTCCCATGGAAAGCCAATTTCTCTGGGGGCACTTGCTAAAGAGGAGGGGTTAGGAGTGCAGGTGGGGGGCCTCAGAAGAAGACAAAGAAGAGGATCGGTGGCTGTTCTGTGCAAAACCATCGCACTAAGCAAAACCATTGCACTGAGCAAATAAGTATACTATGTTTGTTATTTTAATATTTTAATATTTAAAAAAAGATGATTTAATGTTACTTTAATATTTAAGATAGAAATTTCCTTACGGTTTCTCCTCCTTCATCTACTCCAAGGTATTGTAGCTCCAACAGGTAAAAATCAGCCAGACTATGAAATGACCCAGAGGAACTTTAGGATTGAAAGGAATAACTGTAGAATGAATATGTCCTCAACAGCTCAGTCTGGACCCGACCTCCAATCAGTATCTGAGCGCCCCACACCACAACCTGTGGCCTCTTTCAGTGCAGACAGGAGAGGCACTCTATCTCAGAAGTGAGAAGAGACAAGCTGACATCATATGATCCCCTGTGCGGAAGATGGGAGTCTTGTGAATAGGACTGAATACAAGTCAGCAGACTTTCACCTCATTCACTAAGCTAAGAAAAAAATCTCTTTATTTTTTTTTTTTTTTTAGTAAATTGGCCTCTGTGAGGTCAAGCCACTTCTTACCCTAAACTTTCAAGTGGAAGGTCAGTAACTAAAGCTAAATACACAGCATACATACATTTTTCACAAGCTAGCCTAAACAAATATAATTAAGACTTAATATTCAGATTCTTCCATAAGCCCAGCATCAGCTACTGCATGTATCAATAGTAAAATAGGATAAAGAGAAATTGATCTTCATCACAGCAGACTTTACCAAACATTTAAAGATTGTTTTGAAATACTCATTCCTTTTTGCAGTTTAAGCTTTTAGACAGCAGTAGCATCTTATAGATCACAGCTCCATCATACTTCTGACCAGCGACCCAAAGTACAATGTCATCCAATTTCCTAGCTGGAGAAAAATGTCAAGAGCAGCTCAAAGCACAAAGGAAGAGAGATGGATTGCAGTCCTTGTGAAATTTTCTCAACTGGATAAAATGGAAAAAAGGAAAATGTTGAAAGAGGACATATAATTTTATGACCAGTGAAATTGAATTTGCCATTGTAGTTTTAGGTGGACTACATTTCCATGTCTGTCATTCTTTAGGGAGACTGCAGCTAAACCGCCTTTGGGCCAAAGAGATTCACCAAGCTGATTAAAAACCACATGCTCTCTACAATCCTTCAATAAGATCGATTCATCTCTTCATATTTTATGTCTACATAGGTACACAGGCACAAAACATGCAGTTCTGTAGTATAATCTGTGATATACTAATATATATATATATATATTTATTTATTTATATACACATACACAGTATGTGTGTATATATACAGTGAGTATATATACAGTGTGTGTATATATATATATATATATATATATATATATATATATATATATATATATATTCACACACAATATATATACATTTTTTTTACCATGTTGTACAAAAACTGGCAAGTTTACTACTAACAGAGAAATACATTTTGCATGAATGTTGTGTTAAGAAAATTAAACTTTATGTGTTAATAATATAAAGGATGATTATCAATCTATAACAATGTGTTTGTAATGAATAAAATATTTGTGTTTGTATTGAAGTAAAACATACAGTATATGCTAAATACTGTATTATTTCTTTTAGGGGATGCACAGTTGAGGTGAGTGTACAAGTAAGTAGCCTTTTGTTCCAGGGTTGGAGAGGAATCTTGTGGTTTATGTATGGGTTAGCTTCCAGGAAGTTATTGTAGCTGATGAATTTTGGACCCTATAATCCTGCACAGCCGGCCAATTAGCATTTTCCACACAGCTTTCATACACAGACAGAAATCAAACTTTGAGCGTTGGTTTTGTTGTTTTATTGAGGGGATTAAACTTAGATATGGTATAGGAATGTATAGGATGCCCCAGGGAACTGAAGTCTGAGGAACTTCCTGAACTATTCACAGCTTCTTCTCTCTCTGTTTCTGTTGGAGTGCTAGCCAGCATCTCCAGTTGTACTACCCCAGACTCTAGATGAACTCATCTTCACCCAGCAATCTGAATGTGTTCTTTCTGAGCAGGGGATCTGGCTCCTGTTCCCTTAAGTAAGGTGCATAGTCAAAAGGGCTAATCTGATTTCCTACCAGAGTGCTCCTTCCCCTATCCACCCAGGGGGTGCAGATGCACCCACTCAGATCCTCTCCTGTACAGTTTATGGAATGGCTGCTGCTACCAGGCCTACCTACTGTGGTGGGGGGGTCTATAGTTGGTAAGGGGGATCTATTGTTACTGGGAGGGGTTCTATTGTTCCTAAGTGCAGGGGATCCTATTTACTGCTTTTCTTTTTATCATTAACAAATTCCATACAAATCCTTAGTGCCACAAAATGATACTTGGTTCTGTACGGGGTTCTGTAAGGGGTGGTACTCAGAGGCGGGTAGGGGGTGAAACATAGGGATTGTGCTCGAAGGTGGGTAGGAGCAAAGACTGTGGAAGGGGGTGGGTAGGAGTGAAGGGTGACCTAGCAAATAGGTGCAGGAACTCCTCCTTTCAGAGAAAAAAAATCTCTCGTTAACCCAGTTTGTCTGCAATGGGTATTTGTCTTTGCAGGCTCTAATGCAAAAATGTAACAAAGACTATAGATAGAAAAGCTAAAGGAATGAATTCATGGTCTGCACTATATTTGTCCATACAAGGATAGGAAAGAGAGCAGGCCACTATGGGGAGTGGAAAAAAGGGAGGGGATGGGAAACCAAGGATTGGGAACTAGGCAAATTAAGTAAGTGTTGGTCTCACTGTCATATTGGTACAGAGAAAGGAGGAACATTGATTTTATTGGTACATCTGAACCATTGGCATGCACCTTATGAAATCATAGGGTTTATTTATGTAAGGAAATATGTTTTTTTAGCATGTGGAAGAGATTAAAGTAACCAGAGGTAACATAAATCATCTACAAGCAGTGCATCTATTGTCTGATAACCAACAGGCTCAAACATTCTGTAATTTGGGCCATGAACAGTTTGGGTAAAGAGGATTTCAAATGAAGTATGAACATTCAAGATATTTAGAACTAGTGGTAATAGGGGAGCATCTTTTTGTTTCCAAGATTTTGCTAATGCTAGTCCCACTATTAGAATTTACACTATATTGCCGAAAGTATTGGGGCATTCCTCCAAATCATTGGATTCAGGTGTTCCAATCATCTCCATGGCCACATGTGTATAAAATCAAGCGCCTAGGCATACAGACTGCTTCTAAAACAATTTGTGAAAGAATGGGTCGCTCTGAGGTAGTGATGGGCCAAACACCCCGTTTGGATCATGGTCCAACATTCAAACCTAATGAACGTTCGACCGCGAACTTCAAACCCAGGGGACAATTTACTAAGTGGTATCTTATCGCATCCAAGAATGCGGTAAGATACTGCACAGTATTTAAAAAAAAAATTGGCATTCACTGAAAAATGCTACTAAAAAATAATTTTGTTAAGCCGTGCGGTATTTTAGTAGTGAAAACATGTGTGAATGTTTCAGCTATCAGCGGGATTCCCCACTGACAGCTGAATGTAAAAAGAATTACTGGCAATTAAAAATTTTGCAAAAAAATGGTGTATGGTCCCCCCCACACAACCGAACCAAGCCCTCCGGATCTGGTATGGATTTTGAAGGGAACTCCCATGCCAAAAATGTTTTAAAAATGACGTGGAGTCCCCCCAAAATCCATACCAGACCCTTATCTGAGCATGCAGCATGGCAGGTCAGGAAAGGGGGGGGTAAGCACCCCCCCTCCTTAACCCTACCAGGCCACATGCCCTCAAAATGGGGGGTGAGTTGGGGCAGGGCCCCTCCCCAAACCACCTTGTCCCCATGTTGATTGGGACCAGGGCCTCTTCCCCACAAAGCTGGCCTGTGGTTGTGGGGGTGTGCGGGCGGGGGGCTTATCGGAATCTGGAAGCCACCACATGTGCATGAGTATGGGGTGCTATGCTACTTATTCACAAAAAAAGTGTAGACAGTCTTTGACAAGTCCTTTACTAAAAAAACAAAAATAAAAGTGGATCCAACGTTAAACACAATGCCCGCTGCAAGCGCTGACCCAAAACATTTTTTAAAAAAAGGCTCCGCTCTCGACTCTGGCTCCCACTGTCTGACAGCTCCACCAATGATGTCAACTGGGTGACCCCGCCCCTTGGGTCATCATAATCCCAGCATGCCCCAGTCAATGACATCACAAGGGGCAGGGTTACCTGGTTGACATCACCGGATGGTCCTGCCCCTTAGATATTTAAGAACAGTCAGGCTGGCAAAGCTGTAAGACAACGTGAGCGAGCGTCGAGAGCGGAGACTTTTTTTTTCTTTTTTCTGGTCGGCAGTAGCAGGCATCATGATTGACATTGAATCTACTTCAGGGGACTTTTTTTATTTTTGTTGTTTTAATAAAGGACTTGTCAAAGACTGTCTACTGTCATTTTTTACACTACACTTTTTTTTTTGGTGAATGAGTAGCAGTACCATGTAATCCATACTCATATAGGGAGGGTGGGATCTGGGGACCCCCTTGTTAAAGGGGGCTTCCAAATTCCGATAAGCCCCTGCCCACAGACCCCCACAACCACAGGCCAGGGTTGTGGGGAAGAGGCCCTTGTCCCAGTCAAAAAGGGGACAAAGTACTTTTGGGGGGGCCGCCCTGCCCCAAAGCACCCCCCCATGTTTAGCGCATGTGACCTGGTATAGTTAAGGAGGGGAGGCACTCACTCTCCTCCCCCTTTCCTGACCTGCCAGGCTGCATGCTCGGATAAGGGTCTGGTATGGATTTTGGGGGGGCCCCATGTAATTTTTTTCTTAAATTTTAGCGTCCTCTCAAAATGCATACCAGACTTTAAGGGCTTGGTATGGATAGAAGGGGACCCCATGCCATTTTTTTGCAAAATGTTTTATTGCTGGCAATTCTTTTAAAATCCTAATTAAATTCAGCTGTCAGCAGAGAACCCTGTTGACAGCCAATGACTCATAGGTTGTTAAGGACTCGGAGGCCACCCAATCCTTAACAACCCATGACAGTTACTGACAAATACTAGTACATACCGCATGCCTGGACCACTACTCAATTACCACATGAATTTAATTACTTATTTTCTTTAGTGAATTGACTTTAAGGTCTTTCTATGCGGTATTTACTGAGCGTTATTGCTATTTTCGGTAAATACCGCACACTGCAATAGTGAATTGACATTTTCAGCATCGCATATGATATGTGGTCACATGACAGAACTCGAACATCAAGGATGTCCCTGTTCTCAAGAGCTCAGTGAATTCAAGCGTGGTACTGTGATAGGTTGCCACCTGTGCAATAAGATCATCCATGAAATTTCCTTGCTACTAAATATTCTACTGTCAACTGTTAGCCTGGCCATACATTATACAATTTTTGTACAATATTCCTTTAGATTTACCAAAAAGCATATAATATGAGGTCAAACCTAAACAACACTTTCAGTTGTATATAATTAGGCAGGCCCTTGCACTACATAGTTGAATGTAATTCTAAATGAAATTGTACAGAAAATTGTAAGAAAATTGTATATTGTATGACCAGCCTTAGTGGTATTATAACAAAGTGGAGTCAACTGGAAACAACAGCAATTCAGCCACGAAGTGGTAGGTGACGTAAAATGACAGAGCTGGGTCAGCGCATGCTGAAGCGCACAGTGCGTAGAAGTCGCCAACTGTCTGGAGAGTCAATAGCTAAAGACCTCCAAACTTCATGTGGCCTTCAGATTAGCACAACAGTACATAGAGAGCTTCATAGAATGGGTTTCCATGGCCGAGCAGCTGCATCTAAGCCTTACATCACCAAGTGCAATGCAAAGCGTCAGACGCAGTGGTGTAAAGCACGCCTCCACTGGACTCTAGGGCAGTGGTGATGTGTTCTCTGGAATGACATCACGCTTCTTTATCTGTCAATCCGATGGACATGTCTGCGTTTGGCGGTTGCCAGGAGAACAATACTTGCCTGAATGCATTGTACCAAGTGTAAAGTTTTGTGGAGGGAGGATTATGGTGTGAGGTTGTTTTCAGGGGTTGGGCTTGGCTCCTTCGTTTCAGTGAAGGAAACTCTTAAGGGGTGTTAGGGACCAGTCATTGGTAGCCTCTAGCGGCCCACAGACCAGAATTCCCCAGGGCGCGGAATCTAAGTTCCGACCTGCTTGTTCACCAGAGCCCCTGATGGTGGGGATGGACTTGGAGCAAGCCGAGACCAGGTCGCGACCCCTGGGTGCAACCAGCTGTGGTAGAGGCACCTGTCGGTGGTACGCAGCAGGTGAGAGTCTGATGTGAGGAGGTAGAGTAAGCGAGGTCAGACAGGCCGGGTCGGTAACAGCGGAGCAGGTCGGTACAAAACAGCAGGCAGAAGAATAAACGGGTCACGGTCCGGGTTTGGCAACAGGAGATCAAAAGTGCAGGAGCAGGCAGGAGAATGGTCAGGCAAGCTAGGGGTCAGAGCAGGAGAAGTCAGCAGATCAGGATCAGGCAGGGTCAGCAGCAAAGTAAACTCACAGGAACACAGGAAAGACCATACGGCACTTGAGCATTGCAAGAGCTGGGTTTAAATAGCCCGCCCGACTCCTGACAGGCGCTCCTGGGTCCTAATGCTTGCCCGGCATTGTCATTCGTGACAGGCATGCCTGGGTGCTAGTGCCCGCCTGCCTGTACATTTTGTCAGGACTCTACGCATGTGCGGATTCGATCGCCGCAACGATCTTTCCATTCCCTGACAAGGGGTCAGCGTACTAAGACATTCTGGACATTTCTTTGTGGGAACAGTTTGGGGATGGCCCCTTCCTGTTCCAACATGTCTGCGCACCAGTGCACCAAGCAAGGCTACTCTAGTGTTTTCACCAAACTTTAAGTCCTACAAATGATCTCCTACCCTTTCAGAGTCCCCTATTGGTATTGCTCACATATTGTATTTTGCATGCCTGGCAGGTTAACAGAAGTACAAATTATGAAAGAAGATGGAGGCCGCTCTACTAGCCCAGTCAAGTCAGGATAAGACTCTGCTCCAGCCTTGCCCCCTGATGTGTTTCACTCTGCCCACCAGGGCTTGGTCACTCACTGATGTGTTAACAGTTACAACTTTATTATTCTCCAATAGGTCACAACTTGAACATCTAGTGTCACCAATTCTTGAAAGACCAGCGGTCCAAAATCAAGTAGTTGACTTAAGTTTTTATGGGAATATACTCAGATGCAATTGCTGCACCTTTTTGGTATAATGTAGTCTCCTATCCAATACACTACATCTCTATGAAGAACTGATAAGTACAGTATATTCTGACAATTGTTTTGAGCTCATAGAAATATATACTGTATTTTGTAGAAAAAGACTATTGGAACAGTTGTCCTACCATTCCCTATTTTGCCTCTCCTCACATTATTTGAAAATTCTCTCTGTTATTACTTTTAGCATATTTCTACACTTCTATAATAACCCCGCTCATAAAATCAATTTTTAATTAATTTACTTGTTTCTTAAAATACGCAATATTTGCTTGCCTCTCACTATAATTGAGAAATGACAATGGGGTAGATTGACTAAAACTGGAGAGTGCAAAATTTGGTTCAGCTGTGCATTGTAGCCAATTGGCTTCTAACATTTATTGTCAAAGCTTAATTGAACAAGCTAAACACAGAAGCTGATTGGTTTCTATGAGAGCTGCACCACATTTTGCACTCTCCAGTTTTAGTAAATCAACCTCATTATGTCACACATGACAACTTCTAGCATGTGGGATTGATTTTTTACATAGATTTTCTATAAGACTGGATCTCCATTCTATTTCCCTCCATCAGAGTTCTCAATATTAAATCCAAAAAGTCATTACAAGCTATCCATTGGCATTTTCAAGACAACTTAATCTTACAAAATGCAGTCTGTTGTTATTACATTCTTTACCATCTCAAACATTTGCTTTATGGGTGGACATGAAAATGATTTTTTGTTACCATTGTAACTGACTTACTTTTTTAGATGGCTGCCAAAGCACAAAAAAGGCAAGAATAATGCATTATTCTTTCTAAATATTTTTACCAAGAAATAATGAATACATATCATGTTAGGATAGTATTAACAAGTATTAACATGTAACCCAACAGAGATCAATAATAACAGAACAACAAAAGATAAATCTTGGATAAATCATGAGCCACTCCAGAGTTAATCAGAAATATGACAGCATTTCTATTTTGTGCAGCAATAACAAGCCTGCAAATATAAACCATAATAATATACCATAAACATAACATATTTATTTCTCTCATAACAGTTAACAATATAAAATATTCACCAGGGTCCTGCTAATGCATCATATAGTCCAACTTAATGATCTTGTTATACATTTTTATATAAATCTGTTATTTCATGGTTTTGTAATTAGTGATAAGCAAACCATTCACAATTTGTTCAGCAGGTAATTTTGAGCCAAAACTCCCCATCATAAATTGGTCATTTTTTTTTATTGTGTATGGTGGAAGTGCATGCTGACTTGCCTTCATTTTCAATACATTTTACATCCTTTCTGTACTTGGAAATGTACATGAAGATTGAGGAAAAATGCATGTGCCTAAAGAAAAAGTGGAATTGCTAGCATTGGAACAGTAGGACACAGTGGAGCTAGCGACATAATAGAGCAACTACAGGTGGTAGCAGTGGTAACTATGAACAATGGAATATCTCCTCAGGCATTAAGCTACCTGTGTATGGAAAACACTTTTTTTTAACTTTCATGCATAGGTTGTAGATAATAGCCTACTGGATGAGCTTTCATAAGCTTTTACTGTGACAAAGTGCATTTGAGGATCTCTCTGAACTGTTCATGAGAAATTGCATTATTGAGCAGTTATTAAATAGAAAATTACTTTTGTTTAAATGTGCACTATATGTTGTAAATTATGGTAACACTTTTTCAAATGCAAAACATACAGTATAATGTTTTTTTTAATGGATGTTTTATTTCATTCTGCAGTGACTAGTCTTTGCTCTCTGACTATACATGATGCTGGATCCCCTAGCCTTGAACATCCGAGGGACATTTTTTGAATAAAAGAGAGTTATAGGGCTAATTCTTTTCTAGAATATGCCAGATAATAATGCAAGAATAGATTAAGCAATGTACTCCTGTTGTCAAAAACCCATCAGTAGCTGTTAAAATAAAGAAATTTCCCAGGAGCAGTGCTAAGGTCCATTGTGTGGGGAGTCAGCTTGTTTGTGAGAGGCAACAAAGGTTCAGAAGCTTCACCCTCTCCTCCCCTCCACACTGCTCAATCTCTCTGTGTTCTGCTCAGTGGCTCATCGAGCAGTAGCAGAGATTAGAGAGTAACCTTAGGTTCTGGGTTGAAGCATTGCAGTGAAAATAGAGCCACATGAACAGCGAGCAAGCTTTGACTTGGGTCAGTGGGGTGTGTGCACATAAGAAAAGCATGTCCATGCCTAAAGATGGGTAGGCCTGGAAAAAAAAAATTTGAGGAAAAAAATGTTTTTTTCCAGTTTTTTTGTTCAGAGCTGTTTTTTTTTTTTGGGGGGGGGTTCGGAAAAAATGAAAAAAAAGGAGTGTGGAATATGTTCTTTCACAATGATAAATAATATATTTGTAACATGGTATTCAAACTATATAACATGAAGAGCTTAATGAAAGATTTCTGAAACTTTATGTAAAGTCTTATATTATTGCAAGTTCTCTCAGCTAAAGACACGTAAATCTTCGAATACAAACACTTTACATTTCAATGCAGTTCTCAAACATAATAAATATGCATTTCTGCCATTAAGAGGTACTGCAGGGGAAAGGCTCCAATTTAGTTTGCTTGCGGGCTCCATGTTGTGCCTCCTACAGTTGGGTTACTGTTGGGATACAGTAGGTGATAGTTTCTGTCCTCCTCTCAGGCCTTAATTGACAGGTAAGAGGTTAAATTTGTCTGACAAATTAGTACATCTTTATAACCTTTAAATGATTCCTATTAATGTTCTCCACCACCACACCATATATTTTACCTATAGCCTGGTCAGTATATTGTTTTTCTCAGTAGAATGGTGAGACCGACATTTAGAGTTTGGAAACATTTCCATAGAGCGATTTCTGCTGAAAGCAAAGCTGCAATTTGCAATATTGTCAGAAGAAATATTTTTTTTCGAAATGCTACAAGGATGAAAAAATACATCCATGCATGCCAGTTGTGTCCTAAAGACACTAAAAAATATGTTATGAAATTAAATGATGAGGACCATAATGAAAGTGTGAGTAGCTTTTCCTTCCAGAGTTCTCATTCCAGAAACACTTTCTGCTGCTTCTGGATCATCAAGACTTTTAACCCTTTCACTGCTAGAGCCATTGTTTCATATTTATTTTTTGCTCACATGTTTAAAAAATGATTTCACGCCTGCAGATTACATAACCCCCGCAAACATTATATATTTCCTCTTCTCAAGAGAGAATACATTCAGTTCCTCTAATCTTTCCTCATAGCTGAGCTCCTCCATGCCTCTTATCAGTTTGGTTGCCCTTCTCTGTACTTTCTCCAGTTCCCCAATGATCTATTTGTGAATTGATGCCCAAAACCGAACTGCATATTCCAGATGAGGTCGTACTAATAATTTTTACAGGGGCAAAATTATATCTCTCTCTCTGGAGTCTTTACCTCTTTTAATACCAGAGAGGATTTTGCTCGCTTTAGAAACTGCAGCTTGGCATTGCATGCCATTATTAAGCTTGTGATCTACCAGAACTCTCAGATCCTTCTCCACCATTGATTCCTCCAGTTGTACCCTACAACTGGTATGTATGATGCATGCATATTCTTAGCCCCCAAGTGCATAACCATACATTTATCAACATTAAACCTCATTTGCCACATAGTTTCCCAATTAAACAGTGCATTGAGTTTGGCTTTTAAGTTGGAGACATCCTGTAAAGACGTTATTCCACTGCACAGTTTGGTGTCATCTGCAAAGACTGAAATGGTATTTATAATCCCAGACCCTATATCGTTTATAAATATATTAAAAAGTAAGGGTCCCAACAATAGACCTTGGGGTACACCACTGACAACCCTAGACCATTCAGAGTACGAATCATTAACTACTACTCTTTGAATATGATCTTTTAGCCAGTTTTCTATAAATTTACATATGGATTTTTCTAAGCCTGTAGACTTTATCTTACACATTAGCCATGTGTGTGGAAGTGTGTCAAATGCTTTTGCAAAATCCAAGTATACTATGTTCACTGCCACCCCTCTGTCCAAGGTTTTGCTCACCTCCTCATAAAAAGAAATCAGATTTGTTTGACAACTTCTGTCTTTCATGAATCCATTCTGTCTGTTGCTTAAAATATTTTTTCCAGCAAAAACTCATCTATGTGGTCTTTTATTAAACTCTGCAGTATCTTCCCAACTATAGAAGTTAAACTAACAGGTCTATAATTACTTGGTAAAGATTTTGATCCCTTTGAAACATTGGCACCACATTGGCCTTACGCCAATCCAGTGGTACTATTCCAGTCATTAAAGAGTCCCTAACAATTAGAAACAATGGTTTTGAAATGACAGAACTCAATTCTTTACCCGTGAGTGTATGCCATCCAACCCAGGTGCTTTATTCAACTTTATTTTGTCTAATTTTTTGGATCATATCAATTGTGAGCCAATGTGGATCATCTGGAGCTGTATCAATAACATACCCATTATGGACAAGAGCTCCCACATGCTCCTTTGTATGCACAGAGCTGAAGAGGGTATTTAATAAATTTGCCTTCTCTTTGTCTCCAGTCACCCACTCTAGATTATTTTGTAAAAGGCCTACATGCTGGGACCGGATCTTTTTATTAATAATATATTTGAAGAATATTTGGGGGTTGGTCCTGCTATCTTTTGCAATCTGTCGTTCGTTTTCAATTTTTGCGGCCTTTATTTCCTTTTTGCATATTCTGTTATATTCTTTGTAATGTTTAAACAATGATAGTGTTCCTTCATTTTTATATTTAATAAAACCTGTTTTCTTATTATCTATAGCTTTTTTAACTTTGGCCGTAAGCCACATAGGTTTGATTTTTAGCCTTTTAAATGTGTTGCACACGGGAATATAAACTGCAGTGTGTTCACATACAGTCTTTTTGAAGAACTCCCATTTCTGTGTTGTGTTCATTGATGCCAATATTCCCTCCCAGTCTAAGTCTTGGAGAGCAGCTCTCAGCCTTGGAAAATTGGTTTGAGATTACTAGGTCCAGCAGAGCATCATTCCTAGTTGGGGACTCTATGAACTGTACCATAAAATTGTCCTGTAGTAGGTTTACAAATTTTTGCCATTTAACTGTTCCTGCAGTACCATTACTCCAGTCAATTTCTAGGTAGTTAAAATCCCCCATTATTATCATTGTCCCAGCCCTTGCAGCCCTTTCGATCTGTGCAAGGATTTAGGTCTCCACCTCCTCATTAACCCTGTAAGGCTTATAACAAACTCCAATGATTACCTTTGTAGTATGCACCCCCATGTGCAGTTCCACCCATAATGCTTCAGCCTCATCACACTCTCCATCAACTAGGGCCTCTTTCACACTCGCTCTGAGATCACTTCTCACATAGAGACAAACACCACCACCTTTCCTATTTACCCTGTCTCTCTGAAAGAGAACATAGCCAGGAATATTAATGGACCAGTCATGTCAAGAACAAAGCCAAGATTCAGCAATTCCAATTAAATCATAATTCTGTTCATGCACCAAAGCTTCCAACTCACCTATTTTGCTTGGCAGACTTCTGACATTGGTGAACAAACACTTTAATCCATTAACACCTTGTGCACACGTGTTTTGCATATTTTTTATTTTCATACAAATAGTACCTATTCCACTGGTTGTTTCTAACATGGGAACCTTCTTATCATCTGTCATAGCCCTCCCAGCATCTTTCTCCATTCCACCCACCAATAAGTACTGACCCCTGTCTGATCTGTCTACCCCGTTATAATATAATTCTCCCTCCCCCCTCGATCCTAGTTTAAATACTTCTCCAGCCTTCCCATAAACCTCTCCCCCAGCACAGAAGACCACGTTCCATTTAGGTGCAAACCATCTCTAGCATATAGGTTGCATCCCAATGAAAAGTCAGCCCAGTGCTCTAGAAACCCAAATCCTTCCCTCTTACACCAGGTCTTTAGCCATGCATTGAGTTCTCTAATCTCCCCCTGTCTTTCCTGAGTTGCGCATGGCACAGGTAATATTTCAGAGAATATCACCTTGGAGGTCTTTCCCTTGCAGCCTAGTTCTTTAAATTGATTCTTAAGGAGCCTCCACCTTCCATGTATTCTGTCATTGGTTCCAACATGGACCAAGACAGCTGGGTTATGCTCAGCACCTCCCAGTAATTTATCAACCCGGTCCATCACGTGCCGAACCCTGGAACCAGGGAGACAGCAAACCATTTGGTTGAGGTGATCCTGGCAACAAATTATTTTATCAGTCCTTCTGATTATAGAATCCCCTACTACCTCCACCTGTCTAGGCCTTCCTGCACTACCCTCACCACCCCTCCCAGATGGTCTGTCCTCCCGACTGTTAGGGATAGCAGTGACATCCAGGACTGCCACCCCTGAGCTTGCAGGAGCATGCACAAACCCAAGGCCAGCCTTCCTTTTCTGTGAGCCCCTACCACTCCCTCTCATTACAGTAACCCATCTTCCTAACTGATAATCCTGATTAGCCCCTCCACCCTCCACATCAATCTCAATAGCTACCTGTTCAGAGAGCAGAAGACCCCTTTCAAGGTTGTCAGTCCTGCCCAGTGTTGCAACTTGCTCCTCCAGATCTCTAACGCAAGATTCCAGAAGGGCCACCCGCTCACATCTGTCGCAGCGGTATCCATCCTAGAGCTGTTACTCCATTGCTGCATACATGCGGCACACTGTGCATTGCACAAAACCTTCAACCCTGCTAGCACACATTATCCCAGTTACAATATTAATAGAAACTATCAGTTGTCACTTACAAGTTAGTAGACTCCTGTTTTCCACTCCGGTTTTTTAACTCCACTTATCAAATGTACATTTAGTCAAAGGTCCTGCAAGTAAAATACTGGCAACCTCAAGAATGAGCAAGCTCTGAGTGAGCTCTACAGCAAGTTATATAGTAACTGTATCACCTCTGACCAATTAATCCCTCCCCTTACTTAGCAGAGTGAAGGAAGACAAGGGAAAAAAAACATTCTATTTAAAAAGTGACAGAAAAAGTGATTTAAAAAAGTAAAAGCTTTTAACAAGACCCAAAGAAGAAAATAAAACAACTACAAGCACCAGCAATCACCAGCAGTCAAAAATAAAACTTTTTCACTCTCCTCTCAAATTTCCCACTCTTTTTAGCTATCAGCCAGTAAAACATACCAAACCTTAAATTTGTGTGCACCTATGAAATGGCAACAAACGTCAGTACCCTATATTTTATATAGGCAATGCTTCAAAAGCCCCTACAGGTCATTAGTTTATTGTTACGGAGGAGATCTTGGGCTAGAATGATTGCTCTCATTCTGGTGTGTGCAGCAATATGTAACATGTGTATCGCAATTAACATTTTCACACGTAGGCACCCAGACGTGTGTGTAAGAGGTGTAGAAAATAGGCAACCCCATAAAATTAAAATCCAAAGCCTAATACCTAAAATAACTGTAATCTATCTTTGTCAATAGAAGATACTAGTGGTTGCATTTTTATTGTATCATCACAAGAGGGCAGAACTACTTCCTGTGATAATAGGAAGACACAGAAGTGGGAACTAAAAATCTAACAATTTGTTTCCAGCAGGACAGTGATTAGAGTGAACATATTCAGTCAATTGTAATTAGGAGTTTTCTGTGTTTATTACAGGTAAGCAGGAGGCTGTTTAACGTGATAAATAGGACAAAATGACTTAACATGTGCCCTGGTGGTCAGTAAATTCCGCCACTACTATTATGTAATCAGACTACTCGCAGCACGAATGTGAATATATGTTGCAGCTATGCGATTTGGCGCAAGATACAGGGAATGTGATTTCTCTATTGTAATACGCTATTGTTATGCAGAATAGTTTACTAGCATATCTGCAGAGGTCTAGATATTCAATATTGTGATTAAAGATGTGTATTAATGCATATGAAAATACTTATTAATGTATATGGAAATGTTTACTAGTGTATAGAGGACAGTGATTACAGTGAACATATCCAGTCACATGTAATTAAGAGTTTTCTGTGTTTATTACAGCCATTCCTCATAAAGCACTTCTGGTTTCACCTGACCCATCCTTCGCACAGTGGAATTATTTACCCTATGTGCAACAAAATTGGCGCCCAACGTGGGGCCGGGTGAAAGGAACACCGAAAGGTCACGGAAGTGAAAAGGAGTGACTACGCTGTCCGTGGTGAAGTTACAGAAAAACATTAGGAGTATGGATATCGAAAAGTTGCAAGACAAAATCAGTGAACACCTGATTCACATGACAGTCGATCTCATGGAGACTTGCCAGCTTATAAAGGCCTCCGAAAGAAGTATGGCAAAAGGAAAAACCCGGCGCCATTACATGCGGATAGTGAATGAGATGTTAGATGAACTGGTAGAGACTGAAAGTGAAGAAGTGGTGATACAATTTCTGCAGGCAACTAAGAAATTCATCGGTGAGTTAGAGAAGAGAGATAACATGGAAGCACCAAGCAATAGTAGCAAAGACCCTCAAGCGGAACAACAGTTAAAGGATTTAAAACAGCAATACCACAGTATATAGGAAAAACTTCAAGAAACGGCCAAGATGGTAGAGGAACAGATGAAAAAACTTAGCTCTAAAGACAAAGTCTCAAAAGAAAGTCCTGCAAAACAAGACCCTAATCCAGTTGCTCAGAGACTTTCGCATACTAACTTGCCACAAGTTACAATCAGAATAGACTTTAAAATTGCTGATGCAGATGTACTTTCTCGTATGCCATTGAGTCCTGAACAATACATGCAACAATGTTCACAAGAAGTAGACCCCAAAGTCATCACTTGCATATCCCAAGCAATTCAAGCACATCAAAAAGAAAGGATACCTTGGCTATGTCCAATGACTATTGCCAATACAACCGATGCAGCACCAAGGAAGGTAACTCAAATACCAAAAGAGACAATAAGAACTGCACAGAAGGAAGACTCTGTGATTGGAAAAGTATGGAAGTACAAGAGCCAAAACAAGTTTCCATCCAAACAGGAACGACAAGGTGAACCTGTTGATCTTTTCATACTTATGAAACAATGGACCAAACTCTACCTCGACGACGATAAAATTTTGAGACGGAAAACATCATCTGGTTCTCAACTAGTGTTGCCCAAGTTGTACCATCACTTAGTATGGAAGGAGTTACATGAAGAGATGGGACACTTAGGAGTAGAAAGGACTGTACATTTAATCAGAGAAAGATTCTTTTGGCCACATATGCAAAGGGACACTGAGCATTACATCACCCGCCAATGTACTTGTCTGAAAGACAAACGGCCAAATAAGCCTGTTCGGGCCCCGTTGAACAATATTGTGACAACTTATCCTTTTGAGATGGTCTCCATTGACTTTCTTCATCTCAAGAAATGTAAAGGTGGATATGAGTATATCTTAGTGGTAATAGATCATTTTACAAGATTTGCTGAGACATATGCAACCAAGAACAAGTCCGCAAAAACAGTTGCTGCCAAAATATTCAATGATTTTGTCTTGAAATTCGGATTTCCTACCAGAATTCACCATGATATGGGTAGAGAGTTTGAAAATCACTTGTTTTGACATTAGGGAAGCACTGCCACATCCAAAATTCTCACACAACGCCATATTACCCAGAAGGTAATGGGCAAGTTGAAAGATTTAATCGTACCCTGCTATCAATGCTTCATATCCTGTCACCAGGTTCCAAAAAGGACTGGAAAAATTCACTAGCAAAGGTAGTCCATGCATATAATTGTACTCGAAGTGAAGCTACAGGACAATCTCCATTCTTCCTACTGTTTGGAAGGTCTCCAAGACTACCCATTGATAATATGTTTGACACTCCAGTAACTGAAAAATACAAGACCTACTCTGAATATTTTAACATATGAACAGATAGAATGTCTGAGGCCTATAAGGTTGCTTCAAAAATAGCTACTCAAGCTGCACAGAGAGGAAAAGAACACTATGACAAGAAAATGCTGAACTTCTAGCAGGTAGCAAAGTTCTAGTCAGAAATCTTACCGAAAGAGGAGGTCCAGGAAAATTGAGATCATTTTGGAAAGATACCATACATGTTGTTCTTAAAAAGAAGTGTGCAGACAGTCCAGTGTATGAAATCAAACCAGAAACTGGAAAAGGCCAAACCAGGATTTTACATCGCAACTTACTATTGCCATTTGATTATCTACCTAGCAACCAAGGTCAAAAGATACCCAAAAGAACCAGTGCAAGGAAGCAAGGGAAGGATCTATATACAACTCAACAACCTACACAGACATCCGAAGGAGAATCAGAAAATGAATCCGATCACGAACAAAGACAGTGGAGAGCTTTCATCCCAGTCACACAGCATGACCACCCAAAGAAAAGTACAGAGCTAAACCCAGAAGCTATTGAGTTCTATCCACGTCAGCTGGAAATGAGTATGATTTAGAAGGAGTCACAGAGACTGAGCCTATAGATCAAATTGAACAGACTGAGTATGCATTTGAAGGTATAGAAGAAGAATGCCCAGCAACAGAGAACACAGAACAGCTTGTTGAAAGTGATGTAGAGTTGAATGAGGACCTTTCAGATTCACTTCCTCAACGTAGAATACAACCCTAAAGGAACAGGAGACAACCAAAGATTTTGACATATGACACTTTAGGTCAACCCAGTAGTGTTACTAGAGTTTCATCTATACAGGTCATAGACAGTATTCCTATATTGCCTGTTGACTCTAGCTGGTATTTCAGTTCAGAATGTTTTGCTGAAGACTATAGAAGTTGGTAGAAGTGATTATGTTTATTGATCCATTGTTTACTATTTGGGACACTATACCAAAGTTAATTACCAAAACCAGAATAATTATATGTTACTTTTCTGTTGGTTAAAGTAAGGAAAAATGTAATTGCATTTGTACTGCAGATATTGTAGGTCAAGCAGAAACAGTTTTAGGTGAGGGAAATAGATGTTACAAAGAGACAGAGTCGGCCGATAAAAGTACAGAGCAGTAGATGGTAACGTTATGCTGCATTGTTGATGTACAATGGGTATTCCTCCATTATGATATAAAAGTAATAAAATGTTCCCTAGTTTCTCATCACCTTTGTCTAAACTTAGTAATTTATACAAATATGTATAGAAAGGGGCTTTACTAAATAGTTGGTTACACGCCACTATATCTTGCCAGGTACTATAGCGCTGTGGGCCTGGTGGGAAGCTGTGACGTAATAGGGAGTAGATGTCACAGCGAGGATGTTTCCTCAAGTAACTTGGTTACTACTTACCATTGGCTTTCTATGGTTACTACTAGACAAGTAAAAGAATGTTTTCTTAATAAAATTCTGTGTATGTCAGGGACGACATAACAATTTTGTGGGGGAGAGTGTAAGAGGTGTAGAAAATAGGCAGCCCCATAAAATTAAAATCCAAAACCTAATACCTAATATAACTGTAATCTATCTTTGTCAATAGAAGATACTAGTGATTGCATTTTTACTGTATCATCACAAGAGGGCAGAACTACTTCCTGTGATAATAGGAAGAAACAGAAGTGGGAACTAAAAATCTAACAATTTGTTTCCAGCAGGACAGTGATTACAGTGAACATATTCAGTCACATGTAATTAAGAGTTTTCTCTGTTTATTACAGGTAAGCTGGAGGCTGTTTAACGTGATAAATAGGACAAAATGACTTAACATGTGCCCTGGTGGTCAGTAAATTCCGCCACTACTATTATTCAATCAGACTACTCACAGCATGAATGTGAATATATATTGCAGCTATGCGATTTGGCGTTAAGATACAGGGAATGTGATTTCTCTATTGTAATACGCTATTGTTATGCAGAATAGTTTACTAGCATATCTGCAGAGGTCTAGATATTCAATATTGTGATTAAAGATGTGTATTAATGCATATGAAAATACTTATTAATGTATATGGAAATGTTTACTAGTGTATAGAGGACAGTGATTACAGTGAACATATCCAGTCACATGTAATTAAGAGTTTTCTGTGTTTATTACAGCCATTCCTAATAAAGCACTTCTGATTTCACCCGACCTATCCTTCGCACAGTGGAATTATTTAACATATGTGCAACATGTGCGTTTACATTCGTACGTGCATATATGTGGGGGTGGTTATTTTTTTGGGGGGGGGGATGTTATGTGCTTGGGTGTAACTTTGTTTTTTTGCAATACAAAAAAAAGTACTTAATTTTTTTTTCATCACATAGGGGACAAAAAGTCCCCTATGTGGTGATTTTTAGGTGACAGGTTCTCTTTATTGAGACATGCAGAGTCTAGAAGACCCTGCATGTTTTCTCTTGTCTCCACTAGATGCATTGCAATACATATATCCCCAGCTATTCTAGCTGGCGAAAGTGACAGCCTGTCTGTTTCTAACTCTTCTTCATTTAACTTATTAAATGTTTGCTTCTGTTCCAGCGTGTCATAAACGTCGCCTACCAGGTCATAGAAAGATGGGGAGGACAGCAGATGAACCTCTCTCCCCTCCACCCACCACCATCTGCCATAGCGCTTCCCGGGCCTGCAGATGGGCAAGCGGGGCCCGGATACATGGTAGGAGCGTGCTCACGGGGGACATCATTACCGGGGGCTGTGGAACTGATCAGGTGGCACTGCAGCTTCCACCTGACAGGCAGGAGTCTGCCTGCCAGTATTATACACATTGTAATACATATGGACCTGTATGACTAGGACCTGGTGGCAAAAGGGTTAAAAAGCAAGTTTAGTTTATTTACTGAATAAGCTGTAGTTTTATTTCAAGCATAATACTTTTATATACTCTGAATTTCACGTTACAAGTGTATTTCATGTTCCCAGACTTTCAGTTTGTATAACTACTCCACACTGAATATACACTGCTCAAAAAAATTAAAGGAACACTTTGAAAACACATCAGATCTCAATGGGGAAAAATATGCTGGATATCTATACTGATATGGACTGGGTAATGTGTTAGGAGCATAAGGATGCCCCATCATTTGATGGAAATTAAAATCATCAACCTACAGAGTACTGAATTCAAAGACACTCCAAAAATCAAAGCAAAAAAATGATGCAGCAGGATAGTCCACTTTGCTGAAATTTCATTGCAGCAGCTCAAAATGATACTCAGTAGTTTGTATGGCCCCCACGAGCTTGTATGCATGCCTGACAATGTCGGGGCATGCTCCTAATGAGATGGCAGATGATGTCCTGGGGCATATCCTTCCAGCTCTGGACCAGGGCATCACTGAGCTCCTGGACAGTCTGAGGTGCAACCTGGCAGCGTTGTATGGACCGAAACATGATATCCCAGAGGTGTTCTATTGGATTCAGGTCAGGCGAGCATTGGGGTCATTCAATGGTATCAATTCCTTCAACCTCCAAGAACTGCCTGCATACTCTCACCACATGAGGCCAGGCATTGTCATGCACCAGGAGGAACCCAGGACCCACTGCACCAGCGTAGGGTCTGACAATGGGTCCAAAGATTTCATCCCGATACCTAATGGCAGTCAGGTTGCTATTGTCTATCTTGTAAAGGTCTGTGCATCCCTCCATGGATATGCCTCCCCAGACCATCACTGACCCACCACCAAAACGTTCATGCTGAACGATGTTACAGGCAGCATACCATTCTCCATGGCTTCTGCAGACCCTTTCATGTCTGTCACATGTGCTCAGGGTGAACCTGCTCTCATCTGTGAAAAGCACAGGGGGCCAGTGGCAAACCTGCCAATTCTGGTGTTCAACTGCAAATGCCAATCAAGCTCTATGGTGCCGTGCAGGGAGCACAGGGCCCACTAGAGGACGTCGGGCCCTCAGGCCACCCTCATGAACTCTGTTTCTGATTGTTTAGTCAGAGACATTCACACCAGTGGCCTGCTGGAGGTCATTTTGTAGGGCTCTTGCAGTGTTCATCCTGTTCCTCCTTGCACAAAGGAGCAGGTACCGGTCCTGGTGATGGGTTAAGGACCTACTATGGGCCTGTCCAGCTCTCCTAGAGTAACTCCCTGTCTCCTGGAATCTCCTCCATGCTCTTGAGACTGTACTGGGAGACACAGCAGACCTTCTGGCAATGGCATGTAGTGATGTGCCATCATGAAGGAGTTGGACTGCTTGTTCAGGGTCTGTAGGGTCCAGGTAAGTATAGATGAGGTATAGATTGGTGTATGCTGTGGCACATTCATGCCTATTGCAGAGTGCTGTGCTTGCAGTAGAACATGAGTTTATTATACTCTAGTAGAAAATATGGCAATTTAATGACAAATATAGAATGCGCTCACTTATCTTTTAGTCTCCTATCCATATTTTTGTAAATCCTTCAGTCCTTTTTGGTGAGGGATGGAAGAATATAGTACCTCTATGTCTAATATGGCTAGCATGGTACAAAGGGAGACTGTAATTTTGTCCAGTAATTTTAGTAAGTGAATAGTATTCCTTACATATGAAAGGAGGGCAATTACAAAAGTTTGCAGTATTTTGTCAATGCATTGACTGACATTTCAGTGAGCAATCCCCTACCTGATATAATCGGTCTACAGACCTTTACAGATATTAACAATTATGGTGTCCTTTTATGACACAGAGAATAGCTGTGATTCAGAGGATCGCAGCTATTCTCATTCACAGTTTATAACACTCAGGAGAACATGTTCAGCTCTTCACTGGAGATCTGTGTTCTCCCTCCAGATTCTCCAGCCCAGAGCTGGAGAATCGGAGGGACCGCAAACTAAGCAGAGATAATTTACCTCTGCTTAGTAAACTGATCTTTTACTGTAATCTCGCAAGATTATAGTAAAATCAGCTGTTTTCCAGCGTTTGTAGACCGTTCTCCCATCATTTAGAGAACTGATCTACATATGCTTCATAAACAGCATACACAGGAGAACTGTGTTCTCCGAGAATGCCGGAGAACTGAGCAGCGATCTATTACTGCTGTTTCATAAACGGACACCTATATCTGAATAGGCTTGATCAATAAGTTCAAAGAAACATTTATGATCCCGTTCTAATTCCAATTGGTATGACTGCCCATTTTCCAAGATCTTTTGATATTATCTTATATAGTCACTCCTAATATGAGAGACTACATTGCACCCACATTCCAATCAGGTGCTTATGATTCCGTTTATGGCTGGAATTCAGTGAGGGGCAAAGTTGTCCTTCCCAATAAGTTGGAAATTAAAGCTTTTCAATTGTTTTGTTTATTTTATTTTTTTTTTACTTTCTGCTGTAATGTGTTTCTCATATTGTATTTTAATATATATATATACATATATATATATATATACCAGGGGCAGACTGACAACTCATGGGGCCCCCCGGCAATAGGGGATCATGGGGCCCCTGTGTCCTTGCCTAAACTCAAAAAAGCCTATGAAAAAGGTACCAGGGGCATCTCATGGGGCCCCCTACTGACCCCGGGCCCTCGGGCAGTGCCCGAGTTTCAAATGGTCAGTCCGCCCCTGATATATACACACACATTATGTATTTATTTATTTATTTTTTAAGCTTAAGATTTACAAATGTGCACCAAGTTACTTTTTCTGTTTTAATTTTGTAGAAATCTGTACATTGAATAATTTGAAATCATCTCTTGTTAGACACTAAAATTGTATAGATAGAAAAAAAAAATGATGATAATAATAATATTATATTATTATTATTTTCTTAAATATACCTGTTTTATGAATAGGTAAAGCTTGCAAAGATTCTACTTTCATTGCAATAAATAAGTGATAATAGGGAAAAAATAAGTGATTATAGGGAAAAGATATGAAATGGCAGCATTCACATGTAAGGACTTAGATAAAGATTAAATAGACAATATTTTTGTCAAACCTAACTTGAATACATCCTTTCAAAGTGACATTTCTCTTCTCGGTGGTTAAAATGTACATTCTCTGTCTCTCTAACAATCATCTCACAGCAACCTTGGTTCTAATAAAGATAAATTACTTTTTTCTCCCCATATGATGAAGGCCTGGTAAACAAGGTTTAGCACTTAATTTATTCCCTGGAGCTCTGACACTGGAAAATTCTACCTCTTATTTTTTAATATTCTCTGTTATTAGGATTCAATATGCCAGCCTCTGCTCTTAGTACTTTATTTCCCTGGACAGACAAAAAAATGCAATAAGTCTTTCTCTTAGGTTGCTAATACTGCAATTTGGAACTTTTGCCAGTATGAAAAATCTTCGCAAGGAATTCTCCTGAGAACCGATGTCATACATTTTGTTGCTCAGCTGAGGTAATAAGGCCTTGTTTATTTAACAGAGATATTTTATCTGGTCACAACCAACACATTTAGGTTTGTCAAAGGGTTTGATTTGCTAAGGTTAAGCTGCCTTTACTATGAATAGCCTATAATGGGTAAGTGAAATAAAAAATATATATTTTTGTTTTTTGCTTGCCTATGTTTATATGAATGAAGTTAAAAAAGTGCTACCTTATTCACCAATCTAAGTGGATCTTCCATTTGTGGGAGGGCTGCATAGATGTCAACTGCACTAGATTTGCTGAGATCCAAGATCACAGCTTCACCCTTATTTGAGCTGATAAGCATGACCAAAAAAGGGTTAGAAGTGGGGGGATTGTGGCCATAACTGAGTTTCCCACATAATAAGGGGTTGAATCTCACTGAAAGTGGGCATGATGTGGACGGGGGGCCCAGAAGGTGGGCATATTAAATGTGGGTCATGGCCGAGGTTGACAGTCTCCCAGTGATTGGGGTGAATATGTTTGCAAGTAAGGAAATTCTTGTCAGTTCTGTGATACTACCTGGAGAAAAACACATGGCCCTGGAGAAAGGAAAATGGTCTACCTATAGACAGGTGTTATTTTTAATAAGATCTGCTGTTTATGCTCCACTGACCAGGAGGGGATTTACACAATTCATGCTTGATGTAATTCACAGCAGTGTAGTGTCAGGACCTGGATCACCTGCTGGCACTGCAGTTCCCAGGGCGTAAGGTTGTAGTTCTGATATTCACCAGAAGGTGTCTCCCAGTAGTGAGTAGATCCCAGTCCTCAGCTGATGCTGGCTGTTGGGAGAATGCTTACTTCCTCCTCCACATTTCCCTTGTGCTTTGTTCTGCTAACCAGATACTGCTTGCCTTCATTCTGAGACTGGTTCCTGCCTGATTCTGCTCTTGGCTTGTACCTATATCATGTTCCCTGCTGCCTTGAACCTGATTTCCTTGTTCCTGATCCCAGTCTTGGTTCCCTCTTCCTGACTGTTCCTTATACTTCCACTGTTGATCCCCCAGTTTGTATATATTTTACTGTATATAGTTAATATTCTGGTTAGGCTTTCTGTTACTCAGTTGAGTAGCTTGTTAGGTATTTTGTCATTTGGTTCACTTACAATATATTTTCATGTTTTGCTGTGTGTATACTGTTTGCTGATGGTTGGATTTTGTTTCACTGTTAATACGTTAATAAACTTGCCTAAATCACATGTAGTCAGGTCTTTGTTTCTTAAAGAGTATCTAAACCCAACATTTCATATTCCTGATACAGTATGTGCCTGCTATACCATGTACTTGCATGAAAATGTATCCCTTTCTTTTTGTATTGCTTTCTTTGTAAGAAATCCCTGGTGTTTCTTCCAGTCTCTCTGCTTTGCTATTAAAAACTGACAACAATAAGCAGGAGAGCACACCATGGTCCATTCTCTAGCTATGCTGCAAACTTAGTCCTCCAATGATGAGAGTTGTCCTGACAAATTCCCAATGCACAGCCGTTCATGGAGAAAATCAGTGTTCTGCTCTTTCTCCTTCCCAGCTCTTATGCAGCTGAGAACAATGGGAATGTGATCACTTATAAAAAAAGAAAAAAATATACTTATAATTTTTTTATATCTATACACAAATGTTTTGCCTTTCATTTCTACTTTAAACTGAGTGAGTTGTTTTACAAAGTGAGGATTTGCTTATACTTTAAGTGTAGCTACACAGATCTGGCTATCACTGCAGTCATACTCCCTGACTTGTAGAATTTTCTTGTCATAGTTTTCCTGCTATACTTGAGCTTTAATTGCAGACATTTTGTAGCTAATACCAAGGGATGTATTTATACAAAATTTTAATAACAATTCGATCAGTGAAAGTACAGGTGCATTTACTTTGTGTGAATGAGACAAAAATGTTATTAGGCTCTTTCCTGTGCTGGTCAAATGTTTTTCTTTGATTGAAAGAGGAAAATACTGATTTTGGCCACTTTATGTTGCTAAGTATCATGGAAAGCTATACTGAAGGTCTGAGGTTTTAGCTGCTATGATATCTGCTTTGGAGGAGGAAGTGCAGAATATCTCATCTGGTGATCCTTTGGAGACACAAAGCACATTTAGACTCTTTCTTAATTGTAAGAGTCCATTTGCTTCAGTAAGCGTATCGGTGTGGCACATGGTGATGGATCACAATGCTGTCATTGCTGGTGGAGAGCTACAGTATATGTGGAAGCATAATTGAAAAATTCAGCTAACCATTTTGTGGCTTTCACCACTATTTAGCTATTTTTTACTCATATTTTATTCACTATATAATTTGTATTGTCATTTTATTAGCGCTGCAGTTTTGTTTATATGTATTTATCAATTTGTGTTGATTGTGCTTGGAGAAATAAAAAGCAGCTGACACATCAATTTCTTTTTTTTATAATTTATTTTGGGTTGTGACACTGAAGAACCTTGATTGGTCAGACAGCAAAAGGAAGAGGGTTTGGAGGTCCAATTGAATGAAGAGGAGGAAGACTGCAGGAGTGAGAAATACGGTAAGTATATCACCCTATTCATTAGGCAGGCCATAGGTGAGTCAGTTCAAACAGCAGTGTGTCACACCAGTGCTGAGTAGCATCAGAAGTGTGCTCAACATAGCACACTTCTCCACGGCCAAGCTACATAAGCATTATTTCATATTTACCTGATTAACCACCTCCCATCCAGCCAATGTACATAAATGGCTGGAAGCTTCTCTATTCTGACTAGACGCAGCGCAATTCTGTGATTCTCGGAAACAGCACATCACAGATTGGGACATGGGCTCTCTGATTGGCCCTCCTGATCACGTGATGGCTGTGTTCAATCACAACTATCACAGAATGTAACCAGAGACACATATATCTGTAGCAGTTCTCCCTGCTGAGCTCAGTGGGGGCAGTGGAGTGAGGGATGCTGCCTCTCTCACAGTGTACCAGTACACAAAAACATCTGTTGCAGTGTACCAGTGCCCCATCAACATCTGCAATAGTGCCCCATTTCAACATCAACATCTGCAATAGTGTCCCAGTGCAAAATCAACATCTGTCAGTGCCCCATTAGAGCATCAACATCTGCCAGTTTCCCTAGTGGATGTCAACATCTGTCACAGTGTACAAGTGTACAAAAGCATCTGTCAGTGTACCATTCTCCTATTACCATTTGTCACGGTGTACCAGTGGTGGTGTGACCAGATGCTTTTAGAGCAGAGGAGACATCTGGGATATAATAGACCCCAGATCTCTCCATACAGAGTACCTGCCACTGTTTATTGCTGTTACATGTGATGTTTACATTGCTTTTGACAGCAATAAAGGTGTTAACCCCCCCAATAAAAAATCTAAAGAACCAGTGTAAAAACAATAAATAAATAACAAATTTAAAGAGCCCCCATCCCCCTATGCTCACCTGCAAAGGTGAATGTATGCGTTGGTCTCATTTGCATATGGAAATGGAAATCACACCACACTTTTGAGGAATCAGACCTCCTCTGTAAATTTAAATTAGTAAGCTGTAAAGGTGCCTAAGGTGATTTTTAAATACCCTAGTTTGACACCATTCCATAAGCATGCACAATTTTAAAGAGCGACACGTTTGCTATCTATTTTCTCTGTGAAACACCATATGTTATATTTTAGAAAAATATTTTTTATTATATTCTTTTATTGTGTCTGTGTGCATTCAAATTCATTAAAGTGGAGTTCCCCATCATTGGTATCAGTGGGAGGAATAGTGCCCCATCATTGGTGTCAGTGGGAGGAATAGTGCCCCATCATTGGTATCAGTGGGAGGAATAGTGCCCCATCATTGGTGTCAGTGGGAGGAATAGTGCCCCATCGTTGGTGTCAGTGGGAGGAATACTTACCGGCTTTTCCCTCACTCGATTTTCGTGGGTCCGCTCGGCTCCGCCTCCTCGCCCGTGATTGGCCGCCTGTGTACCTTTCCTGAGCTACAGTTCTGGCGGCCAATCACCGGTGAGGAGGCGGAGCCTAGCGGCAGGAGTGAGGGAGTGGCCGGAGTGACGGAAGGAGCAGCGCTTCCTGGATGGATCATCGTGGGAGCCAGGTAAGAGACAGCAGCCCTCTGCCCACCCCTGTACGCGCCCCCCTTGAGGGAGCCTCGCACCCCCCTGGACATCTGCAGACGTTGACTCGAGTATAAGCCGAGGGGGCCGTTTTTCAGCACAAAAAATGTGCTGAAAAACTCGGCTTATACTCGAGTATATACGGTAATTTCATTTGAAGCTCTGCAATGCCCTACTACATGAGGCATCAATGGAAAACTTAATAGTGGATTTAAAAAAAATGCTGGATCGTTGTCTTAAAATTATTTTGTAAGATGTGGGCTGGAATCCTCTTGGTCACTGCACACTAAGCTACTTACTTTACTCTTCTGCCTATGTACCACTCCTTTGATTGTCCTTTTAGTACTTCTATCTATGTATGTTTTGTTTTTTTTTTTGTCTAAACCTAAACACGACTCTCACAGGTCTTTCATTCCATCAGTCCTCAGGGCTGTAAGTGCATTTGCATTTTTAGCAGACATCACTGGTTCATTAAAAGTGAATGTGTGTTATTACCTTGCATTCTGTCCAGCCCCTGTTATCATGTCAGCAATTTCTGATCTTGCTTTGGCAGCCTTTCAATCTTGCTCTTGTTGTCTGGTTGCTTTGTCTCGGCGTGTTTGTCCTTGGAAAGCTTGTGACCCAACTACTGCTGTCTGGTTGATTTTGCTGCTGAAAGTAGAATGTTACTTATGTATTTAGTGCTGGTTTACTATCTTGGCTCCTGGTTGAATCCCTACAGCTCCTTGGTTTTGTATGGCATGATCTTATTTCTTGTCTATCTAATCAGGTCTGAGGCATTGCATGCCACATGCTTTGATCTAGGTTTCCTGGTCGGTTTACCTGTACTATCCTGTAGTTTTCTTGCCTAGCTCTGTAGCTTCATAGTTACCTACTAGCTTGTTGCTGTTTGGTTCTTAGACTTCGTCTGCTTTTTGCCCTGGTGTTAGCCTGCATTTCAGTTTGCTTAAAGTCAGTCACTCCTGTTTCTTTCTCTGGAATGGGCATCTACCACAGGCCCTTTATTAGGTACCAAACTTGAACGTTATGATTATGGTAATGTCCTCATTTATCCCTGGGTTACAGAGGTAGTCTAGTGCTAGAATTATTGCTTTCATTCTAAAGTTCTCGGTGATACCTCACATGTCTGCTGTGAACACAGTTTACATATGCATTCACTTCTGTGTGTGAGCACTTTAATTTTTTTATTATTATTTATTTTATTTTAAATTTTTTTTTATTTTTACACTGTCCCTTTTTATCACTTTTATTCCTATTATAAGGAGTGTAAGCATCCCTTGTAATAGAAATAAGGATGAAACTTCCTCTTTATGGAGAGATCTTGGGTCAAAAAGACCCCAAATCTCTCCTTTACCTTTAAAAACGAAAGATTAAAAAAAAAGTTTGATCTTTTGCTTAACCACTTCAAGTCCGGACACTTTCACCCCTTCCTGTCCAGGCCAATTTTCAGCTTTTAGTGCTATCACACTTTGAATGGCAATTGTGCGGTCATGCAAAACTGTACCCATATGAATTTTTTAGCATTTTTGAGACAGATACAACTTTATTTTGGTGGTATTTATTCACCACTGAGATTTTTATTTTTTTGCTATATAAATTAAAAAGTACAAACATTTTGAAAAAAAAGTGTTTTTCTTATAAAATTTTGCAAATAAATAATATTTCTTCATAAATCTTGGCCAAAATGTGTTCGTAAAAAAAATAACCCAAATTAGTTTATAGCCAAAAATTATAATTTTTCAAAAAATGTTTTAACATTTTTATTTTTTTTATATTATTATTTGTTTTTTTTCAACATACTGTAACTCTAGCAGTACAGTGTCACCATAGTGACATTCTACTACTTGTGGGGGGTGATGAAGATTTTTTTTTTGTACACTGATTGCTTTTAGAGCCTATATGGGTGTAAAAGCAATCATTTCTCCTTCTCTCTGGCTGCATTCTTGCAGCCATTGAGAAATACTGTGTGAGCTGTGATTGGTCACAGCTTATCACATGGTACAAGGCTGTTGTGAATAGCCTTGTACCATGTGACTTCTGTGATCATTTACAGATTTCACACATAGTAAGCAATGATGTCAGAAATTACATCTTGCTTACTACTATTCATGTGATCACTGATTGGCCAATCAGTGATCACATGATTGGGACCTCACACAGAGTTCCCGTACAGTGATCGGTGTTCCGCTTTGTCCTCCAGACCCAGAGGGCACCGGATCGCGGTTCCGCTTGTTCCCAGGGGGCACGCACAGGCAGGGAGAACATTTATAAATGGCCACCCGCTCCTGCAATGCTCCCGTCTGGTCGTTTATATACATAGGCCGGAAGGGAAGTGTTTAAAAAAAATGTTTACATCTGCTCTAGACTGGAAGTGATGTCATGTCATGCATAGAGGTGATCAGAGACAATATGGTCTCTCTTCACCTCTGTGACCAGCTGGCCGCATGGTCCTATGATTTCTCAGATGCACCATTTGAAACTGTATCTCGAGAAACACCATGAAGTGACGGAAGGGGTTTGAGACGTCCCCTCCCACCACTAATGAAAGTGATCTAGTAGTTAATGAGCCGTTCGGACTGATTTCATGAGAAAGCCAACGCTGACTAAAAAAAAATACTGGTGTTATGGCCGATAGCTTCAGCCATTAGGCCGGTAAACCGCTTGCAAACAGAAATGTTTATATACATATGGCAGTCGGCAAGTGGATAATAACAGGGAGATCAGGCACCCCTGACAGGTCACCCTATGTATTGGAAAAGGTCATGAGATTATCCTATTATACGGAGTCTGGCCACTGGGAAGTAAAGCAGTTAAAATGAAGCAGTTTAATCCAGGTGATACATTTTTGGCAGAAGCCAAAAAGTTCTAATATGAAAAACAAACTAGGCCATTTCACTAAACCAAAGGCTTTTTTTGGTGTCTAAGGGCACTGCTATTCTGCCACCCCTGTTATGATGAATCCCTTGTAAATTAGTGAATAGGCAGCATATGTTAGTATGTGCACATCTAGCCGGCATCTGGTCTGATCAGATCCAATCAAGAAAGTTATGACTTTCTGTAACCTGCGAGCTACCACTTTTACTAGGATTTGCATGATAAGAGCCTCTCGCATGGATGGTGGTAAGATGCCATCCATATAAGCTGTAATAAAGATTTGCAATAACCTTGGGGTAGGGAACTCCCCATAAGTTTTATACCATTTTTTTGGGAAATCAGTCCAACCCTGGAAACTTCTGTGGGGGAAGGAAGCTATGGCTTTATCTATTTCTTCCACTGTAAATTCCTCCTTTAAGAGATTCCCGCTGGACATCTGAAATATGTGGGAGTTCTACAGAGGATGAATATGAATAACACTGACATTGTTCAGTTAAGTCACAAGAGAACTTCCGGTCCGATCATGTGACCAGGAATGACATCACTAAACTCCGCCCTACGCATTACACCACCAACCACGTGGCTTTGTCACGGAAAGCAGCTTTCCCTTTTCTAAACAAGTCCTTAACTTGTTTAGGAAAGGCCCCTGGCATAGTGGCATTCATGGATTCCCATTGGGTAGAAATTGAGACTTCCCTCAAGTTTTTCAACCAATAATTGTTGAGAGCTGTGAAGCAACCAAATATTACATAATCTTACCAGAGCCTCCGGGCATTCATTCTCCAATCGACACACATCCACCACCTCATGCGCTCAGGGGCTCAGATCAGAGGAAAGTTAATCCAATAAAATGGTAATGTTCATCCAATACTGATCAAAGGTTGTGCAGCTCTAACACGAAGCTGGGGAAGCTTGATATAGACTGTAGTAGAGAACAAAAGAAAAGAGCACACCAACCTTGCGCATTACCTCAGTAAACAGTTCATACATTTATTGATAAATTATACTCATAAGAGTAGCAGTAAAAAAGGCATATAACATCCATAACCAACACAGGGTTAAAAGACACGTGCGAGTTCCATCCGGAAGGGAGATAAACTCTTGGTCAAGCTGATGCGTTTTGAAGGGGTTCCCTTCTTCCTTAGAGCTAGCCACAAAGAGATAAGCCACCCTTCAGTCTAATGTTGCTCTATCACTGGGCCTACCCTGTGATAAATGAGATGGCCTCATTTTGGGGGAGGGGGGAAGGGTTTTTTTTTTGGCTTAAATGTGTCACAACAGATATTAATATTAAAAATCATAAATAATACCATAATTAGCATACATAAAAAAAATAATATGTTCATAATGGAAAAGGATAAAGTAGAAAGACGATGCTCATATTAACATAAAATGCCATTATAATTATATTAAAATAAAGATGAGGATGTCATTAATTAAAAGTTCAAAAAATGCATGGGGAATAAAGTCAACATGAAAGACGGATATCTAAATCTATATTAAATCTGAAAATCTGGAATAAAAATAAACATAGAAACAAATATAAAATAAAAATAGCTATAGCAATAATTATTATAAAGGGCAAGAGATATTAAAAAAGAGATAAGAGACAAATTCTATGTAAAAGTTTTACCTTAAAATGTCTACAATGAGCACCTGGATAAATGATAGAAATATTCTATTTAGATTCAGTTCCTATTCATAAGAGGCATTCTGCCACCATGTGTCAGTGTTTCTGTCAGTTTTGCAAAACTGGCAGTGAAAAAGGTAGAATAAATACTGCAGAGAGCCTGCAGGTGGCTGTGGAATGCATACCGGCATCTAAGGCACAAGTGCACATGCACCGTGCGCTCCAGCGGCTATTTTAGTGGAGGACACATTACAAGAAGGCAGTCTGAAACTGCTCCTGCATGTTTATTACTTATAAACTTATTTAGAAACTTATTTAGGAATGGTAAGAGAGGAAGTGAGTAAGAGGGGGAAATGCCATTTGTGGAAACCAATTACAGGAGGTATGTAGAGAGCTTATAGACAGCAGTGGAGCGTACGCCAGCATACAGAGTCTCAATGCGCATGCGCTGTGCGCTCCAGCGGCCATTCAAGTAAAAGGGCTCACCACAGGAAGTCTCGCCATCTACTGCTTGTGCAATTAGGGACACACAAAACAGAGCCATGCAGCCACCTCAGCTTCTCCTCAAAGGCATATAACTATAAACATATATACAGGATAAAGAATAAATAATAAAAAATATAAAATAATATAATATAAAACCACCTAAGTATCCTTATGGATAATCCACATAATGATCCCAAAAATGATTAAGTGATAATTCATAAATGAAAAAAAAATCATCAAAAATATTAATAAAATATAATATATATGATAATCGTCAATATTCGTATTAATAATTAATGAATATTAAAAACTATCAGTAATAATCAACATTAATAATTAAAGAACATTAATTAATCATATAAAAAAAGGGGAAAGAGAACCTAACTTAACACAACAAAGAGGGAAGGGAGAAGAGGAAGGAGAGCAAATATGTTTAAAAATTATGTTATAAGACATGATATGAGACACGACTAGGAGAGGTATTCACTTAATTTTAGTTTGTGGATGGGTCATACCTTAATTCCTAGATGTGCAACATTGTAAAACATTTATATGAGTGGATGGTGATTAGTCAATAAAGGCTAAAGCAAAGAATGTGTTTCTAAATTGTCATTTAAACCTTTAGGGGACAACGTATCTAATGTAAAGATCCAAAAACTCTCGCACCTACAGTCTTTGATGTCTCCTGCCGTTATCCAGGTCCTTAGGTATGGCCTCTATACCAAAGATTCTGATTCCACAGTAATTCCCTTGATGGGCTTCTTTAAAATGACAAGGTACAGAATAATTATCTTTGCAGTTCTTAATGCTACTTTTATGCTCACTAATGCAAACTCTTAAAGGGCAAGACGTACGGCCTATGTAAAATAAGCCACATGGGCACAGGAGACCATAAATATCAAACGATGTACCACAGTTAATAAACTGTTTAGTGGTATACCTTTTGCCATCAGTACCAGTGACGTCAAGTTTGCGATGACAGGTAAATTCGCAAGAGCTACAATTAGGAACACCACGTCTATAGTTGCCTTTTTGGTCGAAAAGGCCGACCCATGCACCTGAAACCGATTTGGGAAGAGTAGTGGTCTTAGTAAGTCTACTAGGGGCTAATATACTTCTAAGATCTTTTGGTTTTCTAAAGATAAAAACACGGACTTTCGGGAAGTGAATCGCTTAAAGTTGGTCATTCCTGAGAATATTCCAATTTTTGGAGACAATCAGTTTGATTGCCCAGTATCTGTTGTTATATCTAGTACGGAACCATACTTCAGTTGGACCACCGGTGTTATCACTATCAGATTTTTTGTTTGGTGCAGTTTGATCGGTCGGAGGGTTACCATATATTACTAAGTATTTATTGAATGCTGTCTCAATAAGGCTATGCTCATATCCCTTTTCTTTAAATTTGTTTTTGAGAATTAAACTTTGTTCAATATAATCCTCCTTCAAAGTGCATGTGCGTCTCAACCTACAAAATTGTCCGTATGGGACATTTTTAATCCACTGAGGGTGATGGTGACTTCTTGCATGTAAGTATGAGTTGCCTGCAGTGGGTTTAAAGTGCGTTTTAGAGTGGATTTGACCACCATTACCATGTCTCAATTTGAGATCTAAAAATACTAATTTGTTCTCGTCTACCACAGGAGTAAAGGAAATTCCATAGGGTTTTTTTCCACAATTATCAAGACACCCCAATAGCTGCACATCCGAATAATTCCAAATAATTAAAATATCATCAATATAGTGAGCATACAAAACTAAATTCTCGCTGTATGGATTACTTGTCCAAATAAAATGATTTTCCCAGTACCCCATAAAAAGATTAGCAGAACTCGGGGAAAACCTTGCTCCCATAGCTGTGCCTTGTACCTGTCTATAGCGAGTGTCTAAAATGAGAAATTATTATGTTTAAGGGTGAATTCAATGCAGGAAAACAAAAATTTAGCTTGTGTGTGGTGGAATACTAGATCTTTTGCTAGAAAATATTGTATGGCTCTGAGTCCAAATTCATGCTTAATGGAAGTAAAGAGTGACACCACATCTAGAAATAACCATCTGTATCCATCTTTCCATGCGTAATTGGCTAGTATTTCAAGAATATGATTAGAATCCTTAACATATGATTTTTAAGAAAAAAAATCTATGTACGTGCCCAAGTTGCTAGCAAGGCTAGCAATGCCTGCAATGATGGGTCTACCAGGAGGATTATCCTTTTTCTTATGAATTTTGGGAATATGATAAAAAAGGGGGTGGCTGGATGTTTGATATTTAGGAACAGGAATTCATCTTTTTCTAAAATATTAGTGCAGCTCTATAAATACATGTCACAATTTCATAAACGCATGTAAACTAAGCATATAAGTGAATAAAGTGCAAAGAAGTGCAATATAAGTGTAAACTGCATAAATCATTCAAATGGTGCTAAAACAGGTTGTAAAAGTTCGTAAAAGTATTCATAAATATAGAAATGCCCTTTGTGCAAAGGTATCGACTCAAATAGTGCCTATGATTGGCACATGAAAATATCGGTGATGAACAATGGTGCAGGAACTTGTGAAAGGAAATCCACCCTTGGGACGGATGTACACTCACCAGACCAAAGATATTAATGTGCATGGGTTATAAAACATCGCACATCTGGGGGTGCAGCAGTATGCTGGCAGCTATGGGTTTAGGTCACACAGCTCCATCCATCAGGGTGGGTGCCTGGTGGTCCTGGGGAGGAATCATCTCAGCCACAGGAGCCAGAAAGGTGCTTATAGTGTAGTATTTTTTTATAATAATTACAAGTAACATAAAAAGTATCCACGTGTAGTAGCATAAAGTAGTAAAATAGAGTACCAAGATGGCCGCCGCCTCTGTAGTGGCAGTGTGACATCAGCAATAGGGCTCCACCCAACGCATTTCATGTAATAACATGTCCTCAGGGGCACACCCATTGCTGACATCTCAAAATAATCTCTTTATATAGCCCGCAAAGAGCCAAAAGACCACGAGGTGACCACGGCCATTTTGCCGGTGACACGCGGTCACGTGATAACTGTGGCCATCTTAACGGAGTCCGGGCCGGCTTGAATAGCGGCCATTTTACTGTAGATGCTAATGCATTGATATGAGAGCACTCGTGTGGACAGAGTCAGAGCTGTTTACGATAGTGCAAAGCAGGCAGGATATATAAATACTAAAAACGGGGATAACAAGGAAAAACGGGTATATAAATATAAAATGTTGGTATATGGGGCATGGGTATATGGATTAACAGTATGCTATTAAAACTTTGGTGTTACATTGAAAAATGAGGCTCAAAGAGCAGATAATGCTGATACTAGAAATGTCATATCTGACCTAAACAAACCCAAATATAAAAAGGGATATTAATATATATGTCAGCACATGATGAGTAGTTAGTTAATAGAATAATAGGACCATATAAGGAGTGTCCTAGGAATGTATAAAAATTCATATATAACATTTTTTGCATAAAAAAAATCTATCTATAAAAAAATCCATATATAAAAAATTAACCATATGAAAAGATTAGGTATAAGGAGGCCACATAATAAAATATATAAGGATAAAAGTCAAAGTCTGCATAAAATAGGAATGTATGACCGTACAAAATAATTCAAGTAAAAATCCTGGTATAAAAATGTATCGAATTATTGTAAAAAATATTATATAAAAAATTATTCTAAAAAGCTTGATAAAAAATTACTAAAAATAATAATTTGTATTCATGCCTTGTGAGATACATATACAAACATTTCAGTCCATATAAATTACATATATATAAAAGGTGATGAACTCAGAATAAAATAAAATTAAATATGTCCATATTGGAATAATAATATGTATGTTCATGAATCCTTATATTCGTCCACTACTAAGTAGATAACTATCAGGATATATTATACTTTTGTGTAAGGCTTACGGTCATATAATTACAATCAATGATACGGATGCAATAAATAATAAAGTTTCACATTCATTTCAACTTTTATCAATAAAGCAATTTATGTCAATTTCAACATTGTGGCATAAGGGTGCACGTGATTTCATCTCATATATCCACTTTGTTTCGAGTTGGGTTATTTTCCTGCATTTATTACACCCTATCCAGTGTGGGTTGAGGATGTCTATTATTTTAAAGGAATTCATCTTTGTTGAGTATATTTTCAGTCAAGCAACACTTTAAGTTCTTTATGATAGTGCACTATTGGGTCAGTGGGAAGGACTTCATATGTGTCTCTATCATTCAGAAGTCTCAATGCTTCTGCAATGTAAATCTCGTGATCTTGAATGACTAACCCTCCCCCCTTGTCTGCTTTTCTGATGACTACATCTTCTTTGTCTTTCAGAATCTTGAGTGGGTCAGAGAGCGGGTCAGAGAGTATTTCCATTACAAATTTTCCTAAATTCATTCAGGACTGATTCATAAAAAGTAGGGATAAAATGGCCCTTGACCAAATGTGGGTAAAAAGTAGATTTGGGTTTACAACCAGTGTGTAGGACCTCGTATTGAGATGCCATTGCCCTCTCAGATAAGATCACTTCCTCCGTCTCGTAGTCTAACACTTGACCTTCTGTATACAGACTTTCTAGTATCTCTAATGCTGATGTTTCGAGTGAATTATCACATGAGATTGTAGATAGAGATCTATGATTAGCCTCCATGTTTGAGGTGCATTTGTCTTTTAATAAGAAATATTTTTTTACCGTTAAATTTCTAACAAACTTGTTTAAATCTATAAAAAGTTCAAACAGATTTGGGGGATTGGGAGGTGCAAAGTTGTGATCCTTTTTGAGGAGTTCTAGCTCCATATCTGAAAAGGTTGAGCTCGATAAATTATATATTTTAATGGTGAACGAGGAGGAGGTTAAGGTATTTTCCTTCCTTTTTTGGTATCTCTTTCCTCCTCTCTTTCCTCTTTGCGTGCTCTTAGTCTCTTTGTCTTTTGTTGGCTTCTGACTATGGACGTTCTGTGTGCTTGGGCTGCAAACAATGGTTTGTTCGCAGCCCTTTCCTGTAAAAAACTATTTTCATTGATATTATTTATATTAGAACCATTGTTCCTCCTAATATCTAAATTACTAGTAGAGGTAGGCTCAATAGAGTCAGCATTAGTAGGGTGTTCGGTATTCTCAATGTTATTGGGGAACTCCTGACTCGTTTGAGCAGTCCTATATTCATATGGAGGAAGGTCTTTACATCCTCCATGTTTATAAAGTGTGGACTCTCGATTTATGTTACCTCTCTGGTACCCAGGCCCAGGATGGGAAGCACTACCTAAATATTTGTTGGGAGAGTAATATGACTTGAGCTGAATGGATCTACTTGAATAGTAATCCTGCGAGTAATTATGATGCTGTCTTACTCTTGATACCTGGTTAAATGAGTGGTTATATTTACCATACTTAATCACTTTATTTTTATTTCTATTCTTATTTCCATTAAAATTACCATTTTTATTAGTATTGTTATTATGGTTATTATGGTGTTAGTGTTCCCATTAGCTGAACTGGGGGTCCTAGATGTGTTAGGAGAAGCGGGGTATCTGGCCTTGGAATAAGCCTGTGTGTATTTCAGATGTTTCTGTTGTTGAAAACTATCTGATTCTCCTAAACTACCGGTGACCACAGGTGAGGGCCCATCCCCATTACGTGTTTGGGCTTTCTCTCGTAAGGTGTTGTAGGGTGAGTTGATTGGCCTGAATGCTTTGCGTTTCCAATTGAATTCTCGTCCCTGTATATAATCTAATCTATCTCTTTCAAACTTGTCTGATTTATTTTTGATATCTTCAGTTTGAAAGTGCATCATTTGCTCGTTGACTGTAATATCCCACTCATTAAAACTGGTAATGTCAGTGTAGGCGGTGAGCTCCTCTTAGAGATCTCAAATCTAATGTGTTCGAGATTTCTTTCTCTCTGTTGTATAATTCAATTTAACCATATTTTATTGCACTTGCGAAGCTCATCTTTCCAACTAATATCTAAATCTTCATCAAGAAAATGCATAATTTAGTAATTCTGAGGCCTCTGGGGATTCTACTAACCTCAATATATTTTTGTAATAGTAAATATCCCACCATTGTATCATTTCCTTTTCTAATCCATGTTTCAACTTATAAAACAGTGACACCATTGAATCTTCCCTTTTGTGAATATCCGGGGTATTGTCCGCACTAGACTCTTGGGTGTTACATCCATTGGGTTGTTGTTCAAATGAATCGACACTGCATGTAAAGCCCTTAGCTAAAGAACTTCTTCTCACTTCTCTTTGTTCAATAGATAATACCATAATGCTAAAGCAGTCACAATAGACACAAATAGGCTGTACAGAAAAGTGCAAGGGCTCATTGAAGGCATAATTGTATTGTCAAAATACCTTTCCAATGAAATCATAGAGGTGTAATGTGCAAAGTCCCAGAAGCTGGAACCCCAAAAAGAACGAACAATTGACACACATCCACCACCTGCTGCACTCAGGGGCTTAGATCAGAGGTAGGTTAATCCAATAAAATAGTAATGTTCATCCAATACTGATCAAAGGTTGTGCAGCTCTAACACGAAGCTGGGGAAGCTTGATATAGACTGTAGTAGAGAACAAAAGAAAAGAGCGCACCAACCTTGCGCATTACCTTAGTAAACAGTTCATACATTTATTGATAAATTATACTCATAAGAATAGCAGTAAAAAGGGCATATAACATCCATAACCAACACAGGGTTAAAAGACACGTGCGAGTTCCATCCGGAAGGGAGATAAACTCTTGGTCAAACTGATGCGTTTCGAAGGGGGGCCCCTTCTTCCTCAGAGCTAGTGACAAAGAGATATGCCACCCCTCAGTCTAATGTAGCTCTATCACAGGGCCTACCCTCGTAAATGAGACATCCTCAATTTGGGGGAGGGTTTTTTTTTTTGGCTTAAATATGTCACAACAGATAGTATTATTAATCATAAATAATATCATAATTAGCATACATAAAAAACCTAATATGTTCACAATGGAAAAGGATAAAGTAGAAAGATGATGCTCATATTAACATAAAATGACATTATAATTATATTAAAAATAAAATAAAGATGAGGACGTCATTAATTAAAAGTCCTGGAGAGCTGAAAGGCAACTAACTCGCTGTGTGTTTAGTGGCTGACAAGCAGTAGGCTTAGTCAGTCTGGTAGGTAGGACCTGCATTACTGTGTAGTGAGAGCTAGGATACAGCTAAGTTTTTTTTTGTTTGATATTTTTCTGTCCTGTTTATTTTGGTTAAACACTGTACAGCACATTGTATATAGTCCTTTGTAAATAGCACTTATAAACACATTCACTGTTTGCCACTAATCTCACTGGATTTGGTATTTGTGCCTGAAAGACTGCTTACCCCAGGAGGCATATATCCTGGCTGCCTATCCCCAGCTCCCAATATATATATATATATATATATACTGTATATTCACCACAGTCATAACAATGCCTTTAATCTTCAACACCAAAATAACAAATGCACCCATAGGGCCAGTTTTGATTGGTCATGTGCATTTAAGGATTTGGTAAGTAGAGTAGATTTACCCCTCTGCTTCTGAGCATCCCTGCAGGCCTCTGGGCATGTAGTTGTGAGGGAAGGCTCAATAAATGTCCCAGCTGCTTTCTTCTTCTCCCTCTGTGCCTCATGGCTCCACCATCATCTTGTGCAGGATCCCAGGCATATTTGTCAAGGCAATCTCCCAAGGCTTTGCCCACTCCCTGGATGATCTTCACCATGTTGGCAGCTGCCTAGGGTGTACCTCATTGCAGGATTTCTGGTGGGGTGACAGAACTACTTCAGGATCTGTTGAATGCATCGAAGTTCCAATCCTGAGCTTCTCACATGTCGATTGTCGGCCCTGAGCTTTACTCACTACTACTCCTGTTATTACTCCTACTACTCATGTTATTCCTGACTTCTGCGCTCTCTGCCTTACTTACTCCCAAACCCTGATCTCTGTGTGTTATTTAATCCTGACTTCTGAACTTAGTGTTCAGAAGAGATAGGAATAGGAAATGCACAGTGTGCTACCTACTTAATATATATAAAACTCAGTGAGCGCTTAGTAAAAAAGCAGCTGTGCACTGAAAAAGGAACCATAAGCCTTCTAAAAGATATGTAAAACGTGCAGCGATAAAAAATATCAAAGGTTTATGCAATTAAATATTATAATGTCCTGATAAGAATAACAAGGGAAGGGGGGTTAAAAGTTCAAATGAATATAATCCAGATATAAATGGAAATGGTCAAAGCCCAAGTGACTTAATTAATCCCAGCTGTGCATAATTCAGAAGTCCGGTGAGGTATAGGATAAAGATAAAATACGCACTCACCAGATGCGCATTAGTAATGTGCAGTGTAATATATTAAATGGTGATCTGCCAGGAATCCCTCTCTGGTTGGTACCGGATGCAGCCCAAGTTAGGTGGCCCTCATCTGGGTTAGAGGATGGTGGTAAACCGGAGGTCCCCTTTAAGGATGTAGTAAAATGGATACATCCTCTTACAGGCACTGGGATGGTCACCAAGGGAGCTCTGGGGGATTAAACCCTCAGTGCAGATAAAAAAGGGGATATTCCCATAGTGTAGTAATTTGATGCGTTTATTATTGGAGTAATTCAAAGTTTAAAAGCAAGCCAAATTTTCACATACATCGGCATAAGATAAATATGTCATATGATAGTTGAAAATACAAGCAGCATAAAGCTGCTGAAAGCACTAACCAGCTGGACAGATAAAATGGCCGCTGGACCTCCGGGATCCGGTGGCATGACGCGCCACCGGATCCCGGGCGATAGTACGTTCTCAAAAGGGGTGTGCCATTGCAGCTTGATGTCCTGTGTGTTCCTTAAATAGCCCTAAAATGGCATGTGCAATCAGCGGGCGCCATCTTGCCGGAGACCAACGTGAAGTTTGCATGCGCGAAGTAGCGGGCGCCATTTTTCGTTGGTCTGGATTGCAGTCTGAAGAATAACCGAGTAAAGCTGGTGAATGCACATGTGCAGCACCATTTTCCATTGGTTTAATGAGGACAATGCAGGTAGCTCATTCGTAAGGTTACAAAACCTTCAAATAACTATGTGCTACCTACTACTGACCTCTGAACTATGTGCATTACTTAAACTTGTCTCCTGAACTCTGTGGGTTACTTGCCACTGAGCCCTGAACTCTATGCATTACTTAATCATGATACTGCAGGCTTTAATCAACTATGCCTTACTTAGTTCAAGTCATTAACAAAGTCCCTTGTTGAAGGGAATGTACCCCTCTGGGAACAGCAGTGGTCCATTAATCAGACTCTTCTCACACTGGTAGACAGGCAGCAGCCTCCCCTTACAGCTCGATCCATTTGAACTCATCAATGAACCTTTCAAGGCAAACCAAACTTTGGTCTATGTGATTGAGAATCCATCGTACCCAAATCTTGTAAAGAAATCCTATTTCTTTTTTCATTACAGTATTCTTTCACCTAAGGAGATAAAATACACATAGCATTTTGTTCCATCTTTCTATGTACTGTGAAATGCTAGCTATGTGGCCCTTTTGAATGTAGCGCTACCCTCTTTAGGGCCGCTGTGTAGTTGGTATCCCTAAGCTTCCCTCTGCACAGCCAGGGAACAGGTATTTCTCACACAGACTTGCATCCAGGCAATGACCAGTCCATGGGTTTGGTTTTGTTGTTTTATCAGGGGAAATAAACTTGGATAGGAAATAGAGATTATGGGATGCCCAGTGTGGCCTAAATCAATGGAAGGGGGACACTTCCTATGTACAAATGCAGATCCTGGACTGTTCTTTTCTTGAAAGCCTTCAGTCCTTGCGGATTTGCAGCAGCTCCCATTATGGGCAGGGAACTAGCATCCCCTCAGAAATCAGCCTTACCTCTTGTAGCTACATGCAGAGATGTCTTCTCTCCCCCTTTAGAGCTGCTCCCAGCTTCACAGTCTGCAAACACTACCAGCCCTACTGGTTTCCCGGAAGATCTCCAGGTAGAAGGATAAAGGACTGAGGCCAGCGCTGTCCATTGAAAACTTGCTACTTGTGGCAGTCTTTCCCCTTGTAGACCCCAGAGTGTGCTGCTGTACTCACACTGTCCATTTTGCTCCCTGCTGCTCCATGTCTTGATCCCATTCATCACCACTGAAGGTATCCTCCCAAGCCTGAGCCCAGCCTGGAGGCCACCCCCCAAGACCTAGGGGATCCCTGCAAGGCACCGATAGTCTCCTCAGCACTCCCATCTTCCACCCAAACCCCTGTCAGCCTGACTCTCCCATAATTATTGGCCAGTACACCATTCCACTAGGGCTTCCAAACCGGACTCTCATGAACATGCAGATCAGGTCTTCACCCCATCCTGCTTACCAACTTCTGGAAGATTCTATAGTCCTCAAGAGTCAGGAGGAGGCAATAGAGCCACAACCTGTTGAGTCATTCAGCTGACCTGCAATAACCCAACCTCAATCACATGACTCACACAACTACCATGAGTCATACACAGTGATTTTACCAATAGTATACTACACTATTCTAGTAACATACTAGGGGGTGCTACATGAAGAAGGGTTGCCGCTCGAAATGTCTAAACCATAATACACTATAGAAGGGGGCTCCCTGCATCATAGGCCATGTGTTGCTAATCTGGAGACAGTCGTGTTTGGTTCTTTGATATGTCTGTTGACCCAATTGGTTTTTGAGTATACCAATTTCTTTTATTATCAATAAATGATGTATTATGTAATGTGCTAGGCCAGGGCTTAAAATTTCAAGTCCTGAGCTACTAGCCAGGCCTTAGAGTTACTCGCCACCAACAAACACACACAGAGACACCTGTAACACACACAGACATGTACATACACACACAGAAACATGTACACACACGCACAGAGACACATGTACACACAGACACATCTATACACACAGGCACGTACAGACACGCATACACACAGATACATGTACATACACAGAGATACACACGCACAGACACATGTACATACAAACAGACACATGTACACACAGACACATGTACTTACATACACAAACACACACATGTACATGCACACAGACACATGTACACACACAAGTACATACACATAGACACATGTACAGATACACACATGTACATACACACAGACACATGTACAATTGTACATGCATACACAGACACACACAAAAACACACACATACACATGTACACGTACACACACCCCATGATCACCCCATAAAATGTTGCAGTACTTCGTTGTTCACTCACAGATCCGGGTACTGCACTCTAGGGGGAGGCAGAAAGCACAGCACACACTCCTTGCTTTGCTTTCACTGCCCTCAGGTATTGAGCAGTCTGACGGCTCCCAGTGCCAATGACAGATCTGGCCTGAGCTCCGAGCCTACTCAGCAAGACGGCCCTGGGGGACACACTCGCCCCCACCACAACTTCCACTCACCATTGGCGAACAGGCGAGTGGAAATTTCAAGCCCTGTGCTAGGCTAGTACACCCTCTTTCTACTTGTTTTGTGTGTCTGCATTACTCAGGAAACTGTCTGTGATTTGAATTGTATTTGAACTTTTTTTTGTTTTTTTTCTGCTGTGACCACCTTACATGACTGCTTTTTTTCTGCAGTCTTCTCAGATCACCTGCCTATGAACTTTGCTCTTGCTTATTGCATTGTTGAGTGCCTGTGAGAGCTGTTAGTCACCTGCTCTGTGACATCTGCACTTAGTCTCTGAGATTAAAGTCACTGATCCTAGGCTGAGAATAAATCACTTATATTTGAATCTTTACACATTGTTTACATATGATTTTTCTGTGATTAATCTTTTATAAGATTAATCTCCAGTGATTTTCCTAATTTTTCTGAATTGTGAAAATACCCTGAAAAGTTATTATTATTTTATTATTGTTAATTTGTCGGTGCCTCATATTTTTAAAATTGTGGATATGCTTATGTCAATTTCTCCGCATGAATGTTTGATATATTATATGTAATATTTTACAAACATGTTACATTCTATATTTATTGGAGCTGCTATTTTTGCCCTGCCCATTATAGCTATTACAAACCTTAGTGTTAACATTTCATAACTAATGCCACTTGTAAGTCTGTATTATTACAAATCTTTTAACGGGCAAGCAGGTGACATGCTCTTTATATTTATTTCTCAGAAAGATTTTGTTCCTACTTCTTTGTCAGATCCGCCATCATAGTTATTGTGCGACAAACCTTCATAACTTTGGAATGTCCTTCGTCTCATTGTGCTGCCTCAACTTTCAATTCTAACTTCTTAAACTATGTGGATGTTTTAGATGGTGAACAATTTTAAAATCTAAAGCTACAGAGAAGTGGTATATTTACTTTGATTCCCCTGGATATCTCTGATTGCAACAACAGATTTGTCTGTATAGATGTCTTTAGGTATGGCACTAATGCTGTATCTTAAAAGTTCAAAAATTCTCCAGTAAGCCAGCTGTTAACACTTTGAATCCTGGATCTACCTGTGTATGTGCAACATCCTGGTTTAACACATCCACCTGGATCATATGCCTTTTTGTATCCTTCTCCATTTGAATGATCAAGTGATATCCAGCCATAGTACTGAACTGACTCAATCAAGCCTTTCATTACTTCCTTTGTTGGGCAGTGTGGATTGTTGAATGCTCCTTTGGAATCGTTACCAATACATGGTGGGGTAGATTTACTAAAGCTGATTCACACCAAATCTTGTTCATCTGTGCATGGTAGCCAGTCAGCTTCTAACCTCAACTTGTTCAATTAAGCTTTAACAATAAAACCTGTTAGTTGATTGGTTTCCATGCAGAAGTGCATGAGATTCTGAGTGAACCAGCTTTAGTAAATAAACCCCGGTGTCGCTTTCATAGTTTCATAAACATATACTGTGATTTTGTTATTGATGTTACAAAAGCATGCTGCATTCTGTACTATTATTTCACAAATCCTAATGGTATGGTGTTTAAATTTTACTTACCAAACCCCCTAGCAAGTATGGCCAGTCCTTCCATATATTCATGGCTAAATGTGTTATTTATTGCTGGAGTCATCATATAACTAACCTCACAAAATAGATAATACATACAAATGACTTACTTGTTAACCTGTTACTCCCCCCCCCCCAAAAAAAATATACACGATTTTGATGTTGCATTTTTTATGGAAACCCATATGTATATACCATACATATAGTGCATGTTCATTTTGATCACAAATATAAATTGCCTTTGTTATGCATACAAGAGGTTATGGGATATAAATTAAAGTAAATATAAACTGTTACAATTAATTTCTCTTATTTGTTTTTTTGCGGGGATCTGTCAAATATTCCTATAAACAAATGTTGTTATATCTGTTTGATAAGAGTAAAAAATATCTGGTGATCTTGCCTGATAACTTCCTGTGCTCTCTGCTGTTATAAGATATGTGGGCAGCACAGTGGCTAAATGGTTAGCATTTCCGCCTGGAAGTACTAGGGTTGTTGGTTCAAATCCCAACCATGGCACCACCTCCCTGGAGTTTGCATGTTCTTCCTGTGTGGGTTTCCTCCAGGTACTCCGGTTTCCTCCCACACTCCAAAAGACATGCTGGTAGATGAATTGGCTCCTGTCTAAATTGGCCCTAGTATGTATATGTATGAATGTGAGTTAGGGACCTTAGATTGTATGCCCCTTGAGGGTTAGGGACTGATGTGAATGTAAAATATATATGTAAAGTGCTGCGTAAATTGACGGCACTATATAAGTACCTGAAATAAATAAAATATTGTTCTAAATACTACATGACCCCACCAATCTATGGTTTGAACAAAAGGACAGGAGAGTTCCCAGTAGTCCTGTCCTGTTTCTGTTGCCCTGATACAGTAGAGTGAATGATCATTACCCTTTTAGGACTGGAAATGTGTTAATGGCAGAATCACCAGGTGAGAATAAACTGAAAAAAAGAATACTAAAGCAACCACTACATATAGTACTTGAAAGTCTTATTTTAATGTTTACATATGTTTAAAGTATAAGAAAAATGGATTGAAAGGAACAATGGGAGTCAAATGGACCAGATTCAACTAAGTGGGACTGATTAATGTAAATGCTGCCAGTGTACAGAGAAATTTCATGAATTTGGCAACAGGAAATATACTGTAATAAATAACACTGAAACTGAACAGGCACAATATGGCACTGCAGACCAGTATATATTGGAGCCCATAGTCAGCTACTTTGCTTCGCTGACATTGCATTTGCACTGTTCAACTTGGGTGATGTAAGATAGCCAATCTGGTACTTCAGACAGAACACTTTTCCATCTATCACTTCCTCTGAAGTTAAACTTTAAAGTTGTAAAAAAAATGATAGCTAGTCCCTTCAGTATGTGTGTGTTTGCTATTAATCACACAGTCTTATTCTAAAAGAGCCATCCATTGTACAACTAAGTGTGACACAATTAAATTGAGGCATTGCACAATCTTGATTGCTTGTCTGGAACCTACTATTATTTTCAATGCATTCAAGCAAAGAGATCAGTCTTAGGATATATTATTCATGTGATTAAGTGACTCACATAATGTAGCCTCAAGCTTAGACTGGACTTTAACAAGTTTAATCTGGCTGAAAGGTTCACCCTAACTCATTTGTTGTGTAGGAAAGTATTGCATCAGTCTCGTCATATACAATTTTGTCAGTAAATTGCCATGGAGAAAAAACTGAAATATCTAGTCTTGGAACAAGCAAGAAGCCGCATTAAAAATAGAAATAAAAATAGTAGTGATAGTGTCAATATCTTTCTCTAATAGCTTGCTAAGACGTCTCTAATTAAAAATGAAAAAAAATCTAATTTCAAGTGAGTTAATGGGCTGGGTTCTGGTAGAAAGCCATTAAACACCAAACATCTATCTGATGTTTGTGAGCTGAAGCTGATTAAAGCTCAATTACTTAAGTTATAATTTAGCAACAGAAAAATTTTCAAATTTTAAAATATTCAGCACTCAACTTATATGGTATTAATATTTAAAGGATATAAATACAGTATGTTGGACATCGCATTTAAAATGTAAACCATAGATAGATAGATTGTAATTTACCTTTGCATTTAATTTGTGCACAGTGGATTCACAACATTATTAGTATGCAGCTTGTTAATATGGGTTGATTTGTGCTGATTAGAAATTATTTAAAAAGAACTTACATTTTAATTTAGAATGTTAACTTGTTATTGCTTCTAAAACTCAAGCTGGCCATGAACAGTAAGCTAGGAATGATGGGTATAGTCTGTAATCACACATAGGCCAATAATTCATTAAGCCTACGTGTTTTTAACCCTGTGAATATACAGTGCCTAAAATAAAAATGATAGCACCAAATTAATGTCCATCATGTATGATCAAGTTATGACCAGGCTCTCTAAAAATGTAAGGAAAGAAAAATTGCCAGGACCTGGTTAACCTGCTGGTGACACTGTTGTCCCCTGGGCAGAAGGTTGTAGTTCTAGTGCCCACCAGTGGGTGTCTCCCAGCAGCCAAAAGATTCTAGTAATCAGTCTCCATCTGATGCTGGCTGCTGGGAGGGTACTTAGGTCCTTTTTCTGCTGATACACCTTGCACCAGTGTTTTCTTTGCTGTGCTAAGTCAGATGCTGCTGCCATTTCTCCTGCTCCTGATTGTGCTCTGCATCCTGTACCCTAAACACTGCTGTCATGTATCTGCTCCCCTTATTCCTGATTAGAGTTCTGGTTCCCTCCTTTCTAGTAATTCTGGTATTCCTTGTCACCTGTGTGTCTCATCTTGTATGTATTATATTACAGTTAGGCTTCCTGTTACTTAGCTAGGCGTTTTGGTCATATGGTTGTAGTTCACTTGTATCTTTACATTTGCTTGTTTCCTAGTTGCGTGCATGTGGATGTTTTCTGTTTTACTATTAATAAATTTAATTTACTATATATAGTCTGGTCTCAGTTTCTAAGTGTAGCCATGCATATCTGGTCATCTCTGCTGATGATTCCTGACACAAATTGTGCATGATACAGATGGTAGAAAGCAGGAGTTAGCGAGGGATTTAGTTGATAAAAATTGTGGGATAAGTAAAATCAGAAGGGAGGTGATTAAAATCACATGTGCTTCATAAAGAAATAGAATGTTAAAATGATTAAAAATATCACACTAACATTCGAAAAGTCAAGAAGTCCTATATATAGGACAAAGTTTTGTTTGCTTGGTTTCACAAACCCAGGAAAAAATCTGTTAAACCCAAACATAGTATCAAACCCCAATGAAGTCTAAGGGAGATTTTGTTTTCTTTTTCTGCCTTTTTATCAAGGCCAGTTTGCAGTCATTTGTTAAAATAGGCAAACCCAATAAATAACATTCTTTGGGTATGCCTTAAGTGAATTGCAAACAATGAATACCTTTTTTCAATGTATTTTCTGTATATTGCAAATCAGAATGTTACCCTTTCTATTGTCACCTGTATACAAACAGACAGACATAGCATGCAATGGATGCATAAATATAAAGTGTTACAATCACACAGCGTTTGTTTTAATGTAAAGACCATCTATTGTAGAGAACAGCACCCAAGATCTAGACTAGCACCACAGTAAGACAGGGACATTTTTCACAGTTAAAAATCAGATCACTTATAGTGGAGCCAGCAAACCCAGATTGGGTCAAATTTTGATATGTTTCTTTATAGTTGTGGCTCAGTTCCTCCACTTACAGTATCTGAGTTGGTCAATTTTGGTGACCCATTTTTGATAGTAGGAGGGGATGAGGATCTCCAGTGTCTAGGGATTATAATACTCCTTGCTGCATTAAGAAATAAATACAAACTTTGCACACATATAAAGGAGCACAGAAAGGATATAAAAATGAAAATTCAGAGCTGAATATCCAAATAAAGAGTTCTTATTATTACTCCAAGATACATGTAAATGGACAGCAGTTACCAAGCACACCATCATTACATTCAATGTTTTGATGCTAATGTACCCAAAAGACATAAAAGTGTGAATATATAGTTGTGTTCAAAATAATAGCAGTGTGTTGAAAAAAGTGAATAAAGCTCAAAATCCTTCTAATAGCTTTTATTTCCATACACACAAATGCATTGGGAACACTACACATTCTATTCCAAATCAAAACATGAAGAAAAATATATCAAATTTGAGTTGTTCCTCTAAAAAAATTGAAGAAAAGTGAATATTAGACTGTTCAAAAAAATATCAGTGTTTGTATTCTTCTTTACAAACTCAAACATTCACTATATAAACTGAAAAATGTTTGAAGTTTGGTTTTGTCTCAAACTGCATTTTTGATGTCACCCCACAAGTTTTCTATTGGATTAAAATTCCGGGGATTGGGCTGGCCACTCCATAACATCAATCTTGTTGGTCTGGAACCAAGATGTTGCACGTTTACTGGTGTGTTTGGGGTCGTTGTCTTGTTGGAACACCCATTTCAAGGGCATTTCCTCTTCAGCATAAGGCAGCATGACCTCTTAAAGTATTCTGATGTATTCAAACTGATCCATGATCCCTGGTATGTGATAAATAGGCCCAACACCGTAGTATGAGAAACATCCCCATATCATGATGCTTGTGCAACCATGCTTCACTGTCTTCACAGTGCACTGTTGCTTGAATTCAATGTTTGGGGGTTGTCTGACAAACTGTCTCCGGCCACTAGACCCAAAAAGAACAATCTTACTTTCATCAGTCCACAAAATGTTGTGCCATTTCTCTTTCCAGTCAATGTGCTCTTTGGCAAATCGTAACCTCTTCAGCACATGTCTTTTTTTCAACAGTGGGACTTTGCGGGGGCTTCTTGCAGATAGCTTGGCTTCACATAGGCGTCTTCTAATTGTAACAGTATTCACAAGTAACTTTAGACCTTCTTTGATCTTCCTGGAGCTGATTGTTGGCTGAGTCCTTGCCATTTTGGCTATTCTTCTATCCATTTGAATGACAGTTTTTCGCTTTCTTCCACATCTTTCAGGTTTTGGTTGCCATTTTAAAGCATTTGCGATCATTTTAGCTGAGCAGCCTATCATTTTCTGCACTTCTTTATATGTTTTTCCCTCTACAATCAACTTTTTAATCAAGGTACGCTGTTCTTCTGAACAATGTCTGGAACGACCCATTTTCCTCAGAATTTCAGAGAGAAATGCACTGTAATCAGCATGTACAACATTTGCTGCCTTCCTTCCTTAACCTCCCTGGCGGTATGATTATTTCAGATTTTTGGTGCTGAAAGCGGTACCATTTTTTTGCATGGAAATATGTATTTTTTTTATTGTAGGCTGTAATTTTTAGGAAAAACTCACTGAAATCTGTCCGAACAAGAGTCTAGTAAACATGCCGGGTATGATAAAATTTGAAACACAAAATCATAAATTATAATTTAATAAATAATCATAAAAATAATATAAAAATAATAAAAAATTTAATTCAATAATATAATCAAACCAAAAACACTGAAATGTGAAATAGAGCGCCAAGTTCGCACATTGCTGAGCTCAGTCGCAAAATCGTTTTCAGTTTCTGATGACGAATTTCCCCCACGAATCATTATCACTCAATTCTGTAAGTGGTTCTGATTTACTATCGCTGTTCTCTAGCTGATCTAAACCGCTTTTGACCTAAAGGGACACTTTTTGGACGCCATGGACATTTCTCAGTTTCCAGGCAGAAAGAACAGACAAAATACAGGCAGGGCGCAGGACAAAGCACTAGGGACAATATGTATGTGAAATAGGTTGAAACAGCAATGTTTTACTGTGTAAAATGAAAAAAAAAAAGACATTTTTTAAAATTTTTAAATTTCCCGCCGCCGGCGGCGGCGGCGCCCGTACGTCCCGACGTCACAGGGACAGGACACAGAAGCCGGATGCCGGCATCGGCCGGAGGAGATGGCCGGGGACGCTGCAGGGGACACATCGTCGGAGCGCAGGGAAGGTAAGTGAAGAACACATGCCGGAGCAGCGCCGCATGGTATTCCCGAGTGTAGCTCGGGGTTACCGCTTTTGGTACTGAAATGTTACCCCGAGCTACACTCGGGAATACCGCCAAGGAGGTTAAATAAGGGCAATAATTGCCACCTGTTTTTCAAAGAATGAGTGACCTCACTAATAGAACTCCACACTGCTATTATTTTGAACATGCCTCTTTCAATTAGTGATTCAATTACACAGAATCAGCAGCATGCATGTCATGACTCTTGGGTCTGTTGGATTTCTATTACTCTACTACACCTGCTAGTAAATTATTTGCCATGTAGAAATATCATTTCTACCAAAAACAGTGATTGATCAGGTTAGTGATGTCTGACTGCTATTATTTTGAACACAACTGTATAGCAACGATGCCATATCATAAACAATGCCATACATTGCTAACAATGCTTTTTCCTGTCACACAGAAAAACAATCAGGGGACATTATAAAAACTGGAGCAGACAGAATCTAGAGCAGCTGCACATGACAACCAATAAGCTGGATCTGGGGCTCCACGCAAGATCTCACCCCGTGGGGTCAAAATGATCACAAGAACGGTGAGCAAAAATCCTGCCCTGGCCAGCCTGTGACACTTCCAACACACACACACACCGACCAAATGTCACTGTGAATCTCAGAGAGGGAGGGGGAGAATGAGGGGAGATATGTTTGTACAAGATGGATGATCCTTTGCCAAGATGAAGGTTGGAGCCAAAATGGTTGAACCGCGTCCATCTCTGTGGGCATGATTGCTACACTAGCCTTTCCTTTTTTTCTTTTGTGAAAACTCTCTGGATATATCTTTATGTTGTTACATTGCTATAGAAAGTGAACCTGTTTATCCATTGTAGCTAATCCTGGCTATGTTAAAGAGATCCTGCTCTATAGACCTCTTATAATATTAAATGGTTGTAAACCCTTACATATCTTTTCTACATCCATTCAAAGTGCTGGATTTATATAGCTTGTCTAAATTATTCAGCAAAAAAGGGGTGGAGAGTTGAAGATACACTTTGCAGAGCTCAGTGAGGAGAGCTCTGAAAGCTGATTGGATTGAAGAGACACAGCTCACAGCAACAGAACTGAGGCTGTCACCCTGCTGGAGGTCCCTCCATGTCACCATTTTTCTCTTGGTGTCAGGAACACTTTTCAAAATTGGCTTATTCTAATAGCAGAAGAACTAGACAGTAGTTATCACTTTAAGGTGAGAGTGTATCCACAGTGTGACAGTGGTGGTGTTGTGGAACATTATAAAATATCTTTTTGAACATTATTAGAAAAAATATGTATACATTATGAGAAGGATTAATACTTGAAAGGATTTTTTAGTTAGGCCCATTATTTATATTTTCTTCACTTGTTTATCTGTTTTTGTTAATCAGATTTGTATTCACATAATTCTTTTGTGCACACAATATCAATATTTTTTTGGAGTGCAGTATGATTTGTTTCATGCACTTTGAAAAAGTTGCTTGACACTTTGCTTACAGAAGCTGGTTTGATTTAGTGGTGGAGTGAGTGCAAGAGTATTTTCAGGATCTAATAATTGGCCTGTCAGTGCCAGTTCACATATATGTGGATTAGATATGGTTTGAATTACATCCAATCCGCATGACATGTGAAATAACATTGCTTCCTATGGTGCCTGTTCACATATCTCTGGTGCACTGGTGGTGCAGATTCAGTGCGGTTTGAAAAAGAGTCCTGTCCGATTTCCGAACAGTGTGGTCAGGTTCAGGTGCGGAATAGAGGCAAATGACTTTTATGGGAACCGCTGCTAAACAGCACATGTCATCAGTCGTGAACAGGATTTCAGTTCAGGATCAGGTTTCAGCACCGTTTGCTCCCCCACTGCTCTCCTCTTCAAAAAAACAAAAAAGCCTTGAAAACTGCATACAAACCGGCCCTGAACTTGTGAACAGTACAATCCGCAGCTGTGTTACAAAAAAACGGTTCTGGACCGGATCTGAACCGCTGAACATGTAGACTGCAATCTGCACTGAAACTGGACCTTGAAATCCAGAATGCACATGTGTGAATTGGCTCTCAGGGGTTGATTTAATAAAGGCAAATAGACTGTGCACTTTGCAAAGTGCAGTTGCACTCTACAAGAGTAGTTGCTCCAGAGCTTAGTAAATGAGTTAAAGTGCAGAGTCTATTCTCCTTTTACTAAATCAACCCCTCAGTGTTAGATGCAAAATGGGAGCTGGTACATGACAGCCAAAGGGTTAAAATGTAATCTGACATAGTGCAGCTTTGCAAAAAATGTATATCACTTTTGAGGCAAGGATTAATAATGCAAAAAACAGTAAGAGCATGCTGATGTTTTTAATTCCATCACAGTCCAAAAAAGTAATTGAACTCATTAGATTAATCATCATTTTTAGTAAGTGATTTATTTTGATTGGTTTGATTGGTTTGCATGCAGTATATTTGTATCTATCAATACTATGTTTTTTTTCTCATTGAACACATCCATCTTGCTGCTTGTTATCTTCTTGCCACAAGCCAATGTCATTTGTCTTAATTTTTTATCTCCTCTTCCTTCATGTCCTTTGCATCTCATTTATCTTGTCAAGATGAACTAATTCATTTAGATAAATTTGTTTTGGGGACAGAGTTTACATAAATGTTATATAGAAAGTTAACTCTTTGCATGCTTCGGTTGAGAATTGTATCAATTGATGTATTTTGCCCCATATTTTTCTTTTCTTTTGATTTTGATTTTACTTTTGAACTCTGGTTCAGCGTAACTGCTGTTACAGATGTGCATTAAGATAATATTCCTTCAGAACTGTTGTTTAACCACTAATAAATAAAATCCAATTCAGACCGTGGCAGGTAAAAAATTATTAATTTCAAAGATAGATGAGAAACCAGTAAATGTTGTACTAAAGATGCAATGCAATAATAACAATAATGAATAATTCAAGCCACAGAAAATTGAAGAGAAAAAGAGCTAATTAAAACCTAAACTCCAGGATGCTATAGATAAAAATATGCAAAACACACACACACATACACTTCTCTGATCTGTTTTAATATGAGAATTAGGTAGTGATCCCAGCAACAATTGTTTAAAGAAAAGGCAGCAATATGAGTCACTCAGAATCAACTACAGTGCATTATACATTGTCCTAAAGCATCATTAAACCCAAAAATGTATTATATTGCAGCTTACCAATCAGATTGGTGGCTGCTTTCATTTTCTTTTCTTAGGCTTTTTTCCTCTGTTTTCACTTGGTCAGCTGGCTAGTAACATATCTCCTGTACTACAGTGCACCCACTCTGGATGAAAGTGCACAGGGGGCATCTTTGGATAGCAGCATTGTTCATCTTTGAGGAGGGAAATGTTAGATGTACTAGCAGATCAATACAAGTTGATCATTATAATCACCCCTGCTATTGTTAAATGGTTTGTCTCATCACTGTAACTGATCCATTCTGCTAGAGAACTTGTTATGTTGAAAAATGACAGACTTACTGGCTGGATCACAAGGTGAAAATAGAAGAAAGAAAGCCTAAAAAAGAAAATGAATGCAGTCATCACATCTTACATGGCAAGCTGTAATATAATACATATTTGCTTTTGGGTTTAATACCACTTTAAGCTGACAATACAGTAGCAGGTTTTTAAATGAAAATTCATACTTTGTACAAAACTTCTTTTTTTTAACATTTCTTTTTAGAACAAATGGACTCCATACACACTATTAGAAGTTAAAAAAATGCATGCCACTCCTTCACATTTTCTCATCACTGTGGTCAAAAGCAAACATTAATTTGACCACACTAATGCCTGAAAATCAAATGAATGCTCTTAAAACAAAAGAATTTTGGACACAATTCTATTAGTGTATAGCCAGCATTATAAAGACAGAAGAAGGAAAACCCGGCAAAGAGTCCACATCAACCATAGATTTGGTAAAAAAATATATATACAAATTTGACCACAAAAAGACATTTTTAAAACATACTTTCAAACTTGCCTAAAAACCCTGATAAGCTCCTAAAGCAGATAAATAACTTCAGCTGACTGGGAAAGTACATTTATTTTCCAGAATGTCAGACTGTGTACACAATTCTCCAATTAAATGATTTTGAAAGTGTAAAGATGAATAATCAATACACAGAAAGAGACATGGAACGGATAAGAACCTAGAATTTACTTGATTATGTTGATGTACTATTGACTGTTACATGGTTATACATAACTATCGAGCAAAACATTTTTGCTAAGATTTGAGAAAACCTCTATTAAAATATATACATGGAGCTGCAGATGAGCTGTGAATGTCACCAATGCCTATAATATTAGTTTCTAGAAAGAACATAAAGTACTATCACAAAATAATAATAGGGCATGGAAAGGTGCACAACCCTCATAGACATATGAGGGGCTCAAAATATATATTCAAGTAATAAATTGTGTCTAGAAATAATGGGGTTAGTTTACTATAGGCAAATAGGTTGTCCTCTTTGCAAAGAAAATTGCACCTTGCAAAAAAATTTTCCCCAGAGCTTTCTAAGTGAGGTAACACTTTGCTGACTTCCATCATTCAATCAAGTACAATCAAAAATGCTGTTTCTTTGTTTTATTTCATGTGATTGGGTAATTTTTGCAATGTGAAATTATATCACATTCACTAAGCTCTGGGGAAAATTTCCTTGCAAAAAAAAGAATAGCCTATTGCATTTAGTAAATCAATCCTTATGTCTCTAAAATTAAAAAATCGACATTACCTGCAAGTGTAAGTATACATCTGAAATTCATAAAAAAAAGAGTGGTTTTCACCATTGGCACTGACAGTGGAGTTACATCAGTTTCCATAAATGTCTTGCTATGCACTGGTAGGTGGAGGGTAAAAATATACCAACCTCAGGATTAAAATAGTGAACTTTAGTGGTGGTATGTATCCAGTAGAAGCTTGAAAAAATCACAAGAGAACAAAGTGGCCATTAACCTGGGTAAACTAACACTTTACATGGGCGATTGCATATGGAGTAGCATAAAGCACTTTTATGGAATAAAACTGCAAATCCTGATTCTGCTTTTCTGTCTTTACTGGTAAAGTGTTCCACTTAAAAGGAAGGATACCTGATAGGAGATCTCAAGTGCAGACAGTGCATAGATAAGCATTAGGATTTTCAGCTCATACATCTGATTGCTAAAACATAAACATCTTTTTTTTTTTTTATAATTTACTTTTTATTGATTTTTTTTAAAGACCTTAAAACAAACAGAGTCGCATAAAATTGCAAAATAACACAAGTCAATGAAAAAAAACCCAAAGAAATAGGCTCATCGATGAAAGACATATAGATACATACAATGTCAGTGCATAACAGTGAATTAGCCAGCATTTTTAGACAAGTGAGTAGACAAATCAGAAATGGAAAGATCCCATGGATCCCACGGATCCCAAACTGCTTCAAAAATGGAGACAGAGTTAGCATGCATAGCAGTGAGGTACTCCATTCTTCTAATCTCAGCTATAACCTTCACCAATTCCGATCGCGTAGGAGGCATAGCAGAAAGCCAATGCATAGGAATGGTTCTCCTGGCTGCTGTTAAAACATGAGAGGATAGTTTCCTAGCAAACTTGGAGAGGCCTGGAAAAGGTAGGCCTAGCAAGAAGTGGATGAAATAAAATATGAGCCTGTAAAAGTAGCTGCAAAATGCTAAGGACCTCTCTCCAGAAAGGTGCAATGTGTTGGCAAGTCCAGAATACGTGGAAGAGGGTGCCAGTTGCCTGACCACATCACCAGCAGACAGGAGAAACATTCAGATTGCGAACATAGAGAACCTCAGGGGTCTTAGATCAAAACATCAATATTTTATAAGTGTTTTCCTTATATACTACACATATAGAAGATCTGGTGGCGGCCTCCCAAATCCTGCTCCATTGATCTAAGGCAAGTTCACGTTGAAGGATGCGGGACCATTTGTGCATATAAAGGTATGTATCAGCAGAAATGGGACAGGCGTCTTGAAGCAACTTATAGGTAGAGGAAATGATGCCCAGTTGGTACGGACCTGAATGCAAATGCATTCGAAGAGAATAGGTTTCTCTAAGGTACCTTTGGTTTTATAGCTAGTTTTCAGGCATTGATTAAAGCACAAAAACGGTATTTTATAGTTACAGTATGTCATAGATAGGCCAGAAATGACCTACCCTGATTAGAATCTAAATGTGCTTTTACTTTTTTGCTTTCTCTTCAACCAACCAAATGATGGAGGCTTCTTATATTCAATTGTGCACTATCAATAATTTGTTGGAGAGCCTTGCATTTTTGTATCATTGGTGCCCATTTAGTTTTTTGCCTGCCTGCATTCTATAGCTGGCATTTGTGTACCCATGTTGGATCTCTTAGGATTGGTGTCTACTTACATCAGACTATCTTCTATGCATTACATTTAGGTCCGCTTCCATTTTATTCCCAGATCGAGACATCTGCCCACCCATAATCTTGCATAGAGCTCCTGTTCGGGTCCACCTGAAAAACTGACAGGTGGACCTGATTGGAAACCCATGTCAAAGGACCCTTATGCCCCTTTTACAGGCTCTGTTTTATCAGCAAGGAATCTGTCCTCTGATCCCCTGCTGATGAGAAGCAGAGCTGTGTCCACTCAATTTCTGCAGAGCAGACACAGACAGCGCCCACTGTGCTTTATGGGCTGTTGGGAGTAAATGGACTCCTCTATTTGTTTACACTGGACTGGCCTCAGATCCGATCTGCCTAGATGGAAAGCGGACAGACCGTTCTGAACAGATTGGACCGGAGGTAGGCAAGTGTAAATGGACACAACCCGCCAGTCTGTAGGGGTGAATGGATATTACAATCAGTTCCACCTTAAAAAAACTGACAGATGGTGCTGATTGGACCCTTCATGTGAAAGAGGCCTTAGACTTACTTCAGGGATATGCTGTTTTTCAAGAGGATCATAATTATGTAGAGCTGCCAGTTCTTCATCAAAAGTGCTTAGAAGAAGGCAAGCAAGGTATGCTTGACCACATTGTAGACCTAGCATCTGATATATTTCAAGTTAAGTGCAGACATGCTAAGTAATGTGTAAATGTAACATTTACATATTTTTAATACCTCTTATAGGGAGTGATCCATATGACAATGCCTTCAGATGCTCTTTGTTCAGACATTATTTAGGGTCAGGACCTACTTTCTGGACTGAAATACCAATCTTGAAATGACACAGTACTGTATATTCTAGTGCTCCTGCAGTTGGCTTATGTTTGACACAGATTGTAACGGAACCGGACCCATACCGCACTTGGGTATTTTCGTAATACTCCAGCTTCTCTGTCTGAACACAAATCCCCGGACACCACCACTGATCATGCAGGAAATAAGACAGCACCAGACTCTCTTAAGACAGGAAGTCAACTGCTTTATTTTAACACAAACACAAGATATATACACAGGGTGGGGAAATACAACCAGGAACAGGAAACATATCACAGGCCATCCCATCAGGAGGGAAGGGCTGCCAGAAACACCCTCCACCAAACCAAGACACATAATAGAACACAGGGATACACCACTTGGCAGTAGACAATAGGGGAACACATGCATCTCATAATAGTTTGCTGGCAAGCAAGACACAATAGAACAATGGGGCAACCCCATGGCAGTGAACAATGGACAACCCCCACACCCAACCTATACATGTCTACACAATATCTGGACAGAGCATCCTCTACCCATTACAGGCACAGGGTGCCTTTACACATAAGAGGGATTTGGGAAGATGATACAGGGGTCCCCCCACCCCCAAAAGTCACTCCCGTCACACAGATCAACCCCCTGCTGCCACCTGCCACCTGACAAAGTTAAGATGATGCAGTCTGACCACTGGAAGGGGGGGAGAGAGACTGAAAAATGCTACCTTTTACCTGCAGCAGATTGATTCCGTAATCTCAGCCTGGGAATGTCACTGGACTGGAACTCAGACACTGCTTTTTAATAATAAACTGTAGAGCTTTTTTGAAAATATGATACTGTTGCTGTATTTTGTGACATGCCAGGAACTTATTAATGGAAATTTGTAAAGTTAGGGATTAGTCCGCTTTAAGTGGCAGTCAGAAAAACATCTGGATTAAAAACTGAATATTTAGACAACACACATTTTTTAACAAGCTGCTGAATTTGTTCCAGATTAGGGAAAACTAGTTTACCTTTTTATAGTACTTACCATAAAGAGCCCTATACATAGCTGGAAATGTAAATATTTTTCTACTATTCCAAAGAGAGCAAAATTCTTTCTTGCATTAAGAGAGGTGGAGACTCCAGAGAGAGAGATATCATATTACCCCTGTACAAATCATTAGTATTGCCTCATCTATAATATGCAGTTCAGTTTTGGGCACCAATTCACGGACAGGATATTGGGGAAATGGAGAAAGTGCAGAGAAGGACAACCAAACTGATAAGAGGCATGGAGGAGCTCAGCTATGAGGAAAGATTAGAGGAACTGAATGTATTCTCTCTTGAGAAGAGGAGATTAAGGGGGGATATGATCAACACATGTAAGTACATAAGCGGTCCATACAATGTTATTTACTTTAAGGTCATTACAGAGGAAAAGGGGGCACTCTTTATGTCTGGAGGAAAATAGATTTAATCTCCAAATATGAAAAGGCTTCTTCACAGTAAGAGCTGTGAAAATGTGGAATAGACTCCTTCAAGAGCTGTTTCTGGCCAGCTCAATAGATTTCTTTAAAAAAGGGCCTGGATTATTTCCTAAATGCACATAATATAACTGGATACTAACATTTCTAGATAAAGTTGATCCATGGAATATCCAAGTGCTACTTGGGGGAACAAAAATCATTTTTTTCCTGCAAGAGCAAATTGGATCATGCTTTGCTGGGAGGGCTTCCTTTGGATCAACTGTGGGTATAGGATTGTGTATGGAGGACTGTATACATTTTTTCCCTTTTTATTGGTTGAACTAGGTGGACTTGTGTCTTTTTTTCAACCAGAATAACTATGTAACTACAGTGAGGAAAATGATTATCTGATCCCCTGCAGATTTTGTAAGTTTTCCCACTTACAAAGAAATGAAGGGTCTATAAATTTTATCATAGGTGTATTTTTGTTTAAATTATGTTTATTAATTTAAAAAAAATAACGAAATTATGGAATAAATAGTTTCTTCCGTAGTCAAAGTTAGTATTAACATATAACATATCAAATGATTGTATCTCTAGAAACATCATTTGTATTTCCATTAATATTGATTTGTGAAGAGTAATAATTACACTACCAATAGATTCATGCTTGTCTTCTAGAGATATAGTAAAACAATAGATTTATTAAAAGAGAGAAAGAGCAAACAGAACTAGAAATGCTTAAGTCTCTTTTACTAGAATATTCTTGCAATCCACATCGTACATAATAAGTCAAGAAATTACCCTGTTGTAATCTTCAATTATGAAAAGGTCTAATTGTTGATTTACTTGCATAAGGACTGTTTCTTAACCGTGGCTAATCCTTCCACATATCCCAACAATTATTAAATTTAGCTGAACACCCATCTTTATATGCCATAAGATGTTCAAATTCACACATTTCATGTAAATGATATATCAACTCTTGTATATTTGGTACTGACACAGATTTCCACTGTCTAAGAAGTCGTATGAATTATATGCATAGTGGTCCATAAAGTCACAGGAAAGACTTGTATTTAAACGTAGAAAGGCCTGTTCTTTTTTCCTAGTCAATTTGTGTAAAAAATGTGTTACACCAAAAATCAAATATGATATTCTCTGCCAGTTTATACGGATTAGTGCACATAAGCATGTTATATTTACTAGTGTTCCTACTTCTCCACAGCAGCTATAGCATAGATTATCACCTGATTTGGAAAATTTTGCAATTAAATATGGCATTCTGTACCATCTCAGATGTAACTTTATAGCTATTTCCCAGTGAGCAGAACATTTTTTATATACAGTTGTGTTCAAAATAATAGCAGTCAGACATCACTAACCTGATCAATCACTGCTTTTAGTAGAAATGATATTTCTACATGGCAAATAATTTACTAACAGGTGTAGTAGAGTAATAGAAATCCAACAGACCCAACAGTCATGATATGCATGCTGCTGATTCTGTGTAATTGAATCACTAATTGAAAGGGGCATGTTCAAAATAATAGCAGTGTGGAGTTCTATTAGTGAGGTCATTCATTCTTTGAAAAACAGGTGGCAATTATTGCCCTTATTTAAGGAAGGAAGGCAGCAAATATTGTACATGCTGGTTACAGTGCATTTCTCTCTGAAATTCTGAGGAAAATGGGTCGTTCCAGACATTGTTCAGAAGAACAGCGTACCTTGATTAAAAAGTTGATTGTAGAGGGGAAAACATATAAAGAAGTGCAGAAAATGATAGGCTGCTCAGCTAAACTGATCGCAAATGCTTTAAAATGGCAAACAAAACCTGAAAGACGTGGAAGAAAGCGAAAAACTACCATTCAAATGGATAGAAGAATAACCAAAATGGCAAGGACTCAGCCAACAATCAGCTCCAGGAAGATCAAAGAAGGTCTAAAGTTACCTGTGAGTACTGTTACAATTAGAAAACGCCTATGTGAAGCCAAGCTATCTGCAAGAAGCCCCCGCAAAGTCCCACTGTTGAAAAAAAAGACGTGCTGAAGAGGTTACAATTTGCCAAAGAGCACATTGACTGGCCTAAAGAGAAATGGCACAACATTTTGTGGACTGATGAAAGTAAGATAGTTCTTTTTGGGTCTAGTGGCCAGAGACAGTTTGTCAGACGACCCCCAAACACCTGAATTCAAGCCACAGTACACTGTGAAGACAGTGAAGCATGGTTGCGCAAACATCATGATATGGGGATGTTTCTCATACTACGGTGTTGGGCCTATTTATCGCATACCAGGGATCATGGATCAGTTTGAATACAGCAGAATACTTGAAGAGGTCATGCTGCCTTATGCTGAAGAGGAAATGCCCTTGAAATGGATGTTGCAAGAAGACAATGACCCCAAACACACCAGTAAACGTGCAACATCTTGGTTCCAGACCAACAAGATTGAGGTTATAGAGTGGCCAGCCCAATCCCCGGAATCTTAATCCAATAGAAAACTTGTGGGGTGACATCAAAAATGCAGTTTCTGAGGCAAAACCAAGAAATAGAGAAGAACTGTGGAATGTAGTCCAATCATCCTGGGCTGGAATACCTGTTCACAGGTGTCAGAAGTTGGTTGACTCCATGCAACACAGATATACAGCAGTTCTCAGAAACAGTGCTTATACAACTAAATATTAATTAAGTGATTCAAAGGAAAGCAAAATCTTCAAACATTTTTCAGTTTATATAGTGAATGTTTGAGTTTGTAAAGAAGAATACAAACACTGCTATATATTTGAACAGTCTAATATTCACTTTTCTTAAAATTTTTTAGAGGAACAACACAAATTTGATATTTTTCTTCATGTTTTGATTTGGAATAGAATGTGTAGTATTCCCAATGCATTTGTGTGTATGGAAATAAAAGCTATTAGAAGGATTTTGAGCTTTATTCGCTTTTTTCAACACACTGCTATTATTATGAACACAACTGTAAATAAATATTTTGGATCGCTTTTTGCCATTGATTTTCTGAAATGTTTATATCCAAATCTGATTTCCATTTTTTATGAGATGCTGACTAATGCAGGCCATAGACGGATTGAACATCTACTGATTTTTAGAAAAAATAAAATGAAAAATTGAAAATAAAATGAAAAATAAATAAAATGAAAATGAAAAACCACCAACGGTAACAAAAATCGTCCGACAAAATCATAGAGTTCACCTTATAAATTCTGTCCCTTGCAGGCCACTGCTCATGCACAGATTTTTTATCGGTAAAACAATCGGCCGATTTGCCCATCATTGTCGGGAAAATCATCCGATCACCAAAAAATCGGCCGATTTTTGAACAATCTATGGCCCTCATTAGAAAAGGATGATTTAGAATGGAGTAAATTATAAAATAAAGATATCCCTTTGGTCTTAGTTGTTGTACCTGTCCAAGATGCCTACACAGTCTCAGGCAGGTTAAAATTAAGGATAGAAAGCCTAGAGAAAAAGAATGCTAATGTAGCGTATAGCAGAAATACTGATGGTGGAAAAGAGAATTCCTGTATCAGATTTTCAAATGAGATCAATTTCCCTCTTTAAGGATATCAGATATATATATATATATGAGATTCCATGTGCTCTCCATTGTGGAAATGAAGTATCTTGTATAAGAAACTTAAGAAATTCTGGTTGAATCACTATTTTGACTTCCATATTGGCATAAGAATGCCCGTGCTTTTAAGACTGCAGATATTATTTGCTTTGGAATGCAATTACCAAGTTTCAGCAATGAGTTTAGGCTTCCCAATGGCTCATATGTTTGCTCTATGACACACCAGTATTTTTTTTTCTAATGTTGAGAACCAAAATTTGGCCTGATCTAATAACATGGCTATATAATAATCTCTAATATCAGTTAGGCCTAGTCCACCTATTTGTCTATGTCTGATCATAGTCGAGTATGGGCACCTGGCTTTAGCGTGGCTATATAGTAATTTCTAATATCAGGTAGGGCTAGTCCACCTATTTGTCTATGCCTGATCATAGTCGAGTATGGGCACCTGGCTTTACTGTTAGACCATATAAATCTAAAAATGATTTGTTGAATTTTACAGAATAAACCAGTAGGGATATAAATGGGCAATGTCCTAAAAAAATAGAGGATTTTTGGAAGTATCAACATTTTACATACTGCAATTTTACCTGACCAAGAAATATAAAATTGTCCCAGTTTATCCAGTTCTTGTACTTTAGCTAGAAGAGGTTCAAAATTAACCTTGTATATATTGGAGAACGTGGAAGTGAGATTTATTCCCAAATATTGTATTTTATCTTTCATCCATGGATAAGGGAGCTTGGATTTTAATATGTATTGTATATGAGGGTCTATATTTATGTCCATTATGCTCAACTTATTATAATTAATTTTATAATATGAAACCTTATTTAAAAATGGCATCACTTCGTGAACCTTTGGTAAAGAAAGATAGCTGGGTCTGACAAAGTCAGTAAAACATCGTCTGCAAAGAGTGAAATAGTATGATCAATTCCTGCAATGCTTATCCTGTGTATAAAAGGGTGGGATATAATCTTTTTGGCTAACAGACCGAAAATTAGGGGGGATAGGGGGCAGCCCTGTCTTGTTCCATGAGTAATGGGAACATTTTTAGAAAATAGGCCCTCAGTATATACATAGGCAGATGGTGTAGTGTATAGTGCCAAAATAGCTGCATGTACGTCTCCTGTTAGAACCTGGGATAGGTACCCCCAGTGGATCCTGTCAAAGGCCTTTTCAGCATCTAATGTTAGCAGTAAAGAAGTCCCACTGGTTGTTTCTACGTGGTGAATAATATTCAGGATGCTTCTGGTTGCATCAGGTGCTTGGCAGCCTGGGACAAAACCTATTGGATCCTGCTTTAATAATGATAGTAACTGTGTAGATAATCTACTGGCAATAAGTTTAGCATAAATTTTAATGTCCACATTCAACAATAAGATGGGACGAATATTGTGTGCAGACACCGGCTCTTTCCCTGGTTTTGGGAGCGTAATAATTGTAGCAGTCAACATTTCAGATGGGAAAGAAGCGGTAGACATGCCAGTGTTATAGACCTCCTTCAAGTAGGGTGATAACAGGGGAGAAAACTGGTTCGCTAATAGTTTACCTGCTTTGTTTCCATTATGGCAGCAATTAGCTTTAAAATTACGTATTGACCGGTCATGTTGTGATATATGTAGTAGCTTGCGTTCTTATCTAGCCTTTGTTAGCTGGGTGCTGATCATAGGTGTATTTTAAATGATAGAGACAGAATATCAACCAAACATCCAGAAAAAATACACATGATACAAATGTTATAAATTGAGTTGCAATTCAGTGAGTAAAATAAGTATTTAATCTCCAAGCAAAACATGACTTTGTACTTGGTGGAGAAACCCTTCTTGGTAAGCACAGAGGTAAGACGTTTCTTATAGTTGGTTACCAGGTTTGCACACATCGCAGGAGGGATTTTGGTCCACTCTTCTTTACAGATATTCTCTAAATCCTTAAGGTTTCTTGGTTGTTGCTTGACAAATTGAAGTTTCAGCTCCTTCCATAAATTTTCTTTATTATTAAGGTCTGGCTAGGCCACTGCATGACCTTACAGTGCTTCTTCTTGAGACACTCCTATGTTGCCTTGGCAGTATGTTTTGGGTCATGCTGGAAGACCCATCCATGACCCATCTTAAGTGTTTTTTGAACCTCCAAGATTTTATAATACATGGCCCCGTCCATTGGCCCTTCAATGCGACAAAGCTGGCCTGTACCTTTAACAGAGAAACAGCCCAAAGCATAATGTTTCCACCTCTGTGTTTGACTGTAGGGATGGTGTTCTTAGGGTTTCATCTGGCCACAGCACTTTCTCCCAATCCTTTTCTGAATCATTTAGATGTTCATTGGCAAACTTCAGATGGGCCTGTACATGTGCCTTCTTGAGGAGGGTGACCTAGCGGGTGCTGCAGGATTTCAATCTATGGTGGCATATTGTGTTACCAATGTTTTGTTTGGTGACTGTGGTCCCAACTGCCTTGAGGTCTTTCACAAGCTCCACCCATGTAGTTCTGGGCTGATCCCTCACTTTTCTCATGATCATCCTTACCCCATGAGGTGAAATCTTGCATGGTGCTCCAGATTAAGGGCGACTTGGTTATTTTGTAATTCTTACATTTGCGAATAATCGCTCCAACAGTTGTCTCCTTCTTACCAAGCTTCTTGCTGATGGTCTTGTAGCCCATTCCTACCTTGTGCATGTCTACAATCTTGTCCCTGACATCCTTTTGACATCTCTTTGGTCTTGCCCATGGTGGTACCCAAGAAAGAGATTGTGAGGACAAGTGTTTTCTTGCATGGTGCTCCAGATTAAGGGCGACTTGGTTATTTTGTAATTCTTACATTTGCGAATAATCGCTCCAACAGTTGTCTCCTTCTTACCAAGCTTCTTGCTGATGGTCTTGTAGCCCATTCCTACCTTGTGCATGTCTACAATCTTGTCCCTGACATCCTTTTGACATCTCTTTGGTCTTGCCCATGGTGGTACCCAAGAAAGAGATTGTGAGGACAAGTGTTTTTTATATACATAACGAGTTGTTGTTAGGAGCACCTTCTTAAATTGACAGGACTAGTCTGTGTACCACATGAGCATATAGCCAGTCTGTGGGAGCCAGAATTATTGTTGGTTGTAGGGGATCAAATACTTATTTTACTCACTGAACTGCAACTCAATTTATAACATTCGTATCGTGTTTTTTTTTTATTTTTGGTTGATATTCTGTCTCCATGATTTAAAATACACCTATGATAAAAATTATAGACCCTTCATTTATTTCTAAGTGGGCAAACTTACAAAATCTTCAGGGGATCAAATAATTATTTTTCCAAATGTATAACTATTCACAATAATTATGCTTTGTTTCTTTTGTGGAGACTTATGTTGTATATGTGTTTAAAAACATTAACACACATGTATTGTTTAAGAGACCCTGTTTCCATATATAGGTTGTAACGATATAGCTACATGGCTCATCCATACTTGTTCATTGTATACTGTATTCAGACTCTAATTCCAGAAAACTACAAAAATTGTATCTTGCTTATTATTTTTTTTTTTACTGTAAGTCTACCTAACGGGTCTCTCCATGGCCGTGTTTATCATAATATCATCCATGGGCCAATGTCACAGAAGGCAATTTGGGATGAGGGGGGAACGTTTAATATCTTTACCAGGCTAACCTTTACTGCTTTGCTGAAAAATGCATATTGTGTGAAAGGAAAAATTACTTGCAGCCTTACCCTGCTGTGTTCACAAAGATACACATGAACATTCAGTTATGCAGTTATATTCACAAATGCTCTGCAAAAAAACAAGTGTCAAGAGTGTATAAAATTTTGATAGAACCAGATTTTTGGCCAGGAAAAGTTCCCCTCAGAGCTGCTCGGGCAGAGGGGAGAGGACTGTGCCTGGAGGATGCCACCCTAGAGAGAGAGAGAGGGAGAGAGAGAGAGAGACTGAGCCACGGGAAAGCCATTACTGTAAGGGGGACAGAACACCACACTTTGACCTGACAGCCGAAGGACAGAGCCACTGCCAGGATGCAGTCCCTGCCGTGCTAACTACCAGAGTCACCATAGTTAACCCAGAGTGAGGAGACATCTACCCTGAGGGACCACTGTATCTCTGGGTCTGGTGAGAGGGTCTGTAGGTCATTACCTGTTACGATCCCTAGAGACTGAGCAAATAAACACCACCTAATCAGTTGCCTTATATTTATTGAACCTACAGGTCTTGTTGACTGGCTTAACATGCTCCAACAGTTACCAAGCCCCATCATTTAGCTGGCTGAAGAGTCAGGACTAAAGACTGCTCTCAATAGTCTCTGCCCTGAGGCCTTTGTCCCTTTGCTTAGTTGAAGAGGTACCTACTAGGAGATGCTGTGCCATACTTCAGCCAATTCCTTAGAGTGCACTCTAATCTCGTGAAATATTATCATCATTCATACTGCATTTACTGTTTATTGATATTCTCTATTGTTGATTTTATTAACTCACTTTTTGTTTCTAGTTAGGGATATAAAACCTAATTTTGCCAGTTTGGTATAATTACTCTGTCTAGCAGAATGTGTCACAGTTTACCTGTGTAATGCTCATTTATGTTAAAATTGCCATACACTCTGACCCTTATCAATAGATTAAGTATTTACCACTAAACAGGCATGTGCCTATTTACTAGAAGTAGCCTACAGCCAGGAAGTAGCCAGCCAGCAAGGTATATTACACTTTTTGTCTGTACTTGTGTCTGCAGTAATGTTTTACTCAACCAGGTGCATCAGAGGGATTGAGGTTGTTCTTGGAGTCAAGGCTCAAGGTTAACAAGCAACACTTTTGGGGATGGTGCTACATTTATGTTTAAAAAAATAAATATTGTCTATAAATAATACAAAGCCTGTAAAACTTCACTCTAAGTGCTTGATAAATATAAAATAACAATAATAAATAAAATGGACACAAAACATTACAGTTCTCCTTTAATTTTGCTGTAGCTCCACTAACATTTTATTTATGCAATCATTTGTATTTATAATAAATAGAGAACAAAAACATGACACTTAAAAGCTCCCCTGCTTTAATGCAGATAAGATTTACAAGTTTAAAAATAACACTGAAAATCCAATTTATGCTTCCAAGTCTTCCAAGTTACACTGACCTTTTTAAAAGTACACATAATTGCTATCCATGTACTCAGAGACACATGAATACTTTGCATGCTAATTTTCCAGCACTGATCTGGCAATGTGAAAATAAGCATACTGCTAATTATTCTAAAAATAAATAGTAGCGATCCTACCATATATGCACCCATGCCTTCAAGCTACTAGATAGCATGGTCAAACATGTTTTATTTATGGATGCATACAGTATGTTGTGCATGTGTTTTTGCAGGCATTTGTACATTTCATCATGGAAAACTAATGCCAAAAGATTCAATATTTATAAACATTATGTCCATACATTTTTATGTTTAAACTGGTTTATATCAGTTTTCAACAGAACAGAGAATAACCATAAGAGTACATGTTAATTGCCATGAAGCATACAAAAATACAGATCAGGTCAAAATGACATAGAAAGAATCTACACAAAGTCATGTCATTGTAAAGGTCATTAAGGCTGAGTAAAACTAGCAATTTATTGATTTTGTTAATTCCTCTATGTGAATGTGAAAAATCACAAAGAGAAAAACAGACTGGTGTTACCAGAAAAGACATAACGAGACAATCTGGGGCACAGAATGTATGGTAACTTAATATACATTATCAAATCCAGAGAAAGAGGAAAGGAAGAAAAAAGAAAAGAGAGAAAAAAAGAGAGAAAAAGAACATGAAGTAAACAAAAAAAAATCAATAATAAGGGGGGGCACAAAGGGAGGAAGGAGGGAAAGGAAGATTATGTCTATACCTGAGAGGCCCCAATAGGAACCGCTACAGAGGATTCAAAATTGGAGGAAAACCTAAAATGGGGCCAAACCATCCAAATCAATTTGTGGGAGTCAGTTTTGTCATCCTCCCAGGCTATCGTGCATTGCAGATGTTCCATTTTACAAGCCTAATCAGCCAATGAGGGCATAGACGTTTGCTGCCAATGTGTAGCAATAACTCAGCAGGATGCTATAAGGAAATGTCAAATCAAGCTTTTCTTGATTTGTCTATAGGAGCCTGGCAACATAGAAAGAACAGTTATGCAAGGTTCATTCGGGAATATATCCCCCACCAGTTTGTCATATAACTGTGGTATTTTAACCCAAAAAAGGAGTAATGCATGGGCAAGTGCCCTAAATATGTGTCATGGTGCCAGGGGCTTGTAAACATCTTCAACTTGTATCCGGTATGATAGGGTCTATTCTTTGTACTAGAGTAGGGCATCGGTAGCACCGAAACACAATGCAGTAGTTACGTTCTTGGGCATTAAATGATATATAAAGTTTAAAGGAAAGTGCCAGTGTTTTGTCCCATTCCATGTCTTCAGGTAGTGTATTAGGTTCCCTTTCCCATTTAGAAAAATATGGTGGTGGATCTGGATGAGAGGCACTTAAGAGGATGTAATAAATCTGAGAAAGTGAGCAGTCCAGTCTTGTGGACTGGGAAAGAAACCGACTCAGTTTGTAAGTTGTCTGGTTAAAGAATCTATACTCTGAAGCCTACCTAGAAAATGTGTCAATTGAGTGTATTCAAGCCACACCCCTGAAGGACTATGACATGAAGAAAGTATTCGGGAGAGAGGAATTATATTGCCATTGTAAAACGTATTGTATAGCAGCGGGTAATCTGATTTTTTCAAAGAAAGGAATTTAGAGCCAGTAAAAGTCGGGGATAGAGATGCGTTCCCAAAGAGCGGAGTCAAGGGACTCGGTCGTGATGAGAGGTTACGAGTGGCAATAGATCAGTAGGGTGCCTGTGGGTAGATTCTATCCATGGTAAGGATGTGAAATCTGGGGAGATTAGGTAATTTTCTAGAAAAGTGCAAAGTTTAGAGGATTTACTATGATACCAATCAACTAACCGGAGAAGCGAAGCTGCAAGAAAGTATGATAAAAAAGTGTAGGGCAACACCTCCCTTATGTTTAGGTAAGGACAGGATAATCCGGGCTCTCTTATGTTGGGATGGCCTTATTTACTGATGGAAAAAAGCCTGATGGAGAGGAGATAGGGAGTGCTTGGAAGATATAAAGAAGTTTAGGTAGCACATCATTTTGCCTACATTCATGAGACCAAACCAGGAAATATTCAGCTTGCACATAAGCTTTAAGGCATGTTTGGATTGTGCAAGAAAGGGGTGTATAATTAATGTCTGCTAAAGAGGGCAAGGAGGTAGGAATGAGGATACCCAAGTATTTATTAGCCTTTTATTGCCACTTAAACTCAAAGTTATATTGTAGTTAGGACTTGGTGGATGTAGGTAAAGATATATTAAGGGCTTCAGTTTTGTCGTAGTTCACTTTAAAGTTACTTACAGAACCAAAGTCTGTAAATGCTTTGATAATGGCTGGTACAGAGACACAGGGATTAGAAACAAATAATAATAAATAAGAGGTCATCTGCACAAGGGGAGAGCTTATAATGATGTTGACTGACCGAATTACCTTCAATATTAGGGTCTTGCCTGAAAGCGTTGGCAAGGTGCTCCATAGTAGGTATATAGTAAAGGCGAGAGGGGGCATCCCTGTCGGGTACCATTGCATGTCCATATTGAATCCAAAAGAAGGCCATTAGACCTTAACCTCGCCGTTGGTTCCTTATATAATGCCAGAATTTTACTCAACATATTGGGTCCAAGGCCCACTTGACAAAAGGGTACCCTCAAGAAACTTCCAATGGATCCGATCGAATGTCTTTTCAGCGTCCACCGAAATTAAACAGGCAGGAATGTGGAATATTTTGGCATATTGCATTAGCGTGACTGTTTTAAGAATATTATACCTGGCTTCCCTTTCAGGGATGAATCCCACTTGGTCTAAGTGTATCACATTAGGGATCAAGGGCATGAAGCGATTTGCCAATAATTTAGAGTACAAATGCATGTCGACGCTGGTTAAAGAAATAGGACGGTAGCTACCCCAGAGAGCCGGGTCCTTTCCAGGCTTAGGTAGGACAGCGATATGGGCTTTGAGGGCTTGTCGCGGGAAGGGGGTATTAGAGGACACCGCATTAAAGGTTTTTGTGAGAAGCGGGAGAAGAGAGTCTTGAAAACATTTGTAGAAACGAGTAGTATAGCCATCCAGGCCTGGGCTTTTATTAGGTTTAAGTGAAGAAATCACAATCGCCAGTTCATCCTCTGAAAAAGGCTATTCCAATACCTGGACCACAGAGGCAGGGATGGTCAGGAGTGCAAGGTAGCAATGTACTCATCAAGAATTGAAGATCTTCCAGAGAAATATTAGGGGGGTATTCTGGCAGGATGTAAAGTGCATCATAAAATGAGCAGAGTAGCCCATTAATAACTTTGGGATGATGGCCAAGCTGGCCATCGTGACATTTAAGCTTGGAAATAGACGCAAGGCTATTCTTGGCATGGAGGGCCCTGGCTTGTATCCTACCTGGTTTGTTAGCCTCAACATAGAATACTTTATGAAGTTTGGTTTTAATGGTCACAATCCATTGCTCAAAAAGTTGCAAAAGACTAAGGAGAGCATTAGGTAACACCATTTGAGTGGTTGGGGACTGGCATCACTTATGAGATCATCCAAGGTCATAGATACAGAGCATAAGCTCCTTAACTTGGGCAAGGCATTCATTTTTTAGCCTAGACCTATGTTTAATGAAGACCCTGCGAAATACACATTTTAGGGTCTCCCATTGAATGGGGGCAGAGGTACTGTCAGATTGATGGTCAGAGAGGAAATAGGTGATAGTAGTCCACATTTCTGTAGAAAATGCTTCATCTTGCAACAAAGAGTCATTGAGTCTTCACATCCATTCACGGTCAGGTAAAGATAGGGACAAATACACTGGTGCATGGTCCGACCACAATATGTTACCAATCCTACTTTGTGGTTGAAATGTTAAGGTGTAATGGCTCACAAGAAAAAAATCTAGGTAGGAGTAAGAATCATAGGCAGTGGAATAAAAGGAGTAATCTCTATTGGTAGGGTGGAGAATTCTTCAAACATCTATCAGATTATATTGGAGCAGTACCTTTTTTAGCCTATTAACCTGGGAATATTAGATAGAGCACTTATCTGAAGAAGTATCTAAAATGGGGTTAAGGACACAGTTTAGGTCTCCAGCAAAGAGGACAACCCCTTCAGCAAATTCCATCAATTTATGGAGGTATTGAATAGTGTGGGTTATTTGGTCATGTTTAGGAATGTACACATTAGAGTGTACATCTTGCCACTAAGGATAATTTCCAAAAACAGATATCGGCTCCAGAGTCCGAACAAGAATCCAGGGCAGTATAATTTATAGATTTATGAAAGGCAATTGCCATCCCCCTGGATTTTGAGTGAGGATCAGTATGGAACCATTTTGGATAATACCTATTCTGCAGGGAAGGAATAAGGTCCGATCAAAAGTGGTTCTCCTGACATAAGATTACCCCAACCTTGGACTTGTGAAACTCGTACAGGATCTGAAACATCTTGGAAAGATCATTCAAGCCACAGGCATTGAATGAGCATAAGTGAAGAGCGGTAGCAACACAAGGACCTCTCATGATTAGGGTGGGGGAAAAAAGGGGGGAAGAATAAAAAGATACAAATATAGAAAAGGAGAGATATCACAGAGTAGAAGAAAAAAAAGAACCCATATGCTAGCACCACTTTGTTATAATGAACAGAGGAAGGTTGTAAAAGCCAACAGGGTTCTGTCTGTTGCAGGAATCTGAAACCGTCAGAAGCACTGCAATCTATGTGGGGAGGATAACCCACATAGCATATCTTAATGTAACGAAGGGATAGTTCCCTCCCAGCATGGGAAAAGATGCCCGTGCCGACCAAAAAAAGGAAGGGTAATTGTAAGAACAGACATTAAAAAAAAAAAACCCTGTATATTGGATTCACATGTGGAACATCCCAAGAGGGAGGAGTAGGCAACCTACAATGATAATGTAACGGACCTGCAGAATAGATCTGTCATACAAACAGCACAGGAGAAAATAAGAAGGGCCTGGAGACAACCATCAAGCACTATTCTGCCGAGAATGGCAATCCGCCCTCCAAGGGCTCACATGGAATCCCATCAACTAGTGACCTTTGAAAAAGGTTAGAAGCTTAAAAATTTTAACATTTTAACACACTAAACTTATCTCTTCTAAAGCCCATCGATCTGACCTACAAGAGAAACATGCAAGCCCAGGAGACAAATTATGAGCATGAGGCTCATGGTAATAACCAGCAACTAAATCAAAAACAAGGATATAATATAAACGGCAGTGAAGGGGTTACATTACCCAGCTTGAAATATCTTGGGTAGAGTCTTGACATTGAACGTATAACTAAAAGGCACATACAGTATATATCGAACATAGGCAGGGACCAGAAGAGATGGCACTACAGCAATCACTGCTCCCTAGAATGTGGATCCATCGGTTACCATCTGAAGTCACTGCAGGAGGTGGGTATGTGGCATTTGCGTTGACGAAGTGGAGTTCCACTGGAAACTGTATCCAACACTAGCCAATTAGGCAAGGCCATAGGTTTGACATTCAGGAAGCAAAAAACATCTTGCAATTGGCGAGGGTCATTCAAAAAGAGACTATTATCATGCAGGCAGATAGTGAGGCCAAAAGGATGGCTCTACACATAAGTGCCACCGCATTCCCTAATTTTGTCCAACAGAGGTCTCAGCTGGCATCCCATGTAGAGGGCCCTGCGATTCGGGAGGAGATGGATGGTGGCGCCATCAAAGGAGACTGGGTTTTTATTAAAGGCCCTTCGCATTATCTCCTCATTCACCAGAAAGAAATGCACTATATATGACATCCCTAGGTTGGGTGCATTCACCACCGCCAGGGACATTGACCCTATGCACTCTATCAAACTCAATAGGTGAGGAGGCTGGCCTGTCTAAGATGGTATTGAAGATGTTAATGACTAGAGATGAGCAAAGTATTCAAAAATTCGATTCGGCTGATTCGGCGAATTCGAGGAATAATTTAAATGCCCTTGGAGTCTGCTGGGGAAGAGAAATAATACTGTCAGTCAGTATGACATGCAGATGAGTGCCGTCGATCTTAGAATCACCGCACACTTCACTCATTTGGGCAGTCACGGGGCCAAAACCAGAGTGTGGAGCCACAGTGTGGCGGTGGAGGCTGCAGCAATGGGAGGCCATACAGCACCCTATGACAAAAATGGAACCCACCAGCAGTGTGAGGAGACCTGAAAGTGGCACATGGCAGAGTGTGGCGATGGAGACAGCAGCAATGGGAGGCCGTACAGGGACCCATAAGACACTCTGGACCTGGCAGCAGCATGAGGAGGCGGTACAGGGGCCCATGACAGATTACGGGCCTGGCAGAAGCATGAGGAGTCGGTACGGGGGCCCATGGCAGATTACAGGCCTGGCAGCAGCAATGGGAGGCCCGTAATCTGCCAGCACCCTATGACAAAATGGAACCCACCAGCAGTGTGAGGAGACCTGAAAGTGGCACATGGCAGAGTGTGGCGATGGAGACAGCAGCAATGGGAGGCCGTACAGGGACCCATGAGACACTCTGGACCTGGCAGCAGCATGAGGAGGCGGTACGGGGGCCCATGGCAGATTACGGGCCTGGCAGCAGCAATGGGAGGCCCGTAATCTGCCAGCACCCTATGACAAAATGGAACCCACCAGCAGTGTGAGGAGACCTGAAAGTGGCACATGGCAGAGTGTGGCGATGGAGACAGCAGCAATGGGAGGCCGTACAGGGACCCATGAGACACTCTGGACCTGGCAGCAGCATGAGGAGTCGGTACGGGGGCCCATGGCAGATTACGGGCCTGGCAGCAGCAATGGGAGGCCCGTAATCTGCCAGCACCCTATGACAAAATGGAACCCACCAGCAGTGTGAGGAGACCTGAAAGTGGCACATGGCAGAGTGTGGCGATGGAGACAGCAGCAATGGGAGGCTGTACAGGGACCCATGAGACACTCTGGACCTGGCAGCAGCATGAGGAGGCGGTACAGGGGCCCATGACAGATTACGGGCCTGGCAGCAGCATGAGGAGTCGGTACGGGGGCCCATGGCAGATTACGGGCCTGGCAGCAGCAATGGGAGGCCCGTAATCTGCCAGCACCCTATGACAAAGTGGAACCCACCAGCAGTGTGAGGAGACCTGAAAGTGGCACATGGCAGAGTGTGGCGATGGAGACAGCAGCAATGGGAGGCCGTACAGGGACCCATGAGACACTCTGGACCTGGCAGCAGCATGAGGAGTCGGTACGGGGGCCCATGGCAGATTACGGGCCTGGCAGCAGCAATGGGAGGCCCGTAATCTGCCAGCACCCTATGACAAAATGGAACCCACCAGCAGTGTGAGGAGACCTGAAAGTGGCACATGGCAGAGTGTGGCGATGGAGACTGTCAGGGCTCCCAGGTATGACCAGAGGTGTGTGACTGAAGCAGGGAAACGCAGACTTCAGATATGTGATTAACAATGTAATTTATTAACACTAACAATACAAACATAAACGCAGTGCAATACTAAACATAATACAGTGCAAACAAACCCAACCAACCACCCACAGATAACAGTACATACAAGCAAGCGTCGTCAGGCAGGCCGAGTCAATATCAATTGGGCAGGTAGGTACAGGGGGAGCAAGCGGAGAATGGTCGGGGTCACAGGCCAGGTTCAGCAGGTAGCAAGCAGCGTAGTACAGAGGGTCAGGCAGAGGGATGGTCAGGGTCACAAGCCAGGGATCAGAACAGGTAGCAAGCAGCGTAGTACAGAGGGTCAGGCAGAGGGATGGTCAGGGTCACAAGCCAGGGATCAGAACAGGTAGCAAAGGAACAGAAACAGGATGCAGGACAGATACAGGGCCCAGGACAAACACAACACCAAGGCAGAGTCTGCAAGTCTGGCCATCCCTTAAATACACCAGTATCATCAGTTCCAGGTGTTAGCTGGCTGAAAGGTTGAGTCTCTGATTGCTGGGAGCACCCGCTGGCCAGCCCTGGTACTGCAGATCAAAAGGCAGGTGAGTCCCACTATTGCTGGCCAGTCCATTCCTGACAGTACCCCCCCCTCAAGGAGCGGCCTCAGGACGCTCCAAACAGTCCTAGCTGGGAAAAATGTTCCACCGCCCGGGTCTGGTAACTGGCGGGATATCAAAGACTGGCACACCGGGCAGGACTCCGGGCAGCGGTACACCGGCCAGAGGCACATCGGGCTGGACTCCGGGCAGAGGCACACCGGGCAGAGCCACACCGGGCAGAGGCACATCGGGCTGGACTCCGGGCAGAGGCACATCGGGCTGGACTCCGGGCAGAGGCACATCGGGCTGGACTCCGGGCAGAGGCACATCGGGCTGGACTCCGGGCAGAGGCACATCGGGCTGGACTCCGGGCAGAGGCACATCGGGCTGGACTCCGGGCAGAGGCACATCGGGCTGGACTCCGGGCAGAGGCACATCGGGCTGGACTCCGGGCAGAGGCACATCGGGCTGGACTCCGGGCAGAGGCACACCGGGCAGAGGCACATCGGGCTGGACTCCGGGCAGAGGCACATCGGGTAGGACTCCGGGCAGAGGCACATCGGGCAGGACCCCGGGCAGAGGCACATCGGGCAGGACCCCGGGCAGAGGCACATCGGGCTACCAGGCGAAGCGGCAGGCAGCGGGCCACCGGGCGGAGCGGCAGGCACCGGGCCCCCGGGCGGAGCGGCAGGCCCCGGGCCCCCGGGCGGGGCGTCAGGCCTCGGGCCCCAGGGCGGGGCGACAGGCCCCGGGCGGGGCGACAGGCCCCGGGCCCCCGGGCGGGGCGACAGGCATCGGGCCCCCGGGCGGAACTACAGGTCTCGGGCCCTCAGGCGGAGCGGCGGGTGCCGGACCCCCAGATGGAGCAACAGGCCTCGGGCCCCCAGGCGGGGCGACAGGCATCGGACCCCCAGGCGGGGCGACAGGCATCGGGCCCCCAGGCGGGGCGACAGGCATCGGGCCCCCAGGCGGGGCGGCGGGCGCCGGACCCCCAGGCGGAACTACAGGCCTCGGGCCCTCAGGCGGAGCGGCGGGCGCCGGACCCCCGGGTGGAGCGACAGGTCTCGTGCCCTCAGGCGGAGCGGCGGGCGCCGGACCCCCAGGTGGAGCGACAGGCATCGGGCCCCCAGGCGGGGCGACAGGCATCGGGCCCCCAGGCGGGGCGACAGGCATCGGGCCCCCAGGCGGAGCGGCGGGCGCCGGACCCCCAGGCGGAGCGGCGGGCGCCGGACCCCCAGGCGGAGCGGCGGGCGCCGGACCCCCAGGCGGAGCGGCAGGCGCCGGACCCCCAGGCGGAACTACAGGTCTCGGGCCCTCAGGCGGAGCGGCGGGCGCCGGACCCCCAGGTGGAGCGACAGGTCTCGGGCCCCCAGGCGGAGCGACAGGTCTCGGGCCCTCAGGCGGAGCGACAGGTCTCGGGCCCTCAGGCGGAGCGGCGGGCGCCGGACCCCCAGATGGAGCGACAGGTCTTGGGCCCTCAGGCGGAGCGGCGGGCGCCGGACCCCCAGGTGGAGCGACAGGTCTCGGGTCCTCAGGCGGAGCGGCGGGCACCAGACCCCCAGGTGGAGCGACAGGTCTCGGGCCCTCAGGCGGAGCGGCGGGCGCCGGACCCCCAGGCGGTGCGACAGGTCTCGGGCCCTCAGGCGGAGCGACAGGTCTCGGGCCCCCAGGCGGGGCGGCGGGCGCCGGACCCCCAGGTGGAGCGGCGGGCGCTGGACCCCCAGGCGGAGCGACAGGTCTCGGGCCCCCAGGCGGAGCAGCGGGCACCGAGTCACCAGGCACGACAGTGGGCTCCGAGTCAACTGGCATGACCGCTGGCACTAGGTCAGACATTGGATCGTCTAGCTGGACAGCGGGCATCGGGTCACCAGGCATCAGGTCATTTGGCTCGACAGCGGGCACCGTGTCATCTGGCAAGGCAGTGGGCTCCGAGTCAACTGGTATGACCGCGGGCACTGGGTCAGACATTGGATCGTCTGACCGGACAGCGGGCATCGGGTCACCAGGCATCAGGTCATTTGGCTCGACCGCGGGCACCGCGTCATCTGGCAAGGCAGTGGGCTCCGAGTCAACTGGTATGACCGCGGGCACTGGGTCAGATATTGGATCGTCTGACTGGACAGCGGGCATCGGGTCACCAGGCATCAAGTCATTTGGCTTGACAGCGAGCACCGCGTCATCTGGCAAGGCAGTGGGTTCCGAGTCAACTGGCATGACCGCGGGCACTGGGGCAGACATTGAATCGTCTGGCTGGACAGCGTGCATCGGGTCACCAGGCATCAGGTCATTTGGCTCGACAGCGGGCACCGCGTCATCTGGCAAGGCAGTGGGCTCCGAGTCAACAGGCACGACAGTGGGCACCGGGTCATCAGGTACCGGATTGTCTGGCTCAACAGCAGGCATCGGGTCACCAGGTATGACAGCGGGCACTGGGTCACCAGGCATCAGGTCATTTGGCTTGCCAGCGGGCACCGCGTCATCTGGCAAGGCAGTGGGCACCGGGTCACCAGGCATTGGATCGTCTGGTTCGACAGCGGGCATCGGGTCACCAGGTATGACAGCGGGCACTGGGTCACCAGGCATCAGGTCATTTGGCTCGCCAGCGGGCACCGCGTCATCTGGCAAGGCAGTGGGCACCGAGTCACCAGGTACGACAGCGGGCTCTGAGTCAATTGGCACAACAGCGGGCACCGGATCAGGTACCGGATCATCTGGATCAACAGCGGGCATCGAGTCAACTGGCCTAATAGGATCGTCAGGCTGGATCAGTTCATCATGCTGGGTAGAGGCATCAGGCCGAGTAGAGGCTTCAGGCCGAGTAGAGGCATCAGGCCGAGTAGAGGCATCAGGCCGAGTAGATGCTTCAGGCCGAGTAGAGGCTTCAGGCCGAGTAGAGGCATCAGGCCGAGTAGAGGCATCAGGCTGAAGAGAGGCATCAGGCTGCATACAGGCATCAGGCTGAAGAGAGGCATCAGGCTGCGTACCGGCATCAGGCTGAAGAGAGGCATCAGGCTGAGTACAGGCATCAGGCTAAGTAGAGGCTTCAGGCTGAGTAGAGGCTTCAGGCTGAGTAGAGGCTTCAGGCTGAACCACGGAAGGCAGGCTCACCGGTTTGGATACTGGCAGGATGGTACTGGTTGGAAAGAATTTTCGCTTTTTTCTGGTTTTAACTACTGGAGCACTGCAAGTAAACGCAGGTCTGCAAACGAATGGAGCAGCTGGAGACAGAGAAGAACTGGAGGATGGAACAGGAGAGGGAGCAGTTGCTACACAGGGCTTTTTTACAGGGTTAAAGGCAGGATAGGTGCAGCGAGTGGGAACAGGGTACTGACATGCGGTAGATAGCCAAGTATACTGGGCTGTAACTGGAGGAGCTGGTGGGAATACAGGAGTAGAGTTAGAAGCAGGACTGGGTTTTTGTAAGCTGACTGAGGCTGGGTGCAACAAGTCTGTCCATGTCTGCAGTATGGGTTGAACAAAGCTGAGCTTACACAAAGCCTGTCTGGTCAATGACTGCACTGCGTTTATACAAACTCTTAGTGTCTGTGGTGAACATGTGGAATAACGCTCCAGAAAGTAACCCACATCATCCTCTAATAACCACACCAGGGACTCTACCTGGTCTGCACTAAATGGTGGCAAAAATTCATCCCTGCATTCGGGGGTACCAGATGAAACCAACTCTGCACAAACCTCAATCAAAGGCTGCACCTCAGAGAACTCTGTGCCCTGATCTACTAGAACATGAGCGAGCCGTATACATTCTAGCAGTTCATCCCGGGTATACTCCTTCAGAGTTTGATAAGCATACTCCCGGTCATCAAACACTAGCAGATATAAATACGCAACCTCATCCAGATCCATCCTTCCCATCAACAAGCCAAGATGGCTTCCCTGTGCAGCCACTTCTGGTCAGGATTGGCCTTGGTGTAATGTCAGGGCTCCCAGGTATGACCAGAGGTGTGTGACTGAAGCAGGGAAACGCAGACTTCAGATATGTGATTAACAATGTAATTTATTAACACTAACAATACAAACATAAACGCAGTGCAATACTAAACATAATACAGTGCAAACAAACCCAACCAACCACCCACAGATAACAGTACATACAAGCAAGCGTCGTCAGGCAGGCCGAGTCAATATCAATTGGGCAGGTAGGTACAGGGGGAGCAAGCGGAGAATGGTCGGGGTCACAGGCCAGGTTCAGCAGGTAGCAAGCAGCGTAGTACAGAGGGTCAGGCAGAGGGATGGTCAGGGTCACAAGCCAGGGATCAGAACAGGTAGCAAGCAGCGTAGTACAGAGGGTCAGGCAGAGGGATGGTCAGGGTCACAAGCCAGGGATCAGAACAGGTAGCAAAGGAACAGAAACAGGATGCAGGACAGATACAGGGCCCAGGACAAACACAACACCAAGGCAGAGTCTGCAAGTCTGGCCATCCCTTAAATACACCAGTATCATCAGTTCCAGGTGTTAGCTGGCTGAAAGGTTGAGTCTCTGATTGCTGGGAGCACCCGCTGGCCAGCCCTGGTACTGCAGATCAAAAGGCAGGTGAGTCCCACCATTGCTGGCCAGTCCATTCCTGACAGAGACAGCAGCAATGGGAGGCCGTACAGGGACCCATGAGACACTCTGGACCTGGCAGCAGCAAGAGGAGGCAGTACAGGGGCCCATGGCAGAGTGGCGAAGCGTAAGCAGCTTAAATTGAAGGCCATACAGAGGCCTATGTTAAAAATAATAACATGTTTGGGGCATGATTCATGGCGGATTTAGTCAGTTGTGTCAGGAACTGGTGGTTTGAAATCCAGACTAATCCACGCCTGATTCATTTTCACAAACGTGAGTCTCTCCACACTTTGGGTGGACAGTCGTGTCCTCCGCGGAGTTACAATACCTCCTGCCGCACTAAACACGCGCTCCGATGCCACGCTACTGGCCGGGCATGACAGCCTTTCAAGGGCAAATTCAGCTAGTTGGGGCCAATGGTCAAGTTTCGTTGCCCAGTAGTCAAGGGGATTGTCTACCTCGGTTGGCAGGGTGCTGTCCAAGTAGGCCCAAGCCTGTTGTTTGAGGTCCTGCTCCAGGTCCACCTGATGCTGCTGCTGCTGCGGCTGGTTAGTAGTTTCCTCACTGCGCTGGTGAAGAAAGCTACTCATCATCGACTGCAGACTGAGGCAGCTGCTGCTGGTGGAGCTGCCACTGCTCCTACCACCCCACCCCTCCCCTGCTGCCATGGCAGCGGAATGCGAGCGCACAGGGCCCACAGTGTCTGAGGATGGACGTTGGCGCAGAAAGGCAGAGACCAACTGACTACATAGGTGGTTTTTATAGTACGTTATTTTGGCCTCCCTCTCAGCAGGTGTGAAAAAGGCCAGCGAACGGTAGCGAGGGTCCAACAAGGTGGACAGCCAAAAGTCATCCCTCTGTCTGATGGTTATTATTCGGCTGTCGCTACGCAAGCAACCGAGCATGCTATGGGCCATTTGTGCCAAGGAATGCGAGGGACTCCCTGCCTCCATCTCCACAGCATACTGCCACGGTGCGTCTGGGTCCTCTGTCTCCTCCTCCTCCTCCTCTACCAGATGCTCCTGCTCCTCCACCCCTGTCCGCTGAGTGGAAAAACCACCCATTTCACTCAATAATTCCTAAGCACCAATGTCCTCCTCTACCTCCTCCTCTTCTTCCTGTCCTGCCCCCACAGGGGTCATGTGGCGTTGAGATCTGTGCGCCACGTCTACCGCACCCTGACCAGCCATTGTTAACAGCATTTGTTCCAGGATGTGCAACAGAGGAATGACGACGTTCATCCCATAGTCCTGCCGACTCACGAATAGCGTGGCCTCCTCAAAGGGCCTGAGCAAGCGGCAGGTGTCACGCATGAGCTGCCAATGGCTGACATCTAAGTTACACAGGGGAGTACCTTTATCCGCTTGTAACATCAGGAAATCGGTGATGGCCTTTCGCTGTTCGTAAAGGCGGTCTAACATATGTAGGGTTGAATTCCACCTTGTTGCAACGTCGCAGATCAGGCGATGCTGTGGAATTCCGTTCTGCCGCTGCAGCTCAAGGAGGGTGTGCTTTGCGGTGTAGGAATGGCTGAAATGCATGCAAAGTTTACGTGACATTTTAAGGATGTCTTGCAGTGGGATGGTGGATTTTAGGAACCGCTTGACAAGCAGATTGAACACGTGAGCCATGCATGGCGCATGGCACAACCTTCCTTGACGCAGAGCAGACACCATGTTCTTTCCGTTGTCGGTCAACATGGTTCCGATTTTCAGTTTGCGCGGAGACAGCCATCTGTCGATTTCTCTGTTCATTACACTCAGAAGTTCATCCCCTGTGTGACTACGTTCGCCAAGGCATACCAGGTGCAGCACAGCGTGACACCGTTGCGCCCTGCACATGTGATATGCAGGTCGGGTAATGGGACTTGGCACGGGGGTGGCGGCTGAGGACACGGCGGAAGAAGAGGTGGTAGAGGCGGACATCTTTTCTGGACCAAGGACGTGCAAACGTGGAGGCAAAAGCGGCGTGACCTGTCCAAGTTGCTGGTGCGGCTGTGCCGGCACCACGTTCACCCAGTGGGCCATAAATGACATGTACTGTCCCTGACCGTAGTTACAGCTCCACACGTCAGCGCTGCCGTGCACTTTGGCAGAGACCGACATGCTCAAAGACTGGCCCACCATCTCTTCTACATGTGAATGCAGGGCTGGCACTGCCTTTTTGGCGAAGAAATGCCGGCTTGGCACTCTCCACCGCGGCGCGGCACAAGCCATCATTTCTCAGGAAAGGTGCTGAGTCCACCATTTGGAAAGGGAGGGACTGCAGCACCAGCAACTTGGACAGGAGGACGTTCAGCTTTTGCACCGTCGGGTGCGTGCTCGCAAACTGTTGTCTCTTGGAAACAGATTCCAAGAAAGACTGCTGACAGAATCCGTGAAGAGGAGTAGCAGGAGAAGGAGCATCTGAACGAGCGGAAGATGCCAACGAGCGACAACTCCCCTCAGCAGAGGTGTTGGAGCCTTGACTGGCTGATAGAGGGCGATTGACGTCGGGTGACGGAGCAAGTAACGGAGCGGGTGATGGAGCGGGGGCTGGGGCAGGCAGAACTGCCGTATCTTTATCATGGTTTTCCCAGGCCACCGAATGGCGACGCTGCATATGCTGACGCAACACTGTAGTCCCAACATGGGCCCCCTGGCCACGCTTGACTTTCTGGCCACATAGTCGACATACGGCTACGTTTACTTCCTCGGGCGGCTTGACGAAAAATTGCCACACCGCCGAGTAGGAAACTTTGCCCCCGCTACTCCTCACTGGCTGACTGCTACTTCCTCCGTGCACACCGGCACCACTACTGGCCGTGGTGGTAGGCTGCAGTGGAGCTGGTGCTCTACTCTGTGGCCGTTTGCCTCCACTGACACTGCTGCGACCCTGCTGCCTCCTGGGCAACCCACCGACTGTTTTGCTCGCTGCCAAGCTGGCACCCTCTTCTCCTGATGATGCGGAAGCAATAGCCTGATGACGACGAGGCTGCCAAGTGCGATCAGCCTCATCATCATCAATTAGGGTCTCCGCCTCACTACTAGCCCCCTCGGCTGCGTGTGGGTCAGGAGACAGACCTGTCTCTAGACCGGCTACCGAGCCACTCTCCTCGCCAGTACTTCTTCGCCTGGCTGCCAAAGAGGCGGATGTCTCCCCCCGTTCCTGACCGCCCTCTGTTAGCTCTTCCTCACTGTACAGTGGGGCTGAGCCCACAGCATGCGATACTTCGCTTGGTGAGGGAACACCAAAGGACAGGGGCAGGTAGAGGACACGTGATTTCAGTGGGCTTGCTCCCGGGCCATGCCAACTAACGGTTGTGTCTGATGTACCCACCGACCGTTGGCTGTAGGTGTCAGAGGTGACCTGGGAAGAGGGAGATGACCGAGCCAACCAATCGATGACGGCAGGGTTGTCGGTGGAGACACGACCGCTGGATGACACCGGGAGCACTGGCCTCTGGCTGCGACTAGTGCTGCCTCGACCCCTTCCTCTGCTGCCACGTCTGCTCGCTCCTGAAACATTGCCTCCTCTGCCACTCCTCTGCGTGTTGTCTGACATACTCTTTAATTCAATGATTCTGTGTCCCTGAGTAACGATTCTGTGTCCGAGTAACAATTCTGTGTCTGTCCCTGAGTAACAATTCTGTGTCCCTCAGTAACAATTCTGTGTCCCTCAGTAACAATTCTGTGTCTGTCCCTGAGTAACAATTCTGTGTCCCTCAGTAACAATTCTGTGTCCATCAGTAACAATTCTGTGTCTGTCCCTGAGTAACAATTCTGTGTCCCTGAGTAACAGTTCTGTGTCCCTGAGTAACAATTCTGTGTCCCTGAGTAACAGTTCTGTGTCCCTGAGTAGCAGTTCTGTGTCCCTGAGTAACAATTCTGTGTCCCTGAGTAACAATTCTGTGTCCCTGAGTAACAATTATGTGTCCCTGAGTAACAATTCTGTGTCCCTGAGTAACAGTTCTGTGTCCCTCAGTAACAATTCTGTGTCCCTCAGTAACAATTCTGTGTCTGTCCCTGAGTAACAATTCTGTGTCCCTCAGTAACAATTCTGTGTCCCTCAGTAACAATTCTGTGTCTGTCCCTGAGTAACAATTCTGTGTCCATCAGTAACAATTCTGTGTCCATCAGTAACAATTCTGTGTCTGTCCCTGAGTAACAATTCTGTGTCCCTGAGTAACAGTTCTGTGTCCCTGAGTAACAGTTCTGTGTCCCTGAGTAACAATTCTGTGTCCCTGAGTAACAGTTCTGTGTCCCTGAGTAACAATTCTGTGTCCCTCAGTAACAATTCTGTGTCCCTCAGTAACAATTCTGTGTCTGCCCCTGAGTAACAATTCTGTGTCCCTCAGTAACAATTCTGTGTCCCTCAGTGACAATTCTGTGTCCCTCAGTAACAATTCTGTGTCTGTCCCTGAGTAACAATTCTGTGTCCCTGAGTAACAGTTCTGTGTCCCTGAGTAACAATTCTGTGTCCCTGAGTAACAGTTCTGTGTCCCTGAGTAACAATTCTGTGTCCCTCAGTAACAATTCTGTGTCCCTCAGTAACAATTCTGTGTCCCTCAGTAACAATTTTGTGTCTCTCAGTAACAATTCTGTGTCTGTCCCTGAGTAACAATTCTGTGTCCCTCAGTAACAATTCTGTGTCCCTCAGTAACAATTCTGTGTCTGTCCCTGAGTAACAATTCTGTGTCCCTGAGTAACAGTTCTGTGTCCCTGAGTAACAATTCTGTGTCCCTCAGTAACAATTCTGTGTCCCTCAGTAACAATTCTGTGTTTGTCCCTGAGTAACAATTCTGTGTCCCTCAGTAACAATTCTGTGTCCCTCAGTAACAATTCTGTGTCCCTCAGTAACAATTCTGTGTCCCTGAGTAAAAATTCTGTGTCCCTGAGTAACAGTTCTGTGTCCCTGAGTAACAGTTCTGTGTCCCTGAGTAACAATTCTGTGTCCCTGAGTAACAATTCTGTGTCCCTCAGTAACAATTCTGTGTCCCTGAGTAACAATTCTGTGTCCCTCAGTAACAATTCTGTGTCTGTCCCTGAGTAACAATTCTGTGTCCCTCAGTAACAATTCTGTGTCCCTCAGTAACAATTCTGTGTCTGTCCCTGAGTAACAATTCTGTGTCCCTGAGTAACAGTTCTGTGTCCCTGAGTAACAATTCTGTGTCCCTGAGTAACAATTCTGTGTCCCTGAGTAACAATTCTGTGTCCCTGAGTATCAATTCTGTGTCCCTCAGTAACAATTCTGTGTCCCTCAGTAACAATTCTGTGTCCCTCAGTAACAATTCTGTGTCTGTCCCTGAGTAACAATTCTGTGTCCCTCAGTAACAATTCTGTGTCCCTCAGTAACAATTCTGTGTCCCTCAGTAACAATTCTGTGTCTGTCCCTGAGTAACAGTTCTGTGTCCCTGAGTAACAATTCTGTGTCCCTGAGTAACAGTTCTGTGTCCCTGAGTAACAATTATGTGTCCCTGAGTAACAATTCTGTGTCCCTCAGTAACAATTCTGTGTCTGTCCCTGAGTAACAATTCTGTGTCCCTCAGTAACAATTCTGTGTCCCTGAGTAACAATTCTGTGTCCCTGAGTAACAATTCTGTGTCCCTGAGTAACAATTCTGTGTCCCTGAGTAACAGTTCTGTGTCCCTCAGTAACAATTCTGTGTCCCTCAGTAACAATTCTGTGTCTGTCCCTGAGTAACAATTCTGTGTCCCTCAGTAACAATTCTGTGTCCCTCAGTAACAATTCTGTGTCTGTCCCTGAGTAACAATTCTGTGTCCATCAGTAACAATTCTGTGTCCATCAGTAACAATTCTGTGTCTGTCCCTGAGTAACAATTCTGTGTCCCTGAGTAACAGTTCTGTGTCCCTGAGTAACAGTTCTGTGTCCCTGAGTAACAGTTCTGTGTCCCTGAGTAACAAATTCTGTGTCCCTGAGTAACAGTTCTGTGTCCCTGAGTAACAATTCTGTGTCCCTCAGTAACAATTCTGTGTCCCTCAGTAACAATTCTGTGTCCCTCAGTAACAATTCTGTGTCCCTCAGTAACAATTCTGTGTCCCTCAGTAACAATTCTGTGTCTGCCCCTGAGTAACAATTCTGTGTCCCTCAGTAACAATTCTGTGTCCCTCAGTGACAATTCTGTGTCCCTCAGTAACAATTCTGTGTCTGTCCCTGAGTAACAATTCTGTGTCCCTGAGTAACAGTTCTGTGTCCCTGAGTAACAATTCTGTGTCCCTGAGTAACAGTTCTGTGTCCCTGAGTAACAATTCTGTGTCCCTCAGTAACAATTCTGTGTCCCTCAGTAACAATTCTGTGTCCCTCAGTAACAATTCTGTGTCCCTCAGTAACAATTCTGTGTCTGTCCCTGAGTAACAATTCTGTGTCCCTCAGTAACAATTCTGTGTCCCTCAGTAACAATTCTGTGTTTGTCCCTGAGTAACAATTCTGTGTCCCTCAGTAACAATTCTGTGTCCCTCAGTAACAATTCTGTGTCCCTCAGTAACAATTCTGTGTCCCTCAGTAACAATTCTGTGTCTGTCCCTGAGTAAAAATTCTGTGTCCCTGAGTAACAGTTCTGTGTCCCTGAGTAACAGTTCTGTGTCCCTGAGTAACAATTCTGTGTCCCTGAGTAACAATTCTGTGTCCCTCAGTAACAATTCTGTGTCCCTGAGTAACAATTCTGTGTCCCTCAGTAACAATTCTGTGTCTGTCCCTGAGTAACAATTCTGTGTCCCTCAGTAACAATTCTGTGTCCCTCAGTAACAATTCTGTGTCTGTCCCTGAGTAACAATTCTGTGTCCCTGAGTAACAATTCTGTGTCCCTGAGTAACAATTCTGTGTCCCTCAGTAACAATTCTGTGTCCCTCAGTAACAATTCTGTGTCCCTCAGTAACAATTCTGTGTCCCTCAGTAACAATTCTGTGTCTGTCCCTGAGTAACAATTCTGTGTCCCTCAGTAACAATTCTGTGTCCCTCAGTAACAATTCTGTGTCTGTCCCTGAGTAACAATTCTGTGTCCCTCAGTAACAATTCTGTGTCCCTCAGTAACAATTCTGTGTCCCTCAGTAACAATTCTGTGTCCCTCAGTAACAATTCTGTGTCTGTCCCTGAGTAACAATTCTGTGTCCCTCAGTAACAATTCTGTGTCCCTCAGTAACAATTCTGTGTCTGTCCCTCAGTAACAATTTTGTGTCCCTGAGTAACAGTTCTGTGTCCCTGAGTAACAATTCTGTGTCCCTGAGTAACAGTTCTGTGTCCCTGAGTAACAATTCTGTGTCCCTGAGTAACAATTCTGTGTCCCTCAGTAACAATTCTGTGTCCCTCAGTAACAATTCTGTGTCCCTCAGTAACAATTCTGTGTCCCTCAGTAACAATTCTGTGTCTGCCCCTGAGTAACAATTCTGTGTCCCTCAGTAACAATTCTGTGTCCCTCAGTAACAATTCTGTGTCCCTCAGTAACAATTCTGTGTCCCTCAGTAACAATTCTGTGTCCCTCAGTAACAATTCTGTGTCTGTCCCTGAGTAACAATTCTGTGTCCCTGAGTAACAGTTCTGTGTCCCTGAGTAACAATTCTGTGTCCCTGAGTAACGATTCTGTGTCCCTGAGTAACAATTCTGTGTCCCTCAGTAACAATTCTGTGTCCCTCAGTAACAATTCTGTGTCTGTCCCTGAGTAACAATTCTGTGTCCCTGAGTAACAGTTCTGTGTCCCTGAGTAACAATTCTGTGTCCCTGAGTAACAGTTCTGTGTCCCTGAGTAACAATTCTGTGTCCCTCAGTAACAATTCTGTGTCCCTCAGTAACAATTCTGTGTCCCTCAGTAACAATTCTGTGTCCCTCAGTAACAATTCTGTGTCTGTCCCTGAGTAACAATTCTGTGTCCCTCAGTAACAATTCTGTGTCCATCAGTAACAATTCTGTGTCTGTCCCTGAGTAACAATTCTGTGTCCCTGAGTAACAGTTCTGTGTCCCTGAGTAACAATTCTGTGTCCCTGAGTAACAGTTCTGTGTCCCTGAGTAACAATTCTGTGTCCCTGAGTAACAATTCTGTGTCCCTGAGTAACAGTTCTGTGTCCCTGAGTAACAATTCTGTGTCCCTGAGTAACAGTTCTGTGTCCCTGAGTAACAATTCTGTGTCCCTCAGTAACAATTCTGTGTCCCTCAGTAACAATTCTGTGTCCCTCAGTAACAATTCTGTGTCCCTCAGTAACAATTCTGTGTCTGTCCCTGAGTAACAATTCTGTGTCCCTCAGTAACAATTCTGTGTCCCTCAGTAACAATTCTGTGTTTGTCCCTGAGTAACAATTCTGTGTCCCTCAGTAACAATTCTGTGTCCCTCAGTAACAATTCTGTGTCCCTCAGTAACAATTCTGTGTCCCTCAGTAACAATTCTGTGTCTGTCCCTGAGTAAAAATTCTGTGTCCCTGAGTAACAGTTCTGTGTCCCTGAGTAACAGTTCTGTGTCCCTGAGTAACAATTCTGTGTCCCTGAGTAACAATTCTGTGTCCCTCAGTAACAATTCTGTGTCCCTGAGTAACAATTCTGTGTCCCTCAGTAACAATTCTGTGTCTGTCCCTGAGTAACAATTCTGTGTCCCTCAGTAACAATTCTGTGTCCCTCAGTAACAATTCTGTGTCTGTCCCTGAGTAACAATTCTGTGTCCCTGAGTAACAATTCTGTGTCCCTGAGTAACAATTCTGTGTCCCTCAGTAACAATTCTGTGTCCCTCAGTAACAATTCTGTGTCCCTCAGTAACAATTCTGTGTCCCTCAGTAACAATTCTGTGTCTGTCCCTGAGTAACAATTCTGTGTCCCTCAGTAACAATTCTGTGTCCCTCAGTAACAATTCTGTGTCTGTCCCTGAGTAACAATTCTGTGTCCCTCAGTAACAATTCTGTGTCCCTCAGTAACAATTCTGTGTCCCTCAGTAACAATTCTGTGTCCCTCAGTAACAATTCTGTGTCTGTCCCTGAGTAACAATTCTGTGTCCCTCAGTAACAATTCTGTGTCCCTCAGTAACAATTCTGTGTCTGTCCCTCAGTAACAATTTTGTGTCCCTGAGTAACAGTTCTGTGTCCCTGAGTAACAATTCTGTGTCCCTGAGTAACAGTTCTGTGTCCCTGAGTAACAATTCTGTGTCCCTGAGTAACAATTCTGTGTCCCTCAGTAACAATTCTGTGTCCCTCAGTAACAATTCTGTGTCCCTCAGTAACAATTCTGTGTCCCTCAGTAACAATTCTGTGTCCCTCAGTAACAATTCTGTGTCCCTCAGTAACAATTCTGTGTCTGTCCCTGAGTAACAATTCTGTGTCCCTGAGTAACAGTTCTGTGTCCCTGAGTAACGATTCTGTGTCCCTGAGTAACGATTCTGTGTCCCTGAGTAACAATTCTGTGTCCCTCAGTAACAATTCTGTGTCCCTCAGTAACAATTCTGTGTCTGTCCCTGAGTAACAATTCTGTGTCCCTGAGTAACAGTTCTGTGTCCCTGAGTAACAATTCTGTGTCCCTGAGTAACAGTTCTGTGTCCCTGAGTAACAATTCTGTGTCCCTCAGTAACAATTCTGTGTCCCTCAGTAACAATTCTGTGTCCCTCAGTAACAATTCTGTGTCCCTCAGTAACAATTCTGTGTCTGTCCCTGAGTAACAATTCTGTGTCCCTCAGTAACAATTCTGTGTCCCTCAGTAACAATTCTGTGTCTGTCCCTGAGTAACAATTCTGTGTCCCTGAGTAACAGTTCTGTGTCCCTGAGTAACAATTCTGTGTCCCTGAGTAACAGTTCTGTGTCCCTGAGTAACAATTCTGTGTCCCTGAGTAACAATTCTGTGTCCCTGAGTAACAATTCTGTGTCCCTCAGTAACAATTCTGTGTCCCTCAGTAACAATTCTGTGTCCCTCAGTAACAATTCTGTGTCTGTCCCTGAGTAACAATTCTGTGTCCCTCAGTAACAATTCTGTGTCCCTCAGTAACAATTCTGTTTCCCTCAGTAACAATTCTGTGTCTGTCCCTGAGTAACAATTCTGTGTCCCTGAGTAACAGTTCTGTGTCCCTGAGTAACAATTCTGTGTCCCTGAGTAACAGTTCTGTGTCCCTGAGTAACAATTCTGTGTCCCTGAGTAACAATTCTGTGTCCCTCAGTAACAATTCTTTGTCCCTCAGTAACAATTCTGTGTCTGTCCCTGAGTAACAATTCTGTGTCCCTGAGTAACAATTCTGTGTCCCTGAGTAACAATTCTGTGTCCCTGAGTAACGATTCTGTGGCCCTAAAGTCTCTTTGGCCCTAACTCTGTCCCTAATACAGAGAGGTCTGTCTCTCTTGAATGACCGGAGGCTAATGGAGAATTCTAAGATGGCCGCAATTTATAGCTTGACCATTACACAGTGCTGGCTGGCTGGCTGCTGATTGGCTAATGCGATCACATGTCATGAATGAATGCATTATGGGTCAGCGCGCCTTGTCTGCGCGCCTTCCCAGAGATCCCCGCTCCGTCGCCACACATGTCGCCGCCATTTTTGGAAAATTTCGATCCGCGATTCCTAATCTTCGAAACGAATTCCACTTCGCCAAGTTCGATTCGCTCATCTCTATTAATGACATCCGGGAATACCACACAATTTGATATTTTTTTTTGCCTATGGCTATTTTCCAAATCATCATATTGAAGGCGCAGGTGGGTTAGAGCAGCCTTCTGTTGTCTAGTGAGGCTTTTTAAAGCATGTAGCATATGCATAACAGAATATCTGTCAGTAGAAAGGATATTTACACTAGTTTCAAGCTCCTGTACCATCTGTACCGTCTCTTTAGTAATGTCCTGGCGGACGGATGATTCAATCCTTGTAGCAATGGCTTCTATGTCCTGCCATGTTGGAAGAGAGAACAGGACAGCCGACATCTCAGCCAGTGACAAAACATCATGGAAGGCTGAAAGGGCTCCAGGCTTTGCACTCAGCTGAAAGGCTAAATGGCAGGCGTCCCATCCCTTAACACTGCAGGCAGTTCAGAGAAAGTAAAACTCAGTGAAGAAGGAGCTCTGATAGATGTGGCGGGGCAAGGAGGAGAGCCGCCTACCTGTTGTCTGTCCAATGGAGGAGCCGCACCATCCCTCGTAGTGGTTCCCAGCACCATCTTGTCTCGGGAGGCTGAGCGGGTACGCGGCGTTGCAGGGTAAAATAAGTGTTGAATGTCCATGGAGGGCACCACACTATGTTCCCCCTGCTTCTGCCCATGTTTTGGCATAGATCGGTCGGGTGGTGGAGAGATGAGGCGGGTGGTGGTGGAGAGATGAAGGTGTGGACATGAATAGGGATATCCTCCTGCGCTTATATGGATGGTGAGAACTAGATAGCTGCTACCACTCAACTTAAACCAATAAGTGTAACATATATATGAAAAATTAGTGAAGCGCTATGTATAAATAAAAAATCAAATACTAGGTATAAAGAATATACTGTGTGCAAGTCACTGAAGTGCAAAACCGTGCTGACACATTCAAATAGTGCTCTGTGATAAATAATGCAAAAAATCATATATAACAAAATGATTAACCCCTAGGTAAAAGCCACTGTGGTTAATAAGTGATATAAATAGTGATCCTTAAAAGAGGGAAAATAACATATCGTGTTACTATTCCAGATAAAGTGTATAAATAGATACTAAAAAACACACAATAAATAATGTAAAAAGTCCATAAACAACTAAACATCTGTGATATTCCGAAAAAAATTTAGTCCATGCAAGTGATACAGTGCCAAGATGATCTTCACTCTGGTGTAAAAAAAATCCTCAAACGGCAGCAATGCCTGCTCACCTCCACACACTGACCCGTACAGGGCCCAAAAGCTATTAGTCACCCCAATAACGAATCCTCTTAGATGTGTTTCCTCATCAATGGGACAGTAAGATGAGACTTAGACTCCTCTCAAACGCACCTTATCCACTCCACCTCCACTCAAGGCCATGTAAGTGAGACACAAAGCAAAGATCAGAATCTTTCCTCTGTCTATGAATCTGGTTGGCTTTATACCTCCTATCCAGTTTGCTAAGATCTCTTTTAATTTTGTTCCTAAGTACTTTTGCAGAGACACGTCCGTTATTGTCATCTTGCGCTCCCCGTCCGCGGTGTCTACCAATTTTCTGTGCCTTATTCTGCTGTTTGAAGGCCCCCGGTCTGTGAGCTGCTTGCTTCTCCCCCAGCCCTGACCTCACCGACCAGTGATAGATGTAAGGTAGAGCGGGGAATGTGGGGGCAAACGGGGCCCCAGACATAGGAGTAAATACAACGTTGTAGGAGGTAATCTGTAGGTACTGGGATAGGAAGAACTCTGAATAGATATAGAATTTTGGTAAGTATAGATATCTTCACAAATGAAATCCTGCCCAGCCAGGCCAGAGGTAGAGAGGACCATTTGGCCATGAGGGCAGTGAGATGCGTCAGCATAGGCGTATAGTTAGCCGAATAGAGATCCAAGAGGTTAGAGGTAAGCTTTATGCCAAGAAAAGGGATGGAAAACTGTGACCAGGAAAATTGGAGGATCTGCTTCAGGTGGGCCTGATCCTGTGGGGGAAGGGATATGTTGAGTACTACCAATTTCTGGGGGTTAATCTGGAGGCCAGAGATGGAGCTGAACCCCTCAAGAAGCCAGAGGAGAGAAAGGGAGGAGGTCAAGGGAGAGGTGAGAAATAGTAGAACGTCGTCAGTGAAGAGGCATAATTTGTGATGGCAACCATCTATCTCGGGTCCACAGACATCTGAGTTAGCTCTGATCAGAAGGGCTATAGTTTCTATGGCTAGGGTGAAGAGTAGGGGAGATAGAGGGCAGCCTTGTCGGGTTCCGCCGGAGAATGGGAACTGGGCTGATCTATGTCCCAAGTACCGGATTCTAGCTGACGGTTCATGTTATAGAGAGAAGATCCAAGATAGAAAGTGGGGGCAGAAGCCCCATCGGTGCAGTATATGGTCAAGGTATGGCCACGAGACTGTATCAAAGCTTTTCTGATGTCTAAGGACAGGAAGCAGGTGGGGATGTTGCGGACTTTGGTTTGGTGCATAATAAGCAACAATAGTACATTCTGCATTTTGTAGTAGCCCTGTTAGCAAGAGATAGCGCCCTTCAGGGTCTTTTATCTCATTGTGTAGTGTAAAGGGGTTTGTACGGTGGAAGGCAATAAGTACGCCTCTACGTTTGGTTGCAGCAGAGGTGGTGTAAACTTGTGGGTAGCGAGGGCCAAAGAATTTGGGCGTAGAAGTGGGAGTGAAATGTGTCTCTTGTAGACATACTATGTGAGCTTTGTATGACGCAAATGAGTGAAAGGCTTTACTGCGTTTCTGTGGTATATTAAGGCCCTGAACGTTCAGAGTGAGTGAGAATGTTCAGGGAACTCATGGGAGGAGTGAATGGAACAATAGATAGTTATAAGTCTTTGATCAAGTGGGGTCCAGAAGTCTCGAGAAGAGGGTAGTTTAGGTGGTAGAGGTGAAGGAGAGGGGTTGAGGGGTCATACGGGGAGGAGGGAAAAAAGTAGGTTTAGGATGTGGTGTCAGAGGGAGGGTAGGTAGGGCCATTTTGACCCAGTATGTGATCCCTGAGGTACCCCAGTGGTGGGGTGGCTCAGGGAGCATGAGTAGCCCAAGCAGTATTAAAACTGCAATACCACTGGGGCTAGAGGCGAGTACGCAGTTGCGCGTGCCGCGGGGACGGCAGCATAAAAACAAGTATACAGCAATAGGATCCTGCAAGTAAGGCAGGGAATTAAGTAACCAGAGAGGCTAGGAGACCTCAGTTCCGGGCGACACGTGCCGACAATGTAGTCCGACATGGACTTTGTGTTGTGTTTGATGCGCGTGTGGCCGGGAATGGGGTTCCCAGGTAGATATAAACATACAGGTGTTGACATGGAGTACAAAACAAGTTGTTGAATCATAAATAACCTTTCCAAAAAGAGGAGAGGGAAAAAATAAACAAGTGAATTGCTAACCGATGGGGAAAAAAAAAGAATTTCCCAAAAAAAGAGCCACAAGGTCTAGTGCAAGGATACAAAATATCTTCAGCTGGGTGGAGAACAGAAGGCAGTGGAGGGTATTTGGCCAGTGAGTTGTCATGGTTCGGTGGTGTTCAGGCGTTGGGGCCTATACAGGTAGGCGGGCTTCAATCTATAGAGTCCTGGAGGGTCGGAGCAGGTGAAGAGAAGCGACCTCTTTTTTGGGCATTGAGTTGGCCCATGGCAGGATGTGGAGGATGTGGCTTTTGCGGGGAGCAGCAGGACACTGATCGTTGGCAGGAACCATTGGATGGGGTCGTTGGTGACTGAAGTTGGAGATTTTGCAGCATGTCCAATAGATCCTCGGGGATCTTGCAGGTGTAGTCTCGCGCTTGGAAATGGAAGCGTACTGCGAATGGAAAGCTCCATTTGTACGGTATGCCGTGTTGTTGGAGGGTTTGCAAGTGGGGTTTCATAGCTCTGCATTTAGCTATGGTTGAAGGGAATAACTCCTGGAACAGCAGGTATGGGTGACCCTGGAATATTGGGGATCCTGCATTGCGGGCTGCCTGTAGGAGCCGTTCTTTGGAAGAAGTGGAGCTTGGCTATAATGTCACGCGGTGGGCCGTCAGAGCGTCATGGTGCTAGCGCTCTATGGAGTCTTTCCATTTCTAGGCGTTTTATTGGAATGGCGGGGGTAAGTTCTTGAAATAGGCCTTTGACGGTAGATTGGACATCTGTAATCGTTTCCGGGAGGCCACAAATCCACACATTTGAGCGGCGAGCTCGATTTTCAAAGTCCTCATCGCGCAAGATGTCGAGGTCATTTGTATCTGACAAGAGGCGTCAAGGTCGTCAACCCCTTGTTCCAGGTCAGCGGTGCGTTGCCCCAATTTGCGAATTTCCTTAGCTTGTCAGTGATGTGGTCAGAAGTTTGTTTCAGGGCTTTATGTATCATTTTCTCAAAATGTATGAGAAGGTCAGGTGATCAGAGGTCAGAGGTGGGAGCATGTATGGGGGTCCCCAGTTCTGTGTCTGACTCACCATCCAACATGCAGGAGGGACTGGGATGAGCTGGCTGCAGGGCTGCATAGGAATGAGCCTGTTGCTTGCTGCCATGTGTAGCTGTGGCGGCCATCTTGGTTGAGGCTCGGGCCAGGGCCTCTTTGATCGGTTTGTTTGGCGGCCGAGCCTGGTGTCGGGACGCTCCCCTGACCATGCTGGCCAGTGCCAGAGGGGTTGCCATGGCAACCGAGGCCGCTTAGTATACTGCACAGGCCGGGATCCGTGTACAGGCGGCTGCCGTCCCTGGAGCGAGACGGAGCTTCAGGGAGACATGTCCGTCCCGCTGGCCACACATGCGCACTCCATATATGTATTAATTTTTATTATATATTTGCGCTGTTTTGATGTTTTATATATTTTTTGGTGTTTACACTAATGAGCAACAGCATTTATTTATTTATCATATAATTTCACGGTTTTGGCGCTAGTGATTTTTGTATAAACAAAACAATCATTGTTTCTTTTGAAATTGCAGATTTTGAAATTGAGTTTGATTTTTTTTATAGTTGAACTGGATGGACTTTTGTCTTTCTTCAGCCAGACTATGTAACTAAAATTGCTTATTGATTTTAAAATTATTTTTTATTTTATCGACTACTTTCAAATTCTGGTATAATTAATTTTCCATTAAGATGCCATGCAGAGAGTGGTGATTGTCAGGGCTGTGTTGACCAGCCTGAACAAACCCTAAAGCACATGTTCCTCTCTCTACAGAGTGACCTCCTCAATAAACTCTGCTCCTCCATCTCTAATCGAGAGAGATTAATTTCAGAACACACTACAGCATACAACAAGATAGCTGATGTCCATGATCACTATGCTGAGGAAATTTGATTCTTACAGGCTACAGTGGTGGATTTAGAAGATCAATCAAGAGAAATAACATCAAATTTAGGGGTATACAAGAAACCATTAAACCTCCAGATCTGATCTCCTACATTCAACAACAGTTCCTCGAGCTTCTTCTGCAATTGCACCAGGCTGATTTCACTATAGATCATGCTGACAGATTTGCCTAATTGTCTATAAACCTAATCACCTACTTACATCAGTTCCACAAGATGTGTTAATGCACATCCACTTTTTTCAAGTCTAGGAACATATTATAGCAGTAGCCCGATCCTCCCCTTTACTGCTGGATCCTTACTCCTCAGTAACTCTCTACACAGATATCTCTGCCGCCACAGCCCGAAAGCGTAGAGAATTCTCTCAAGTCACCACAGTCTTTCGAGAGCATAATGTTGCCTATAAATGGGGTTTCCCTACCAAACTGGTAGTGACTTTCCAAAATAAATCAACCAACATCTTCACCCCTAAGGAAGGAATCAAGAGTTTGTTAAACTGGGGCCTCCTCGACTCCACCTAACCCTCCACTGCAATGCTCTCCTACACACAACCAAGACCATAAGAGCTCCAACTCTGCGCCCATGCACTCATAACCTATTAAAGGCTTTGTCATGGCACACCCCCCTAGGTGCCTGGGTGGTTTTTCCTCAACATCATGAGTGTTCAAAGTAAGCTTCACTCTGAGAGTGCGTATCATGCCCCCCCTCCCCATCCCCCCGAGAAGAGGTTTAATAGTATGTGGTGATTTTAACCAAATAGTCTCTGGACTCTTCCAATCCCACTCGCAAATGCTCTACTGCTCTCTCCTTCCTTCTATATTTAGTAGACCTATATGACCCATAGTGATGTCTTCATGACACCGAGAGGGACTACACCTTCTATTCATGCACATAAAAAGTCTATTCTCAAATAGATATGTTTCTGGTAGACAAATGTACACTCCAATAAGTTCAAGAAGCCAAAATCAGTATCATCACATAGTCTGATCATGTCCCCCATCTCTCTAAAATTGTTCCTTAGCCATCATTATAAAAAAAGAACAATTTGGTGGCTCAATACCTCTCTTATTTCCCAACTTTACTACCAGAAACATGTCAAAATCAAGATTGAGAAATATTTTATAACTCTGTGATCAATCCTATTGTTGTGTGGAATGCTCATAAAGCATATATTAGAGGTGTCCTTATTCAACAAGGAGCCCACAAGAAAAAACAATGCAATGCCACTACTGATAACCTGTTGGAACGCATTCGCACTCTTTAACATGCCAATAAAACCCAACTTTCTCTCCAACTTGATTCAGAATTATGCCAAACCAGGGAAACCATCAATGCATTGTCCCATCTCATTCTTCGGAAGACATTAGCCAGTTCTTAGACCACCTGCATTTATCATCCATTTCTCCAGACTAACTACAACCTCTCTTTGTCCCTTTCTTGCCATCTTAAGTTGAGAAAGCTATCTCTTCCCTTCCTCTGCACAAAGCCCCTTTCTCCGATGGATTCAGTAATGATTACTATAAACAATTTATCACACTTCTCCCTTTACATCTTTGCGACCCATTTAATCATATTTTATCCACTGGCTCTATTCCTCTGGAATCGCTAGAAGCCACTATCATGACTATTCTCAAACTGGGTAAACCGCTCGACAACCCTGCCAGCTATAGACCTATCTCTTTCCTGAATACTGATACCAAACATTATGCTAAATTGCTAGCCCTGCAACTTTCAAGCATTATCCCTCAATTGGTTTACATGGACCATATGGGATTTGTAGCTGTCAGGCAAGCATCAGACGGTACACACTGACTTCCTGGAAAGGGTGGAGTACAAAAAGCTATACAAGATCTTTGACACGTCCAAGCCTCCTAAAGCAGGGTGCATCACCCTATCCATGATGTATCTTCTACCACGTGTCCTATATGTCTTCTGTACTATGTCTCTCCCCTTTCTACAGCCTCACCTTCACAAGATACAAGCCATCTCCACTAAAGACTTTTTCAAATACCTCAGGCTTCGCTTGGCCCTCTTCCTCATGTCATGGTCAGAAAATCCCATTTTCTTGCACCTCATTAAATTCTACATATACTCCCCAACAATGGCTTCCGTCTTTCTAACTACCCTTGGTCTACCTAGGCCTCTTAGTGCATAATCCAATGGGAATCTGTCCAGAAAATATTCTACAACTGGTACCTTACCCCTTTGAAACTTGCATGGATCTAAGCCAACACCCCTGACACCTGCTGGATAAACTGTGGACTTCCTGGGACTACTTAACACAGTTGATAATTCCTTTATCTGGAATTGGAAGCACCCCGGACTCCATGCTGTTTACCTCTATATCTGCTGGTGGTATGGGGGCACAAAATATCCCAGGGTACTACAAAGCAACCATCTTAGACCAAGCTAAGGCCTGATGGAACTTCTGCAACATCATGGAACACACTCCTGCCTTAGCTCTATCAACATGATTATTAAACTGTGGCAAGCAATCTACCAACACACTACTGGTATTCCTTCTCGTCTTCTCCCTTCTATCCCTCTAAATGCGCCACACACCATCATCCCAGATAAATCACTGTCGTAATGGCACACTGCTGGCCTTACTACTATTGGAGATCTGCTTCAAGGCTCGCTACTACTCTCCTTCCAACACCTACAAGCTAAGTACAATATCTCCTCTAAAGACTTTTTAAAATACCTCAGGCTTCGCTTGGCCCTCTTCATCATGTCATGGTCAGAAAATCCCATTTTCTTGCACTTCATTAAATTCTTCATACACTCCCCAACAATGTCTTCTGTCTTTCTAACTACCCTTGGTCTACCTAGGCCTCTTAGTGCATAATCCAATGGGAATCTGTCCAGAAAATATTTTACAACTGGTACCTTACCACTTTGAGACATGCATGGATCTAAGCCAACACCCCTAACACCTGCTGGATAAACTGTGGACTTCCTGGGACTACTTTACACATTTGGTGGAGCTGTCTGGGACTCACTATCTTCTGGTCCTCCCCTACCAATTTTCTCTCTTCTCTTCTATCAGCCCCTGTTCATTCTCCGCAGTTGGTTCTATTGGGTCTAGATATTGACTGCTGGCCTAACACTTCCAGCAGTATAATATCCCATGTCTTTATTGCTTCACACTTGGCTTTTGCCAGAAAATATAAATCTCCCCTTCCTCCTTCTATTTCAGAGGTGATGTCCATTCTAAACAGCCACTGTAAGGGATTGTGATAGACAATCCCTATTTTGTCAGATAATCAGTAAAATGACGATTTTATAGTTTTGCTTTTCTCTGCCTCTTGCTCGTTAAATTCCTTGCTCTTTTAACCTCCCTAGCGGTATGATTATTTCAGATTTTTGGTGCTGAAAGCGGTACCATTATTTTGCATGGAAATATGTAGTTTTTTTATTGTAGGCTGTAATATTTAGGAATAACTCACTGAAATCTGTCCGAACAAGAGTCTATTAAACATCACCGGTATGATAAAATTTGAAACACAAAATCATGAAATTATAATTTAATAAATAATCATAAAAAATAATAATATAATAATAATATATTTAATGCAATAATATAATCAAACCAAAAACACTGAAATTTGAAATATAGCGCTAAGTTCGCACATCGCTGAGTTAAGTCGCAAAATTGTTTTCAGTGTCTGATGACGAATTTCTCCACGAATCATTATCACTCAATTCTGCAAGTGGTTCTGATTTACTATCACTGTTCTCTAGCTGATCTAAACCCGCTTTTGACCTAAAGGGACACTTTTTGAACGCCATGGACTTTTCTAAGTTTTCAGGCAGAAAGAACAGTCAAAATGCAGACAGGGGACAGGACAGGACAGGACAGAGCACTAGGGACAAAATGTATGTGAAATGGGTTGAAACAGCAATGTTTTACTATGTAAAATCGTTTTGAAAAAAATTAAATTTTTTTTAAATTTTCAAATTTACCGCCGCCGGCGTCACAGGGACCAGAACACAGGAGCCGGATGCCGGCATCAGCCAGAGGAGATGGCCGGGGATGCTGCAGGGGACACATCGCGGGAGCGAAGGACAAGGTAAGCTCTGCAGGGACTCCCTATGCAGTGCCGCATGGTAAGCCCGAGTGTAGCTCGGGGTTACCGCTTTTGGTACAGACATTTTACCCCGAGCTACACTCGGGAATACCGTTAGGGAGGTTAAGTAAACAATCAGATATAGGTTAGCAGAACAATGATAATTAAGATGATAATTAAGATGGCGCCTTCATCCGGAGTCTCGCCCAACATGACTCGTTAGAAGAAACAGCACCTTTCAACGTAAACAACCCCCAAATAAGGGAATGAGCCTTATCGGTGACAATGATTGGAAGATATCAACACGGATGAAAGAATATACAGGAAACTTAAGGGACTTTTCACCCAATCATCACATATGCTTCGCTCACTTCATGAGACTTAAAAAAGCTATGTTTAGTTCCTTAATAAAGTAGAAATTAGGAAGTTGGGAAACTGCACACTGTGTCAGTGTCTTACTTCTGCGTGCACGTATTTCTATCTTAATTAGGCACACTGGTTGATCACGGTAGGTGGCCTGTAAGTGACCACATCCAAATTAATGTCCAAGACACACTGCTTAAAGGAACATACAGTATGTATGCCAGATTCCACCTTAAAGCCCTTGCATTTAATAACTGGCTCACACACCCTAAATGTATAATGTTAACCTATCTCACCAACTCTTTAGTTTAACCGTTCAGTCCTCCTGTCAGCACCCATTATGATCACCCGCACATATATTCTCTTGCATGATATTGTACGTCAACCTTACAAGTGACACTTTGTTTTAAGATTTGATGAATTTCCAGTAGTCTCTCTCATGAGTCTTGGATAGTTTATGTCAATTTACATTCTGCTCGCTCTAATTGAATATTTCTCCATATGGTATTCTTATACCTTACTCATGAAAAGCATGCCTGTATCCTCTTTTCTCTTTTTTTGGTGTAATACTGAAAATTGTCAATACATTTCTTGATTTAAAAAAAAAAAAAAGTGATAAAGCAGCTCTACAGCCACCTGATCACTTCTATAGAGCATTGAAGGGGGCCCCCTCCTTCCGTAGCTGTTCCTGGCCTCTCCAGTGTGCAGCTGGCTGAGCACAGAAGAAAGAAAAGTACATTCTTACCCTTCCCTCCTCTGTGATAAAACCAGAAGGATTTTGTTGGTTTTTGTTGTTTACAAGCCGTTATTGGCTTGTAAAGATTCTGATCAAACCTAACTGGGTTTGATCAGATGCTTTTGATTTCAAAGATGAGATTTGGAGTATAATAGACCCCAAATCTCTCACTAAAGAGGACCTGTCACTGCCCATGCTATCAGAAGGGCCATACAGCCAGAAAAGAGTCACCTTATTGCAGACACTCTGCAGTAAGTTAAGCCAAAGCTCCTTGCTGATTGAATAGCTCTACCTCTGTCTAAGCAGGTGGGTATGTCAGACCACTGCAGAGAGAACACTGCTTTTATACAGAAAGAAAAAGTCTCACTCTGCAGGAGATAGGATCTTCTACTTTTAATAAACAGTTGCAACGCGGTTGAGAGGCGTTTGCGGAGCGTTAATACCATTTAACGTCATTATAGGCATTTGTGGTGCAGTTATAACGCTTGGCAAACTCCTATCAAATGCCTCAAAACCACGCATAGGGCGTTTTTAACACTCCTCAAATGCTCCCCAAACACCCTATGCGTGGTTTTGAGGCAATTGATAGGCGTTTGCCAAGCGTTAAAACTGCACCACAAACGTCTATAATGAAGTTAAATGGTATTAACGCTCCACAAACGCCTCGCAATCGCACCGCAAACGCCAGCCAGGCTTTTGAAGAACGGCATTTTAGACTTGAGTGGGAGGCTTCAACTCCTCCTGACTGGACATGAGGTGCCAGTTTTGCCATGGCGCAATGCTAACGCTTCAGTGTAAACAGCACTGTGGGCAGCCATGTGCAGAATTTTCATAGGCATTTGAGAAGCATTAAAAAAGCTTAAAAAACACTTGTCTGATGCCTGCTGACAAAGCTAGTGTGAACGTAGCCTTAGAAATAAAGTCAAGTGTAAAGGAGCCCTTAAACCTCTCTCCTTATACAATTTGACCTCCCCCACCCCCCGTCATCACCTGTTCCATCTGCAAATCTATGTATCCCCGCCCCACTCTTTTTATTTAACTATTTATTTACTGATCAAGTTAATGTGTCTCATTTCCTATCACCTCCAGCTCAGATCTCACATTATTATTAGATTCCTGAATGTATCTCACCACTAGTCTGACTTAATTTACATCTCCTGGTCAGTCCATTTCCCTTACTTATAATAACCTTTAGGGCCAGTTCACGCTATATGTGTTTCAGTTGCTTTTTCTGCATCCAAAATGCACAGAAAGAAGGTTATATGGTTGTCAATGTCATAGTTCACATCAGCGCTTGCATTTCCAGTGCGTTGTAGGTGCTGCCAAAAAAGTCGAACAGGCTGCATTGTTTATGCATAGAACTGTACTGGAACACGGTAAAATGTCCTTGAATGCACTAAAACACACGTCCCTAATTAAATTGAAGAAAAAGAGAGGGGGAAAAATTAACTGGAATGCATAAAAAAATGCACTGGAACACATAAAAACGCATCCAAAATGCAATGGAACATGCTAAACATGCATCAAAAAAGTGCATGCAAAAATGCATCTGGAACACATCTAGACTGTGTTTCTATAGTGTGAACTGGCCCTTAAGACTTGTTCACACCATTTGTGGTGCAGAAACGCATGCAAGAACATGCATTTTCCTGCACAGCAAAGAAATGCAATGCCCTCTGCAGAGGTGTGCAGGTACCATGATGAAAACTTAATTGCACCTCCACACATCTAATAAACAGATGCATTCACAGCCGTAAAAACGCATGGCACCACACTACTGTGTGGTTAGGTGATACACACTTTTAAAATAATATGCCTGCAGTATTTTTGCATGTTCCCACATGTTAGGCAGCCCATTGAAATTAATGAGCTGGGGAAAAAAGTAAAAAAATGCCGCAATCACACAGGTTCTCTGGCCTGTACAGCATGAATGAGTGGGTTGTTTATGTGGCTGGAGACACCTGTTACACTATGGGGACACAGCAGCTGTATGAACACAGGTTTTAATCTGACAGGTGTACAGGTGTGGGGAAGTGGCCCTGAATGCTCACTGTACATTCACATGTACAGGGCTGTACACCTGCACTCATATGCTTGTCAAAATAGGACCTGCAGCATTTCCATAGTGTAACATAGGTTGCCTGCAAACGGCGACAGCCACAAAAACAAACCACTGATTCACACTCTACAGGCCACAGCACCCATGTGAATAAGCCCCAAGACCTCAATTACACACACAGCTTTATTTATGAACTTAGTACAGTTTTATCATTTAGATTTCACAGGAATATGGTTTGGATTATGTCCATTAATAATGTTTTAATGTATTTTTACAATAAATATAATTTGGATATTTTCTCTGGAGGTGGGAGGCTGTCAGGTATGCTGGATGGGGCCCCATGATATCTAACAGTGGCCCTGGGTGTATGCTTGTGTCTGTGCCACCTGTATAATTAGGAAGAACCTTGAACCTCTGCAATGTACCTCAATGGATCTAGGAATCGGACATGTTTTCAACTGAAAATACAATTATTAGTAATGTTTCCCCTGAAAATGAGGATCAGCTCCTTGGTCGAGAACAGAGATCTCGCCATGTCCAGATGTGGTCTAGAATTCCACAAAAGAACAATTCACAAAGCCAAAAAATAGATTTGCAAATTACCACTAAACTCTCCTAACTGCAATCGAAACCACTAACACTCCCCACTACCACTTCCTGGTGTGCACAAACGTCCTTCCGCCAACGTCATGACATATTTCCGATATGACAGTGCAGAGATAATAAACACACTTTAGAAGGAATAAAATGCAAAACATTTACAGCCCACATCAAAACACAGCCTGACTGGGGTCTGGGGCAATTCAGCACAATATCTCTTCCTCCCCCCAAACCACCACAAGCACATACTTGCTGAACATAACCTGGCCTATTAACAGGCAATCACCCACTACTGCAAGTCATTATATAACATAGGTTGCAATTGGAGCACACCAAACAAGGCCCCACCCCCAATGAAGGCCACACCCACCACTTTCATTCATTGGTCAATTAAAGTGTTTGCACCTGATTATCCAGCACCAATCCGCTTCTCACCTGCGTTAACCCTTGGCATACAGGCCTCACAAATCAGAGTCAGAAAGAAATCCACATTGAACTGTGCCTGTGCAGCATACAACAGAAAATTGAACAGGGATGTGAAGGGGAACCCCATGGGAACATTTATTGGCACTATGGGCACAATTCACTCCAGATTATCGCATGAGTTAAGGCAGTCACATGACCACATCTCGCATGCAATACTGAAAATGTCAATTCACATTTGCTAATATGCGGGATTTCCCATAAATCGGAAAAACAATCCAGAAATCAAAAATAAAAAGACCTTACACCCCGGTCACCTCAAAGTCGATTTAGAAATCGTGCGACTTACAGTGAAGTTGCCGTTGTCCTTGTGATTTGCAAGACATCTGACACAGATATCTATACAAATCGCCTCAAAAGTAGTACATGTACTACTTTAGAAATCAGTGTCAGAAACGCACCCATGTGACCGCTCTAATAGCGGATAATAGGGTGCGACTTGGCATCCGATTTGCAAGTCACATGTCATGCAAATCACATGCCAAGTTGCACTCACTGTGACCGCTATTAGAGCGTTCATATTGGTGTGGTTCAAACTTGGTCAGATCCGCAATGATTTATAAAGTAACGAATACACTACTTTTCATGCGATTTGCAAAGAGCTCTGTGTCAGATGTCTTGATAATTGTGGCCCCCAGGCACATCTGGTGCGATTTGGATAACAGGCGAGTTGCAAATTGTAGGCCAAGTCTCACCCTATTGTCCACTTTAGGCTCCGTTCACATCCAATCTGATTTTGAAATCGTGTGACTTCACTGTACGTTGCCCGATTTCCAAATCGGATTCGATGTGACTGTGGTGTTAGCCCCTGGTCACATCAGGTGCAATTTGGCATGCAATTTGCAAGTCGCAGGAAATGCAAATCGCATGCCAAGTCACATCCAGGGTGCGCGATTTCAGGTGCGATTTCAGAATTGAAATCGTATCTGATATCAGATCTAATGAACGTGAATGTCTTAACATACGCGATTTGCTGCAGCACAATTTCAAAAGTAGTTCTTGTCTAACTTTTTATGCATTTTGTAGTGATTTCACATATAGACTACATTAGAAATTGCAATGCAAAACACAATTGAAAATCCAATAACTTGTTGGTAAATCTACAGAAAACACGGGGAAATTGCCAACAAAAAGCACAAATTTAAAACGCATCTAGTGTGAACCAAGCAGGCAATTCAACAAAGGTAATAAATCTTTGAAGGCATGCAGTATCTGCATGCTCAGATAAGGGTCTGTTATGGATTTGGGAGGGGGACTCCATGCCATTATTTTATTAATTTTTAAAAAAATCCTTTCTCTCTCTCTCGCTCTTCTCTCCCCCTCTCTCTCTCTCAGCTCTTGGCTTGACAAACCTTCCCAAAAGGGGGCGAAGTGCAAACCAGCAATATCCAATCAATCATTAGACCAGGCCCTTATCCCACCCCATTGCTTGACATTCACTAAAGGTGCAGCATTGAAGGTGTTTGAACAGACAAGGCCTCATTCTAATTCACATTCTCAGAATCATTTAGACAGAAAGCAAAGATGCTGCCAGCACATCTATTTTAGGGCAGCCGCCCAGGGAGAACATGCAACTTCATTGCCGTGGTTGGGTGTAACGGAACTGGACCCCAACTGCACTAGGGTATTTCTGTTAGACTCCCGCTTCCCTGTCCGAACACAGATCCACGGACCCCACTGCTGGCTATACAAGATGAGACACACCAGTCTTGGAAGGCAACCAGGAGATAGCCTGCTTTATTTTAACATAGATGCAAGATACACAAGGTGGGGAAATACACACTCAGTAACAGGAAACACATAAGCAGGCAGTTCCATCAGGGGGAGGGCTGCTGGAAACATCCCCCACCAAGCCAATGCACAATTACATACATCCCATAATAGTTTGCTCCCAAGCCAGACACACAATAGAACAATGGGATGCAGCCCCATGGCAGTGAACAATGAACAACCCCCACCTATACATGTCTACACAATAGCAGGACATTCCACCCTCTACCCCTAACAGGCACAGGGTGACTTACACATAAGAGGGATATGGGGAGCTGAGACAGGGATCTCCCCACCTCTCTAAAGGAGGCTGTATTCCATGGGCCCCACACCCAAAGTGACTCCCGTCACATTGGGATTCAAACCGACGACCCTAGCACTGTGAGGCAGCAGTGCTAACCATTCATCCACAGAGCTGTGACACTAATATAACCTGTATTTCTGTGGTGTGAATCAATCCTAAGTCCCTGGGCAAGGTCAGTGCAACTAGCCAAATATCTCAAATGTGACACAAATGTTGTGCTATGTTGCCAATTCAGATGTATGTTGGTTCTATGTATCCCAATACAAAAGGATTGCAATACTAAGATAGGCGTACCTCGGTTTACCAACACCTTGGTTAACGTAATTTTCGGTTTACAAATGAAAATCCATTGAAAATAATGCCTCGGTTTACAAATATTTTCATAATTTTTTTCGCAATACAAAGTGTATGTCGGTGCTGATTTTTAAATGCAAATGCCAGCCTTTTTTTTCCCTCACTACAGTTCACAAGCTTAGATGTCACTTTCTTTGTATCTTTTAAAAAACTAAAAGTAAACATTGTTTCCTTTAGGGAAATAAACTCAAAGAAAACTTTCTCTTTTAGCTGGTGGAAGTGACTAGAGATGAGCGAATCGAAGTATCCGAAGTGGAATTCGAGTCGAATATCGGAAAAATTTCGATTCGTGCCGAATCCGAAAAATAGCCTAATTCGGACGCGCGAATCGAAATTTTTCAGAAAATGGCGGCTGACATGTGCGGCGACGGAGCGGGGATGTCTGGGAAGGCGCGCAGACAAGGCGCGCTGACCCATAATGCATTCCTCAACTACATGTGATCGCATCAGCCTATCAGCAGCCAGCCAGCCAGCACTGTGTAATGGTCGAGCTATAAATAGCGGCCATTTTGGAATTCTTCATTTGCCTGCAGTTATTGAACAGAGGCAGACCGCTCTGTACTAGGGACAGGGACAGAGTTAGGGCCACAGAAACGATAATTGGGGACAGAGAAAAGTTACTTAGGGACAGAGAACCATTACTCAGGGACACAGACTTGTTAATGAGGGCCACAGAATCGTTATTTAGGGACAAAGAAACGCTAGTTAGGGCCACAGAATTCATAATCAGGGACAGACAGAATTGTTACTCAGTGCCAGAGAATTGTTACTTAGGGCCACAGAAACGTTATTAGGGCCACAGAATTGTTACTCAGGGACAGACAGAATTGTTACTGAGTGCCAGAGAATTGTTACTCAGGGACAGACAGAATTGTTACTGAGTGCCAGAGAATTGTTACTTAGGGCCACAGAAACTTTAATTAGGGCCACAGAATTTTTACTCAGGGACAGACAGAATTGTTACTCAGTGCCAGAGAATTGTTACTCAGGGACAGACAGAATTGTTACTGAGTGCCAGAGAATTGTTACTTAGGGCCACAGAAACTTTACTTAGGGCCACAGAATTTTTACTCAGGGACAGACAGAATTGTTACTGAGTGCCAGAGAATTGTTACTCAGGGACAGACAGAATTGTTACTGAGTGCCAGAGAATTGTTACTTAGGGCCACAGAAACTTTACTTAGGGCCACAGAATTGTTACTCGCACAGACACAGAATTGTTACTCGCACAGACACAGAATTGTTACTGAAGGCCACAGAACTGTTACTTAGGGCCACAGAATTGTTACTCGCACGGACACAGAATTGTTACTCGCACAGACACAGAACTGTTACTGAGGGCCACAGAACTGTTACTTAGGGCCACAGAATTGTTACTCGCACAGACACAGAATTGTTACTCAGGGCCACAGAACTGTTACTTAGGGACAAAGAAACGCTAGTTAGGGCCACAGAATTCATACTCAGGGACAGACAGAATTGTTACGGAGTGCCAGAGAATTGTTACTCTGGGCCACAGAAACTTTACTTAGGGCCACAGAATTTTTACTCAGGGACAGACAGAATTGTTACTGAGTGCCAGAGAATTGTTACTCAGGGACAGACAGAATTGTTACGGAGTGCCAGAGAATTGTTACTCAGGGCCACAGAAACTTTACTTAGGGCCACAGAATTTTTACTCAGGGACAGACAGAATTGTTACTGAGTGCCAGAGAATTGTTACTCAGGGACAGACAGAATTGTTACTGAGTGCCAGAGAATTGTTACTTAGGGCCACAGAAACTTTACTTAGGGCCACAGAATTGTTACTCGCACAGACACAGAATTGTTACTCGCACAGACACAGAATTGTTACTGAAGGCCACAGAACTGTTACTTAGGGCCACAGAATTGTTACTCGCACAGACACAGAATTGTTACTCGCACAGACACAGAACTGTTACTGAGGGCCACAGAACTGTTACTTAGGGCCACAGAATTGTTACTCGCACAGACACAGAATTGTTACTCAGGGCCACAGAACTGTTACTTAGGGACAAAGAAATGCTAGTTAGGGCCACAGAATTCATACTCAGGGACAGACAGAATTGTTACGGAGTGCTAGAGAATTGTTACTCTGGGCCACAGAAACTTTACTTAGGGCCACAGAATTTTTACTCAGGGACAGACAGAATTGTTACTGAGTGCCAGAGAATTGTTACTCAGGGACAGACAGAATTGTTACGGAGTGCCAGAGAATTGTTACTCAGGGCCACAGAAACTTTACTTAGGGCCACAGAATTTTTACTCAGGGACAGACAGAATTGTTACTGAGTGCCAGAGAATTGTTACTCAGGGACAGACAGAATTGTTACGGAGTGCCAGAGAATTGTTACTTAGGGCCACAGAAACTTTACTTAGGGCCACAGAATTGTTACTCGCACAGACACAGAATTGTTACTCGCACAGACACAGAACTGTTACTGAGGGCCACAGAAACTTTACTTAGGGACAAAGAAACGCTAGTTAGGGCCACGGAATTCATACTCAGGGACAGACAGAATTGTTACGGAGTGCCAGAGAATTGTTACTCAGGGCCACAGAAACTTTACTTAGTGCCACAGAATTTTTACTCAGGGACAGACAGAATTGTTACTGAGTGCCAGAGAATTGTTACTCAGGGACAGACAGAATTGTTACGGAGTGCCAGAGAATTGTTACTCAGGGACAGACAGAATTGTTACTGAGTGCCAGAGAATTGTTACTTAGGGCCACAGAAACTTTAATTAGGGCCACAGAATTTTTACTCAGGGACAGACAGAATTGTTACTGAGTGCCAGAGAATTTTTACTCAGGGACAGACAGAATTGTTACGGAGTGCCAGAGAATTGTTACTCAGGGACAGACAGAATTGTTACTGAGTGCCAGAGAATTGTTACTTAGGGCCACAGAAACTTTAATTAGGGCCACAGAATTTTTACTCAGGGACAGACAGAATTGTTACTGAGTGCCAGAGAATTGTTACTCAGGGACAGACAGAATTGTTACCGAGTGCCAGAGAATTGTTACTCAGGGACAGACAGAATTGTTACTGAGTGCCAGAGAATTGTTACTTAGGGCCACAGAAACTTTAATTAGGGCCACAGAATTTTTACTCAGGGACAGACAGAATTGTTACTGAGTGCCAGAGAATTGTTACTCAGGGACAGACAGAATTGTTACGGAGTGCCAGAGAATTGTTACTCAGGGCCACAGAAACTTTACTTAGGGCCACAGAATTTTTACTAAGGGACAGACAGAATTGTTACTGAGTGCCAGAGAATTGTTACTCAGGGACAGACAGAATTGTTACTGAGTGCCAGATAATTGTTACTCAGGGCCCCAGAAACTTTACTTAGGGCCAGAGAATTTTTACTCAGGGACAGACAGAATTGTTACTGAGTGCCAGAGAATTGTTACTCAGGGACAGACAGAATTGTTACTGAGTGCCAGATAATTGTTACTCAGGGCCCCAGAAACTTTACTTAGGGCCACAGAATTTTTACTCAGGGACAGACAGAATTGTTAATGAGTGCCAGAGAATTGTTACTCAGGGACAGACAGAATTGTTACTGAGTGCCAGAGAATTGTTACTTAGGGCCACAGAAACTTTACTTAGGGCCACAGAATTGTTACTCGCACAGACACAGAATTGTTACTCGCACAGACACAGAATTGTTACTGAGGGCCACAGAACTGTTACTTGGGGCCACAGAAACGTTAATCAGGGACACAGAATTGTTACTGAGGGCCACAGAACTGTTACTTAGGGCCACAGAATTGTTACTCGCACAGACACAGAATTGTTACTCAGGGACACAGAATTGTTACTCAGGGACACATAATCGTTTAATTAAAGAGTATGTCAGACAACATGCAGAGGAGTGGCAGAGGAGGCAATGTTTTAGGAGCGAGCAGACGTGGCAGCAGAGGAAGGGGTCGAGGCAGCACTATTTGCAGCCAGAGGCCAGTGCTCCCGGTGTCATCCAGCGGTCGTGTCTCCACCGACAACCCTGCCGTCGTCGATTGGTTGGCTCGGTCGTCTTCCTCTTCCCAGGTCACCTCTGACACCTACAGCCAACGGTCGGTGGGTACGTCAGACACAACCGTTAGTTGGCATGGCCCGGGACCAAGCCCACTGAAATCACGTGTCCTCTACCTGCCCCTGTCCTTTGGTGTTCCCTCACCAAGCGAAGTATCGCATGCTGTGGGCTCAGCCCCACTGTACAGTGAGGAAGAGCTAACAGAGGGCGGTCAGGAACGGGGGGAGACATCCGCCTTTTCAGCAGCCAGGCGAAGAAGTAGTGGCGAGGAGAGTGGCTCGGTAGCCGGTCTAGAGACAGGTCTGTCTCCTGACCCAGACGCAGCCGAGGGGGCTAGTAGTGAGGCGGAGACCCTACTTGATGATGAGGAGGTTGATCGCACTTGGCAGCCTCGTCGTCATCAGGCAATTTCTTCCGCATCATCAGGAGAAGAGGGTGGCAGCTTGGCAGCGAGCAAAACAGTCGGTGGGTTGCCCAGGAGACAGCAGCAGGGTCGCAGCAGTGTCAGTGGAGCCAAACATCCACGGAGTAGAGCACCAGCTCCACTGCAGCCTACCACCACGGCCAGTAGTGGTGCCGGTGTGCACGGAGGAAGCAGCAGTCAGCCAGTGAGGAGTATCGGGGGCAAAGTTTCCTACTCGGCGGTGTGGCAATTTTTCGTCAAGCCGCCCGAGGAAGTAAACGTAGCCGTATGTCGACTATGTGGCCAGAAAGTCAAGCGTGGCCAGGGGGCCCATGTTGGGACTACAGCGTTGCGGCAGCATATGCAGCGTCGCCATTTGGTGGCCTGGGAAAACCGTGATAAAGATACGGCGGTTCTGCCCGCCCCAGCCCCCGCTCCATCACCCGCTCCGTTACTTGCTCCGTCACCCGACGTCAATCGCCCTCCATCAGCCAGTCAAGGCTCCAACACCTCTGCTGAGGGGAGTTGTCGCTCGTTGGCATCTTCCGCTCGTTCAGATGCTCCTTCTCCTGCTACTCCTCTTCACGGATTCCGTCAGCAGTCTTTCTTGGAATCCGTTTCCAAGAGACAACAGTTTGCGAGCACGCACCCGACGGTGCAAAAGCTGAACGTCCTCCTGTCCAAGTTGCTGGTGCTGCAGTCCCTCCCTTTCCAAGTGGTGGACTCAGCACCTTTCAGAGAAATGATGGCTTGTGCCGCGCCGCGGTGGAGAGTGCCAAGCCGTCATTTCTTCGCCAAAAAGGCAGTGCCAGCCCTGCATTCACATGTAGAAGACATGGTGGGCCAGTCTTTGAGCATGTCGGTCTCTGCCAAAGTGCACGGCAGCGCCGACGTGTGGAGCTGTAACTATGGTCAGGGACAGTACATGTCATTTACGGCCCACTGGGTGAACGTGGTGCCGTCACAGCCGCACCAGCAACTTGGACAGGTCACGCCGCTTTTGCCTCCACGTTTGCACGTCCTTGGTCCGGCAAAGATGTCCGCCTCTACCACCTCTTCTTCCGCCGTGTCCTCAGCCGCCACCCCCGTGCCAAGTCCCATTACCCGACCGGCATATCACATGTGCAGGGCGCAACGGTGTCACGCTGTTCTGCACCTGGTATGCCTTGGCGAACGTAGTCACACAGGGGAGGAACTTCTGAGTGTAATGAACAGAGAAATCGACAGATGGCTGTCTCCGCGCAAACTGAAAATCGGAACCATGTTGACCGACAACGGAAAGAACATGGTGTCTGCTCTGCGTCAAGGAAGGTTGTGCCATGCGCCATGCATGGCTCACGTGTTCAATCTGGTTGTCAAGCGGTTCTTAAAATCCACCATCCCACTGCAAGACATCCTTAAAATGTCACGTAAACTTTGCATGCATTTCAGCCATTCCTACACCGCAAAGCACACCCTCCTTGAGCTGCAGCGGCAGAACGGAATTCCACAGCATCGCCTGATCTGCGACGTTGCAACAAGGTGGAATTCAACCCTACACATGTTAGACCGCCTTTACGAACAGCGAAAGGCCATCACCGATTTCCTGATGTTACAAGCGGATAAAGGTACTCCCCTGTGTAACTTCGATGTCAGCCATTGGCAGCTCATGCGTGACACCTGCCGCTTGCTCAGGCCCTTTGAGGAGGCCACGCTATTCGTGAGTCGGCAGGACTATGGGATGAACGACGTCATTCCTCTGTTGCACGTCCTTGAACAAATGCTGTTAACAATGGCTGGTCAGGGTGCGGTAGACGTGGCGCACAGATCTCAATGCCACATGACCCCTGTGGGGGCAGGACAGGAAGAAGAGGAGGAGGTAGAGGAGGACATTTGTGCTCAGGAATTATTGAGTGAAATGGGTGGTTTTTCCACTCAGCGGACAGGAGTGGAGGAGCAGGAGCATCTGGTAGAGGAGGAGGAGGAGGAGACAGAGGACCCAGACGCACCGTGGCAGTATGCTGTGGAGATGGAGGCAGGGAGTCCCTCGCATTCCTTGGCACAAATGGCCCATAGCATGCTCGGTTGCTTGCGTAGCGACAGCCGAATAATAACCATCAGACAGAGGGATGACTTTTGGCTGTCCACCTTGTTGGACCCTCGCTACCGTTCCAAAATGGTGGCCTTTTTCACACCTGCTGAGAGGGAGGCCAAAATAACGTACTATAAAAACCACCTATGTAGTCAGTTGGTCTCTGCCTTTGTGCGCCAACGTCCATCCTCAGACACTGTGGGCCCTGTGCGCTCGCGTTCCGCTGCCATGGCAGCAGGGGAGGGGTGGGGTGGTAGGAGCAGTGGCAGCTCCACCAGCAGCAGCTGCCTCAGTCTGCAGTCGATGATGAGTAGCTTTCTTCACCAGCGCAGTGAGGAAACTACTAACCAGCCGCAGCAGCAGCAGCAGCATCAGGTGGACCTGGAGCAGGACCTCAAACAACAGGCTTGGGCCTACTTGGACAGCACCCTGCCAACCGAGGTAGACAATCCCCTTGACTACTGGGCAACGAAACTTGACCTTTGGCCCCAACTAGCTGAATTTGCCCTTGAAAGGCTGTCATGCCCGGCCAGTAGCGTGGCATCGGAGCGCGTGTTTAGTGCGGCAGGAGGTATTGTAACTCCGCGGAGGACACGACTGTCCACCCAAAGTGTGGAGAGACTCACGTTTGTGAAAATGAATCAGGCGTGGATTAGTCTGGATTTCAAACCACCAGTTCCTGACACAACTGACTAAATCCGCCATGAATCATGCCTCAAACATGTGCCACTTTGAGGTCTCCTCACACACTGCTGGTGTGTAGAATTTTTTGACATAGGGTGCTGGCAGATTACGGGCCTCCCATAGCTGCTGCCAGGCCCCTAATCTGCCATAGGCCCCTATATACCGCCTCCTCATGCTGCTGCCAGGTCCAGAGTCTGTCATGGGTCCCTGTACGGCCTCCCATTGCTGCTGTCTCCATCGCCACACTCTGCCATGTGCCACTTTCAGGTCTCCTCACACACTGCTGGTGTGTAGAATTTTTTGACATAGGGTGCTGGCAGATTATGGGCCTCCCATTGCTGCTGCCAGGCCCCTAATCTGCCATAGGCCCCTATATACCGCTTCCTCATGCTGCTGCCAGGTCCAGAGTCTCTCATGGGTCCCTGTACGGCCTCCCATTGCTGCTGTCTCCATCGCCACACTCTGCCATGTGCCACTTTCAGGTCTCCTCACACACTGCTGGTGTGTAGAATTTTTTGACATAGGGTGCTGGCAGATTATGGGCCTCCCATTGCTGCTGCCAGGCCCCTAATCTGCCATAGGCCCCTATATACCGCTTCCTCATGCTGCTGCCAGGTCCAGAGTCTCTCATGGGTCCCTGTACGGCCTCCCATTGCTGCTGTCTCCATCGCCACACTCTGCCATGTGCCACTTTCAGGTCTCCTCACACACTGCTGGTGTGTAGAATTTTTTGACATAGGGTGCTGGCAGATTATGGGCCTCCTATAGCTGCTGCCAGGCCCCTAATCTGCCATAGGCCCCTATATACCGCTTCCTCATGCTGCTGCCAGGTCCAGAGTCTCTCATGGGTCCCTGTACGGCCTCCCATTGCTGCTGTCTCCATCGCCACACTCTGCCATGTGCCACTTTCAGGTCTCCTCACACACTGCTGGTGTGTAGAATTTTTTGACATAGGGTGCTGGCAGATTATGGGCCTCCTATAGCTGCTGCCAGGCCCCTAATCTGCCATAGGCCCCTATATACCGCTTCCTCATGCTGCTGCCAGGTCCAGAGTCTCTCATGCCATGTGCCACTTTCAGGTCTCCTCACACTGCTGGTGTGTTGAATTTTTTGACATAGGGTGCTGGCAGATTATGGGCCTCCCATAGCTGCTGCCAGGCCCCTAATCTGCCATAGGCCCCTATATACCGCCTCCTCATGCTGCTGCCAGGTCCAGAGTCTGTCATGGGTCCCTGTACGGCCTCCCATTGCTGCTGTCTCCATCGCCACACTCTGCCATGTGCCACTTTCAGGTCTCCTCACACTGCTGGTGTGTAGAATTTTTTGACATAGGGTGCTGGCAGATTACGGGCCTCCCATTGCTGCTGCCAGGCCCCTAATCTGCCATGGGCCCCTATATACCGCCTCCTCATGCTGCTGCCAGGTCCAGAGTCTGTCATGGGTCCCTGTACGGCCTCCCATTGCTGCTGTCTCCATCGCCACACTCTGCCATGTGCCACTTTCAGGTCTCCTCACACACTGCTGGTGTGTAGAATTTTTTGACATAGGGTGCTGGCAGATTATGGGCCTCCCATAGCTGCTGCCAGGCCCCTAATCTGCCACAGGCCCCTATATACCGCCTCCTCATGCTGCTGCCAGGTCCAGAGTCTGTCATGGGTCCCTGTACGGCCTCCCATTGCTGCTGTCTCCATCGCCACACTCTGCCATGTGCCACTTTCAGGTCTCTCACACTGCTGGTGTGTAGAATTTTTTGACATAGGGTGCTGGCAGATTACGGGCCTCCCATTGCTGCTGCCAGGCCCCTAATCTGCCATGGGCCCCTATATACCGCCTCCTCATGCTGCTGCCAGGTCCAGAGTCTGTCATGGGTCCCTGTACGGCCTCCCATTGCTGCTGTCTCCATCGCCACACTCTGCCATGTGCCACTTTCAGGTCTCCTCACACACTGCTGGTGTGTAGAATTTTTTGACATAGGGTGCTGGCAGATTACGGGCCTCCCATAGCTGCTGCCAGGCCCCTAATCTGCCATAGGCCCCTATATACCGCCTCCTCATGCTGCTGCCAGGTCCAGAGTCTCTCATGGGTCCCTGTACGGCCTCCCATTGCTGCTGTCTCCATCGCCACACTCTGCCATGTGCCACTTTCAGGTCTCCTCACACTGCTGGTGTGTAGAATTTTTTGACATAGGGTGCTGGCAGATTAAGGGCCTCCCATAGCTGCTGCCAGGCCCCTAATCTGCCATAGGCCCCTATATACCGCCTCCTCATGCTGCTGCCAGGTCCAGAGTCTCTCATGGGTCCCTGTACGGCCTCCCATTGCTGCTGTCTCCATCGCCACACTCTGCCATGTGCCACTTTCAGGTCTCCTCACACACTGCTGGTGTGTAGAATTTTTTGACATAGGGTGCTGGCAGATTACGGGCCTCCCATAGCTGCTGCCAGGCCCCTAATCTGCCATGGGCCCCTATACCGACTCCTCATGCTGTGACGTTGCAACAAGGTGGAATTCAACCCTACATATGTTAGACCGCCTTTACGAACAGCAAAAGGCCATCACAGATTTCCTGATGTTAAAAGCGGATAAAGGTATTCCCTGTGTAACTTAGATGTCAGCCATTGGCAGCTCATGCGTGACACCTGCGCTTGCTCAGGCCCTTTGAGGAGGCCACGCTATTCGTGAGTCGGCAGGACTATGGGATGAACGACGTCATTCCTCTGTTGCACGTCCTGGAACAAATGCTGTTAACAATGGCTGGTCAGGGTGCGGTAGACGTGGCGCACAGATCTCAACGCCACATGACCCCTGTGGGGGCAGGACAGGAAGAAGAGGAGGAGGTAGAGGAGGACATTGGTGCTCAGGAATTATTGAGTGAAATGGGTGGTTTTTCCACTCAGCGGACAGGAGTGGAGGAGCAGGAGCATCTGGTAGAGGAGGAGGAGGAGGAGACAGAGGACCCAGACGCACCGTGGCAGTATGCTGTGGAGATGGAGGCAGGGAGTCCCTCGCATTCCTTGGCACAAATGGCCCATAGCATGCTCGCTTGCTTGCGTAGCGACAGCCGAATAATAACCATCAGACAGAGGGATGACTTTTGGCTGTCCACCTTGTTGGACCCTCGCTACCATTCAAAAATGGTGGCCTTTTTCACACCTGCTGAGAGGGAGGCCAAAATAACGTACTATAAAAACCACCTATGTAGTCAGCTGGTCTCTGCCTGTCTGCGCCAACGTCCATCCTCAGACACTGTGGGCCCTGTGCGCTCGCGTTCCGCTGCCATGGCAGCAGGGGAGGGGTGGGGTGGTAGGAGCAGTGGCAGCTCCACCAGCAGCGGCTGCCTCAGTCTGCAGTCGATGATGAGTAGCTTTCTTCACCAGCGCAGTGAGGAAACTACTAACCAGCCACAGCAGCAGCAGCAGCAGCAGCAGCATCAGGTGGACCTGGAGCAGGACCTCAAACAACAGGCTTAGGCCTACTTGGACAGCACCCTGCCAACCGAGGTAGACAATCCCCTTGACTACTGGGCAACGAAACTTGACCTTTGGCCCCAACTAGCTGAATTTGCCCTTGAAAGGCTGTCATGCCCGGCCAGTAGCGTGGCATCGGAGCGCGTGTTTAGTGCGGCAGGAGGTATTGCAACTCCGCGGAGGACACGACTGTCCACCCAAAGTGTGGAGAGACTGACGTTTGTGAAAATGAATCAGGCGTGGATTAGTCTGGATTTCAAACCACCAGTTCCTGACACAACTGACTAAATCCGCCATGAATCATGCCCCAAACATGTGCCACTTTCAGGTCTCCTCACACTGCTGGTGTGTTCCATTTTTTGTCATAGGGTGCTGGCAGATTACGGGCCTCCCATAGCTGCTGCCAGGCCCCTAATCTGCCATGGGCCCCTATACCGCCTCCTCATGCTGCTGCCAAGTCCAGAGTCTCTCATGGGTCCCTGTACGGCCTCCCATTGCTGCTGTCTCCATCGCCACACTCTGCCATGTGCCACTTTCAGGTCTCACACACTGCTGGTGTGTAGAATTTTTTGACATAGGGTGCTGGCAGATTACGGGCCTCCCATAGCTGCTGCCAGGCCCCTAATCTGCCATAGGCCCCTATATACCGCCTCCTCATGCTGCTGCCAGGTCCAGAGTGTGTCATGGGTCCCTGTACGGCCTCCCATTGCTGCTGTCTCCATCGCCACACTCTGCCATGTGCCACTTTCAGGTCTCCTCACACTGCTGGTGGGTTCCATTTTTTGTCATAGGGTGCTGGCAGATTACGGGCCTCCCATAGCTGCTGCCAGGCCCCTAATCTGCCATGGGCCCCTGTTGTCGCTTGTTGGCATATTCCGCTCGTTCAGATGCTCCTCCTCCTGCTACTCCTCTTCACGGATTCCGTCAGCAGTCTTTCTTGGAATCCGTTTCCAAGAGACAACAGTTTGCGAGCACGCACCAGACGGTGCAGAAACTGAACGTCCTCCTGTCCAAGTTGCTGCTGCCAGGCTCGTAATCTGTCATGCGCCCCTGTACCGCCTCCTCATGCTGCTGCCAGGTCCAGAGTGTGTCATGGGCCCCCGTACCGACTCCAAATGCTGCTGCCAGGCCCGTAATCTGTCATGGGCCCCTGTACCGCCTCCCCATGCTGCTGCCACGTCCAGATTGTGTCATGGGTCCCTGTACGGCCTCCCATTGCTGCTGCCAGGCCTGTAATCTGCCATGGGCCCCCGTACCGACTCCTCATGCTGCTGCCAGGCCCGTAATCTGCCATGGGCCCCTGTACCGCCTCCTCATGCTGCTGCCAGGTCCAGAGTGTGTCATGGGTCCCTGTACGGCCTCCCATTGCTGCTGTCTCTATCGCCACACTCTGCCATGTGCCACTTTCAGGTCTCCTCACACTGCTGGTGGTTTCCATTTTTGTCATAGGGTGCTGTATGGCCTCCCATTGCTGCTGCCTCCACCGCCACACTGTGGCTCCACACTCTGGTTTTGGCCCCGTGACTGCCCAAATGAGTGAAGTGTGCGGTGATTCTAAGATCGACGGCACTCATCTGCATGTCATACTGCCTGACAGTATTATTTCTCCCAGCAGACTCCAAGGGCATTTAAATTAAAGGTACAGTGTTCAGCACTAATATTAAGTCTCTCTGAAGCCTAGAAACACCCTTTTTTAAGTTAAATTCACAGCGAATATATTCGACTCGAATCGAAATTTTTCTACGAATTCGCCGAATCAGTCTAATCGAATTTTTGAATACTTCGCTCATCTCTAGAAGTGACAGCTGAATTTCTGAGCTATAGTGAAGAAAAAAAAAAGCCAGAATTACATTTAAAAACCAGCAACATAATAAATAAAAAAAGGCATAGGGTCCCCCCTCCCATATATACCAAGCCCCTCAGGTCTGGTATAGATTTTGAAGGGAATCCCAACCCCAAAATAAACAAAACTGGCATGGGGTCCCCCCCAAATCCATATCAAACCCTTATCCGAGCATGCAGCCCGGCAGGTCAGGAAAGGGGGGGGGGGGAGAGCGAACACACCCCCTCCTGAACCATACCAGGCCACATGCCCTCAACATGGTGGGGGTGCTTTGGGGCAGGGGGGCTCCCCCCAAAGCACCTTGTCCCCTTGTTGATGGAGACAAGGGCCTCTTCCCCACAACCCTGGTCGGTGGTTGCGGGGGTCTGCAGGCGGGGGGGCTTATCAGAATCTGGAACCCCCCTTTAAAAAGGGGGCCCCCAGATCCCTTCCCTCCCCATGTGAATGAGTATGGGGTACATGGTACCGCTAATCATTCACAAAAAACAAAAAGTGTAGTGTAAAAAAAGACAGGACACGGTCTTTGACAATTCCTTTATTAAAAGAAAAATCTAAAAGAATCTCCCCCAAAGTAGATCCAACGTCAATCACGATGTAAGCCGCCGGCGACCCAAAAAAAGACCCAAAAAAAGAAAGAAAAAAGATCCGTTCCCTATGATGGCATCTAGCTCTCTGCTGTTGGCTGGGTTGACAGCTCTTAAATATGTAAGGGGTGGGGCCACCTGGGGACATATCACGCATGTAACCCCACCCCATGTGACATCAATGATGTCACATGGGGCGGGGTCACTCAGATGGTGTCCCCGGGTGGCCCCGCCCCTTACATATTTAAGAGCTGTCAACCCAGCCAACAGCCGAGGTCTGGATGCCATCGGCAGGAGCGGAACCTTTTTTTTTCTTTTTTCGGGTCGCCGGCTTACATCATGTTTGACGTTGGATCTACTTCGGGGGGGACATTCTTTTAGATTTTTCTTTTAATAAAGGACTTGTTAAAGAACCGTGTCCTGTCTTTTTTTACACTATACTTTTTGTTTTTTTGTGAATGAGTAGTGGTACTATGTACCCCATACTCATTCACGTAGGGGGGGTGGGATTCTGGGGGCCCCCTTGTGAAAGGGGGCTTCCAGATTCGGATAAGCCTCCAGCCCGCAGACCCCCACAACCACCGGCCAGGGTTGTGGGGAAGAGGCCCTTGTCCCCATCAACATGGGGATAAGGTGCTTTGGGGGGAGCCCCCCCTGTCCCAAAGCACCCCCCCATGTTGAGGGCATGTGGCGTGGTATGTTTCAGGAGGGGGAGGGACTCTCGCTCGTCCCCCCCTTTTCTGACCTGCTGGGCTGCATGCACATATAAGGGTCTGGTATGGATTTGGGGGGGACCCCATGCCATTTTTTTTATTTGGCATGGGGTTACCCCTTAAGATCCATACCAGATCCGAAGGGCTTGGTATGGATGGGAGGAGGGACCCCACGCTATTTTTTTACATTTTTTAATTGCCAACCTTTATTTTTAGATTCAGCTGTCAACATATATATTATCTAGACCTTCGAAATATGTAAAACCATTACAGAAATAATTATAAAGGATAAGAAACAAAAACAGAATTAATAGAACTAAGGAAATCAAATTAGAATACATAAAGATATGCCTAGCTACAAATAGTGCTGGTTGTTAAACACAGTAGATGCGATCGATTGCCGTCTGTCAGAGGACACACTGAGATTTACTATTAAACAGCGTCTAAAAAGAAAGCGCCCACAGCAGATGGCTAAATTTTGTCCTGCACATGCTCATTTCTATCCCTGCATAGACGTTGGAAAAGCGTTTAGTTCTTGACTGTCATGAATTCCCTTAAAAAAATATTTTTTACCCATTGAAAATTTTTTTTGAAATGGAAGATATTGTTTAAAGTGAAGTCCAGATATTTGGGAAAGCAAATTTCAATGTGAACATGTTTCTGCAGTAATGTTTCGTTGTGTTAGACGTGCTTCCAGCACGTCTGCTTTCTTAGACTGATTCCTGGATTGTGCCTAGTTAGTAAATTCAAGTCTTTCAAGTCTACTTGTTAGACTCTTTGTTTAGTAAATGTCTTTGCTGTCTAAAAGTAGATGAAAAGTATTGAAAAGTAGACTTTATCCCATGGAAATGTTTCTAGGCACATTAGTAAATCAGGGCCACAATGACAACATGCAGAGGTTCTTCTCCCCCGCAGCAGTTGTCAAATTTTAAATCAACGTGGTTGTGCGGGTCTCTGTCTGCAGAGCTGTGTCATTTAATTTCAGAGTAATAAATTTACTACAAGTCCTGTTTTCCACTGTGGCAGGTGGACTTGTGTTTTTCAATGGAACGTAATTGTGGTGATGATCACTACACACTAGTTCACTGACACTTTCTCCAGCTCTCTAACTGAAAGTCCATACAAAGGTATAGGCAAGGAGCTAGAGAGAGTTTGCAGTAGCCTGCATTGCACCTGCAATCCACTGACCGCGGGTGCAATGCTTTGCAAATTCCTGTGAAAATTAATAAATTCATATCAGCCTTTAAACAAAACTCTTTTGTCTACTTGTAGAAAAGAATGCAAATAAATACAAATAAGCATCATACATGGAGACATGCTATTTTAAAAAAATGGTGAGCAAAATCCCACTTAACCTCCCTGGTGGTATTCCCGAGTGTAGCTCGGGGTAAAGTTTCAGTACCACAAGCAGTAACCCCAAGCTACACTTGGGAATACCTTGCAGTGCTGCTCCGGGATCCCTAGATCACTTACCTTGTCCTGCGCTCCCGCGATGTCCCTCCTGCAGTGTCCCCGGCAATGTAATCCGGCAGATGCCGGCATCTGTCAACTGGGTTCCATCCCCTGCGAGCATCGGGACGTACGGGGGACGGAACGGCGGGAAATTTAAAAATGACAAAAAGTGACAATCACTAAAATTACATAGTAAAACATTACTGGATCAAACCATTTCACATACATTTTGTCCCTAGTGCTTTTTCCTGTGCCCTGCTAGCATTTTGACTGTTCTTTCTGCCTGGAAACTGAGAAACGTCCATGGCGTCCAAAAAGCGTCCCTTTAGGTCAAAAGTGGTTTTAGACCAGCTAGAGAACAGGGATAGTAAATCAGAATCACTTGCAGAATTGAGTTATAATGATTTGTGGGGAAATTAGTCATCAGACACTGAAAACGATTTTGCGACTGTGCTCGTGATGTGCGAACTTGGCGCTATATTTCAAATTTCAGTGTTTTTGGTTTGATTATAGTATTGAATTAAATTTATTATTATATTATTATTTTTTATGATTATTTATTAAATAATAATTTATGATTTCGTGTTTCAAGTTTTATCCTACCCGGGATGTTTACTGGACTCTTATTCGGACAGATTTCAGTGAGTTATTCCTAAGAATTACAGGCCTAAAATAAAAAAAATACATATTTCCATGCAAAAAAATTTACCGCTTTGAGCACAGAAATATGGGCATAATCAGACCGCTAGGGAGGTTAAGGCTAGGTTCACATCTATGCGTTTTTTTGTGCATTTTGCAGGAAAACACTACATTTAACATGGGACACGTTCACATCCTTGTGTATTTCAGCTGCTGCATTTTTGGAAAGGGTCAGGGTTTTTTGTCAACACAACACAGTGCATTTGTGGTTTAATAGACTTACAGTTGCAAGAAAAAGTATGTGAACCCCTCTGGATTACGTGGAGTTTTGCATGAATTGTGCATAAAATGTGCTCTGAACGTCATCTAAGTCACAACAATAGAAGAACACAGTCTGCTGAACATAATACTACACAAACAGTAGATGTTGCCATGGTTTAATTGCACATAACATGTAAACATTCACAGTGCAGGGAGGAAAAAGTATGTGAACCTTTGGACTTAATAACTGGTTGACCCTCCTTTGGCAGCAATAACCTCAACCAAACGTTTCCTGTAGTTGCAGATCAGACCTGCACAATGATCTGGAGTAATTTTGAACCACTCCTCTTCACAAAACTGTTTCAGTGTAGCAATATTCTTGGGATGTCTGGTGTGAATCGCTCTCTTAAGGTCATGCCACAGCATTTCAATGGGGTTGAGGTCAGGACTCTGACTGGGCCACTCCAGAAGGCGTATTCTGTGCTGTTGCAGCCATTGTTTTGTTGAATTATTTGTATGCTTTGGGTCATTGTCCTGTTGCATCACCCATCCGCTTCAGTTGGTGGACAGATGGTCGTACGTTTTCCTGCACAATGTCTTGATAAACTCTGGAATTCATTTTCCCATTAATGACAACAATCCGTCCAGGCCCTGAGGCAGCAAAGCAGCCCCAAACCATGATGCTCCCTCCGCCATGTTTTACAGTGGGGATGAGGTTTTGATGTTGGTGTGCTGGGCCTTTTTTTTCTCCACACATAGTGTTGTGTGTTCTTCCCAAACAACTCAATCTTGGTTTCATCTGTCCACAGTATATTTTGCCAGTAGTGCTGTGGACCATCCACGTGCTCTTTTGCAAACTTCAAACGTGCTGCAATATTCTTTTTGGACAGCAATGGCTTCCTCCGTGGTGTCCTCCCATGTACTCCATTCTTGTTTCATGTCTTCCTTATTGTACATGCGTCAACAAAAATGTTAGCATGTGCCAGAGATTTCTGTAGGTCTTTAGCTGACACTCTGGGATTCTTCTTTACCTCATGTAGCATTCTGCGCTGTGCTCTTGCAGTCATTTTTACAGGATGACCACACCTAGGGAGAGTAGCAACAGTGCTAAACTTTCTCCATTTGTAGACAGTCTGTCTTACCGTGGACACATGAACATCAAGGCTTTTGGAGATACTTTTGTAACCCTTTCCAGCTTCATGCAAGTCAACAATTCTTGATCGTAGGTCTTCTGAGAGCTCTTTTCTGCGAGGCATGGTTCACATCAGACAGTGCTTCTTGAAACCAGTAAACCCAAAACAGGTGTGTGTTTTTTAAGGGCAGGACAGCTGTCAGCAACACATCCAATATCATCACACTGATTGGAGTCAAGGTTGGCTCACTCCTGGCTCCAATTAGCTCTGGGAGAAGTCATTAAGCTAGGGCCTCACATACTTTTTCCTCCCTGCACTGTGAATGTTTACATGTTATGTGCAATTAAACCATGGCAACATCTAATGTTTGTGTAGTATTATGTTCAGCAGACTGTGTTCTTCTATTGTTGTGACTTAGATAATGTTCAGAGCAAATTTTATACCCAATTCATGCAAAACTCCACGTAATCCCAAGGGGTTCACATACTTTTTCTTGCACCTGTAAATTTACCTGCACCAAAGATGCAAGTGTTGCGTTTTTATGCATTTTTGCCACTTTAGCATATTTTTTTGCTATCAGTGAATTCCCAGTCAGTGAGTGTGGACAAACAAAATTTGGGGTTTCCCCCTACAATCCATACCAGGTCCTTCAGGTCTGGTATGGATTTTAAGAGTAATCCCATTAAAAAATTAAAGAACAAACAAAAAAAGAGGTATTGGGTCCAGCCGAAATCCATACCTGCCCCTTAGGTCTGGTATGGATTTTAAGGGGGACCCCACACCAAATGTTTTTTTAAATGGCGTGGGGTCCCCCCAAAATCCATACCAGACCCTTATCTGAGCATACAGGCTGGCAGGTTAGAAAAGGAGGGGAACGAGCGAGCGCCCCCTTTCCTCCTGAACCATACCGGGCCACATGCCTTCAACATGGAGGGGGTGCTTTGAGTAGGGGGTTTTTCCCCCAAAGCACCTTGTCCCCATGTTAATGTGTACAATGGCCCCTTCCCCACATCCCTGGCCAGTGGTTGTGGGGGTTTATCCCACAAAAAATGTAGTGTAAATAAAAACAGGAGGATATCATATGATGACCTCCCAGGACTGGATGACACCACTATAGCTATCATTCGGCTATAGCGCAGTCAGCAACTCGTTAAGGCAAAAGTGCTTCAAAAACTCCTCAGTGTGCAAGCAGCCTATGAAAGACATTCAAAAGCACCATTTGAATGTATCCAAGAATATGACAACTATGTGTATAAGTGAAATATGTGATTAAATAAACCACTTCATTAAAAAATATAAATACTGAATGCTATCCTGGGAGTGGCTTCAAACAAAGTGTTCCCACAATATCGCTAATAAACCTAAAAATATAAATGTTGCACCTCCCTGTGATCATGTAATCCAAGCACTTCCTTCATGAAATGTACCACTTTATTCTCTTCTGTGCACCACCTCCTAAATAGTTGTGAACAAACACACCGGGTATCCACCACGGCCTTTTAATCACCTTCTCTTCTCCTTCTAGACTCTCTTTAGTTGTAGTTCTCCATCCAGAGGTCACTCACTGGCAAAGCTTTTTCAGGTGACTTGCCCTTTAAAAGATGTGCTCCCCATCCTATGGTATGCTCACACATAAAGAAATGGTATCCCCATAGTGCAGTATGTAGGATAAAATGGATTTATTAAAATTAAAAATGCACTTACATCTAAAAATATTCCATAGACGGAGCCAGGGCGCTGGGTGAGCCAGAATCGGAAGTGACACAGGAGTTGAGGCCCTGCTGTACATATTAATGTCTGTGGAAAATTTTAAAAAGCATGGGGATCCCCCTAAATTCCTACCAGACCCTTGATCCAAGCACAGGCCTAGCAGGCCAGGAAAGGGGGGGAAAAATGAGCGCACCCACCCTCCCTGGGCCTTACCAGGTCACGTGCCCTCGGCATTGGTACGGTGTCCCCATGCCGATGAGGACAAGGGCCTCTTCCCCACAGCCTTGGCCCTGTGGTTGTGGGGGTCTGTCGGCAGGGGGAGCTCATTAGCATCAGGGTGCCCCTGTAATTAAGGGGACACCCTGATGTTTCCCCCCACTTGTGAAAGAGTCACTGAGACGTTGGCCAATCATGGCTCTTGTTGTGAACTCAGCTGTGATTGGCCAAAACATTGCACCTGACTAGTGGTCAGGTGCAATGCTTTGGCCAATTACAATGCGCTGCCAGAGCGCATTGCATTGTGGGGTGCATGGGTGAACGAACCACAGAACGCCCCAGATGTTCATGTGTTCAGCGAATCCAATGTTCAACTCGAATGTATAGATCATCCCTACTTATTAGGTTGCCCTAATGGTCATTTACTTGTCACTTAATCTTCTGGTAATTAATTTAAGCATTTGATTGTCATTTTGGGCATTTTATTGGCATTACTGACAATGACATTTTATTGACAATTTGGATGTAGCCTCTTTTAAGCTACAACTGTAGTTCTGAAATCCATTTCTTTTTTTTTCTTTCTTTCTTATGTTAAAACATTTCTCCATGTATTGCTTTTATTTGTATTCATTTGGACGAGCAGGAGGAAGAATTATGTCTAATATTAGATATTGTGACAGGATTTATTTTATCAGTTATGCCACTAGATGGCGAGCTGAGAAACTGCAGATTGCATATGGTACGTGTATTTTTTTTGTGATTTAACATAATATACATTTCAGTACAAATTTTGAGATGGTCATTAACATTGTAAAAAGGTGTTTAAAAAAAAAGAAAAAAAGATATATATATATACACACACACAGTGATCAGCATAAATGAGTACAGCCCTTTTGAAAAATTTGATTTTAATCAATATCTCAATTAACACTAAGTTTTGACAAAACTGAATTTTTTAGAACTTTTTTTAGCTCATTGCATGAAACTAAGGTTAATAATATAACCTGGATTACAAAATCCTCCTTTACTCAAGTTAGTTGATGCAAAAATGAATACACCCCACCAGGGGCGGACTGACAACTCATGGAGCCCCCGGGCAATAGGGGATCATGGGGCCCCTGTGTCCTTGCCCAAACTCAAAAAAGCCTATGAAAAAGGTACCAGGGGCATCTCATGGGGCCCCCTACTGACCCCGGGCCCTCGGGCAGTGCCGAGTTTCCAAATGGTCAGTCCACCCCTGCACCCCACAACAAAAACTACTAAATCTAGTATTTTGTATGTTCTCCATGATTTGTAAGGTCAACTCCAAGTCTTCTAGGCATGGAATGAATACGTTGGCAACATTTTGAAACATCTATTTTTTTCCATTCTTCAAGAATGACCTCTTTTAGAGCCTGGATGCTGGATGGAGAGTAATGCTCAACTTGTCTCTTCAGAATTCCCCATAGGTGTACAATTGGGTTCAGATCAGGAGACATACTTGGCCAGTGAACCACTTTCTCTCTCTCTCTGTCTCCTGTTTCCCACTTTCCCTCCTTCCTTCTTTCTTTCCCTCCTTCCATCTTTCCCTCCTCCTTTCTTTCCCTCCTTCCTTCTTTCCTACAAAAAAATAATAAAATATAAAATTGTAAAAAATTAAATAAAAATCTACTGACACTAGTGGCGGTACCACCAGGGTTGCAAAGGTCGCTCTTGCTACCAGGCCCTGGCATTCCACCACTGGGCTTTGAGGAAAACCCTGGCTTTGGTCTGCTCAGTCAAGTTAAAAAATAGAGTTTACTATCGCTTATTGCGGCCATATCCATTTGCTGAGCCAGCTTCAAGCTAAAATTATTTTTTTTTAGTCTTCTGAATTATCCTTAAAAACAACAGAAACATTTTCTATTCTAAAATTATTTTCTTTATTCAATCATGAAGCAAGGCTATGGGCTAACATGCCCCTGCCCCTACATTTATATAGGCAATTTTCCTCATCAGTGATTCAAATAGTGTGGTATTACATGGGTAAGATAAATGATAATGTGTTTGTCATTTTATGGAGAGGACCTGCAGTTCTTAGTCAAGTTCAGTGATCGATTCAATTCCATGAAACCAGAATTGAAGGTTAATTGAACAAATGATACTGACTCGATTCCTTTCTTGGACACTCACATTTTTTTAAATCAAAACCCACAGAGCGTAATCAATTATTTGATTGTACTTCATTTCATCTCTCTAGTGTTTTCAAATCCATCATCAAAAGTCAATTTACTGGTGTAGCCCACATTGTTAAAGCAAAGAAATACATCTTTGAATAAGATAAGGAAACATTTGGCTACCAGGTGAAATGGTGAAAAATGTAGTCAATTCTTATGGAAAATTTATTTTAACATTATTTTGGTTTTCCTGGGTCATGGATAGCTTTTACATAGTATCATTGTTCTCTAAGGAAACCTTTGTCTTCTAATTATCCAGATGTTGCACAATGCAAAAATTCTTCCATTAATATATTTTTGGACAGAATATATACTGCGTAACCATTTCAGTACCAGGCACTTTTACCACCTTCCTGCCCAAGCCAATTTCCAGCTTTCAGCATTGTTGCACTTTGAATGACAATTGCGCGGTCATGCAACACTGTACCCATAAAAAAAATTTAGCATTTTTTTCACACGAGTAAAGATTTCGTTTGGTGGTATTTAATCACCACTGAGTTTTTCTATTCTTTGCTAAATAAACAAAAAAAAAACGTGTTTTTCTTTGTTTCTTTTATTAAATTTTACAAATAAATACTCTTTCTTTATAAGTTTAGGTCAAAATGTATTCTGCTATATTTCTGTGGTGAAAAAAACCCAAATTAGTGTATATTGTTTAGTCTGTAGGAAAGTTACAAACTATGGCATATATATCTGACAATCGATCAATCCTAATGTACTGACAGCCAATCTCATTTCTTGAGGCACGTACACCCCTCATATTACCTATTTTTGGAAAATATACAGTCCAGGGTATTTAGTAAGAGGCATGAGGTTGTCAATTTTGTCGCAATTTTTTGGAAAATTAAGAAATTTAAGAAACAAATTCTTAAATTTGTTTTTTTCGCAATTGTTTGGAAAATTAAGAAAATTAAGAAACAAATTCACATACATATTGTCACCAGTCCTGTTCAGCATTATCATATAACTGGTGTGGCGATGATCAGGGACACTGGTGACCGTATGTAGAACAGAAAAAAAAAGTATTTTATTTAAATTTTTTTCAATACATTTTTTTCTTTTTTTTTGTGATTTATATCAAAACACTGTGAATGGAGCAATATAATGTTACCACAGTAACATTCTACTACTCTGGGCAAGTGATCAGGATTTTTTTTTTCGTATTTCACATTACGATTGCTTATACCAGTGTTTCTCAACTCCAGTCCTCATGGACCCCCAACAGGTCATGTTTTCAGGATTTGATCAGTTTCACTGCCTTAGTAATTACCACAGCTGTTTCATCTGAGGGAAATCCTGAAAACATGACCTGTTGGGGGTCCATGAGGACTGGAGTTGAGAAACACTGGCTTATACCAATGTATGTTCTTGGTAATAGCAGCATTTTTACTGAATGAAACGGATTCATTCAGTCTTTTGTTGTGATTAGCTGTGATTGGCCAAAGCTCATCATATGTTACAGATGGGCTGTGTTTGGCTCTGTCTGTACCATGTGACCAATCACAGCTAACAACACAATCGTATACAGTGCATGAAAGGAAGCCATCCATTGTATACAATTTTCATGTGATCTGTTGTGATTGGTCACAGCGATCACATGACACTGGAAGCGGGTGGGTGTAGTGATCTGTTATCAGCTGTGTCCTATGGACACAGTTGGTGACAGATCGTGCGGCGCCTTCTGACATGACTTCCTATGACGTCCACTCAGAAGGAGGAGCGTCCCACCCGGCCATGAATATGCTAGGCGGGAAGGTGAATATGCTTCGGGCAGGAAGGTGTTAAAGAACAGGTTTCCAATACATTCATAGATCAAGATAAAATTGAAATTTAATTATGCAAACTACTTACTGCTCCAATATGATCAGAAGCCAGCACTTTTCAATGTTGAGGTTGGACACAAAAGTTATTCTACAGCTGGAAGTAGTTATAACAAAATTTCTACTGTTGTTTTACAATGGTTTACAGAGAATATTTAAGAAGCTCAAAACACTGCTTGCTGCAAACGATTTATTGATAAGGTAGGGTCCCGGAAGGACGCTATATTTCCACTCTGTTTGGACTGTGGTCCCTTTAAGGGAAAACAGGGTTTACTCACTTTCTGGAGGAAGTGGGTTACAAAAAAAGACATGTTGAGGTGCGCATGCACGGGCGGCCGGTCTCCATGTCCTGGCACTAGCTCCGCACACCCCCGGCACTAAAAGCGGCCCATACACGGGCACCAAGCCCCCACTGCTCCCGGGACTCACCCCGGATCTAGACCAGACCCCAGGGCACCAGATAAATGTCAGGATGGACAGCAGGGAGAAGCCATGGCGGCTCCCAGTTCTCGATCCCTGCGGGGGGAAGGGGATCCAAGATGGAGCCTGGATCAGCGTCCACGGCCCCTGCCACTTCCTCTGCCTGCATGAAGCCAGCACCTCTTCCTCAGAGTGCGAAATCGGTACTCGCTACTGACCGGTACTGGACAGCGGCGGCTCCACCATATGGGGTGAGTGACTCTCCACGGCCCCCCCAGTCACCTTCCAGCCCTGCACTACCTGAGTCCCAGGCTTCGGCCTGATTCTCCTACCTCTTCCCCATTGGATAGTGAGATGGCGGCCATATTTTTTAGCCAGAATAGCGGCCCAGAACCTTGAATCTGACAGCCCTGCTCATTCGTCAGCAATCCTTCCGGGTCCACCACAATACTCAGGTGATGCAACCCTAATAGCTCGGTTCGCTGATTTACAGCAACGCGAATTGGATAGAGCTACAACAAAATTGGTGGCTGACCTTAAACAAGATTTTCAGGAATTAGGCCAATGCCTGGACAGTATGGAATCTAAAGTTGATGCGACAGTCCATAGTGTATCCCAAAATTCTAATATGATTACCGACTTGCAAGATCGCTTGGAGGAAGCTTATTCTAAAATTGATGATTTGGAAAATCGGGCTAGGCGCTACAATTTCCGCATTCGAGGGCTCCCTGAGTCAGTCAAAGAGCTCACTAGCTGCGCACAAACCCTCATGCGGTCTGCATTACCTGATATCGATGATCTTCATACAGAAATTGATCGTTTACATTGTTCCCCCCTAGACAGGGATGGCCTCCTAGGGATATCATTGTTAAGCAACACTTTTTTCAAGTCAAGGAAGCGATTATGAAGTATAGTAGAGGACTCCGGATTTGGAATTTGTGGGACATAAGATACAAATATTTGCAGATGTCTCTCCGACCAATATCCAGAAGCAGCAATCTCTTAAGCTACTACAGAAGGATATCCGGTATCGGTGGGCCTACCCTTTTTGCCTACAATTCAATTTCAATGGAAAACCTTACGGGTTCTCTACATTCCAGGATGGCGAAGAACTGTTACTTCAACTGAGCATTTTTTCCCGTAGCCTTACATCCCATTCCACAGCAAGATCTGCTTCTCTGCCTCCGCCGCTTTCACCATTGTGGACTGCTCCAAATTCTAGGAAGACGAAGTCACCGAAATCACCCAGAAAAACTTCTTGAGGTTAACATTTCATTTTGTGGGTTTTGTTGTGTGATTTCCTGACATGTGGTGGCTTTTTAGTGGCATTTTTTCAATCCTTATTGAGCTCCACGGCCTCAGAATTTGAAGGCTGGTGACTCTAATTTAGCATTAGATCAGATTTTGGGTCGTTCCCGAACCGCCATGCTTCAGTCCCCCTTCCAGACAGAGTCGTAAGTTTGCCCAGATACTGTATCATTATGACTTTTTCGATGCTTGGAGAGAAGCTAACCCAACTTCTCGAGATTATTCCCATTACTCTAGGGCTCATAATTGCTACTCTCATATCGACCATATATTCCTTCATACACACTCACTCCCCAGACCGCTTACAGATAAAATCCTTTCCACGCCTGGTCTGACCACAACACAATTTTTATAATACTTTCATCCTGGAGTCATGGTAAGACTGCTTATAACTGGTGCCTTAACAAATTTATTTTGGGCAATGCTTCTTATTGTCAGAACATTTCCTCACATCTACAAACATACTTTGAACTCAATAAAGCAGAAGATACGAACCTGGCTATTAATTGGGCAGCCCATAAGGCCTCAGTTAGGGGGTTTATTATTCAACTCTCCTCACGACTCAAAAAAACCTGAAATGATCTACTTTTCACTAAAACTCAAGTATATACTGACCTGGTTTCCCAGCATAAATGGAATCCCAATCCGAATCTGCTGGTTAAACTTGGTCAAGCCCTATTGGAACTTAATCTATGCCTTACTACTACCGCTTACAAACAGCTACGATGGTCCAACCATAAATTCTTCACTTGGAGGGACAGACTAGGCACTTTATTGGCACACAAGTTAACCCCTAAACACTCCCAAATGGCTCTCCCTAAACTCAGACTAAATAACGGCACTTTATTTCAAGATCCCAGTAAGATTCTCCAAAATGTCATTCTTTTTACACTGAACTATATCACTCGCCTCAGAGAGATTTTTCTTTATCTCCAGACAACTTTTTGAGCTCTGTTGCTCTTCCTTCCCTTCAGGAGATCCATAGGGAGTCGATGGAACAGCCTCTTGCGAGGAGATTCGGAATGCCTTGAAAACTCTTGCCCCTCATAAATCCCCAGGACCAGATGGTCTTTCTCATAACTATTATAAAGTCTTCCCTGATGTCCTGATTCCACATATGGCCCATTATTTTAATTATTTACGGGATGGGGGACTTGTGCCTCCTGACGAAAAAAAGGCATTCATCAGTGTTATTCCCAAACCCCATAAGGATGCTACTATAGTCTCTAATTATTGACCTATCTCCTTAAATAACTGTGATCTAAAGATTCTTACTAAAATCCTGGCTTTACGTCTCCACAAATTTCTGGCCCTTTATATTCATGACAATCAGTAAGGATTCATCAGCGGTTGACAAACATCAGACCAAATTCGTCGGACTTTGGCTTTGTTGTCAGCTGTACAATGTCTTATTGTTATCACTAGATATTCAGAAAGCATTTGACAGTTTATCTTGGGACTACTTATTTCAGATGTTGGGTAGGTTAGGGTTTGGCCCTTGTTTCATGACATTAATACGGCCTCTATATTCTAACCCTTCAGCTCAAGTCTCCATTCGTGGATATAAATCCCTGTCTATAGAGCGAGGTACTAGACAGGGATGCCCCCTTTCTCCCTTACTATTTGCTTTGGCAATGGAACCACTCGCGATTGCTATCCGCTCTAATCCCACTATTTCGGGCATCCACTGTGGTCAACAAGACCATAAATGTGCCTTGTTTGCTGATGATGTCCTCATGTATATACAGTATCTAACCCTCGAACATCTTTACTTGGTCTCCTCCACCCGTTTCATCGTTTCTCTGTGTCCTCTGGTCTCACTCTTAATTCCTCTAAAACAACTGCTTTAAATATCTCTTTACCTGATTCGGAGGTTCAATATCTGCAGGACAACTTCAATTTCCAGTGGGCCTCTCATTTTCTCCCTTATTTGGGGATTCACCTCACGAACTCTATCTTCATTGTTATATAAGACCAATTATCCCCCGCTTTTCAAACGATTCAAAATTGACTGGGAGGATCTTCCCCTATCCTGGTTTGGTAGAATTAGATCTATTAAAATGACCTTTTTACCAAGACTATTGTACTACTTTAGGACGTTACCGATCATGGTACCCAAACAGGAATTGTTACTACCCTCTCTCTCTTTTTCCTTTTCTTTCCTTTTTTGTTTTTTTTTCTCTTCTTGATCCCCCTTCTTTTTGGACTTATCTTGGATCTTTTTTTTGATTTTCTATTTTTAATCTTTTTTTTTTTTCAGTTTTCATATTGTTGGTAACTATCTATATGGAACTGCCTATGTTTACTGACTAATGGGACATTTGCTACCCTATGAGGATGGTGTTTCCTGTTTACAACATCATCAACTAATGTTTTCTTACGTGCCTATATATTTTATGAACATGTTTGTTCACCCCAACTCACCATGTAGGTGGGCAATGTTTCTATTTCTGTGTATACCAATTTTTCAATAAAAATATTGAAATATAAAAAAAAAAAAGACAGGAAGTTGTTGGAGGTGGGTGGAAGAGTATAGATGAGAATGGAGACTGTGGATTGTGTGTAGACCTGCTGTCAGTATCCTGGCTGGAAACCTGATGGTGGGGAAGTTACCCCTTTGAAAGTCGAGGACTTTAACTGCGATGGCAGTTCTGAACTCTTCAAGTCCACCAGACTGTTATCTTCTGTTGTGTTATTTTGCTGCTGTGGAGCTATTTACAGTATGTTAATAAACTTTACTTTTATTGCAAAGCCTGTGTCCTGCGACCTGGCTGCATTCCCCAAACATTACAACTGGTGGAGAATGCGGGCAGGACAGAGTAACTGACAAGGGGAAACAAAGAGAAAATTACATTGGACTAAAACTAACATTTAATGGGACAGTACACTTGATTTATGTCCTGGGTTAAAGCTGCACAAACCTTGAAAGCTGAAACAATGGAGCAACTGATTAACCACTTTCCCACTGCTCTATAGCAGATATACTGCTACAGGGCGGCACAGGTGCACAAAATCACGTATATATATGTGATTTTGCATTTGCATTTTGCGAGCCGCATGCACTACCTACCCGCGCCGCTATTCATAGCCTCAGCTGTCAATCACCTGGTCCCGGTCGGTGATTACTCTCCGGCACCCGGTGATTGAGGAGCATTACCGATGGAGGGAAAGAACTTTATGTAAACAATACAGTTCTCTCCTCTATCAGCTCCTGCACACTGCTTTGCATGGCTCTGCATAGCAAAGCCGAGCAAAGCAGTGTGCTTAAAGTGGAAAGCACTAACACAGCCCACAGCACACAGCTGACTCTTTGATCGCTCCACATGTTAACCCCTTCCTGCCCAGTGCCATTAGTACAGTGTCAGTGCTTTTTATTAGCACTGATCACTGTATTGGTGTCACTGGGGATGTCATTGACACCAAGTCAGTTCCTCCCAGTGTCAGAATGTCCACCGCAGTCCCACAGTCCTGCTATAAGTCGATGATCAGCACCATTGCTAGTAAACATTTTTTTAAAAATCCCAGTATATATACCGCCATTTGTAAACGCTATAACTTTCATGTAAACCAATTAATTTACACATAATCAGATTTGTTTTGGCAAAGATATGTAGCAGAATACATTTTGACCTTAATTTATGATGCAATTTGATTTTTTTAATTTGTTTACTTGACATGTTTAATAGCAAAAAGTCCAAAATATTTTTTTCTCAAAATTGTCGGTCTTTTTTTTTATAGCGCACAAAGTAAAAAACACACAGGAAATCAAATACTACTGAAATAAATCTCTATTTATGGGAAAAAAAGGACTACATTTCATTTGGATGTAGCGTTGCATGACTGCACAATTGTTAGTTAAAGTAACGCAGAGCTGTAACAAAAAATGGCCTGGCCAGGAAGGGGGGTAAATCCTCTGGAGGGCAAGTAGTTAAACAGTTATCTATGGCTAATATGCAAGTGCAGACTCACCTTGAGGAGGTTCTTAGGGGTGTGAGCAAGCAGCTGTTGCCCCTTGCACCCAGGTGACTGTGAGGGCCAGCTATTTTCTGCAGAAATTGACCCTGAGTAATGATGTAGAGGCATTTCTTGCTACATTTGAGAGGACAGTAGAAAGAGGTGGCCCCAAGACTGGTCAGCAGGCCTCATTGCTCCTTTCCTTAGTGGGGATTCTCAAAAGGCCTACTTCGATTTACCATCTGATGAATAAAAAGACTATGAACGGCTAAAAGCAGAAATTTTGGTTTGTCTGGGGGTGACTACTGATGTTCAGGCACAACAAGTGCACCAATGGAAGTATCATATTCAAATGTATGACCTGGTGCAACTGGTAAATAATGGCTGCAGCCCAAGATGTTGTGTGGCCCGCAGACTGTGGAACAGGTTGTCTTGGACCGATACGTGAGGTCCCTGCTGGACAACCTTCCATGGTGGGTCAGCCATGGAGACCCCAAACCAGTGAACCACCTGTTTGAGAAGTTGGAAAGATATACTGCAGTGGAGGATATGCTTGGCCCTGCCCAAAAATATGTTCATAGCTAAACGTTCATAGCTAAAAATACAAATTGGCAGGCAATTCAATATCATATAATAACTCAGAAATGTTAAAAAATAACAAATGTATTATATGTGGGCAGTGGCAAAAAGGTGTAGATTTGCTAAACTGGAATGGCATATCAACAGAGAAAACTTTCAATAATGAAGACATATCATTACAAGTACTTATACAGCGCCATCAATTTGCGAAGCCCTTTATATATATATCAAACATTCACATCAGTCCCTAACCCTCAAGGAGCATACAATCTAAGGTCCCTATTTAGACAGGATTCAATCAACCTACCACCATGTCTTTGGAGTGTGTGAGTAAACTGGAATACTCAGACGAAACCCACTCAGGCACAGGGACAACATGCAAACTCCAGGCAGGTGGTGCGGATTAGAACTAATGACCCTAATACTGCCAGGCAGAAGTGCTAACCATTTAGCCACTGTACTATATAAATATGTAAGGATATATAAATGACACAGTTGCCATGGGCTCCCTGCACTTAATATTCTCCAGACAGTGCAAGTCCTGTCAGAATCTAGACACAATATTAAATGGGCTACATAGATGGGTCTAGATATATATAGAAGTTTACTGTTACTAAGACAAAGATCTTCTTATAAAAGCAGCGGATATCAATAGTAACTAGAGATGAGCGAATCGAACTTGGCGAAGTGAAATTCGTTTCGAATTTTAGGAAAGATTCGATTCGCAACGAATCCGAATTTTAGCAAACTTCGGATGCACGAATCGAATTTTCCCCGATCAGCCGGCAAAAGTGTCACTGCAGAGAGCTCTGCTATTTCTGACAGTTCTCTGACAGTTCTGACAGTTCATTTACAGCGGTTGAAACATTGTATCTATTTGTTTCCATTTAGGATACAGATGTTTTTATTCGGAAATAAATAGATACAATGTTTCAACCGCTGTAAATGAACTGTCAGAACTGTCAGAGAACTGTCAGAAATAGCGGAGCTCTCTGCAGATACACTTTTTGCTGTACTGGAATTCTTCTTCTTTTCATTCTTCTTCTTCTTTTCATTCTTCTTCTTTTCATTCTTCTTTTCATTCTTCTTCTTCTTCTTTTCATTCTTCTTCTTCTTCTTTTCATTCTTCTTTTCATTCTTCTTCTTCTTCTTTTCATTCTTCTTTTCATTCTTCTTCTTCTTCTTTTCATTCTTCTTCTTCTTCTTTTCATTCTTCTTTTCATTCTTCTTCTTCTTCTTTTCATTCTTCTTTTCATTCTTCTTCTTCTTCTTTTCATTCTTCTTCTTCTTCTTTTCATTCTTCTTTTCATTCTTCTTCTCTTTTCATTCTTCTTTTCATTCTTCTTCTTCTTTTCATTCTTCTTCTTCTTCTTTTCATTCTTCTTTTCATTCTTCTTCTTCTTTTCATTCTTCTTTTCATTCTTCTCATTCTTCTTTTAATTCTTCTTTTCATTCTTCTTCTTCTTCTTTTCATTCTTCTTCTTCTTTTCATTCTTCTTCTTCTTCTTTTCATTCTTCTTCTTTTCATTCTTCTTCTTCTTTTCATTCTTCTTCTTCCTCTTTTCATTCTTCTTTTCATTCTACTTCTTCTTATTTTCATTCTTCTTTTCATTCTTCTTTTCATTATTCTTCTTCTTCTTTTCATTCTTCTTCTTCTTCTTTTCATTCTTCTTTTCATTCTTCTTCTTCTTCTTTTCATTCTTCTTCTTCTTCTTTTCATTCTTCTTTTCATTCTTCTTCTTCTTCTTTTCATTCTTCTTCTTCTTCTTTTCATTCTTCTTCTTCTTCTTTTCATTCTTCTTTTCATTCTTCTTCTTTTCATTCTTCTTCTTCTTCTTCTTTTCATTCTTCTTCTTCTTTTCATTCTTCTTCTTCTTCTTTTCATTCTTCTTCTTCTTCTTTTCATTCTTCTTTTCATTCTTCTTCTTCTTCTTTTCATTCTTCTTCTTCTTCTTTTCATTCTTCTTTTCATTCTTCTCATTCTTCTTTTAATTCTTCTTTTCATTCTTCTTTTAATTCTTCTTTTCATTCTTCTTCTTCTTCTTTTCATTCTTCTTCTTCTTCTTTTCATTCTTCTTCTTCTTTTCATTCTTCTTCTTTTCATTCTTCTTTTCATTCTTCTTCTTCTTCTTTTCATTCTTCTTCTTTTCATTCTTCTTCTTTTCATTCTTCTTCTTTTCATTCTTCTTCTTCTTCTTTTCATTCTTCTTTTCATTCTTCTTCTTCTTCTTTTCATTCTTATTCTTCTTTTCATTCTTCTTTTCATTCTTCTTCTTCTTCTTTTCATTCTTCTTCTTCTTCTTTTCATTCTTCTTCTTCTTCTTTTCATTCTTCTTTTTATTCTTCTTCTTCTTCTTTTTCTTCGTCGTGCCCCGTGACTGCCCAAATGAGTGAAGTGTGCGGTGATTCTAAGATCGACGGCACTCATCTGCATGTCATACTGACTGACAGTATTATTTCTCTTCCCCAGCAGACTCCAAGGGCATTTAAATTAAAGGTACAGTGTTCTGCACTAATATAAAGGCTCTCTGAAGCCTAGAAACCCTTTAAATAAGTTAAATTCGTGGCGAATAAATTCGCATCGAATCAAATTTATCCCGCAAATTTGGCGAATCAGCCGAATCGAATTTTTGAATAATTCGCTCATCTCTAATAGTAACCCAATGCATAATTTAATGTCAGCGGTACACCGCATAAAGCCAATAAATCAAATACAGCAGGGGGCTTTTTAACTACCCCATCAGACCCTCCCAAACAAATTAATTGCAAGAGATGCAGTATCTCTCTGTTGGTGCTGTTTAGTATATCTCGTAATAATGCTAACCCCTCTTGTTTTTTTAGGAGAAGATTTCTTGGAAAAAAGGAGATCCTGTCTAGATTTCTCTCTGGCTTTTCTAAAAGATTTTTGGAGACTTGTGGGGCTATAGCCCCTTTGGAGTAGTCTCTCTTTCAAATTGGCTGCTTACAATACGCAAATACCGACTGTATGGAATTGATGAAATAAGGGACCGAGGGTTTGAACTCTGAGCATGAAGGACTGTGTTACCTGCTGTGGCTTTCCTGTAAAGATTACTTGTAAGATTTCCATTTGGGTCTTTATTGATGGTAATGTTTGTAGATGTCACCATGGTGTCACCATGGAGCGACCTAGGATTTTCATGCTGAGGAGTTTTATTGTTTTGGGGGAGGCACCTCCCCTGGTTGTATTTTCTCCACCAGTAGCACCAAGGCTGGTCGGCTACCCGTGACCAGCCCTGTTTATTCTCCAGCAGCCTTGAAAGGAAGTTGAGGGGTCACGCCATCCACTTTCCTCCCTTTAAGGCTAATCCATCTTGCCCTGTTACTTGCATTGCTAGTCTGCTGGAACTATGCGTTGCTGGGGCACCGATGATGTCATCCTGCCCCTTTGGGGTAGCGTGGCACTGCGCACGGACGCTTCGGGGGGGGGGTCACCTAGGCCGTATATGTAGTCCATTTAATATTTTGTCTAGATTCTGACAGGACTTGCATTTGGGAACAAAAATGAGCGAGCAATAGAAAAATAATATGTTTAAGTTAACACACGGGGTGATGAATATGAACACAGTTGAAATTAATTATAAATGTCTAACTAGATGGAATTTTACACCGAGTGTGGCACATAGGCAACGAGCAGAAGTTTCACCACTGTGTTGGAGGGGATGTGGGTCTAAGGGAACAATGGCACATTTATGGTGGGATTGTCCAAAAATACAGGTGTTTTGGCAAGATATAATCCAATAAATACAGGAGATAATGGGGATCTTTATTCAGAAGGACCCGTGGGTGTGCTTATTTTATAATCAGAGTAGTCAGTAAAACAACATAAAAACAGTATACTATATCAACTAATTAGTGCGGCTAAAGGACTTATTCCAAAATTTTGTCAGAAAGAGGAGCCCCCAACCTTGATTGGATAGATAGGATTGAGTATATAAATAAGATGGAGGAGTTATACCATGTAGATGAAGATAAAATGGAAACATTTAGAAAGGAATGGAGTAGATGGTATGACTTTAAGACATCTAAAAAATATCTGGAAGTGGGGGGAATCCCAGGCAGCGAGGTTGGATGATTAAACTGAATAATTGGAGAGTAGTATATGAAGATAATAAGAGGGGAAAGGAGAGAGAGATCAAAGAATAAAAAAGGAAAGAGGGAAAATAGGGATATAGACATAGACAGGAATATACGGAAGGAAAGAACTATCTGGACAGGGGTAATTCAAATGGGGGGGTAGAGATAAGGGGGGAGGGGGATACATAATCTATGCGGAATGTTTATATTTTTGATAATTGTGATACAATGTTGATTCTTGTATTGAAAAATCTAATACACGATATAATATATAAAAAAAAGAATAGAAATTCAGTATATTCTATAGAATGTTTCTTGGCCATCCTTCCTCTTTAGTTCACCCCTGAAGAAAAACTTTGTTCTGAAATGCATTGGGTCTTTTCAGCTGAAGCTTACTCGCTCTTCGCTTTCTTCTGGTTCACAGAAGAAGGTGAACACCAATTCTCAGCCTACAGCAAGTTTACAGGCACTCTCACCATTTCTTTTTATGTATGATTTTAACATTTTTACAACGTGTCAAACTGATGTTTCACAACAGTTTTGTAATAAAAGTATCTACATGTTCATATCACTTGTTGAGTTGGCGTAAAAGTCCCAGTACAAATTGCCGGGGAACATCATTTTCGGTACTTAGCCTTTGGGATGTCAGCAACTGGAGAATGAACTGTGTGCTGGATCCACATACCTTGGCCCTACCAAGCGTCAAAGACGCAGTCAACCATAGCCTATTCAGTCAACTGCAGCCCTGTGGAAGGAAATCTCACAGAACCCTGTAATCCATCCCGGAAGGTCAAGAGTCACTTCCCATGCCTCTATAGAGGTCTGTACCTGCTCAGAAAATAGGGGATGCACAATGTTGGCGGTGTCAGGAGGAGCCCATGGAATGTGGGGTCCTCTGAAGGGGGTCTTTTATGCTCATAAAGTTTGCACGATGCACCTGACCTTAGTGAGGGGAAATTTGAGTGTGAAGTACGAATGAATCACTTCCCTGCCAGGGCCTTGTTGGACTCTGGACGCATGGTAACTCTGGTTCATCCCAGAGTAATTGGAAGGATTGGCCTGGTAATCACAGCTTTACAGATTGTGTGCATTTCGGGGGGACACTCGAGAGTACCCTCTCATCCCGGTGTCCATCTCCACAGCATGTGGCATTATATCTCAAGAGGTGAGGGTGGTGAAGAACTTGGTGCAGGATGTTATAATAGTAATAGACTGTCCTTTATTTGTGGAACAATAGGAATGAGGACAACTATATGAATGGCCCAGTGACTGGAGAGAAACTAGTCCCTCTGTTCCTGCTGTTGAGTGGAACTGCCAAATGTTATTGATATTGATGTAGGTACAGATAATGAATATGCTAATGATCTGGTTGATGGTGATAAAAGTAATACTAATACTATTGAGGATGCCATAATGCATGGTCCACAGACCAACCTGATTGCTGGTTTAAAATTGTGGAAAACATGGGAGAGGTAAGTTGTAAAGTCCACCAACCAAGAAGAAGCTGTATCAGATATATTTTGTGAACTAGTTAAAGCCCTGGACAGACAGGGAATTGGTAACCTCCCCGGCTGGTGCAAGACTTGAGCCTCAGGTTGATGTGGACAGTGTCCAAGTATCAAATACCCATCTAAAACCCAAAGTCAGCAAGTAAAGGAGTTCTTGCAGAAAAATAAAGAAAAATGTCAGACTTGCCAGATCTAAATAATGTCATAGAGCATGATATTATCACGGAACCAGGGGTCAAAATTTGTGTCCGGCCTTACCGTATCCCAGAGGCCCAGAGGAAATGTTAGACCTGGAGATTATGTAAGAATTGCAGAGTACACTGGTGTACTCACCAGAACAAAAGTATTAATGCGCATGGGTTATACACATCACACATCTGGGGGTGCAGCGGTATGCTGGCAGCTATGGGTTAGTCATCCAACTTCATCTATCCATCCATCAGGGTGGGTGCCAAAATGGTCCTGGGGAGGAATTAGCTCAGCCACAGGAGCCAGAAAGGTGCTCAATAGTGTAGTACACCCGTCTCAAGGGTGGTTTACCTTTCACGAGTTCATGCACTACTGTCCGTCACGGTTAAACCACACGTGACATTCATAGGCATTCTCTGAGATGGTACTCTCACACGAAGGACATTCCATTATTCAGGAACGATTATATGAACTTTTTTTTAGCACCATTTACCAGTTTACATCAACATTAATGGGCGGCACAGTGGCTTAATGGTTAGCACATCTGCCTTGCAGTAAATGGGTCATGGGTTCAATTCTTGACCATGGCACCTCCTGTATGGAGTTTCCATGTTCTCCCTGTGCTTGCGTGGGTTTCCTCCCACACTCCAAATACATGCTGGTAGGTGAATTGATTCCTGTCCAAATTGGCCCTAGTATGTGTATGTATGAATGTGAGTTAGGGACCTTAGATTGTACACCCCTTGAGGGTTCGGGACTGATGTGAATGTACAATACACGTGTAAAGCACTGCGTAAATTGACAGAGCTATATAAGTACCTGAAATAAATACAGTATATTATTGCACTTTTTGGATTTTACATTTTATGATTGATAACATGCATTTATAGCGCTGCACTATTACTTTAATATATTTCTATTCTGGGACTGTTGCCAATACTGAGTGCTAGCTGCTACCTTCATATCTATACCTAGATTTATATTTATCTTGTGTAATACTATTTTAGTAGTCTATATAATTTGACCAGCGCTCGCTTTATCATTTTTAAACAATGTAACTATTCCACATTGGAGCTCAAACTCCATCTCCCACAGTGGCTTAGTGGTTAGAACTCAGAACTTACAGCACTTGGGTCATGGGTTCTAATCCCAGCCATGGCTGCATCCCAGTTTGCATGCTTTCCCTGTATGGATGTGTTTTTGCCAACACTCCAAAGACATGCTGTTAGGTTATTTGGGCCTAGTACATGGCTGAGTTTGTGCCCTTAGATTATAAGCTCTTTGATATTTTATATATTTTCTGGGTTGTGTCAGTGCCAGCAATATTAATCAATCAATTAAGATTTTGCCTAATGACTAGAAAGTGGAAAGGGGGTGAATCTTACCTGTGTCCTGTTCTTCTGACAAGTTGGAAATGTGCACGTTTCATGCTGTGTATATTTCATTGTAACTTTTTTTATCTTATTTTAAACCTGTCTCCTTATACAACTTGATCCCCTCCCCCACCCCATCATCACCTGTCCCATTGGCAAATCTATGGATCACGCCCCACTCTTTTTAACTATTTATTTACTGATCAAGTGAATGTGTCTCATTTTCTATCAGCTACAGCTCAGATCTCACATTATTATACAATTGCTGATTGTATCTCACCACTAGTCTGATTGAATTCACAATTCCTGGTCAGTCCCGTTCCCTTACCTCTAATAACCTTTAGGGCCAGTTCACACTACATGTGTTTCAGTTGCTTTTTCGGCATCACAAACCCACAGAAAGAAGGTTATATGGCTGTCAATGTCATAGTTCACATCAGCACTTGCATTTTCAGTGCATTGCAGGTGCTGTAAACAAAGTTGAACACGCTGCATTGTTTCTGCACAGAACTGTACTGGAATGCGTTGAAACGCCCTTGAATGTACTAAAACGCACATGTCCCTAATTAAATTGAATAAAAAGAAAGTAGAAAAAACTAACTGGAAGGGATACAAAATGCAATGCAACGTGTCCAAAACGCATCCAAAATGTACTGGAACACACTAAACATGCATGCCAAAAGGGAATGCAAAAACTCATCAGGAACACATCTAGACTGTTTCTATAGTGTGAACTGGCCCTCAGGACTTGTTCACACCATTGGTGGTGCAGAAACGCATGCAAGAACACACATTTTCCAGCACAGCAAAGAAATGCAATGCCCTTTGCAGATGTGCCCAGGTACCATGATGAAAACGTAATTGCAGCTACACACGTCTATTAAAAACAGACCCATTCACAGCCACCAAAACGCATGGTACCACACTACTGTGCGGTTAGGTGCAACACACTTAAAATAATATGCCTGCAGTATTTTTGCATGTTTCCACACGTTAGGCAGCCCATTGAAATTAATGAGCTGAGGAAAAAAAAAGTAAAAAATGCCCCATTCACACAGGTCCTCTGGCCTGTACAGCATGAATGAGTTAGTTGTTTATGTGGCTAGAGCCACCTGTTACACTATGGGGACACAGCAGTTGTATGAACAGGTGTGAAGGCATGAGGAAGTGGCCCAGAATGCTCACTGTCTGTGTTCAGGGCTGTACACCTGCACCCATATGCTTGTCAAATTATGCACTGCAGCAATTCCATAGTGTAACATAGGTTGCCTGCAAACGGCGATAGCCACAAAAACAAACCGCTGATTCCCACTCTACAGGCCACAGCACCCATGAGCCCCAAAACCTCAATTACACCTCAATTACACACACAGCTTTATTTATGAACTCAGTACAGTTTTATCATTTAGATTTCACAGGAATATGGTTGGGATTATGTCCATTAATAATGTGTTTAGTGTATTTTTACCATAAATATAATTTGGATATTTTCTCTGGCGGTGGGGGGCTGTCAGGTATGCTGTACCGGGGCCCCATGATATCTAACAGTAGCCCTGGGTGTATGCTTGTGTCTGTGCCACCTGTATAGTTAGGAAGAACCTTGAACCTCTTCTATGTACCTCAATGGATCTAGGGAATTGGATATGTTTTCAACTGAAAATACAACAATTATTAGTAATGTTTCCCTGGCAAATGAGGATCAGCTCCTCGGTGGAGAACAGCGATCTCGCCATGTCCAGATGTGGTCTGGAATTCCACAAAAGAACAATTCACAAAACTAAAAAATAGACTTGCAAATTACCACTAAACTCTCCTAACTACACTCCCATCCACTAACACTCCCCACTACCACTACTGGGTGCGTGCAAACGTCCTTCCCCAAACGTCATGGCGTATTTCCGGTATGACAGCTGCTCTAGCGCCTCTTCCAACAGCCGTCTTGGTGTTTATTTGTGCACCATAGCAATTTTACATGCGGCTCCATTGTGTATATGACATTCACAAATATATATTTCCAGTTCTATTGTGGATTTGGCATTGGTGAATGTATGCTTGCAGCTATACTCTGTATATGACATTGGCGAACATATATTTGCCAGTAAAGGCCCAAAGTCAACATATATTAGGGGCCCAATTTATTACTGTTAAGAGGATTGTAGAAAAAGAATAGCTAGCTGGACATTGAACATGACCTATTCATTGGTACATAACATGGTCTTGTGGTGAAAGAGGGTTTGTTATTTTGGACATACTTGCATATGTGCGCTCTAACAAGGAAGATTTGGGCATATTATATAGCTATCAAAAATAAGTGTTAGGGGTGCTAGTACGTTTATTTCAGATACTTCTATAGCGCTGTCAATTTACATGTATATGTGGTAAATTCACATCAGTCCCTAACCCTCAAGGGGCGTACTATCTAAGGGCCCTAACTTACATTCATACATATACTAGGGCCAATTTTGACAGGATCCAATTAACCTACCAGCATGTCTTCAGAGTGTGGGAGGAAACCGGAGTACCCAGAGGAAACACACAGGCACAGGGAGAACATGCAAACTCCAGGCAGGAGGTGCCATGGTTGGGATTCAAACCAACGACCCTAGTACTGCCAGGTGGAAGTGCTAACCATTTTAGCCACTGTGCTACATTCAACTAGAACATGAAATAATCCCCCCAAAAATACATAGTCCAAATGTTTATTGATCAAATACACATGCCACATTTATTTGGACAGCAACAACAAGTAGGTACATTCAATATCTTAGTGAAAATAAAAGAAAAAAAGCAGGATTGATGTTGCTAAAATAGAACGGTCCTGCTCATAAGAGCTTACAATCTAAAAGATTATACTTCTAATGAACTGTGCTTTCACAGGTTACAGCAGGAAACAAACGGTTAATATGAATCACTTAGGCTTATCCACAAAACAAGCTGCAGATTAAAATATCAATATAAAAAATAAATACGTGCCAAAATAAAAACACCTCCCACCTCCCCAAATCCCCCACACATACATTTCTCATCATGTTTGTCTGAAAACTGAATTTCAGTCTAAATAAAGCAAACTTGGAAGAGCAGAGCAATTGACATGTGTACAATGCAAAGATAATAAACACACAATCATTGTACAATTACACACAAACACACCTTAGAAGGAAGAACATGCAAAACATTTACAGCCCACATCAAAACACAGCGTGAGTGTGGCCTGGGGCAATTCACCACAATATCTCTTCCTCTCCAAACCACCACAGACAAGGACTTGCAGAAAATAATGTGGCCTGTACAAGGCAAAATCACCCACTACTGAATCTCTTTTTATAAGGTAGGCCACACCCACCACTGTCATTCATTTGTAATTTGAATTACTCACTGTAATTCTCTTCCCACCTGCGTTAACCCTTGGTATACAGGCCCCACAAATCAGAGTCAGAAAGAAAGCCACAGTGAAATGTACCTGTGCAGCATACAACAGAACATTGAACAGGAATGTAAAAGGGAACCCTATTGGCAATATTTCTTGGCCCTATGGGCACAATTCACTCCAGATTATCGCATGAGTTAAGGCAGTCACATGACCACATCTCGCGTGCAATACTGAAAATGTCAATTCACTTTTGCTAGTATGCGGCATTTCCCATAAATCGAAAAAACACTCAGGAAATCAAACATAAAAAGACCTTACACCCCGGTCGCATCAAAGCCGATTTAGAAATTGTGCGACGTACAGTGAAGGTGGCGATTTCCTTGCGATTTGCAAGACATCTGACACAGATATCTATGCAAATCGCCACAAAAGTAGTACATGTACTACTTTAGAAATCAGTATCGGAAACGCACCAATATGACTGCTCTAATAGCAGACAATAGGGTGCGACCTGGCATACGATTTGCAAGTCACATGTCATGCAAATCGCATGCCAAGTCGCATCCAGGGTGCACAATTTCAGGTGCGATTTGGGAATTGAAATTGTACCTGATATCGGATCTAATGAATGTGGAGGTGAGTGTCTTAACGTATGCGATTTGCTGCAGCACAATTTCAAAAGTAGTTCTTGTCTAACTTTTTCAGCATTTTGTAGCGATTTCACATATAGACTACAATAGAAACCGCAATGCAAAACACAATTGAAAACGCAATAACTCATTGGTAAATCTACAGAAAATACGGTGAAATTACCAACAAAAAGCACAATTTTAAATCGCATCTAGTGTGAACCAAGCAGGCAATTCAACAAAGGAAATAAATCTTTGAAGGAATGCGGTATCTGCATGCTCGGAAAAAAATCTGTTATGGATTTGGGGGGGGGGGACTCCATGCCATTATTTTATTAATTTTTTTTTTAATCCTTTTCTCTCTCTCGCTCACTCTTCTCTTGGTTTGACAAACCTTCCCAAAAGGGGGTGGAGTGCAAACCAGCATTATCAAATCAATCATTAGTCCAGGCCCTTATCTCATCCCATCATTTGACACTCACATAAGGTGTTTGAACAATCAAGGCTTCATTCTAATTCACATTCTAGGAATCATTTAGACAGAAAGCAAAGATGCTGCCACCAGCACATGTATGTTAGGGTAGTCACAGGGAGATCATGCAAATGTATTGCCGTGGCTGGGATTCAAACCGACAGTGTTGTGAGGCAGCAGTGCTAACCACTAATCCTCGGAGCTGTTGAACACTAATCCCACCTGTATGTCTGTGGTGTGAATCAAACCTAAGTCCCTGGTCAAGGTCAGTGTAACTAGCCTGATATCTCAAATGTGACACAAATGTTGTGCTATGTTGCCAATTTAGATGTATGTTGGTTCTATGTATCCCAATACAAAGGATTGCAATACTAATACAGGTGTACCTCGGTTTACCAACGCCTCAGTTAAGGTAATTTTCGGTTTACGAATGAAAATCCATTCAAAATAATGCCTCGGTTTACACAATTGTTAATAATTTTTTTTTGCAATACAAAGTGTATGTTGGCGCTGATTTTCAAATGCAAATGCCTGCCTTTTTTTTTTTCTTCACTATAGTTCACAAGCTTAGATGTCACTTTCCCCAAAGTTACAGAAAACATTGTATCTTTTAATAAACTCAAAGTAAACATTGTTTCCTTTAGGGATATATATTCCAAGAAAACTTTCTCTTTTAGCTGAGGGAAGTGACAGCTGAATTTCTGAGCTATAGTGAAGAAAAAAAAGGGAGAATTACATTTAAAAACCAGCACCATAGTAAATAAAAAACAGCATGGGGTCCCCCCTCCCATCCATACCAAGCCCTTCGGGTCTCGTATGTATCTTAAGGGGTAACTCCACACCAAAATGTAAACAAAAAATGGCGTGGGGTCCCATCCACACCAAGCCCTTCGGGTCTGGCATGAATATTAAGGGGTAACTCCATGCCGAAATTTAAAACAAAAACTGCATGGGGTCCCCCCAAAATCTATACCAGATCCTTATCTGAGCATGCAGCCTGGCAGGTCAGGAAAGGGGGGGGGGACCCCACACAGTTTTTTTTATTATTTATTTAATTTACAGGAATTCTTTTACATTCAGCTGTCAGTGGGGAACCCCACTGACAGCTGAGACATTAACACATGGTTGTTGCTACTAAAATCCCGCATAAGTTATTTTATCAACTCATGCGGCGTTTTAGTAGTGAAAACCAATGCAGCGTTCATGTTTCAGCTGTCGGCTGAGTCCCCCACTGACAGTTGAATATAAAAGCATTGTAGGGAATTCTAAAAAATTTGTTTTAAAAACCGCGTGGGGTACCCCCTCCCATCTTTACCAAGCATGTGATCCCACCCCATGTGACATCAACGTTGTCACATGGGGTGGGGTCACTCGGATGATATCCCTGGATGGCCCTGCCCCTTTCTTTTTTCGGGTCGCCGTGATTGACGTTGGATCTACTTCGGGGAACATTGTTTTATTAAATCACTTGTCAAAGACCCTGTACTGTGTTTTTTTACATTACACTTTTGCTTTTTTGGTGAATTAGTAGCATACTCATTCACGTGGGGGGGGCGGGAGCTGGGGGCCCCCTTGTTAAAGGGGGCTTCCAGATTCTGATAAGCCCCCCACCCGCAGACCCCCACAACCACCGGCCAGGGTTGTGGGGAAGAGGCCCTTGTCCCCATCAACATAGGGACAAGGTGCTTTGGGGGGGAGCCTCCCTGCCCCAAAGCACCCCCCCATGTTGAGAGCATGTGGCCTGGTATGGTTCAGGAGGGGGGAGGCGCACTCGCTCGTCCCTCCCCTTTCCTGACCTGCCTGGCTGCATGCTCGGATAAGGGTCTGGATTATGGGGGGGACTCCACGCTGTTTTTTTTTTTTTAATTTTGGCGTGGAGTTACCCCTTAATATCCATACCAGACCTGAAGGGCTTGGTATGGATGAGAGGGGGACTCCACGCCTTTTTTTATTTTTTTTATTGCAGTCCTTTATTTTTACATTCAGCTGTCAAAATAAATATTATCTAGACCTTCGAAGTAAGTAAAATCATTACAGAAATAATTTTAAAGGATAAGAAACAAAAATAGAATCAATAGAACTAAGGAAATCAAATTAGAATACATAAAGATATGCCTAGTGCTGTTTTGTTAAACACAGTAGGCGCGACCGAGTGACGGCTGTCAGAGGACTCCACACAAAGATTTACTATTGAACAGAGTCGAAAAAGCAAGCGCTCACAGAGGACGTCTAAAATGTGTTCTGGACATGCGCACATGCGCATTTATATCGGCCAAATACGCTGCACAAGCGTCTAACTCTTCACTGTGTCGATTTGCTTAAAAAAAAAACTTTTTAACACATTTTAAATTTTTTTTGAAATAGCAGATATTGTTTAAAGTGAAGTCCTGATATTTGGCAAAGCAAATTTCAATGTGAACATGTTTCTGCAGTGATTTTCCATGGTGTTAGACGTGCCTCTTAGCAAGTCTGCTTTTTGAGTCTGATTCCTGGTCTGTGTCTCGTTAGTAAATTCGATTTGGCGTGTACTTGTTGACGCTTTCTTTAGTAAATCTCTTAGCGGCGTAAAAGTAGACGGTCGCTATTAAAAAGTAGACGTTCGCCCACGGAAATGCGCCTAGGCACAATAGTAAATCAGGGCCATAATGGCAATATAAAAAAACAAAGGAAAGCAACATGCTCCCCCAAAATAGCAATGAGTAGAAAAGAAGGGGGGAGAATCACATAGGTCCAATGTTCAATGGAGCAAACAACCAAAATGCATCACAGAACACTCTATGTAGGAGAATGAGCAAATCCTGCAACAGGTAATGATATAGCAAAACAGACATAGCATATATAAAGAAACAAACAAAACTCTTTTATATGACTGAATCCTGTGCAGGGAATCTGTAGAGATGAGGAAGAGAAATGAGAAAGAGGTTTGAGGAAGTCAAGGAAGCACCACTGCTTCCACTCGGGAAAGAAAAAGGTATCGGACCTGGGGTCTAAATTTGCAGATTGTGCTAGGTGTGTGTAGACTTGTCTCTCAGATAATCCGCTGAGTCCAGATAGTGGAACCATTAAGCCCATGTATGAGTAAATCTAGTCGGAGTGTCATGTGCTATGTTTATAATTTCCTCCATTTCGGCTGTGTGACCGATACGATGGAAGCATCGGGGGATGCGTGGAGTTCCATTTTAATGGAACGCACCATCTGGTAACATTTACAAGGTGCATGGCAAAAGATCAATGGTAAACGGAGCGGGGAAGGGATGAATGATGCAGGAGGTATTGAACAGGTGTGTAATCTAGGTTACAGTTGCAAGAAAAAGTATGTGAACCCCTTGGGATTATGTGGAGTTTTACATGAATTGGGCATAAAATGTGCTCTGAACGTCATCTAAGTCACAACAATAGAAGAACACAGTCTGCTGAACATAATACTACACAAACATTAGATGTTGCCATGGTTTAATTGCACATAACATGTAAACATTCACAGTGCAGGGAGGAAAAAGTGTGTGAGGCCCTAGCTTAATGACTTCTCCCAGAGCTAATTGGAGCCAGGAGTGAGCCAACCTTGACTCCAATCAGTTTGATGATATTGGATGTGTTTCTGACAGCTGTCCTGCCCTTAAAAAACACACACCTGTTTTGGGTTTACTGGTTTCAAGAAGCACTGTCTGATGTGAACCTTGCCTCACAGAAAAGAGCTCTCAGAAGACCTACGATCAAGAATTGTTGACTTGCATGAAGCTGGAAAGGGTTACAAAAGTATCTCCAAACGCCTTGATGTTCATGTGTCCACGGTAAGACAGACTGTTTACAAATGGAGAAAGTTTAGCACTGTTGCTACTCTCCCTAGGCGTAGTCGTCCTGTAAAAATGACTGCAAGAGCACAGCGCAGAATGCTGCATGAGGTAAAGAAGAATCCCAGAGTGTCAGCTAAAGACCTACAGAAATCTCTGGCACATGCTAACATTTTTGTTGACACATCTACAATAAGGAAAACATTAAACAAGAATGGAGTACATGGGAGGACACCACGGAGGAAGCCATTGCTGTCCAAAAAGAATATTGCAGCACGTTTGAAGTTTGCAAAAGAGCACCTGGATGTTCCACAGCACTACTGGCAAAATATACTGTTGACAGATGAAACCAAGATTGAGTTGTTTGGGAAGAACACACAACACTATGTGTGGAGAAAAAAAGGCACAGCACACCAACATCAAAACCTAATCCCCACTGTAAAACATGGCGGAGGGAGCATCATGGTTTGGGGATGCTTTGCTGCCTCAGGGCCTAGACGGATTGTTGTCATTGATGGGAAAATGAATTCCAGAGTTTATCAAGACATTTCACAGGAAAACGTACGACCATCTGTCCACCAACTGAAGCTCCGCAGAGGATGGGTGATGCAACAGGACAATGACCCAAAGCATACAAGTAATTCAACAAAACAATGGCTGCAACAGCACAGAATATGCCTTCTGGAGTGGACTAGTCAGAGTCCTGACCTCAACCCAATTGAAATGCTGTGGCATGACCTTAAGAGAGCGATTCACACCAGACATCCCAAGAATATTGCTACACTGAAACAGTTTTGTGAAGAGGAGTGGTTCAAAATTACTCCAGATCGTTGTGCAGGTCTGCTCTGCAACTACAGGAAACGTTTGGTTGAGGTTATTGCTGCCAAAGGAGGGTCAACCAGTTATTAAGTCCAAAGGTTCACATACTTTTTCTTCCGTGCACTGTGAATGTTTACATGATATGTGCAATTAAACCATATCAACATCTAATGTTTGTGTAGTATTATGTTCAGCAGACTGTGTTCTTCTATTGTTGTGACTTAGATGACGTTCAGAGCACATTTTATGCCCAATTCATGCAAAACTTCACGTAATCCCAAGGGGTTCACATACTTTTTCTTGCAACTGTATATGTAGTGACTTTAGCAATGACAGCATGAACCGTAGACCAATATGGTTGTAGTATGGGACATGTCCATCAAATATGCAACAGGGAGCCTGGGGCAGAGCCGTATTGCCAACAGAGAGGTGAAAGAGAGCTAGACATTCTATGGAGGAGTTTGGGGGTTTTATACCAGGCAGAAAATAATTTGCATCCAGTTTCTTGCGTATTTACATTTACCGACCCCTGTGGGTATGTATATGTAACAGAGCTCTTTCCCATTCAGCTTCAGTAAGATCTAGTAACAGGTGCCTTTCCCATTGTTGACAAAGTCTACTGGTCTTTGGTGTAGTATTAGAATCGAGTAGGGAGTAAATCACTGAAACCACGTGTCTTTGAGGGGTCAATCGATTGTGCTGCAATGGTGTCATAGGACCCGGGGTCGAGGAGAGCGCAAAGGTGTTGCAGACCGCGTAAAAGCAGTGTAGAGAGGGGCCAACAAATGGGTGGTCTTTAAATGCATGAAGGGAATGAGATCGGGGTAGCCATGGGGCCAAGTGTAAAGGGGTATGTGCCCCCGCATTTTCCAGTTTAACCCAGGCCTTTGAATTCTCATGTAAATTCCAATCCATTACGCATGTCAAATGACACGCTAGATAGTATTTATAGAGATCGGGGATTCTGACACCTCCCTTGAGTGTAGGCTTAGTGAGGAGGTCATAGCTTATTATGGGGCGTTTCTTGCCCCAAATAAAGTCCATACATGTTCTTCTATAGGAGACAAAGAAAGAATTTGGTAATTTGATTGGTATTGCTAACATGGTATAGAGAAGTTGGTGTAAAACATTCATTTTGATTATGGCCGCTCTTCCCGAACCATGCAAAGAGTCCCTTATGCCAGGTCTGAAAATCACGTTGAATATTGTGCAAAATGGGTAAATAGTTCAGGTCATAGAGGTCCGATAAACTCCATGGATGTTGTATACCTAGGTACGTGATGGACTTTTCTTGCCAGGGAAATGGGTAATGTGCTTTGCATTCATCTAATGCCATTTGGGATAAGGAGCTATTAAGCGTGAACGATTTAGCAAAATTGATTTGGAGGTTAGAAATTATATTGTAATGGGCAAAGTCTTGCAATAAATGGGGTATCATGAGTTGGGTTCAGATAAAAATAAAAGAACGTCATCCGAGAATGCAGCAATCTTATGCGTGCGTCCTGCAATCTGGACACCCGCGATCTTAATATTAGACCGCAATCATCGTAAGAAAGGTTCCAGGGTTAGTACAAAGAGCAGGGGAGATAAAGGAGCACACATTGAGCCTGTAATGCTCTCGCCAAAAGCTTACCATGTTTGTTGCCCTGCTCATAAATCATACCTGGCTGGTAGATTGACTAAAGAGAAAAGAGAAAGGAGAAGAGAAGATGGGCCCACACCAATCTATCTGGAAGTAGGCAGTACTGTGAGCCTAGGCCATCGTAATGATGCATCCCAAAGAGGTCCACAGGAAGTGGGGGGAATGACACTGGACATCATTCAACCCAGAAGTAGGCTAATGATGGAGGACAACTCAGAAGCAGGGCCAGCGCTACCACTAAGCGAACTGAGCAGCCACCTAGGGCACAACCATGGCTTCTGGTTTCCCTAGTCTCCACCATGGCCAGATCTAGGTGGGTAGCCTCCCTAGCGGTCTGATTATGTCAGTATTTCTGTGCTCAAAGCGGTACATTTTTTTGCATGGAAATATGTATTTTTTTTATTGTAGGCCTGTCATTTTTAGGAATAACTCACTGAAATCTGTTGAAACACGAAATCATACATTATAATTTAATAAATAATCATAAAAATAATAATATAATAATAAATTTAATTCAATAATATAATCAAACCAAAAACATTGAAATCTAAAATATAGCACCAAGTTCACACATCACTAAACAAAGTCACTAAATCGTTTTCAATGTCTGATGATGAATTTCCCCACAAATTGATAATGATTTATCAATTCTGCAAGTAGTTCTAATTTACTATTGCTGTTCTCTAGCTGGTCTAAAATCGCTTTTGACCTAAAAGGACGCTTTTTGGACGCCATGTCCATTTCTCAGTTTCCAGGCAGAAAGAACAGTAAAAATGCAGGCAGGGCACAGGACAAAGCACTAGGGACAAAATGTATGTGAAATGGTGTGATACAGTAATGATTTACTATGTGATTTTAGTGTATTTAGTAAATGTCACTTTTTTTTACATTTTAAATTTCACGCTGTTCCATCCCCGTATGTCCTGATGTTGCAGGGAATGGAACCCAGAAGACAGATGCCGACATCGGCCAGAGGACATTGCCGGGGACACTGCAGGTGGGACATCGCGGGAGCAAAGGACAAGGTAAGTGAAGAAGAGATCCCGGAGCAGCGCTGCAAGGTATTCCTGAGTGTAGCTCGGGGTTACTGCTTGTGGTGCTGAAACTTTACCCTGAGCTACACTCACCATTTAATGTTTACACCATGCTATATTAATGCGCATCTGGTAAGTGTGCATGTTAATATTATTATTATTATACAGGATTTATATAGCACCAACGGTTTACTCAGCGCTTTACATTATAGTGAGAGACAATACAGTAACAATACAGTTCAATACAAGAGGGATTTGAGGGCCCTGCTCCTTGGAGCTTACAATCTAGGAGGGAGGGGTGAATGGTACAATAGGTAAATAACTGTGGGGGATGGAGTGGTTGGAAGAGTAAAGGATTCCAGTATTAGCAGAGGGCGGGATAGGCTTCCCTGAAGAGATAGGTTTTCAGTGATCGCCTAGAAGTAAGTAGAGTAGGCGATAGTCTGATAGATTTGGGTAGGGAGTTCCAGAGGATGGATGACGCCCTGGAGAAGTCCTGGAGACGAGCATGGGAGGAGGAGATAAGGGAGCTAGAGAGTAGGAGGTCTTGCGAGGAGCGGAGTGTACGGTTTGGGTGATATTTAGAGATAAGATCAGTTATGTAAATTGGGGCAGTGTTGTGGATGGCTTTATATGTCATTGTTAGTGTTTTGAATTTTATTCGTTGGGCAACTGGGAGCCAGTGGAGGGATTGGCAGAGAGGGGTGGCAGATACAGAACAGTTAGCGAGGTGGATGAGTCTGGCAGCAGCGTTCATGATAGACTGGAGAGGGGATAGCCTGCGATGAAGTAGGCCAATGAGGAGGGAGTTACAATAGTCGAGGCGTGCTATGACAAGGGAGTGAATAAGTTGCTTAGTGGTTTCCGGGGTTAGGAACAGTCGTATCTTGGAGATGTTGCAGAGGTGAAGTCTACATGATTTTGTCAGCGATTGGATCTGGGGCTGGAAGGACAGATGGGAGTCTAGGATTACACTTAGTACCCTGGCATGAAGGGATGGACTGATGATTGTGTTACCGATATTTATGGTGAAGTCAGTGGAGGTGGCATGGGCAGGGGGGAATACTAGGAGCTCAGTTTTGGACAGGTTGAGTTTGTGGAAGTGGAGTGACATCCAAGCCGATATGTCACTTAGTAGGCTTGCGATGCGAGTGGAGACTGATAGATTTGCGTGTCATCAGCATAGAGATGGTAATTGAAGCCGTGGGAGTTTATCACGTGACCAAGGGAGGAAGTGTAGATGGGGAAGAGAAGGGGTCCAAGGACCGAACCTTGAGGGACCCCTACAGAGAGAGGGAGTGAAGAGGAGGTGGTAGCATTATAGGTAACACTGAAGGAGTGCTGCGATAGATAGGAGGAGAACCAGGAGAGAGTGGAGTCTCTGAGGCCAAGAGAGTGTAGTTTTTTGAGGAGGAGGGGATGGTCAACCGTGTCAAAAGCCGCGGAGAGGTCGAATAGTAGGAGTATTGAATAGTGGCCATTGGTTTTAGCATTTAGTAGATCATTAGAGAGTTTTAGTAGGGCAGTTTCAGTGGAGTGTAGAGGTCGAAAGCCAGACTGTAAAGGGTTGAGAAGGTTGTAGTCAGTGAAGTGGGAGCTCAGACGATTGTAGACTAAGCGTTCTAGGAGTTTAGAGGTAAATGGCAGCAGGGAGATGGGTCTTAGGTTGTTCAGGTTGGTGGGGTCTAGGGAGTGTTTTTTAAGTATGGGAGTGCTCGTGCTTTAGAGGGGAGGGGAAGGCACCTGTAGAGAGGGAAAGATTGAAGATGTGAGTGAGGGAGCATAGGATGGAAGAGGAGGGTGACCGAAGGAGTTGTGAGGGGACAGGGTCCAGGGGGCAGGTGGTGAGGCGGGCTTCTGAGAAGACCTTAAGGACCTCTTTGGTGATAGCGAGGTCAAAGGAGGAAAGTGGGAGGTATGGTATGAGGAATGCTAAGTGGGGTGGGTGTCTGTGTAGTGGCGAAGTCCCTACGAATTGCGTCAGTCTTGTTTTTGAAGTGGTTTGTAATCTCGTGGGCAGTGAGTGAGGCACTGGGTGGCGGTGGAGGCAGAAAAAGTAGAGAGTTAAAAGTAGAGAAGAGCCGATGAGGACTGGAAGAGAAGGTATTAATGAGAGTGACAAAGTAGGCTTGTTTAGCAGAGTGAAGGGAGGAAGTGTATGTTAAGAAGGCAGATTTATAACGGGTGAACGCTTGGTGGGATTTGGTTTTACACCATACTCGCTCCAGCGCGCGACTGTGTCGTTTGAGATTTCGGGTGTCGTCAGTCTGCCAAGGTTGTAGCGGTCGGGGCCTGATGCTTCATGTTGTTAGGGGAGCAAGCGAGTCTATAGCGGATGAAAGCAAGTTGTTGTAGACAGCAGTGGCCAGGTCAGGGCAGGACAGGGGATTGATGCTGTCATAGAGTTGGTCAGTTGCAGAGTGGAAGGGAGCCGGGTTTAGGTTTCAGGGATTTCCGCTGGTAATTGTTTGCTGTTTGGTGGGATAGGTGTTAGAGGACGAGGAGACTGTGAAGGTGATGAGATTGTGATCAGAGAGGGGAAAGGGGGTGTTTGTGAGGTTATAGGGAGTACAGTGGTGAGAGAAGACAAGGTCTAAGGTATTCCCGTCAGAGTGAGTGGAGGACTGTATACACTGTGCTAGTTCAAACGAAGAGGTTATGTGGAAGAGTTGGGAGGTAGCCGGGTTATTGACGTTAATAGGGATGTTGAAGTCTCCGAGGATGATGGTGGGTAGCTCAGAGGAAAGAAAGTAGGGTAGCCAGGCAGCGAAGTCATCAAGAAAGTTGGACACGGGTCCAGGAGGCCGATAGATCGCTGCAATCCTCAGAGAGATCGGGGAGAACAGCCGGATGCAGTGGGTCTCGAAAGAAGAGAAGGATAGAGAGGGAGGGTTAGGGTGGACTTGAAAGGTGCTCAGTGGTGACAGAAGTAGACCAACCCCGCCTCCTTTCTGACCACTGGGTCTGGGTGAGTGGGTCAAGATCAGGCCTCCATAGGAGAGTGCTGTGGGGGAGACAGAATCTGCTGCTTGGAGCCAGGTTACGGTTAGTGCTAGAAGGTTAAGGAAGCGGGAGACGAAGAGGTCGTGGATAGAGGTGAGCTTATTGCAGACCGAGCGGGCATTCCAGAATGCACATGAAAACGGAAGGGTGGTTTTGGGGAGCAAGGGGACAGATATTAGATTGAGGGGATTGTGGTAATTCCCGGAAGAAAGAAGATGTCTTGTGCATTTTACCTATACCCTGCACTTCACCGGTATATTGAAGTACGCACAGCCGGGAATAATCAAGTCACTTTGTTTCTAATGTTTATTTGCATTTGGATCATATCCATCTAAACTTTTACCCTTTTCATTACATCAGAACTTTATATACAAATTCACATAACCTTGATGATTGGATGCTCTATTGATATTTGATATGTTTATTCTTGATACTTTTTGTACTTTTTAGCGCTGCACATTTATCCTATTTATCTTTTAGAAGGCATATGGTTTCCTTTTTAGTGCATAGCTGCTTCTTTTATTAAGTGCTCACTGAGTTTTACATTTCTTACTGTCTGTCCTTACGTTTGCGTGCCATTAAGGCAATCATTTCCCCCCCGTAGTTCACATTTATGCGCATCCCATACAGTAATAGGAGAACATTCTGGGACAGAGTTTTCAAGGAATTACGAATGAAGACAGGATACTAAATGAGCTGTGTGAGGTTTATTGGTAAGTAAGGACGTGTCCATGAGCCACAGGGCCAGTCTGGGCTTGGTCGTTGGGAAAGTGAGGGTAATGGTAATGGGATTATGGTCCGAAAGCACTACTTCTAATATTTTATAACCCAAACTACATTATGTGCTGGAAAAAAAAACAATATAGACCCCTTTTACACTGGTGCACTTTCCCAGAGTGACAAAAGCACTATTCCCTTTTAAACCCTATGTAACTGTTCATATCACTGTTGCAGGTGTGCATATCCTAGTTTTTCAAAAGTCCATTAAAAGAGCACCTTTCATTTTAAGCCAATTGGAACACATCAAAAGTGTCTGTTTTTTTTGGTGCATTTTTGAGTCATGTTTCCTACTTTCACAGGTGTGTGCTGGGAGTCAGGAAAGCAGAAAGTGCACCAAAAATGCATTAAAAGCATGTTAAAAATGCAACATGCTTTTTTAAAAAAACACAATGCATTGGAATCAATAGTGGTGAAGGATCTGGGAGTTCTGGTAGATCACAAGCTTAATAATGGCATGCAATGCCAAGCTGCGGTTTCTAAAATGCTCTCTTGTATTAAAAGAGGTATAGACTCCAGAGAGAGAGATATCATATTATCCCTGTACAAATCATTAGTAATACCTCATCTGGAATATGCAGTTCAGTTTTGGGCACCAATTCACAAAAAGAACATTGGGGAGCTGGAGAAAGTACAGAGAAGGGCAACTAAACTGATACGAGGTATGGAGGAGATCAGCTATGAGGAAAGATTAGAGGAACTGAATTTATTCTCTCTTGAGAAAAGGAGATTAAGGGGGGTGCCAAGGTGTGCCCGCTGTCCCTGCTCGCTCCCCCTTCTCTCCCCCCCTCGCTGCATCTTCTTATCCTGCACACAGCCTTTGAAGCAGGCTGTGCAGGATGGGGGGAGGCGCTGGGCCGGCCATTGCCAGGGCAACCCGGAAGCGTCCTGCGCAGCTTTAAAAGGCCGGCACGGGACCAGGCCAGTCTCTTCCTCTTGTGCCTTCTGTTTCCGCCGCAGCTGTTCCATTGGGAGGTCCGGGTGGGGGACCAGACCTCTGCAGCCATCCCCACTGGGCACTCTGCAAGAGACACCCCCAAAGGTCAGAACCATTACCCTCAGCCACTCTGCTAATACTCCAGGGCTGGGAGTGTCCCTGGTAGCTGTCCGTGTGTGTGTGTGTGCTCGTTCCTGCTCGGGACAGGGTGCTGTGCGGGGTCTGTGCTGAGGCCAGGCCCCACAGCCAAGACCCTGCTGAGCCCCTGCAAGCCTGCTGTGTCCCTACCTGCTGAAGCCTGCTGTGTCCCTACCGGCTGATCGCTGGGTCCCTGGGAAGCCGCCCCTGTCTGTTGATCAATGGGTCCCTGGGAAGCTGCCCCTGTCTGCTGATCGCTGGATCCCTGAGAAGCCGCCCATGTCTGCTGATCGCTGGGTCCCTGGGAAGCCGCCCCTGTCTGCTGGTCACTGGGTCCCTGGGAAGCCGCCCCTGTCTGCTGATCGCTGCTGTCCCTGGAAAGCTGGCCGCTGTGTGGATCTCGGTCCGCTGGAAGATGACCGCTGGGAGTGTCCCTGGAAGTTATCCATTGCTGAGTGTCCCTACAAGCCGCTTGCTGCTGAGTGTCTGCAAGCCACCTACCGTGAGTGTCCCTACAAGCCGCATGTTGCGGAGTGCCCTGGACTGCCCCTATTGTGTGCCCAGACTACCCTTGTCATGAACTGCCCCTATTGTGTGCCCAGACTACCCTTGCCATGAACTACCCTATTGTGTGCTCAGACTACCCTTGTCATGAACTACCCCTATTGTGTGCTCAGACTACCCTTCTTTGAACTGCCCCATGGTGTGCCCGGAGTATAGCTACCTGGACTGTCCCCCTGAGGGCTTGAGCCATCGCTACCCGAACCAGATCCAATTGCCAAGGTCCCGCTGAGTCCCCGTGAACCTGATGTTGTCCCTAGAAAGCTGTGTGGGAGCTGTGCTAAGGTCAGACCCCACAGCCAAGGTCCCACTGAGTCCCCGTGAGCCTGATGTTGTCCCTAGAAAGCTGTGTGGGATCTGTGCTGAGGTCAGACCCCACAGTCAAGGTCCCGTTGAGTCCCCATGAGCCTGATGTTGTCTCTAGAAAGCTGTGTGGGAGCTGTGCTGAGGCCAGACTCCACAGCCAAGGTCCCGCTAAATCCCCGTGAACCTGATGTTGTCCCTAGAAAGCTGTGAAGGAGCTGTGCTGAGGTCAGACCCCACAGCCAAGGTCCCGTTGAGTCCCCGTGTGCCTGATGCTGTCCCTAGAAAGCTGTGTGGGAGCTGTGCTGAGGCCAAACCCTGCAGCCAAGGTCCCGCTGAGTCCCCGTGAGCCTGATGTTGCCCCTAGAAAGCTGTGTGGGAGCTGTGCTGAGGCCAAACCCCATAGTCAAGGTCCCGTTGAGTTCCCGTGAGCCTGATGTTGTCCCTAGAAAGGTGTCTGGGATCTGTGCTGAGGTCAGACCCCATAGTCAAGGTCCTGTTGAGTCCCCGTGAGCCTGATATTGTCCCTAGAAAGCTGTGTGGGAGCTGTGCTGAGGCCAGACTCCACAGCCAAAGTCCCGTTGAGTCCCCGTGAGCCCGCTTACCGTGAGTGTCCCTACAAGCCGCGGATTGCCTTGAACTGTCCTGATTGAGTGCCTTGCATAGTTGAATAAAGCTTTGTGTGTTTACCTTCTTTTTTGTGCGTTCTGTCCTGCCTACGCTTCCGTCACAGGGGGATATGATCAACATGTATAAATACATCAGTGGTTCATATAGTGAACTCGGTGTAGAGCTTTTCACCCTGAGGTCATCACAGAGAACAAGGGGGCACTCTTTACGTCTGGAGGAAAAGAAATTTAATATCCAAACACAGAAAGGTTTCTTCACAGTGAGGGCTGTGAAAATGTGGAATGGACTTCCTCAAGAGTTGGTTCTGGCAAGCTCAGTGGATTGCTTTAAAAAGACCTGGATTCTTTCCTAGATACACAGAATATAACTGGATACTAACATTTATAGGTAAAGTTGATCCAGGGAATATCCGATTGCCGCTTGGGGGATCAGGAAGGAATTTGTTTCCCAGATGGAGCAAATTGGATCGTGCTTTGCTGGGGTTTTTTTTTCTTCTTCTGGATCAACTGTGGGTATAGGATTATAACTTTTTTTTTCTATGGTTGAACTGGATGGAGTTTTGTCTTTTTTCAGCCAGACTAATTATGTAACTATGTAACATATAGTAGTTATTCATATAAATAATCCCCCATGTGCAAAATTCATTCTGGATGAATCAGAGTGCTAATGGTGTCAAATGTGCAGAAATATCCAAATATAAATACTGTGTGTGTGTAAAAAGTCAATGGCATTAGAAGAGTGGACTTTTTTCAAATACTGTATACAGTATATATGTATTTGGATATTTGTGCACATTTGACACCGATATCACTAGATTCATCCAGATTTTGTGCATGAATTTTGCATGTGGGGGATTATTTATATGAAAAACTTTATACAGTATATCTATATGGAATTTTCACATGGGGATGTTCATTTTATTTTCATTTTTAGTTGAATTACTTCCAGCATTTTACAATAGTAGTTGCTGGGACACTTTAAAATTTGTACAGTACATGAGAATTCAAAGTTAGTTTTTTGTTTTTCTGGATCTGACCCACTGCTCCTTTGGATATACAGTAGAAAGGACCAGTGGTTTGGGGCTGAGAGCCTCCAAAAGAGGGAAAAGAGAAGAGAGAGAGCCCTGGAAGGATCCTTTTTATTGGAAGCCGCAATGCCGTTGTAAGGGCCCTGTCGCAGGTCCATTGACCCTGAAGATGTGAGAGCTACACACCTGGGATGTTCTCCCTCGAAAATATCAGCTACTGGAATTTATCATCCATGGACCACTACAAACATGGATTCTACCTCTGCAGGTAAGCTGGGGCAACACATAGCCTAATTAGGAGTAGAGATTAGGAACTTAGAGAAAAGAAATGTTCTTTTGTTGGACTTTGTACTGTCTTGCACTTTATTCAGTAAAGCATTAAAACTTTGCCTCCTGCCTGGTCTGAAGTCATTTAAAGGAGTGTAATGCAAGTAACCCAGAACATTGCTACCGTATTGGGACACTAACATATTGGGGTATGAAGAGTCTGTAAATTAAGATTCTACATGTGGTTGCCAGAAGAAATGGAGGTGTAGTCAGCAAGCAACCTGCTGGAAGTGTGTACCTGTTATAAAGTAGGTGGGACAGCCCCTAGGCACAAGGGAGATGTTGTTATCACTTCCTATGCTGCATTCTGTCTCACATTGCAGAAGTCCCCATTCTGTACAGAGAAATGGAAGTTAAAAGAGTTTAAGTCAAGTGCACGAAGGAGCCTGAGCTATGTGAGCAGTGGGGTTCCAAGCTGCTACCAGGATCAGTTGAACGAAAACGCTGGACATGTGACTGGTCAGTGTTTAGCATGGCCCGCCTAATTGCAGGCTACAATGGGAAGATGCACATTTACACGGGGACCTGAGAGTAACTGGAGAACAGTTGTTGTGCAAGTATAGTGTATGTTCATCTCTAAGAGTGGAGCATCGCCTTAAGGATGAGAAGTCCCACATGGAGGCCTCTGTCTTTTCCTAGGCTATTGATGAAACGGCACAGAGTAAAGATATCCAATATGTGTGGTGCAGAGTAACCCTATCTCAGGTGCCTAGTGCAGCCCAGAAGAACCCACCCTGGAGTAGGCCTCTCATGTGATTCACACTTGGCTCCCAACTAGTGGAGGAACATGAGGGAGTGTCACCTGCCTGCCATACAAGCTGCCTGTGACATTTTTAAAGATATATTTAGAAGACAATGTGGCATTACACCAATGGCTGAAAGTCCATATATTTTTCTTTTACCATACTATATCTTTTTACATACAGCAATTTAAAACACAGTGTTCTATCCTGCCCACATACTAAGCTAATTCATTATCACTCTTGATAAAGCGACATCTTCTTTTCCATTGCTTTTGTGACACAGTCCTCAATGTACAATATTTATAAAAAGCTTCCACCTTACTTGTTCTTTCTATTGTAACCGCACCATTTCTTTAGTCTCTCCAACCTCCATTAAGGCAATTCCTGGAACTAGTAAAAACACTTCTGGTTCATTGTTTCTGGGTTCATGATCAGGTTAACATTGCTCTCCATTCATAAAATAAAGTTTATATTGTAAATGTAAGAAGCCAGTTCTTTTTCTTTGTTATTTATCAAAATAAATTCTTTACCACATGTTCTGCTCTGATTCATTCTTGCATTCTACTTCTACATCAATTATAAAGCCCATTTAGTACTCTGTACCACTTTATAGGTATCTTCTCTTCCCTAACATATCTCCTTACTATAAATCTTACATGGAATATTTTATAAATATAAACTGTTTTTCAGGCAATGTTTCCTGTGCTCAGCCACTGCTGCTTCAGAGAGAGGGAAAGAGCACATGATATGCAATGGTCAAGGGGGAGCACTTGTTCATGTGATACTGGAAGCAAGCCCTCAATGTATGATGCATCTTAGCTTTCAAGAAGATCACAGGGCTCACTTACATTGGCCATTTTTTAGCCAGGCATTGAGGGTGCTAATTAATGAGTCAAACATACAAATAGGACCAGCACTTCTATAAGCCACTAGCAAGCTTCCGTTGTTCTCCAACATGCAAGACTCTTGTAGTAATTTTAAACTGTCATTGGACTAGCTGACCCAGCACGAGTAAGGGTCAAATAAAGCTCTTATGTTCCAAAGCAAATGTGTGTGGTGTCTTCTATCATCTCACACATTCTCCTTTAAAGTTCCAAGAAAGTGTTCCCAAAAGGACAACAACAAAAAAAGCTATATAGTGCAATATGTCCACATTAACCATACAATCAATATCTCTTTTAGTAATGTGCTCACATACAGTATATGTGCCAATATCCATTGTGCAGCACCCAGTGTAAATTACTCTCCAGATCCATATGCCAAAACATCCTTACCAAAGTAGTACATTCTTAGCATTCATCCATCCATCCATCAATAAATCTCTTTCTTCCCCTCTTGATCCAGACGTGTTCCTAATTGCTTCAATACTCACAAGATAACAATTAAAATATACCATATAGTGTAATCCTGGTTTACAAATAGACAGGCACGTATATAAAATAAATGTGCTCACAAATCCAAAAATGTACTCAAGCATGTTAAGATTAAATCAAAACAGGCACTCCTGTCAATCCACATGCCGATATACATTACATGGCTACATGTCAACAGGCTTGCTTTCAGTAATATTAAACTTCTTCTTTGCTTCTGCTTAATATCCTTAAATAAGATGTTTTCCTCATTCTAATGCAGAATGATCATGTAAAAAAGCATAAACACCAATCATAGTGCTGCCACATACAGCAAAAACATTTCATCCCATGCTAAAATGCTCACATGTGTAGAAATCAATGAGAGACAATAAACCAAGATGGCAGATGGGCCCTTCTGGTTATGTCTTGACCTCACTCCCTGACCGTTTTTTCTCCTACTTTTTGAAAGTGTTGAGATTTTTTGGGATCCTTTCACAAAGTCAATTGGACAAAGACACAGCAGAAAGTGACATCAGACCAGAAGCAGAAGTGCCAATTTTGCTATCTTGGAAATTGAACGTTTGTATTTATTTGCTAATATAAGCATTACTGGTCTAAATAAATTATTTTTAGTGGGAATTTCTGCACTGTATAGCTTTTCTTCTTCCTACAGTGGAAATAAAATGTCTACACACCCCTGTTAAAATGTCAAGTTTTTTGTGATGTAGAAAAATGAGAAAAAAAATCAATAATTTCAGAACTTTTTCTACCTTTAATATGACCTATAAACTGTACAACTCAATTGAAAAGCAAACTGAAATCTTTTAGGGGGGGAAACTAAACATAAAAAAACTAAAATAATATAGTTGCATAAGTGTTATAACTGGGGATGTAGCTGTGTTCAGAATTAAGCAGTCACATTCAAAATCATATTAAATAGGAATCAGTACACACCTTCCATCATTTAAAGTGCCTCTGATTAACCCCAAATAAAGTTCAGCTGTTCTAGTAGGTCTTTCCTGACATTTTCTTAGTCACATCCTACAGCAAAAGCCATGGTCTGCAGAGAGCTTCCAAAGCATCAGGGGGATCTCATTATTAAAAGGTATCAGTCAGGAGAAGGGTACGAAAGAATTTCCAAGGCATTAGATATAGCATGGAACACAGTGAAGACAATCATCATCAAGTGGATAAAATATGGCGCAACAGTGATATTGCCAATGCGAGGCATTGAGAAGTACAGCAGCAGGAAGTACTGGACCAGATGGTTTTACGTTGAGAGAATTTATGAAGTTTCAAAAACATCTTATGCCCAAATTATGTAGATATATGAATGCATTGGGAGAGGGAATGGATATGATAGAGAAGTCTCTGCAGGCATATATTACAATTATACTGAAAGAGGGAAAGGATCCCTCTCAATGTATTAGATATAGGCCAATATCACTCTTAAATATAGATACAAAGCTCTATGCAAAGGTTTTAGCAAATAAGATGAAGGACTTGATGACGGACTGGATACATATCAATAAAGTAGGATTTGTACCAAGGAGGGAGGGAAGAGACAATGGATTATTTTGCAATAAAGTAAGAAAGACAAGGGTTCGGCGTTGATAGTGTCGATGGACGTCGAAAAAGCTTTTGACAGAGTAGACTGGGGTTTCATGATGGGCACATTCGAAGCATTAGCAATTGGACTTAGGATGATGCAGTGGATAAAAAAGTTATATAGCTTTCCATCAGTGACGGTGAAGATTAATGGTTCATTATCGCAATTTTTTAAAATGTACAATGGGACAAAGCAAGTTTGTCCTTTGTCACCATTGCTTTTTGTTATCTCATTGGAACCACTTCTGGCAACTGTTTGAAAGTGCATGGATGTAAAAGGAATTTTGACTGGGAAGGAAGAAAATAAGGCCTATACAGATGACATACTATTTTATGTTACGAACCCTAGAATAACGTTACCCAATTTAATGAAAATCTTCAAATACTATGGTGAATTGTCAAATCTGAAAATCAATCCTTCAAAATCAGAGATATTAAATATCTCAGTTCCAAAGTTAGAAAGAAAAGATTGCAGGAAGCATTTCCCTTTGTATGGAAAGATAGAGAATTAAATTATTTAGGATAAAGATAACACCTTCTTGGAAAAATCTGTATCAAATAAACTATATCTCACTAATAAACAAAGTTAAGGAAGAATTGAGGAAAATGTCAGTGGGATCACTCTCATGGTTGGGCCGTATACATATTATAAAAATGGTTATAGTTCCGAAGATCCTGAATAAGTTCCACATGCTTCCAATATATTTACAGGAGTCCTTTGTTAAGACCATAAGAAGAATGACGAGTAAATTTATATGGGCAAATAAAAAAACAAGAGTTAGCATTGAAGTATTATGTAGAGATAAAACTAATGGGGGTTTAGGAGTGCCGGATTTTAGGAGATATTATCGCTCAGTGCTGATTTCACGAATGATAGAGTGGATTCACAATACACAGGGGAAAATATGGGTAAAAATGGAAAATACACTAAGTGGATCACAGTTAGATAAAATAATTTGGCTTCCACAACAATATTGAATCTTTTCGGAAAATATAAGCATTTTAACACAGAATGTTATAAGAGAATGGGACAAAATACATAAGCAAATGGGATGGAAATATAATTCACTATTAATTCCCCTGGAGGGAACAGACTGTTTCCCACCAGGGAAAGAAGATATTACAGGTAATTGTATAAAAAATAAAAATGCACGCTTGAAGGATATCACGGAAAAGGGGGACTTTCTTTTCTTTTACAGAGTTAAAAAATAGGGATTTGTTTTTTAGGTTAGAAATACAGTGGTAACACCAACTGAGGCATTTTGTAACAACTCTCCTGCAACCATTAACCACTTCCCGACCGGCCGTTGCATATAAACGGCCGGACGGTGGCACTGCAGGGTCGGGTGGCCATTTATAAACGGCCTCCCCGCACCCTGCTTGTGCGCGCTCCCTGGGAGCGCGCAGCACCGCGATCCGGTGCCCGCTGCATCCTCCGGACACAGTGAAAAACCGATCGTCAGATGGGACCTCTGTACAAGGTCCCGATCATGTGATCACTGATTGGCCAATCAGTGATCACATGCAAAGTAGTAAGCAAGATGTCACTTGTGACATCATTGCTTACTACGTGTGAAATCTGTGAATGATCACAGAGGTCAAATGGTACAAGGCTATTCACAACAGCCTTGTACCATGTGACAAGCTGTGACCAATCACAGCTCACTCAGTACTTTTCAATGAGTGCATGAATGCAGACAGAGAGAAAGAGAAATGAATTCTTTTACATCCTATATGGGTGTAAAAGCAATCAGTGTAAAAAAAAAAAAAAAAATCTTCATCACCCCCCACAAGTAGTACAGCGTCACCATGGTGACACTGTACTGCTAGGGTGACAGTATGTAAAAAAAATAAAAATAAAATAAAAAATAATAATATAAAAAAATAAAATAAAAATTAAAAAAAAATGTTTAAAAATTATAATTTTACTAACATTGCAGGAGCTGTCTGTCCATTGTATCTTGAGAAGTGGGAAACAGAGTTTGGAACAAAATTAGAGGAAGAAGATAAAAAGAAAATATTTAAATTAGCACATAAATGCTGTAAAGTTGAATATAGTAGAAATGAACTATAAATGTCTAGTAAGATGGTACTGTACACCTAGTGTAGCACATAAACAATGATCACAAAATTCACTTTTATGGTGGAGGGGATGTGGGTTTGAAGGAACTATTGCACGTATATGGTGGGAATGTCCTGGTATTCAAGTTTTGACAGAAAGAAATACCCAACACAGAGTGACAAACTGTGAGGGCATATAGCAGGATGCTATGTGCCACGTCCCAACTGCAACTGCAACAAAAATATCTTTAAAATCACTTTATTATTTGAATGTAGACCATCACATAGCAATACATACAGATTACTCTGCTAAAAATGCAAGACTACCAGGAGGAGGAGAAGCATTCTATGCAGATTACAAAACTCGTCAATAATAGTTAAAATTAATACAAAAAATATATAGTACCAAAAGACATAGATCAGATGTCAATGTTAGTAATCGCTCTGTAGTTACTCAACATGCTTTGTGAAAGTATTGCTTCTTCAGGAGTTACTACATAAAACAAGGATTAGGTATAAGTATAACATAATATAACATAATATGATGTTATTAATTGTTGGATATATAATTCCGTAAATACTTTGAGGTATCAGCTACAAAACAGAGGGTATGTCGGGATAGATGGTAATAACACATGGAACGACCACGTGTCAAACAAAGTCAGCGGGGGGATCTCTCAAGGATGTGTGAGTTGAACTCCTCTTAAATTATATATACCATCTAATCTGTTTCCCTTCTTCTCTTTTTGAAATTGGATCCTTTTGCCTGCTCTGCATCCCCTCCTTCCTTTCTTATAAACGCAGGTCTTTGGTCCTGCACCGGAGCTCTTCCCATTGGTCGAGAAGATGGGGGTTGATAATAATACTTGGGCTGCGTCCCCATGTATGGAAGGTAACCCCATCCCCTTCCTCTCCTCCTCCTTCTCCAATTCCCAAAAAAAGGCTTAGGTGGATAGTAGGGTGGGTCTCTATAATCGTATAATGGTTCAAAACGATTATTCTATTAACCAAAACCTACTTTAAGCCCACTGATCATAATAGCTATCTCCCATGGTTTAGTGGCCATCATCCATTATGGCTTAAAAATATTCCAAAAGGTCAAATTATGCGACTTAGGAGGAACTGTTGTCAGAATAATGATTTCTTAGCTCAATCTGCAACTATTGTAGATAGATTTATCGATAAAGGGTATAATCAGGAGTGCCTTCAGAAAACAGTGAATGAAGTATTTAATATACCCAGAGATCAACTTCTTGGGGATAAACCTAAATTAGAATTGAATGATAAACGTCAATGGGGTTTCATATCTAATTTTCATGCACAATATAGAGATGTGGAACATATTTTTAATAAACACTGGCATATATTAAAAATGGATAGAATATTAGGAACCATTATTCCAGATAAACCCATGTTCATTTATAGAAGGGCCCCCACTAAAGAGGATAAAGTGGTGAAAAAGATCTTGGATCCACCTAAACAGGTGGGTATGTTTTGGGATAGAAAAGGCTTCTATTCTTGTAAAAAAATGTTCAGCTTGCCATTTAGTTACTAATAAGTTTAGTGGTCTTACTAAATTCCAATCTGAATCCAATGGTAGGGAGTTTGATATAACCACCTTCATTACATGTGAATCCACTCATGTGGTGTATGCTTTAGAATGTCCGTGTGGTCTTATATATACAGGCCAGACAAAAAGAAATTTGAGAATTAGAATTCTAGAACATGAAAAATATAATGAAAGGTTACAAACACCATAGTGTGTCTATGTACTTTAGAAAATATCATAATCAAGATCCTTCCTGTATAAAACTCTGGGGAATAGATTCCATTCTTGGTATGTGGCACAGGTCAAACAGAATAAGAGAGTTATCTAAGTGTGAAACCAGATGGATATATTTGACTGAAGCTCTGACTCCTAATGGTCTAAATGTTGAATTAAATTTGAATTGCTTTATTAGTGATTATTAATTAATTTGTAATTATGTATTTTATTTTATTTATTTTAATACCATATTAATATGATTTTAATATACTTTTATTAGCATATATATTGTTTTGATGGTTGATTTGTATTATTATTATTATTCATATTATTTAATAGATGGCACTGATATTATGTTGATTGAACACAAGATGGCAGTAAGGAATAGTTTTACGGCTCCCCCTTGTCAAGATCTCTATTATAGGCAATCAGTGGAGTATAGGTCATCATGTGTTCTCTCATTAGGGGGTTTCAGTGTGGTAATCAATGTTAGCCTATGGAAGAACGGGCGGCTCTATAAGAGCTAGCGTAATCCACTGCTGATCACACCCTCAGACGAAGTCATGTGATGAAACGCGTTAGGGCGTGATCAAGCACTGATGTCATCACGCATGCTGCCATCACGTGTCCGGACCACGTGACCACGCCATCTGTTGCAGGCTGGTGAGACGCCACTATGTGTGTTGGGAGCAGTGTGCTGCAGGCTGGAATGGCTATTATATTCAAAAGGCTTTATATTTACTTACACAATGTGAGTGCGATTTTAAAGGGGGAATTTGTATGAATAAACATTTAAACGTTATTATGCTATGGCAAGTGTTTTCTATCTATTCACATGTGGCTTATACTTACCATGATGAAGATTATTGAGATCATCTGATGAATGTGTATTATCAATATGCTGCTGATTTTTTCCACATACATTGATATTTGAAAGATATGCTGGTTTATCACCAGTATCTGGTGAGTTTGCACTTTGATGGGGTGTTGAGAACTGAAATATTCACGTTTGTGGAGGAATATTATATTCTTTTCAAGAAAGATTCCATATCTTCATTGAAGGAAGATCATATATATTTAACATGGACTTTATTTAATGGACTTTATGTTGGATCTTATATATGTTTGATATACACTGATACATGTTTTTTGGGCACATAGCTGCACTTTATTTGGTGGCAGTTTAATTTATTACATTTACTTTATTTTTTATTTATATTTTTATTAGTTTTGATTATATGATATTTATATTTTGGTATAGTTGAAGGTTGAGAGCACTGTTTCGTGTATCGTTTCACACATTTTTACAGTACATGTAATTTAATTTGTTTAAAAATAGCAGTTCTAATTGAATCATCTATTGGGTTTGCTGCATTCATGATGTTACAGGCTCTGGGACATATTGATAGTATATCATTATTATCCTTTAGACTATTTATCTCACCTGTATAATCTGTATGTATTGTTATGTGATGGTCTACATTCAAATAATAACGTGATTGTAAAGATATTTTTGTTGCAGTGCCTCTAAAGTCCGTAATTGGCCTTTGTTATGTTGCTTTGGTTCATTTGATTCAAGAATTTTGGCAAGGAATAATACAACAGGTTCAGGAGATAAAGGGAACTAGTATACCAAATAACCCCTGGGTTTGTGTATTCCATAATGGAGACCTCACAGTGAAGCAATATAAGAACACGATAATATTTCACTTAACAAACGCAACTAAAGGGTTGATTCCGAAATTCTGGCAGAGTAAAGAAATCCCTAAAATAAAAGATTGGTTAATCAGAGTGGAACATGTGTACAGGATGGAGGAACTTTACCACATTGGAGAAGATAAAATCAAAGATTTAAAAAAAAGTGGGTGAAATGGATAAATTATAAAACAACTAAGAATTATGCAAAACTGAGAGGATTATGAATATATAATGAAAGAGAAAGGGAGGAAGTGATAAATGTAGGAATTAAGTTAATAGAAAGTTAAGGTGACCGGGGGGAAAAATTGTATGTTATTTAAAATTAATAAAAGATATAATAATAATAATAATAAAAAAAAGATGGAGTGAGGAGCCTGAAAGGGAGCCCCGGGGAGGGAAGCCCACCTGCAGGCAGGATTCTGGAAGGGAAGATCTCCTCTGTCCCATCGTCTCCTTATGAGGATTGCCTGTAAAGCAGGGAAGGAGATAGCCCAACAGAAGGCCTGAAGGGAGCCACCAACCCACCAAGCAAACAGGGAAAGAGAGTGAGTACTCCTACACCCCCTGGGTCAGATAAGAGGAGAGGACAGTCAGGTGCAATTCCCAAATAGTCTTCATCCAGGACAGTTCTACATTTACAGTTCTTGGGCCCCCTTGCACAGGGAATACCTTCAACTTGGTGAAGAGGAGGATTCATCTGGGGTATGAGGAGGTACACCAAAGAGCTTTATGACCACATTTTTGTACATAGATGCTCTAAGGTGTCTTCAAGTTTAGTTTCCTTGGGCATACCATATACCCCTAGACTCCATCCAAGTTGTTATCCCCTTAATAAAACAACAGAAGCAAGCTCGAGGACTGTTTACTGATTCCAATGTGCAAAAGAAAATGTGGTTTGCTTGACTGTGAAGATTTTTAGGGGGACCCAAAACTCAGCAACTCCTAAGGGGGTAGTGCTACATCAATTAGTACATTATTCATTCTTTGACCAGGTTAGCACTCAATGCTTTCCTTGGTTTCTATTCTTTCTACCACACCAGTAATGCCACATGATCTAGGTAAGTGTGAAACTTTTATTACTTATTTATGGCTTTAGAATTAATAATTTGGTTACTGCCTCCACTAAGAAATTTCCTTGGCACTGGCTATGAATGTGTCATATATTTCAAAACTATTTATTTATTTCAAGTATTTATGTAGCATCATCAATTTAAGCATCGCTTTACATAATTATTGTACATTCACATCAGTCCCTAGCCCTCAAGGGGCATACAATCTAAGGCCCCTAACGTACATTCATACATACACATACTAGGGCAAATTTGAACAGGAGCCAATTAACCTACCAGCATGTCTTTGGAGTGTGGAAGGAAACAGGAGTACCCTGAGGTAACCCTCACAGGGAGAACATGCAAACTCCAGGCAGGTGGTGCCATGGCTGGGATTTGAACCAACAACCCTACTACTGCCAGGCGGAAGTGCTAACCATTTTGCAACTGTGCTGCCCATGTCTAACACCATTTCTGTGACCAGATAGCTCAAGCTCATATGTCTTTTCCATAAGACCAGTATAACCCACCTCTAATTAAGACACCCTAAAAGACATTAGGAAAATGGAGAAGCCTCATGCTAATGATAAAAACTTTAGGAAGATGTTTTTGATGGTACTTGTGGATGATCTTCTCCAATTCATCCTAAGGACCTTGTCTTCTAACCTGCAAGGAATTCTCTTATACAAAGTAACCAAGGTAGACATTTGCAAAAATATACAAGCATCCACAAAAAAAGATACAGTAGACAGTACGATTAGAAACCTTGATAAACGAGCAAAACATAATCACATATAACAAGTATAATATAAAATTCAACATTGGTATAATAATCAAAATTAAGAAGGGGGGGAGGGGGGAATACACCATGGAACAAGTGCAAAGGGCATATAAAAATGAAAAGGGCTTAACAATTGTAAAGAGAAACTATATAGAAAGTTAGCTTTAGTTTCGGGATGGTGATTTAGAGCTAAACTCTAATTTGCCCCACACATCCCATATCTTAGTAAATTGGGGCATGAAATCATTTGTGATTGCAGTAAGATGTTCCATAGTAGATTGTCAGCTACAGTATGTAATAATTGTGAGTGAGTCAGAGGCATTGGGGACAGTCAACATAAAGGTATAGTTTGTTTAGCTGCTAAAAGAACAAATGTTCCTAGCGTGTTTGGATATACTTTGAAAAGGCAACCCTAGTAAACAGTTAACTGTATCTAAAGGTAACGTAATATCTAAAAGGCTTTGAAGGAGGGACTGAACAGAAACCCAGAAGGGATGATTAACAGGACAATCCCAAAATATGTGGTACGTTTTTTTTCAGGAGTTTTATACCAAAACATTGGTATTTCATAGGCAGTCTTTCTCTGTGCCATGCATCTAGAGGCTTTGGAAGTAGATTCCTAGATTTTTCCCCACTGTGAGAGGGAGAAGGGGCGGTGAAGGATGTCGGCCCACTTGCACATATAGGAATGGCTAGTGCCATCTAGTGGACTGGTTTTCTGAAGGATTTTGTAGATGGAAGAAATTAGATGTAACTGATAAGGACCTTGGGCAGATAAGAGTGCAAATTGAGTGGGTTTATTAAGTGTCAATGTACTAGATTTAGAGGCATAAAAGTGTTTGATTTGGAGATTAAAAAAAGAAAAATTGTTTGGGAAACTGGGATTTGGTTTTTATGTTGGTAAAAGAGAAATGTCTGAGGGATGTAGGATGTACCAAATAGCAAAGTTGAAAAACTCCCACTTGAGTCCACAGATGCATATGGGTATAGGATAGACTTTCTGGGATATCTGCGTTAAAAAGTACATTTAATTTGGGTGGGCATGGAGAAGAGAGAAACAGTACCTTTTAGAGCATTTAATCAAAATAGAAAGGGTAAACAGCATTGAGGCTAAACAAAGTTCTTAATTTGGTAATAGATGTAGAACGGTCAGGCCACAATAAAGAGCAAGGGGGTACAGGGCAGGTAATGCCCACCTCAATCTCCGACCACCTGTTAGGGGCAAATCGAGAGGACCAGGAAATAATAGCTCTAAGATGGGTGGTGTAATAGTATTTGATGATGTCTGGAGCCCCCAAACTTCTTCTGGATTGTAAGGACAAAAGCGCTGAACTGGCAATGCGATGAGATTTATGGTGTATTGTAAAGTGGAGAAAGGACCCTTGTAGAGATTTGAGTTTTTGCAATGGTATGGAAACTGGTAGGGTTTCAAAAATATTATAAAAAAAAAACAACGGCTCTAGAGCCCGTCCTTGGAGTGGTACATGTGCTCATGCCATGATGAAGTCCTGGTCAGTGGGAGGAGCAAAACATGTAGGCGGAAGGGATCACGTCCTCCATCCACGTGCAATCCCCTGCTGAAAAGCCAGAGTGCACGCCGGCTCTCTTGACCTGCTGTGTGCATATTGCATTTTGTGCTGCAAGTTGTGCTGTCTCATCTCCAAGATACTGTCACCCGAGACTACATGGAAATCCGGTTCACTTTGCCAGCATAGATGTCCTGAGATCCACATGGTGAGACTGTTCTATTTACCTATTGCATTGAGTGATGGACTTATCTAAGTTCCTATGGGCTACAGAGTCAATCAACTACCAAGGTGTTGGCTGGACCTGTCAAGTGCCAATTACATGTCCTTTCTGAAGCTCTGTTTATGGTGATGTGAACACAGGAGGACGTGAGCATATCTTACATGGAGTTACATGTGAACTTTCATTGGCACCTTGTTGCTTTATTGCCTTCCTCTAATATCCTTGTGGAGTTGACACTATTGCTAGTATTAATCCTGGTCTTTAGTACACAATTCAGCAGGGCATAGGGAGTCTCCATCAGCAGTGTGAAGGAGGACAGGGAGAGGTGTGGAGGGCTGGCCCAATTCACCAGGATCCCTCCGCTTTTGGGAGGGGTCTATCTTTGGGGGTTTTGGGTGACCTGGGGAGAGTGGGGGTGGAGTGATGGGGTGTGGTCTCAATTGGGGGGTGCTGATGTTTTGAGGGGGCTGTTTGGGTGGGGGTTGATGTGGGGGGAGGGGATGAATGGATTTATGCACTGAACTGTTCATTGTTTATGTCCTACAATAAATATATTCTGTTCATTGAGCCATTGAGGTGCTTTATCCTTTATTGTGAGAGGTTTTTGCATCTTAAGGATATTAACCACTTGCCCTCCAGAGGATTTACCCCCCTTCCTGACCAGGCCATTTTTTGCGATACAGCGCTGCATTACTTTAACTGACAATTTCACAGTCATTCAATGCTGCAGCCAAATTAAATTTATGTCCTTTTTTCCCACAAATGGAGCTTTCTTTTGGTGGTATTTTCCTTTGCATTTTTTATTTTTTGCGCTATAAACAAAAAAAGACTGACAATTTTGAAAAAAAAATATTTTTGACTTTTTGCTATAAAACATATCCAGTAAAAAATTTAAAAGATCAAATGTCATAAATTTAGGCCAAAATGTCTTTGCTAATAAAAATCCCAATACGTGTAAATTAATTGGTTTACGGGAAAGTTATAGCGTCTACAAATAGCAGCATATATATTGTTTTTTTTTTTTTTTTTAAATACTAGTAATGCGATCAGCGGGACTGCGGCGGGCATTCTGACACTAGGGGGGAACTAACTGTCACTGACATTCCCAGTGACACTAATATAGTGATCAGTACTAATGAAAAGCACTGACACTGTACTAATGACACTGGGTAGGAAGGGGTTAACATCTGGGGTGATCAAAGGGTTAATTGTGTGATGTGTGTGTTTCACTGTGTGCTGTGTTTTACTAAGGAGGAATGCTGTTTTGTATTGCTTTGCTATGCAGAGCAATACAAAGCAGCATGCTGGACCTGATGGGAGAGATCTGTATTGTTTACAAAGAGACCTCTCCCCCATCAGTGACACTCATCGATCACTGGGTGCTGGCGGAGAATCTCTGGCCGGGACACAGTGATCGACAGCTGTAGCTGCCAATGCAAAATCATATATATATATATATATATATATATATATATATATATATGATTTTGCGCAGCCCTGCCACCCTGTACCAGTAGTTCTGCTTTAGGGCAGGTCGGGAAGCGGTTAATTCTTCCTAACAAAGACATAGTATATGGGTTCCATTGTTTTAGGAGACGAGTAATGTCCCAAAAAACAGGAGGATAATTTATTTGGCAGAGAGTGGAATATGAGGAAGACATGTGTATCCCTAAATATTTAAGAGAGTTTTAGCAATAGGGGGAATTTTGACATAAGGTAGCTAGCAGGGGGGAAGGAATATGAAGGGATGGGGCCTCTGTTTTAGTCGAATTTACCTTGTAACCTGATAATGAGCCAAAATACATCAATAAGTCATGGAGGTTAGGGAGCGAAATATGAGGGACAGTTAAAATTAGGAGTATATCATCAGCAAAAAGGGAGAGTTTGTATTTCCTCTGTCGCAGTGAAACTCCACGTATATCTGGATGGGAGAGGAATGCTACAGCGAGGGGCTCTAAACATAAAATGAAGAGTAAGGGACAAAGAGGGCATCCCTGTCTAGGGCCATTGCTCAAGGGCAGGGGTCTCTAAACTTTTTAAATAAAGGGCCAGTTTACTGCCCTTCAGACTTTAGAGGGGTCGGACTGTGCCCAGGGGGTGTAAACAATATCCCATTTTTAGTACTAGGAGGAGAAACAGTTTGTGTCAATGGGAGGAATTGTGTCCCATTATTGGTGTCAGTGGGAGGAATAATGCCCCATTGTTGGTTTCAGTGTCAGAAATTATGCCCCATTCTTGTTGTCAGTGGCAGGAGTAATTACTTTGCAGTTTCGGTATAACTGTGATAAAGGCATATAAGAAGTGGGGTTTGAGAACTTCTCCTTTTATCAAGGAAGAAAATAGGTCCAACATATAAGGAGCTAGAATTGGGAAGAAAGATTTATAGTAAGAGTACGGGAGCCCATCTGGACCTGTTCATCAACAGTGATATCAGAATTTAGTGCAGAAAGATTAGCTTGGGACATCTTAGTCAGGCATAGAAAGGCAAAAAAAAGCATCTAACTTTACTTGTGAAGGAGGGTAATGTGGATCAGAGGATAGGCAATTGTATAGTTTGGGATAGAAATCTCCAAAAATCTTATACATAGTTTGGGGGCAATATGTGTGCCTGCAGATTGCATAAGAAAATCAAGAAGGGAGTGAAATGGGCGGGACTTGAGTTTATTGACTAACATCCTATGGGGTTTGTTTGATAAATCATAACATTTCTGTTTAGCCCATATAAGGGATTTAGCAGTTTTGTTCATGTCCAAAGCCTTGATATGGTTCTGGAGAGAGGTCACAGCAAGCAGGTTAGCCACCGAAGGGTAGGAAAGCAAAACATGTTCTGCTTTTCATAGTTGAGAAAGGATCTCTGGACAATGCTTTCTTTAACCAAGAACCTCTAAAGAAAGCTTTATGCGCTTCCCATAGGGTGGAAACTCTGGGCACTGTACCGTCATTTTGCTGAAAAAATTCAGACAAATCCTGCGTTAATTGGTCTTTGATGACTGGGATATGTAAAAAGGATTCATTAAAACGCCAGTAGCAGGCACAGTTAAAGTACGGTCCAGGGAGATAGATGTAATAGATGTCAGACCAGGTGATGGGATTGATTTCAGAGGCTACTGCATGTGTTAATAATGGGGATGTTCCAACAAAATGGTCTAATCTAGAATAAAGTTTGTGTGGGGGCGAGAAAAAAATAAATTGTTTATGGGTCAGATGTTTGATCCTCCATATGTCTAAGAGTTTGTTAGCTCTAACCAGTTTGTGAAAAGAGGTAGAGAGTCGGAAAGCCCTTGTAGAAGGGGTGGTTTAAAATAACATAGGTCGATCCTTCATAGGGCACATAATTAGGTTAATATCGCCTCCAATAATCATAAAGGGTTGGGGAAATTTCTGTAGTTTCTCAAGTACCTCAGTGATAAAATGGCATCTCAGGAAGCGGTGCTGAAGACCATGAGCAGAAAAGAGGAGCATGGAGACCTCCAAAAATTCGGCTGGGGAGTAAATCTTTGCCGCCTTCCAGCTAGGAAAAATTTGAAAAATCTCAAAAATCAACCATCAGTATGAAAAAATAGAAGAACAATTATCCCATGGTTTTGGCGTTTGGCAAGAGTAATGTGAGATAGATCACTGAAGATCTGGATCTTGTCACCTTTATACTCCAAATGAGCTTTGTTGCAAGTGACCACCATTGTTTCTTTGCTGTCATAATAGTGAAATCACACAATAATGTCTCTGGGACTAGCTCCAGCAGGAAGTTTGGGAGCCGAGAGGGAGTTGGCGGGTTCCAGCGGGTCTTCCCCGCATACTCGAGACCGGAGATGCAGGTCTAAAGAGGAAGCAGTCCAGGGTTGGGGGAGGCCATGACTCTGTGGGGGGTAGAGAGGCCGGTTCTGATGCCCAGTCTTCCCCATGGGATAGCTAGCAGTGTCAGTGGTAAAAGGCGAAGACACCCAGAGCTGTAGATGCTGTGTGGCGGGCGGCGGGAGTCTCGGAAGGCCGACGGGGATAAGAGCAGGTGGATCAAGCGTCCACCATCATCGGACACCTTGCATGTGCCTCCCCAACCCTTCCTTTTCTCATGGCAAGATCTGGTCCATTTAGTTCTAGCTCTTCCTTTTTTCTTCTGACCCCACTTTTCTTTTCTCCCCCCAATCTCATATAAGTTTCCTAACTTTCCGCTTTCCTCTTTTGAATCCTAGCCTTAAAGGATCAGTTGCCCTTTTGAACATGTTATATGTTCCATCTGTTTTTAGGGTGTAACATTCAACATCTTCCAGCATCTGCAGCCTCTCCTTCTTCTCTCCCCCTCCCTGTTACAGGGGGCAGGGGATCTTCTCCCTGTGCCTGCTGTCATTATTTGAAAACAGTGTGGCTCCCCCCACACAGCTACATAATTCATTTACAGTTTCCTGTGAATTAATGCCTACAAGTACTGTCAACTGTTGTGACTGACAGCTTGTAGCTCCTAATGAACTACAAGGGTGCTAGTGAGTGCTCTGGTAGTACAGCGGGACCCTGTATCCCTTTTAAAGAACTGTTTTCCTTTTAAGACTGCATGTTATCAGAAAGGGTTTGATTGGCTCAGTTCTCAGCAGTACTGGAGTGCTTGTAGGAGTTGCAGTTTCATCACAGAGGCAGACAATGTAACTTTATACTGCACAGGACTACATGACCAGGATGCTTTGCAAGGAGGAGGGAGAGGAGAGCCATGTGTGCCTTTGCAGAGGACATGTGGGAGCTAGTCTGCAGCCCCTACTGTTGAAGTACACTAACACTGCTTCCAGAACAGCAGAGGTTGCTAAGAACAACAGTTATCTACAGCAGCTGAAGTCAGCAGCAACTGTGATCATTGGTACCAGTCACCCGCGATGGCAGTTACCGACAGCAAAGACATCTCCCACCGCAAAGAGAGAGATCAGAATGTTGGAAATCGCAGAGGAGGCATTTGACCATCCCAGGTGAGGCACCTCAGAGATTGTGCAGCACTGACAATTAACAGGAAAAAAATAGCCAGAGAGACAGAGCCCCATTCATCATCCCTTCAAGGAGTTAACCCCTGGAAACTGTTCTTCTTGGATGTGGTGAGCAACTGCTAACCAGTGACATGTCAGTCCTTAAGAGCACGCCACCGATTCACTAACACAGGCCTGTGCAACACATAGACTCACACAGTGATACAATCCCACAGTATACAAGTGAGACTGAGCCTAAAGAGATGTCAGTTCAGCTGGGGACATATTGCTGCTGTAGTTGCAGGGGGTTAATTCTGATCTATAGCTATACCGGTATATACATGAATATTGTGTTTATTGATGTTATTGTGCCAATTATAGAAGGTCTGTGCATTCAGTGCATTTAACTGCTATTTTCCAAGTTAATTTGCAGTCTATTTGCAGTCTAGTTTTACCTGTCTTATTAAACCTGTTATAAAACTTCCCACATGGTGTACTGGTGTGCTGTGGATCCAATATATACAGTATATGGTTCATCACTGAAGTAAAGACAGAAGTGCCCATTTATTCCAGCGGCTCCTTCGGGGGGTGAGAGCTACATTTGTTAATTGATCTTCCTGCTCTCAGGTAACTGCCTTCACAAGGTACGGCCAGACAGCTATGCTGAGAGTCTGCAGGAGCCTGAGATTGCACCTGCTACCTGTTGATCACGGATGCAATGCTCTCAAGGCTCCTTAGAACAAAATTAAAAATGCAATTTTTTTCCTTGCAAGAAATGTGGATTTATTTTTTTTTTCAAAAGGTAAACATTGCCAGCTTCTGAATTTAAGATTAACTCCACTTCTTATTTTATCATTCACAGAACTCTACTATGTGGCGATACCCTGCTTTTGTAATATATGACTACACATCTAGGGATATCTTTTTGTGCCTATTTGTGTACTGCAGTTTAATTTTTTAATCATCAATATTCCTACTAAATATTTTCCTTAGGCAATTCCATAATTAACAGATCTAGCCATATATTTCAAGACTACACAGCTGCATTCCCTCATGTGCTGGACAGAGTAGCCTAGGAGAAAGGAATGGGCAAAAAAAAAAAGAAAAGCTGGACAGTGACTGCAGCCAATCAGCTGCAGTTACTTTTAGAGAATTCTGACAGCTGTGGGTGCTGAATAAATAGGCCTCTGAGGAAGAGGAGATTGCCCCTTGAAATGCGTCAGCCATCTGAGGGTCTTCTCGAGGTTTGGGAGTTGACCTGCTGACATGGTTGCTTTGGAGATCATTATGCCTTTGACACATAGTTGTTTGTGAGTATATATCTTCTTGTTTCAATACAAATATTATTCTCAGGTAATGCACTAGGCTGGTGCACCCTTTCTTTCATTGTTTTTGCAGTGAACATTTGGGTTCTCCCCTGACCCTTAGAGGGCAGCAAGGCCTGTGCTGGTGGTGGATGCTTAAAGACCTGTAATTTGCCATATCATCCCACCACTCTTGAATGCATGAGGCTTCTTTCAGTTTTTTTCCTTTTGTGGGAGCTGAATATCAGAACACAATAACCATCAGGGAAACATTTTTCTATTCATGCTGTTTAGTGTGAAGGGGGGGGGGGTCTATAGATTTATCTTTTTGGGCTGAATTAGAGAAATAGTTAGGATGGCCATACGGGTAAATCTCTCTTTTCTTCTCCCCCAGTAAGCAGGATAAAATTGACAGAAAGATAACATATGGAGGATGGACTGCATTACACCAAACGTAGTGCATAGACTATTTTTGGAAATGCACTGCAAGCAGGTCTGGTACAGGCAAACACACTGTATTTGTGACCTGTGTTTGGGCTGATGTTAACTTAACATTGACACCTCCTGCAGATCGTAACTGCAGTGCATTTTAAATGCGGTGCGTAAACACACACGAAACATGGGTTTTCTGCACCATGTTCTAGTGTGAACCTTGCCAAAAGAATGTGCAGATAGAATGAAAACATACCAAAATCCTGTACAAAATCATGAGAAGCAGGACAAGATAAAGAATCAGCTAAGTATATATAGCTCACAATCATGTAAGATGTTGCAATAATTTTTTCTGTTATTTTTATTTTATATATATGGTGTTACACATGCAAAAGGTTTAAAAAGAAACATTACAGTCAGGTGATGAAAACTGAAAAAATCAGGTTTAAGTTAAGAACAGGTAAGACAGTAGTGAAAAGAAGTAGTGAAAACAAAAAGCAACATAGCTGCTGTGAGTCCAATATTCAGGACAGCCTCAAATAAATAGGAATCAAATAAATCACATCAACCTTTATAAACAAGTGTTGAATAGACCCTAGAGAGCTTGTGAGTTTTTCTAGAAAACAAAAACCTGTGTGGTAACAGCTCTGTGGAAGTAGCCCACTAGGAGCAGAAACAGGCAAGTATATAACTGAGAAAGGTATAAATCTGTGAACTTGCAAGCAAGGATTGCTGAGAAAAACAAGACTTGTGATTTGTCTGTGGAGCTGTGAATAAAAAATGTTAAACTTCAAGACTGCTTGTCTTTGGAGGAAAATAAAGTTGAAGAAGGAAAAAAGCTGACTCTTTGGAATCATTCATATTTTGCTATTCTGCGTTTATACACACGTGTTAATGTGTGTTGTGTTAAAGCAGAACTGAACCGAGCACCTCAACCTCAAAACTCTATGTAATTTATTTTTACTATTCAAAGCAAACTTGCCCATTATTTTGATGAGAAATCACTTACAAAATAAAACCCTAGCATTTCTAGCTGCAACCATCTTGAGTAAGGGCATATGATTCATGTAGCATTTACTTCCTGTAATCCATCTGCCCTTTGTTCAGACATGCAGACAGAAGGGTGTGCTTAGCTGAGAAAGCCCCTACTCTAGATGAAAGATAAAAAATGTCCCTGAAGACTCCTGGGATGTATGCCATCATTTGGCCTGGGCCGGAAATCAGGAAGCAACTGAAGAAATAAAAAAAAAAAAAAAGTTTACAACAAGTACATACAACATATACTATATTGCCAAACGTATTGGGACATCCCTTCAAATCATTGAATTCAGGTGTTCCAATCACTTCCATGGCTACAGGTGTATAAAATCAAGCATTTAAGCATGCAGATTGCTTCTACAAACATTTGTGAAAGAATGGGTCCCTCTCAGGAGCTCAGTGAATTCAAGTGTGGTACTGTGATAGCTTGCCACCTATGCAATAAGTAAGGGTCAAATAAAGCTCATATGTTCCAAAGCAAATAAGTGTGGTGTCTTCTATCTTCTCATGTGTTCTCCTTTACAGCTCCAAAAAAGTGTTCCCAAAATGACAAAAATATGTCCACATACACCATACAATCAATATCTCTTTTAGTAATGTGCTCACATACAGTATATGTGCCAATATCCATTGTGCATCAGCCAGTGTAAATCACTCTCCAGATCCATATGCCAAAACATCCTTACCAAACTAGCATATTTTTTAGTATTTATCCATCCATCAATAAATCTCTTTCTTCCCCTCTTGATCCAGACGTGTCCCTAATTGCTTAACTCCTCACAAGATATCAATCAAAATATACCCTATAGTGTAACCCTGTTCTACAAATAGACAAGTATGTATATAAAATAAACGTGTTTACAAATCCAAAAATGTACTTAAGCATGTTAAAATTAAATCAACACGTGCACTCCTGTCAATCCACATGCCGATATACATTACCAGAGTTTATGCCCACATGTCAACAGGCTTGTTTTCAGTAATATTACATTTCTTCTTTGCTTCTGCTTAATATCCCAAATGTGTATGCTCTTTTACCATGTAAAAAAGCATACACACCAATCATAGTGTAGCCACATACAGCAAACAGCTTTCCTGCCAAAATGCTCACATGTATAGAAATCATTGAGTGACCATATACCAAGATGGTGGATGGGGCACTTCCGGTTACATCTTGACCTCACTTCCTCACTTGTTTTTTCACCTGACTTTTTCAACCTTATGAGATTCTTTGGGATCCTTTGTCAAAGTCAATTGAACAAGACGCATCAGAAAGTGACATCAGACCAGAAGTGCCCATTTCGCTATATGGAAAATTGGATGCTTGTATTTATTTGCGAATATAAGCATTACTGGTCTAAATAAATAATTTTAGTTAGAATTTCCGCACTGCTTGGCTTTTCTTCTTTCTACATACCCTAATGCTACCTACCATGGGGAAGTAATCTGCCTGGAACACTGGATACTTTGAGAAAATCCATCTAACCCTGTGTCTTAAGGTGCAAATCTGCTCAGGTGTTTTGTGCATGGGGGAAGGATCACAATGATGAGAGAGTGCAAAGGAGAGTTGATTTTGCACTAATTTGAGCACTAATTAATGTGAAAACATACAGAATTATTGTTAAGAACATATTACATTATTATTGTTTAGTTTTCTTATTTGTATAAAATAATTGTTTGATTAGGCTTGAAAGATTTACAAGGGCATTTTTGGAACACCAGGGTGTTGTGGATTGATGTGCGATCAAAAATTTGTGTTTTTAGTAAGGATACACACAATAGGCGAATGGAGAATGCACACAAGCACAAGGTGTTAAATGGCATGTTATCACATACACATGTGAGCATATTTTGAAAGAATATTTTCTGTGTGATTTAGGTTACTACACTACATGAATTTTTTTTCTTTTTGAAGGAGAATAAAAGCTTTATTAGACCCATTTATTTGTATATGAGTCAATAAATGTTATAAGAGCCTGATATATTGAACATACACAGACCTGATGAATAGAGAATTGTGTGTTATATAGTATTGGATTTTGTTGACTAAATTTGGTCAACATCTGCCAGGGAGCATAGTGGATTCATCTGGCTGCTGTGAAATTAATTGTGGGGACACCTGTGCATGTGATAACATATGAACAGCACAAATCCATTGTCAATAACATCTGCTTTCAGTGCAGATTGATATCAATCATGATGATCAATGTCTGGGCGCTCCCTTATTATTACAGGGGGCTTATACATTCTGATATGCCTCCACAGATGCCCACAACCCAGTAAAGAGATCCTTGTCTTCATCAACATGGGGACAAGGTGCTTTGCCAAGGAATTCTTCCTAGCAAGGTAGGGCATGTGGCCTGGTATGGTTTTGGATAGGGGTGCATGCTCATCATTCCTCTTCCTGGCCTGCCAGGCTGCAGCATGCTAAGGCTCTAGTATGGAATTCAGAGGCTGCGCTGTTTTTTTTTTTTTTTTTGGGTCCCTCTTACATACCATTCCATTACCATTTTTTCTACAAACCAATGACGGAATACATCACTGGTTGCTACTTGATATAACATATATATATATATATATATACACACACACACACATTACAGTACATATATATATTGCCAAAAGTATTTGGACACCCCTACAGATCATTGGATTCAGGTGTTCCAATCACCTCCATGGACACAGGTGTAAAAAATCAAGCACCTATGCATGCTTCTTCAAATATTTAAATATTTGTGAAAGTATGGGTCATTCTCAAGAGCTCAGTAGATTCAAGCATGGTACCATGATAGGTACTAAATATTCCACAGTTGGATGTTAGTGGTATTTTAACAAAGTGGATGCAACTGGGATCAACGGCAACAGGCCCTTCCTGTTCCAACATGACTGTGCCCCAGTGCACAAAAAAAGGTCCATAAAGTCCTGACCCCAACCCGATAGAACACCTTTGGGATGAATTAGAGCAGAGACTGTGAGCCAGGACTTCTCGTCCAACATCACTGCCTGACCTCACAAATGCGCTTCTGGAAGGATGGTCAAGCATTCCCATATACACACTCCTAAACCTTGTGGACAGCCTTCCCAGAAGAGATGAAGCTGTTATAGCTGCAAAGGGTGGACAAACTCAATATTGAACCCTACGGACTAAGGCTGGGATGCCATTAAAGCTCATATGTGTGAAAAGGCAGGCGTCCCAATACTTTTGGCAATATAGTACAGTATATTATGTGCATTAATGTGTTGACTTGACTGGCCTGCACAGAGACCTGACCCCAACCCGATAGAACACCTTTGGGATGAATTAGAGTGGAGACTGCAAGCCAGGCCTTTTCGTTTGACATCAGTGCCTAACCTCACAAATGTGTGTGTGTGTGTATATATATATGTATATATATATATATACAGTATATACATACATACATCGTTTGGTTTGCCCAATCCACTACTGCCAAGCCAGAAAAAAAAGTGTTTCTAAAAATTCAAAAGCATAACAATTAGTCTCAAACCAATGGTTTATATTCAGTGCTTCAACCAAGATCTCTATTTTGCACACCTGCTTTCATGACAAGGCTTAAAGCAAGGGTAGGCAACCTTTTCAGAGGTTGATATCTACTTGGACAACATGGAGAAAATCAAAGATCCCCAGGGAACTATTAATCCCCCCAATAAAAACACAGTATAGTGCCCTGTGCCCTCACACTCACAGCAGTGTCTTGCTCTCTCCTTCACATCATCTCCTCCACTATAATGTCCTCTGCCTCCCCCCACAGTAGGGTCCTCTGCCCCTCCCCCTGCAGCAGTGTCCTGTACATCCTTCCCGAAGCAGTATCCTCTGTCCCCCTTCACATCACCCCCCCCCTAATTGCAGTGTCCTCTGTTACCCCCCCCCCCACCATCGCATTGTCTTCTGTCCCCTTCACATCACAACCCCCTACTGTAGTGTCCTGTGCACCCCCATAGCATAGTGTTCTGTGCCCCTACACAGCAGTGTCCTCTGTCCTCTTCGCCTTCCCCCGCACTGTAGTGTCCTTTGCCCCCCTCCCCAGTGCAGTGTCCTCTGTTCCCTTTACATCCTCCCCCCACTATAATGTCCTCTGTCCCCTTCACTCCTCCCCACAATAGTGACCTCTGTCACCCACACTGTACTGTCCTCTGTCCCTCCCCTCCAATACAGTTTCCTCTGTCTTCATGCTCCCCAGTGTCCTTTGACCCCTTTACACCAATGTGTAGGTAGCACTCTCCTACCTTGCACTGGTGTACAGCAGAGTGAAGAGCAGGAAGTATCACAGTACTGGATAGAGGGCAGGACGGGGTGGGGTGGGAGCTGCCGGAGTTAACCTTTCATATTGACTGCTTCCCAATAACCGCTGTCAATCACCGGGTCCCGGCCATCCAATGCAGTGTGCTTACAGTGAAGTACACTGACACATTCCCCTAGTAAAACACTCCCAGCACACAGTTAACCCTTTGATTGCCCCTCATGTTAACCCCTTCCTGCCCATTGCCATTAGTACAATGTCAGTGCTTTTTTTAGCACTGGTCACTTTATTGGTGTCACAGAGAATGTTAGTGACACAAGTCAGTTACCCCCAGTGTCAGAATGCCCACCGCAGTCCTTCTATAAGTCGCTGATTGCCGCCATTACTAGAAAACAAAATCCAGTGTCTGTACTGCTATTTGTAAATGTTAAAACGTTCACGTAAACCATTTAATTTACACTTATTGGGATTTTTTTTAGCAAAGATAGCAGAATATATTTTGGCCAAAATTTATGACGAAATTTGATTTTTTAAATTTTTTTACTGGACATGTTTAATAGCAAAAAGTCAAAATATTGTTTTTTTTCTCAAAATTGTCTTTTTTTTATTTTTTTATAGCTTTTTTGTCTTTTTTTTTATAGCTCAAAATATGAAAAATGCACAAGCGATCAAATAGCACCAAAAGACAGCTCAATTCGTGTGAAAAAAAGGATGTAAATTTCATTTGGGTGCAGCATTGCATGACCGCAGTGTCAGTTAAAGTAACGCAGTGCAGCAACGCTAAAAATGGCCTGGTCAGGAAGGGGGGTAAATTCTCTGGAGGGCAAGTGGTTAAGAAGCCGGTGATTGGTTGCTAGGACCACCCAGCAACAAATAAATTGCAGGTTAATGTGAACAGCTAACTCCAGCAGCGCTCAGCCCGCCATCTATCCAGTATTGTGAATCTTCCTGCTCTCAGCTTTGCAGTGAAGAGAAGAGCCATGGGGGCTGAGGGAAGGACCAGCAATGCAGGGTCATGTTCTCGATCAACCCATCACCTGCCCACAGTTGATAGATTAATTGCAATCAACAGCTTGCCGACCCCCGACTTAAAAGATAAGTTCATCTTTGGGAACATGTTATAAGTTCCATCCATTTTTTGGGTGGAGCATGTAACATGTTCCCACTGCTGGAGCTGCTGCAAGCTCTGCTCCATCTAGTAACAGGGGATCTTTTCTCACCTCTTGCTGTCACTATTTAAAAAAAAACCTTGGCTGCACAGGGCTCTGCCCGCCTGGCCAAGTCATTCATTCATTCACAGATTTCTGTGAATCTAAAATTTCAAGTCCCGACAGCCTTTGCTGCTGTTGACTTGTAGTTCTCAATTACCTGCTACAGCACTGTTGAGCACTGTAGTAGTCTATTGTCTCTTCCTGTCAGTGTACATACGGGGTATGAGCACACAGATACACTGACAAGTCTGCAGAAGTTCTGCATGGCACCCACGATCTGCTGAACTCAGGTGCAATGCTTTCTAGACTCCAAGTAAAAAAAAAAAAAAATGCACATTTGTTTTACCTGCAAAAAGCTGTGCATTTATTATTTTTTTTAAAGAGGTGAACTTATCCTTTAAAATAATAGGTGACAGCTTTAACTCCACACCTGATTAATGGGTGTATTAGTTTGCTCATGTCCTGTATAGAGGTCAGGTAATCTCAGATTTTTGTCTGGTGGTACAAGCCTTAGACCATTACTGTGTATTGTTTGGACTGTATTTGTATTCTGCTTGTCTATGCTTACCCTGATCACTCACCTATCACCTCTGGTATTTCGTGACATTTCTTTTGTTTACCGTTCTGGAACCCAGATTATGTTTGTCTGCATCTGACCTGGCTGATTCTCTTATTGTCTGTGGTTTGATTTATCTGTTAGATTACTTATACCTCTCTAGAATCTGTCCAGCCTGTTGTCCAATTTTGTCCCTAGCAACATTTAATACTACTAATGATAATAATACTTATGACTTATAATACTTATAATATAAATTAGTACATTATTGATTCTTTGACCAGGTTATCATGCTGGTTATGACTCTATGCTTTCCTAGGTTTCTGTTCTTTCTACCACATCAGTAGCACCACATGATCTTGCTAATTGTCAAAATTACATTATTTATTTATGGCTTTAGAACGCATCAATTAATACTTTGGTTACTGCCCCCTAATTTTTCTAAGTGGTCTAAGAAAGTTCCTTGGCACTGTCTAGGAATGTGTCATATATTTCAGGATTAACACCATTTCATATCTGTGACCATATAGCTCATACCTCTTTTCCATAAAACCAGTATAACCCACCTCTAATGAAGACACCCTAAAAGACATTATGAAAATGGAGGAGCCCCATGTTAATGATAATAACTGGAGGAAGATATTTTTGATGGTACCTATGGATGATCTTCTCCAATTCATCCCAAGTACCTTGTCTTCCTACCTGCAAGGAATCCTCTTATACAAAGTAACCAAGGTAGACATGTACTTGTTACCAACCTTCCTTTTATCACGGCAAGATTATATAGTTTATATAGTTCTAGCTCTTCCCTTTCTCTTCTGACCCCACTTTTCTTTTCTCCCCTCAATCTCATATACTTTTCCTAACTTTCTGCTTTCCTCTTTTGATCCTGACTTAAAGCATAAGTTGCCCTTTGGAACATGTTACATGTTCCACCCATTTTTAGGGTGTAACATTCCTGTGTAGTGCGGACAGGTCGATGGGTATCAGGTTTTTTTTCATTTTGGCAAGTCAGCGTCGTCATAACAATGCTGGATGCGTTGTAATACTCATTCCTCATTCACAGGGGGGGGCAGCATCAGGGCACTCATTTGCCCCCCTCCTGGCCTGCCAGGCCTGTGCTCTGATCAAGGGTCTGGTATGGCTTTTAAGGGGAACCCCACGTACTCCCCCCCTCCATTTTTGGAAGGTTGGGTTCCCCTTAAAAGTCCTACCAAGCCTAAAGGGCCTGGTATGGCTTTTAGGGGGAACCCCACACACTCTTTTATTTTAATTTTTTGGGGAGGGTGGAACCCACGCTGTTTGCATTGTTTAATGTTTTGTTTTTGTTTTTTTTCGGGGAGAGTATTCTCCCCTCCATGTCCAGCAACACACTGCATAAGGCTGCAGTGTAAGCATCCTTATATAGTGTGGGGTGGGGATTGTGCACTGTGAATTTGTGGGGTGTTTGGTGAGTGAACAATTGGTGGTGCCTTCATACTGTAACCCTTCAGAGTTACTCTTGACAAGTGCAGGATTAGGCCATGCTCTACAAATTCAAATTATATGCACCTGTCACACAGTGTGTTGAAAACCTTGGGTGTTAGTGCCTCTGTACTGTAACCTCTTCAGTTACTCTTGATGAGTGCAGGAATTTGGTAGTGCTCTAAAAAATTTAAATGATATGCACCTATTACAGGAGTGAGGAAAAATTGGGCCTTGAGTGTTGGTGGTGCCTGAACACTGTACCCCCTCACAGTTACTTTTGTTTGGCGCAGGAATGGGCTCTGCTGTAAAAAAATTGTTAATAATTGTTAAAAATATGAAAAAATGTTTTTAAAAAATTAAATTGCATGCACCTGTGGGTGGGTGTTGGTGGTGCCTGAACACTGTAACCCCTCACAACTACTCTTGGTGAGCACAAGAATGGGCAGCATAATCAGAAATAGGACAGGCAGCATAGGCAGTCTTCAAGGGATCTCAGATCCTTAACAAATTTAAGCATTTACTTCAGCATCAGGGGTTTGATAGCTGCTGTTGATGCAGGACTGATTCATTTGTATAAATGTCAGTGGGTCAACGGAGTCTGTGGACAGACACACTCTTTAATCCATCACAAGGCCTCCAACAGCACTGAATATTAGTTTGGAAAGCACGCTGGATGCAGAACAGGCCAGTAGCTCGATTGCATATTGAGCAAGTTCTGGCCAGTGATCCATCCTCAAGACCCAGTAACCCAGTGGATCCTCAGTTGGAAAGGTCTCCAAGTCTGCTCTTGCCCCTAGATAATCCTGCACTATATGATGCAGACGCTGCTGATGTGTGGTACTGGGCCCTGAGGACAAAGGAGTTGTTTAAAGGCATTGTTCTGCTACCATCATCCCTCTCAGTGAAGGCTGTTGAGACAAATTGAGATATAGTAGGGGAGATCCTAGATGAGGAGCAAGGAGAAGTCTGCACTTTATTATGCTGTGGGTCTTTCAGGTGCTGTTGCCAATGGGCCTCATGGCAGGTTGTCATGTGTTTTGTCAAGCATGTGCTGCCCAAGCAACTACTGTTTTGGCCATGCTTCATCTGCTTTAGACAGAGATTGCAAACAGCAGCGCTGCAGTCTGCTACACGTGTTGAAAAAAGCCCACACCAATTAACTTTTGGAAGTCAGTGTGGAGCTCTGTCATGTGATGCAATAGGGAGGCTGCCAATACACCTGCCCTTGGAGGACATCCTGTCTTTTTGTAGTTGTGCCTCCTCCTTACTTTCCTCCTCTGTTCTATCAGGCACCCAAGTACAGTTAGTGACCTCATCATCCCCTCCCTCCTTGTGGCTGGAACCAACTTGGCAGTATGCTACAGCTGGGGGAACATGGCTGCCAATTTCTTGTCCTTCATTGGCACCCCCTCTCTCTTGGCTCATGTCACTCCCTTCCTCAACCTGAGAACCAACATCGGAGCATTAAAATTGCTGTGCAGCCTCCACCAGCATGTGATTGACACTATGTTCAAATAATTCAGGAGACTTCTCCATGCATGATGGTGGGGCTGTGGAAGAAGTAGCTGTGGACAAGGAGCCTGTGGAATAGGTCACTTTGACAGCTGCAGTGGAAGGAGAACTATTATGAGCCTGGGTGACAGAGGATAAGGATGAGTATGGCTTAATTATCCACTCCACCACCTCTTCTGCATGTTGTGTCTCAATAACACGCCCAGCACCAGAAAAAAAAGACAAGTGTGCCCTGTCTGCAGAGGATGCACCATGTCCACAACCACCACATTTCACTGTGGATAAAGAGGCTGCTTGCTCTCTTTTAGCTGCCTGTGATCGTCTGTCTCTCCTTGTTGGCCTTTTGGACATGACAGGGATTTTTTTCAGGGATTTTTATAGTAGAGTGTGGGATGGGAATTTGGTTCTTGGGTGCAATACCTTTGTGCTTGGTACACTATAAACCGTTTTATTATTGTTTTTTTTAACAGAAAATAGGGGGTACAGCAGTTATGGAGAATTTCTTTTGCTGCTGCTGGAAAAAAATAAAAAAATAAAAAAATTCAGAAAGCAGAAAAAAAAAGAGAACCACTGCTGACGCAGAAGGAGGAACACCTGTCACACACACAAACGGGGGAACAGCAATAAATAACAATATAATAATTTAAAAAAATTAGAAAGAAAAATAAAAAAAGGAAACTACTGCTGATGCAGAAGGAGTAACACCTGCGACACAGAAGGGGGAACACTAGATTGCACCATAGATACAGCAACAGAACCTGATGCTGAAAAAAAAAAACATTTTACAAAAAAAAAAGGGAAGTGCTGTAAAACACCCTGACACTTCACTGACACCGCTACACTGCTCTTCACAACACCGCCCTACCGGTGTAAGCAGCCTTATATAGTGTGGGGCGTGGACTTAGCCGTGAGCCATGATTGGCAAAAGTCACCATGACTTTGGCCAATCATGGCTTTCACAGTGCATTGAGCTGTGATAGGCCAAAGCATTGCAGCTCATCTGTAGTCAGGTGCACTGCTGTGGCCAACCACAATAAAGTGTGAGAGCGTAGTGCATTGTTGATCGTGGCGAGCGAACAGCCCGCCGAACGCTCTTACCGTTCATGTGTTTGGCCGAAGCTACACAATCATGTAAGATGTTGCAATATGATATATATATATATATATATATATATATATATACATATATATATATTGTTACTAATGCAAAAGAGTGAAACTGAAAAAATCATATTTAAGTTAAGAACAGGTAAATCAGCAGTAAAAAGAAATAGTAATAACAAAAAGCAGCATAACTGTTGCGAGGGAGAGTCCAATATCCAGGACAGCCTCAAATAAATAAATAGGAATCAAATAAATCACATCAGCCTTTATATACAAGTATTGAATAGACCCTAGAGAGCTTGTGAGTTTTTCTAGAAAACAACATCCTGTGTGGTAACAGCTCTGTGGAAGTAACCTATTAGGAGCAGAAACAGGCAAATATATAACTGATAAAGGTATAAATCTGTGAACTTGCAAGCAAGGACTGCTGAGAAAAACACAACTTGTGATTTGTCTGTGGAGCTGTGAATAAAAATGTTAAACTCCAAGACTGCTTGTCTTTGGAGGAAATTAAAGTTGAAGAAGGAAAAAAGCTGACTCTTTGGAATCATTAAAATTTTGCTATTCTTGTGCGCTGCGTTAATACACACGTGTTAAAGTGTGTTGTGTTCAAGCAGAACTAAACTGAGCACCTCAATCTGAAAACTCTATGTAATTTATTTTTAATATTCAAAGCAAACTTGCCCATTATTTTGATGAGAACTTACTTACAAAACAAAACCTTAGCATTTCTAGCTGCAACCATCTTGAGTAAGGGCAGGTGATTCAAGTAGCATTTCCTTCTTGGAATCTTGGGTGTGCTTAGCTGAGAAAGTCCCTACTCCCCTCCTCTAGATGAAAGACAAAAAAATGTCCATGAAGGCTCTTGGGATGTATGCCATCACTTGGCCTAGGGCAGAAACCAGGACCCAACTGAAGAAATTTCAAAAAAAGTTTACAACAGGTAAATTCAATATATCTTTCTATCTATTTAATATTGCTAACAGCATAAAGATTAAAAATCGCTAATGTTGATTGATAGAGTTTAGTTCAGCTTTAAGAAAGCCTATTCATTTTAAAGAGATGCTAACACAATATATATATATCTATATATATATAGATATAGATATATATATATATATATATATATTACATTCACATCAGTCCCTAACCCTCAGGGGGCATACAATCCAAGGTCCCTAACTTACATTCATACAGACTCATACAAGGGACAATTTAGGCAGGATCCAATTAACCTACCAGCATGTCTTTAATAATGAGATTCAAATTCAGCTCAAACAGAAATTTGAGCAGACAATCCAGAATTGTAATTCAATAAGAATTTATAGATTTTGATCTAATTCTTGGACAGCAAATTCTGACATCCAACAATAATGCCATGCATATTCCTTGACCCTTAGTTGGAAACCTCAATAGCCTGTAAGATATGGAAACAGCGTAACACAGCCCCTGAATACAAGAACTGAGGCTGAGAGCAGCTGTAGTGTTATTGTGTTGGAGCTGGAGACAGTAAGAGGATACGAAAAGCTGATCCAGGAGGGAGGGATTTGTGTAGGTGATCCATTGAGTTGTGTTTGAGTTCTTTGTAGTGTTGAGTTCAGTGGTGGCGTACTCTGCACCACTCCATCTGAAGCTTTGGATTGCACTTGGTGATGTAAGGCTTGGATGCAGCTGCTCGGCCATGGAAACCCATTCCATGAAGCTCTCTACACACTATTTTGCTAATCTGAAGGCTACATGAAGTTTGGAGATCTTTAGTTATTGATTTTGCAGACAGTTGGTGACTTCTGCGCACTATGCGCTCCAGCATGCCCTGTCATTTTATGTGGCCTACCACTTCGGGTTGAGTTGCTGTTGTTCCCAGTTTCTTCTACTTTTTTATAAGATCACTAACAGTTGACCATGGAATATTTAGTAGCAAGGAAATTTCAGAGATGGACTTATTGCATAGGTGGCAACCTATCACGGTACCACGCTTGAATTCACTGATCTTCTGAGAACAACCCATTCTTTCACAAATGTTTGTAGAAGCAGCCTGCATGCCTAGGTGCTTGATTTTATACACCTGTGGCCATGGAGGTGATTAGAATACTTGTATCCAATGATTTGGAGGGGTTCTCAATATTTTTGGCAATATAGTGTACCTAAAATGGCAGGTTGGATGGGTATTAAAAAAAAAGCAAACACTGCACATTACATCCCGCTTAATGCACTTATTTACCATTCCCAGCGAAGTGTTAAAGATCAAACAGTAATCGCACTCAAACTTGTATTTTCCACAATATAGCCACAAATACATAAACACTTTGAGAAAAAGGAGGGTCTGTGTCCACTTTCAACAGCACAAATGAGGGTTGAATCCAAAGAACAAAAGTATACCACTCAGGCAAACAATCCAGATCAATCCACAAGTGCAGGCTCTGGCTCGCCACCACACACGATGCAATAGGAAGAAGGGTTAGCCGCACACCGGAGGATAGATGAATATAATGTGTATTTATTGATCCATAGGACACACAAAACACCTGGACCTGTTAACAGTAAATTTCTGCTATTTAGCACTGAGCTACTTTAACTGTCAATTGCGCAGTCATGCAACACTGTAACCAAATTAAATGTATATAAATTTTTTTTTAAATAGTGCTTTCTTTTGGAGGTATTTGATCACCATTGGATTCTTTTATTATTTTTTTAATAACCGCTTACCCATCGCTCTATAGTAGAACTAACTACTGCTACAGGGTGGCAGGACTATGTAAAATCAGAGCAATACACAGCAGCATGTTTCCCAGGTAAAACACACACACAGCACATGTTTTAAAACACAGTACAGCACACAGTTAACCCTTTGATTGCCCAAGATGTTAACCCCTTCCTGCCCAGTGTCATTAGTGATCAGTGCTTTTATTTAGCACTGATCATTGTACTAGTGTCATTGGGATTACAGTGGCAGTTAGTCAGTTCCCACCCAGTGTCAGAATGCCTGCCGCAGTCCCACTATAAGTTGCTGTTTGCCGCCATTACTAGTATAAAAAAAATTAAAATAAAACTTCCAGTATGTATACCGCCATTTGTAGACGCTATAACTTTCACGTAAACCAATTAATTTAAATGTATTGGGATTTGTTTTTTGGCAAAGGCATGTAGCAGAATACATTTTGGCCTATATTTATGACGAAACTTGATTTTTTTTTAAAAAAATTACTGCTTATGTTTTATAGCAAAAAGTCAAAAAGATATATTTTTTTTCAAAATTGTTGGTCTTTTTTTGTTTATAGCGCAAAAAATGAAATCAAATACCACCGAAAGAAAGCTCTAATTGTGGGAAAAAAGGACATAAATTTAATTTATGTAGTGTTGCATGACCGCACAATTGTCAGTTAAATTGATGCAGGGCTGTATCGCAAAAAAATGGCCTGGTTAGGAAGGGGGGTAAATGCTCTGGAGGGCAAGTGGTTAAATAAAAAAACAATATTTTCTACTTTCTATTATAAAATATATGCAATAAAAATATAAAAAAAAATCAAATGTACTTATAAATTTAGGCCAAAATGTATTCTGCTACATGTCTTTAGGAAAAAAAAACCCCAATAAGCGTATATATACATTGGTTTGCATGAAAGTTATAGTGTTTTCAAACAAAATAAATCAAAATTCGAGTATATATGCCATATATATTTATTTTTTTTATACTAGTAATGGCAGTGATCAGTGACTTATAGTGGGACTGTAATAGTGTGACGGCAATCTGACACTACCTGCCACTTTGTGGGAACTGACACTGACATCACCAGTGGCACTAATACAGTGATCAGTGCTAATACTAAACTCTGCCACTGTACTAATGTAAACATGTACACTGTAAAGTGTGCTGCTTTTACTAATGGATGTGACTGTTTTTTACTCCCTGCTTTCCAGAGAAGCAGTAGCAAATGCTGGATCATGTACATGTACATGATCCAGAGTAGCCGGCTGCCCTGTAGCTGTACATCTACAGTGAGCAGTACGAAGCGGTTAAAATAAACTAGGCTTGGGTCAGAGGGGACTTTTGCACACCTGCAATTTATACCACTGATCAACTGAAGCATACTCCTAAATGTCAGGCTCCGCCCAATGGGATCTCTAGTGGTCCACAGAACGGGATTCCCCGGTATGCGGAGTCTAAGTCCCAGTCTGCCTTTTCACCAGGGCCCCTGATGGTGGGGATGGACTTGGTGCAAGACTGAAACCAGGTCGCGACCCCTGGGTGCACCCAACTATGGTAGAGGGGTCCCGCTGAGGGTATATGCCAGGGATGAGCCTGCTGTGAAGGGGTTGACAGGTCCAGGTATGAGCGGGATGGATGGATGGCTGCCAGGAGTGAGCGTGGTCAGACTAGCCGGGTTGGTAACAGTGGGGACAGGCGCGGTACAAAGCAGCAGACAAAGAGTAGTCAGGTCACACTCCGGGTTCAGTAACAGGGAGTCCAAATAACAGTAACGACAGGCAGAGGAATGGTCAGGGACGAGCCGGGGGTCAGAGCAGGAGAATGTCAGCATGGATCAGAACAGGCAGGGTCAGCAACAAGGAACGCACTACAGGAACACAGGTAACAGGAACTAGACCTTGCAGCAATGAGAACATTGCCTGGCCAGTTTAAATAGCGCGCCCTGCACCGTCATTGGTGCCAGGCGTGCGCGAGTGCGCATGCACGGCCGCAATTGCCGCCGCAGACGCCCAGGTCCTAATGCCCGCATGTTGATGTGCCTGGGCGATCTGCGCATGCGCACATTCGCACGCCACAGCGAAGCCCGAGGTCCCTGCCACTAAAACTCATGACAGCAAATACTTCAATTTGATACAATGTTCTGAATGCTCTAGCTGCCCTCATAAAAGACAACTCATGTTTCCTATAGCAATATTGAGCTCTGGCCAAAATGTCTTCCTGTGCTACTGTCTTAGAATCTGGCAGAATCTCTGCCAGGTTGGAAAAACCCTTGGCCTGTGCTAGACCCAACATTTGGAAACATTCCATCACTGGAATTGTGCTCTCCAAGCTGTACAAATTAAATTTTCAAAATCCAGGAAGTAAACAGCAGAGCATGCAACTAGGCAAAAGGTACATCCACTAGTGGCTCTAAGCATACTGGGTTATCCTAGCTGCCCTGCATGGAGTCTCACCATCATCTGCAAAAAGAAACTGACCAAAATTCAAATCCTTTCCTCAAATAAAACTAGACATATAAAGTATGTGTGCACAGTCAACGCTATTGCATTAAATATTTTAAAGCAGTTCAGATTCGTAGTGGGAACAATCAACATACAGCAATGCACAGTCAATAGACATTGGACAATTAGATAGACTAAGACAGATAACAATGAACCACGGTGTGGAGCAGCATAAACTGGGTTCTCCAGAAATGCAGCCCAGACTGTAGGCCAAACACCTGCTACAAATGCATTCAGGCTTCACACATCCACGGTTTTACACCTGGGAGTCTCCAGACTAGACTGTATATGGTGTGGTTGTGGATTATCAGTTTTATACTGGGAGAAAGGGGGGAGCACCCCTCAGCTGGTAATGGACATATAGATATATCAAGAAGAGTCAGTTAATGCTTGAGGACAAATCTTCTTCTAGCAATAGGCGGGGCCCTTTAACAGTTGGAATAAAGGTGATGATGATGATGATTGGGTCAAGTCTGTTTACTGAAGCAGCAGTAAAGATGTCTGCTAACAGTGTCCATGTACAAGAAACAGAGTAAAGGCTGCTCAACTGCCCTCTAACCAATGTTGATTGAGGATAGAACTCTGCAAGGGGGGGGGGGGGATGAACACGCTATGGAGCAGCAATAAGATGATGTGAAGAATGCACAGTAGGCTGCAGTACAGTATGGATGTCTCTGTGTCTCTAACTCCTGGAGAAGATTGTGGTATTGTGGTTTCAGTGAACCTCTGGTCGCTTGTGTAGGACAGTTCCTGGAATGCTGGATGAAGAAATATTGTGCTGCCATATCTCGCCCAAGCAGCTGGCAAAAAGGCAACATCTGCCTTAACTCTCTGGCATTCCCAGGGCACTGCCGCATAGAAGACTGTAGGGATTGGCTGTGCAAAGGCATGGCCAGTGCAAAGAAGATTTGGATCAAAAGATTACAACATTGCTGTGGCATGAAAATAAGATTACATATGGAGAGGATGATTTACTTTGGATTGGAGGGGGGGGGGGGGGGCAAAAAAGACACTGATGAAAGTTAGCTTTTCCTTTAGGCACTAAAATAGCAAGAAAACCTGCTAAATGCTGCAAAGCAAAGTCAAAACAATAAAGCATGGTCGGTTGGCTTAGTTATTTTAGATTTTGAACATGCTCATTGACTTATTAAATTATTATTATTATTATTATATAATCTCAGTTACTGCATATTTTATTTAAACTTGCATGTATCATACATAATCTTGCTCTTTGTATCTCATTGTATTTGATTAATAGTCTGCAGTGGGGTTATGGGGGAAAAAAATAGAAATATCCATAGAGGAGAATAGCCTTTGCTTTTTATCTTCCATTAACGCAAACAAGTTCTAGTACATTGGTATACTGCAATACAAGTACAAAAGCATTACATTATAATGATTCCCGTTGGCATCTTAATTCATAAGCAATGAGCAATCTTGGATGGCCATTATCTATTATTAATAGCTTTCAGAGAGCCACAAAGAAGTTTGGTGAGATAGACTTAATCCTCAAATAAAATTTATCTTTTGGCCAGCAGCTTCAATAAGCTGGCTAGGAAGCACGGCTCCGAGCAGTAAACAATAAAAAAGCTCTTTAGTTTATTATTGGTAATAAATCAAGCAGGGGTTTCTAGGACAATTTCTCGCTTGAAGTTGAGCTACTATTTTGAAAAATGAAACACTATACTGAAGTACAAAGTATTATTAGCGAAAGTTCTGGCACTCAGCCCTTCAATGAATTTAACTACCTCCCAGCCACCGTATTGTAAAAAAATTATGAGGAGGTTCTGAGTGCCGTTTATAAATGGCACTGCAGAAATAAGGTGCAGTTGACCAGTACACCCATTAAATCTATGGGAATGAAAGCTTACATCACAAACAAAAGGCACAGAGCCCATCTGAATGCCTCTGTACCTTATGATTTCTGTGATGGCCAATCATAGTGATCCCAAATGTAAACACAGAAGGGCTAATGTCTTAAATCTGGGTTGTTGGGCAAACCTCCATTAGCTAGAGTTTGGGTCAAACTCACCATCTAACGTAACTCAAAGCTCATCCTTACTGGCTAGTCACAGGCTGGGGATGGGACAAGACCTGTGCTATTTACTGCAGCATAGAAAAATTAGATCTTCTACCTTGTAGGATAGGACTGTGTGGAAGAGCTTTGTAAATACCACAACTGGATAGACAGAAAGAAATAAACATTCCTTGGTAAGTTATTGCATTTCATCTATGTGTTTAACTGTTTGTCCAGAGTTCCTCTTTAAATGATATCTAAACCTAATAATAAAATATAATATATTGCAGCTTACAGCTTAGTTTTGATGGTTCCTTTAGTTTTCAGCGCAGTGCAGAAAATACTGGTAGATCTTGACAGAAGTGCCTTTGTCACTTCCTGTGAGCTGCACCAAAGGTTTTCATCCTTCCTAGCTATCCTCTGTAAATTACCTACTAGAGATGTGCATGACGGAAACATTTGTTTCATTTAGTTTCATTTCTGTTTCATTCATTTAAAAATATAATTTAGTTTTGTCATAACCACTATGTTAGAATAATTCGTTATTTCGGGAGAGTATTTTTCGCTCCATAAGACGCACCTGACCATAAGACGCACCTAGGTTTTAGAGGTGAAAAAAAAAGAAAAATAATATTCTGAACCAATGGACTGCAGACACAGTACAGGAGATGACCAGAGACTGCGGACACAGTACAGGGAATGACCAGAGACTGCGGACACAGTACAGGAGATGACCAGAGACTGCGGACATAGTACAGGGGATGACCGGAGACTGCGGACACAGTACAGGGGATGACCAGAGACTGTGGACACAGTACAGGAGATGACCAGAGTCTGCGGACATAGTACAGGGAATGACCAGAGACTGCGGACATAGTACAGATGACCAGGGACTGCGGACATAGTACAGGGAAAATGCCAGGGACTGCGGACATAGTACAGATGACCAGAGACTGCAGACAATACAGGAGATGACCAGAGACTGCAGACAGTACAGGGGATGGCCAAGAGACTGTGGACCTTTGGGGAGGGGGAGCAGGTACCTGAAGTTGTCCTTTCTTTAGTGTGGGCACGCTGGCTTCTTCCCACGCCGGCTTCTTTGACAGCCAGGTGCCCACTGCGCATGCGCGAGAAGAGCTGCGCTTTGTGAATGTGTCCCAGAAGTCGCCGGACCATTCACAAAGCGCAGCGCTTCTCGCGCATGCGCAGTGGGCACCCAGCTTTCACAGAAGCCGGCACGGGAAGACTACAGTGCTGGACAGAGGAACAGGTAAGTTTCTGCAGGAGAGAAGAGCTGAGCGTCCGGCCCGGTATTCTGACATGGTGGCGGCTGCGGAAATACCGGACCGGCCGCTCCATATTCGCTCCATAAGACGCACTGACATTTTCCCTCCTTTTTTGGGGGGAAAAAAGTACGTCTTATGGAGCGAAAAATACGGTATATATTTGTTGTTCTGAATCGATTCATATTTTCAAAAGTTCTTTTATTGTTTTGCTGTTTCAGAAGATTGGCCATATTTGTTTTTAACATAATAAATGAATACATATTAATTTGTTATGTTATTGAGTTGAATTCACTTCCTCATTTTGACTGAGTACTCACCACCTAGCAGCTCCTGATTGTTCTCTCACCCACCAGGAATCACCCGCAAACATAAAGAGGCATCTCAGCTGAAGAAATTGCCACATTTCTTTCCTCTGGCAGAGGAGAGAATCCCAAGATGATACCTGGCCACCTCTGGCGGCTTTCACTCTCACACTGCTTCACAGAGCCCTATCTTGTCAGCCAGATCCCAGCAATGCTCTCCGGGTACTTCTACACCACTGTCCCAGAGTCCAGCTAAATCAAAGCCATGAAAGGATTCCGAGAATCACAACACAGAGGTGAGCAGAAATAGAGATTCTTTAGATGACACAAGGGAGCTAGTGGACATCATTGACACTTTCCCTATAATAAATCAGCCTATCTCTGACACAACACTGAAAGATATGTTAACTTAGCTCCACAGCTGCCTACATTCTGATATGATGACATGTATACAGAATTTTAAAACTGAGGTAGGAGAACTGGGGGGAAGAATAGACCATGTCGAACAAAAGATGGGAAAATTCGCCTCATCACATAACTCGTTAGTGGTTGCCCATAATGAACAAGATGATGAAGTGACTTAGCTTAAAGCTAAAGTAGCAGACCTAGAAGACAGGCCACACAGAAATAATATCAAAATAAGGGGCATCCCAGAAGCTATTCAACCAGCCCAACTTCATCAATCCGCATGTGATTTCATGCAAGCCTTTCTTCCTTCCATACCTATCTCAGAAATAGTGGTAGACAGAATTCATCGACTGCCTAAACCATCCCATCTTTCAGATAACATTCCCAGAGATGTTCTGATGTGAGTACACCTATATCACATTAAAGATAAATTCATGCAAGCATTCCGCATAATTTTGCAACATGCGGAAAAATACACATCTATTCAATTATTTGTGGATTTCTCTCAGTATACAATGCAAAAATGTAAAGCTTTATTGCCTATTTCAAAAGCTCTGCGTAACAACAACATAATATACCGTTGGGGATACCAGATCAAATTAACCATCACCAAAGATGGAAATTCTACAGTGATCACCTCCCTCGACGAAGGGCTGAAGCTGTTTTGTTCTTGGAACATTATCCCTGAACAGGATCCTGCACATTCCCCAGCAACACACAAGCTGCATTCCCAGGATGACTGGCAAGTGGTATCCCACAAAAGGCGCAGTAAGAAACAACAAACCTAATTGCCTCACCTGTTACTCAACATAAGGCTACGAAATTCCCTCATGAACTTTGGAGCTTAAAGCCCATAATTTCCCCCCACCTGGATAATGAGCAGAAATTCTGCTACCATATTCCCGTTGGAATCTTCCTTTTTACTGTTGTACTTTATTGCAAGTTACTTGACTGTTTTTTTCTCTTTTTTTCTGTTTTCACTATTATGTTAGGTCTGACCCTAGTTTTGAGAAACACCAGCATTTGTAAACCACAATGAAACAACTATTGCCGAGATGGCCTCCTTTTTACATTACGCTATCATTGCCAACCCATGACTATACAGAAAGCTGTCATGAGCTTGGAGAGGTCTTGTTCATTTTTCTGCTTATCCTTTCATCAGGAAGATCTGAATAGTATCCTTTAATGTGCATGGGTTAAATAATCCAGCAAAGAGATCATCCCTATGGAAAGAAGCAATCAGATTCAAAAGCGACATTCTGTGCATTCAGGAGACACATTTTCAGTTATCAAATGCTCCTACACTTCATCATAAACTCTTCCCGCATATCTTTACATATCTTTACAGCGTCCATCCCTACGAAACAAAAAGGAGTTCTTATTGCTATCAAGAACTCTGTTGCCTTTACTTTACATGATTCCTACTCGGTTCAAGAGGGCAGATTCCTGATCCTAATATGCAAACTCAATAACAAGCATTATACAATTGTTAACCTCCCTAGCGGTGTGATTATGTCAGTATTTCTGTGCTAAAAGCGGTACATTGTTTTCAATGGAAATGTGTTCTTTTTTTATTGTAGGCCTGTAATTCTTAGGAATAAATCACTGAAATCTGTTTAAACAAGAGTCTAGTAGACATCCCTGGTGCAATAACGTTTAATAAATTAAATAATAAATTATAATATAATAAAAAATAATAATATAATAATACATTAAATAATGTAATCAAATCAAACACACGGAACTCTGTCCAAACAATATTATACAGACACTGCATTTTGTTTTAGAAAACATCCCGGGTGTGGTAAATTTTGAAACACGGGACTGCACAAAGTCCGACATCACAATCAGGACAGTGGAACCTTGTTTCCTTGCAGATTTTTTTTCACTGTCATCTCGCCGAGAGCAACATACCATGCACATCCATCTAGGTGCTGCCTTTTTTTGGGTTGGTGGGATGTGGTCCATAAAATGACGTCCAATCAGACGTTCTGGGTTGACAACTTCCACAGCATGTCGTCTATATCTACTCACAGACACTGATGGCGTTTGATGCTTGAGGAAAATCGATTCCGCCACTTTCCATATAAAGTCTGCATGAACCACAGGCCTGTCACTGTTTTTGCGGAACAGAGTGTATGCATTCCACAAACACTGTTCCAGAAGATGCCAGAAAATCTTTTTATAGTATTTTCTCTGCTGCTTTCTCATTGCGGGATAGAAAGTTATAGCTTGGTCAGCTCTGTCGACACCTCCCATGGGGCTGTTGTAGTCAATGACAACCTGTGGCTTCTGGATGTTTTTCCCACCTTTTGTTTGTACAATCACTGTGGAGGCATTGTGGCACACATCCTTCTTGTCCCGCCATCTCAGTGCCATCATTTTGCCTTTCTGCCAGGCAACTAATTCTCCCGACTTCAGTTTGTTTTTTGCAAACATGGATGGCAGGTTGCGCCGGTTAGCCCGAACGGTTCCATAGGCATTCGTTCTGTGCCGAAGAAGAACCTTGTAAACTTCTGGAGAGGTGTAGAAATTGTCTGTCGTTACACAGTAGCCTTGGTTTAGCAGAGGCTCAATCAGTGACAGGACGGACGATGTTGGCATTCCGTAGCTGCTGTACTTAGCATCAAATTTTGTTCCTTTGCCGGTGTATATGACTTTGTTCCAGATGTGTGTATATAGAAATATGCAGCGCTAAAGAGCAATGAGTAATCATATATATCTGTAACAATAAATAACATATAAAACAGAGTTGCAATGGCGTTTGATGACGCTAAAGGGCAAGAGGATAAGAAGCAGTCTCATGTTTATATCATAGAAGGTGCATATAGTGACATCCGTGATAAAATCAATAAATCCATATAGTGAAAGCATCTGTGACTCCTTTGGCTGTGGAAATGGATATAAATTGCACTAACCAGATGGAGTATATAAGACCTACTCCTGGTTCTCTGGATCTGGAACACTGCAAGAGGATGAAGTCATCAGGGCAGCAACCACCAGGTGTCATACATCCGAGTAGGTAACCAGTCTCCAGATATACAGGTCTCAGCCACCAGGGGGATCGCACACATTAATATACGTCTGGTCAACGGGAATCACCTTCAAACAGGGGGGTTTGCAGCAAAAAACAAGCCCAAGAAGAAAGTCTCCAATGCTGTAGTAATTTATTAATTAAAATAGGACATCATAGACAAATGAAACAACTTACATCTGAGAATCCAAGATGGCCGCCGGCCATCCATACAGGCCGCATGGGATGTAAACAATGCTTAGGGGCACCTTCTAACGCGTTTCGTGTAATACACTTTGTCAAATGGGAGTGATGTTCCAGATGTAGCCGGTAGAGGATTCGCACAGCAGATAGGTTTGACACCAAATCGTGCTCTCTTGGACGCGATGTACTGTATCCAGCTGAGCCTTCCCTTGCAGGCCATTAGACTTTCGTCTATGCTGATGTCTCTCTGGCACATAGCTCTGTTGGAAATTTCGTACAATTATTTGGGAGAGTTCCCAAATTTTTTTTAGCTTGGGAGCAGGATGACTTATTTCGTCAAAATCTCATTATTTGTGAAGTGCAAAAATTTCATAACGAGGGAAAAGTTGTACTCTGACATGACGGTGCCAAAGAACATCGTGGCGAGCATTTTGTTTGTGGTCCAGTACCACTTCGTACAGTCGTGAAAACCGGCTCTGTGGAGCACCTAGTTGTTGCGCTGCGTACCTATTTGTCTCCGTCACAATAATTTCAATAACCTCATAAGTCAGAAACAGTTCCAAGTACGCCAAGGAGTTGTCACCTTCAACGTGTATTTTCATACCAGGTGCGCCGGTAAACGGAAATCTTGGTGGAGCTGGCGTATCGCAATCAATAGTGCACCATGTGCGCAGATCACTCACGTCATGCTCAGATTCGCCGCTGTCTTCACTTTCAGTGTCTGAAGACAAATCGCCACAGGAATCGCTATCGCTCAATTCAAGCAGCTCCTCACTGTCGCTGTTCGCTAGCTCATCATAAACCGCTTTAGCGCTAGCAAGGCACTTTTTGGAAGCCATGAGTGCAAAACCGTTTTTAGTCACAGAAACTGAAAGACTGCACTATGGAAATATCTCAGGTAGAGTTACAATGTATGCACAGAGTAACACTTTATTTTGACAGTGAGCTATTTTTATAATTCCCGCCTCCCACAAGCCCCGCCTCCCGATGGCACAGCATGGCAGACCTACGCTGATCACACTGATCAGCGTGAGATAGCAGGGAACCAGAATAGCGGGGAAGGAGACTGGGGACGGACGGAGGGGATGGCTACTGGCAGCGCAGGACCAGGGACACAGATTGGCATCAGGTAATTAGATTGCAGTGAGCCCGAGGCTGGCTCGGGGTTACAGCTTTTGACTGCTACATTTAACCCCGAGCCAGACTCGGGAAAACCACTAGGGAGGTTAAATTTTACACACCTAATATCCACCAACTTTGCTTTGTGAAAAGGGTTTTCCATAAACTCTCTTCTATGAAAAAAGGTGCTTTTATAGTTTGTGGTGACTATAATCTCATCGCTAATCACCAACTAGACTCTACCTCTAAAGCCAAACGAACCCCACCTACTCTACAACCAATCCTCCATGCAGAGGATATCTATGATGTCTGGAGGTGCCAGCATGCCAACAAGCAGGACTACACCTTCCTTTCCGCCAGACACAATTTGTACTCATGAATAGACATGATTTTAGTTGATAAAATACTTCTACAAGAAGTATCCTCCTCCTCCATCCATGAATTCTCATGGTCAGATCACACACCTGTATCTATTGTGGTGACGGAGGACAATACCCCGGGTTTGGCGTATGTGTGGCTTGTTAACTCACAAATACTCCACACACCTCCCCACACAGCTCATATTGCTAAATATTTAAATGATTAATTTTCACTCAATGCTTTATCTGTTGCTAATCTGTTTTCTTTATGGTGTGCTTATAAGGCATATATTAGAGGTATTCTATTACAACTAAGTTCCCGTGTGAAAAGGTAGAGGACACAAAAATTAAATCAGCTTTTAAGAGACATTAAACATCTAGAAACCCAAAATAAATTGAATCCAGACACAAAATTGATGCATCAGCTGATTAGATTATGGTCTGGCTTACGGTTTATGCTTATTGAAAAATGTAACAAATATCTTACCCATTTGAAATTATTCAATTATTCTTCAGGCAACAGAGAGGTCAAATTTCTTGCTCAGAGATGTAAATATCGCCATACTCAATCTAAAATCACTCATCTACTTTGCTCTTCGGATAAGAGCAAAATTATCAACCTGAAGGATATAGCAAACTCATTTGCTGATTACTATCATTCTCTTTATAACCTTAGAGAAGACCCACCATACAACCTACTCATAAAAATATAGCAAACTTTCTAGTGGACCTGAAACTGCCCTCTCTGTCGCCCAACTAGACTCCTTAAACGCACCAATCAAAACTTCTGAAATTATTAAAATTATCAAACAACTTCCAAATAGAAATTCACCCAGTCTAGATGGCCTATCTAATGATTACTAAAAATTTTTCCAACATATTTTGAAATTAGCCCTTACCCAAACTTTTTCTACTGCAGTGTCCTCTGTCTCATTCCTGGATGAAATGCTAAAGACCTATATTGTCACAATTCCAAAGCCGGTAAAGAACCTACATCTCCACCTAACTTTAGACCCATCTCACTTCTTAACACAGATATAAAAATATATTCTAAAATTCTTGCTCATAGGCTTCTCTATATACTACCTACCCTAATTAACCCTGATCAAACAGATTTCACCAAAGGGAGACAAGCCTTGGACGCTACACGCATTGACATAATACACTATGCTAGGTCTCTACGGGTGCCTTCTCTGCTTCTTTCATTGGATGCAGAGAAGGCATTCGACAGAGTCCATTGGGGCTATATGACCCAGATGCTCCAAACATTTGGATTTACTGGACCTATTTTGTCTGCTATTCTCATTTTATACTCTTCTCCGAGTGCAGAAGTATATACATGAAATATTCTCTCTCGATCCTTTCCCATAACAAATGGGACTAGACAGGGCTGTCCCCTGTCTCCATCAATATTTAATTTGCTTCTTGAATCTTTGGTGGAAGCAGTCAGAACTCATACTCATATACAGTACATGGTTTCTCTTTTATGGAATAGATCCCACAATATAAATCTTTTTGCAGATGACGCATCCTCTTCTTGACCAACCCATCTGTATCCTTAGCTAATTTTTATAACCTTCGGCCAGGTATTCTATTATAAAGTTAATTTTACCAAATCATTAATATTGGATATGAATCTTCCCCCCTCACTTAGGAGTCAATTACAGCTTTCTTACCCCTATACTTGGAGCAATTCGGGTCTCCCTTACTTAGGTCTACAGCTCATAGCAGATCCTACTCACCTAGCAGATACTAATTACTCAGCATTAATAGATAAGCTAACTAAAGAGACTAACCAACTAGTTAAAGTAGAACTGTCTTGGTCAGGCCACCTAGCTTCTTTTAAAATAATTCTCCTACTACAAATCCTATATATTTTTTGCACATTTCCAATCCCCCTTAAATGCAACCATCTACAATCTTTACAATCCATACTTAAAAAATGTATCTGGCAATCTAAACCCCCCAGGCATGCACAAAAATTTCTCATCAAACGCAGAACAGCAGGTGGCATGGGCTGGATAGATATATATGACTATTTACAATCCTCCCAGCTTTCACAACTGAAACATTGGTTCAATATATCTTCAGAAGCACTTTGGAAAGAAATTGAATTTAGAATCCTGCCCCACTTCTGACCTTAGATCCCTTCTACTAACTGATAATTGGTATCCATATCCACTACAAACTTTACCTCTATCAATACTGGCTTCTATTCTAGCCTGGAGAGACCTATGTAAGATTTGTTGCACTCCTTCCACATCAGCACTCATTCCTATTCCCATATCCATTCTAACAAATTTGAAACCAAATATCTGTCTCACAAACTGGCAAGAGAGAGGCATCCAGTTAATTGCTGATCTTTACACCAATAAAAAGATCAAGACATTTGATATACTGACCAAAGAATTCAACCTCTCTCCTACGGATCAGTATAAATACCTTCAAATAAGTCACTTTCTCTTCCCAGACAAGAGATATTTCTCCCTTCTATTGCCTGGAAATATTTTAACTCACACACAGCTCATGCCAAAGGAATATCCATCTTCTATAATCTTTTGCAAGATAAAACTAAATTTTACTACCTACTTAAAAAGGGAGACAGACTTAGGCAAATCCTACTCCACTGAACAATGGTGTTATGCTTTCAAATCACTTTATAAGGCTTCCAGTTGTGTGAACCACTGGGAATTATCACAAAAACTGGCTTTACGCTGATATCTCACCCCATTCACAATATCTAAGTTCTCTAAGTTGGCTTCCCCTCTGTGCTGGAGAAGATGTGGCTGTGTGGGTCACCTTATACTGTACATATTTTCTGGACATGTAAACATCTGACTAGTTTTTGGCATTCAGTTTAAATTTTATCTTTAACATAACTGGTATAATCACACCAGCTGAACCAGGTCTTGCGATTCTAAACTTGGGTATAGATAAATTCCCTGCCTCCTGCCATACATTAGTAATCCATATGTTATTAGCAGTTAGAATGCACATAGTAAGAAACTGGAAATCTAATAAATCCCCAAACCTCTCAGATGTCCTGGAGATCATACAAATACATTACCTGTACGAATCCTTGCTTGCTAATAAATGAAGCACTAGAACTCTTTGAACGTCAATGGAAGACCTGGTATGAATACTCCCAAAGAAGTATCCAATTGTGATCCTGATTAGTCTTTTAATAACATATACCTCTAAACCAAATTACAGGAGCTCCTAATACTTTTTGTCAGACCTACTGTTTACTTGTCTGTTAAGGTGTTTCTTTTATTTTCTGTTTGAATTGTTAGATTCCTTTTTTGTGCTGAATACACTTACTTATTCACATAACCGTGCTTAAAAGAGTAACGGCTAATTGGATTTGAATCCTGTAAGCCAGCAATAATCACTTATCCCTTTCATTGCCTTATTTTGTTTACCATTTTGTATTATTTTGTAACATTTTGTACTATTTCTGTAATATACTATTTGAAACCAATACCAAATTAATGTTACAAAAAAAAAATATTAAACAAATGGTCTTTCAAGTTCAATCCCAATACAAAAAAGAATCTTATTAGAATATTCTCGTAACACTCACTAGAATGAAAAAATTAATTCAAATCAGTTAAGATCATTATGTCGTTATATTATTTTGGATGCGTTAAACAAAAGGCCTAAACTATTGCATCATGTCATCCAAATGAAATAAATTAACACTTTGTTGAATTTGCTGTTTTCATTCTAATTAATTTAGGATTAGTTGAAATTTCGAATTGTGATGAAATGAACTGCAGGACCTACTTTCCTGCCCCTCATATAATAAAGATGACCAGTTAAGAACATGTCTGTGGTCCAAATCAGGGGATCAGCCTTAGGTGAGAACCATGGTTTCCTCCATAGATGCAGTGGAGCGATGATGCAGCTACTCAGGGACAGAAAATGTGTTAATTGCAGTATTAATAGGTGAAAATAAAGCAAAAAGAAACCGAATGCAGCTAACACAGAAAGAACTGGTAAGCTGCAATAATTTACACTTTTACTTTGCTTTATTTTATTATGCTTTAAATAATTTTTTTTTATCAAAAGGAGCTTGCTATTTTCCCTCATTCTATCTATCTATCTATCTATCTATCTATCTATCTATCTATCTATCTATCTCAAAAAAATTAAAGGGACACTTTGAAAACACATCAGATCTCAATGGGGAAAAATATCATGCTGGATATCTATACTGATATGGACTGGGTAATGTGTTAGGAACGTAAGGATGCCTCATCGTTTGATGGAAATGAAAATTATCAACCTACAGAGGACTGAATTCAAAGACACTCCAAAAATCAAAGTGAAAAAATGATGCAGCAGGCTAGTCCATTTTGCTGAAATGTCATTGCATCAACTCAGAATGGTACTAAGTAGATTGTATGGCCCCCACCTGCTTGTATGCATGCCTGACAACGTTGGGGCATGCTCCTAATGAGAAGATGGATGGTGTCCTGGGGTATTTATTCCCAGATCTGGACCAGGGCATAACTGTGGTCCGGGACAGTCTGAGGTGAAACCTGGCAGCGTGGGATGGACTGAAACATGATATCCCAAAGGTGTTCTATTGGATTTAGGTCAGGTGAGCGGGGGGGGGGGGGCATTCTATGGTATCAATTCCTTCATCCTCCAGGAACTGCCTACATACTCTTGCCACATGATGTTAGGCATTGTCGCGCACCAGGAGGATCCCAGGACCCATTGCACCAGTGTAGGGACTGACAGTGAGTCCAAGGATTTCACCTCGATACCTAATGGCAGTCAGGGTGCCATGGTCTAACTTATAGAGCTCTAGGCGTCCCTCCATGGATATGTCTCCCCAAACCATCACTGACCCAGCGACAAGGCTCTATGATGCTGCTCTATGATGCTGTGCGGTGAGCACAGGGCCCACTAGAGCATGTTGGGCCCTCAGGCCACCCTCATGAAGTCTGTTTCTGATTGTTTGGTCAGAGACATTCACACAACGGCTTGCTGGAGGTCGTTTTGTAGGGCTCTGGCAGTGCTCATCCTGAATGAGGAAAGAACAAATAAAGGACGCACAGGCCAAGTGCATTACCATAAAAAATGTTTAATAAGAAATAAAGTAGGTGTTGTACTCACAAACGACAATAAAGTCAAGGCACATCATAAAAGAACAGCTTGGTCAACACCGCACTGAGTAACAGTCCACAATAGGGAGGGTAGACATCCAATAGGTTGACGCGTTTCGAGGACTTGCCTCTTCCTCAGAGCCAACTGACCAAATGTCTGCTCTCTCTTTTATATGCTCACTACTAGTTGAACCAAAGGTCACATGTGGGCTGTCCTGGACACTCCCCTATGCAGGGGGAGGGGTCACAGGGGCAATTGACATAGTATAAGTAAACACAAGAACACAAGAAATCTATAAAAATATATAAATATATATGTATAAATAAAATCATTGAAACTAGTGACAATCATAAAATCATAAGAACCATAACAAGCGTGCAAATAAAATAAATAAATAATATATATATGTATATATATATATATATATAATCCTTCTCTGGTGATGCACTGCACTGCTCGCATTTAAATCAATGGATCGATGAATAAATATGACAATCATGTAAAAATGTATAAATGTAGTGTAGTTACAGAGTGCACAGGGAACACATACCAGGTGAATGAAGCAAGATGCTAGCATAGTGCATGGATCGGATGATAAATATTGCAAAGGATCAGCTTTAGGAGTGGTGGTATGACTAGGAACTGCACCCTATGGAGCTGTATGGGCTGGAACGCACGCCCACCTTTAACAGCCGTGAATATGTTGGCTTGTGTGTTCCAGCAAAAGGCGGGACTGCCCCTCCATGAGGATGTACTCGGAAGAGCAGCAGCAAATGAATGAGCTCCAACTGGAGCCAATAGGACATCCTGAAAGGAGAGTCTCGGACCAAGGGGTGGGCTCAGTGTGAGCTCCACTGAGGTCAAATCCGAGCGGGGAAATGAATCACATGACCACTCAACATCACAAGGCACTCAAGGCACTGCATCGAGACCGACACTACGATGCTGCCTAGAGCTCTGCTTGACAACCATGGGACATGGATTTAATGAAGAGAGTAGATCTGGAACCCAGCAGTGACACTTATTAATTCATAAAAATGCAGCCTACAGGGTGTGTACTATTATTCTAATATAGTCATATGTGATGAAACTTAAGCATGTGGCAATGCAGTGCACCAAGGATGGATGTACATATGCGATACTATATATGGGGACAAAGGAGATAAATCACTTGTGTAAACATAAATGTTATTATAAAACATTGCAAAAAACTTCTTAATATGGTTTACAAAGTTTAAATAAAATAAAATGAAATAAATATTGTTACAATATAATATAATATCTAGTAAAATTGGTATAATGTATGGTATAGGTGTGTCTGCATAAACATGAAAGCATAGGAAATATAAAATATATAAGAAATAAATAAAAAATTTATAAAAGATATATATGTGTGTTATATATAAGAATTATATATGGATGCTCACTGGACCACATGCGTGCGCACATCTGCGTGTGTTACACGTCCATATGAGTAACGGCTTTGTTGTTAAAAAACATGTATATACATACATACATATACACACATATGGAAACTGTATGAAAAAATGGGTGACCAGTGAATGACTCATAGGCACAAGCGCCTGGGAATGTGGTCAAGTGCATGCGCCTAAGGATGACAAAACAAGTGTGAAGTGAGCAACCTAGTGTGTAAGGATGCAGGGTATCGGTAGCTATACTGATGATAATATAGTAATCATAGCTGATGAAAATGAATACATCTAAAGCATACGTCTGTAGTGGATGGTGTACCCACTATAGGTCACGAGGGAAAGGATGGAACTAGCACTAAAGAGGGGGGAGAGAGAAAAAAAAGGGGAGGTTAAGAGAGAGACAAAAAGGATGAGAGTAAGACTGTAAGGAACATGTACAGCTCAGCAGAAGGTTCCTATGCATAACTGGCGGTCAGTGAATGACCCCATGTATCTCAAGAGCTTCATTAAACCCAGTAGGTGCAAGGGAACCCAGAGTAAAGATCCAATAGGTCTCCCTCTTGCATAGTCTCTGGAATTTTCTTCCACCATCTGAATCTCATGTGATGGATTCAATCCCAAAGACTTTCACACCTGATGGATCACCACTGTGTACCTCCCAAAAGTGCCGTGGCACAGAATATTTGTATTTGCCTTTATTGCTCTCCTTGTGATTAATGATGTTACATTTGTGTTTGCCAAACCTGACCCTCATAGGACGTATGGTTCTGCCAACATATAGGAGGCCACAGGGGCAAATGAGCCCATATATCACAAAGGAAGTGTCACAGTTAATAAACTGCGTAATCTTATATGTACGGCCATTGGTACCAGCCACCTCTTTCTTTCTGTGGCACATGTATTTGCAGGTTCCACAACTGGTCACACCGCATTTAAAACTGCCCCTTTGATCAAACAGGGCAGACCAAGGATTGCCCGTATTACTGGAACCAGCAAGATGCTTCTTTATTCTACTGGGTGCTATGTGACTCCTGAGATCCCTAGGTTTCCTGAACACAATTTCGGGTCTGGGGGCAAGGCTCTGACCAAGGACTGGGTCCTGCTTAAGGATTTACCAATGCTTTTGAATGCTTCACCTGGTGCAAAACCAAAGCTTTAGTGTTGAAACTGGTGCAAAACCTGACCTGGTTATTAAATCTATTGTTGGGCTCATCCTGTTTCTCCTTGCACAAAGGAGCAGTTCTTCCTTGCACAGGTATAGTCCTGCTGATGAGTTAAGGACCCTCTACGGCCCTGTCCAGCTCTCCTAGAGTAACTGCCTGTCTCAAGGAATCTCCTCCATGCTCTTGAGACTGTGCTGGGAGACACAGAAAACCTTCTGGTAAAGGCACGTATGGATATGCCATCCTGGAGGGGTTGGACTGCCTGTGCAACCTCTGTAGGGTTCAGGTATTGCCTTATGCTACCAGTAGTGACACTGACCCTAGCCAAATGCAAAACTACTGAAAAACAGTCAGAAAAGATGAGTAGGGAAAAAAACAATCCTGCTTTGGGGGTCATCTCATTGTTGCCCATCTAGTGCAAGTGTTGTTTATTTCATTAACACCACAGCAGCTGACACTGATTAACAACCCCCTCTGCTACTTAACTGAGCAGATCAATATCACAGGAGTGTAAATGACTTGATGCTATACTCTGATTAAAAAGTGAGATAGATTAGATTAGATTACATAGATATACACACTATATTGCCAAACGTATTGGGACACCCTTCCGAATCATTGGATTTAAGTGTTCCAATTACCTCCATAGCCACAGGTGTATAAAATCAAGCACCTAGGCATGCAGACTGCTTCTACAAACATTTGTGAAAGAATGGGTTGCTCTCAGGAGCTCAGTGAATTCAAATGTGGTACCGTGATAGGTTTCCACCTGTGTAATAAGTCCATCGGTGAAATTTCCTTGCTACTAAATATTCCACGGTCAACTGTTAGTGGTATTATAACAAAATGGAAGCAACTGGGAACAACAGCAACTCAGCCATGAAGTGGTATGCCACGTAAATTGACGGAGCGGGGTCAGTGCATGCTGAAGCGCACAGTACGGAGAAGTCACCAATTGTCTGCAGAGGCAATAGCTAAAGACTTCAAAACTTCATGTGGCCTTCAGATTAGCACAACAACAGTGCATAGAGAGCTTCAAAATTTGGTTTCCATGGCTGAGCAGCATCCAAGCCTTACATCACCAAGTGCAATGCAAAGCATCAGATGCAGTGGTGTAAAGCACGATGCTACTGGACTCTACAGCAGTGGAGATGTGTTCTCTGATGAATCACACTTCTCTGTCTCGCGTCAGCATACCAAGACATTTTAGACAATTTCATGCTCCCAACTTTGTGGGAAAAGTTTGGGGATGGCCCCTTCCTGTTCCAACATGACTGCGCACCAGTGCATAAAGCAAGGTCCATAAAGACATGAATGAGCAAGTTTGGGGTGGAGGAACTTGACTGGCCTGCAGAGAGTCCTGACCTCAACCCCATAGAACACCTTTGGGATGAATTAGAGCGGAGACTGTGAGCCAGGCCTTCTTGTCCAACATCAGTGCCTGACCTCACAAATGTGCTTCTGGAAGAATGGTCAAACATTCCCATAGACACACTCCTAAACCTTGTGGACAGCCTTCCCAGAAGAGTTGAAGCTGTTATATCTGCAAGGGGTGGGCCAACTCAATACTGATCCCTATGGACTAAGATTGGGATGCCATTAAATTTCATGTGCGTGTAAAGGCAAGCGTCCCAAAACTTTTGGCAATGTAGTGTGTGTGTGTGTGTGTGTGTATACATAGTTATATATGTTTATTTATTATTTTTTTATTTTTATTGCAGGTCACTGCGCTCCCTTTTGAACTTGAATTGAGGTATTGTCCGGCTGGCACTAATATGGTGTGTCTGCTCTGTTCTACACGGTGTTCTGGTATATAAACACACAAGCTCATTTTTTCATCCATATATAAACACATTCTGGCAGATACAATGGATAACAGCTATGTCTTCCAAGCCAGACTTGTCTGTCATATACTATACCTGTGGTAGCCTCAAGAAGCCGAAAATAATTGTGGTAGAAAACACTAGCTTAAAAGTCTTGTGCCTCTGCTGTATTTTAAGCACCGGACATTGCCAGCTTGGTAGGAGCATAGTTACATTGGCCCAAGCTGTAACAATGCAATTATAACTATATCCATACCTGGAATTCTTCTTTAATTGAAAGGCTGTTTGCTATAAGGAGACCTGGAGATACATATACTGGGAATTCCAGGTGCCATTTGGATAGTGGGGAACACAAGGGTATAAGCAGGACAGGTTTCATAAGTAATGACCATTTTGAGGATTCATATATTTTTTGTGTAGCGCCACCCCTGAAGGAGCCGCTGATGATTGCAGGCTCTCTGTTCTGCTCATCAACTCCAAGAACAATCTCTCCCCTTGCCCTCCCCCCCCCCGACACACTTGGTTGAATAGGAATACTGCAAACACAAGTGCAAGAGACTCTCAAAAGAATAGCTTTACAAGATAATGCTTTAATAGAGATTATTAGGTCAACAGGAGAAAAAAAGAGGTTAGTGTAGGTGTTCCCCAATTTGCAAAATATAATATCAAACAAAGTGACAAAAGATATGTCCGTGTCAATAGGCTTAAATGCAACACCAACAGATCCTAAATAATCCTATGATTCCAGGAGCAAGAGGGGGAAGAGTAGACCTTTAGTCTATCAGCTCCGCCCTGCCGCCACAGACAAAGAAAGAAATTAAGCACTATTTATAAAACCTGGGTTGGAGTTCCCCCTTAGAATAAACATGTGCTACATCAGCAATAATAAAAAGGGAAAGGCAGTCAGTGACAAACTCTGCAGACTGAATCTTTGAATGGAGAAATCCTACAGGTAAATGTAACCACGGCCTTCAGCTAGCTTGCGGTGGGGCCCAAAAGGTATCACTGTGCAATGCCAACTAGCAGAATGAATGGGATAGCAAAATGTATTCCCCAACAGAAGCCCTTAAGTAGGTAAACAGGGGGGATAATGGTGTCTTCATACAGTGTCTGTACTGTGTTAGAGAAAATGTTGAATGCCTGAAGGGTGCTCAGCAGCACTGATCCAAGGAATATTGAGAATCATCCCATAATGTTGGGTGATGCTGGACTGCCGAGCAGGTTTACTGTGCTGAACGGTGGACCAACTGCCTGGTCTTGAAAAAGAAGATGACACTCTCCCCTCCGTCAGCCTCCAAGTCCCCATGCCAGGAGACACAGTGAGTCTGCTGCAGGGGAATACATCTGCCTCCCCAGGATGCCCTTCATTTTTTTCTTTCTTCTAGTAACTGTAGTCCAGACAATACTGAAAAATACAGTGTCTCTAGATGATGGGACTACAGGTCCCAAGATCATCTGCTTCTCAGACACACTTCCTACTCTGTTAGCAGGAAAAGATGTGTATACTCTGCACTGAACACTAGAGGGGAAGAAAGAGAATCTCACTCTGTGCAGCAGATGTCCCTGAATTGCATAATGACCCAGCCTAGACCTGGCTACATATGTTTAATACATTTTTATGTTGAACATAAGCAGCAGGTATTTGGTTTCTCTGTATAGTCATACATTTTGCACTAGTTGGGTTTGCAGAGTCTGTTAGGCAGGTTCTTCATTGTAGTAATTTGTTAGATAGGTGTCCTGCGGGTTACAACATGGTGCATTGTCGTTGTTATTTATAATTACTAAAGAATGAAGTCTTCACCCAAAAAAACTTTCAGGCAGACTCAGAGAGATTAGCCTCAGCATGATTCTTCTGTCCTTACACTTTGCAAAGCAAAATCAGTTTCAAGTCCAGTTCTGCCACCTAGTGTTTTTTGTAACATATTTAAATAAAAATAAAATAATATTCTATGAGCACAGCTGTTCTCTGGAGTGCTGATGCACTTTGTACTATGTAGCAATGTGAAATATTATGCAAACAACAAACATATTTTGAAAACACTGAGCTGAAAAGGAACCTTAAGTGGGATTTATAACGTTTACAACAGGAATTAGGTCTTGCTCACAGTTTATAGCCTGCATTGGGTAAACACAGATTACTACTAGGGCACATAAAAAACAAGGTGCACTATTCTCACCACAGTGCTGGTGTGATCTGCGGTGCATTGCAGTGAGGAAAAATGAAGCCGTGCATGTCCCCGTGAAGCCGTTCAATGCACCATGCCTATGTGCAGTGACATGAATGAAGTGTCACTAAGCTGAAAAACAAAACAAGCAGTATCATGCTCTGAAATGCACACCACATGGCTCCCCGCCAAAGTCGATACTGCAGTAACCTGAACAGTAAAACAGAGCAGGCTATTGTGTGACCCTAGCCTAAAATTAGTAGAAATATGAAGTTAAAGAAGAACTAAAAACATTTTTTTCATTTTGGATAGAGTAACGGAGTGTTATAACCCGTCAGTTATTTAGCCACCTGTGTCCCATTTAGGAGAGTACCCTTTAAATTAAGAGAATCCCTGGGGGACCCTCAGGTCCCTAGAACTAGTGTCCCGATTGGAACATTTCCCCTCTATTACCTTTCTACGGAAAACCCACATTTTAGAAATTTTTTTACTTTCAGTTTCAATGATAATGGTAAACAGCACAAATAGAGAGGTAGAATTCCCCTAACAAAGGCACAGACAGCAATAAAACCTGATAGAAGTCCTAATTCCACTCCACGTTATCCAAACATTAAAAGAAAAAATGCCTTTAGTTCAGATTCAGAATACTTTAATAATCCCAAAGGGAAATGATTAAGATACAGGTACATTCAACAAAGACAGCACAAATTCGCAATAACGGACGTAAAGACACAATGACACAATAAAATTACCAATAAGAGCAACTAGTACCAAATAAAACTAATGCAGCACTACCCCCTTTAAGGGTCACTGAGTTTTTTTCAGCCTCCCTGTCACTCTTGACCCCACTCTGAAAGCCCAACCTCCGATGACACTACTGTACACTTCTGGCCAGAGTAAACTCTCTAAGTATTACCAGAAAATAGACTCACACACGAGTGAACTGATACTTGGTTTATATTGGAGTTGAGTATGAGCACAGTAAAGCAGCACAACATTATAGGCATGCAAATAATAGCAGTTATTACTCTTAGTAACTTTAGGCAAAGGTCAGCACACATATAGCAAAAATCTCAGTCAGTTCTGAACATCCTGAAATTCAGAATTTAACCAGAGACTTCAACTCAGAGATGTTTCTGTCCCCAGTGAGCAAAGGAAAACCATTAAAGAGTAAGGCTAGCTCACTTTGGGCACTCAGAAGCTGACAACCAGGTTCAAGCCTGGGGTAAGGAAAGAGCTCTTAGTTAAGAAGGTTAATGCCCCTTTAACTGGAGTGGAAGATCTTCTTCGCACTTGTTGGGGCCCAGTTGGTGCTCTACAAGAATTCAGATCTCCTTGGTTGCAACAGGTGGAAGTTCCTCAAAAGGATTTATGCAAGCACTATCTTTTTAAGTGATATTTACCTTGGGCAGTACCCCTTTAAGGCACAAGATGAGATGCAGGTTTAAGCAAGAGGTTTAAAGGGTTAGTAGAAGCACTTATTGACAAAGAGTCCATTCCTCTCTAGGCTGCAGTAGCAAATGGCAACAGAGACAAGTGTTCCTTGATGGATGTAAACCAATTGCAGAGGAGACAGTGGTGTGGTTTGGCCCACAGAGGGAGAACACTGTAGCTGACTCTAACGCCTGGATTATGCTTGAGATGTGTTTGCTAATAGGCTGGGTGAACTAGGCCTGAACTTGTGTAACTTGTGAACACAGTAAATGTATAGAGAATGGCTGATTCTGTAGAAAGTCAGTGACAACTTAATTGGCTGGAGATTGGATCTCTCTCACCCGATCTGTGGCATCCTCCCAGTGATTGGTGGTCACGCTGTAGATGGTGGCCCCCCAAAGTCCTGTGGTTCCTCCTGCAGAGTTCACTAGTGGCTGCAGCACTCCTGGTCACTGGCCGAAAGTGTAGTTCTCCAAATTCTTTGGCGATGTCATCAGTCAGCTGTTCCTCCCTCTTTCTCTACTCTCTCTCTCTCTCTCTCTCTCTCTCTCTCTCTCTCTCTCTCTCTCTCTCTCTGTGGCCTAGTCCAGATCTCTGGCTTTCTCCTCAGACCTTCCTTTCAGCTCTCTACCAGTTCACTTTCTTCCTCTAATCCTGGGCTTCTACATTTATATGCCTTCACTCACACACCACCTCCTCCTCTGGGAAATGTAGTCCCCTAATTAGCTAACTTCTAACAAAGTCCTGCAGTTCAGCCTACAAGATCCACTAAGCTTTTCACCAGCGTGTGTGCCACTGAGTTGCAAGACACTGCCACCTTGTGTCTCTTTTAACATCCTGCAGTCTGAATAATAGCAGGGTGTTACACTACATTAAAACTATAATAATATTAAACCATCCATCCTATTAAAATACTAAATAGAATAAATAACTCACTTCCACAATCGGTGGTGTCAGAGGGAAGTACTGATAGTTTAAAAAAACTCTTAGATGGGCATCTTAGTAAACACAATATACTGGGATATGGAATGTGATCTTAGACATGAGCACACCAACTCCCACACAGATTGAACTAGATGGACTGATATCTTTATTCAACCTTACCAACTATGTACATGTATTTGTCAACCATATTTTGCAAACAATATCACTGAGTATCTGCTATTATAACTCAACTTGACCAGGCTGCTGAGTGCGACTGCAGGAACAAGGGGATGTTCACAGGATTTAAATCTTCAAATCTAGGCAGAGGAAAAAGTAATGGTTTGGGCTGGATTTCCTGCCATGGTGTGATACCGTGCATACCAGCATAATTGTTTTTTTTAACCACTTGCCTACCAGGCACTTATACCCCCTTCCTGCCCAGGCCAATTTTCAGCTTTCAGCGCTGTCGCACTTTGAATAACAATTGTGCGGTCATGCAACACTGTACCCATATGAAATTTGTATAATTTCTTTTAGACAGATAGAGGTTTTTTTTTGGTATTTAATCACCTCTGGGGTTTTTATTTTTTGCTAAACAAATCAAAAACAACTGAAAAAAATGTTTTTTCTTAGTTTCTATTATAACATTTTGTAAATTCACTGATGTGCGCTAATGAGGCTGTAGTGATGGGCACTGATAGGCTGCACTTATAGGCGTCACTGATGGGCACTGATGAGGAGGCACTGGAAGGTGGCACTGATGGGCACTGAAAGGCAGCACTCATATATGGCACTGATAGGTGGCACTGACTGGCACTGATATGCGGCACTGACTGGCACTGATAGGCAGCACTGACGGGCACCGATAGGCGGCACTGACTGTCATTGATAGGTGGCACTGATAGGTGGCACTGATTGGCAGCAATGATAGGTGGCACTGATTGGCAGCACTGATAGGCGACACTGACTGGCATTGTTAGGTGGCACTTACTGACACTGATAGGTGGCATGAAAGGCAGCTCAGATGGGCACTGATATGTGGCATTCATGTGCACTGGTAGGCACTGATATGTGGCATTGATGTGGCACTGGCAGGTGGCACTGATGGGCAGTGACAGGTGGCATTGATGGACACTGACAGGTGGCACTGCTGGGGCTACACTGATCATCAGGGCACACTGATCATCAGTGCCCTGATGATCAGTGTACATGTCCCCTCTGAGTAATGCCGGTTATCGGCTCTACTCTCCTCACGAGTAGTCAGCGTGACAGCTCATGAGGAGAGAAATGCTGATAACCGGCATTTCCCTATTTACATGCGATCAGCTGTGATTGGACACAGCTGATCACATGACAGAGCCGACGTCTTTGGCTCTTTCTGATGATCAGTGATCCGCTGTGTACCAGGGACATCAGCATACCAACGATCGCCACGCTGCGTGCCCCCGAGGGAGCGCGCACGCATGGTTAGAGTGGGAGGACGTCATATGAAATCCTCCCAGAACGAGAGAACCGCCTTGTGCCCATCATTTCCTTATATGGCGGGAGAGAGGCGGGTAAATAACAAGCATGTCTATACTTACCTGCTGTGTGCAATTTTTTTTGCACAGAGCAACTCGGATCCTCCTCTTTGCGGGTCCCCCCACTGACTCTCCTGGCCTCTCCCTCCTGCTGGATGCCCCCACAGCAAGCAGCTTGCTATGGGGGCACCCAACCATGTGCACTCTCCAGCAGCTGTTCCGTGTGTCCATTCACACACGTAGCCATTGCTCGGCCCCACCCCTCTCTCTTCTCATTGGCTCACTGGCTATGATTGACAGCAGCGAGAGCCAATGGCTCCTGCTGCTGTCTCAGCCAATGCAGAGAGGGAGTCCCAGGATAGCCAAGACTCTAGTGCAAATCGCTGGATCGAGAGGGGGATTAGGTGAGTATTGGGGGGGGGCTGTAGGGGGATGCTACACACAGAAGGTTTGTTACCTTCATGCATAGAATGCATGAAGGTAAAAATCTTGAGCCTTTACAACCACTTTAAAAGATTGCAGCCAGCAACAATTAGGAAATGTACCCTATTAAAATAAACACACAGTTCATTAGCAGGGAAGTGTTCTGTATACCTTCCCAAAGCCCTCAGTATAGGCCATTCTAAGCCATCTGGCCTAAGCTCAGAGACCAGAAAGTGCATTTATGGTAGTGAGCTGCGATTGGCCTTATTAGTTTAGTGAGTCCTTGAACTGCAAATGGCTTTGGGATCACCACAAACCTCGACTTTGACTAGAACCTCAAGCACCTCCCTAATTTATATTTATGAAATCCCAGTCATAACATTTTAAATAGCAAATGTTATGTTAGGCAGTGACCCATATTTGGTTTTAAAAGGATTTGTTAATATTAGTAAATGCATGTTCATGAATGGAATCATTTTAGAAGTGGACTCAGGTTGCTCTGTAAGATAAATATGGTACATTTAGCCTGTTTATTATAGCATTGAAAGCTTTTTGTAGTAGCTGTTTTATCTGTTGACAGTACTAGGGTACTTTCCTGCTTCCTGTGCTCAGGTGTCAATGCTACCCACAGGCTTCTAATCCTACCATAGCATTGCCAATATAACGCACACACTCCCAGGCTGGGAACACAAGATGCTCTTCCTATGCGCAGTGTACCTTTAGGGTCCAGATGTCAGCCTTCTCTGAAGTTGTTTGATTAGAATAAAGGGTCAGAATGTGACACCCACACATGTCACAATTGCCCATAGCCCTGGCCTAAAGAATGGAAAAATACAAACTAGCAGTCACATGACCAAAAGAAAAACCAATTTTGAGCACTAAAATTGCCTGGCCTAAACTCTTAAAAAAAAAAAAATCAGGGTTCACATCTGCTTTAATGCAACTTCAGCTCCTATAATTCCTATAACTATCGTAGCCAGTGGAGGACACTGGACATGCTACACACACCCCAAAAAACTGTAGTAAGCAGGGCATGTGTAGTACGCCCAGTTCTTCTCCCCCTCTGCCATTTCCCTGCTACCCTATTCTTGGCTATACAAATTATTGCTTTGTTTGTTAATTTTTTTTGTGTCATGTTTAACCCCTTAATAATGGTAAAAGGGCTTAAAGTGGTTGTAAAGTCTCAAGATTTTTTACCTTGATGCATTCTATGCATGAAAGAAAAAACCTTCTGTGTGCTGCAGCTACCCCCAGCACTTACCTAAGCCCTATCTCAATCCAGCGATGCGCACGAGAGCCTTGGCTGTCCCAGGTCTCTCCCTCCTCATTAGCTGAAACAGCAGTAGGAACCACTGGCTCTTGCTACTGTCAATCAAAGCCAGTGAACTAATAAGGAAAGAGTGGGGGAGGGTGCGGGGCCAAGCATGATTGGACACACAAAGCAGTGGCTCAGGAGCCAGCCTTGTTGCGTGCCACCATAGAAAGCTGCTTGCTCTGGGGGCACTCGGCAGGAGGGAGGGGCCAGGAGCACCGATGGGGTGCAAAACCAAACATGAAAGGCAAAGTTCACCTTTGTAACATGTTACACCTTTATTTAATGTGTAACATGTTACAATCTAGCACTTGCCCACACTCCCCGATCCCCCCATGACAGCAGGCAGCCCTCACCCGTTGTCACTAATTAAAAACAGCCATGCAGGGCTCTGCCCCATAATTTAGTCATAGAGGTTTGTGAATGAATGAATTACAAGTACTGTCAGCCACTGAGGCTGATGGTTTGTAGTTCTCAGTCTACAAAGGCTCTGGTGAGTGCTCTCATAGTGCATTAATTCTTCCCGCAGTTCAGTAACTGCCTGCCCGTACATGAGATAGAAGCAGACAGCTGACTGAGAGTCTGCAGGATACTGGCAGTGTACCCGCGAACTGCTGATTACGGGTGCAATACCTTACAGGCTGCGGTGTAAAAGAATACATGCAAAAAGATGTGCATTTATTTTTTTATTTTTTTATAAAAAGGTGAACTTCATTAACCTTCATTCATTTAGAAAAGATGAATCATTTAATGTCCAGATCCAATTTTGCAAATCTGACGTGTTAGTAAAACTGTACATATGATCAAAACTACTTTGTGTATCCAGGTGAATTATACCTTGTTTTTTCAGGACAAAATTGGATTTCATTTGTTGGTAAATAGTAATACAGGCCATAGACGGTTTGTTGATCGGTCAATTTTTCATCCAAAAAATGAAACATCATTCGTTCTGTAAACCGATGTTGCCACCAATGACTGCAAAAATCGGACGTTTTTCACAAATTTTCCAGCATGACCGATAAATGAAATGAGGAGGAACCGCGAAAATCGGCCGATGCCATTGCCCCACTAACAAAAATCGGTCGATTATTCTTTCAGATAAAAAAATCGTCCGATAAACGAACCATCTATGGCCTGCATAACAGATATCTCCTGATATTTTTTTTAATATAAAAGGAAAACTAGCCCAAAATAGTATTTTGTTTTTAATTTAGCAGCATATTTCTTGCTATTACTATATCTTACCACCAAAGAACAACCTAAAATAAATTATCCTGCTCCTGAGGATTGCAGTGATACTGCATATGTGTATATTATTTGTTTTATGTACCCTCAGTAGAGCTCAGAAACAATAGTGTTCATTTTGTTTTTTTTTATCCTACCTGAAATACACTGACACTAACTAATACTAATTTTAAAAAATGCCATTTTTTTTAAATCCTACCTATAACATACTGAACCTGACCTTAGACCCTGTCCTTGACCATAACACTATTCCTGACACTGACCTAGATCAAAGCTTGATCTAGCTTTTTTCTTTATTTTTATTTACATTTTTCTTCCTGGGAAGGAGAGAAAGTTACAATGCATCTTTCTCTACATTCAGGAGAGAAAAAAACCCAGGGGTGGGCTGCACAGTGATTGATCACCATGTTAGCTAGTCAGAGGCTACCACAGCTATCAGGCAATCAGGAACCGGCACTTCCGGTTCCCGATCATTAGTAGGAGACCTACGCCTCTTGGTGAGAGCCTGGTCTCTGTGCTGGAGCAAGCGATCGAGCATGCTCCCAGCACAAACAAAGGAACACATATATGCAGTGCCCAGGTTTAAAGTCCACCTCCTGGATGCCGAATGTATGTGTTACCCTGTTATACAGGTATTAAAAAAGCACAGAATTGAAGAAAAAACGTTATTTCATTTGTAAATAGGACTGAGCTAACAGCTTGGACCGAAATTTAGTTATTCAGGCTTTCAGACAAATGCCCAAACTTTAGTCCATCCCCCCCTATTTGTCAAATCATATTTCTACGGCTTCTAGATATGAAAGCTTTCATTGTCGCTGGTTCACTGGAAATAAAAGGACTGAAGATAGCAATGATATTGTCCAAATATGACCATGGCCATATTTTGTCCACTATCCACTATCTCTGCCCCTTCCTGGTTAGCTGTCCAACAGTTATGTGAACCATCAGGATTGGTTGTGCGTGCTGGGTCATTGGGTTTTGTTTCAGCAAGTTGGTGGACAGAAGTCACTGTGAATGATGATGAGGGACTTTTTTGGCAATTGTTATTTTTTAATGAAGGACTAAAATGTTTGGGTGCTAGCGTACAGCTTTTTTTGTGAATAAGTAGGGGTGCTATGTACCATCTAGACTTCATGCTTAGATTAACCACTTCAATACTGGACACTTCCACTCCCTTCCTGCTCACATAAATATAGATTTCTCTTGGTGTTATTTAATAACCATTGGATATTTTTTTTTTTTTGCAGAAAGAAGCAAAGAAAAACACTTTTTTTCAAAATAAATAAATGTTCCTCATAAATTTAGGCCAAAATGTATTCTGCTTCCTTTTTTTCATGAAATAACCCATATCAGTGTTTATCATTTAGTCCGTAGAAAATTTCTACAGTCCACAAACTATGATATATATCTGAAAATTGATCAATCCTGACAGCCTATCTCATTTCCTGAGGCCCATAAATGTCAGGACAGCACAAATATCCCCCAAATGACCCTTTTTGGAAAGTTAATAGTCCAAGGTATTTAAGAAGATACATAGCGACTTTTTTTAAGTAGTTTTTTTGCTCATAATTTTAGAAAATGAAGAAATGAAAAAAAAATCCCTTTTTGTTGCATACTGTCACCAGTGCAACACAGCGTCATCCTACAGCTGGTGTGGTGATGATCAGTGACACTGACTGGTGACAGTATGAAAAAAGAAAAAAAGACATTTTACATTTGTTTTTTTTACACACTGTGACCAGAGCAATATAATGTTAATATAGTAACATTGCACTACTCTGGGGAAGTAATCAGGATTTTTGATTTTCACTGGCATAATCAACCATTTTTATTGAATGAAATGGATTAATTCAGTGTGTATTGTTGTGATTAGTTGTGATTGGCCAGAGCTACTCACATGTAACAGATGGGCTGTGATTGTCCCTGTCTGTATCATGTGATCACTGTGACCAATCACAGCTAGCAACACAACTGTACACATGAAATGACATGAATCAAAGTCATTCATTGTTTACAAATGTCATGTGATTTGCTGTGATTGGTCATAGCGATCACATGGTACTGGCAGTGGGCCAGTACAGTGATCTGTCATTGGCGGTATCCATATGATGTCCAACTGGAAGAACTAAAGTTCTGCCCAGCCATCATTTTGTATAGGCTGGGAGTGAACTAGTTAGGGGTCTCATATGGATTTTTAGGGTAAATTAAAGCATTTTGAAAAAAATGTTTGCATGGAGTCTCCTGAAAATTCTGTTGCAAACCTAAAGGGCCTGGTATGGGTTTTCCTAGGGAGCCTCACATTTAGGTACCCTTTAAAACCCAGGCCAGACTGCCAGACTCAAGGGTCTGGTATGCATTCTGGAGGGGGAATTCTATGCATTTTTTAAATCTTGTTGTAGGATGTAGGCTATTCATTGTCATACTAAAAGCTCAACAACATTTCAATGTGATAATGCCTGGGGACATCCCATGTCTTACAGGATCCTTGCAGTTCCCCTGCTTATAGCAGGTTGCTCGACGTTTTTGCTGTTTAACTGTCCGTTCACAATCTCCAGCATTCTGGAAGTCCCAAGGGGACCGCAGCTCCTGGTTTTGGTGGGAATACAAAAAGTATTAAAGAGTGTTTACAGTGGTCACTACAACCAAAAAAAGACATGCTAATTTTTAATTTTCTTGGGCAGAATTCAAAAGAATTCAGGACATTCTACTGCAGACACCGCAGATGTTGGTTTCTCCAACAAGAATCACAATTTATGCAACCCTGCCAGTATCCACCTATGTCCACTTGTGTAGCATACATACTTTTTTAGTAACACATTAGCAACATAAATAACTTGAAAAATTGAATAACTGAGAGCAGTGTATATCTATCGTGTACACATAATTACTTGAATGTACAAGATTGCTATACACAGGTTTACAGTTTGTTCAATGTTTTTATTTCTGTTGATATGGCAAAAAGGCATCTGTGCAAAATTGAACAGAATTTCCCAGGGGATCTGTCTGCTAATCTCCTGCTAATCAATACAGAATGGGTGGATGACAGGTCCATGTCCACTCACTTTATGCTCTTTTAGTGGACCGGATCAGATTAGAAGTAGGTGGGTGTAAACAGACACAAGTCCATTTACACCCGCTGGTCCACAGGGATACATGGACCATTCGATCAGGTCCACCTGAAAAAGTGACAGGAAGACCTGATCGGATCCCCCATAAGAAAGGGGCCTAAAAGATGGCCCTGCTTGTGGCCAATTCATGTACACAATGGGGAGGATTTACTAAAACTGGTGCACCCAGAATTTGTTGCAGCTGTGCATAGTAACCAATCAGCTTCTAACTTCAATCAAGTTTTGACAATAAAACCTAGAAGCTGATTGGTTGCTTTGTACAGCTGCACCAGATTCTGTGTGCAGCAGCTTTAAATCTCCACCGATGTGTACTGCACTTTTTAAGGAAAGTGTTACATGCAGGGGCGAACTGACAACTCATGGGGCCCCCGGGCAATAGGAGATCATGGGGCCCCTGTGTCCTTGCCCAAACTCAAAAAAGCCTATGAAAAAGGTACCAGTAGCATCTCATGGGGCCCCCTACTGACCCTGGGCCCTCGGGCAGTGCCCGAGTTTCCAAATGGTCAGTCCGCCCCTGGTTACATGTGAAATGACCACAGACAGGGCTGTCTTTTTATAGTTCTAAGCATTAAACCATGTAAAGGGGCACAACCTGGCAAGAAGGGGTGATATGTGGTGTGAGCATATATGCATAAAAACCTCAGAAAAAGGGTAATTTTAAGAATAAATCTGTTCCCTTACATAGCTCTTTTGTGTATCTTTTGTATATGAAAAGGCTAACACTATTGGACTGAATTACTAAAGGAGTTAAGAATATTCACACAATTAATTGTGTGAATATTCACTTCAGTTATCCAATCATGCACAGGTGAAATAAATAAACAGAAATGATCTTTTTACATGATTGGCTATTAAAGTGAATATTGACTCCCTCCCTATCTCCCCACAGCCTATAAACTATAATGGAATGCGTGGCAAAGTTCAGGTTTTTCGAATTTAAAACAGGATGTGCCAAACTGCCAGCGAAAACTCTCACTCATTACCAGTGCTAACAGGACTGCACAGAACTGAGAACCCTCCACACAGTATGCTACAATAGCAGACTTTATGAGTTCAAAGCCAGCTTTGATGATCTTGTCACAGACTCTACTTGTGTCTGGCTTACAGGTTAAAATAACAGCAGTGATGGTACTGAGCAGTGACTGAACATGCCTTGTCACAGCACTCTATCCTCCTTTGGAAATATTTTAGACAGGGTTTGGGTGAATCTGTTAATATAGAGCTCAGAAATGTGGGATTTTAAAGGTGCAAAAGTACAAAAAAGAATATGTATTAAAAATATTTTAACAACTGTTATTAGTCATTATATAAAGAATATGGATTGATAAAATACTGTTGAAAACAATAATGAAAGCTTGGCTGTATTACTGAGGTTTGGAGAAGTATAATTTCCCTACATGTTTCGCCCAACAAGGCCTTCCTCAGGGGTAGAAGGATTTCAACCACAGTGCAGTCTACAATATATGAAAAAAAATACATCAAAATAGAATTACAGCATAGGTTGATCACTTTTAGTACAATGAATATACTGTTGAAAACTGCAAAGAATTCCCCAGCTCACCCTAGGTGTCAAGCTCACAGAGCTATTGAGGCGTATCAATGTAATCAATTAAAAATCAACTTGGCCCATATGATCATGCAATTGTAGAGGACATAACAGAGGTCGAATATCCATCTAGATATGATATGAATATGCATACATAGATTATAACCACGAAAGGAAAAAGAGTAAAAAAAAAAAAAAAAGGAGACACATATATATATATATTTGTGAACAACTTTACCTGTTACTTATAGTGACTCAGGCAAAGCTACAACCAGAGATAAAAACTTTCTCTCTTTTTTTCTGTTTCAAATTCAGTCACTTCCTTTATCTAATCAGTATTAATAGTAAAGGCAGGGTCAGATTTTGCGATCAGATATTTATGTCTTGTTTATACTTGCCGTTCCTCTGAAAAGTGATCTATGCTCAGATCACTTTATGGAGGAGTTTGACAGGTGGTGAGGAGGCGATATGCCACCTCCTCGCAACCTGTTTTAACCGCTGCATTACCACCTCCCAGTCACAAGTGTAAGGAGATATAAGCTTTTTTGGGGCAGTGGTTCTTATTACAATAAAAAAAAATACATTAGAAAATCGAGTGTAGGTGTGCTCTTATTAATTTTGCCTTTGTATTTGTGCCTTTATTGTACCAATTTTTGGTGTACATTAGTTAGCTGAACTCCAGAAAACCTAAAATTTCTACTTTCCGGTGAAGCTACACTTGAGTCGCAAGGCTGCTTGTTTCTGTCTAGGGAATTTAGAAATGTAGATTTAATTACCTGATCCTCTGCTCCTGCAGGCTCCTCTCTGGTGCTAGACTGGTCCCTGCATCCTCTTCTCCCCTATGATCTGGTGGTCTAAAGTCCTCTGATGTCATCCTCACCAAGGCAGTCCAATACTGGGGGTGCACAGGATCTGGTAAATAAAATTGCTTTTGGGGTTCTTTCACACCTGAACTAAACCAATACAGCCAGAATAGACTGTACACATGGCATGGGTGCAATGCTCTACAGTATTTTTAACTTGGGTTCAACAAAGCTGCACCATATCTGTGAGCCAAGCACTCAGCTCGCAGTTGTGGTGCAGTCCTGCAATATAAAAGTGCCATTCAGCAATTAAAAAATAAAAGTGAAAAAAAAAATAGTCCTTCAAGAGCTAGCAGTAGCGCCTCCTGAATTCCTGTCAGTCTCTGCTATACCGCCCTCGGAAAAGCGATCCAACCTTACTTTTCAGAGGGCTGTAATCTTACCGCACATGTGAAAGATGAAAAATTTAGCAAAACCGCTGATCGAATGATTTTCTCTTAGTTGATGAGCAGGATGTTTAAACCGATACCGATACTGTGAAAATCTGGTTGAACAACAGTGAAAAATTTTGCATACGAACAACTGATTTTCTATGCGGTGGTATGACGGTCGTACAAAAAACACTATCAAACGCTATCATGCATGAGCGGAAACAGAAGATGCCCCGGATGTTTATGTCCAAGGAATCTTCATAAACAAGAACGAAAAATCCAAATGTTAAAAGCAGATTGGCCTAATGAGATAATGAAACCAGAATTCTGCATATTATATTTTTATATATCACTATTTATGTATATAGGTAATGTAATAAACTAAATTATACGTATTGCTGTTAATTGTTGTGTATATCGCTCGTTCTGGCCAGAAGGGCGTGGCTACAAGGTCACATGCACACTGCATCACTTCCACATGTACGGAAGACGTCAACATGACATATTACCATACGAACAATTTTTTTTAGATTGGTTAATGTGGGCCATGATTTCGACCCACGATTTTCTTTAGGGTAGATTTAGACATGCAATTAGACATGATGGTATAGCATGTTTAAAAAAAAAACAGGCCTTCAAGAGCTGGCAGTACTGCCTCCGGAATTCCTGTCAGTCTCTGCTATACTGTCCTTAGAAAAGCGATCCAACCTCACTTTACAGAGGGCTGTAATCTTACCGCACATGTGAAAGAAGCCTTAGGGCAGATTTAGACATGCAATTAGACATGACAGTATAGCATGTTTAAAAAAAAAAACAGGCATTCAAGAGCTGGCAGTAGAGCCTCATGAATTCCTGTCAGTCTCTTCTATACCGTCCTTGAAAAAGCAATCCAACCTCGCTTTTCAAAGGGCTGTAATCTTACTGAACATGTGGAAGAAGCCTTAGGGTAGATTTAGACATGCATCTTAACCTTGAGTGTACTTTTGGTAACGCTCGCGGCTAATAGCAAATAGTGATCGCCCTGCCGGCAGAGAGAAGGGGGAGCAGTGTCCCAAGTGATTCCAGAGACTTGACAATATGTGTGAAGATGGACGCCGCTCAAACCGTTCCCCAGGAGTCAGAGAGAAACAGTGTGTAGTGAGTGGCCTCATCTGTCTCGCTGACGCGTTTCGTCCCACCCATAGGGGCTTGGTCACGGAGACTCTGTGACCAAGCCCCCTATGGGTGAGGTGAAATGTGTCAGAGGGTGTGGCCAGAGTTATGACTAAAGCCACTCACTACACAGTGTTTCTCTCTGACTCCTGGGGAACAGTTTGAGCGGCGTCCATCTTCATACATGCATCTAAACCTCCCTTGCCTCTAAAGCCCTATCAACATTTGGATCACACTCCAGAGACTACTGACAGGCAGTGAGGAAGCGTTGCTGACAAATGCTCTGCAACAGCGTCCAATAGTTACGTGTCGGGTGAACTTTGCTGTGGTGCGAAGTGAAGCATCGCGACCACAGAATATATACATCCCCATCTACTGCCTATTGCGGCTTAAGGAGGGTGGCAAAAATGCAGCTCAACTGTGCATTTTTACACCCCCCCACCCAACTGCAAGTCTAAACGAAGCCTTACTGTTCCCTAGACTAAACGCAAATTTAACCCTTGCAGTGGGAGAGCAGCCCCAGCGCAAGGGAAAGTTTCCTGAAGTTGGGCTTTAAATTCTTGTCTGAGTTTGAACATTTTATTGTATATTTATTAAGATACTGTGAACAACAGTGATTTTGCACAAATTTATAGAAGTGCGTATCACAGATCAATACATTATGAAGGCTGATTGCCCATAGCACACAATTTCTTTCTCTGATATTAATAAGCTGTGTTCTCCAATCCATGACTGTTCAATTAGCGTATGTTATATAGGAGTGAAGAGGTTAACTACTATCAGTGCTGAAGATTCCAGGAGCCTAGGGCTGTGGCTTGTTCTCAGGCAGGTATACATGTTGTATCCTGTGTACATTCCTGGGTTAAGAGCAAGCCTCAGCAACACTAGAAAAATTCCACCATCATTACATCCCCAGGAGGTTCTTTATGGTCACATAGCAAACACTGAGGTGCTAGCTGAGATAGAAGCCTTCCTCTGATTTCCTTGGAGACTTCCTGCAGTAGCGCAGTGAATATTATGAGTTTCAGGTTGAGAAGGTCAGCTTTTCATATACTGGAGTTGTCTGCACAGCACTATACTGCTGTATATTTAATAATAAATGGAATATCACATTCAACAATGCTTGTAGGACTCCTACTGCAGCATTAAAATGTATTCTTTAACAATTCTAAAATAGAAAAAGTCCTACCTCGCATTACAGACACTACTGCCTACAAGAAATAGTATAAAAAAGTGCTGAGAAATCATGACAGGTTACTCATCAATGAATATCTATTTACTACCCACATGGAAGAAAAATATATTTGAAATATACTTTTAAAACATTCTTCCCAAATATATTGACATATATTTGTAATACTACAATTTTGGCCATATTCTATATATATATATATATATATATATATATATATGTATATATACTGCATGTTGAAATGCGTTTTTATTACAAAATATATGAAAATATTTTTAAAAATACATTTCAAATATACGCTATGTCTTTAAAAATATAAATCTATATTTTTGGAATGCAGTTACAAATATATGTAAAAATATATGTTAACATGACTTTTTTATATGTTAACAAATATCTGAAGAATATATTTAAAAAATATATATTTTTAAAAATATATATTTTTAAATATTACAGTATCTTCAGGCTTTTTTTAACATATAAAAAAGTAATTTTAACATATATTTTTACACCTATATGTAAATGCAGGGGTGGACTGACCATTTGGAAACTCGGGCACTGCCCGAGGGCCCTGGGTCAGTAGGGGGCCCCATGAGATGCCCCTGGTACCTTTTTCATAGGCTTTTTTGAGTTTGGGTAAGGACACAGGGGCCCCATGATCCACTATTGCCCGGGGGCCCCATGAGTTGTCAGTCCGCCCCTGTGTAAATGCATTCTAAAAATGCAGATTTGTATTTTTAAAGACATACAGTATATTTGAAATGTATTTTTAAAAATATTTTTATATATTTTGCAATAAAAACGCATTTCAACATGCAGTATATATATAGAATATGGCCAAAATTGTAGTATTTCAAATATATATCAATATATTTGGGAAGAATATTTTAAAGATATATTTCAAATGTATTTTTCTTCCATATGGGTACCTATGCTTCCTCTAGTTTAAAGCGGAGCTCCAGCCTTACATTTAATCTTGTGCAATTTTAGGCCACCTTCACACCAGAACATGGTGCTGGAAACCCCTGTCTATTTTCCACACAGCCTTCAAAATGCTCTGCAGTTGCGATCTGCAGTGGGTGTCAATGTTAAGTTAACGACACCCCAAATACAGGTTGCAAATGCACTGGATCGCACAGAAGTACCGTGTGATCCAGTTGTAGTGAGTTTCCATAAGTAGTGCACTACTTTTGGTGTGCTGCAGTGCAATATCAGCCCATTCAAAATGAATTGGCTCAGTTTGCATGTGCAGAGCATTCCTATGCCATTCCCAGTGTGAACTGACCCTTACAATCACCTCTACTATAATGAAATTGCGTATTCTGATCTTGCTGCACACTGTGAGTGTTTCACAGTTTGCATTACATGCCCCTGTAGGTTAGAGCCTGACTCGTTTCCTGGCTGGAGGACAACTAACATCATCTAGCTGTTTTCTCTTCCTTACTGTTCCTTGCCTGCCCCATTTAGTTATTGTATTCCAGTTCTTTAACGTCTTGACCTTGCCCACTGTGGCATGCATTTAAATGCAGTCTGCCTAGGGACTCTTCCAGACTGGCATGCGCTCATCAAGACATTTTGATATTTGCATACCTCATCCCAAGAGCCAGCTCATGTATCGGAGATGAGGGCTCTTGAGAGAAGTACTGAGGCAGGGGCTGTGATGTTTTCAGGTATATGTATCACGTAGATATGAAAGTAATATTGGGCAGCACAGTGGCTAAATGGTTAGCACTTCTGCCTGGCAGTGCTAGGGTCATTGGTTCAAATCCCACCCATAGCACCACCTGCCTGGAGTTTGCATGTTCTCTCTGTGCCTGTGTTGGTTTCCTCAGGATACTCCAGTTTCCTCCCACACTCCAATGACATGCTGGTAGGTTAATTGGCTCCTGTCTAAAACTGGTCTTAGTATATGTATGTATGAATGTGAGTTAGGGATTGATTGTATGTCCCGTGAGGGTTAGTGACTGATGTGAATGTTATATATATGTATATATAAAATGGCTGTTATTGCTCTGAGAGAAGATATCACCTTAAAAATCCCAATTCTTTAAGTTTTATTTGACTGGTTTTCCATATCTAGGGATGTGGTGGCTGAATGTTACAACCAGACCTAATATATATATACTGTATATACAGTGGGGCAAAAAAGTATTTAGTCAGCCACCAATTGTGCAAGTTCTCCCACTTAAAAAGATGAGAGAGGCCTGTAATTGGCATCATAGGTAGACCTCAAGTATGAGAGACAAAATGAGAAAAAAAAATCCAGACAATCACATTGGCTGATTTGGAAAGAATTTATTTGCAAATTATGGTGGAAAATAAGTATTTGGTCAATATCAAAAGTTCATCTCAATACTTTGTTATATATCCTTTGTTGGCAATGACAGAGGTCAAACGTTTCCTGTAAGTCTTCACAAGGTTGGCACACACTGTTGCTGGTATGTTGGCCCATTCCTCCATGCAGATCTCCTCTAGAGCAGTGATGTTTTGAGGCTGTCGCTGGGCAACACGGACTTTCAACTCCCTCCAAAGGTTTTCTATGGGGTTGAGATCTGGAGACTGGCTAGGCCGCTCCAGGACCTTGAAATGCTTCTTACGAAGCCACACCTTCATTGCCCGGGCGGTATGTTTGGGATCATTGTCATGTTGGAAGACCCAACCACGTTTCATCTTCAATGCCCTTGCTGATGGAAGGAGGTTTGCACTCAAAATCTCACGATACATGGCCCCATTCATTCTGCCCTGTACATGCATCAGTCGTCCTGGTTCCTTTGCAGAGAAACAGCCCCAAAGCATGATGTTGCCACCCCCATGCTTCACAGTAGGTATGGTATTCTTTGGATGCAACTCAGCATTCTCTCTCCTCCAAACACGACGAGTTGTGTTTCTACCAAACAGTTCTATTTTGGTTTCATCTGACCATATGACAATCTCCCAATCCTCTTCTGGATCATCCAAATGCTCTCTAGCAAACTTCAGACGGGCCCGGACATGTACTGGCTTAAGCAGGGGGACACGTCTGGCACTGCAGGATCTGAGTCCCTGGCGGCGTAGTGTGTTACTGATGGTAGCCTTTGTTACGTTGGTCCCAGCTCTCTGCAGGTCATTCACTAGGTCCCCCCGTGTGGTCCAGGGATTTTTGCTCACCGTTCTTGTGATCATTTTGACCCCACGGGGTGAGATCTTGCGTGGAGCCCCAGATCGAGAAAGATTATCAATAGTCTTGTATGTCTTCCATTTTCTAATTATTGCTCCCACAGTTGATTTGTTCACACCAAGCTGCTTGCCTATTGCAGATTCAGTCTTCCCAGCCTGGTGCAAGTCTACAATTTTGTTTATGGTGTCCTTCGACAGATCTTTGGTCTTCACCATAGTGGAGTTTGGAGTGTGACTGTTTGAGGTTGTGGACAGGTGTCTTTTATACTGATAACAAGTTCAAACAAGTGCCATTGATACAGATAATGAGTGCAGGACAGAGGAGACAGAGGACCTTCTCATAAAGAAGAAGGTACAGGTCTGTGAGAGACAGAAATCTTGCTTGTTTGTAGGTGACCAAATACTTATTTTCCACCATAATTTGCAAATAAATTCTTTCCAAATCAGCCAATGTGATTGTCTGGATTTTTTTTCTCATTTTGTCTCTCATACTTGAGGTCTACCTATGATGCCAGTTTCAGGTCTCTCTCATCTTTTTAAGTGGGAGAACTTGCTCAATTGGTGGCTGACTAAATACTTTTTTGCCCCACTGTATATATATATATATATATGCACTGCATACATTGACAGTACTATATAAGTACCTGTAATAAATAAATAATAGGTCTGGTTTTGGCATTCAGCCACCACATCCCTAGATATGGAAAACCAGTCAAAAAAAAAAAGAATTGGCATTGATATCTTCTCTCAGAGCAATAGCAACCATTTTCTAATAAAACAAACAGCTTTTGTTGTACAATTAGTTTAAAATATTCCCATAGATAAATCTGATTCTGTTGTTTTAAGATTTCTTGTTCTTTTTGTCCTCAATATCACATCCCCCAAAATATACTTCCCTTCCCACATAGACATATGATATCAAGTACAGCTTGCAAAAATGTGTCAGTCTATGAAAAGGAAGACGTGCCATGTCCCGACACGTTTCTCAATTAAGTTTCTTCAGTGGTTCTGGGGTACAGTTGTGATTTGCTGCTAAAAGCACAGGAAATATTAAAACAACATAGTATATAATTTTTTCCAAAAATACAAATCAATATACAAACACCTTAGTGTGTGCATGTATCTGCAAATTTACATGTTCAAATTGAAGAGACACAAGTTGCATGTCATATTGAGGTTGCACAGATGTGTCAGCAGGCGAGTTTGTACCACAACAGAGGGAAAGGCAGTCAAGATCCAGCCCACAGCCCAATAGATCATACACAGGAAGGGAGGGTAGTAATGCTCCCCAAAGGCTGGACAAAAATGTGTCAATCTAAAAGATTATATATATGCCATACACCATAAGTTGGTTCAGGCTATAAGGCAGTCTGAGCTTTCAAAACTTGGCAATGAAAACTCAAGATAGGTGGGACATACGTATATATATATATATATATATATATATATATAGTGAAGGAAATAAGTATTTGATTCTCTGTTGATTTTGAATGTTTGCCCACTTACAAAGAAATGATCAGTCTAAAAATCGAATGGTAGGTGTATTGTAACACTGAGAGACAGAATAGCAACAAAAAATTCAAAAGAAATGCATGGCTAACAAATTATGCACTGATTTGCATGTTCATGAGGGAAATAAGTATTTGATCCCCTTCACAAAACATGACTTAGTACTTGGTGGCAAATCCCTTGTTGGCAATCACAGAGGTCAGACATTTCCAGTAGTTGGCCATCAGGTTTGCACACATCTCAGAAGGGATTTTGGCCCACTCCTCTTGGCAGATCCTCTCTAAGTCATTAAGGTTTGGTGGCTGACGTTTGGCAATTCAAACTTTCAGCTCCCTCCACAGATTTTCAATCGGATTAAGGTCTGGAGACTGGCTACGCCATTCCAGGACCTTAATGTGCTTCTTCCTGAGCCACTCCTTTGTTGCCTTGGCCGTGTGTTTTGGGTAATTGTCATGCTGGAACACCCATCCACGACCCCTTTGCCCTGGCTGAGGGAAGAAGGTTCTCACCCAAGATTTGACGGTACATTGCCCTGTCCATTGACTTTTTGATGCGATGCAGTTGTCCTGTCCACTTAGCAGAAAAAAACCCCCAAAGAAGAATGTTTCCACCACCATGTTTGACAGTTGGGATGGTGTTCTTGGGCTCATAGGCAGCATTATTCCTCCTCCAAACACGGTGAGTTAAGTTGATGCCAAAGAGCTCGATTTTGGTCTCATCTGACCACAACACTTTCAACCAGTCCATCCTCTGCAGATGTCCAGTGGCAAACTTCAGATGGACCTGGACATGTGCTTTCTTGAGCAGAGGGACCTTGCGGGCACTGCAGGATTTCAATCCTTCTTGGCGTAGTGTGTTACCAATTGTTTTCTTGGTGACTGTGGTCCCAGCTGCCTGGAGATCATTGACATGATCCTCATATGTAGTTCTGGGCTGATTCCTTGCTGTTCTCATGATCATTGACACTCCACAAGGTGAGATCTTGCATGGTGCACCAGACAGTTGTTTTGTGTTTCTTCCATTTGCAAATGATTGCACCAACTGTTGTCACCTTCTCACCAAGCTGCTTGGTGATAGTTTTGTAGCCCAGTCCAGCCTTGTGTAGGTCTACAATCTTGTCCCTGACATCCTTGGACAGCTCTTTGGTCTTTGTCATGGTGGAGAGTTTGGAATCTGATTGCTCCTGCGGACAGGTGTCTTTTATACAGGTAACAAAATTAGATTAGTAGCACTCCCTTTAAGAGACTGCTTCTAATCTCAGCTTGTTACCTGTATGAAAAACAACTAGTAGCCAGAAATCCTGCTGCATGATAAGGGATCAAATACTTATGCAGACCATGCAAACCAGTACATAATTTGTTAGAATAACAACAAAAAACTAAAATTAAATGCATGTTTAACAAATTATGCACTGATTTGCATGTTCATGAGTGAAATAAGTATTTGATCCCCTATCATTCAGCAGGATTTCTGGCAAACCTGGTGGCCAACTACAGGAAATGCCTGACCTCTGTGATTGCCAACAAGGGAATTGCCACCAAGTACTAAGCCATATTTCTGAAGGGGATCAAATACTTATTTCCCTCATGAGCATGCAAACCAGTGCATAATTTGTTAGACATGCATGTCTTTTACATTTTTTATTGCTATTCTGTCTCTCAGTGTCTCAGTGTTACAATACACCTACCATTCGATTTTCAGACTGATCATTTTTGTGAGTGGGCAAACATTCAAAATCAGCAGGGGATCAAATACTTATTTCCTTCACTGCATATATATATAAATGTATATATATATATATACGCTATCAAAGGAGCACCATAACTATCACTAAAAAAATAACAGACATGCAAAGCCCTTGCTATGCAGAACAATACAAAGCTGACAAGGGTGAGATCTGTATTGTTTACATATAGACCTCCCCCCCTTCAGTGTTCCTCGGTGTTCGCCGGGTGCAGGCAGGGAATTACCAGCTGAGACCCTGTGATCGACAGCTGTAGTCGCCAATGGCGCCCCCTACCCGTAAATACAAAATCATGTATATATACTTGATTTTGCACAGCCCTGCCACCCTGTAGCAGTAATTCTTCTTCTGGGGCAGTCAGAAAGCCGTTAAACCAGATACATACCACTTTACTGCATTGTGGTGCACTATCGCCCATGTGTTAACCTATGGTATTTTGTACATTAACCTGAATTGCGATAAGTTCATTTTGAATGGTTTCCCCTCACACATGCAATACACAAATGGCTCACACGTGTGTGTTGTGATGCTCTGAAAATGAACGTGTTGCAGAGTGATGCTTAAGTGCATTGAGATGCCATTCAAAATAAATGGTGCTTCAATTAAATGCATTTTACTGAACATCACTGCAACACACAGGACTGGAAAGGGCCAAAAATAAGCTTTCTTTTTTTTTTTTAATGTCTGCAGTAGGGATGGAAATAGCATTTCCCCACACACAGACCAGTGCTTAAAGCAGAACTAAACTCACTCTACCTTCCAGCAATATGGCGATTACATCCCTCGATGGCCACTGTCCTCTTTTTCCCGGTTGGTAGGTTATTGACCTCTTGATTGGCTGATGGGGATGATGTTGTCCTATGGATGTGCATGTGTGCTGGAGTTAATCATTCCTACATAGCTGGAATGAGCCGGGAATGCACACTAAGCTGCGCATGCACAGCTCTGTGTACATTCAATAGAAAACTGCGAGGTGGCAGGTAATCCTTTAAATACATTTACATTTTCATATAGCGATTTTCAACAAAGCACAAAAGAAGCATTCTACAGCATGAGTGCTTAAAATATAATTAGGGGTTTGGGTTTTTTTTGCACAGTTATATTTACCTCGGTGGATGCAGAATCAGTCCAATGCTGCATCTGTCCATGGCTGGCTTTAAGTGTGAGAACTCAGCAATCACATGACTGCTGATCTCTTTGTTTTCACAGCTGCTCTGAGCAGAGAGCGGTGACTGTCAGTCACCGCTCTCTGCTCTGCCCCCCCAGGGCTCACTGGAGCGCTGGGCCGTGGAGGGGGAGGAAGAGGCTGGCTCAGGCTCTCAGCGGCTCGCTGAGAGGTCAAGTCAGGTGCTGCTCCAGGCTCTGGTTTGGATCCCGAATTAAAGTCAGGATCATTCCCCATCCTGGACCGGCTGAGCGATGTCAGCTGACAGTGGGTTTCAGCCTGCTGTCAGCTGAAAACAGGTCACAGGAGTGCAGAATGAACAGCACTCCTGTGATCCACAGCAGATGTACAGCAAAAAAGAGCTTTGGCTGTACTACTCCTTTAATATGACACTTATATAAATGTGCCATTATAATTTCAGTGATTCAGTGCACTTAGCTGAAACTTGTACTTTAATGCACCAGTTGCTGAATGTGGTACACAGACTTACTTGGTGCCAGAAAGAAACACTGGCAGGCAAAGAATGTATGTAGGTGAGGCTAGGAGGGAGAGTTCCCAGCACATCACTTGAAGTATCGTTGGCCAGTGCACAGACAAAAATCTAGTATAGACTTGTACATGTCCCAAGACACAGTACATGTTTGTAAACTTATACTATATACTGTAATATGGTACAGTTATAGTCTCTGCATTAAAGCTGCGCTCCTGTAAGCAGAAAAATGCCATGGCATACTGCATTAAACAATAACATTGCACATCTCCCAACTTTGGAGCTTAAGAAAGAGGTGTAATGCTACTCCCAGGAGCCACAGTAATACTGTTCAGGTCTTCCCCAATGTTTTGCCCAACAGCCACGTACATAGGCTCATTCACACGTTTCTTTTATAATCAGTCTAGGTGTATTGTTTTTTTTTATTTTATATTTTGAGAACTTGGATAGTGTTGAGGGAATTAGGTGGTATAATCCAAAAACAAGAACTATGTACACTTGAGGACTTTTTCAGGATAAGCTTTAACAAAGTCTGTGCTTTCAACAAACAATGGACTTCAGCAGTAGTAATAATAGCAGTAGATTAAAGAGGTAGTAAACCTGATAATTTAAAAATAAAAAAAGTTTTCCCCTGCAAGGTAATGTCATACTGTGCTAATATGCATTGCATACTAGCACATTATGTGAAACTTACCTTAAAACAATGCCCTAGAGAAGAGCGCTGTCAACTCTGACACTGCTTCCATCTTCACCCGGTCTTTCCTCTGGGTTCACAGGCTCCGGCGGCTTGAATGGCTGAGCCACGATGATGTCATTCCTGTGCATGCATGTGTAAGTCACTTTTTACGGCACACAGCTCTGAAGGAATGGCATAGGCATGCCATTCCTTCAGAGCGCATGCGCCAGTGCTTCTACACAAAAAAAAATCTCTTAAGTGGTGAACCTTTAGGAGATATTTACAGTACCTACAGGTAAGCCTTATTATAAGCTTATGTGTAGGTACAAGTAAAAAAACAGACTTTACTACCACTTTAACTGAGTATCTCTTTCTTAGAGCCACAAAAGCAGAGTTCCTTTTTAGTAGGAGAGTAAATGGACAAAGCAATTTGGAACACGAGCTGGTATCCTCTTTAGCTAGACCGGCAGCTGACTCCCTAGTACCAAAGGGGTTTAACATCACAAAGTCTCTAAGATCCTTTCAGGGGTCTCTGTACTCACAAGGTCCAAGGACAGATGGTTGCCTTCCTCCATGATACCAGACCAAATCTTCAGTAGACCACCCCTCAGTCAGCTGTAGCAGAACCTAGGTCTCAGCATTCAGGCCCTCAGGTCACCCACCTAAGGCCTACGACAGCAAATGCAGCAGCATTGCCTGGGAGGGCAGCATGCCCCCTCCAGGCTGAACCAATCCTATACAGGAAGAGGCCCAGAGCTTGTTGTGCTCACTGAAAATATATAGTATCGCAGCATGACATCAGAGCCTGCCTCTCTGCATAGCTCCACACCTATGATGCAGAAGCCTCTCAAGGTATCTGGATGCAGAAAGAGCTATCAGGCTGGCAGCAGCTGAACACACTGAGCAGACTTAACTAGCAGAACATTGAGTAAAATGTGCAACTATGCTTTTACCTAACAACAATCACAAACATAGTGACTATAGTATGACAGCTAAATTTACTTATCAAAATACAAACTAAACCTCATCTTTCTAAACTATCACCTATATAGGAGGGTGCTACATCAGGATGCCGTGGAATGGAGTAGACATTCAGCAAAAATAGGCATGTCTAAATTGCACAGTATATTGGGCTTAGCCTAAAGGAGATCAAAGGAAACCCTAGGGCCGCACTAAAGCACATATCCACTTTATTGTATAGAAAAGCAGCTTATAAACACCATACTATATTCCACTGGGGGAAAACAAAGTTCACCTGTATCTCGCTAACCTCAGCGCTTATGAGTAATGTAAAAACATATATTTTTTCCCTATTCACTCAGAACATGCACTTTTACTGGGCAAATTAAATTCTTTGTGAATTCTTTGTAGTTGTGGTTGTTTTACAAAGAATTCACAAAGTCATTTGCCCAGTGAAAGTGTATGTTCTGAGTGAATATGAAAAAAATGTACATTATTAGACTGTATCCTGTACTTTTCTATTGTAAATCATTGATTTTAACGACTTCAATACTGGGCAATTTCACCCCCTTCCTGCTCAGGCCCATTTTTCACTTTCCACGCTGTCGCTGTCCACATGGCTGGAAATCAGCATTGGACACAGCTGATCACAGATCAAGGTAAATGGCTAATCACAGGGGCCCTTTACTCTTTACAATGTGATCAGCCAGTGTCCAAAAGACACAGCAATCACAGAGTGTGCCTGATGCATGACCTGGGGGCCCACGGGGGGGGTGTTCTGGGAAAACGTCTATAGACATCCTCCCAGAACGAGACAGCAGAAATTAATATTGAGAAGCACAGGATATAGCCTAATAGCATAATTTTTTTGCTACATTGCCACAGAACAAATGCAGTTTCACTGAGTGAATGGCTATGCAAAATTTATTACAAAACAACCCTGATATCTAAACCTAGCTTAAAGAAGAATTGCACTAAAAACTTGAAAGTTACACACCAATAAACAAGATTTGAGAAAATATAGTAAAAACGTTGGTTCTGACTATGTAATACACAGCATAGTGTATAGAGTGCAGGGGTCAGGTCTGTTTAATGTACTACACATCAGTGTACAAGGTGCAGCAATAAGGCATATGTATCATTGAGGTCTTTACTTTTCCGGTCAGAAAGGAAACATTGTCCTAGTGTCAGTTATGGGAAAAGGGCCTGTAGTTAGTGGTGGGGGATGCCCTAGAGTCAGTGGTTCCTGGGAGGAATAGATGTCCTGAGATCAGTGGGAAGAATAAATGACCATTGTTGGTGATCAAGAAAAGAAAAAATGTCTGGTGCAGTGGGAGGAAAAAACTGCCCAGCATTGGTGGTCAGTGGTAAGGAAAAAATATCTATCATTGGTGGTCAGTAGGAGGAAAACATGCCTGTTGTTGACATATATGAAAGTAAGAATGCTCTTACATTGGTGGCCAGTTGGGGGAAAAAGAAAGATGCATCTGTATTGATATGGTGGCTGCCATTAGAGTTCAGTGGGGGGCTGAAAGGATAATGTTGATACTCATGGGGGTGGAGAAATAATACTGCCCAGTGGGGAAGCAAGGGCTCCTAGCAGGGGTTGAGGGGAACAATGGGGGCAGGCTGGGAAGGATCAATAGTGCCCAGCGGGGGGTGGGGAAAAACAATAGTGCCCAGTGAAGGGTGGGGAGGATCAATAGTGTCTGGTGAGGGTAAGCAATGGTGACCATGTACAACAGTTATGTTGCAGTGTAGTCTATGTCCTGTGCTAAGCTCAAAGCTCCAAAAATGCTCAAATTAAAAAAAAATCTATTGTTTGTTATGGTGCCTGTTCACGTGGTCAGGTGTGAACAGGCACTATAGAGAACAACTGATTTTTTTTTTTAAATTTGAGCTTTTTTTGGAGCTTCAAGCTACAAAATGCTCAAGTGTGAATGCAGCCTTACTCAGGCAGGATATCACTTCATCTGCATAGAGCTGAAGCCAGATGATGGTGTAACAGGGTCATTAATTGGCCAAATGATCAAACATCAAGTAACTATAAGCTATAGTTTATTAAACAGGTGCAAAGTCGAATCAATAATGCAAAACAGATTCAGGTTATCAAAGAGCATGCATATACTGCAGAGCAGTACAAAACAGATTATCGAAGCTACATAATCATTGACTGTTTACAATAATGTCTCTGTGGCTTTATCAGGGTAATGCATGCATAGCCTCTATGAGACTCTGTAGCAGCAGAGAGATTCTGTCTGAGAATCACTAATTCAATAGAAGAGCTCAGAACAAAGAGTCTGGTAACACAGGTGAACAGCTGAAATTATTCCAGGCTCAAGTTCAAAAACTACTACCACAGCAATACTTTGGTTACAACTGGATAGGTGCTCCCAACAGTATGAGGGGGGAAAGTTGAGAAACGTATCTTTCTTGGGTGTGTTCAGGAAATCTGGGATTCGTTGGAAAAAAGAATTGAGTCTGCACTTGCATCTGAGCATGGTGTGTCAGTGGGCTCTCTGCTATGCTGAATAGGCTCTCCAAGCTCTGGGAAACATCCCAGAACTGAGGAAACCGGGGTTGTTTTGAAATCCCTTGACAGTCATGCAGGCTGGTTGGGGAGTATTATTATTATACAGGATTTATATAGTGCCAATAGTTTGCTCAGCGCTTTACAGTATAAAGGGAGACAATACAGCAACAATACAGTTCAATACAAGATGGATAGGAGGGCCCTGCTCCTTGGAGCTTACAATCTAGGAGGGAGGGGCTGGTGGTACAAAAGGTATTAGCTGTGGGGGATGGATTGGTAGGAGGAGTAGAAGGTTCCATTATTAGCTGAGGGCAGGATAGGCTTCTCTGGATAGGTTTTCAGAGATCGCCTAAAAGTCAGCAGAGTAGGCGATAGTCTGATAGATTGGGGTAGAGAGTTCCAGATGATGGGGGAGGCTCTGGAGAAGTCCTGGAGACGAGCATGGGAGGAGGAGACAAGGGTGCTAGAGAGCAGGAGGTCATGCGAGCAGTCTGACATGTTGTGCATGTAGCTATGGATGTAGTGTTACTGATCAGTTCTTATTCTCAGAAGGCCTGTCACTGAAATAATAGTTTTAGGTTTTAGAAAAAAAAAAAATAATATCCACTCGAAATGCAGTCTTGATCACATCAAGGAAAGTATGTTTTGTGCCACTAATTTAATTTTCAAATAGTAAATACATGATAATAACAGTGGAGTACTAAGAACTGTTTGCATATGACTACAGTGGAAGGACACATTGGTATAAAATGTATTCTAGTTTAGCTGAGGACAAGATAGCTCAGTAATTTAATGTTGGATTATGCTGCAGCAGCAGATAGATCCCTTGTTTGCAATGAATGAGTTTTCATAAAATATGGGATAGTCTTTCTACTGCAGGATTATATGCCTTGCCTGACAGGTGCTGTGTGCACTGAATTAATAAAACACTGAGGGACAGCATGAGCCTCAACAGCCTGACTTTGTTACAGAATCCTTATGCAGCGTTAAAGGAAACCTGTACTGTGGTAAACATGTATATGCTATCACTCAAAATGCTAGTTGCTTGGGTAATGTGATAGATTTCTAATTTTCTGGGTAACCGATTTGCATCAAGCATGCAGCAAGTGAAATAAGGGTGTTGTGAAAACTCCAAATCTACATACTTTTACCGAGGTGAATGAATCAGAAAATACTGAAACAAAAGGATCAGCATTGTAGCTTGGAGATTTGCATTTTCATTAGTGGCAATGCATCCTGTCTACACAATAGAAAATATGTATTATTTAGTTTTATCATGGAAGGTCCCTACATATACATATGTTAGCTAAATGCCAGATATCCCTATGGTAGATGTCAAGACGTGCTTAGATAAACACTACACCATGTATCTGGAGAGGCGACAGTTAGTTGTGAAATGTGTTACTCGGAGTTCAATATTCCATTTTCCACCCACTGACGCTGTGATAACCCATCTTCTAATGGTCCCGGGGTGCCTCTGCTAATTGGAAGGCTTTTTTTTTTTCCACAACACTTAGAAATAGAGCATCAATTAGACCAGGATATTATAACATCATGTTTTTTTACAGAATTCCATTAAATGAGAGGGGGATGCCTTGACCCTGCTTATGAAGTGGTGCATCTGTACGATGTATACAAACTAATGCAGCAAAACTGTTATTTACAAAGAAAAAAGTGTAACAGAACTACACTGCATATGAGCACAGCAAAACAAAAAAACACTATGTAACTCGTTTTATTATTATTCAAAGAAAAATCACCCATCCATCCATGTCTCAATGCTGAGTAATCACTTTGGAAACCCCCCCCCCCCCAGCATTTCTGGTCATGGCCATTTTCACTAAGAGCAGATGATTCATGTAGCATTTACTTCTTGGAATCCATCTTCCCTCAGCTCAGGCATGCCTGGGATGTAAGACATAATTTGCCTAGACCAGAAACCAAGAAGTTACTGTAGAAATGTAAAAAAAATAGGTAAACATAATATTCTTTACTATCTACAGTATTCTTTACCAGAGCACAATGGATTTTAAAGGAGAATCCCATACAAAAATCTAGAAAAGAAGCATAAAGTCCTCCCAAAAAAATACATACCAGACTCTTATCTGAACAAGCAGACGGGAAGGGGAAGGAGAGCATGTGATCCCCTCCTAAACCATACCAGGCTACATGCTCTCAGAATGGAGGGGGGGGTGAAGTACCTTGACATTGGGTGAACCTAAAAAGCAAGTCTTAACCAAAAAGTGAAGATATTTATATGCAGCATTTCATAATTACTGTTAGTAAACAATTGTAAAATACTCTATTTTCAGTTCTAATCATAATAGATATACTGTATATACCACCTTTACCACAGATGTCTAACGTGAGTAGCACTGGACTGATAAAAGAGAGACTTGGTTCTATTAGATATACAGTACATTGAAGCTCATCTTCCTTCAAAGAACCTGCTAGATAATGACTATTGTCTTCCAACAGCACTAAGAATGACCGGAAGACTCACTGATAGGACAATAGTCCCTATCATGTCCTCTGCATTTAACCAATAAATACTTCAAAACTACAATTTTTTACTTTTGTACTAGGTGCTCCTCCGTATCAATCCACCTTTGCTATATAGTCCTTGTGCTTTGTAGCTACTATAGCTACCCTCATGTGTACATATGGCAGAAAGAAGGGGGAACCATTTGTTTGTGGTACATAGAGCAGTGTAAATCACTGCCGATATTGGCAGTAGAGTTGCCAACTTTTGTTAAAGCCAAATATTGGAAGGGCTTGGATTTTATTTTAGCTTCATTAAGGGATGTGAGTTGTTCCTGCAAAATGCACATGTAATCTGTCAAAGAATATTTCCATAGTACTAGATAAACTGCTATTATTAGAAGTACTGGAATGCAAAAAATTTAATCCACTTCACAGGTACAGTGTACAGTTGCAAGAAAAAGTATGTGAACCCCCTGGGATTACGTGGAGTTTTGCATGAATTGGGCATAAAATGTGCTCATCTAAGTCACAACAATAGAAGAACACAGTCTGCTGAACATAATACTACACAAACATTAGATGTTGCCATGGTTTAATTGCACATAACATGTAAACATTCACAGTGCAGGGAGGAAAAAGTATGTGAACCTTTGGACTTAATAACTGGTCGACCCTCCTTTGGCAGCAATAACCTCAACCAAACGTTTCCTGTAGTTGCAGATCAGACCTGCACAACGATCTGGAGTAATTTTGGACCACTCCTCTTCACAAAACTGTTTCAGTGTAGCAATATTCTTGGGATGTCTGGTGTGAATCGCTCTCTTAAGGTCATGCCACAGCATTTCAATCGGGTTGAGGTCAGGACTCTGACTGGGCCACTCCAGAAGGCGTATTCTGTGCTGTTGCAGCCATTGTTTTGTTGAATTACTTGTATGCTTTGGGTCATTGTCCTGCTGCATCACCCATCCTCTGCGGAGCTTCAGTTGGCGGACAGATGGTCATACGTTTTCCTGCAAAATGTCTTGATAAACTCTGGAATTCATTTTCCCATCAATGACAACAATCCGTCCAGGCCCTGAGGCAGCAAAGCAGCCCCAAACCATGATGCTCCCTCCGCCATGTTTTACAGTGAGGATGAGGTTTTGATGTTGGTGTGCTGTGCCTTTTTTTCTCCACACATAGTGTTGTGTTTTCTTCCTAAACAACTTAATCTTGGTTTCATCTGTCCACAGTATATTTTGCCAGTAGTGCTGTGGAACATCCAGGTGCTCTTTTGCAAACTTCAAACGTGCTGCAATATTCTTTTTGGACAGCAATGGCTTCCTCCGTGGTGTCCTCCCACTCTTGTTTAATGTTTTCCTTATTGTAGATGTGTCAACAAAAATGTTAGCATGTGCCAGAGATTTCTGTAGGTCTTTAGCTGACACTCTGGGATTCTTCTTTACCTCATGCAGCATTCTGCGCTGTGCTCTTGCAGTCATTTTTACAGGACGACCACGCCTAGAGAAAGTAGCAACAGTGCTAAACTTTCTCCATTTGTAGACAGTCTGTCTTACCGTGGACACATGAACATCAAGGCTTTTGGAGATACTTTTGTAACCCTTTCCAGCTTCATGCAAGTCAACAATTCTTGATGGTAGGTCTTCTGAGAGCTCTTTTCTGCGAGGCATGGTTCACATCAGAGAGTGCTTCTTGAAACCAGTAAACCCAAAACAGGTGTGTGTTTTTTAAGGGCAGGACAGCTGTCAGCAACACATCCAATATCATCACACTGATTGGAGTCAAGGTTGGCTCACTCTTGGCTCCAATTAGCTCTGGGAGAAGTCATTAAGCTAGGGCATCACATACGTTTTCCTCCCTGCACTGTGAATGTTTACATGTTATGTGCAATAAAACCATGGCAACATCTAATGTTTGTGTAGTATTATGTTCAGCAGACTGTGTTCTTCTATTGTTGTGACTTAGATGACATTCAGAGCACATTTAATGCCCAATTCATGCAAAACATAATCCCAAGGGGTTCACATACTTTTTCTTGCAACTGTACATTCAGTTTTACACTACTGGAGTCCTGGAATCAACTATGCTTCATAAAAAGGTAAGCTGTGAACCTCCCATGAACTGTATATGAACCTCCACTGATCACCACAGTTTAGTGTCCCTATCCTCAGGAGCTCCTTGTCAGGTAAGAGGTCAAGCAGAGAGTATGTGTCCAACACTGCATCACCACCTTCAACAACCATAACTACTGCCCACTGTTACATGGCTGTCTAGCTGTAGTCACCCACTTTCTAACAGTCTGAGTTTATGGTAGACTTGTCACTCCACCACATATTGCTAGAATATCAACTTACTAGAGGCTGATATTTAAGAAGAAATTACTTCTGAGAGGTAGCAGCTGAAAAAGCCTTCCTGCTACTAAATGATCTGCTAGTACAGATATAGATCTACTGTATAATACAGACTTCACAAAAGCAGACAAGGCTTTAAAAATGGACAAAGGGTGCAAAAAGCAGACATTTGTGTAGCGGTACCCCACAGGAGTTTCTGTAATTTGGCTGGTTCCTTCACAAAGTTTAGTACAGAGGTGGCCAGACACACAACACTTTTTCTCTCAGGTCCAATAAACAGTCTAGTGAATGCCTTTTGTGCTTTTTATTGCTTGTAGAAAACTAGGTTGGGGTGGGGAAGCATGGGGTACACTGAGCAACCAGCAGACACTTCTCCCTTTACTACTTAACAGTCTCTGAACCTAGGGGCAGAAGGGATGGCTGGAGAAAAATGTTCTCAAAGGACCATTGCAGTCTGAGTACATAATAAAGCTTTTTGAAGAAAGGGGAACCAACACACAGTCACTAGGGCTCAGAATTTATGTTCGTACTCACAATGTCACAGGATTATCGGTTGCCTCCTTTTGAAATCTACTGGGCACGCTTCAGTTAGGGAGAAAACACAGCTCACAACACCACAGGACAGCTAGACACCCTCCTCCAACTTCCAGTGGACACTCATCAACAAGCTCTCTAAACCAACATCCCAGACTAAACCCTTGAAGCAGGCCCCCCAGCTGTGCTGCAGCTGGGACCTCAAGTGGGCTGCCCTTGGGGTAGAGCACCCTAGGCATGGGGCTCCTCCTGTAGGACTGGGCCCAGGACCAACAACAACCCTTCCTCCAGAACTCACAGTATTTATGGGCTCTCCAGCCACTTACTGGGCACACCTCCCCAGGAATTGGTTTGGTCTCTATAAATATGTTAAATAAAATGGTGCAGCGCTAAATACTAGAGCATAGTTTATATACACAATATATATACATGCGTGATATCACTCTAAAGGTGATCAATGAATATAAAAGTTCGATGCAATAGTGCGGATCATGAAAAGATCCCAATTCAAGGTGAGTGGACGTCCTGATCCAAGGTGTGATGATAGGTGTGATCACACAAATAGGTGAAAACGCACTCACCAGATGTGCGTTTAATACACGCAATATGCAATCCTGCGTCACCAGGCAAAGAAACGATCATCAGATCCCAGATCAGATTGTACCCAGATCACCATCCCGACTCCACGGAAGTAGGTCATCTGAAACCACTACTAGGTATCACCACCAGGGTCCTGAGTCCTCCAGATGGGCACTGCGAATGATAGCACTCACACAGAGTGCCCAATAAGAGACCTCATAGCGTGATACTGCTTTAGATGCCTTTATTCAGGGTTGGTTGGTGTGGGGTACATAAAAGAATTAAACAAAGAGTTTACTGACCATATGTATTCATAAAGTGGTTAGGTGTCCTGCTGCTGCTGCCCCCCTTTATAATCAACTGTTATGGTGTGCCATCAACATCTCTCACAGTCTACCAGTGTCCCAGCATAATCTGTCAGTGCCTCATTAACATCTATCAGTGTCCCAGTACACCACAACATCTGCAATAGTGTCCCATTGCAAAATCAACATCTGGCAGTGCCCCCAGTGGACCATCAATATCTGTCAGTGCCCATAGTGGACCGTCAACATCTGTCAATGTCACAGTGCACCAACATCTGTCATAATTCCAGATACTGAGTATGATGGACAAGAGTAGTGGGGAAATCTCACTGTCAGCCACAGATTCTGAGTATGAGCCAGTTGAAAGTAGTGGGCCAGAATTGGATTTTGAGGAGGAGAGAGTCCCAACAAAGAGATTCCAGTGATCTGAGGAGGAGCAGGCAACCACCAGTAGTGCTATAAATTCTGGTGCAGTGGGAAGCACAAACAGGTACTAGTAGCAGGGTGTCACATCCACCACATAGAAGTAGAGCCCATAGTAGCCTCCCAGACTTGCTTTTAAATTCCATATGTCTACCATCTAATTCGGCAGAACCTACAATCTACCTTTTATAGAGCACTTGGGCCCCCAGATAGTAATAGAAAATGATATACCAATGAATTTATTTTTTCATTTACTTTTACTGATGATTTGCTGAAATTCATCATGGAGCAGTGTAATCTTTATGCCAACCAATACATTGCCAACAATCTGAATTCATCAAATGCCGCCCATATATGTGGGAACCTGTCACTGTAGAGCAGTGTTTCTCAACTCCAGTCCTCATGGACCCCCAACAGGTCATGTTTTCAGGATTTCCCTCAGATGAAACAGCTGTGGTAATTACTAAGGCAGTGAAACTGATCAAATCACCTGTGCAAAATAATGGAAATCCTGAAAACATGACCTGTTGGGGGTCCATGAGGACTGGAGTTGAGAAACACTGCTGTAGAGGAACATTTTTCTTGGACTTACATTGAATATGGGACTGATAAAAAGCTGAGGTCTATGCCTACTGGTCCACCCACCCCATTCACCACATGCCAGTCTATTCTTCTAATATGCCCAGAACATGCTATGAAATGATCATGAGGTTTTTACTCTTCAGTGATAATACCCAGTGCCCTCCTCAAAATCATCCTGATCACAACAAGCTGTTCAAAATTCAGACACTATTTACATTTTGTTACAGTAAGTTTTCAGAAATGTTTTCTTCTGATAAAAATATTTGTGTGGTTGAGTGCCTTGTCTATTTCACTGGAAGCCTGGGCATTAAACAGTACATCCCCACTAAAAAGGACCAAATATGAGGTATATGTATCAGTAACAAAATTCACAATCTCACCCAATACTACGGTGCCCCCCCCAGCCAGGCATCTGTATTGGAGAAGGCTTCTGAAAATATCATACATCACTACACTATTAGTGAAGTATAAGTGAAGATATTTTTCCAGTGTCCGCTATTCCCTGTATGACCATGCCTCTGCTTGCTGTCTGAACTGACCCTGCCTGTTAACTGACCATGCCTGTGCCTGCACTGACTCTGCCTGTTTATTGACCATGCCTCTGCCTGCTGTTTGAACTGACCCTGGCCTGGTAATTCACCATGCCTCTGCCTGCCACCTGAACTGACTCTGGACTGCTTATCAACAATCCCTCTACTTGCAGTCTGAACTACTGAACACATTTCTGCCTTCCTCCTGGACTGACCTTGGCCTGTTAATCAACCATATTTTTTTTCATCTGCTGCCTGAACTGCTCTTTTGCCCTGCCATTGTATTAATGGTATTCAAGATAACACGAGGGTCTCACATATGTGAGGGGCTCCAGAGAAGTTTTTTTCAAATGGAGAAGTCTAAGTTTTTAGTTTTCTCCAGGTTTTGTAATTCCCAGATTAGCATCTGGAGACCGGAGGTTTCAAAGGGGTTTGGGTGGGATGAAGTCTCTATCCCTGTGTCCAGGTCTTACCTGACTGATTCCCTAAGCCTAATGTTTCTGCCTGCTGCCATCTGATCCTGGCCTGTTAATCAACTCTGCCTTTGCCTGCCACCTGAACTGACCATGCCTCTGCCGGTTGCCTGTACTGACCCTGGTCTGTTTAATTTTTATTACCATTACAGGTACCTTTTATAGCGCCGTCAATTTACGCAGCGCTTTACATGTATTGTACAATCACATCAGTCCCTAACCCTCAAGGAACATACAATCTATGGTCCCTAACTCACATTCATACATACACATATGAGGATCAATTTAGAAAGGAGCCAATTAACCTACTAGCATGTATTTGGAGTGTGGGAGGAAACCAGAGTACCCAGAGGAAATGCAGTCACAGGGAGAACTCCAGGCAGGTAGTGTTGTGGTTGGGATTCTAACCGACACCTTAGTGATGCTAGGCAAAAGTGCTAACCACTTTGCCACTGCTCTGCCTATTATGGACCAGGTTCCTGCCTCCTGCTTGGACCAATACTTTGGCTGTGCTGACCATGTCTCTGCCTGCTGCCTGTACTGGCCCTTGCCTATTCATGGACCATGTTCCTGTCAAGATGTTAGCCTGCTGCCTGTACAGACCTTGGCCTGTTCCTGCTTGATGCCTTGACCAATCCTTTGTACTGACCATGCAAGACCCCAGTCCCACTCATCCCCTATCAACAACTGCACTATAAAAACCAAAGGTGGGTGTTTGATTTCCATTTTTTGGGTGTTTCCATTGTCCTGGTGCTCCAGGGCTTTTAAAATGTGATAGGTAGTCAAGAAATTAGATGTGTTATTTATGCCCCTAGAATGCCTAAAGGTGATCCTTAGATGTTGGGCCTCTCTATGTGGCTAAGTTATGAAAAAATCTTGCACATGGTATTACCATACTCAGGAGAAGTAGCAGAAAGTATGTCAGGGTATAATTCTTAGTATGTCCATTTTGTTTGTAAGAAATTTCTTATAAATTGACAACTTTATATTAAAAAAGTTTTAATTTTCTTTCCACATTTTCCCCATTCCGGTTGAGTCCACAACTAGTCCTTTTTCTGGTAGTTTCTTAAGTTCACAGTGAGCACTATGATGTGTATCTCCCTTTTCTGAGCTACTGTGGACAAAATGAGATGCTGGACCTAACCTGTCCATGTTAATGAATTGCGGTTGAAGAAGAATAGTGGAACCCACTAATTTCATAATTTATCTATGAGCATGTATAGATGTTGTTTATTAACCGCTTGCTCGCTGACCCATAGCAGGTGTACTGCTCAAGAGCAGCTGCGCTGTGCAAAATCACATAAATATACATGATTTTGTATTTCCGGGTAGAGGGCCTGCACGGCGCCCTAACCACACTGCTATTGGCTCCTGAGGATGTCCATCACCAGGTCCCAACCGACAATTCCTAGGCGGGACTCGGTGATCTTCGACAAAACTGAGAGGGGAGAGGCTTGTGTGTAAATAACACTGGTCTCTCCCCTGTCAGCATGGATGTGCTGCTTTCTTTCTGCACAGCAGATGTTAACCTCTTCCTGCCCAGTGCCATTAGTACAGTGCCATTGCTTTTTATTAGCACTGATCATTGTATTAGTATCACTGGAGATGTCAGAGGCAGTTAGTTCCAACCAGTGTCAGAATGCCCGCCACAGTCCCGCAAGAAGTCGCTGATCACCGCCATTACTAGTATAAAAAATAAATAAATAAAAATTCCAGTATATATACCACCATTTGTAGATGCTATAACTTTTACATAAACCAAATAATATACACTTATTGTTTTGGGTTTTTTTTTTAGCAAAGACATGTAGCAGAATACATTTTGGCCTAAATTTAAGAAAAAAATTATTTTTGAAATTTTTTATTGGAAATTTTTTATAGCAAAAAGTCAAAAATATATATATAGTTTTTCAAAATTGTCATTATTTTTTTGTTTAAAATAAAATAAAAATGCAGAGGTGATCAAATACCACCAAAAGAAAGCTTTTAAGTTCACAGTGAGCACTGTGGTGTTTCTTTCTCTTCCAAAACATTCTGAATGTACAAGATGAGGAGCTGGATCTAATCTGTCTATGTTCATGAATTGCAGTTGAGGATGAATGGTGGAACCCTCTCTTTTAATTTATCTATGAACGTGTATAGGCTTTCTCTATTAAGAAGTCTACAAGTGGAGTGAACAATATAGACAAATAGATTTATTCGGTGCAAATTTCATTTGTGGATTCACTACATATAATTAAGGACAGAGATTTCACTTTTCTGAGAGGTGGGGACTATATGGTTTGGGACTGTCTATACCAAAAGATATTCAGTATTATAATACTTTGTGTATTTTGCATTTTTGTGTTTAACTCAAATGTTATTCAATGTTAGTATATTTTTTTTCAAGTAGGTGCAGACTCTGTTTTACCAAGCTCCCATAGACCAATATTTAGTTTGTTAGCCACATCTAGTTTTTTTGCAGTGCACTGAGCATGTTGTTCCACCACCCTCCCACATTGTCATTCTTTTTTATGTTCTATAGTTTGTGTCAAGTCCCATAGTTTATTAATGATTGGCACCCACACAAAGGAAGTTTGAGATATGAAGTGCATGTACCTAAACTCTTATTTTTAATACTGAAAGCTGGTCTGTTTCAACAGCAATAGTGTGTGGAGGGCAGAAAATAGTGAGAATTTCTGACACTTGGTAAAGCTTGCCACTATCACAAGTTCTCCACATCTGTGTAATAAACCATTGCTATAAACTATGATGGACTGCCTTATTGGCCAATACGAAGCAATGAAACTTTGCATGTTATGGCCTCGCGTTTGGCCATAAAAGGATGGTCACCTAAGTGCTGATACTTTTTTGCTGTAGCTGTTTTTTTTTATGATAGATGCTCTTTTAATATATCAAAAATTATTTTACTTTGTTTATATCAGTAGTTTTAGACCCCAATATATGCGCCCATATAGTCTTCCTGTTCATAATGTAGCACCCTTCTAGATAGGCTGCGAGAGGATAGAAAAATATATTTTGGTTGGGTGGTAATCAGCCCAGCTTGATTTGTATAGTGTTGCACTTGGTTTCTCCTAAGCCCAGTAAGGTTGTGATTTCTCAATGTTGCCAGTCTCTGTTAACAATGGATTTAGAAAGAGTTTTCACGACTGAGCTGAGTTATGAATATTTATATTTCCCCCAGTCATCCCAGTAGGAGATTCAGGCTACTGGGGCTTGATGAGAGAGGATATAAATATTTGGGGAACCCATGTGCTGGCTCTCCTGCCTCATGCTGAGGTCCGGAAAGTTTTTGCTTAACTTAAAGTGGTTCTAAAGGCTCCAGGTTTTAAGGTAAAAAAGCTTCTCTGTGCAGCAGCCCCCCCCCCCCTAATACTCCCTCTCTTCATTGGCTGAGACAGAAGTAGGATCCATTGGCTGTCAATCACAGCCAGTGACCCGAGACTGTGTGTGTGAATGGATACACAGAACAGCAGGTGCCCCCATAGCAAGCTGCTTGCTGTGGGGTCACCTGACAAGAGGGAGGGGCCACCAGCACCATCGGGGGACCTGAGAAGAGGAGGGTCTGGCCTGCTCTGTGTAAAACCACTGCACACAGCAAGTAAGTATAGACATGTTTGCTATTTAAAAAAAAATAAGCCTTTGGAATCGCTTTAAGCTCAGTAGTAAGCACACGTGTGCCCCCATAGCAAGCTTTTTACTATAGGGTCACACAAGGAAGAGGAGAAGCCAAGATCACTGGCAGGGACCCCAGAACTTACGTTATTGGGCTATACAGCCTGATTGGGGCCCAGTATGTGCTGTGGGTACAGTCTTACCCACCTAGCCTAGGAGCTTCACCAGCTTGAGAACCTGCAGTTCCTGAAGGCATTGCTGCTTATCTGGATTAATGTCAACTAGGGCCCCAGCTGTGGCAGAGCTGAGGGGTCTACACCCGCAAGTAAGTAAAAGATTGTTTTTTGATCCAGGCAACATTGGTGAATTTAAAGGATTTAAAAGCCAGTGTAGCTTTACAAGGTATAGCTCTCACAGTGCCCCTGATCTGGCCATTCCTTCCAGTCTGAGATGTTGGAAAGCTTTATTTTTAGGGCAGTGAAGTTAGTTTCCTTTTCATTGACGCTAGCATTGAACAGAGTATCCTATGCCCTATACTCCTCCCCAGTTACAATACTCAAAAGACATCCCCTATACTGGTTACTGGGCCAGTGTGTATAGTGTGGAACCGTTGTGTGTGCTAGCAGCCTCTGCACGGTTGGGAAAAAAACCTTGTTCATCATCATCAGTTATGCTGCTGCTACCAGGAAATATGCAGTGACTATGATTTTACTACATTTAATCATCATCAACCAGCAGCCTTACTGGGTACCAATACAGTAAAATCACTAGATTTTAGCTTTCTATAAAAAAATAAAAACACACACTTACTTATTCTATACAATCTTAAAGAGATTAAGTACTGATGTGAATCCTTTTAGTATTATATTCACAATTTTTTATTGGGAGTGTGAATTGTATGAGATCAGGGAAACTTGCATTGCAAACTGGATACAGCACAATATAATTCAGGAATGGTTTTACAAGACAGGTATTAAAAACAAAATTGTGCCAAGCAGCAGTGTTATTAAAATGAACGGACAACAATATCTCAGTTTTCTCCTTTGTTGTTGCAAAATCCTGCAGCACATTTTTCAAAGTAATGGCCAATGTTTTGTCTGTAGATATTAGCAGGATGCAGTTTTATATCAGTATAACTGGGCAACAGAGGGGCTATTGCCATTTACTGTTTCTAAAAGCATTACAGTTTCTGTCTGACTTAATGTTTGGTGTGTAGAGAACACCACAAGGTTATCACGGTATCAAGATTTAAACTCAACAATAAAGGCACCATGCCACCTGTGTATAAAGATGTGTGATTCTTCTCTTTTTTTTTTTTGTAAATCAGAATCATATATTTATCTAGTTAGCCATGCTGGTTTGTAAAAACCATGATTCTTGTTTTATAGAAATGTGCTGAAAATAAAGCCTGGGCATTTGTAACCAACTTCTTTTATTTTGTTTTATTTTAGATAGGTATAGGTTATGTACTATAGATTTGTTTTAGGGTATATGACGGCTAAAACAGTTGTGTGTTGGAGTAAATTCCCTTGCTTTCCATTCCTAGAAGTACTATAGAAAGTTAGAATAATAAGTATTTCCTAAGTAACAATAAATTAACTATTAGACAGTTGTCAGATAAAAACAAGAAAAAACCTCCCCACCCTTTTTCTGGTGGCAATTAGGATTTCCCATAATTTACTGTCCTGAAAATAGTCACCAGGGACAATAGAGAGGATGAATCACTGGGGCAGGGACATAGACATAAAATCTGACTGGTTATAACTGAGACCCTACTGTACCCAAAATTAAATATTGCCCCGAGTTTCTCAAATGGGAAAGAGTATACAAGCCACATGTATCCATACCTCTCAAGCGTTTAGGTAAAAAACATACACTTCTGAAAAGAGACACTATTTAATGGGCAGCATACACATTTTCATGTGTTTAGACATACATGTGTAGCAAATTCACCAGTTTGGTCTGTTGATTTGTTTCCAGGGTCTGATCCCTTAAGTGTACAAGTGGCCAGGCATAAGGTATTTTCATACATAAATAAAGAACCAGTGCCACGGAAATTATATAAAGCAGTAAGCTGCAAAAGCTCGGGACGCCGTGAGGACGCCGATGACGAAAAGCTTAGGGTGGTGCCTTTGGATGTGAGGTTCAGAATACTGCTGGTTTGTCTGCACGTTGCATGTGCATGTTTGGCTAGGTCTGAGTCGCCTATATTCATTATACATGCTGTCTATACTGGTGTCAGTCTGGACACCTTGCTTGTAAGTGCATTTCTTCATTAAAGTTTGATGCTTTTTAAAACATGCTGCACCATTATTGTTCACTTTTTTCTTTTGAGTGACGGCCTGATCATCTCTCAGTTTGGATACTAAATCACCTTTGGAGTGGATTTTCAACTTTGCAGCACATCATCTGTTGGAGTTCATCCCTCATTTCTTCGGTGTTGTTGTCACCATATTATTCATTTCTCCCAGAACAACAAGTACTATATGCTGCTTTTTCAACAATCAGCATATTACTCTGGTGAGTTCTATTTAATCATTTTTGGTGGTGGATTTACTTGGTGATGAATTATCTTGGACATTATTGATTATTTAAACTTTTGGACTTTTTCGTTTTTGCTGGATTTTATTTTTATTTAAAATATTGTTTCTTATTGTTTTGTTAATTATTTTTTTGTTACACTTTTATATGTATTTATGCACAACCTATATTTTTTTGAAATAAGGTATTTTCGTCTAGTTGTATTAATCTCATTCAATCTTCATACAGTAACCAGGACACTATTTTGAAACAAAGGAACACCACAAGGCAGAGTTTTCCTCCACAAAAGGGCAGCAACAGATTTTAGCATGGGAGGGGGGCTTCCTCTAAGGCAGGGGTCTGCAACCTTTAAGGCATAAAGAGCCACTTGGACCCGTTTCCGAGAGGGAAAAAAAGACTGGGAGCCGCAAAACCATTGCAACATTTAAAACAAATCCGACACTGCATATATTGCGAAAAGCGCTCTGGTCATGAAGGGGGTTTAAGGGCCCAGTAAGCAAAGGGTTAACCAGGGCCACAGTGTATCGTCATAATCACAATCATAGCCTTAGGTCAGTGGTGGGCAACCTTTTTTTTCAACTGAGCCAAATCTCGCCAAAACCACGATTGAAATTTTGAGAGAAACATTTTTAAAACTGAAAATACATCCCCCATATAGTAATTCATCCCCCATATAGCAATTCATCCCCCATAGTAATTCATCCCCCATAGTAATTCATCCCCCATATAGTAATTCATCCCCCATATAGTAATACATCCCCCATAGTAATTCATCCCCCATATAGTAATTCATCCCCCCTATAGTATTTCATCCCCCCTATAGTAATTCATCCCCCCTATAGTAATTCATCCCCCATATAGTAATACATCCCCCATATAGTAATACATCCCCCATATAGTAATTCATCCCCCATATAGTAATTCATCCCCCATATAGTAATTCATCCCCCATAGTAATACATCCCCCATAGTAATTCATCCCCCCTATAGTAATTCATTCCCCCTGTGTCAATTCACTTACCTTTGCTCCGCGCGTTCCTCTAGCTGTGTTCCCGCGCCGTTCTGGTCTTCAGGGCGGACTGTGAGAGGAGAGGAGTTCGTCACGCTGCCCCGCCTACATCCTGACAGCCAATGTTTGGAGGAGGGAGGGGAGCGGGCGCCCGGCACATAGAAGAGCTGCATTAAAAGAGCCGCGGCTTGCCGACCCTATTGCCTGTCACCTGGTGGGCAGTGTGCTCCGGAGCCGCAGGAAAGGTGAAAAAGAGCCGCATGCGGCTCCGGAGCCGCGGGTTGCCGACACCCGCTCTAAGGCATAGCTCTGGTAGCTAGGTCTGGAATAGTCCCTCTATTTAGAAGGAATGTACAAGCAACAATCACTCTCTCAGGATTCTCTGTGGTTCACTCATTGTGATCTGTGTCAAAAGGTATCGCAGAAAGATCCACTCTGAGTCTGTCATTTACTAAAATCGGAGAGTGCAAAATCAGGTGCAATTTTGAATAGAAACCAATCAGCTTCTGGGTTTTATTGTCAAAGCTTAATCAAACAAGCTGAAATTAGAAGCTGATTGGCTACAATGCACAGCTGCACCCGATTCTAAGTGCACAAGTTTCCGTAAATGTCTCCCTGAATGTTGCTATGACGCTTCGGGGGGAGTGGCTACCACCGTCTTGTATGGCAACTTGGCAAGAGAGCTCCACTAGGCACCCAGGGAATGTGACATCTACGCCACACACAGAATCCTTCCACACCATATGGAGCCACAATCCTCCATTCCATCCAGTGGTATGCCCAGACGGCGCAAAGAAACTCCTCAGCACCTGAAAATGACAAAGATTTTCCCATGCTCTCAGAGAAGACTACAACAAAATGGTGGCAGATCCCACAACCTGCTGCCCAGCGCTGGCCCTCTAGTATCTGCCTCTCCTCTGCTGGTAAGGCTGGAAGCCCTGGAAGACGCTGCTCAATCTATGGGAGGGCCCGGTTCCTCATCTACTGACATCCTCAGCCCTGGGAAGTCCAAACCTAGAAAAGACAGATGCCAACTATGATCAAAGAGAGATATCTGTAGTGAGTTGTAGTTTTCAACAAAAATCTATGGATACAGAAATACCTCACCCTATTGTGTTCTTTCCAGCTGCTGGTCAACCAATCTCAGATACCATGCTTAAAGAAATACTGTTGTCATTATGAGCTTCATTACAATCTGATGTTCTCTCTAGTCTGCATCACTACAAAACAGAAATGTATGAGCTGGGAAATAGGATAAGCCATGTGGAGGATTAAATGAGTGAATTTGCAACGTCGTTTAACTTGCTAGTGGACACAAGCATAGCACAAGAGGATGATAAAGCCTGGTTGAAAGCAAAGATGGCAGATTTAGAAGATAGATCTAGAAGGAATAACATAAAAATTAGAGGAATTCCTGAGTTTATCCTATCCTCTCAACTACCTAATTATGTGCGAGATGTCTTCCTAACAGTTATTCCATCTCTATCCTCTTCAGTACCAAAACCTCCTCATTTATCTGAGAATATCCCCAGAGATGTATTGCTCAGGAGTCACTTTTTTCAACTAAAGAAACAACTTCTATCAGTACTCCATTGCCCAGACCAACTACCTGAGAAAATAGCTCACCTTCAACTATTATCAGATTTTTCCAAATACACCCTCCAATTGAGGAGAAACCTACAACCAGCCACTAAGGCCTTCAGGAACCACAAGATCTCCTATCAGTAAGGGTATCCAGCTACACTTCTAATAACCAATCAGGGATCCACAAAGAGAATCCTAACTCTGGATGAAGGACAAAACTCACTCTCAGGCAGCTACGAATATTTCCAGAACATGCACAGCAGCAGAATGTGCAACCTTTCATTTCTCCAAGGTTATCACTCTCCCCAGAAAGACGAGAAACAACAACATGCTAAAAATGGCTCTTCTTAATCTACCTGCTCCAAAAAATATTACTACATGCCTCCCCAGCTGCTGCAGAAATACATGACATTGTACTTCTATAACCATGAATCTTGCAGTTTCACAGCTCTTGGTCCCCAAAAGGCCTTTCTTTTTTTTATAAACCTCTTTTATTTTTCAGTATTTTTCAATTGGGATACGTTTCTAGTTTGCAACATGGTACCTTCATTATCTTTCTTATTTCATCAGGGATCCAATCACTTGGAACCTCCTTGTTATTGAATGCTACCCAAGAGAGTCAGTTTCTCAGACACGGAGAAAGAGGCTATTGCTGCTTCCTCTTCTCCCTCGATGTCTGGTACCAAGGACAGAAAGAGAAAATTAAAATATACATTTTCAGAAGACAGCGAATCACCCCAGACAAAAAAGTATTATCCCCCCAAGAAAAAGAGCAAAGGGGGTCACAAATGCTCAACGAAAAGAAAAGAATAAGAAGAAAAGTATATCAGAGACCAAAAAAGTCCCATTATTTCTTGGTCAATCTAGTTCTTCACTACTCTGATTACAGGCTATCAGCAGAAGAAGAAGCTATTCTATCAAGAGGATTAAACTTTGCACCTTCACAGGATTTTGATTTGTTTACCATGATATTAGATGTCAACAATTTTGCACAGAGTGTCACCTTTTTTGCACACTTAATCACTGAATTTTTTACAAGTTGCACATCAATCCACTAATCATCACAGTGAATTTGATTTTCAAGACTAATTGTCTCATACACGACATGAGTTCTCTTGATGACCAAGGTTTCTCAGGGATTCTGGTCTTTGATAGGATAAAGATCCCAGAATGCTTAAGCATCTCTTCAAGGCAACGGTCAGATTTCTATCCCATACAGTCTAGAGGAGAAAATTTGGATCTTTTTTTCAATGGGAAGGCTCTCCACAACGTCATGAATCGAATTTAAGTAAGCAAAAAGAAAAGTCCTACAGTCCATGAAGAACAATAAGAATATTACCATCAAAGAAGCAGAAAAAGGGGAAGGGTCTCCACAACGTCATGAATCGAATTGGCCTGGGCAGAAAAAGGGGTATAAGTGCCCTGTAGGCTAGTGGTAAATATGTCCGCATAGCCAAATTTTTGGGCAAATACATTTTTTCGTGGACATTCTTTACCTCTGCTTCCTCAAATATTAAGGGAATTTCCTTCTGCTATAACCTCCTTCAACACAAAATGATATTTATTAAATCCCCATCGCTACTTAAATGGGAATCAGTCCTTCATCAATCCTTTACCCCTTCTCAATGGCTTTGGGCATTCAAGTATTAATATAAAGTATGGCATTGTGTGAACCACTGGGAATTACTTCATAAATTAACACTAGATGGTACCTCTCTCCCTATCAATTGTCCAAATTTTCATTAAAAAATTCAGCTTTCTGCTGGAGCGGCTGTAACCAGATAGGTAACCTATACCATATATTCTGGACCTACAATTTCTGATATAACTGGTGTATTGTTATTGCCCGATCCCGCTCTAGCCATACTGAACTTAAAAATTGCTGAAATTCCCTTGTCATTCCAAACAATTACTGCTCACGTTCTTATAGAAGCGAGAACGTTGACAATCAGACACTGAAAAAAATCCCAAGCACCCAACAGATCAGAGGTTATAGCCTTAGTCAAATTGAACTACATATACCAACGCACACCTAGCTATTAGAAAAAGCAATTGTGAAATCTTTGATAATATCTGGAAACCATGGCCAGATTGGTGTAAACATTGAATTATTGTTTTATTGAAGCCTGTATTGTTAACAGAGAAAGTATGCATTCCATATGTTAGCAGTAACGTATTTTATGGAATCCCCTGATTAGAGAATGTTTTACTGTAACTTCCTATTTTTGTATAACTGAAGTTTTGAAACTAATAAAAATGTATTAATAAAAAAAGAATGACTCTTCTACTCCTTGGAGAGTTAGAGACATCTGAAACTTCTTTTAGGCCTCACCTAAGCCTAGGAATGTTTGACAGCATTTGCAGGCTGGGTCACTCTCCTGCTAGGAAAGGACCCTGCCACTCTCTGCTCTTAGCCTTATATACCCCTCACAGCCCCCTTCTGGCCATTCTTTTCAACCAAGGATTGGCTGAGACCCTATCCAAGGCCAGCCCTGACTTCACCCTCTCCTGCTCACTATGTTTCCAGCAAACCATGGAACAACAGGAGGAGACAGGCAAGTCTGTAGCTGCAGAACCAGAGCAGGCAAACACAATTGGTCTCCACTTCTAACAGTGGAGCCAAAAACTAGATTTACCTCACTCCTAGCACCTGACTTAGGAGGGTGCTACACATGCAGTTTGGCCATGGCAGAACATTAAAGTTGCTTGAAGACATTTTTAATAAAATAAAATCTAGAATGTAAGTTAGTTGATGTACTGTATATGTACAGTACTTTAAGAAAGGCTAGAATCCGTAACATAGAGCATGGCAAACTGCCAAGAGCCCTCATAGAAATAATAGGATATGCCAACTCTAATCTAAATTTGGAAATATAGATACAGATATGACATTGTAACTTTCCTTTTAAGCTGAAAACAGATTTTCTAGGTATCTAGAAAGATACACTGAAGATGGCTTTTGCACCTTTTGGCCTGTAAGTACAGATTTTTCCTAACATGAAAAATAAATTACTTTGGAAGATGATGAGGAAATTACAAACTTTGTAAAGACAAGAGGCAGGTGTGATTTCACATTAATTATGTAGAAAGATCAAGAACTAAGGAAATATTTTGAGAAAATTAATGCTGATCTAATAGGAAAAAAAGAGAAATAATTATCCTGCGACAAAGCTGCTTTTTGTCAAAGGAAAGAATATCAACTGAGTAATATATTTTAACAAAGAAGAAATCTACCCAGGAGGTCATATTGCAATCATAATATTAATGACACTTCTTCTCATGCTTCTTCTTTATCTTTATCTTTATCTTCACAGGGTTCAAATATTGGAAACAAAGATGTGTGCCTGTAGGGAGGGAGTCTCCCCCTTGGGGCAGGTTAGGTAACCGCAGCTATTAAAGTAGTACTCCGCTCTTCAGTTCCTAAGGCATTAACAACTTCATGCCAGGAACCAACAAACACTATAGACCCCATCTTTCATTCTCAGTGTTCTTTAGCATTACAAGAAAGGAATGCAGAACATGTCCCACTCTTTACCAACATCTTGAATTTTCTCCCCGATTTGTTAGTACTACTCTGTATATTGATTTCACTTTGCCTATTGGGTACACATCACCGGAAGCCACCATACGTCTACTTCTGGAGACCATGACAGGTGAGGGACATGAAGTACCCTTGTCCCCTCACCAACAAGGCTGCCATCAACTGCCACAGTCACCCACTTTCTCATACGAATTGCTGCTTGTCTTTTGAATAACATATCACAACCCTGAAGGTTGAATGCATGATTTACTATATTTACTTCATTACAAGGGTTAACTTGGTGCAAATGTTCTACAGCAGCACGAGGCTGCTTTATCCAGAAGGTTTCATGGCTTTAATTTCCCAAAGATAATGTTCTTGTGACACACCAAAGTTACTCTTGTTCCTTACTTAGATGCTTCTTCCAGTAAGTGACACAACTAACACTTCAAAGTTTTATTAAAAGCAATTTTTTTAAATTTAAATATTAAACCTGTTATACTAACCTGCTATGTGCAATGGTCTTGCACAGGCCAGCCCTGAACCTCCTCTTCTGGGATACCATGCCGATGCTCTGAGCTCCTCCTCTTTCCCGTGTGACCCCATAACAAGCTTCTTGCTATGGGGGCACACATGCGTGCTTGCTCCCGAGCTGTGTGTGTCTATGGAGCCGCATTCCATAAACACAGCACAGCTTGGCCCTACCTCCCGATTCCTCCTCATAGCATTTGATTGACATTAACAGGAGTCAATTACTCCTGCTGCTGCCCGAGTCCTGAGAAGAGAGAAGAGATCCAGCCCTGCACAGCACTGGATCGATTGAGGACTGTAAAACTTTTTTTTACCTTAATGCAGGGAATACATTAAAGTGGTTGTAAAGGCTCAAGGTTTTCTACCTTCATGCATTCTATGCATGAAGGAAAAAAACCTTCTGTGTGTAGCATCCTCCCAGCCCCCACTAATACCCACCCAAGTCCCCTCTCGATCCAGCGATATGCATTGGGCTATCTTGGGACTCTCTCTCCTCACTGGCTGACACAGAAGTGGGATCCATTAATTATGTAGAAAGGGGACGGGGCTGGACTTCAGTTTCGTGTGTGAATGGACACACTGAGCAGCAGATGCCCCCATAGCAAGCTGCTCCGGCAGGAGGGAGAAGCTAGGCACACCGGAGGGGGACCCGAGAAGACAAGGATCCAGGCTGCTCTGTGCAAAACCACTGCACACAGCAGGTAAGTATAGACATGTTTGTTATTTTAAAATAATAATAATAAGCAACCTTTAGAATCACTTTAAGTCAAAAACATTTTGGCTTTAGAACCACTTTAAATAAAGTCTTTTATACTGTTAGACTTGAAGGTTGCATGTACAGCTCATATCATTCTCCAAAAACATCTTTCACAGACATGTACAATTGGCTGTGCAATTTAGCTGAGGTAGAATGACTGTGCTGCCAACCTGAAACAGTGTCCCTGTTAGGACCAAGTTCCCTGGGCTGATAGCTGCAGTTCCAATGACCACCAGTGGGTGTCCCCCAGCAGCCAGCAGGTTCCTGCAATCAGTTCAACCTGACCCCAGCTGCTGGGAGGGTACTTAAGTCCCACCTCTGCCTATTCCTTGTGTCAGTGTTTTGATTGCCTTGTTTGCTGCCAAATTCAGCCTGCTGTTGAACTATCTTTGCATCCTGTTCCTTTACTGCTGCTCGCCTTATTCCTGTACCCAGTCCTGATTCCCCATTTTTCTTGCATTGCCCCTATTATGCTTGCTTCCCATATTGTATATATTTGTACATATTGTATATAGTTAGTTTGCTAGGCTTTGGTTACTTAGGCATTTTTGGTTGTGGGTCACTTGTTGTTTATGTTTGCTATTTGCTGGTGTTAGTCTTTTTGCTTACTGATAATAAATTCACTTCATCATACATTGTCTGGTCCCAGTTTTTGCTTGTAGCTACATATGTCTGGTCATCTCAGCGGCTGACTCCTGACAGTCCCTCCCGGTATACAAAGAATAGGTGTATATAGAATTTAGTGAGGCCCGTACCTGAGATGAAAAACCTGGTTCACCTGGAGAACAGGTCCATTGGACAGGTCCAAGAAAAAGAGGAATCATATCACAGCACTTGGTCCTCACAGATCAATTAACATTGGACTCCTCCTTGGGAGATTAGTTTTATATATAAATATATATATATATATATATATATACACACACACATAGTATACACACCCAAAGCAGACAGGATATGACACATCTTGGAGGAAGAATTCACGCAAAGCCCCTACCCCTACAGCAATCACACAGAATATTTCAAGTCACAATACTTTAGAATCACAAAAAGAAACAGCATAATAACAGTATACAATAGGCACTTGTTTACATGTCTACAAACAGCACAAACATGTTAAAAGGTTATCAAACTCAGGAGGATGATACAAAAAGATGCCCTAATGTTAAACATATGGAAAGTCTTACTCATCATAAGAATTTGCAAGTCAATAATAATTTTTACAGCACACGAGATGATGGGACACACGCTTCAATGGTTTCCGACATATTTACATATTCTAACAGCTTCCAGCCAATACACATATGCAGTCAGACAGGATAAGCTTTGTTCTGGGAGGATGCACCTGTGTGCTCTCCCACTTGTGGCACTTGTGCGCAGCCTTTGGGCCAAGCAGCAGCATGATCTGTGATCGCGTGTCCACTGGACACAGCAAATCACCGACTGGGGTACCAGGCCACTGTGATTGGCCCTGGTACTAAGTGACCGCTGTGACCAATCGATAATGGTTATTCATGACAATGACTGTCGTTCATGACCGCCACACCAGTTATGGTGTCCTTGATCCTCACCACCCAGGGGCGGACTGACAATTTGGAAACTTGTGCACTGCCCGGGGTCAGTAGGGGGCCCTATGAGATGCCTCTGATACCTTTTTCATATGCTTTTTTGAGTTTGAGCAAGGACACAGGGGCCCCATGATCCCCTATTGCCCGGGGGCCCCATGAGTTGTCAGTCCACCCCTGTCACCACCCCAGTCATATTGTCCCAGATCATAGCCATATCAGTGTCCCTGATCACCACCACACCTGTCTCAGTCTCACCAGACCAGTGTATGCCAGCAACACTGTTTCTTATCACTGTCACACCCGTCGCAGTGTCACTACACCAGTGTAAGCCAAAATCAATGTCTCTAATTGTGGCCACACCAGTCCCAGTGTCTCCAGACCAGTGTAAGTCAGCAGCTGTGTTCCTGATTGCTGACACACCAGTTCCCAGTGTCACCAGACCGGTGTAAGCTAGCAATAGTGTTCCTGATCACCACCACACCAGTGCAGTATTGCTTGTTGCCTGTACCAACCCTGGCTTGTGTATTAACCACATTTCTGCCTGCCGCCTGGAGCAATCCCTTATCTGTTTGCTGAACATGTCTCTGCTTGCACCTGAGCTGACCCATTTGAACATCCTGCTGACTACATTCCTGCCAGACACCAGTCCTAACCTTCCCCTGTGGACAACTGCAGTCCTGGAACAACAGGAACTCATTTTTTCTTCCATTCCCCAGCCTTCTGTACTTCCTGGCCAGTGAACATGGCATTCCCGGAGGCAGCCATATACCAATAGGCTACGCTTTCTAGGCTTATAGAGACTAGGAATGCTATAGGTGATACAACACTAAACTATATTCACAGATCACTTACACAGAGGCAATCATTACAGTACGTTACATAAATAATGTATTCAACATAATTGGACTAATACATCCTAAATAAAAGTGCACAAAAAACACAGTGCAAAGAAAAGTGTGTCAAAATCAAATGGCAAAACATATGTGCAAAACTAATCATACAAGGTGCATGAAACTATAAATGCATGAAACTATAAATACATCATAAATAATACATAACAATGTAAAGGCCTGAAACCAGACCAAACTAGTGCAATATGGATTGTGATGAAAACAATGTGCACAATAATCAACAAGTGAACATAAATGATGTATTCAACATAAAAGGACTAACACATCCTAAATAAAAGTGCACAAAAAGCGCAGTGCAAATAAAAATAAAACAAAATCAAAACAAATATGTGCAAAACTAATCATACAAGGTGCATGAAACTAAAAGTGCACCTTATGATCAGGATTGATGCCAGTGAATAATGCACAGTGGAAATAAATGTGTGTCAATAAGCACAAAAAATGATTAACTGCTTGCCATCCAGCCACTGTAGAAAAACGGCCACAAGGTGGCACCGCTGAGCAAAATCACGTTTTAAAACGTCATTTTGCAAAACAGATAGGGGGCACGCGCAAGGCGTGCGTCCGCCCTACCCGTCCCGCCGATCGCGGTTGCGGGTTTCAATCACCGGGTCCCGGTCGGTCACTACCCGTCGGGTCCCGGCGATTGCAGGCAAACAGTGACACAGAGCACAGCTGCATTGTTTACAATGCAGCTCTGCTCCCTGTCAGCTCCTAACACACTGATCCTCACAGCAGAGTTTAGCTCTCAGGATCAGTGTGTTCCTGTGAAGCACACAACCCCGCCCCCTAGTAAAACACTCCCCTCACACAGTTAACCCTTTCATTGCCTAAAAAAAGTTAACCCCTTCCCCCCCAGTGCCATTAGTACAGTGTCAGTGTTTTTTTTTTGCACTGATCACTGTATTGGTGTCACTGGGGATGTCAGTGACCCCAAGTCAGTTCCCCCCCATGTCAAAATGGCCACCGCAGTCCCGCCATAAGTCGCTGATCACTGTCATAAATCGCGGATCACCGCCATTATTAGTATAAAAAAATAAAATCCCAGTATCTTTCCCGCCATTTGTAGACGCTATAACTTTCACGTAAACTAATTAATTTACACGTATTGGAATTTTGTTTAGCAAAGACATGTCGCAGAATACATTTTGGCTGAAATTTATGACGAAATTTGATTTTTAATTTTTTTTACTGGACATGTTTTATAGCAAAAAGTCCAAAATATTGTTTTTTTCTCAAAATTGTCAGCCTTTTTTTTTATAGCGCAAAAAATAAAGAACGCACAGGCAATCAAATACCACCGAAATAAAGCTCAATTCGTGGGAAAAAAGGACATAAGTTTAATTTGGGTGGTGTTGCATGAACGCGCATTTGTCAGTTAAAGTAATGCAGCGCTGTAACACAAACCGCTTCTGTAACCGTTTCCTGACCGCCCTATAGCAGAAATACTTCTACAGGGCGGCATGGGTGCGCAAAATCACACACATATATATATATATATATATATATATATATAAATGATTTGCGCTCCCGTGGTTTTCACGCCCCTCCCAGATAGCGTCAGATTGTCCGTCAGTACACCGGTCATCACATTTACCCCTTGATTGCCAGGAGCACGCTCATGTACAATAAACCTCCATTGCTAGAATAGTGTCTGAACGGATCAATATTTTTGATCAGATCATCACTATACCAGTGTTCACATTAGTATAGGGTCCCCAAAAACGCAGCACTAGCGGGATCAGTCCCAGCACCTGTCAACACCTGTGTTTAGCCCCTACACTTAACCCCCCCCTTTCTCCCCCAGCAAGTGCAGTGTCAGTAGGTCACTGTCACTTGATACATTGCACACAAAACCACAGTGTTGGCAGGATCAGGCCTGATCTCTGTTAGCACTTGTCGGTAAATTTTGAGGACTCTCATATGCAGCAGAGTGCCAGTACTAGTGCCGCGCTAGCTTTTGGTGAACTGGCGAGTACTAGTGGCCTAGTACATCCTGGTCTTTCACATACCTCCTAGATTGTAAGCTCCCAATATCAGGGCCCTCCTAACTATGTTGTATTGAACTGTACTGTTGCTGTATTGTCTCCTGTTATACTGTAAAGCACTGAGCAAACTGTTGGCACCATATAAATACTGTGAGAGGACAACAGGCTATACTTATAAGTTTAGGATTTACAAGGGAATAAATAGTCATGTGGAGCCCTTCGGATGCCCAGACTACATGTGGAGCAGTGGCAAGATAGTTTGGGACTTGGTGTCATCCTTTTTCCATATGGGGTACCACTTATACGTGGACAATTTTTATTCAAGCATGCCACTATTTAGACATTTGTACAATCTTGGAACTGGCACATCTGGCAAAGTGTGACCTAATGTGTGCCCACCATTAGAAGTGGGTGGATGCAGGGCGGTATATTCTAATGGTGGGCATACCACACACTTTTTCTGGCAGAGATTTCTTCTCTTTTTTTCATTCAGTCCACAGGCTGCATACAAAAAAAAAAGAACATAGCATATACACCCAACAAGGACCAGCGACGTACTAGTACATCACTGGACTTTGAATGGTTATACCAGGATGATGCCTACAGCTGCAGGCATCATTTCATGTAAAAGCAATCCTAGTGGCTAATTAGCTGCAGGATTGCTTTTACAAGCAGCGGGATATGATGCCCCCGTTGCCTTCCACGCCTTCTCGGGCAGTCCCGTGCCATCGGGGGAACTTGAGAATGCAGCCAGTGTTTCTGCCAGCTGACCATAGAGCTGATTGGAGACCAGAGTGGTGCCAATCATCTCTATAGTCTAAGAATTCGGAAGATACGAGCATTTCATCACTTCAGTTTTGCAGGATATAAACAACGCCATTTGTAAATTGGGAAAGCATCTGTTCACACCGATTTTGGTTTGATTAGATAATGTAAGGTAAGAGGAGATATCTAGAGCCTGATAGACCCCAGATTTCCCAAAAAAGAATATATGACAATGCCCATTGAAGTTATAGGGGATATTTGCTTTCCCTGTGATATCATTAAAAGTGATAAAAAAAAAGAAAGGTACAGTGTAAAAATAATTAAAACAATCAAATTAACTTACAAAAAAAAAACTTGCCCCTCCCATGCACGCACACCTGTGTGCACAAGCCTTGACCCTGTGCCCGTATGTAAACAGCGGTTGAACCATACATGTGAGGTATCGCCGTGAATGTCAGATCAAGGGCAGTAATTCTAATGCTAGACCTCCTCTGTAAATCTAAAATGGTAGCTTTTAAAGCGTTGCATATGGATATTAAAAATGTATGCAGTTTGTCGCCATTGCACGCGGCATGCGCAGTTTTAAAGCATGTCATGTTTGGTATCTATTTACTCGGCGTACCATCATCTTTTATATCTTACCAAATAATTGCCCAATGTATTGTGTTTTTGTGCATTAAAAGTAAAAAACGTGTATTTTTTTGTTAAAAATTGCTTTTGAAAAATCGCTCCGCGAGTATTATGTGCCATAAAAATTGTAGTACCCACCATTTTATTCACTAGGGTGTCTGCTTTAAAAATATATAATGTTTGGGGGTTTAAATTAATTTCCTAGCAAAAAATACTGATTTTTTTCATGTGAACAAAAAGTGTCAGAAAAGGCTTGATCTTCAGGTGGTTAGAAGAGTGAGTGATGTGTGGCTTAAACTTCTAATGCTGGGCATAGAATGCCCCCACCCCCAAAATCAACCCATTTTTGGAAAGTAGACACCCCAAACTATTTGCTGAGAGGCATGTTGAATCAATTGAAGAATTCATTTTTTTACCACAGGTTTTTGGAAAAGGACAAACATTTTTTTTTATTATTTTACACAAAATTGTCAATTAAATGATTTACTGCTCACACATGTCATGGGTATATGTGGAATTACTCCCCAAAATACATTCTGCTACTTCTCCCAAGTATGGGGGTACCACATGTGAGAGACTTTTTGGCAGTCTAGCCAAGTACAGGACCCCAAAATCCAATAAGCACCTTCAGGCTTTTAAAGGACTTTATTTCCTCATTACACTTCCAGACTACCTATCACAGTTTCGGAGGCCCTGAAATGCATGGATAGCACCTAACCCCCCCCCCAAATGACCCCTTTTTAGAAAGTAGACACCCAAAGGAATTGGATAAGAAGCATGGTAAGTATTTTGCAGATCTCATTTGTTGCCACAAGTTTTTGTAAAATGAAGAAAAAAAACAAAAACATATTTTTCTTTTTTTATATTTCAAAACCTTGTGGGAAAAAATGAGATCTGCAAAATACTCACCATGCCTCTTTTTAAATTCCTTGGGGTGTCTATTTTCCAGAAAGGGGTCATTTGGGGGGGGGTGCTATCCTGGCATTTCAGGGCCTTCGAAGTTGTGATAGGTATTGAGGAAGTGAAATGAGGAAGTTACGCACCTTCAGATTTTCAAAGTAGTCTTTGGATTTCAGGCTTCTGTATGTGGCTAGGCTCCCAAAAAGTCTCACACATGTGGTATCCCCATACTCGGTAGAAGTAGCAGAATGTATTTTGGGGTGTAATTCCACATATAACCATGGCTTGTGCGAGAAATAAATCATTTAAATGACAACTTTGTGTAAAAAAAAAATGTCCTTTTCCAGAAACTTGTGGGAAAAAAAATAAATCTTACATAGACTTAATATGCCTTTCAGCAGATAGCTTAGGGTGTCCACTTTCCGAAAAGGGGTCATTTGAGGGTGTTTGTACTATCCTGGTATTTTAGCACCTCAAGAAATGTGATAAGCAGTCAGAAAGTAAAAGCTGTGTAAATTCCATTATCTATACCATAGTTTGTAGACGCTATTACTTTCACACAAATCAATAAATGTACACTTACTGGGATTTTTTTAACCAAAAACATGTAGCAGAATACATTTTGGCCTACATTTATGATGAAATTTTAGTTTTCTTTGGATATTTTTTATGACCGAAATGAGAAAATATTGTTTTATTTAAAAAAAAAAATTTCTTAAAAATTTTTTTTGTTTATAGCGCCAAAAATAAACAGTGCACAGGTGATCAAATACCACCAAAAGAAAGCTCTATTTGTGTGAAAAAAGGACATAAATTTCATTTATGTACCATATTGCATGACCGCGCAATTGTCCTTTAAACTAGCGCAGCGCTGTATAGCAAAAAAATGGCGTAAATTGCAGTATCTATACCATAGTTTGTAGACGCTATAACTTTTACACAAAGCAATCAATATACACTTATTGGGATTTTTTTTACCAAAAACATGTAGCAGAATACATTTTGGCCTAAATTTCTAACTAACTTTACTAAGTTTACTATATATTTTTTATAGCTGAAAGTAAAAAATATCGTTTTTCTTCAAAACTTTCGGTCTTTTTTTGTTTATAGCGTGAAAAATAAAAAGTGCACAGGTGATCAAATACCACCAAAAGAAATCTCTATTTGTGTGAAAAAAAAGGATGTAAATTTTGTTTGGGTGCAGCATTGCATGACCGCGCAATTATCAGTTGAATTAGTGCAGCATTAGAGTAGCAAAAAGACGCCTGATCAGGAAGGGGGGTAAATGCTCAGGAGTGCAAGTGGTTAAAGCAACTTGACATATAACAAATAATGAGTGACCATCAAAATAAACATAAGTGATCATCAAATCGGCATAAAGTATATGTAAATCGATCGCCAACTCCAAACGAACAAAGCAACTGAAACGAATGATAGATACGTCACCAGCTAAAATGCCTCCTCACCTCCACGCCAAGACCCCAGGGGGCCACACAGCTTTCAGGCCTCACACTCCCAGGGCCCTTAATAGATATCCAAGATGATGGAATCACACCAATCACAGGAATATGGCCTTCCTCACCGTATAACCGTAATGATTTCAGTAGTGTTGAAACTGGTAATCCTTTTCACAGGAACATCAGCCAGCTCAGACGAGATGACCAGAGACTGAAGACAGTACAGGAGATGACCAGAGACTGCAGACAGTACAGGGGATGACCAGAGACTGCAGACACAGTACAGGGGATAACCAGAGACTGCAGACAGTACAGGAGATGACCAGAGATGCAGACATAGTACAGGGGATGACCAGAGACTCCGGACATAGTACAGGAGATGACCAAAAGACTGCAGACAGTACAGGAGATGATCAGCGACTGCACACAGTACAGGGGATGACCAAGAGACTGCAGACAGTACAGGAGATGACTAGAGACTGCAGACAGTAGAGGGGATGACCAAGAGACTGCAGACAGTACAGGGGATGATCAGAAACTGTGGACAGTACAGGGGATGACCAGAGACTGCAGACAGTACAGGAGATGACCAGAGACTACAGACAGTACAGGAGATGACCAGAGACTGCAGACAGTACAGGAGATGACTAGAGACTGTGGACCTTTGGGGAGGGAGGGGGATCGGGCACCTGAATTTGACAGGTACCCGCTCCCCAGGGGCGGTCTGACCATTTGGACACTCGGGCACTGCCTGAGGGCCCAGGGTCAGTAGGGGGCCCCATGAGATGCCCCCAGTACCTTTCATATGCTTTTTTGGGTGTGGCTTTGAGTGTGAATGAGGGCACAGAGGACCCATGATCCCCTATTGCCTGGGGGCCCCATGAGTTGTCAGTCTGCCCCTGCCACTCCCACTTCCGCAGAGTTGTCCTCCCTTTAGTGAGGGCACCTGGCTGACAGCCAGGTGCCCACTGCGCATACGCAAGAAGCGCTGCGCTTTGTGAATGGCCCGGCATCTTCTGGGACCTGTTGTGTCCCAGAAGACGCCGGGCCATTCACAAAGTGTAGTGCTTCTCACACATACACAATGGGCACCCGGCTGTCACAGCCGAGTGCCCACACTAAAGATGCAGGTGCGGGAAGACTGTTCAGCGCTGGACCGAGGAACGGGTAAGGTCCTGCTGCAGAGAAGAGCTGAGCAGCCAGCCTGGTATTCTGACATGGTGGCGGCGGCGGATATACCGAACCAACTGCTCCATATTCGCTCCATAAGACGCACTGACATTTTCCCCTATTTTTTTGGGGGAAAAAGTGCATCTTATGGAGCAAAAAATACTGTGTATTGCACTTATTTTGGTCTCGGTTCAGGCCTTTACATTTTTATGCATATTTATGTTCACTTGCTGATTATTACTCACGTTGTCTTTGTCACAGGTCATATTGCACCAAATTAGGTCTGGATTCAAGCCTTTATACTGAACACCTCTGTTTTGGGGGTTATTTTTTCTGTCTCCCCACTCTTCGAATTATTGTGTCCTTAGTACTATTGATATTAGCGCAACACCATTTTATTTGTTTTGTTTCCTTGTGCTAGTGGTGTCTAGGTCTAGGTGTTTGCAGCTTTTTTCAATAGTCCTATCTATACCTATAGCAGCGCAGAAAGTTTTTTTCGATTATTTTCATTACAGTACAGTAGCTATGACACAATTGGTTGATTTGCATGTAATGCTAGATATAATGTCCAGTACATAATCAGTCCAGAAACTGACAATGAATCACATATGTGGTATCCTCATACTAATGAGGAGTAACATAATGTGTTTTGGATTGTACTTCTAAGTATAGTCATGCTGCATGTGAGAAATATTTTATTAAATTGAAAACGTTGTGTAAAAAATTTAATTTTCATTTTATTTCTGCATTTTCCAAAAACTTGTGGCAAAAAATTAAGTGTTCAAAAGAATCCCCATGCCTCTTAGAAAATACTGTGGAGTGTGGTTTCCACTCTCCTGGTGCTCCAGGGCCTCCAAAATATGAAAGGTAGTCAGAAAATTAGATGTGAAATTTATGCCCCTAGAACACCTAAAGGTACTCCTTGGACTTTGAGCCTCTCTATGTGGCTGGAAAAAAAGTCTCACGCGTGTGGTATCACCATACTCTGGAGTAGTAGCAAAATGTTTTTTTGGTGTAATTCTAGGTATGTCTATTATGTGTATTAGAAATATCTTAATAATTCAAAACTTTGTGTAGCAAAAAAAAAATGTGTATACTCATTTTCCAAAAACTTATAAATGACAGTTGCAAAAGATTCACTATACCTTTCAGAAAAGACCTTGGAGTATTTGCTTTCCAAAATGAGGTCATTTTGTGAGTGTTTCCATTGTCCTGATGCTCCAGGGCCTCTAAAAATGTGATAGGTAGTTAGGAAAGTAGATGCATAATTTATGCTCCTTTTAAAGGTGCTTATTGGATTTTGAGCTCCTCTCTGCATCTAGGCTGTGAAAAAGTATCACACATGTGGTATCCTCATACTCATAAGGCATAGCAAAATGTGTCTTGGTGTGTAATAATAAGAAGGTCTATGTTGCCTCTTAACAAATATCTTGGCGTGTCTACTTTCCAAAAATGGGTCATTTGGGGGATATTTGTACTGTCCTGGCATTTTAAGGCCTCAAGAAATTAAATAGGCGGTCAGTACATCAGGACTGATCAAATTTTCATATATATACAGTGGGAATCGAAAGTTTGGGCACCCCAGCTAAAAACTTGTATTAATGTGCATAAAGAAGCCAAGGAAAGATGGAAAAATCTCCAAAAGGCATCAAATTACAGATTAGATATTCTTATAATATGTCAACAAAAGTTAGATTTTATTTCCATCATTTACACTTTCAAAATAACAGAAAACAAAAAATGGCGTCTGCAAAAGTTTGGGCACCCTGCAGAGTTAATATCTTGTACTGCCCCCTTTGGCAAGTATCACAGCTTGTAAATGCTTTTTGTAGCCAGCCAAGAGTCTTTCAATTCTTGTTTGAGGTATCTTTGCCCATTCTTCCTTACAAAAGTCTTCCAGTTCTTTGAGATTTCTGGGCTGTCTGTCACGCACTGCTCTTTTAAGGTCTATCCATAGATTTTCAATTATGTTGAGGTCAGGAGATTGTGAAGGCCATGGCAAAACCTTCAGTTTATGCCTCTTGATGTAATCCCCTGTGGATTTCGAGGTGTGTTTAGGATCATTATCCATTTGTAGAAGCCATCCTCTCTTAACTGCAGCTTTTTCACTTCTTGTCCAAACGTACCTTTGCTCATTCCGGCCAAAAAGTTCAATTTTAACCTCATCAGTCCACAGAACTTGTTTCCAAAATGCATCAGGCTTGTCTATATGTTCATTTGCAAAGTTCAAACGATGATTTTTGTGGTGAGGACGTAGAAGAGGTTTTCTTCTGATGACTCTTCCATGAAGACCATATTTGTACAAGTATCTCTTTATAGTGTACCACAACTCCAGTGTCTGCCAGATCTTTCTGGAGGGATCGTGCAGTCAAACGTGGGTTTTGAATTGTTTTTCTCACAATCCTGCGAGCTGTTCTGTCTGATATTTTTCTTGGTCTTCCAGATCTTGCTTTAACTTCCACTGTTCCTGATGACTGCCATTTCTTAATTACATTCCGAACAGAGGATATTGACATCTGAAAACGCTTTGCTATCTTCTTATAGCCTTCTCCAGCTTTGTGAGCGTCAACTATTTTCAGTTTCAGTGTTCTAGACAACTGCTTAGAAGAACCCATGGTGCTGATTGTTGGGGCAAGGTCAGATGAGTTTGGGCATTTAAAACCTTTGAGATTGACATCACCTGGTCTTCCCAGATGATGATTGAGAACAATCCATGACACTGGCAGGTCTCAGCTTTGCAAAGGGGGCAGTGCATGCTATAACTTCTGCAGGGTGCCCAAACTTTTGCAGACGCCATTTTTTTTTCTGTTATTTTGAAAGTGTAAATGATGGAAATAAAATCTAACTTTTGTTGACTTATTATAAGAATGTCTAATCTGTAATTTGATGCCTTTTGGAGGTTTTTCCATCTTTCCTTGGCTTCTTTATGTACATTAATACAATTTTTTAGCTGGGGTGCCCAAACTTTTGATCCCCACTGTATATATATATATATATATATATATATATATATATAATAGTCTGTAGATTCTATAACTTTCACGCAGAATACATAAAATACACTGATTTGAGTTATTTTTACAAAAGAAATGTAGAAGAAAACAATTTGGTTTAAACTTGTGAAATATTTTATTTGCAAAATTCATAACAGAAAAATGTTATAGCATAACCTACGAGAAACTTGTTTTTTTTCAATATTTTTTAATTAATATAGAAAAAGATTTAAAAACCCAGTGGCGATTAAACACCATCAAAAGAAAGCTTTATCTCTCCTAAAAAAGTATAGCAGTTTCATTTGAGCACAGTGTTCCATACCTGAATAAGCACTGAAAATGGAAAATTGGCCTGAGCAGCAAGGAAATGAAAGCACCCGGCCTTGAAATGATTAAGTCCAGATTAGCAAAACACAAAAGTAGCTCCCTTCTTTTTTGCAGTCCAGCAACATGGACAACATGGCAGTCATGCAAAAAATAAGGGGTGAAGGGGCTGTCACCAAAATCCCAACAGACCAAATAAACTAAAGACAATTAGTCTCTCCAATTAACAGAATCTGAGTATGTATGCAAGTACACTTAAATGGTTTGACTTTTTAATTACACAATCCAAACCTGGTGTATCTAATTATTGTCATGTTATTAACAATTTAACATTTGAACAATCTCAGGCTCTTGATGAACTAAAAAAAATTAATGATATCACCATTAAACCATCTGACCAATGAGGCAATATACTGTACTCTTGATGAATGATCAATACATTGAAAATATGTTTAAAAATTGTCAACAGCTCAGCTTTTGTGCCGTTGCATCATTCTTTGAGATAGAAACATTTTATTTGGATATAGTTTACAATAACAATATCATTACAAAACATATGTGTATTTATATGAGCTAGCCACTTACAAACTCTCACAATTGTGGGTTTTCTAAGTCTTTTAATCCACCCTAGAAAGACATATACAGTTCATGTTTCAGTACTCATATGGTATATATATATATATATATATATATATAATGAAATTCATGAATTCATTTGGATACAGTGTTACATGATGTGGCAATGGTCTATCACAGCACTAGAAGCTAAAACGGCCTAGTGATGAAGGGATAATACAGACGTGTACTCAACTGGTCAAACATAATATGTTCAGCTTCAGAAGCTTCAACTACAGGGCAAAGTAATGGGCACACCGATGTATAGACATGGAGGTTTTGGTGATGTTGAAATTTTAAAGTAGATGCATTGTGATTAGCTTGCTGTATATGTTTTAACATGTATCTTTAATAAAATAATGTAATTTTAACAGACCAGAGTCATTGAATAACTGAGTATCTAAAAACTAAATTTTTTTTCACTGCTCTTTTACAAGTTATATATATGTTGTCTCCCAATAGGCCCAAATTACACACTGCAACAAGCATTGCTCACAGAGCAATAAGCATTGCTCGCAGTTGCAGATCACTTGTGCTGTGGCCCCATTAGTTTGAATAGGTGACATTGGGAGAAGATAGTGCCTGCCAAACACAGCAGATTGGTTTATTTTTTGTTTGATGTGGCTGCTAACCAAAGAATCCTGGCCATGGCATGTGTACAGCCCTGAGAGGCTGAGTGTCCTTGTTCAGAGGATGTAAAATCATAGCTAAGCTGCCTGCTTTCACTACCAATGGCTACGCATCTGAACGAGCCCTATTGCAAACTTCCTCTACTCTAGCTTCTTTAAATTTTTGTTTTGTAAAGCTAAAAACCTCAGCTGTCTTTTACTGTAGAAACTCTCGGATTTGTAACTTCATAGACATACATGGTTAACTTCAGTCTGTAGATGAAATTCAGAGGGCAATACATCTACACAGCTAAGACAGATAAGCAATACAGAATCCATGGCAGCATATGTATGGGTGAGTCCCACCCTCTCATGTCTTATAGGACCCCATTCCAATAAATCTACCAGACTGCGCTGACTTTGGGTCCTCTTGGACCTACCTGAGGGTGATCGGGTTGAAGATGATCAGAGTGACCAATGACAAGATGGAGTCAGGACCAGTCAAAGAAACACTATCTGCTGTATATGAAACTGTGAAGCTCGTCCTTTTCAAGCTTTTGGTTCCATTCTGCAGCTTTCAAAAATCTTATAGTGCAAACCAAACATTGCACATTTAAAGGGCCAGACATACAGGAAATAGAAGGATCTATTTGAGTTACGGAGCACAAGCCATCAGTTGGGAGAGAGATCATTCATGAGAGAAACACTGCTTCAGGACCCTTAATAAAAGACACAAGCGAGTTGAGCTGTAAGAGGGCAGGTCGCAAAGTGGAGGTGAGCGCAGATTTGAATGGTGGAGCATAACGCACACATGCATGGTTTTGAGAGAGCACATGGATTTCATAAGAATATATAAGGAAATTACACAGTTTTATGGACTTTTTTAAGTGTCCTATGCATTTTTTTTCAGAGCACTTTATTTTTATTTTCACTTATGATTTATATAATTTTCAAGTTTGGTTGTAAAGAAGGTATTCATGCATTTTATTTTGAGCACCTTTGCACTTAACAATTATCTGATACTTATTGGGAATTGTTGACTCTATTATCCATGATTACACACTAAATCACTAGTATTTAATAATAATTTGTGTTTATTTTTGTTAGATTAATTGGTGTTTTTTAGGGAGGTGCAGCAATGCACCTATTGCAGTACTTACCTTTTTAGTGGGAACACTTTTTTTCTAGCAACCCCCCTCCCCTTCATTAGGGGCATTAGCACAGGATTAAGTTATAGGTTTGGTGGCGCAGGATTCATTTTCTTTTTACTATACTAACAATAGTTTTAGCTGTCATTAATGTAAAATTATTCATGACAGCTTGCTTTTGGGTGTGATTTGTGATTGGATACAGCTAATCACAAGGTACAGGTAGCCAGGTACCATGTGATTGCTGTGGGCCAATCACAGATCACAACAAAAAACATTCAGGCCAGGTTGTTTACATTGTTATCATTTGATTGCTATGACTAATCATAGAGCTTATGTGATACTCGGTTACTGATTACCAGTAATTATAACGCATGCGCCAAACCCAAAGCAGGCACAATGACGCACATGTATGTCATTGTGCCTGCTTGTGCTGCCCTGCCGCAATATATTTTCTGTTGCGGGTCGGCAAGTGGCTATAATAGTGATACTATCTCCCTTTTTACACATCCCAATATTCAGTTTTGTACCTAATGCTTTCTACTGAGTGGTGTATGACCTTATTTTTACTTTAGGAACAGGTTATAACACTTAGGAGAATTTCTTTGACAGTACGTTGCTTCAATAATAGACACCACATTTACTTTAATGTCAGGTATACTGTACTACCGCAGCATTAGGGACCATGTGACAAAATTATACCCAAGCAGAAATCCTTTTCACAGAAATACTTACTAGAGAATCATTAGTTTATCTTGGCTGTACTGAGCTGCAAAAGCCTTTTATCTTTGACCATTTAGCTAGTATTAGGAAGACTATACAGATTGCACTTGTTAAAGCAACATACTGAATGACCAGTAGTGTTTGAGAGGTCATTATATGTGAAGCTGCTTCAATCTTATTGACACCTAGGGTGGTATGGATAGCCCAACATCTTGTACTTGCTATGTGTTAAAGTCTGTCAATTAACAGGCAGTTGACAAAGAGGCAACAAAATATCTTCTTATCTTTGACTGCATTGATGGGACCTCCTGCAATTCTCTCTCCACTTCTGGTTTTGAGGGACTGTGTTGCACACAGTCTGGTAATAAACACATGTTGATTATAAGGATGTCTACTTTACAGAAAATTTCTAGCACTTGAAAAGCACTGAGATAATGAAAGCTTTCAATGAGCAGAAATGCTTGTTAAAGCCTTCTAGGGCATCCCCGCACAGCAACTTTCTAGTACAAACTACATAATAGCATGCTGATTTGTGTATTGCCTGCAAATGAAATGTTTCAGGATCTCAAAGTCGTTTAAACTACAGTATTTTACTTTTTGTGGGTATTGACAACATAAGGTGAATACAGCTGGAAAATCACAGAAAAATGTTATTTATATTTTTGAATACATCTTGAGTAAACAAATGTAAGAAAAATAAATCACAGCCAATATGTATAAGTGAAAAGGTCAGTGAAGAAATAAAACAGTAAGGAAAAATTGATTTTATGGTTCATAAGAGACAGAATCATCATTCAAATACAAGGAGGAAAGCAGAAGTAAGAAAAAATGCTGGAGAAATCAGAACAAAATAGAAAATGATAAACAGATTACAGGAGAAAACAAGTTAGCAAAATACTCAGTGTTCTTGAAGGGCATATAAGGTAAATGTAGAAATAAACAAGAGTTGTGCTACTTGAAATAAAGTATACATTATCTGAAGGTGTAAAAGAGAAAACCTTTATTGCAATTTTAAGAAAAGTATAAACATAAACATAAAGGAAAAATAAATAACAAGGCTACTGAAAATAGAAGGTTGTGACAATTCACATACGTTGATAAAAATTTATTAACACATGCCTAAAATACCACAAATAGACAGCTAACAAACAAGCAATAAAATAAACAAAATCAAGTGTAACTGATGACTTGCCTTTAAATATCTCCATGGAAGTAGCTAGTGCAACTGTAATCTTCAGATTTACCCAGAGACAGATTAGCCCCCTGGAAAACCAGAGGATCTTTTGATGGTTTCACCAAACCTCATAGAGGTCCCCTCAATGAGAAAGCGCTGTGTCCACAGCCTTCTCATTGCATGTTTGATCCAATATTTAGAGTGTCATAGTGCAGTCAGTATACAGTTAGGTCCATATATATTTGGACACAGGCACAATTTTGTTTCAGGTATTTACCAAAACACATTCAAGTTATAGTTACAGTATCTTACAAAAGTGAGTACACCCCTCACATTTTTGTAAATATTTTATTATATCTTTTCATGTGACAACACTGAAGAAATGACACTTTGCTACAATGTAAAGTAGTGAGTGTACAGCTTGTATAACAGTGTAAATTTGCTGTCCTCTCAAAATAACTCAACACACAGCAATTAATGTCTAAACCACTGGCAACAAAAGTGAGTACACCCTTAAGTGAAAATGTCCAAATTGGGTCCAAAGTGTCAATATTTTGTGTGGCCACCATTATTTTACAGCACTGCCTTAACCCTCTTGGGCATGGAGTTCACCAGAGCTTCACAGGTTGCCACTGGAATCCTCTTCCACTCCTCCATGACGACATCACAGAGCTGGTGGATGTTAGAGACCTTGCATTCTACCTTCCGTCTGAGGATACCCCATAGATGCTAAATAGAGTTTAGGTCTGGATACATGCTTGGCCAGTCCATCACCTTTACCCTCAACTTCTTTAGCAAGGCAGTGGTTGTCTTGGAGGTGTGTTTGGGGTCGTTATCATGTTGGAATACTGCCCTGTGGCCCAGTCTCTGAAGGGAGGGGATCATGCTCTGCTTCAGTATGTCACAGTGCATGTTGGCATTCTTGGTTCCCTCAATGAACTGTAGCTCCCCAGTGCCGGCAGCACTCATGCAGCCCCAGACCATAACACTCCCACCACCATGGTTGACTGTAGGCAAGACACACTTGTCTTGTCTGAACAAAATAAGTTTATCTTGGTGTCATCAGACCACAGGACATGCTTCCAGTAATCCATGTCCTTAGTCTGCTTGTCTTCAGCAAACTGTTTGCGGGCTTTCTTGTGCATCATCTTTAGAAGAGGCTTCCTTCCGGGATGACAGCCATGCAGACCAATTTGATGTAGTGTGCGGCGTATGGTCTGAGCACTGACAGGCTGACCCCCCACCCCTTCAACCTCTGCAGCAATGCTGGCAGCACTCATACATTTATTTCCCAAAGACAACCTCTGGATATTACGCTGAGTACGTGCACTCAACTTCTTTGGTTGACCATGGTGAGGCCTGTTCTGAGTGGAACCTGTCCTGTTAAACAGCTGTATGATCTTGGCCACCGTGCTGCAGCTCAGTTTCAGGGTCTTGGCAATCTTCTTATAGCCTAGGCCATCTTTATGTAGAGCAACAATTCTTTTTTTCAGATCCTCAGAGAGTTCTTTGCCATGAGGTGCCATGTTGTCCTCCAGTGACCAGTATGAAAGAGTGAGAGCGATAACACCAAATTTAACACACCTGCTCCCCATTCACACCTGAGACCTTGTAACACTAATGAGTCACATGACACTGGGGAGGGAAAATGTATCACATACCTGGTGATGGAGGTCAATGGAGAGAGGCTACCCAGGAGCATAGCTGATGCACGGAGATCAGGTCTGCAGACAGATGGCGCCTGTGCGAGGTATGCAAGTCCTTCCAGGAACAGAGGATTACTGGATAGCCGGTGTAAGCCAAGGTCAGGTACCAGGTGGGAATCAGAGCAGACATAGTCAGATGGGATAGCCGAGGTCATACACAGAGGATCAAGAGAGAGAGAGAGAGAGAGAGAGAGTGTCCGTTAGCCAAGCCAAGGTCATACACAGAGGAGCGAGAGAGAGAGTATCCGTTAGCCAAGCGAAGGTCAGATCAGGGGTAATGCAGAGTAGACAGGTCCAAGAGCAAGCTGAGTCGGTATCAGGAAGTCACAGGTCACAATAACACCGGAAACAGGAACCAGGAACAAGGAACAAGGTATGGGGGAGCTGGAGATCATCCAGCAACTTGAGGAAGTGATAAGCCTCCTTAGAAAGGCCATCTGGCACTAAACTGATGCTGATGCGTGCTTCTGCAGCCATGCAGGGTACTGGCAGAAATGCCAGATCTTCCAGAACTTCTGCCGTGGAAAGGACCCTGACAAAATGGCTAATTGGGCACAATTTGGACATTTTCACTTAGAGGTGTACTCACTTTTGTTGCCAGCGGTTTAGACACTAATGGCTGTGTGTTGAGTTATTTTGAGGGGACAGTACATTTACACTGTTTTTAGAAGCTGTACACTCACTACTTTACATTGTAGCAAAGTGTCATTTCTTCAGTGTTGTCACATGAAAAGATATAATAAAATATTTATAAAAATTTGAGGGGTATACTCGCTTCTGTGAGATACTGTATATAATGGATGTGGGCTGAAAGTGCACACTCTCAGGTTTAATTTCAGGGTATGTACATCCAAATTGGTGGAAGGGTTTAGGAATTACAGCTCTTAAGAGTAGCCATCCCCCTTTTTCAAGGGACCAAAAGTAATTGGACAATTGAGTCAAACGCTGTTTCATGGCCAGGTGAGGGCTACTCCTTTGTGATTTCTTCATCAGTTAAGCAGGTAAAAGGTCTGAAGTTGATTCTAAGTGTGGTATTTGCATTTGAAATCTATTGCTGTGAACCTACATCATTCGTTCAAAGGAGCTGTTAATGCAAGTGAAACAGGCCATTATAAGGCTTCAAAAATTAAACAAATCCATTAGAGAGATATTTATAAATATAATGTGAAAATGATATAAGTATAATGTGAAACCAAAAACACCCTTGCACCTCCCCCAATTCCAAATTGGAAAAAACTTTCAACCCCCTGAAAGCTTAAACTCAAATCAATAGATCCAAACAGGAATTTACCCTCTTTCAATAAATCAACTATTGATGTAACAACAAAAATATTCCCCATATACTTTCTACAAAATCATAAATCCAGTGTCTCTGTGATTTAAATCCGATAATATAAAGTCCAGTGTCTCAATAAAGAAAAAATATAAAATTAAAAAATAAAATAAATAAAAATAAAATTAAAAAAATATATGAAAAAGTGAAAAATAACACTGCAAGAAATATACTTTTTCATATATTTTTTTAATTTTATTTTTATTTATTTTATTTTTTAATTTTATATTTTTTCTTTATTGAGACACTGGACTTTATATTATCGGATTTAAATCACAGAGACACTGGATTTATGATTTTGTAGAAAGTATATGGGGAATATTTTTGTTGTTACACCATTAGAGAGATAGCAGCAACATTAGGAGTGGCCAAATCAACAGTTTGGTACATTCTGAGGAAAGAAGAATGCACTGATGAGCTCAGCAACATAAAAAGGCATGGACGTCCACGGAGGACAACAGTTGTGGATGATTGCAGGATCCTCCCTATTTTAAAGAAAAACACTTTCAAAACATCCAGACAAGTGAAGGACATGCTCCAGGAGGTGGGTGTATCATTGTCAAAGTCTACAATCAAGAGAAGACTTCACGAGAGCAAATACAGAGGGTTCACCACAAGGTGCAAACCATTCATAAGCCTAAAGAATAGAAAAGCCAGATTAAACTTTGCCAAGAAACATCTAAAAAAAGACCAGTTCTGGAAAAGCATTCTTTGAATGCATGAAACTAAGATTAATCTGTATCAGAATGACGGGAAGAAAAAAGTGTGGAGAAGGCTTGGAACAGCTCATGATCCAAAGCACACAAAGTCATCTGTAAAACATGGTGGAGGCAGTGTGATGGCATGGGCATACATGGCTTCTAGTGGCACTGGGTCATGGTGTTTATTGATGATGTGACAGAAGACTGAAGCAGCAGGATGAATTTAGAGATATACTGTCAGCCCAGATTCGGCCAAATGCAGCAAAGTTGACTGGACGGCGCTTCAGAGTACAGATGGACAATGACCCAAAACATACTGCAGAAGCAACCCAAGAGCTTTTGTAGAAAAATAAGTGGATTATTCTGCAATGGCCAAGTCAATCACCTGACCTCAACCCAGCATGCATTTCACTTGCTGAAGGCAAAACTAAAGGTAGAAAGACCCACTATCAAAGAACAACTGAAGACAGCTGCAGTTAGCGCCTGGCAAAGCATCAGAAAGAAGGAATCCCAGTCTTTGGTCATGTCTATGGGTTCCAGACTTCAGGCAGTCATTGCCAGTAGAGGATTCTCAACAAAATATTAGAAATTAACATTTTATTTATGATTATATTAATTTGTCCGAATACATTTGAGCCCCTGAAAATGGAGGGACTGTGTATAAAAATGGTTGCAGTTCCCAAAATTTGTACTTTGATATTTATGTTCCACCCCTTGAATTAAAGCTGAAAGTCTGCACTTCAAATGCATTTGGAATGTTTCGTTTTAACTTATTCTGGTGGCATACAGAGCCAAAAGTATGAAAATTGTGCCTGTGTCTAAATATATATGAACCTAACTGTACTTAACCTGTGCCGACTCTAAAAGACAGTGATTTCCTACTTGACGGTGCATGTAAAGTTCTGGTGCTATGCTTTTAATGTTAAGATTAGCCTAAATTTATTGGTAAGTATGATGTTATGTGGTTTATTGTAATAGATAACTTAAGTCAATATTTTTAATTAAAAAAAATACTGTCCTCATCTTCTCTAGAAGCTAGCACCATGGGACACCAAACATGTGGGCTGGTTTCCCAATGGCTGAAGATGTGGCAGCGTACAGCCTTCTATCATGGTAGCAGGAACCTACATGCCCTTTAGACTTAAGTGGAACTCTCAAAAAATTGTTCAAATGAGGAAGAAGATAAGTGGCCTCACAAATCTTAATTTTTATAGCTAGCATACAGAGGGACACATTTTGTAATAAAAATTAGAAAGCAAAATAATAAAAAAGACCACCATTTAAGTGTAGATAGTATGTATTAAAAACAGATAGGAAAGGTTAAAATGCACTCACAAAGGCAGAAAATATTGGGTACTATATCTACACTTAGATATTGGCAATTTCTGTCTTTTTTGATTATTTTCACAGTGCACAGAAAATATCCAATACTTTGTCAAAGGAAATGCAGCCATTGGAAAGTGGATTTTTGGCTTCTTTTTTAATTTAAATCTTTTATTAAACTTTTTTTTAATTACAAAAATACAGCAAAACATAATTTACAACCAAAATACTAACATTCCTCTAAGATTTGCAATACAACCTCCCCACTCCCCCCCCCCCTGTGATTTTTCTCCTCAGATCTCACTTCCGACTTTTCCTTTTTCTTACTATTATTTCTTTCTCTCCAACCTTTCTTTTCCCTTCTCCTATTCCTGCTACCGCCTTACGAAACACTCCCTTTATTCTCCTACCTCAAATCAGATCCCTGGGCCTCCCAGTACTTCCATATATTTTCCAGATGCCTTGAAGTCAGACCATCTTCCCCATTCCTTTCTAAATTTACCCATATTACCTTCATCTACAGTTGCAAGAAAAAGTATGTGAACCCCTTGGGATTACGTGGAGTTTTGCATGAATTGGGCATAAAATGTGCTCTGAACGACATCTAAGTCACAACAATAGAAGAACACAGTCTGCTGAACATAATACTACACAAGCATTAGATGTTGCCATGGTTTAATTGCACATAACATGTAAACATTCACAGTGCAGGGAGGAAAAAGTATGTGAACCTTTGGACTTAATAACTGGTTGACCCTCCTTTGGCAGCAATAACCTCAACCAAACGTTTCCTGTAGTTGCAGATCAGGCCTGCACAACGATCTGGAGTAATTTTGGATCACTCCTCTTCACAAAACTGTTTCAGTGTAGCAATATTCTTGGGGTGTCTGGTGTGAATCGCTCTCTTAAGGTCATGCCACAGCATTTCAATCGGGTTGAGGTCAGGACTCTGACTGGGCCACTCCAGAAGGCGTATTCTGTGCTGTTGCAGCCATTGTTTTGTTGAATTACTTGTATGCTTTGGGTCATTGTCCTGTTGCATCACCCATCCTCTGTTGAGCTTCATTTGGCGGACAGATGGTCGTACGTTTTCCTGCAAAATGTCTTGATAAACTCTGGAATTCATTTTCCCATCAATGACAACAATCCATCCAGGCCCTGAGGCAGCAAAGCAGCCCCAAACCATGATGCTCCCTCCGCCATGTTTTACAGTGGGGATGAGGTTTTGATGTTGGTGTGCTGTGCCTTTTTTTCTCCACACATAGTGTTGTGTGTTCTTCCCAAACAACTCAATCTTGGTTTCATCTGTCCACAGTATATTTTGCCAGTAGTGCTGTGGAACATCCAGGTGCTCTTTTGCAAACTTCAAACGTGCTGCAATCTTCTTTTTGGACAGCAATGGCTTTCTCCGTGGTGTCCTCCCATGTACTCCATTCTTGTTTAATGTTTTCCTTATTGTAGATGTGTCAACAAAAATGTTAGCATGTGCCAGAGATTTCTGTAGGTCTTTAGCTGACACTCTGGGATTCTTCTTAACCTCATGAAGCATTCTGCGCTGTGCTCTTGCAGTCATTTTTACAGGACGACCACACCTAGGGAGAGTAGCAACAGTGCTAAACTTTCTCCATTTGTAGACAGTCTGTCTTACCGTGGACACATGAACATCAAGGCTTTTGGAGATACTTTTGTAACCCTTTCCAGCTTCATGCAAGTCAACAATTCTTGATCGTAGGTCTTCTGAGAGCTCTTTTCTGCGAGGCATGGTTCACATCAGAGAGTGCTTCTTGAAACCAGTAAACCCAAAACAGGTGTGTGTTTTTTAAGAGCAGGACAGCTGTCAGCAACACATCCAATATCATCACACTGATTGGAGTCAAGGTTGGCTCACTCCTGGCTCCAATTAGCTCTGGGAGAAGTCATTAAGCTAGGGCCTCACATACTTTTTCCTCCCTGCACTGTGAATGTTTACATGTTATGTGCAATTAAACCATGGCAACATCTAATGTTTGTGTAGTATTATGTTCAGCAGACTGTGTTCTTCTATTGTTGTGACTTAGATGACATTCAGAGCACATTTTATGCCCAATTCATGCAAAACTCCACGTAATCCCAAGGGGTTCACATACTTTTTCTTGCAACTGTATATGGTATAACTCCTCCATCTTATTTATATATTCCACTTTAGGAACAAGCCCTTTAGACACACTAATTAGTTGGTATACTACACTATTTTTATACTGCTTCACTGGTACTTCTGTCCTATAAAACAAACACACCCATGGCTCCTTCTGTATAGTTGTACCCAATATCTCTTGTATAAGCTGGATTACATCTTGCCAAAACCCCTGTATTTTTGGACAGTCCCACCATATACAGTACATGCCATTGTTCCCTTAACTCCACATCCCCTCCAACATAATGGTGAGACTTCTACTCATCGTTTATGTGCCACACTCGGTGTCAAATACCACCTCGTTAAACATTTATAATTCAGTTCCACCATGTTCATGTTAATCACCCCATGTGTTAATTTAAACATTTTATTTTTCTGTGATTCATTCATTTTTGTTCCCAGTTCCCTTTCCCATTTCTCTAAGAACAGCGGAGAACCTGCTCCTCCAATTTAACAAGAATCTTATATATCCCAGAAGTAACATGTTTTGGCGCCATGCTGGAACCCAACATCTTTTCAAATGGGAGCATGTCCTCTGTCATCCTCAGTGGTTGGGGCAGCTTCGCAACAAAATGTCTCAATTGATAATATCTCAATTCATCTAATGACACAAATAACTCTTTTTTACTCCTTAAGTCTTGAAAAGTGTCCAACTTCCCTTTAACTACTATATCCCCCAAACGTGCATCTACATTTTTAAACCATTTCCCCAAAATGTTATCCTTCTCCAGTGGGAAAAACTCAGTACCCACCAAGGGAATCAACAGTGAATTATACTTCCAATCCATTTGATTGTGCATTCTTTCCCATACTCCTAATACCTCCTGTGTTAATGTACTACTAGTCTCATCCATAGTGCAAAACTTTTGTGGTATCCAGATAATCCTCTCTAAACCTGTACTACTTAATATGCCTTCTATTTTAACCCATCTCTTCCCCTGTGAATTATATGTCCAATCTACAATTCATGACAATATCACTGCAGTGTAATCATTCTTAAGATTAGGCAGGTTCAATCCAACCTTTTATTTCTTATTACACAGAACTTCATACCAAATTCTCGGTTTCTTATTAGCCCATATATATTTAAGTATTCGTTTTTTTATTATCCCAAAGAAAGATCCTGGGATATGGACTGGGAGCATGTGGAATTTATATAAGATTTTTGAGACTATCACCAGCTTAACCAAATTTATATGCCCGATCCAAGAGACCCTTCCCCTTGAGAGTCTTCTCAACTCATCCTTTATTTAATTTATTAATAGGATATAGTTTACCCGGTATATATTATTTATAGAAGGAGTCAATTTTACACCTAGGTAACCTAATTCATTCTCCCTCCATGAAAATGGGAAGTCTTTTTGTAAAGTCTGCATCACATTCCTTGAAACACCAATGTTCAAGATCTCTGATTTTGAGGGGTTTATTTTCAAGTTTGAAAGCTTTCCGTACCCTTTTAGTAATCCCACTGGATTAGGAAAAGTTAACCCAGGATTCACAATATAAAACAACATATCATCAGCATATGCCACTACCTTATGATCTATCTCGTCTATCTTGATTACTATTATATTTTCACTCTTTCTTACCATCGCCAGCAAAGGTTCCAGGGATATTACAAATAATAATGGGGATAAGGGGCATCCCTGCCTTGTATCGTTGTACATCTTAAAAGACCTAGAGAGGGACCCATTTACCTTCACCATCACTGACGGGCAGTTATAGAGCTCCTTTATTCAGCTCATAATCTTAGTCCCTATTCCCAAGGCCTCTAGGGTATTTATCATAAATCCCCAGTCTACCCTGTCAAAAGCTTTCTCGGCATTGATCGACAATAAAAGTGTTGGTAACTTTTCTCTCTTTGCCTTCTGTAAAAGAAGCAATGTTCTCAAACCATTATCCCTTCCTTCCCTTCCTGGGACAAAACCCACCTGATCACAATGAATTCATTTCGGCATCAGCTTTTTTAACCTCGTAGTTAACTCCTTCGCAAACAGTTTTGTATCTGTATTTAATAATGATATAAGTCTATAGCTAGTGCATTGTGAACTATCCTTTCCTTCTTTTAGGATGATCGTTGTATACACTTGCAGTGATTCTGCTCTTATTCCCATTCCCTCTCCTAAGGCATTCATGTATGTACAAAATTTAGGGACCAATAAGTCTACAAATTTCTTATAATACCCCACTGTATACCCATCGGATCCTGGGCTTTTCCCTCCTGCTGTATTCTTCAGAGCCGTATTAATTTCCTCCTGGGAGATCGCTTGTTCTAACGATACTACTTTTTCTTTTGATATTCTTGGCAGATCTGCTGCCTTTAGAAATTCCTGCCATTTCCCCCTCTTTTCTTCCTCTGTAGCTTTCGGGTTCCTAGGGTTTACATCATGCAACCTACTATAGGATTTTTAGAACGTTTCAGCAATATCAGTGGTGGAGTAAACCAGTTCTCCCTTTTCATCTTTAATTTTTTCAATATAATTTTTAAATTTTTTCTCCTAAAGTCTTTTCATCAAATTTTTTTCCTGGTTTATTCCCCCACTGATATCTTTCCTTTTGAGTCCCTATTCAAGATCTTCCTTGATTCCTGGTCCAGTAGGTCTTTTAACTCTTCTCTTTTAAGTATAATCTTTGAATGAACCTCTGTATCCTGTCTCTTTTTATGTGCCCATTCTAACCTATATAACTCCTCCATCGCCTCTTTTTCTCTCCCGGTCTTTTTTTTTTAGTTCCTGCAGCTATCAGGATTCTCCTCACGTACACCTTATTCCCAAATGGTGGCCACAAAGACGTCCTCAGTTTCATTTAACAGAAAAAATTGCTCTATTTCCTCCCTTAACCACCTCTCTACTTCTGGGTCCTGTATAAGCATCTCATTTAGTCTCCACATTGCCCTTTTGTTCCCTTCTCCTCCTATCTTTAATCTCACCGTGACCTGAGCGTGATCTGAGCGTGATCTGAGATAGAACTCCTATTAACCAGTGAATCCAATTGTGAAGGTATAATCTCTTTCTCTGGGGTGTTTCACCCTCCATGCGTCCATTAGCTGATTTTGATGTAACCTCTTTTTCAACACTCTTAGTTTTTTACCTCCTCCTCTCTGCACAATCGAAGATGTATCCATCCATGGATCAAGACAAGAATTAAAATCTCCTGCCAAGACCAGAATCCCCCTCTTAAACTCTGTAATTTTCCCCAATACTCTATACAGAAATACATCTGGATTTCGATTCAGGCAATAAATATTAACCAAAGTATAGCTTTGTCCCTACATTTTCCCTCTTAAACATAGAAACCATTCCTCTGGGTCCACCAATCTCTCCTCCATGTCAAAACCCTAATTTTTTGAGAACCCAATCGCTACTCCTTTAGCCCTCTTTATTGGTGATTCCGCGTAATACCAAGTTGGGTAGTACCTTACCTGAATTACTAAAAAACCCTTGGGCTGTATGTTGCCCTGGAATCTGATGTGGGATTCCCCCACTGGTGATTCCTGAATTAGAGTAAAACTCTCAACATGTACACCTACTCCTACCCCCAACTCTCAACATGGGGCTTAGCTGTTTAAAATCCTGTTTGGCCTCCCGACGCCCTGCCGACTCAACTTATTTTCCCCGAAGACCTGCTGAAAAACACAGGGGAGGTGGGGAGAAAAAAAAGAAAGACGGGGGAAGAGGAGGACAAAAATTCATCCCCCTAAGCCCCCTCTCCCTCTCCCACTACCCCCCAATTCAGTCTTCTTTTTTTATTTAGTGACCGCTACTTCTTTTTTTTGACCTTACACTTTCACTTTTATTTGACCCCCCTATCCACCCCACAACTCCCACATTCTGCAGTTCTAATTTTTCACAAAAGTCACTGAGTTCTTCTAGGACTATTAAATTATTTTTTTCCTTCATCTGATTCAATAAGGGTTTCAACAAACTTCTTTTAGCTAATGTCTCAGAAGAAATGTCTGTAAAGATTTCTCCAAATTTTAACTCTGGAGTCTCCCACAGTTTTTTCCATATTCTGTCCTCATAATCATGGAATATGACAATCATGTCTCTAAGGGTGTCTGATGTTACTTCTGGTGGGCATCTTAATCTGTGTATTCTCTCAATCTTCAGAGGATCTGTGGCTAATCTACCTGTCAATGGATTAAACTCCTTCTTTACTTTTCCCAGAGGTCCTTTTGGGAGGCCCTTGATCCTTAGATTATTTCTTCTCTCTCTATTTTGTTGATCCTCCAATTTGTATGACAGCTTCCTCTGTTCCCTTTACATCTCCTCCAACTGCATTTTCAGATTAGATATCTGCTGAGCCTGTGTCTCCATTTTCTCCTCCACTTCTTCCACCCTTGTTAACATTCATCCAAGATCCTTATGGAGCACCGCCATTTAATTTTTCATAGAAAGTTCCAGTTTTGCAAACATTTCCTCCATTTCCATTGTTGTCGGGACTTGTGATATGACTCCCTGTTGTTCAAAGTGTTTTGATCGTTTATACTATCAATATTTATAGATTCATTAGTCTGATGCTTTTCCCATACTCCAAATGACAATCTAGACTGCTCCCCATCATATTTTCTTCTTCCTTCCTGTTGTTTCTCCAGACATTGTATCTCTGGGCTTTTTTCCTACACTGGCAAATATTTCTCTATTGTGCTAGTATTTGCACTGGATTGCAGAGTTTTTCATCCCCCACCTTTAGTGGATCTACTCCTCATATTAACTACGCTTGGTCACAAATATTCTACTCAATGTTCAAAGTACAATATTCTCACACCTCCAGGGGGGCCCGTCTCCAGTAACTTTTCATTCCCGAATTCCATTTATAGCGCACACGTTATTAACAGCAATACTTGACCCTTGAGATACCCAGACTCCTTAATCTTCTGACCATCCAACCCCACAACTCAGGTATACAATTACTTACCGTAGCAACAGAGAGCAATAACAACTTTAAATCTCTTACCGTTGCCCAGGTAACTCTCCATCACTTTCCGAGCCTGAGGTTCTGGGTCCATCTGTCTCTGTGCTGTGCCCTCTACTGCCCCATCAGGGTCTCATGTCCCAGATTGTAGTATCACCTGAGAGAGGCTCTGGTCGGGGGGCTCAAGATGTCCTGTGTCTACATATACTACATCCTCTGGTATGTCCTACAGTGTGTCATTCAGCCAGCCTGCCTAGTGCAGCCCTGCACAGACAGTCTCCCCTGGGGTCTTTCCCCTGCTCGGGCAGCTCATCCTCTCTTCTCCCAGGGCCTCCTGTGCTCCTGAGAGCTCCCCCATTGGCCGATGCCAGCCGCTTCAAGGGCTCTGGGATCCGAGCCACCCAATCCCTTCAGCAGGGCTCACCACCGCCACGTGACCAGCGCAGGGGGAGACACCACACGACACCGGCCAGGAGCCAGCAGCAGAGCCAGGTAAGCTTTGTGGGGTGGTGTAATGTGGATCAGGCCCTAGGCATCTTTATCATAGCAGGCGTCGGGAGCTCCTGCACCTAGGAATCTCCCAATGCCATGTTCTGGAAAGTAGATTTTTAATTATGGATTCCTATTATGGTCATTATAGACATTTTTTTTAGCTGATTACTTGATCGTAATCCCTTTCCTCTCTTTTGCACCAATAAGACTTTTTTTCCTCCAAGTTAGAAAGCAAGTCTGACTATCATACAAAACAGACCCATTGTAAATATTTATGGGTACAGATGTATAGAGCACAAAGTCACTTATATCAAAAGACTTATCAATAAGTTGCTACACAAGTAAAACAATACCAAGTGAAACTACCTTGAACTAAATGTTTCTGGCTTAAAGCGGGACTCTCAGTCAACAATAACATTTTTTATTATTATGCTGCTAACATTAGTAACTGGATAGGAAGGTATATTACTTTTTTAACATTTTGTCACTTATTTCTTGGATTTTGGCTATAGGAGTCTTCATGGACATGTTTTCTTTCATTTGGAGAAGGGGCTTTCATAGCCTGCATGACTAGGGCAGATGTATTCAGGAAGTAAATGGAACATTAATCATCTGTCCTTCCTTACTCAAGATAGCTGTTGCTAAAAATAATTGTTAAACAAATTAATGGGCAAGGTTGCTTTAAATATTACAAATGTGTTAAATACAATTTCAGTTTGTGGAGTTTAGTGGCACTCAAAAACAACATGTATAGGTCATTAAGTTTGACAACTGAATTGGTACAGGACAGAATGATATTCTGGCCTTAAGGACAGATTTGGGGGGTTTTAAACTGAGTAAACCGATGAGCCTAGAGCTCAGAGAAAAAGAACAATTCATGGCAGCAGATCCAGTCTCCACCTACCTTCCTCTCTGTGCAGGAGGACAGAGATTAGAAGCTGAAGGAGGAGAATTCATACACTGATCTGGGATGAAATAGGGTGGGGGACTGACTTGTGATTGTATACTGTATATCTTGTAGATAAGTTTATACTTAAATACAGTATGTAATGCAGTGCTGTGTGTATGTATGTAATGTACAGATTAAGTGCAGATAGTTTGTAAGTCTGTGTATGTAGTGCAGAGCTATATGTACATTTGTGCCTGCAGTGTAGAGGTATGTGCATGTGTGTGTGGTGGCGATTTTATATATACTGCTCAAAAATATTAAAGGAACACTTTTTAATCAGAGTATAGCATCAAGTCAATGAAACTCCTGTGATATTAAACGGGTCAGTTAAGTAGCAGAGGGGGTTGTTAATCAGTTTCAGCTGCTTTGGTGTTAATGAAATTAACAACAGGTGCACTAGATGGGCAACAATGAGATGACCCCCAAACAGGAATGGTTTTATAGGTGGAGGCCACTGATATTTTTCCCTACTCATCTTTTCTGACTGTTTTTCACTAGTTTTGCATTTGGCTAGGGTCAGTGTCACTACTGGTAGCATGAGGCAATACCTGTACCCTACAGAGGTTGCACAGGCAGTCCAACTCCTCCAGGATGGCACATCAATACGTGCCATTGGCAGAAGGTTTTCTGTGTCTCCCAGCACAGTCTAAAGAGCATGGAGGAAATTCCAGGAGACAGGCAGTTACTCTAGAAGAGCTGGATAGGACCATAGAAGGACCTTAACTCATCAGCAGGATCGGTATCTGCTCCTTTGTGCAAGGAGGAACAGGATGAGAGCTGCCAGAGCCCTACAAAATGACCTCCAGCAGGCCACTGGTGTGAATGTCTCTGACCAAACAATCAGAAACTGACTTCATGAGGGTGGCCTGAGAGCCTAACATCCTCTGGTGGACCCTGTGCTCACTGCCCAGCACCATAGAGCTCAATTGGCATTTGCAATTGAGCACCAGAATTGGCAGGTCTGCCCCTGGCGTCCTGTGCTTTTCACAGACAAGAGCAGGTTCACCCTGAGCACATGTGACAGACATGAAAGGGTCTTGAGAATCTGTAGATAATTGTTCAGCATGACCATTTTGGTTTTGGGTCAGTGATGGTCTGGGGAGGCATATCCATGGAGGGATGCACAGACCTCTACAGGCTAGACAATGGCACCCTGACTGCCATTACGTATCGGGATGAAATCCGGGGGCCCATTCTCAGACCCTACACATGTAGTGGGTCCTGGGTTCCTCCTGGTGCACGACAATGCCCGGCCTCATGTGGTGAGAGTATGCAGGCAGTTCCTGGAGGATGAAGGAATTGATATGATTGAATGGCCCCCACGCTCGCCTGACCTAAATCTAATAAAACCCATCTGGGATATCATGTTTCAGTCCATCTGATGACGCCAGGTTGCACCTCAGACTGTCCAGGAGCTCAGTGATGCCCTGGCCCAGATCTTTGAGGAAATGCCAAAGGACACTGTCTCATTAGGAGCATGCCCTGACATTGTCAGGCATGCATACAAGCACATGGGGGCCATACAAACTACTGAGATCCATTTTGAGTTGCTGCAATGAAATTTCAGTAAAATGGACTAGCCTGCTGCATAATTATTTCACTTTGATTTTCGGGGTGTCTTTGAATTCAGTACTCTGTAGGTTGATCATTTTCATTTCCATCAAACGATGGGGTTTCTTAACATTCCTAACACATTACCCAATCCATATCAGTATAGATATCAAGCATGATATTTTCACCGATTGAGATCTGATGTGTTTTCAATGTGTTCCTTTAATTTTTTTGAGCAGTTTATATACACTATATTGCCAAAAGTAATGGAAGACCTGCCTTTACATGTACATGGACTTTAATGGCTTCCCAGTCTTAGTCCGTAGGGTCCAATATTGAGTTGGCCCACCATTTTTTTTATAGCTATAACAGCTTCAACTCTCCTGGGAAGGCTGCCCACATGATTTAAGAGTGTGTTTATGGGAATATTTGACCATTCTTCCAGAAGCACATTTGTGAGGTCGGGCACTGATGTCGGACGATAAGGCCTGGCTCGTGATCTCTGCTCTAATACATCCCAAAGGTGTTCTATCGGGTTGAGGTCAGAATCAGGTCAGGCCAGTCAAGTTCCTCCACCCTAAACTCACTCATCCATGTTTTTTTGGAGCTTGATTTGTGCACTGGTGCGCAGTCACAGTGGAACAGGAAGGGGCCATCCCCAAAGGTTGGGAGCATGAAATTGTCCAAAGTGTCTTGGAATGCTGAAACCCTTAAGAGTTACCTTCATTGGAACTAAGGGGCCAAGCCCAACCCCTGAAAAACGACCACACACTAACACCCCCTCTACCAAACTTAACAATTGGCACAGTGCAGTCAGGGAAGTACCGTTCCCCTGGCAACCACCAAATCCATACACATCCATCAGATTGCCAGACAGAGAAGCGTGATTCGTCACTCCAGAAAACACGTCTCCACTGCTCTAGAGTCCAGTGGTGGAGTACTTTCCACCACTACATTTGATGCTTTAAATTGCACTTGGTGATGTAAAGCTTGGATGCAGCTGCTTAGCCATGGAAACATAGAAAAGTGACGGCAGAAAAAGACAGAGTGGTTCATCGAGTCTGCCAATTTTTTTATTTTTTTTGGGGGGGGGGGCTGTTTTTTTTTTGTTTTGTTTTTTGTTATTTTCATTCACTTTTTTGTCTGAGTATGATTTATGCTTGCCCCCCGCATGTTTGAAGCTATTCACTGTTGACTGGCTGACTACCTCTGCTGGAAGTTTATTCCAAGCATCAACCACTCTTTCAATAAAATATTACTTTCTGAGATTAGTTTTGAACTTTCCTCCAGTTAGTGTAAGCTCATGTCCCTGTGTTCTTGATTTTGGTTTCATGTTGAAAATACTGCCCTCCTGAACCTTATTCATCCCCTTGATGTATTTAAAGGTTTTAATTATATCCCCCCTTTTCCTTCTTTCCTTCAGACTGTACATTTTAAGTTCCTGAAGTCGCTCTTGATATGTTTTATCCCCCAGACTTTTCACCATTTTTGTTACCCATCTCTGGATTCGTACTATCTTATCAATATCTTTTTGTAAGTGAGGTCTTCAGAACTGGATACAGTATTCTAAATGAGGTCTAACTAAAGATCTATAGAGGGTACCTCCTTCCTCCTGCTGGTGACCTCTCTAGCGATGCCTCTCAGAATTCTATTTGCTTTCCCCACTGCCTGACCACACTGTTTGCTCATTTTGCAATCATCTGAAATAAGTACCCCCAAGTCCTTTTCCTCTGACATACTGGCCAACAATGTACCCCCAATGTTGTACTCTGTCAATGGCTTCTTTTTTCTAGGTGCATTATATTACATTTAGAAACATTAAACTGCAGTTTCCATTTTTTTGACCAATCTTCCAGCAATGCCAAATCATGTTCCTTGTTACAAACACCTCCAGGGCTATCAACCCTACTGCACACCTTTGTGTCATCAGCAAAAAGACATACTTTACCCAACAAATCCATTTCATGAAGCTTTCTCCACACTGTTGTTGTGCTAATCTGAAGACCAAGTGAAGTTTTGAGGTCTTTAGCTATTGGCGACTTTTGTGCTTTTCAGCATGCGCTGACCCCGCTCTGTCATTTTGTGACCTACCACTTCGTGTCTGAGTTGCTGTTGTTCCCAGTTGCTTCCACTTTGTTATATTACCACTAACAGTTGACTGTGGAATATTTAGTAGCAAGGAAATTTCACGGATGGCCTTATTGCACAGATGGCAACCTATCACACTTAAATTCACTGAGCTCCTGAGAGTGACCCATTCTTTCTCAAATGTTTGTAGAAGCATCCTGCATACCTAGGTGCTTGATTTTATACTCCGGAGGCCATGGAGGTGATTGGAATACCTGAATCCAATGATTTGGAGCGGTGTGCCAATTCTTTTGGCATAATAGTGTACATACATACATACAATACATACAGTATACACACCCCAAGCAGACAGGATATGATACATCTCAGAGAAGGAATTCACACAAAACACAAACTGGCGGCCCTCCAGCTGTTGCAGAACTACAAGTCCCATCATGCCTCATCCTTTGGGAGTCATGCTGGTAACTGTCAATCTTGCAATGCCTCGTGGGACTTGTAGTTTGGCAACAGTTGGAGGGCCGCTAGTGTGACACCCATGCCCTACAGCAATCACACAGAATATTTCAAGACACAGTACTACAGAATCACTAAAAGAAACAGCATAATAACAGTATACAATAGGCACCTGTCTACATGCTAAGGACACAAACAGCACAAAAATGTTAAAAGGTTATCACACTCAGGAGAATGATACAAAAAGATGCCCTAATGTTAAACATATAGCAAGTCAAACTCATTATGATAAGAAATTGCAAGTCACTAATAATTTTTACAGCACTCAAGGTGATGGCACACACTCTTCAATGGTTTCCAACACATTTACATATTCTAACCACTTTCAATGACTACACGTATGCAGCAGGGTAGGACAAGCTTTGTTCTGGGAGGACACACCTGCGTGCTCTCCCATTTCTGGAACTTCTGCGTAGCCTTGGGGCCAAGCAGCAGCATGATCTGTAACTGCGTGTCTATTGGACATAGCAGATCACTGATTGGGGTACTGAGCCACTGTGATTGCATAGGTGGCAACCTATCATGCTACCATGCTTGAATTCACTGAGCTCCTGAGAGCAACTTATGCAGGCCATAGACGGGTCGAAAATCGGCCGATATTTCTTTTAAAAAAACGAAAAATCGGTCGTTCAAGCGGCCGACGTTACCAGTAATGGTAAAAAAAATTGGCTGATTTTCATCCCATCTACAGCAGGCAAAACGTGTCCCTGCAGAGAGCTCCGCTATTTCTTTGACAGTTCCTTGACATTTATAGCGGTTGCAACAATGTATCTATTTGTATCCATTTAGGATACAGATGTTTTTATTCAGAAACAAATAAATACATTGTTGCAACCGCTATAAATGTCAAGGAACTGTCAAAAAAATAGCGGAACTCTCTGCAGGGACACTTTTTGCCAGACTGGAATTCCTCTTCTTTTTCATCTTCTTCTTCTTCTTCATCCTCTTCTTCTTCATCCTCTTCTTCTTCTTCATCCTCTTCTTCATCTTCTTCATCCTCTTCTTCATCTTCTTCACTTTCCTCTTCTTCATCTTCCTCTTCTTCATCTTCCTCTTCTTCTTCATCCTCTTCTTCTTCTTCTTCATCCTCTTCTTCTTCATCATCCTCTTCTTCATCCTCTTCTTCTTTTTCATCCTCTTCTTCTTCTTCCTCTTCATCCTCTTCTTATGCTTCTTCTTCCTCTTCTTCTTCATCCTCTTCTTAATCTTCTTCATCCTCTTCTTCTTTCTCTTCTTCATCCTCTTCTTCTTCATCCTCTTCTTCATCCTCTTCTTCTTCTTCATCCTCTTCTTCTTCTTCTTCTTCTTCTTCCTCTTCTTCTTCTTCATCCTCTTCTTATTTTTCATCCTCTTCTTCTTCTTCCTCTTAATCCTCTTCTTCTTCATCCTCTTCTTCATCCTCTTCTTCATCCTCTTCTTCATCTTCCTCTTCTTCTTCATCCTCTTCTTCTTCTTCATCCTCTTCTTCATCCTATTCTTCTTCTTTTTCTTCTTCTTCATCCTCTTCTTCTTATTATTATTACTCTTCATCATCCTCTTCTTCATCTTCCTCTTCTTCTTCTTCATCCTCTTCTTCTTCTTCATCCTCTTCTTCTTCATCCTCTTCTTCATCCTCTTCTTCTTCTTCATCCTCTTCTTCTTCATCCTCTTCTTCTTCTTCATCCTCTTCTTCTTCCTCTTCGTCTTCTTCCTCTTCTTCTCTTCCCCTTCTCCTTCTTCCTCTTCTACTTCTTCCTCTTCTTCATCCTCTTCCTCTTCTTCATCCTCTTCTTTTTTCTTCTTCTTTTTGTCTTCCTCTTGCAGGTCACTGCTCATGCGCAGATTTTTTTATCGGTAAAAGATAGGCCGATTTGCCCATCATTGCCGCGAAAATCGGCCAATTTTTTTCCAACTTTACCGATAAAAAAAAATACCAAAAAACGGCCAAACATTTAGCCCACTAACGATCCAAAAATCGGCCGATTTTATTTTTGGCCGAAAAATCGGTCGATTTTCGACCCATCTATGGCCTGCATTATTCTTTCACAAATGTTTGTAGAAGCAGTCTGCATGCCTAGGTGCTTGATTTTATACACCTGTGGCCCTGGAGGTGATTGGAAACCTGAATCCAATGATTTGGAGGAGTGTCTTAATACTTTACGTTAACCCTTTACACACACAAACAAAGGCTGTCACCTTGTGTTTTAACAGAAACATGCACTATTCACAGTATCTAAAGTAACAATTCTGATCATATGAAATGTCTGTGGCACTCACTGCCACTCTAGACTGTAATATAACAGAGTTTAAGATGTGATAACATTCTTCATAGAGGCAAGATTCTTTATGTTCTTATTTAGTACATTTATAGATAACGTTTAGTGACTTTTAAATATTGTTTTTATGTAAGGAAGAAAAATGATGAAGAAAAATATTCATAGGAAAAATGATTTTGAAACAGAAAACAAATATCACAAATAAATAGAATTAAAAATGTAAAATACTTAACAAAGTTTTCCTGGTCTTTGGTTCCAGCAGAGTCCAATTTACTGCAGCATACGTTTGATCTGGACAGAGTCACTGGCTCTCAGTGCATACAGTAGTTTTGCTCCTGGAAACTTGAGTGACCCTGCTGACACATTGGGATTCCCTTACTTTGGAGGGATTTCCTTTCACTTTTGACTATTGGACAGGAAGTGAAGGGAAATCTCCCCAATGGGACACAGATGGCAGAAAAAAAATAACCTTCCCTTACTCTATCCGAAATGAATAAAAAAAGTATTGCCTTTAGTGACACAAGGAACATGACAACTATGTAATTATGTAACACTGGTGGTCGCTGTCTCGCTTTGGACCAAAATGTAGCTCATTCCTAGTCTAGCAACCCCTGTGTACAGTAGATAAATTAAGTTGGGCTCCTGCTGTAGCCAGAGGAGCCAGAGTTCATTTGTTTAGAGTTAGTTGTCAGAGCTCCAAGGCCTGAGTCTCTTTCACCTTCTCCTGGCATCTAGAACTGTTAGAGGGCGGAGTGGCAGAGATGAGGACCTGAATATTTATTCAGTCTCCTCTAATCCCTGGCTGAGGATGGCCCAGAAGGTGGAGATGTAGTCCATAAGTATTCCAGAGCCTGGCTATGTGGAGAGAGAGTCCAGGGTTCTGTTGCCTGCAGGGAACCCCTATGTTGGGGGGGCTCTACCACTGCTCAGAAAGAAGACAGAGAGAAAGACAATGAGAAAAAGAGAGAGAGGGCAGCAGAGGAAGCTGCCAACACTCTTTGAGCCTCAGCTAAGCTTAGCTGAGCCACCCCGGGAGCTATTGGGACCTATTCAGCAGGAGGCCTGTTCAGCAGTCATCATACGAGCTACAGGATCTTTCAAAGGGACTGAGTGAGTAGATTCAACCACTATACCCCAGAGCCTATAGAGGAGAAGAAGCCAAGTGCAATACCCAGCTAACTATATACAGAAGGACAGCTTGGAGCCACCTAAAGCTAGCACAACTACCCTACACCTTTTTCTTGGGGATTCTGAAGAGAAGCTAGGTGCCTTTTTTCTACAAAAGGAAAAGCACCTGCATTCAGTGTTTGAAATCCTTTTCTTAACCAGTAGAGCTGATCCGTTTATCCTGTGGAAGGACAGCCATGTAATTTTTAATAATAGAGATAGTTTCAGGTCCTCAAGTTACATTTAACCACTTCACCCCCTTTCACCCCCTTCCAGTCCAGGCCAATTTTCAGCTTTCAGTGCTATCACACTTTGAATGACAATTGGCGTCATGCAACACTGTACCCATATGAATTTTTTAGCATTTTTTTGAGACAGATAAAACTTTATTTTGGTGGTATTTATTCACCACTGGGATTTTTATGTTTTTGCTATATAAATGAAAAAGTCCAAAAATTAAGAAAAAAAGTGTTTCTCTTATAAAATTTTGCAAATAAATAATCTTACTTCATAAAACTTAGCCAAAATGTATTCATCTATCTTTATAGTGTAAAAACCAAAAATTATAATTTTCTACATTTTTTTTAACATTTTTATTTTATTTTTTACTATTATTATTTATGTTTTTTAACATACTGTCACCCTAGCATAGTGACACTGTAGTACTTGTGGGGGGTGATGAAGATTTTTTTTCTTTTGTTACACTGATTGCTTTTACACCCATAAAGGCTGTAAAAGCAATCATTTCTCCTTCTCTCTGGCTGCATTCCCTCAGCCATTGAGAAATAATATGAGAGCTGTGATTGGTCACAGTTTGTCACATGGTACAAGGCTGTTGTGAATAGCCTTGTACCATGTGACCTTTGTGATCATTCACAGATTTCACAAGTAGTAAGCAATGATGTCAGGAAGTGACATCTTGTTTACTACTATTCATGTGATCACTGATTGGGCAATCAGTGATCACAAGAATTGGGACCTCACACAGAGGTCCCGTACAGTGATCTGTGTTCCGCTGTGTCCTCCGGACACAACGGACACAGATCGCGGTGCAGCTCGCTTCTAGGGAGCGTGCACAGGCAGTGAATGTGGGGGGGGGGACATTATTTAGAATTGTCCACTCACATCGGCAGCACTCCCTTCCAGCCATTTATCTAAATGGGCCAGACGGGAAGTAGATAACTATAGTTCTGGGCATCACATATCTTCCTATTCCTATCCAAGTATCCATGAATGCCGAGCATTCCTACTGCCTGGCTGTGCATGAAAGGGGGACTCAAAAATCCAGCAGCCCTTAAGGGGGTAGAACTATACTAGTTATAACTATAACAAACTCCATGTACATATAGCCAAATTTAAGCTATAGATATAATCTTACTGAAAAGTGTAAACCAGGTGATTGCTGATTTTTGTTTTTAAAAAATATACTTCCTGCAATAAAATTGGCACTGATTTCCTTGCATGTATTTGATGAGGCCTTAGCTGATGTATAACCTTATATATAACCTGGAGCACCAGTTGCATATTTTCTGCAAACGGACAGTGAGAGTGATTTACTAAAGCATTCACATGATAAATTGTGTGAATTTTTACTTCAGTTACAGTATCTATTCATGGGTAGATGAAATAACTAAGCAGAGATTTTCTTTTCAAATGACTGGCTAATTGAAGTGAATCTTCACACATTTTATTGTGTGAACATTCTCAAATCCTTTAGTAAATCAGCCGTGTCAGATTATTAGAACTTGCAAACTTTCTCTGAAATATTCATTGTATCACGAGAGCTCAAAGTTGACAACAGTGGCTGTAACTATCTGAAACAAAATTAATTTTACTGAAGAGAAAAGAATTCAGAAAATATGAGGTTTTTCTTAATGTATGCTTTAATTTAACGTATGCCATTGAAAATGTTATTACTCAGCAGACTCTGCTCATCGCTGAGTCCATTTTAATCTGGTCAGGAGTGATCTCTTATTGTACTGGCATTACTCCAGGAAGATGAATTTCAGATCTAAAAAGCTTGGAAGTGAGCCTACACAACAGAGAGGGGATTCATTTATCAGTGAGCTAGATAATGTATTTCGGTGTTACAGCATGATGATAAATAAGTGTTTTCCTGCTTGAGCTCTTTGATTAATTTACCTAAATAAATGTTATTTTATTTCTCCTAAACTCTGTCAAAGCAGCAATTGCTTATTTAATGTAACATAAACAAATGTACCATATATAAATACTATTTGCGTGCTAAATGTTTGACTTCTCATAGAGAGATGGGTTTGAGACATTAAAAGTTTATTCTATCTGGAATGTTTAACTCCTAACAATATTTTGGGGGTTTAGTTCCACTTTAAAACTTAGCTAGTAACAGAGTAATCAGAGATACACGCAGAAGACGGTTTTCTGGCTTGTAAAAGTAGCAACAAGTGCCTGTTGGTAGTGTTTGGTTAGACTGGATATGAGTTGGAACCTAATATTATTCTACTGTTTATATGCCCCCATTTAGGAGATCTTTTCAAATTGTACATATATTTTAAGAGACTGGGATGTGAAAAAAAAAACTCCCTTGTGCATTTTATTGGTATCAGACACAACTGGAATTAAGGGGAAATTCCTCAATCATTAAAGGCCACATTTCAAATAGAATTAAGAATGTTTAGAACCCATGACAAGATCTGGTTAGTCAATTCTGGCTTTTTTGGACAAATAGAAAAGTTGATACAAAACAGACATGGGAAGCAGGCACTGCCATGGGGATGTGCCATGTACCAATGCCAAAATTTTTTTAAACAAAATTGTATATTGGGGTCCTTTTCATGCAGTATCAAGGACAATGTGAAGATTTTTGAGGGATAGCTACAAGCTGTATGTGGATTAATGAAACAGTACAATTTATGTTAGCAGATATTTGGCTGCGATTTTTTTTCTTTTACAATAAGCTTGATTACATACAGCAGATATACAGAAATGGCATATGGCACAAATCTAAAGTAAAGAACAGTGCGGGATGCAGATAATTAACAATAGCAATGTTAAGTCCATTTTGTCCATATCATAAAAAGTCCATACATATTGCTAAAGTCCATAAAAAGCACCTATAGGCAGCTTTTTTTGATCACATACAGCAGCAGCACTCCAATCTCATTAGTTGCAACTTAAACTTTTTTTTTTCAGATAATTTTAGCAGCCATACATGCTTTGAAGGGGGAATAGAAATCGTCAAGTGCTTCATTGAGGGAGTCCCTGTTTTGCTAATGCAAAACTCTTCAGCCACTGGCTACTGTCTATAAATTTCTCACTCTGAACTATAAGACTACAAATGATAATGAAGTGTTAAGGTGGCTATAAATGGATTGAAATTTGACCAATTCAGCAGGGATCAGCACCAATCAACTTGTGCTCAATCAGTGGCTGTAGACAATTACTGCAGCACTGATCTGTGTATTCTGGGGGATTGGTGTAACATGAGGTGGTTTAGGTTCACACTGACAAGATCAACAGGTACACATTTCAAAATCTCTGATAAAATCAACAGGTATTTTCTCTACTTGCTAAAATGTTTTAGGCTTAAACAAAATACATCTAATAAAAGGGGGATTGAATATGTTTTAAAAGAAATGTGTGGACTTTAAAAAAACCAAACATTTATACTCATCGATCTGCTGCTGCACCTGTCCCCCGCCGGCTCTGCAGTGAGAAGTATGCATTCAAATACAGCTGATTGCTCAGTTCTCCTCTTCTGCTCTGAGCAGAGAGCCGTGATTGTCAGCCAATGTCTCTCTGCCCTGCCCTTGCAATTCTCACTGGTGTGCTGGGCTGTGGAAGGGGTGGGAGGGGCTGGCTCATAGCAGATAGGCTGATCCAGCTGCTGGTCCAGGCTTCTGGGTGGATCTTGACCGTATGGTCAGGATCTTTTCAGAGACTGGATCTGATCTGTGAAGTCAACCGACAGTGGGCTTAAGTCTACTATCAGCTTAAAAATAAGTGAACTAACACACTCCTGTGATCTACAGAAGTATAGTAAAATACACTATATTGCCAAAAGGATTGGCTGCCTTTACACGCACATGAACTTTAATGGCATCCCAGGCTTTGTCCGTATGGTTCAATATTGAGTTGGCCCACCCTTTGCAGCTATAACAGCTTCAACTCTTCTGGGAAGGCTGTCCACAAGGTTTAGGAGTGTGTCTATGGGAATGTTTGACCATTCTTCCAGAAGTGCATTTGTGAGGTCAGGCACTGATGCCGGACAAGAAAGCCTGGCTCATGGTCTCCGCTCTAATTCATCCCAAAGGTGTTCTATCGATTTGAGGTCAGGACCAGGTCAAATAAGTCAAGTTCCTCCACTCCAAACTCACTCATTCATGTCTTTATGGACCTTGCTTTGTGCACTGGTGCACAGTCACGTTGGAACAGGAAGGGGCCATCCCGAAAAGATGGGAGCATGAAATTGTTCAAAATGTCTTGGTATGCTGACTCCTTAAGAGTTACCTTCATTGGAACTAAGGGGCCAAGCCCAACCCCTGAAAAGCAACCCCACACCATAATCCCCCCTCCACCAAACTTTACAATTGGCACAATGCAGTCAGGCAAGCACCATTCCCCTGACAACCGCCAAACCCAGACATGTCCATCAGATTGCCAGACAGAGAAGCGTGATTTGTCACTCCAGAAAACACATCTCCACTGCTCTAGAGTCCAGTGGTGGCAGGCTTTCCACCGCTGTATCCAATGCTTTGCATTGCACTTGGTGATGTAAGGTTTGGATGCAGCTGTTAGGCCATGGAAACCCATTCCATGAAGCTCTCTACACACTGTTGTGCTAATCTGAAGGCCACATGAAGTGTGGAGGTCTTTAGTTATTGACTCTGCAGACAGTTGGCGACTTCTGCGCACTGTGCGCTTGTGCTGACCACCGTGCTCTGTCATTTTACGTGGCCAACCACTTCGTGGCTGAGTTGCTGTTGTTCCCAGTTGCTTCCACTTTGTTATAATACCACTAAGAGTTGACCGTGGAATATTTAATAGCAAGGAAATTTCACATATAGACTAATTGCACAGGTGGCAACCTATCACGGTACCATGCCTGAATTCACTGAGCTCCTGAGAGTGACCCATTCTTTCACAAATGTTTGTAGAAGCAGTCTGCATGCCTAGGTGCTTGCTTTTATACACCTGTGGCCATGGGGGTGATTTGAACACCTGAATCCAGTGATTTAAAGGGGTGTCCCTTTTGGCAATACAGTGTAGTTTTGGCCATACGTCTGCTTTAAAACCCTTTTAGTGTTAAATACAAACCAATTTATCCTAAACAGAAATTACCCACTACTGTCCTTCACAGATGTAAAACATAGTCTGATAAAAGCTCCCTATCCCCATCCTACAGAAGCTTCAGTTAAATTAAAATAAGGTTGCTCTGAGTCCCCCCTCCCCCTCCTTATGTTATAGCCTTACTGTCTCTTTTTCCTTTTTAATCCATGGTTCAATGGATATGCTAAGCATTCTGGTTTAAATAAAATTGTCCTAGTAAATGCATACAAAATTTTGCTTTGAATGTAAATTCAAAACCAACAGGATTCACTATGAAACCAATTTTGCAGCAAATCCAAACCTCATTCCTAATCATTACATCATCAGGCAAGACCACCTGTATACTGTATTGCTCTTTGGAATTTCATCCTGTTTTGGATGAAATTCCTTTGATTGAGTGAGAAATCCTGGAATGAAATAAATTGACTAGAGCAACATTTGGGAGCTTGATAGTGATGCTTTATGTGTCTTCAAGGAAGGTAAAATGCCTACTGGGAGAAATTATCTGATCAGATATAGAATTCTTTTACTTCGGGATGCTTCATTTTTTCACTTCATACATTTGCAGTATTATTATTAGTTTTATTGTTCACAGCGCCACTTTAAGATTGATTTTTGTTCACAAAAAAAATCAGCGCCACTGAATCACTTAGGTTTCATTTATTGTTTATATGATTTATTTCATTTTAAGGTGGCAACAGTGTTTAATCTGGATATATTTCACTTATTTACTCACTTATGTTGTTTTTTGTAATATTTGTATGCATTTAGCGGTCTTTTCCGCATACAATTTATTATTATTATTATTATTGACCCTTGATGAAATAACTTTATTCTTTGAAACATCTAGGGAATAGCTACAGTATTTGCTAATACTCTTGCAGTCTGACCTTTTTAGACTGCACAAAATTATGTTATATTTAGGCGAGAATGGCTTTTAATTTTAATGAACATTGTTGATCTGGTCATTTATTTTATCTATTTATTTTTAAGGGCCGAGGAATCTCTAATTTTTTACTGTATTCTCTGTTATTATGTATATTGACATCCTTTTTTAATCAATATCTGTAAAAATTAACAAGTGAATAATGACTGAATGCAGAGTTCACTCTGTTCTACTGTGTCCTGATAAAGACATTTACTTACACACATCACACAACCAGACAATAGATTAATTGATCCTGTCACTACCAGTAAAAACCCAACACTGTCCATTGAAATAAGCTGTTGCTATACATGAATTGCTAATACTAATTTACAGATCTCAATTTTCTATCAAGACGGCCTGACATATACTGTAAAATAAACAGCTATGTTCTACTTAATGGAGATTATGAAACATTTACGTAGTTCTCACTTTAAAGCTGAAGTTGTAGAAACAGCTGAATCCTGGAGAAATATTTACTGCAGGGATTCTTCTGGTTCTGCAAGAGTTAATAGCTTTAGGTCTTGGGCTAAATTCAACATAAATGTCCCCCCTCAAATAAAAAAAAAACAAAAAAATCCCTTATCTGAGCATGCAACCTAGCTGGAGAGAAAAAGGAGAGGGGTAATGAGCATGTGTCCCCCACTCCTTGAACCATATCAGGCCACATGCCATGAATATAGGGAGGGTACATAGCCAGGCTGGGATGAGGTCCACATACCTGGCCATGTGGATATGGGGGTCTGTGGAGGGATCTTGTAGGAATCTGGAATCCCCAAGTTATTCACCCCCTCCCCAATTTCAAGCCCATATATATATAGCACCCTCCTAGATAGGTGTTAGGATTCATATAGTCTGCTTAATAGGGAGGCTGTTAGGAAAATCTAGTTGGGCTCTCTGTTTAACAGTGTGCTGTGATGGATTAGTCAGGTCTGCTCATTATGCTCTGGTGCTGCCGAGTGTGCCTTGTGTTCCGGCTGCCTTCTGGAAGCTATGAGAACCTTCCAGAACCTGAGAGAAAACTAGGCAAATGAGTAGCATGTATATGAATACAGCCCTGGCCAATTGCAGGGGAGGGCAGTCCCACTGCATTCTGGGAGTGGTATTTATGTCCTGTGAGCACATCAGTTTGGTGTCTTTCTTGGGAGAGGATTGAACCAAGCCAGGCTGGAGGCAGGCTTGTCTCGCCTGGCACTGGCTGCCAAGCAGCCTCAGGTGGGTTGACCTGAGGGCCTGAAGTTAAAGAGAGTGACCCTGGTTCTACAGTAAGCTGACTGAGGGGAGCTGTCTGTCAAAGCTCTGTCTGGTATCACTGTATGGTTTCACTTGGAAAATTGGAAGGAGGCAACAATTCTGTCATTGGACCTTGTGAGTACAGACATTGAGGAATTTGGGGTCTCTGTGTGCTTGTTACCCTGTGCTTGATAATCAGCATGGGTCTGAAAAGGAAATGGAACATTGGCTAGTGTTCTGAAGAGCTTGTCCAAGTGTTGCTGCTGCATAGGACTTTGCTCAGCTACGTTACCTTTGGGCTGTCGCAGTCTGTTGTAACTGGCTTATACCTGAGGAGCTCAGCCCTGTAACTACTAAAAACTGGAAAAAGGGACTTTGCTCATTCCTAAACTATTTGCTGCTATAAATTAAAGGGAAGTCTGCTATCCGCTTCAGCCACAACTTCAAAAGTGCTCAAGTAAGAGATCAGCTAGATGTCCTCAGTGTGAATAGTCCTGATTTTGGAGTATCCTACTGAATACCCCATCCCTATCGCCAGTTCTACGATAAAACTCCAAAAGAAACATCCCCTAAACTGGTCATTGAAGGCAACAAGCAGGTGTGTGTGTATCTGGCTGTGGAAAATACATTGTGCCTGGCTGCGGGGCAAAGAAGGGGGAAACCTGGGCAAAACATACAAGCAGCCTTAAAGAGGGTGTCACTACATGTGGGGGCATCAGTCTGAGATTTTCCCCTTTAAAGTCGCAGTGGTTTCTATGGGCAACGGAATAGACCGTTGGTGTCATTGGCGGTGCTGTTGGGATTGTGGAGAGGAAATCAGGATATTGGATTGCAGAAAAGCAATCGGGATGTCGGATTGTGGGGAGGCAATTGGTGTGTTGGAGCATTGCTGTGTTGCAATGGAGAATGTCTTCTTTCCAGTTAAGGACATTGCCAGGACAGGGACATTTCCAGGTGGTGGCAGTGGAAGAATTAATAATAGGAGACAGGATCACTATTGCTGTCTGTACCACAGAGGAAGATGTCTGCTACACAGTTGCCAGTAGCGGGACATTTTCGAATGGTGATAGTGAAGGGGTTAATGTGCAGCGAGGGTAAGAACACGCTGGGAGTGTCTGCCCAACAGGAGGGGCTGCCGCCAAAGTGTCTGCCAATTAGTAATGGGCCAAACACCCCCATGTTCAGTTCTCAGTTAAATGTTTGAACCAAAATTTCGGTGGCCAAAACGTTTCAGCCAAAATCACCCCTATCGGCCGTCAGCCGATATGTAAAAAAGCACCAATACCGGTGCCAAAAAAATTCACCCCCTCTCCACTGCCCACCCACTGTTGCCGCCACTGGCCACAAAAAACCTCCGAACGAGCCTGGTGCTGGGCATAGAGATTAGTGAAGGAAAGATGGCCTTCACTCATCTCTATGACATTTTTATTAAAAAGAAAAAAAACACCATGGGTTCTCCCCCCATTCCGTACCAGATCTTTTAAGTCTGGTACGAGGATTAGGAGAGACCCCACAGTAAAAAATGCAAAAAAAGTACCAGGGGTTCCCCCTAAAAGCCACACCAGACCCTTTAGGTCCTGTACGAGCGTTAGGAGGGACCCCACAGTAAAAAAATGCAAACAATAAAAGTGCATAGGGTTCCCCAAAAAGCTGTACCAGGCCCTTTAAGGCTGATAGGATATTTAAGGGGAATCCAACCCCAAAAAATGCAGGGAAAAAAGAGTGGGGCCCCCCTAAATTCCTACCAGACCCTTGATCTGAACACAGGCCTGGCAGGGCAGGAAAGGGGGGGGGGCAATCGAGTATCCCCCCTCCCTGCTGCTTACCAGGCCATGTGCCCTCAGCATGGGGACAAGGGCCTCTTTCCCACAACCCTGGTCTGGTGGTTGTGGGGGTCTGTGGGCAGGGGGGCTCATTAGCATCAGAGTACCTCTTTGATGCTGCCCAAACCCCCCTTGTGAATGAGTAAGGGGTAAATTCAGTAAAATTAAAGAGACCAGTCTTTTGAAAAATTCCTTTAATTTAACAAAAAAAAAACTATTTTTGAGAAGTCCCTTAATTGAAAAAAAAAAAAGCCAAAAAAATAAATTATATCGTTGTAATGCATCATCAATTACGGCATCCAGCATTGTCATGATGACGCTCCTCTACCTGTACCCACCTGCCGAACACTTACCCCAATATGACAGGTCTGATGTCTGTTGAAGCAACTTGCTATTAGCCACCCCTGAGTTCGAACCGAAGTTGCGACGGCCTACAGGGTGCAAAAACTAGTGCCCTTGGGCTCTTCAGGAGGAGCCAGGAGCAATTTACATGGGATCCCCCAGCTTCCAATATCTGAGAATGAGGCCTACCGTATCCTCTCAAAAGGCCACCACTCCATGTGCCCTACATGGAAGAGGTAACAGGCAAAAGTTGCCATGAATCTCATGGCTTCAACTCATTGTGCAGCGGAAAGTAGCCCTGGATCATGGGTATGACTATTCATATGCACCCAGGAAGGTCATGGAGGAGATAGACATCAAGAGGGCTTCCTGGTGTGATGAGGCCACATAGGAGTTAATGTATATCCCCAAGCCTTTCCAAAAATTATCTAAACCTCCACTCTGAGAGGAATTCTTATCTGTTAAGGAGAATTGGAGCTTGGGAAGGTCTATCTTCATTGACAAGGTAGTAATCAACAGAGCCCGGACAGCGGAGCCAAGTGTGGACCAGTAATGTTTGGGGCCCTGATGAAAAAAATGATCCAGATACCTATCCAGATTTTACTGTTGAGGAGTGTCATTAAAAATCTTTATTTGAAGTTGCTACAGTTGTAGTACAGTTAGAGGGCTATCGCTCTATTCCCCCTCCCCTTCTATCCTTGCAAATTGAAGATGGGCACGTCTGGGGATTCCTGCTATCTTAGATAAAAAAAAGGGAGGACCTCTCCTATTAAACACTGAGGACCACAAACCCCTGATGCTCAGAGAACGCTTTGTTCTCCTTAAGTTAAGTCTAGTGTATGTGGGTTGCTGTTGTGGCGAAACACACTTTTGTTCTACTCAATTGCAGGAGAAAAGCTCTCCAGATGTTTCAAGTTTCAAGCTCAAATGTTAAAGGAACTGCAACTTAAATGATTAACTCCCTAGTTCTAAATCCCTTCCTTTACCTTCCTGTGACAAGGAGGAAGGGCATTTTGGCTCATTCCTGGACATGCCATGCTGAAGTAAGTTCGGGTGAGTCATTGCTGTAAGCTCAGACAATGGCTTGCTAAATGAAGAAGTTTGCCCAAAGGAAAGAAACATTTGTGAAGTTAGTCCTTCAAATTCTTCATTCAGGAACTAAACTGTTGCCCAATGCAGGGGGCAGCCTTTGTTACTTTCCAGATGTCTTTTGAGCTATTACCTTAGGGATAGGTGATAGCTCATCAACAGAAACTTTTACAGAAGGTCACTTCCAAACAGCAGGGGAAGAATCCCTTACCAAGTTCTTTTTTTAAAAGGACACTTTGCGAGGATTCCTGATACTGGACACTTTGCAAAGATCTTTTATTGCTGGACACTTTGCGATGATCTTTGCTGTGAAGGTAATGAGTCCTTGCTGCCGCTGTTGGGGGCAGCTATTTCTGATACTGCAAGAAATGGTGTGCTGCATGCTGGGAGGCCTGAGCTCCCAATCCTCTGTGTGAGGGTCACAGACTTTGATTAGCAGAACCTGAGCCTCAACTTTGAAAAAGGACTTAAATGTTTTATGAGTCTATTTTTTGTGATATGCTTAGGTAGCCAGATTAGTCAGGATTCCTATCTCTGTTTTCTTTCAGGGCTCTGAGAGACGATGTATCCAGAGTTGCCCTTAGGGGGTCATCATTAGATCTGCCTGCTACAAGAATGTTAGAGCAGATTTGATAGTTGCTTTTTAGTAGGAGGATCACTTCTTCATGAGAGGATGTTCCCACACCTAACTTGTAGATAGGATGTGAAAAGTGTGCACATCAATTCTCTGTTTCTTTCCATGCAGGACTGCAAGGAACCATGCTACCTCGGCTGAGGCACTCTACTGTAATATACTGTACTTTGCTGATACTCTAAAAAATGTATTAGATAATTTAGAGTGTAGTTAGGTATGTGACTATTTCACCACACCAATTACTTCCATTTTTGGCAGGGAGTGCACATAAAAGGTGCACTTGGTAGGGCTCTTACCTAAACCTGTGTAAATACTGTACAGCGGATCCTTTATTTTTACACTGACAATTTATGTGCCTTTATTGGGTCTGTACATTAGTTTTTTCTCTTTTTCCTCCAAGCTTGTGGGATACTCCATTTAGATTTTGTACCAAGTTTTTGTAGGGGTGGCTGCCCAGGCCAGTGAGACACATGGCCTATTTTTGGCAGGGAGTGAGTGTAGCAACCTCCTAAATAGGTGTTAGGATTTCTATAGTTAGGTTAGATATAGCTGTGTTACTCTGATTAACAGAGAGGCTGTTAGTAAACTCTAGTAGGGTTCTCTGCTTAACAGAGTATTTTTTTTTTAAAATACCTATAAGAAACATTCAAAGGATTTAACTCTTGTTCACTTTTCTGAAATATAATATAACATGTTGGAGGTTGCCTAGTGACGCTGGAATATTTTGCATCCTTTTTTTAGGTGACGCTAAACTGGATGCTTGACTGGAAAAAAATATTCATTGGCAAAACAAATTTTTATTTTATATTTATATATTAAGTTACTAGATACTGTGTCATCTTTATTATTTATTAGAAAGTATTAGAAATTATAATGTGCATAGACTGCAATATGATTTAAAGGGCAACTGCACTTTTGTTTTAAAAATCAATATTGTAATAAACCTAGCACACATATTAAAACAGCAATATGAATTCTGCATTTTCCTACATAAACTAAGTTTTTACCACTGTCTGTCTTGTGTATCTCTGTCACTCTGTAAGCAGATGGATTGACTGATTTTCCTCATGCTGGTACTTGTACAGCACAGGATAGTACTTCTCCTAGTACTCCTTCCTCCAAATGATTCTGGGACAGCAACAGGGCTTCCACAGCAGTGTGGGGTGGTTTTCTTAATCACATGCCCTCCGGAGGATTTACCCCCATTCCTGACCAGGTCATATTTGCAATATGGCACTGCATTTCTTTAACTGACAATAGCGGGGTCATGCTACACTGCACTCAAATGAAATTGATGTCCTTTTTTCCCCAAAATAGAGCTTTCTTTTGGTGGCATTTGATCACCTGTGAATTTTAAATTTTTTTGCACTGTAAACATAAAAAGACTGCCAATTTTGAGAAAAAAAAAACAATATTTTTTACTTTTTGCTATTAAACATGTTCAGTAAAAAAATTTAAAAAATAAAATTGTGTCATAAATTTAGGCCAAAATGTATTCTGCGACATGTCTTTGCTAAAAAAAAAATCCCAATAGTGTATATTAATTGGTTTACTTGAAAGTTATAGCGTTTCCAAATGGCAGTATATATACTGGAATTTTTTTTTATTTTACTAGTAATGGCAGCAATAAGCGACTTATAGCAGGATTGCGGTGGGCATTCTAACACTGGGGGGAACTGACTTGGTGTTACTGACATCCCCAGTGACACCGATACAGTGATCAGTGCTAACAAAAAGCACTAAAGTACTAATGGCACTGGATAGGAAGGGGTTAATGTGGGGTGATCAAAAGGTTAACTGTGTGCTGTTTTACTATGAGGCTGTGTCAGTGGTGTATTTTGGTTTTGTGCTGCCCTAGGCAAGACTAAAATCGGGCACCCCCCCACATCTAAATTTGTCCCACCCCTTCCTGTTTAAGTTCCACCCCTTCACTTGTAAACCCCACCCCTTTCTATTTAGGCTCCATCTCTTCCTAATAGAGCTCCGCCCACTGAAAATGATGGGGTGCTATTCCTCCCACTGATCTCAATAATGGGGCACTATTCCTCTCACTGACACCAACAATGGGGCACTATTTCTCCCACTGACACCAATGATGGGGCACTATTCCTCCCACACTGACACCAATGATGGGGCACTATTCCTCCCACTGACACCAATGATGGGGTACTATTACTTCCACACTGACACCAGTGATGTGGCACTACTCCTCCCACACTGACACCAATGATGGGGCACTATTCTTCCCACACTGACACCAGTGATGGGGCACTATTCCTTCCACACTGACACTAATGATGGAGCACTATTCCTCCCACACTGACACAAATTATGGAGCACTATTCCTCCCACTGACACCAATGATGAGGCACTAGTCCTCCCACACTGACACCAATGATGGGGCACTATTTCTCCCACACTGACACCAATCAGAGCAGAGGGAGGGAGAGAGAGAGGAGAGAGAGGGGCGAGAGAGAGGGGGAGAGAGAGGGGAGAGAGGGGGGGAGAGAGAAGACAGGAGGGAGAGAGAGAGAGGGGGGAGAGGAGAGAGAGGGAGAGAGAGAGAAGAGCGAGAGGGAGGGGGGGAGAGAGGGAAGAGAGGAGGGGGGAGAGAGAGGGGGGGGAGGGGGAGAGAGATGGGAGAGGAGGGAGAGATAGGAGGGAGGGAGAGAAGAGAGAGAGAGAGAGAGATGAGAGAGAGGGGGAGGGGGAAGAGAGAGGGGGAGAGAGGGGGGAAGAGAGGGGGAGAGAGGGGGGAAGGGAGAGAGGGAGAGGGAGGGGGGAGAGAGAGGAGAGATAGAGGAGAGATAAAGGAGAGAGAGGAGAGAGAGAAGAGAGAGAGAGAGAGGAGAGAGAGAGAGAAAGAGAGGGGGGGAGAATACACAAGGCTGGCTGGAAGTGTGGGCGGGGCAGACACAGGAGGAGAGGATGGGAGAAGGAGGGACAGCTTTCTCTCTCCTCTCCTGTCTGTGTGAGGGGAAGGGGGGAACTATCATCACTGGGGACTGCATATGCTGACCGATCCCCTGCAGTGCTGGAGCAGGGCGGCCGTGCAGGAGCATACAGGAGCTGACCGTATGCAGGAGATGGATAGGGGAGGTGACTGGCGGCACATAGAGCATAGAGAGAAATGCACGGTCGTCTATGTGCCACCCAGCACTATCTCCAGCCGACTCCATAGCTGACATGTTCTCTGTCTGCTCGCCGCTGAGCACACACACGAACCCACCCGGACACGCCCCCCTGGCCAAGCACAGCCCTTTGCAGCGACAGCACTGGTCCCTTCTGCCTGGGGGCGGTGCCGCCTCCCTGAAAAGTGCCGCCCAAGGCAGATGCCTTGTTTTCCTTGCAGCAGATACGCCCGTGGGCTGTGTGCTGTGTTTCACTGTAAGCACACTGCTTTGTATGAGCCATACAAAGCAGTGTGCAGGTGCCGACGGGAGAGATCTGCGTTGGCCGGGACCCGGTGATTGACAGCCAAAGCTACGTGATTTTGAGCACCCATGCCTCCCTGTAGCCATATTTCTGCTATAGGGCGGTGTGGAAGCGGTTAAGGAAGGACTGTTGGTTTTAATCAAAATTTGCTTAAACAGCAACATATAACAAAAGCGGGGGTTAATTTCAAGGAAAATCAAATTTAGCTAATTTGCAGAAAAATTACTTTTGCAAAATCATCCTAGCTCTCTAGGTACAAAAATTAAAGATTGTATGCCACCTCCTGTACCTACTGTTACAAAAAAATTACATTCTCCTGACATGTTATTTTAAGTGTTCCAGAATGAGACAATGATATTTACAGCCCAACTCTAGACTAATTTTAATGAAAAGAAAACTCTCAGGCTGCCATAGTCACTTCCTCTGTGAAGCTGTCCCCTAGAGTAGTTGCTTTCTACCATGAGATGTCCTTAGTCTTTTAAGTTGAACCTTAAAACCAAAAACCTTGGGATTTGAAAAGATACCCAGTTCCTGTGTGAACATTACAGCTCCTATCAAGTCTTGCATTTAATTAAAGGATAAGTTCACTTTTCTGAATCCGTTACACCAGTATTTAGGGTGTAATGTGTTCAGCAACTTCCCCCCCGCGCCGCCAATTCCTCCTTCTCTGTGTCATAATTTAAATATAGCATGGCTATAGCCAGTGGTGTGTTTAGGTTTTGTGCTACCTTAAGCAACACAAAAATCGTCTGCCCCCATGGACACAGCCAACACCACCCCCCTTTCCCCCTCCCGCGGAGAGAGCCTGACGGTGATCAGCAACACCCCTGCCCCCCCTCGGAGAACCTTCCACTAACCCCCCCCCCAGTGATAGAGAGAAAGACACCCATCTCCACGGCTCCGGAAGACTCTGGCGAGAGTCAGGCTCTATACTCACCATCAAGCAGTAGACAGCCTATCTAGGATCCAACCTGTCTACCATGGTGCGCATGTCCCTTCTACCATCTCGTATTCTTGGGGGATGTGATGCCCCCCTGAAAAATGCCGCCCTAGGCAAGTGCCTTGTTTGCCTTGTGGTAAATACACCCCTGGCTACAGCCCACACAGCAGAGTCATTCATTCACAGAGTTGTGTCCCCCACCACGGCAGATGGCTTGTAGTTCTCATTGAACTGCAAGAGCACTGGTGAGTGCTCTCATAGTTCATTGATTTTTCCTGCTCTCCAGTAACTGTCTGCCCATATGGGAAGTATGGGCAGAAAGCTGTACTGAGAGCCTGCAGGAGCCTGACATTGCATTCACAATTTGCTGATTGCAGGTTCAATGCTCTGCAGACTCCTAAGAAAAAAAATAATAAATGCACATTTTTTACCTGCAAAAAATGTGCATTTATTATTTTTTTTAAGTGAACTTAATCTGTAAGATACTTATACAGATGATGCTCACCCACTACAGGCTACCTAAATAAAACTACAGGAGCACACAGATACAAGACCAGACATTCTGCACAAGAAAAGGGAGCAGAAGCAGGGACGGACCGACTATTTGGAAACTCAGGCACTGCCCGAGGGCCCGGGGGCAGTAGGGGGCCCCATGAGATGCCCCTGGTACCTTTTTCATAGGCTTTTTTGAGTTTGGGCAAGGACACAGGGGCCCCATGATTCCCTATTGCCCAGGGGCCCCATGAGTTGTCAGTCTGCCCCTGAGCAGAAGTGACTGGTCTTTATCAGAGCAAGCGTCTGTAAAAAGGCACATTTTCATGCTGGGTTGCTGCACAGATCTGGAAGAAATACACAACACACTCCAAGATTGAAGTTATTATACACACTGCTCTTTGTTTATCCCAGAGTTCAGCTTTAAGGCACAAGACTTTCTTTATCCACTTGCCCTCCAGAGGATTTACCTCCCTTCCTGAGCGGGCCATTTTTTGCAATGCGGCGCTGCGTTACTTTAACTGACAATTGCGTGGTCATGCAATGCTGCACCCAAATGAAATTTACATCCCTTTTTTTCCCCCCACAAATAGAGCTTTCTTTCAGTGGTATTTAATTGCCTTTGGGTTTTAAATTTTTTGTGCTATAAACTAAAAAAAGACCGACAATTTTTGCAACAAAAATTTTAAAAATCAAATTTCATCATAAATTTAGGCCAAAAAGTATTCTGCTACATGTCTTTGCTAAAATAAAATCCTAATTTGTGTGAATTAATTGGTTTAAGTGAAAATTATAGCGTTTACAAATGGCGGTATATATACTGTATTTTAATTTTTTTTTTAGCAGTAATGGCAGCGATCAGTGACTTATAGTGGGACTGTAGCAGGCATTCTGACACTGGGAGGAACTGACTTGGTGTCACTAACATCGACAGTGACACCAATACAGTGATCAGTGCTAAAAAAAAGCACTGACACTGTACTAATTGCACTGGGCAGAAAGGGGTTAACATCTGGGGAAATCAAAGGGTTAATTGTGTGCTGTTTTACAGTGTGCTGTGTGTGCTTTACACTGTGAGCACACTGTATGGCTCTACTATGCAGAGTGCGTGCCCCTACCAGGAACTGCAAAATCCTTTATACATACATGATTTTTGAGCACCCGTGCCGCCCTGAAGCAATATTTCTGCTATAGGGCGGTGTGGAAGCACTTAAACTAGATAATTACTGAGAGCTCACAAGCTTTTTCTTACATCTGCATGATGCTTTTCCTCTGACAACATTCTACCATCAATGTTATGCTGCTAAAGTTATAATTCAAAGGATCCATAACAATATAGTCACCGATGAAAAAGGGTGGGGTGTGGAGAGTGAACTATTATGCTCAGACTTTAGATGGAGCTGTAATAATATAAGAAAAAACATTACTACCTACTTTGTATATAGAATGTTATAACTCAATTTAGAAAGCATTTTGTTTTTAAAACAGAATTTGTTCTTCAAAAATTAAGATTACGAAAAAAACGATTTTCACTTAGTCCTTGTTACATTGCTAAAAATCTGCTTATATTGAAAGTATTTGATTTGATTATTTGAGTATTTGAATTGCATAGTAACACTATAACATGGTTTTCTAACTACTTATTAAAAGGCAGGTGCTTAAAAATTCTTGTCTCATCTTCTACTCTATCTGCCTTGAGGCAATGGATTCCTGAAATCCTCAGAGCCTCACCCTATCCTTTATTTGGCAACTAGGATGCGTCAGGGGAAATGAACATAAACAGATGAACACATGCACAGAATACCTCTGTGGGATAATAACTGAAAACCTGTAATAAAGTAAATATTTGCTGTAGTTTTATACTATAATGCTCATTTTCTTTGCAATCATTTTATTACTTTAATTGTGCTGAATGAATAGAAAGAATTGATACATATTAGAGAAAAAGATCAGTCCAAAGTGTTTGCTTTTTGACACTTGCTTTTTCTAAATGAACATATTTACAATAAATACCACAGTGACTTTTACCCATGGCTCTTTCCTTAAGAAATGACCTTACACAGGCATCTTCAGAACAGAGGTGTGTGGGATGCTCTCAAGGAGATATTTTGAAGCTCTGTCCAAGTTTTGTTCTTTAAATCTATCAATACACACTGAGAGGTGGTTTTGGAAGACATTAGTGGGTACAGAGATTCTCTCCTTCACTAATACATTGCTATACTTATAAGATGTGATAAAGATCACATTGCCATCCCCAGGGGAGTATTGGAGTGGAGATCGCACAAACAGGGGTCATTATGAAAACATGGACACCTTGATAGGCTCTGCACCTCTAGGGAAAGGGATAAGCCATCATGGTGTTAACTATCAAGTTCATCATATCTTTCAAGATATAATATAAGAAAAAAATAGTTCTCACGATTAGCTGTTAAAGTGCAAGTTGTGCATTTGTGCATTAATCACACTATGTGGAGTACAGGATGGGGAGGGGTTGCAAAAGATTTCATAGAAAAGATTGACTGTAATCTTGCTGATCCAGTATGACAAGAGCGGCAGTGATGTCATTGTGTACTGTTAAGAGCTCACCCTAAGACCCTGATATATTGAATGGGAGTAGGATCAATATAAACCCCCAGGAATTTACTTCCAATTTCTACAGTAAAAAAACAAATCCAGTAAAGCCTTGATGGGAAATCCTTGTGCTGGCTTTCCTTTGTTATGTTCTTCAGAGTACATATTTTTTAGTACCTACAACCAAACACCTCACCAGGGGCGGACTGACAACTCATGGGGCCCCCGGGCAATAGGGGATCATGGGGCCCCAGTGTCCTTGCCCAAACTCAAAAAAGCCTATGAAAAAGCTACCAGGGGCATCTCATGGGGCCCCCTACTGACCCCGGGCCCTCGGGCAGTGCCCGAGTTTCCAAATGGTCAGACCGCCCCTGCACCTCACTATAACTCCACATCAGGGGCGGACTGACCATTTGGAAACTCAGGCACTGCCCGAGGGCCCGGGGTCAGTAAGGGGGCCCCATTAGATTTCCCTGGTACCTTTTTCATAGGCTTTTTTGAGTTTGGGCAAGGACACAGGGGCCCCATGATCCTCTATTGCCCGGGGGCCCCATGAGATGTCAGTCCGCCCCTGCTTCACACATAAAGTGAGAAATAAATTGAACATTTCCAGACTGCCAGTATTACTTTTGGTTTTGATTAATACTGATATATACACTGGAAAAACTGTTGTGCAACCAATCACCAGCTGTTATTAAATCTGGCAACTCCTGCCTTCCACCCAGCACTATGCTGTCTTTTGATCTCCGCTCTGCTGTATACACGCTGGCAAGTAGGAAGTGCATGTGTATCATGTGAAGGGAACAGAGGAGACACTGTTGGAGGGGGGACAGAGGACACAAGAGTGTGTGTGTGGGGGGGGGGTCTGATGAGAAATGAACAGAGGACACTGCTTCGGGGGACGGGTCAACAGAGGACACTTCTTTTAGGGGGCAGAGGACACTTTGTGGGGGGTAGAGGACACTTCTATGGGAGGGGCAGAGGACACTACAGTTGGGGAGGGGGGGTTCTGATGAGAAATGGACAGAGAACACTGTTTGGGGGGATGGGAAGGCAGAGGACACTATACAGTGGGGAGGGGGGGGTGGTGATGTGAAACAGGACAGAGAACACCGTATTTTTGGGGGTACATGACACTACTGGGGGGTAGGGGCAGAGGATAGTTGTCAGAGGATGAATTGCAAACACTCAGTATGGCCGTGCTAAATTGCGCAGAAATGCACACAGATGTTGTGTGCAGGTGCTCTGGCACATGTGCATGCGAATGCGCATGCGCCATGCTGCACGCGAAGCGCAACAGTTTCTGCTGCCCAATGGCCTATTTAAAGTCAGCACTTTGGTGTACAAGTTGCTGGATGTTGGTCACTATGGCACTATAGAGCCATAGTAGGAGACATTAGATCTCCCTCTGCTGCTAAACATGGAATATGACCGACCAGCCTGACATATGAGATCTCCACCTCCCGATCTGTACAAGCCACGCCATCACCTGGGAATACATATGGTTTGACAATTAGATATTATACTTTGTTGACACCTTGGCCCCTCCTCCCAGCCTGTGACTGCCCAACCCAGAGGGGAGGGTCAAACTTCAGTCCTGGGACATAAATGGGAGCGATCACTCTCAATCCAGTCAGCTCTGATGAAGAAGGTATGGCCTTCGAAACGCGTCAGTGGAACTGAGTGTCTACCCCCACGATGGGACTCGCGCTGGCTCCGTATCTTTGAAGTCCCTGTGAGGACTTACATGCCTGATTTTATTCACTGTTTGTGAGTACCTTTTCTTATTAATAAATTTTTGTTTATTGAGGTAATGCGCAAGGTCTGTGCGCTTCTCGTTTTGTTTCGCTTTGTAGTGTTGGTCGGGCTTCCCCAGCCTTGTTTGGAGCTGCACAACCTTTGATGCACTGGTGGTCGCTTTTTTCCAGTTCTGGTTCCATCTATTTGCCACCCGCCTGGGTCCTAGAGCTCAGAAGAAATCGTGTTTGGAGATATCTGAAGGCCTAATCCTCTTTCTCTCTGTGAGCCGGAGCAATAAAACCTTGAAAATGACTGATGCTCTTCATTGTGTAATTTTCAACGAAGGGGAGTTGCTACATATATCAGGTTTCCTAACAGTGGAATACACAGCAGAGATGGCCATGAACACAATACATTGTTTTCCAAATTGCTATAACAAGATTGAATATTTTATTGGCAAAACATTATAGGATTACAACTACAGGGATTTAGCTGACATAACTTTCTGATAACTATTTTTGCAGCTATCACGAGACCCACAAAATTAGTAGTTCCATCTTTTAATTCTACAGTTTCTATGCTTTTAGAAACTGTATGGTTTGGGGAGGTCTGTAGGTAAAACTAAAAAGGGAAAAATGCAAAAGTAGTCTGGCCATCTAAGGTTTAAAGTAGGGCACATGGTCTGGCAGCAAAAGGGTTAAAGTGACCTGGCACAATAGGCTTACTGTTATCACTTGGTAGGGAGCTCTATGTGGACTGAGTGAACCTAAACAAAAGGAAATTCTAAGTTTACGCCACTATTCACTGGAAGCAGTAGTCCATGGTCCATGTGCTATACAGAGGGTAAAGCCCTAAGAAAATAAGGTACGTAGGTGGAGTTTCTGGTAGATGTGTGCAATATTACTGACCTCTTTCAACATTGTCTAGAATTACTGGATTCCTAAGAAAAATAATTATTCTCACCAGGTAGTAACAATGATTTGTAGCACGTGGCTCCTTGGGCTTGGTTGTGTGACACTGAGGCAAAAGAGCTGGTATCTTTTATGTGTTTATGGCTAAACACTACAATTGTTGTGTGAAATATTCTGATGTCTTTGAGATTTTAGCATATACTGGGTTTATTTAAGTATGCCAGTTATTGTTAAAGGGGAACTTTACAACTTGATAAAAACTTTACAACTTGATAACATTCCACATGAGTAATTATGCTACCAAAATTACTGTGTGCTCTAAATTGCCTTCAGCATTGTTTCTGTTTTTTTTTGCTGGAGGCTGCCATTTTGCTAAAGCCCAGAGCCCCTGAGCAGCAGTAAATCTTTAGGCTGTCAGCAGTTCGGCCTGTACATGTACAGCACAGTGCCAAAAAATAGAGAGCAACTGAGAATGTACAGAGCAGGGTGAAATACTGTAATACTGTATTTTAAAAAGAGTATAGCCACTTATTTTTAATGTTTTACATAGCTACAACTGCAAAAGGAGTCAGCATGAATTGATATAGCAGGATTTAATTTGTTGACTACTGTTCTACTTTAAATAATATCCAATTGATCAGAACTGCTTATCAAAACTCCGTACATTATCATTTTCATTTTAAAAAAAATGCTAAACATAATAGAGACATTAATTCATTAGGCCCGTTCTCTTGTTTTGTTAACATTTCAATCTGAGGTAAGGAAATGCAAAATAAATAAAAAAAACACATGACAAGGAGCTGAAAACTCCACCTGCTAACTGAAAGAGGATTAATATTTGCATGAAATATGTAATTTTTACCTAACTAGCTAGTTCTGCTCATTATCATCAGAGAATATGTTGAGAACCACTACACATTTCCTTTAAATAGAGCCTATACTTTTCCTTTGCAGTGCAATAACAGGTTCAGTTAATTATGTACCAGGGGCGGACTGACAACTCATGGGGCCCCCGGGCAATAGGGGATCATGGGGCCCTTGGGGCCTTTCCCAAACTCAAAAAAGCCTATGAAAAAGGTACCAGGGGCATCTCATGGGGCCCCCTACTGACTCTGGGCCCTCGGGCAGTGCCTGAGTTTCCAAATGGTCAGTCCGCCCCTGGTATGTACCATCATTGTAGCAGAAGACCTGAAGAACGTGTGGCTTTTTATAATAGCAATAAAAAATTACATCAACAGGGGAGTGGCCTGGCATGCAATGAAGACGGCTGCACACTAGAGGAGCTCTGTGCGATCTGAGGCTTCTAAACTAAGAATCCTGCTCATTCCCGCTCGAGTTATGGGCAAAAGGTCTCATTCCTCTTCTGGGTCCCGCTCCCGATGCCCCTCGACATTTTACGGTGTCCGGAACTTCTCAAAAATCTTTAAATCCCAGCCAACAGCAAAGCGCAGGGAGACTCCAGGCAAGATGGCGCAGACACGCCATGAGGAGGATACCAGTGAAGAGTCCCTACCTTCTGAGGAGCTGGTAAGACATCCTTGATCACATGCCTCCCCTCTGCTATTACAGAACTTAAGGCTGACTTGCTGGCTGTCTGAAAAGTTAGCTGTTACGGAGCGAGTGTTAAACTGGACAAGGCCATATCGCGGTTGTAGAAAATAGCTGACACACATACAACCCATCTGATTGCTATTAATCGCCACTTAGAAGATTTGGGCAACAGGGGCAGACGGCAAAATATTAGGGTGCAAGGTGTCCAAGAATCAATCAAACATGAAACAAGTCAGGCAGCAATAACCTTCATTTTAATGGGAACATGGAATGGCCTACTGACACACCAATAAAATCTGTACATAGAGCTTTACACTCACGTCCAACAGATCCAGCTCCACCTGGGGACATAATATGCTGCCTTGCTAGTTTTCCTCTCAAGGAGGAGATCCTGAAATCTGTTATACATAATGAGTGCATTCAGTTTAATGAACATACCATTTTCCTTTTCCATGATCTTTCTCCTATTACACTTGGAAGTAGGAGAACGCTATGTCTCCTTTTGGAGCTGCTGCAAGAAAGAAACATTACATACTCCTGGCACTTCCCCTTTGCTTTGAATGCAACTTATGATGGGAGACAATACATCTTGATGATGCCAGATGACTTACCAACATTTTGTGACAACCTGCAACTCCCACTGCTCGATTTCTTTGAGGGGTATAGGGAATTTTGCACCCCCTCTAAGCCTCAACCCCAACAAGATCTCCATTGTCTACACTGACCAAACATCCTAACAAAAAAGGCCCTTTCAACAAACAGTGTGGGCCAAGTTCCACCCATCCCTCTCCATCAGCCTAGCTTCCTCAAGCACTTGGGAACACCTAACTCTGGAAAATACCTGATTTTTGTGACACGACATTGGCCATCTGACTTTTTATTAACCATTGAACTTAAACTAAGTTTCGTCAAACTTTCCAAACCCAGTCATTTCCCAGTCAAGGGCAACTAAACTGATACGAGGCATGGAGGAGATCAGCTATGAGGAAAGATTAGAGGAACTGAATTTATTATCTCTTGAGAAGAGGAGATTAAGGGGGGATATGATCAACATGTATAAATACATCAGTGGTTCATATAGTGAACTCGGTGTAGAGCTATTTACCCTGAATTCAACACAGAGAACAAAGGGGAACTCTATACGTCTGGAGGAAAAGAAATTTAATCTCCAAACATGGAAAGGTTTCTTCACAGTGAGAGCTGTGAAAATGTGGAATAGACTCCCTCAAGAGTTGGTTCTGGCCACCTCAGGGGATTGCTTCAAAAAATGCCTGGATTATTTCTTAGATACACAGAATATAACTGGATACTAACATTTATAGGTAAAGTTGATCCAGGGAATATCCGATTGCCTCTCAGGGGATCAGGAAGGAATTTTTTTCCCAGCAGGTGCAAATTGGATCGTGCTTTGCTGGGTTTTTTTTGCCTTCCTCGGGATCAACTGTGGATATAGGATTATAACTTTTTTTTTTCTCTATGGTTGAACTGGATGGACTTTTGTCTTTTTTCAGCCGGACTAGCTATGTAGCTATGTAAAGGGGTCACTTCAGTTGGTCCCAATTGAATCTATATTCAACACTGAACTCTATGTGTGACAACATTTGCTCAGGAAAGGCTTTATGCACAAATATAGCTTTATTGATACCCATGCCTGAATTCTTCTAGATACTCAGTCCAGAGAATCACAAAGACCTTGGCGCTAATATTAAGTAGCTACTGGGCTGCACTTGGTGATGTCGGAAGTATTCACCGCGGTGATGAAATATTAGAGGGTCATATCCTTCCTATAGCCCAATGGGCCAAATTGAATTGAATTATCATCTCATCTTTCACCTATTGCAAATGATATAGACCCTCCACTAAGCCTGTCTTATTTGCTCTGTGTATACAATCATAATTAGTGTTCAATAGTCTGAATGGTAAAATATAGCTTCTCTCTGGCACTATCCATTGGGAAACACATCACTGACCAAATAAGGAAGATCCGGAGACTCCTGGATATCTTCTTTCTGGTGTCTAACTCTTGTATTGGCCAGTCCCATGGGTTTCGCAGCTGAGAAGGGTATTTATGCCCTTTCCCTCTAGCCACTGTCCAATTTGTTTATACAGGATTCTTTAAATGATAACGTCTTAAGATTATATTTCTATGAAGTCTTGGGCTTACCAATTACTTTCTCTAGGATATTGTTATTGAGTTGCTTAGCATTTCACTACCATTTTTTATCCGGAACCTCCCAATTGCTCCCACAAGTGGATTACACAAGATATTCATAGTTTATTCAAGTTGTTATAGTATTATTATTCTCACTCATTGAACCTCCTGCAGTACGTGTTAGAGGTTGTATACCAATTTTCTCATCAGACCACCTTGGCTGAGGGGTGTTGTTTCTCTGTTTCTTTCTCTTCCACTTCTGTTCCCCCTCCCCCTCCTTTTTCCCCTTTTACTTCCCCCCTTCATCGTTCCACCCCCCTTTTTTTCCTTCTTTTCATGGGCTGACACTTGTGCAATATTATACGATGGCGTATACCTCTCTAGGGAAACACCTTACATTAATTTCCCACAATGTCAGGGGTCTAAATGTTCCAGAAAAAAAGACTTCAGATTCTCCGAGAGCTTAAGAAAGTCAAACCCTTCTTTGTCTTCCAACAAGAGACCCACTTCATTACACACACTATACAAAGCCTTTTGAATAAATTCTTTCCTACAGTCTTTCATGCCTCCAATGCCTACGATAAATCTAAGGGTGTCTCCGTATTAGTCAGCAAACACACAGACTTTGAGGTAATGCAACATCTAGCTGATCTTGAAGGCAGATTCCTATTTGTCAAAGACAGGATCCACAACACTCCCATAATTCTAGCTGTTGTCAACTTTCCTAATTCAGCCCACATCTCCTTTTGTCAAAAAGTAGTGGAGGAACTAAATAGTTTTGCTACAGGCTGTACCTTGCTAGGGGGAGACTTTAATGTACCGCTAAACCCTATTCAAGATGCCTCCAACAGCAAATCGTATGTAACTTACAGAATCCTTAAAAGACTTAAATCCTTACTGAGCTCCTTGACCTTACTTGACGCATGGTGCGCAGTTAATCCCACAGGCAGAGATTTCACTTTTTACTCGCCACTGCATTATAAATATTCCTGCATTGATTATATTTTTATTACCCAAAAAAGACTTTTCTATACTGAAATGTGCGTCTTTAGGTCTTCAAACTATATCTGACCATGCCCGTGTCTCTGTTTCCCTGAAGTTTGAGAACCTTCCCTCCAGAACATGCAACTGGAGTTTACATCCTTCTTTGCTCACAGACCCATCAACTCTTCCGCACGTTTCAGACTATATCCAGTCATGTTTAAAACTAAACTCTTCTGAAGAACTGTCCCCATTAACAATTTGGGAAGCACACAAATGTGTTATCAGGGGAGAACTAATTAGCCAAGGAACTAAACATAAGAGAGACTCTGAAAATTAGATTGATTAAGACAATCACTCATTTAAAACAGCAGCATAAACAATTGCTAGTGCACAATATGGCTACTGAAATATTGGAGGCACACCATAAATTGTATTTTATTTTTTTTGTAAAGGTTTTTATTATGAACACAAAGACAAAAGCAGAAAGTTCTTTGCTAAGGCCCTGAAATCGAATTCCTTGGCCTCAAATATCTTTGATATCAATAACCAGAATGGGAAATGGACACATGTTACAGAGGAAATAGCTAGGGAATTCCACAAATACTACACTAAACTTTATAACCTAACCTACCCCCTACTCATAAACCCACCGGTTTACAGGGATCCAGAGCTGAGATCTTGCAATTATACCTCCATCAATGCAATATGCCCACACTCACTAAGGAGGAGACAAATTCCTTAAGCCAGCTCAATTCTGAAGATGAACTCCTGGCAGCTATTAGGTCATTAAAACAAGAGAAAAGCCCAGGCCCAGATGGTTTTACAGCACATTACTATAAAGCTTTTGCAACTTTACTCGTTATCCCACTCAAAGAATCTTTGAACTTTTTGAAAGACCCCCAAAAGATTCCTGATACTTTTTCTAAGGCACATGTAACATTACTCCCCAAACCTGGCAGAGACCCAATAAATTGTTACTATAAGCCAATCTCACTTTTAAATCTGGATTTAAAATTGTTAGCCAAAATGATGGCTACCAGATTAAGAGAATTTTGATCTAAACTCATTAGCCCTGAGGAAGTGGGGTTTATGTAACTAAAGCTCCTAACCTGATCTATAATGCTGGTAGGGGTGCTTTCAAAGGCCATCTTCTGTCCACAGATGCAGAGAAGACCTTTGACAGAGTGGCCTGGGACGTTTTACTAGTAGTCTGCAGATACATAGGCCTCACATCCAACATGACGTCATGGATCTCCTCACTTTATTTCTAATTGAAAAGTAATAGCACCCTCTCTGATGCAGTGCTAACAAGAAATGGGACTAGTCAAGGATGTCCTTTGTCTCCCATTTTATTTATTCTGACCCTAGAACCCTTTATCCATACAGTAAACCAACTCACTGCTGTTAAAGGCTTCACAATAGGGAACATAATTTATAAGACAGCAGCTTACACAGATGATCTTTTGTTTTTTCTAACCCATCCTCATACTTCTGTCCCAAACCTGCTACAAAAGCCTTTCTACATTACGGTTACATTTCATATCTTAACCCCTTGACGCCGACGTAACACAAATATGCGGCCTCACGGACCTGGGCTTTTTTCCGTGGGGCCGCATAATTGCGTACCTGTCTTTGTGCTGGGAGCGTGCTCCCAGCACCAAGACCGCGGTGTCACTGAGAGCCCCGGGTCCCGTTCTAATGATCGGGACCTGGGACTCCCGATTCCGGGTCACGTGATCGCTGTGATAGCCTCTGATTGGCTATCACAGTGATCAATCACTGTGCAGCCCGGCCCCCTTGTTTTCTCTCTCTCTATGAATGGAGAAGAGAGATACATTGTATCTCTCGAACTCCTGACACAGAGAGAGAAAAAAAAGTTTGTAAAAAAAAAAAAAAGATAAATAAATATTAAAAAATAAAAGAAAAAATAAAGAAAAATACCTAGATCAAGGTTTGATCTAGTTCAGTACCAGGGTTAGTGTTTGGGTCAAGGTCAGGGTCAAAGGTCAGGGTCAAAGGTCAGGGTCAAGGGCAAAGGTCAGGGTCAAAGGTCAGGATTTAAAAAAAAAATTGGTATCAGTGTCAGTTAGTGTTAATGTCAATGTCAGTGACAGTGTGTTTTATATAAAAAAAAGAAGACAAAAACAAAATGCGCACTGTTGTTTCTGGACTGTACTACGGGTACAAACAACAAATAACATACACATATATGGTATCGCTGCGATCGTCAAGAACTGGAGAATGTATTTTGAGTTGTTCTTTGGTGGTAGGTTATGGTCGTAACAAGAAACACACAGCTAAATTTAAAAAAATGATTTTTTTTACTATTTTGGCCCAGTTTTCCTTTAATAATAAAAAAAAATTAGGAGCTATCCATGACCATTTACCACCAAATGAAAGCCCAATTTGTCCTGAAAAAAACAAGGTATAATCCACCTGGATGTACAAAGTAGTTGTGACGATATGTACGGTTTTACTAACACGTCAACGTTGCAGAATTGTGCTTAGGCATTTAGATTTGTTTTATCCTTAGGCGTGAAGGGGTTAAGATCAATTATGATAAATTGGAGGCCCTGACTATATTGCTACTGAAACATTGGTCTTGACAATTGTCCCTTTAAAATTTAGCAAGGGGGCCCCCAGATCCCGGCCTCCCCCCATGTGAATGAGTATGGGGTACATGTTACTGCTACCCATTCACAAAAAAAGTGTGTGAAAAAGACAGGATACAGTCTTAACAAGTCCTTTATCAAAAGAAGGAAAACAAAAGAATGTCCCCCGAAGTAGCCCCCCCTACCCCAAAGCACTCCCTCATGCTGAGGGCATGTTGCCTGGTATGGTTCAGGAGGGGGGGGGCGCTCGCTCCCCCCCCCTTTCCTGACCTACCGGGCTGCATGTTTGGATAAGGGTCTGGTATTGATTTTGGGGAGGACCCCCATGCCATTTATTTTGGTGTAGGGCTTCCCTTCAAAATCCATAGCAGATCTGAAGGGCTTGGTATGGATGGTGGGGGGACCCCACACCGTTTTTTTATTATTTTTTTAATTGCCAGCAATTCTTTCTTTTACATTTAACTGTCAGCGGGGAATGCCGCTGACAGCTGAAACATAAAATAACTCATGCAGTATTTTAGTAGCCTTTTTAGTGAATTTAAATTTTTTTAAAAAAAAATACTATGCAGTATCCTACCACATACTCAGATGCGGTAAGATACCACTTAGTGAATTGTGCACTGTGTCAGATGTCTATACAAGAAATTCTGAAGGACCCTCTGCACACTGGTATATACCCTTTCAAGCAAACTATGCAACAAATAGGGATATTTGGTTCACACATATTGCAATACATGTTTAAGCTGGCCAACTGCGTCAAAGTAATCCCTCTATGGCCAGTCCTACTCTGCCCTGCCTACGCAAGTGCTACTGTGGACACAATGCTAACATAGGGGAAAAGACACAATGGGGAGAGCTACAAGGTTCAGGTCTGGCTACTGACCCAACAATACAACAAACAAGAGATCCCTGTGCTCAAATCCATACAGCTAGTGCATGCATTTATCCATCAGGTGCTAAAGGGGTGTAACCACATTAACTCTAGAAATTCTGAAGGACCCTCTGCACACTGGTATATACCCTTTCAAGCAAACTATGCAACAAATAGGGATATTTGGTTCACACATATTGCAATACATGTTTTTTCAGAATTTCTAGAGTTAATGTGGTTACACCCCTTTAGCACCTGATGGATAAATGCATGCACTAGCTGTATGGATTTGAGCACAGGGATCTCTTGTTTGTTGTATTGTTGGGTCAGTAGCCAGACCTGAACCTTGTAGCTCTCCCCATTGTGTCTTTTCCCCTATGTTAGCATTCTGTCCACAGTAGCACTTGCGTAGGCAGGGCAGAGTAGGACTGGCCATAGAGGGATTACTTTGACGCAGTTGGCCAGCTTAATTATGTATTGCAATATGTGTGAACCAAATATCCCTATTTGTTGCATAGTTTGCTTGAAAGGGTATATACCAGTGTGCAGAGGGTCCTTCAGAATTTCTAGAGTTAATGTGGTTACACCCCTTTAGCACCTGATGGATAAATGCATGCACTAGCTGTATGGATTTGAGCACAGGGATCTCTTGTTAGATGTCTATACAAATCGCATCAAAAGTAGTGCATATGCAACTTTTGAAATCGTTGTGGCTCTGACCAAGTCGGAACCGCGCCGATATGACCACTCCAATTGCAGACAAAAGTCGCAGGGCATGCAAATCGCATGCCAAGTCGTATCCAGTGTGAACCAGGGCTTATGCTCATGATGGGATCCATAGTGAATACAACCAGAAAAGACAGGTAATCTCAAAACATACTGCTCTCTCTGCTTTTGCTCTCTCGATTTCTCACAACATGTCTCAAATAGTTATTTATATGCTATATTTCAGTGCATTCTGGGCATTTGGAAGGGTCTCTTGAGGTTATCTTTTAAAAAGGTTTCTAAACACAAACGTGCATAAACGCAGCTAAACCTACGTTTTCTAGCAGTCAGTTTCCAGCGGTCAGAAGAGTTTTTCAAATGCTCTGTGTACATGAGCCCTAAAAAAGTGTAGTGACATTGTATTCTGGCATCACATATTTTAGATGTGTAACTGATGTTTTGCTGCTACATTTGCCCTGACTTAAATATAGCAGCATCGCCACAAAATAGTTCCTTACATTAGCAACCACAACAGATCTACAAGCTTCCCACTTCATATAAATAGGTCAGCGGCACTTCAGTTTAATAGAATTTTTTCAGCATCAAACTGCATGGTCTTAAAAGCTTAATACAATGTCAATACAGAGTGTACAACAAAGCATCAAATCCATAACCCTACATTCCAGAAACCATCTACTATTTAATAATAAAGCAAAAATGTGATTCACTACCTCCTGATATGAAACCATAAAGTATAAATAAATAAACATGCAGTAATAGTCCAAAGAAATCTTTAGTATAGTGCAATAGTATAGTCCAACATATGGTGTGCTATCATCCAGTAATATTCCACGCCATGCTTGAATTGTGGCCCCACTCTCTGCTCACCTTAAATGTTAAATTTAAATAGGCCAAACCATACACATCATAATCCCACTGGATATCTTGGAGTCCGTTTCCTTAAAGGGCCAGGGGTAAGGAAATAGCCACAAAAGATTGACAACGGATCAGCAGAAGCGACAGTATTTCTAAGCGTGTATGACCTCACTGATAGGTCAGGGATGATGGTGAGTGCATGGTGCACCTACTCGGTGATGGGAAACACTACCATGTAGTTGGCACGGTGGAGTAATGTAGTTAACTGCTCACTAAAACTTGAAGCACACAAAAGATTTTTAATGTGAGCAGATAATTTAACACGTTAATTGTTGCACTATGGTATTTTTTATTTTATTTTTCACAAATTTGGAGTTAAAAAACCCACCTGGAGATAAAGCACATGGCAGGAACACCATATGAATCAGAAATTTGAAGGCACATCATTTTTGACGCATATTTGGCCTATTATAATTTATAGGTCAACATTTAAGGTGAGCAGGGAGAGGGGCCACAATTCAAGCACGGCGTGGAAAATTACTGGATGATAGCACACCATATATTGGACTATACTATTGCACTAAACTAAAGATTTCTTTGGACTATTACTGCATGTTTATTTATTTATAATTTATGGTTTTATATGAGGAGGTAGCATATCACATTTTTGCTTTATTGTTTAATTTGAGTGAGAGTACACTAGACCAGTGAGTCTCCTCCTTCTGTTATTACATTTCATAAACAGCAGCGCACAAGCTTGAACTATCTAATTCATCTACTATTTACATATCTTTAATTATTTCCAAACTAATCAAAAGATTGGGCTCAGGTATGTGTTTGGTAGGTAAAGACTAGTGTCAGGACAGTAATTAAACCGTTAAATAGGCAGCAAATATAATGAGACAAGGCAGGTTTTACCTTGCAATAAATTTTAGAGGGTATTCCCAAAGAGATAATAGCCACTAATATTATACAGCGGCTGTATAATATTTAGGCAGCTTGAATATACCTCGATATAAGAGGGAGAAACATGTCAGGTTTTATTTTGCAGTAAATATTAGAGTGTATTACAAATATTGAACAGTGTCTGGACAGCATGTAAGTAGTTTGGTTACATCACAAATTAAGAGGGAGAGATGATGCAGGTTTTATATTGAATTAAAGTGTATTATCTGAGAGACAATAGCCACAAATATTGCACATTGACTGGACAGTATGTAAACAGCTTGATTAGGCTGCAATATAAGAGAGAGAGATGAGGAAGGTTTGATCTTGAAATAAACGTTAGAATGAAGTATCTGAGAGAGTAGCCACAAATATTGAACAGTGTTTGCACAGCATGAAAGTAGTTTGGTTAAATCGCAATATAAAAGGGAGAGACAAGGAAGGTTTTATATTAAAATAAAATTAGTGTGCATTATTTAAGAGACAATAGCTACAGATATTTTTACTGCTGGAGCAGTAGAATAGGCTGCAAACTCTGAGGTGCAATGCAGGGTTTACCCTGCAGCAAACCCTAGAAATTTTGCAGCTAAACTCAAGCTGTGGAAATATTGCGTAGCACTTTTACAGTGCTAGAGCATAGGAAAAGGGATACATTCTCTTAAGGTGCAATGCAAGATTTACCTTGCTGCAAACATTTGACATTTTTCATCTATAGTCGAGCCCAGAAACATTGTGCTGCGCTTTTACAGAACTCGAGCACAGGAAAACTCAGTGGTTCAAAGCAGCATTTTCCCTGCTGCAAGTATTACAAATTTTGTAGATGCAGTCAAGTTGTAGAAACAATAGGGGGTGGGGTGAATTCACAAAGAGTGGTGCAGGCACAAGGTTGCACCACTCTTCTGAGCACAAAAATGGAACAAATGCTGTTCCTAAATAACAGAAAAGGTACAAGCCCCTTTGTTAAAAATAAGTAATCAGTTTTCTGTTCTGATATGTCTGTGACAGGCAGCACAGAAAAAAGGAGAGCTAGAAATGCATGCTCCAATCTATCTCAGACCCTGCCTCCTGATGCTTGGCTCAGAGTGCGAGGGAGCAGGTTGGTTGATAACCCTGCACGTTCTGCTTGTGTAGTGTAATAATTGCATGAACAGAGAGAGGGATGTGAGCTGTCTACTGACAACTCACATCCCATATGACAGGTTACACCTGGTGGGTAGCTACAGCAGTTTTCTATATGGAAAACTGCCATATTCCCTCTGTGAATTGTGACAGACCTGTACTAGTTTCTATTTCATTCTAAAATAGAAAATGGTGTAGGTGGTGCATGCCACTCCTGATAGTTTCTTGCACCATTATAATTAATATAACTAATTAATTATATCAATTAATCAATATAATTCATAAAATAATTCTGCCCAATCTTCATAGCCAACATGTCTGGGGATATTGTGGGATTATCAGAAGAAAAGGAGGTGAAAAAGAATCTGAAGAATATATTTAAAAAATATATATTTTTAAAAATATATTTTTTAAATATATTCTTCAGAATTTTTTTTTACATATAAAAAAGTCATTGTAACATCTTTACATATACTTGTAAATGCATTCAAAAAATGTAGATTTGTATTTTTAAAGACATACAGTATATTTGAAATGTATTTCTAAAAATATTTTTCATATATTTTGTAATAAAAAAACATTTCAACATGCAGTGTGTATATATATATATATATATATATTTATTTATTGAAATATATTTTGAAAAATATTGAATATGAGCAAAATTATAGTATTTCAAATATATTTTTCTTCCATGTGGGAAAGCACCCCCCATGTTGAAAGGCATGTGGCCTGGTATGGTTTGGGTGGAGTGCTCACTTGCCCCCCCCCCCCTTTCATGTCTGCTGGGCTGCATGCTCAGATAAGGGCCTGGTATGCATTGGGAGGACCACATGCCATTTTTTTCAGCTATTTTTAAATTACGTCAATTCTTTTTTTTACATTCAGATGTCAGTAGGGAACCCTGTTGACAGCTGATGACTCATCGATTTTTAATGACACTTTTAGGCAATCTCTGAAAACGTATCTTTTCAGGGAAGCCTATCCTGTCCTCAGGTAATAATGGAATCTTCTGCTCCTCCTACCAGTCCATCCCCCACAGTTACTACCTTTTGTACCACTAGCCCCTCCCTCTTAGATTGTAAGCTCCAAGGAGCAGGGCCCTCCTAACCCTCTTGTATTGAACTGTATTGTTGCTGTATCGTCTCCCGTTATATTGTGAAACTGTTGGCGCTATATAAATCCTGAATAATAATAATAATAATAATAATAATAAAAAAGGTAAATAGGCTGTGCACTGCAAGTACACTTGTTTTATATCTGAGGGGAAGCTCTGAAATGGGGCGAAGTTCTGCTGATTTGTTTCATGCAATCGTGTGCAAGCAAAAATGCTGGTTTTTTTTTTAAGTTTCTTTGCATGTTCCCCTCAGATCTACGGCAACTGCACTTTCAGTGCACTTGCAGTGCACAGCCTAATTACCTTTAGTAAATCAACCCATTGTCTAACCTCAGCCAGTACTGGCAATGCAGTCATTGCTACCTAAAAGTGCTGTGCCAGCTAGCCACTGTGCCATCAGGTTGCAATTATAGGCTTTAGCTATGCTGCTAAAAAAATCTGGATGTATATATGATATACTGTACCTTCAATGCAATTTCCACCAAGAAAACCCTGGCTATAGGAAAAAGTATGCATTCCAAATTTAGATATTTCATAACTTAACATTTTAGCAGAGTTTCAAATTTGGTAAGCAGACTTTTGCCCTTGTGTCATAACCAGTAAACCAAATATTTATTTATTACATAAAGTTATATTAAAGGCTGATTTCTTTATTTTTGTTTAAAGATAACAAAAATGTCATACTTGCCAGCCCTGTGCAGTGGTTTTGCACAGAGCAGCCCCAATCCTTCTCTTGGGTCCTCCGCTGGAACTCCTGGCCTCTCCCTCCTACTTAGTGCCTCCATAGCAAGATGTAGGCTTGCGCTTGAGCCCTTCTCTATGTACTTGTTCACAAAGAGAGCACCGCTCGGCCTCACCCCCCATTGGCTCACTGGCTGTGGTTGACAGTAGTGGGAGCCAATGGCTACTGCTGCAGGATCAGCCAATTGACAAGGGAGAGACCTGGGGGAACCCAGGCACTCATGCACATTGCAGGATCAAGATGGGGCTCAGATAAGTTTTAGGGGAACTGCCACACAAATAAGGTTTTTACCTCCATGCATTCTATGAGCCTTTACAGCCACTTTAAAAACACTAAATATATAGTTTTGTGGGTTTTAAAAACTGGGGAACAACAGAATAAAATAATGAGATTTGTAACTTTCTATGTTACATGAGTTTGTAACTGTTTGTCACATTTATATTTTTAATAACAAATTCATCATCATGCACACAAACAAAACAAGATCTCCAAATATCTTCTGCTTCCTACTTCCACCTTTGCCGTTATGGACAGACAGCTTTTAAAAACGTCTTTTTATTTACTTTATTAAATTTATATTTCATGATATCCAGTTATTGTTGCACTATTGATAAAAAAAAATATACTAATAATGAGTCACTTATACTTTAAATGTGCTCCTACCAATAATATTCTTAAGTCAAAATGCATGAAACCTCAAGAAAAGGAAAAGCCTTTTGATGACAAAATCCTTATTGTGATGAACAGATGTGTCCACAATAATCCTCCACGTGTGTAGTAAAATAGAGGCTTTCGTGCCCACTACCACACAAAACCCCACACTGCTCCTTATCGAATAGATAGACCCCCAGATTATAGGTGGTCTAACAGAGCATGATGCTGAACATATCTTGCTTGTAACATCCTAGATAGAAAAGAGGTGTCAGAGACTTTGGTATCTCTCCTCCTCTCTTCCTCCCTTATTGTGATCCGCTGTGTTGTCTTTTAGAGATGAGCGAATTATTCAAAAATTCGGTTCGGCTGATTCGCCGAATTCGCCGATTAAATTCGCTTCGTGCCGAATATATTCGCTGCGAATTTAACTTATAAAAAGGGTGTTTCTAGGCTTCAGAGAGCCTTTATATTAGTGCAGAACACTGTACCTTTAATTTAAATGCCCTTGGAGTCTGCTGGGGAAGAGAAATAATACTGTCAGTCAGTAAGACATGCAGATGAGTGCCGTCGATCTTAGAATCACCGCACACTTCACTTATTTGGGCAGTCACGGGGCCAAAACCAGAGTGTGGAGCCACAGTGTGGCGGTGGAGGCAGCAGCAATGGGAGGCCATACAGCACCCTATGAAAAAATGGAACCCACCAGCAGTGTGAGGAGACCTGAAAGTGGCACATGGCAGAGTGTGGCGATGGAGACAGCATCAATGGGAGGCCGTACAGGGACCCATGACACACTCTGGACCTGGCAGCAGCATGAGGAGGCGGTAAAGGGGCCCATGACAGATTACGGGCCTGGCAGCAGCATGAGGAGTCGGTACGGGGGCCCATGGCAGATTACGGGCCTGGCAGCAGCATGAGGAGGCGGTACAGGGGCCCATGGCAGAGTGGCGGAGCGTAAGCAGCTAAAATTGAAGGCCATACAGAGGCCTATGTTAAAAAGTCCCCCCAGCAGCAGCGTGGGGAGACGACTATCAAGAGTCCAATATCAGAGTGGCGGAGCAGAAGAAGCTTCAATTGAAGGCCATACACAGGCCTAGGTTAAAAAGCGGAAGCCGTCAGCAGCGTGAGCAGACGACAGAGACACATGGCGCAGGGTGGCGGTGGATGCAGCAGTATTCGGAAGCCAAACACAGGTCTCGGTTAAAAAGCGGAAGCCGTCAGCAGCGTGAGCAGACGACAGAGGCACAGGGCGCAGGGTGGCGGTGGAGGCAGCAGCAATGGAAGGCCATACAGCACCCTATCACAAAATGGAACCCACCAACAGTGTAAGGAGACCTGAAAGTGGCACGTGGCGCAGGGTGGCGGTGGAGGCAGCAGTATTCGGAAGACATACACAGGACTAGTTTAAAAAGCGGCAGCCGTCAGCAGCGTGAGCAGACGACAGAGGCACATGGCGCAGGGTGGCGGTGGATGCAGCAGTATTCGGAAGCCAAACACAGGCCTCGGTTAAAAAGCGGAAGCCGTCAGCAGCGTGAGCAGACGACAGAGACACATGGCGCAGGGTGGCGGTGGATGCAGCAGTATTCGGAAGCCAAACACAGGCCTCGGTTAAAAAGCGGAAGCCGTCAGCAGCGTGAGCAGACGACAGAGGCACATGGCGCAGGGTGGCGGTGGAGGCAGCAGCAATGGAAGGCCATACAGCACCCTATGACAAAATGGAACCCACCAACAGTGTAAGGAGACCTGAAAGTGGCACATGGCGCAGGGTGGCGGTGGAGGCAGCAGTATTCGGAAGACATACACAGGACTAGTTTAAAAAGCGGAAGCCGTCAGCAGCGTGAACAGACGACAGAGGCACATGGCGCAGGGTGGCGGTGGAGGCAGCAGTATTCGGAAGCCATACACAGGCCTAGGTTAAAAAGCGGAAGCCGTCAGCAACGTGAGCAGACGACAGAGACACATGGCGCAGGGTGGCGGTGGATGCAGCAGTATTCGGAAGCCAAACACAGGCCTCGGTTAAAAAGCGGAAGCCGTCAGCAGCGTGAGCAGACAACAGAGGCACATGGCGCAGGGTGGCGGTGGAGGCAGCAGCAATGGGAGGCCATACAGCACCCTATGACAAAATGGAACCCACCAACAGTGTAAGGAAACCTGAAAGTGGCACATGGCGCAGGGTGGCGGTGGAGGCAGCAGTATTCGGAAGACATACACAGGACTAGTTTAAAAAGCGGAAGCCGTCAGCAGCGTGAGCAGACGACAGAGGCACATGGCGCAGGGTGGCGGTGGAGGCAGCAGTATTCGGAAGCCATACACAGGCCTAGGTTAAAAAGCGGAAGCCGTTAGCAGCGTGAGCAGACGACAGAGACACATGGCGCAGGGTGGCGGTGGATGCAGCAGTATTCGGAAGCCAAACACAGGCCTCGGTTAAAAAGCGGAAGCCGTCAGCAGCGTGAGCAGACAACAGAGGCACATGGCGCAGGGTGGCGGTGGAGGCAGCAGCAATGGGAGGCCATACAGCACCCTATGACAAAATGGAACCCACCAACAGTGTAAGGAAACCTGAAAGTGGCACATGGCGCAGGGTGGCGGTGGAGGCAGCAGTATTCGGAAGACATACACAGGACTAGTTTAAAAAGCGGAAGCCGTCAGCAGCGTGAGCAGACGACAGAGGCACATGGCGCAGGGTGGCGGTGGAGGCAGCAGTATTCGGAAGCCATACACAGGCCTAGGTTAAAAAGCGGAAGCCGTCAGCAGCGTGAGCAGACGACAGAGGCACATGGCGCAGGGTGGCGGTGGATGCAGCAGTATTCGGAAGCCAAACACAGGCCTCGGTTAAAAAGCGGAAGCCGTCAGCAGCGTGAGCAGACGACAGAGGCACATGGCGCAGGGTGGCGGTGGAGGCAGCAGCAATGGAAGGCCATACAGCACCCTATCACAAAATGGAACCCACCAACAGTGTAAGGAGACCTGAAAGTGGCACATGGCGCAGGGTGGCGGTGGAGGCAGCAGTATTCGGAAGACATACACAGGACTAGTTTAAAAAGCGGCAGCCGTCAGCAGCGTGAGCAGACGACAGAGGCACATGGCGCAGGGTGGCGGTGGATGCAGCAGTATTCGGAAGCCAAACACAGGCCTCGGTTAAAAATCGGAAGCCGTCAGCAGCGTGAGCAGACGACAGAGGCACATGGCGCAGGGTGGCGGTGGAGGCAGCAGCAATGGAAGGCCATACAGCACCCTATCACAAAATGGAACCCACCAACAGTGTAAGGAGACCTGAAAGTGGCACATGGCGCAGGGTGGCGGTGAAGACAGCAGTATTCGGAAGACATACACAGGACTAGTTTAAAAAGCGGAAGCCGTCAGCAGCGTGAGCAGACGACAGAGGCACATGGCGCAGGGTGGCGGTGGAGGCAGCAATATTCGGAAGCCATACACAGGCCTCGGTTAAAAAGCGGAAGCCGTCAGCAGCGTGAGCAGACGACAGAGGCACATGGCGCAGGGTGGCGGTGGAGGCAGCAGCAATGGAAGGCCATACAGCACCCTATCACAAAATGGAACCCACCAACAGTGTAAGGAGACCTGAAAGTGGCACATGGCGCACGGTGGCGGTGAAGACAGCAGTATTCGGAAGACATACACAGGACTAGTTTAAAAAGCGGAAGCCGTCAGCAGCGTGAGCAGACGACAGAGGCACATGGCGCAGGGTGGCGGTGGAGGCAGCAATATTCGGAAGCCATACACAGGCCTAGGTTAAAAAGCGGAAGCCGTCAGCAGCGTGAGCAGACGACAGAGACACATAGCGCAGGGTGGCGGTGGATGCAGCAGTATTCGGAAGCCAAACACAGGCCTCGGTTAAAAAGCGGAAGCCGTCAGCAGCGTGAGCAGACGACAGAGGCACATGGCGCAGGGTGGCGGTGGAGGCAGCAGCAATGGAAGGCCATACAGCACCCTATCACAAAATAGAACCCACCAACAGTGTAAGGAGACCTGAAAGTGGCACATGGCGCAGGGTGGCGGTGGAGGCAGCAGTATTCGGAAGACATACACAGGACTAGTTTAAAAAGCGGAAGCCGTCAGCAGCGTGAGCAGACGACAGAGGCACATGGCGCAGGGTGGCGGTGGAGGCAGCAGTATTCGGAAGCCATACACAGGTCTAGGTTAAAAAGCGGAAGCCGTCAGCAGCGTGAGCAGACGACAGAGACACATGGCGCAGGGTGGCGGTGGATGCAGCAGTATTCGGAACCCAAACACAGGCCTCGGTTAAAAAGCAGAAGCCATCAGCAGCGTGAGCAGACGACAGAGGCACATGGCGCAGGGTGGCGGTGGAGGCAGCAGCAATGGAAGGCCATACAGCACCCTATCACAAAATGGAACCCACCAACAGTGTAAGGAGACCTGAAAGTGGCACATGGCGCAGGGTGGCGGTGGAGGCAGCAGTATTCGGAAGACATACACAGGACTAGTTTAAAAAGCGGAAGCCATCAGCAGCGTGAGCAGATGACAGAGGCACATGGCGCAGGGTGGCGGTGGAGGCAGCAGCAATGGAAGGCCATACAGCACCCTATCACAAAATGGAACCCACCAACAGTGTAAGGAGACCTGAAAGTGGCACGTGGCGCAGGGTGGCGGTGGAGGCAGCAGTATTCGGAAGACATACACAGGACTAGTTTAAAAAGCGGAAGCCGTCAGCAGCGTGAGCAGACGACAGAGGCACATGGCGCAGGGTGGCGGTGGAGGCAGCAGTATTCGGAAGCCATACACAGGCCTAGGTTAAAAAGCGGAAGCCGTCAGCAGCGTGAGCAGACGACAGAGACACATGGCGCAGGGTGGCGGTGGATGCAGCAGTATTCGGAAGCCAAACACAGGCCTCGGTTAAAAAGCGGAAGCCGTCAGCAGCGTGAGCAGACGACAGAGGCACATGGCGCAGGGTGGCGGTGGAGGCAGCAGCAATGGAAGGCCATACAGCACCCTATCACAAAATGGAACCCACCAACAGTGTAAGGAGACCTGAAAGTGGCACATGGCGCAGGGTGGCGGTGGAGGCAGCAGTATTCGGAAGACATACACAGGACTAGTTTAAAAAGCGGCAGCCGTCAGCAGCGTGAGCAGACGACAGAGGCACATGGCGCAGGGTGGCGGTGGATGCAGCAGTATTCGGAAGCCAAACACAGGCCTCGGTTAAAAAGCGGAAGCCGTCAGCAGCGTGAGCAGACGACAGAGGCACATGGCGCAGGGTGGCGGTGGAGGCAGCAGCAATGGAAGGCCATACAGCACCCTATCACAAAATGGAACCCACCAACAGTGTAAGGAGACCTGAAAGTGGCACATGGCGCAGGGTGGCGGTGAAGACAGCAGTATTCGGAAGACATACACAGGACTAGTTTAAAAAGCGGAAGCCGTCAGCAGCGTGAGCAGACGACAGAGGCACATGGCGCAGGGTGGCGGTGGAGGCAGCAATATTCAGAAGCCATACAGAGGCCTAGGTTAAAAAGCGGAAGCCGTCAGCAGCGTGAGCAGACGACAGAGACACATAGCGCAGGGTGGCGGTGGATGCAGCAGTATTCGGAAGCCAAACACAGGCCTCGGTTAAAAAGCGGAAGCCGTCAGCAGCGTGAGCAGACGACAGAGGCACATGGCGCAGGGTGGCGGTGGAGGCAGCAGCAATGGAAGGCCATACAGCACCCTATCACAAAATGGAACCCACCAACAGTGTAAGGAGACCTGAAAGTGGCACATGGCGCAGGGTGGCGGTGGAGGCAGCAGTATTCGGAAGACATACACAGGACTAGTTTAAAAAGCGGAAGCCGTCAGCAGCGTGAGCAGACGACAGAGGCACATGGCGCAGGGTGGCGGTGGAGGCAGCAGTATTCGGAAGCCATACACAGGCCTAGGTTAAAAAGCGGAAGCCGTCAGCAGTGTGAGCAGACGACAGAGACACATGGCGCAGGGTGGCGGTGGATGCAGCAGTATTCGGAACCCAAACACAGGCCTCGGTTAAAAAGCAGAAGCCATCAGCAGCGTGAGCAGACGACAGAGGCACATGGCGCAGGGTGGCGGTGGAGGCAGCAGCAATGGAAGGCCATACAGCACCCTATCACAAAATGGAACCCACCAACAGTGTAAGGAGACCTGAAAGTGGCACATGGCGCAGGGTGGCGGTGGAGGCAGCAGTATTCGGAAGACATACACAGGACTAGTTTAAAAAGCGGAAGCCATCAGCAGCGTGAGCAGATGACAGAGGCACATGGCGCAGGGTGGCGGTGGAGGCAGCAGCAATGGAAGGCCATACAGCACCCTATCACAAAATGGAACCCACCAACAGTGTAAGGAGACCTGAAAGTGGCACGTGGCGCAGGGTGGCGGTGGAGGCAGCAGTATTCGGAAGACATACACAGGACTAGTTTAAAAAGCGGAAGCCGTCAGCAGCGTGAGCAGACGACAGAGGCACATGGCGCAGGGTGGCGGTGGAGGCAGCAGTATTCGGAAGCCATACACAGGCCTAGGTTAAAAAGCGGAAGCCGTTAGCAGCGTGAGCAGACGACAGAGACACATGGCGCAGGGTGGCGGTGGATGCAGCAGTATTCGGAAGCCAAACACAGGCCTCGGTTAAAAAGCGGAAGCCGTCAGCAGCGTGAGCAGACGACAGAGGCACATGGCGCAGGGTGGCGGTGGAGGCAGCAGCAATGGAAGGCCATACAGCACCCTATCACAAAATGGAACCCACCAACAGTGTAAGGAGACCTGAAAGTGGCACATGGCGCAGGGTGGCGGTGGAGGCAGCAGTATTCGGAAGACATACACAGGACTAGTTTAAAAAGCGGCAGCCGTCAGCAGCGTGAGCAGACGACAGAGGCACATGGCGCAGGGTGGCGGTGGAGGCAGCAGCAATGGAAGACCATACAGCACCCTATCACAAAATGGAACCCACCAACAGTGTAAGGAGACCTGAAAGTGGCACATGGCGCAGGGTGGCGGTGAAGACAGCAGTATTCGGAAGACATACACAGGACTAGTTTAAAAAGCGGAAGCCGTCAGCAGCGTGAGCAGACGACAGAGGCACATGGCGCAGGGTGGCGGTGGAGGCAGCAGCAATGGAAGGCCATACAGCACCCTATCACAAAATGGAACTCACCAACAGTGTAAGGAGACCTGAAAGTGGCACATGGCGCAGGGTGGCGGTGGAGGCAGCAGTATTCGGAAGACATACACAGGACTAGTTTAAAAAGCGGAAGCCGTCAGCAGCGTGAGCAGACGACAGAGGCACATGGCGCAGGGTGGCGGTGGAGGCAGCAGTATTCGGAAGCCATACACAGGCCTAGGTTAAAAAGCGGAAGCCGTCAGCAGCGTGAGCAGACGACAGAGACACATGGCGCAGGGTGGCGGTGGATGCAGCAGTATTCGGAACCCAAACACAGGCCTCGGTTAAAAAGCAGAAGCCATCAGCAGCGTGAGCAGACGACAGAGGCACATGGCGCAGGGTGGCGGTGGAGGCAGCAGCAATGGAAGGCCATACAGCACCCTATCACAAAATGGAACCCACCAACAGTGTAAGGAGACCTGAAAGTGGCACATGGCGCAGGGTGGCGGTGGAGGCAGCAGTATTCGGAAGACATACACAGGACTAGTTTAAAAAGCGGAAGCCATCAGCAGCGTGAGCAGACGACAGAGGCACATGGCGCAGGGTGGCGGTGGAGGCAGCAGTATTCGGAAGCCATACACAGGCCTAGGTTAAAAAGCGGAAGCCGTCAGCAGCGTGAGCAGACGACAGAGACACATGGCGCAGGGTGGCGGTGGATGCAGCAGTATTCGGAAGCCAAACACAGGCCTCGGTTAAAAAGCGGAAGCCGTCAGCAGCGTGAGCAGACGACAGAGGCACATGGCGCAGGGTGGCGGTGGAGGCAGCAGCAATGGAAGGCCATACAGCACCCTATGACAAAATGGAACCCACCAACAGTGTAAGGAGACCTGAAAGTGGCACATGGCGCAGGGTGGCGGTGGAGGCAGCAGTATTCGGAAGACATACACAGGACTAGTTTAAAAAGCGGAAGCCGTCAGCAGCGTGAGCAGACGACAGAGGCACATGGCGCAGGGTGGCGGTGGATGCAGCAGTATTCGGAAGCCATACACAGGCCTAGGTTAAAAAGCGGAAGCCGTCAGCAGCGTGAGCAGACGACAGAGACACATGGCGCAGGGTGGCGGTGGATGCAGCAGTATTCGGAAGCCAAACACAGGCCTCGGTTAAAAAGCGGAAGCCGTCAGCAGCGTGAGCAGACAACAGAGGCACATGGCGCAGGGTGGCGGTGGAGGCAGCAGCAATGGGAGGCCATACAGCACCCTATGACAAAATGGAACCCACCAACAGTGTAAGGAGACCTGAAAGTGGCACATGGCGCAGGGTGGCGGTGGAGGCAGCAGTATTCGGAAGACATACACAGGACTAGTTTAAAAAGCGGAAGCCGTCAGCAGCGTGAGCAGACGACAGAGACACATGGCGCAGGGTGGCGGTGGATGCAGCAGTATTCGGAAGCCAAACACAGGCCTCGGTTAAAAAGCGGAAGCCGTCAGCAGCGTGAGCAGACGACAGAGGCACATGGCGCAGGGTGGCGGTGGAGGCAGCAGCAATGGAAGGCCATACAGCACCCTATCACAAAATGGAACCCACCAACAGTGTAAGGAGACCTGAAAGTGGCACATGGAGCAGGGTGGCGGTGGAGGCAGCAGTATTCGGAAGACATACACAGGACTAGTTTAAAAAGCGGCAGCCGTCAGCAGCGTGAGCAGACGACAGAGGCACATGGCGCAGGGTGGCGGTGGATGCAGCAGTATTCGGAAGCCAAACACAGGCCTCGGTTAAAAAGCGGAAGCCGTCAGCAGCGTGAGCAGACAACAGAGGCACATGGCGCAGGGTGGCGGTGGAGGCAGCAGCAATGGAAGGCCATACAGCACCCTATCACAAAATGGAACCCACCAACAGTGTAAGGAGACCTGAAAGTGGCACATGGCGCAGGGTGGCGGTGAAGACAGCAGTATTCGGAAGACATACACAGGACTAGTTTAAAAAGCGGAAGCCGTCAGCAGCGTGAGCAGACGACAGAGGCACATGGCGCAGGGTGGCGGTGGAGGCAGCAGTATTCGGAAGCCATACACAGGCCTAGGTTAAAAAGCGGAAGCCGTCAGCAGCGTGAGCAGACGACAGAGACACATAGCGCAGGGTGGCGGTGGATGCAGCAGTATTCGGAAGCCAAACACAGGCCTCGGTTAAAAAGCGGAAGCCGTCAGCAGCGTGAGCAGACGACAGAGGCACATGGCGCAGGGTGGCGGTGGAGGCAGCAGCAATGGAAGGCCATACAGCACCCTATCACAAAATGGAACCCACCAACAGTGTAAGGAGACCTGAAAGTGGCACATGGCGCAGGGTGGCGGTGGAGGCAGCAGTATTCGGAAGACATACACAGGACTAGTTTAAAAAGCGGAAGCCGTCAGCAGCGTGAGCAGACGACAGAGGCACATGGCGCAGGGTGGCGGTGGAGGCAGCAGTATTCGGAAGCCATACACAGGTCTAGGTTAAAAAGCGGAAGCCGTCAGCAGCGTGAGCAGACGACAGAGACACATGGCGCAGGGTGGCGGTGGATGCAGCAGTATTCGGAACCCAAACACAGGCCTCGGTTAAAAAGCAGAAGCCGTCAGCAGCGTGAGCAGACGACAGAGGCACATGGCGCAGGGTGGCGGTGGAGGCAGCAGCAATGGAAGGCCATACAGCACCCTATCACAAAATGGAACCCACCAACAGTGTAAGGAGACCTGAAAGTGGCACATGGCGCAGGGTGGCGGTGGAGGCAGCAGTATTCGGAAGACATACACAGGACTAGTTTAAAAAGCGGAAGCCATCAGCAGCGTGAGCAGATGACAGAGGCACATGGCGCAGGGTGGTGGTGGAGGCAGCAGTATTCGGAAGCCATACACAGGCCTAGGTTAAAAAGCGGAAGCCGTCAGCAGCGTGAGCAGACGACAGAGGCACATGGCGCAGGGTGGCGGTGGATGCAGCAGTATTCGGAAGCCATACACAGGCCTAGGTTTAAAACTGGAACCCAGCAGCGTGAGCAGACGACAAAGACGCACATGGCAGAGGATGGATCTGGCAGCAGTATGAGAAGGCGGTACAGGGGCCCGTGGCACAGTGTGGTGATGGTGGCTACAGCAACTGGATGCCAGAAAGTGGCCGATAGGGCTATATACTGCATGACTACATAGGTGGTTTTTATAGTACTTTATTTTGGCCTCCCTCTCAGCAGGTGTGAAAAAGGCCACCATTTTTGAATGGTAGCGAGGGTCCAACAAGGTGGAAGCCAAAAGTCATCCCTCTGTCTGATGGTTATTATTCGGCTGTCGCTACGCAAGCAACCGAGCATGCTATGGGCCATTTGTGCCAAGGAATGCGAGGGACTCCCTGCCTCCATCTCCACAGCATACTGCCATGGTGCGTCTGGGTCCTCTGTCTCCTCCTCCTCCTCTACCAGATGCTCCTGCTCCTCCACTCCTGTCCGCTGAGTGGAAAAACCACCCATTTCACTCAATAATTCCTGAGCACCAATGTCCTCCTCTACCTCCTCCTCTTCTTCCTGTCCTGCCCCCACAGGGGTCATGTGGCGTTGAGATCTGTGCGCCACGTCTACCGCACCCTGACCAGCCATTGTTAACAGCATTTGTTCCAGGATGTGCAACAGAGGAATGACGTCGTTCATCCCATTGTCCTGCCGACTCACGAATAGCGTGGCCTCCTCAAAGGGCCTGAGCAAGCGGCAAGTGTCACGCATGAGCTGCCAATGGCTGACATCTAAGTTACACAGGGGAGTACCTTTATCCGCTTGTAACATCAGGAAATCGGTGATGGCCTTTCGCTGTTCGTAAAGGCGGTCTAACATATGTAGGGTTGAATTCCACCTTGTTGCAACGTCGCAGATCAGGCGATGCTGTGGAATTCCGTTCTGCCGCTGTAGCTCAAGGAGGGTGTGCTTTGCGGTGTAGGAATGGCTGAAATGCATGCAAAGTTTACGTGACATTTTAAGGATGTCTTGCAGTGGGATGGTGGATTTTAGGAACCGCTTGACAACCAGATTGAACACGTGAGCCATGCATGGCGCATGGCACAACCTTCCTTGACGCAGAGCAGACACCATGTTCTTTCCGTTGTCGGTCAACATGGTTCCGATTTTCAGTTTGCGCGGAGACAGCCATCTGTCGATTTCTCTGTTCATTACACTCAGGAGTTCCTCCCCTGTGTGACTACGTTCGCCAAGGCATACCAGGTGCAGCACAGCGTGACACCGTTGCGCCCTGCACATGTGATATGCCGGTCGGGTAATGGGACTTGGCACGGGGGTGGCGGCTGAGGACACGGCGGAAGAAGAGGTGGTAGAGGCGGACATCTTTGCTGGACCAAGGACGTGCAAACGTGGAGGCAAAAGCGGCGTGACCTGTCCAAGTTGCTGGTGCGGCTGTGCCGGCACCACGTTCACCCAGTGGGCCGTAAATGACATGTACTGTCCCTGACGGTAGTTACAGCTCCACACGTCGGCGCTGCCGTGCACTTTGGCAGAGACCGACATGCTCAAAGACTGGCCCACCATCTCTTCTACATGTGAATGCAGGGCTGGCACTGCCTTTTTGGCGAAGAAATGCCGGCTTGGCACTCTCCACCGCGGCTCGGCACAAGCCATCATTTCTCGGAAAGGTGCTGAGTCCACCACTTGGAAAGGGAGGGACTGCAGCACCAGCAACTTGGACAGGAGGACGTTCAGCTTCTGCACCTTCGGGTGCGTGCTCGCAAACTGTTGTCTCTTGGAAACGGATTCCAAGAAAGACTGCTGACGGAATCCGTGAATAGGAGTAGCAGGAGAAGGAGCATCTGAAGGAGCGGAAGATGCCAACGAGTGACAACTCCCCTCAGCAGAGGTGTTGGAGCCTTGACTGGCTGATAGAGGGCAATTGACGTAGGGTGACGGAGCAAGTAACGGAGCGGGTGATGGAGCGGGGGCTGGGGCAGGCAGAACCGCCGTATCTTTATCACGGTTTTCCCAGGCCACCAAATGGCGACGCTGCATATGCTGACGCAACGCTGTAGTCCCAACATTGGCCCCCTGGCCACGCTTGACTTTCTGGCCACATAGTCGACATACGGCTACGTTTACTTCCTCGGGCGGCGTGACGAAAAATTGCCACACCGCCGAGTAGGAAACTTTGCCCCCGCTACTCCTCACTGGCTGACTGCTACTTCCTCCGTACACACCGGCACCACTACTGGCCGTGGTGGTAGGCTGCAGTGGAGCTGGTGCTCTACTCCGTGGCCGTTTGCCTCCACTGACACTGCTGCGACCCTGCTGCCTCCTGGGCAACCCACCGACTGTTTTGCTCGCTGCCAAGCTGCCACCCTCTTCTCCTGATGATGCGGAAGCAATAGCCTGATGACGACGAGGCTGCCAAGTGCGATCAGCCTCATCATCATCAATTAGGGTCTCCGCGTCACTACTAGCCCCCTCGGCTGCGTGTGGGTCAGGAGACAGACCTGTCTCTAGACCGGCTACCGAGCCACTCTCCTCGCCACTACTTCTTCGCCTGGCTGCTGAAGAGGCGGATGTCTCCCCCCGTTCCTGACCGCCCTCTGTTAGCTCTTCCTCACTGTACAGTGGGGCTGAGCCCACAGCATGCGATACTTCGCTTGGTGAGGGAACACCAAAGGACAGGGGCAGGTCGAGGACACGTGATTTCAGTGGGCTTGCTCCCGGGCCATGCCAACTAACGGTTGTGTCTGACGTACCCACCGACCGTTGGCTGTAGGTGTCAGAGGTGACCTGGGAAGAGGAAGACGACCGAGTCAACCAATCAATGACGGCAGGGTTGTCGGTGGAGACACGACCGCTGGATGACACCGGGAGCACTGGCCTCTGGCTGCGACTAGTGCTGCCTCGACCCCTTCCTCTGCTGCCACGTCTGCTCGCTCCTGAAACATTGCCTCCTCTGCCACTCCTCTGCGTGTTGTCTGACATACTCTTTAATTCAATAAGCACCCCAAAAATAAAACCGGATTTAACTCTTTGAACGTACAATAGTGGTTGTGAAGCAGAAAGTCAGTTTATTTAGCACAATCGGTCAATTGCAGCTTGCCGTTGGCTGGAAACTGTACGTTTATGTCACTGGAATGCACTAATCACCCAAAAAATATTACCGCCACCCGGCGTGTAAATGGATCTAACTCTTTGAACGTACAATAGTGGTTGTGAAGCAGAAAGTCAGTTTATTTAGCACAATCGGTCAATTGCAGCTTGCCGTTGGCTGGAAACTGTACGTTTAGGTCACTGGAATGCACTAATCACCCAAAAAATATTACCGCCAGCCGGCGTGTAAATGGATCTAACTCTTTGAACGTACAATAGTGGTTGTGAAGCAGAAAGTCAGTTTATTGTACACAATCGGTCAATTGCAGCTTGCCGTTGGCTGGAAACTGTACGTTTATGTCACTGGAATGCACTAATCACCCAAAAAATATTACCGCCACCCGGCGTGTATATGGATTTAACTCTTTGAACGTACAATAGTGGTTGTGAAGCAGAAAGTCAGTTTATTTAGCACAATCGGTCAATTGCAGCTTGCCGTTGGCTGGAAACTGTACGTTTATGTCACTGGAATGCACTAATCACCCAAAAAATATTACCGCCACCCGGCGTGTATATGGATTTAACTCTTTGAACGTACAATAGTGGTTGTGAAGCAGAAAGTCAGTTTATTGTACACAATCGGTCAATTGCAGCTTGCCGTTGGCTGGAAACTGTACGTTTGTGTCACTGGAATGCACTAATCACCCAAAAAATATTACCGCCAGCCGGCGTGTAAATGGATTTAACTCTTTGAATGTACAATAGTGGTTGTGAAGCAGAAAGTCAGTTTATTTTGCACAATCGGCAAACTGCAGCACCAACTGTGCACGACAGCCACCAAAAAAAAAAAGGGTGTATGTCACTTTAAATTTTCGATTCTTTGATAGCTGTGGCCCTGAGTAACGATTCTGTGTCCCTGAGTAACGATTCTGTGTCCCTGAGTAACGATTCTGTGTCCCTGAGTAACGATTCTGTGTCCCTGATTAACGATTCTGTGTCCCTGAGTAACGATTCTGTGTCCCTGAGTAACGATTCTGTGGCCCTAAAGTCTCTGTGGCCCTAACTCTGTCCCTTAATACAGACAGGTCTGTCTCTCTTGAATGACCGAAGGCTAATGGAGAATTCTAAGATGGCCGCGATTTATAGCTCCACCATTACACAGTGCTGGCTGGCTGCTGATTGGCTAATGCGATCACATGTCATGATTCATGACTCATGAATGCATTATGGGTCAGCGCGCCTTGTCTGCGCGCCTTCCCAGAGATCCCCGCCCCATCTTCTCTGTCCATTTTCTCCTGTCGCCACACATGTCGCTGCCATTTTTGGGAAAATTCGATTCGTGCATCCGAAGTTTGCTAATCTTCGGATTCGTCGCGAATCAAATTTTTCCAAATCTTCGGAACGAATTCCACTTCGTCATGTTCGATTCGCTCATCTCTAATAAACAACTTAGAACAAAGTAATGCAGCAAGCGTTGCACCAGTGGAGAAGAAGCAGAAAGACTAGACACCACATCCAACCCCCCCCATGTTATCACAATGAAAACAAACCCAGAGATCCCGAAACTTGGAGCCCCAAATGTTTACCGCTACCACAATTGGGAAAAGCTCCAACAACACCAAGTTGCCCAAAAACCCTGCGACTCACCACACCTCTGGCCATTCCACAGCGCACCATGCCCCTTTACAATATGCCCTGAAAACAAAGCTGCTGCCAGATCAGTATACAGTTCAATGTCCAACGTCAACATAACCAGGGCAATCCACAAGGATCTCCCATTAAAAGAGGCCAGAAACTCATCCCAAACCAACTAATTAGCCTATACTCACCCAAAAGCCTAATGGAATGATGCAGCAATTTCACTCCTGAATAGCAGCAACAACAGAAAATGCACCCCATATGTATGATTTGACAGTAAAGACTGCAACTGCTTCAACCTAACTTTCTTCACCCTCCTAGGCTCACCAACCATCAACCACAGATCCTCCAATTTGTCAGGCGGCAAGCAACACTCCATGTGTCAATGATGATGAATTTAATCTCTGTAGAAGGACTTTCCCTTTTCTCATGTGCCAGAGGGATCCCGAACTGTCGCACAATGCATTCCAAAGTATGCAACAAGACCAAGCAAACCTCGGAATCTGGGAGGCAGATACAAAGAAAATCATGAAGGTAATGAAGAACCAATCGTACCTCCGGCACCACCCATTCCACAAAGGTACTAAATGTCTCAAAATAGGAGCAAGAGATGGAATAGCCCATTGGGAGACAGAGAGTGATAAAAAATTGCCCATCCCAGACACAATCTAGCAAAGGCTGGCTCTTCTGATGTACCAGCAACTGGTGAAAAGTGGATGTAATATCCACTTTTGCCAGCAATGCCCCCTGGCCATAACGCTGAACCCAACTGACTGCCGAATCAAAAGACCTGTAAGACACCGAAATCAAGTCAGGCACAATTGCGTCATTCACAGAAGCTCCCTTTGGGTACAACAAATGATGTATCATCCAAAATTTGTTTGGATCCTTTTTGATGGGGAGATGGGTAGCATCCCAGTTCAGTCTTTGAGGCATCCAAGGGGGCAGGACTCCTGCTGCCCACAGCTGAATAGCTCCTACACCGAGCTGACCCTCTGCTTCAGTAGCAGGGTCAGCTGTGGGTTCCTGGATCTGAGAAGATGAGGAGGGGGGTGAGTGCTGAGTGCCCCCCCCATGGTCCTGTGGAGCATGTGACCCAGCAGGAGACACTGAAGGGTCCCTAGTGGGGTTCCCACATGGATGCCGGTCCCTGGGGCTGTGGGATGGGCTCATGCACTCAGGGGGATGTATCTTCCTAACATGTTTAGAAACTGGGGGCAAAGTAGATGGAGATGGGTCACCCCCAGACACCCCTAGCATGCCCATCAGCTGCTGGTGGAGAGACTACAGACCCAAAACAGTAGCTGCGGCTCTGACCTGGTCCAACAAGGCCTCCAGGTTGCTTATTCCAATTCTTTCTCTCTTTTGGGGAACAGCAGGGAGACATTTCCAAGTTTCCTCTTTGCCTGAACTTTCCAGAATAAATACCCAACAACCCTTGCAATTGACAACCATTGCAACTCCACCCAGCCCATCTGACCCTCAGCCTCCAATCAGGTAAGAAATACGCCCCTACTCCTCTCACTATATATTTTTTAATCCTTCTGACCTATTCCTCCCTTCCTCCTCCCTATATTTTTTTGTGTTTTTTTGTGTAATTTTAAGACATATTTTACCTATATGTTTGTTTGTTTTTAATATATATATATATATATATATATATATATATATATATATATATATATACCTTTTTTTGCTGTGTTTTTTTTTCATATATTTGTTTATCTATATTTTTCGTATTTGTTTAATAGCCCTGAAGAAGGGAGAGTCTTTTCTCCCGAAATGCATTGGCTTGATGTACTTGTTGTTACTCTCAATAAATGCCTCTTTATATACCATCAAAAGTGCATTCTTTTGGATTATAGGCTCTCCTTCTTTTCCATTATTCCAAGTACACATGTGGAAACAACCTTAAGGCTGTACCAGAAAGGCAGCAGCCCAAACCCTAAGGGGGTTTACCGCCAGTATCCACCATTGGGCACAACTGACTGGAGGAACATCTCCCTACCCACCCACGCAACCACCCAGCTACGACCAGTAACTGATCCAGTCAGTCCAGTGCAGTCTTCAGCACAAACACTGTTCCTTCCTTAGTCATGCCGACCCTGCATCCATTTTTCTTCTACGAGCCGTACTTTCTGTTACTGCCCCACTGTAATACAGTAATGGTAGTACAAGGATTAAACAACACAGCGTGCTCACAGTATTCAACCTCAACCTTCCTTGAGATCCCCACCACACTTAAACAGTCTTCCTGCCAGTCCAATGTGGTCAAGAATATTTTCTTCTCCCCTCTATGGCAGGTAGCACAGAAGGTCACTCATGTAATGATGTGTAAAAGATGTTCTGTGCAGGGGCAGACTGACAACTCATGGGGCCCCCAGGCAATAGGGGACCATGGGGCCCCGTGTCCTTGCCCAAACTCAAAAAAGCCTATGAAAAAGGTACCAGGGCATCTCATGGGGCCCCCTACTGACCCCGAGTTTCCAAATGGTCAGTCCGCCCCTGGTTCTGTGTTGCAGTACTGTGGTTTTAAAATTATTTGCCTATCCGCTATAAATACAAACCCTAATTTCAGAATCAACCCAAATTACCACCCCAGATCATTTACCCCTAACACATACTAAACCCTTGCAGATCCATAGTGCGTCAAAAGTATTAGGCTGTCCTGTACCAAAAGCTTTGGGTCACTCTGCTGAGTTCCATGTGCTATTCAGTCTTAGTGATAAAAACAACTTATGAATTTGTGTAAAAATAAAAAGAGAGGGGGTGCAGCACTTGCAAAGATCCACAGATATAATGTAATGAGCATAAAAGCATAAACACCATATACTAGAAACAATGATTGATGAATAATAAAGTGACAATGTGCAAATACATAAGCCACTAAATAGGTGGCTAGTATTGTGAAGGAGGTGTCAAACTTAATCAAATAAAAACAGTCCAAAGTGAGAGTGCTGATAAGATCTCAGTTGATCTTCAGATGTCCAGTACTGGAACCATGGAAAAGGTGACAAATTATGTGAAGATTGCGCACTCACCAGATGCGCAATCTCAATGCGCCACAGAACATCCAACATCTCAATGCGCCACAGAAACCACAGAACATCCAATATCCTCAGATTGGTCTGGTCTGGATCTGGTCATGTATCCTTTACTGCCTCATGGTACTGTCACGTTCAGAAAGGACCACTCTGTAAATGTAGCCAGCTTCCATTGGAGCTAGTCACCGCCCCTCTCACAGCAGAAGCCTCCACTTCCGGTAAACGTCCTTAGCGTCACGGATTTGAGTACAGTGTACAAGAATTTTAGACAGAGATAGTAGATAGATATACAGACTGACTGGATTTTTCATATATGTAGCACAGCATTACAGCAATACAGCAAGAATTTAACTGTTTTAGACAGAATATACAGGCCAAAAGTATTCAAAAGATCTTAATCATCAACATGATTCATATGCAAAACATTCCCTCCTTTTTCTAATGTCTTTTTAGCTTCTCATTAAAAAGTCAGAATTTCATTGTGTCCTGGGAAAGCTTTGAAATGTGGCATGTATAGACATGGGGAGAGCTGTCAGTGTATGAAACATAAGACTTTTCATGCTCCCATCCACTGTCAGGAGAATCTAACCATTGCCAGCTTCCTCAGGGTGTAGGTGTTGCAGTGCTAATTCCAAAGTAAAACCATAAGCACAGCATGCACCGTCATGTCTGTGCTTTCTAATATAAATATGAATCAGTTCAAATTCAGTATTGGGTAAAAAGCAGATATGGTTCATGCAATTCTGCATTTCTATTTGCTTTACCTCAACTCTCTTTTTTTTCGGTATCAGTAACTGCATATAAATAATTTACATGTACTGTATGTTATAATTATGCATAGGGGAAACATTACCTGAGAGTTTGAGCAATGATTGCCCTCTCACCTTGAAAAATGTTTACTTATGCGTTCCTGTTCAGACACATATAATAGCATGGTCAATTATGGCTGTATTCAATGCTTCAAAGCTGGGATTTAGCTTGCTGTGAGCGATCAATTCAATATTTAAGTGAAAAAAATAACCATGTTGAATTTTTTTCTCAGCTCAAGATACTGTAATTGTATAAGTAGGAATATCCAAAAAAACAGCTGTCAATATCCCATACATTTTATAAAAATAAATGTAGTGTATACGTACAAAACCAAATTCTAACAAATAAATCAAATAAATAGCCAGTGTAATAACAGTAAGTACTGGTTTAAAATGCTACTAAACCCTCAACATTAAAATCAGTCTGTATATGCAGTAAAATATGCTTGGTATACTCACTGTGGAGCCTAAGGGGTTATTCCTCTGCATTGTGTAAAAGGCTGTATGATCCTGTCTTCTCTGATCCTTCCCTTTTTTCACTGTCCCCCATCCATCTGATGATAGTACAGAGCTCTAGGAGTCACTTTACACATGCTCAGTTTGGTGTGTATTGCTAGAAAGTTTTTTTTTCTTCAGGAGGGTCAGCACAGGGCCAATCGGCGCTGTCCATAGAGAGGATGAGGGGTATTGCATCTTCACAGGACAGTCAGAGCAGAATGAAAACTCCTACAAACTTTAACCAGTTCTCAGCTGGACACTGATAGAAATCACAAGACTGCTACTTTATATACTGCTGATGAGAAAAGGTATTTAGTTTATATTTACTAAAATAATTACATTTCCATGTTCTGTGTACTGTGGGAGACCAGATATAGTGAATACAGGCTCCTTTGTTTCACACAGATAACATTTGGTCATCTAGCAATTGAAGAATCACGTTTGCACCTTTTATATACTTAATTTTTGTAATTGGGTCTCACTTTTATTTATTTTAATATCATTTCTACATTGCATTGGAAATAATTTCACATCTAGCTTTATGGATGGACAGCTAGGATTGCACTATCATTGTTTTAATTTATTCTTTTAGCGCTACATTTTTAGATGTATGTTTTGCAAATTCTCTGTATCAGAATTTAGTTTTGGCAGCTTATGATTTATTTGAATCAGCGCAGATTTTATTCGCAGTGATTTTACTGTTGTGGGTTTAGTAACACTTTAAGGCATCGGTAAACACACACGTTAATTCATTTTCACATTTTGCACTTGTGTTTTGCATATATTTTACTGGTGGTACAAATAGTACTGCAATTGCCAATGATTATTTGGAAAGTAGGAAACTCCTTATTAGCTCCCATAACTCTCCTCCCATCTGTCCCTATTCCACCCTCCCTTAGTGTCTGACCTGCCTTCCCCGTTATATTCTAATTCACCCTCCTCCCTGTAAAACGATCAAAAAAATCTTTAAAACGACTAGAAATATGGTCTCCTTATGCTCTCCTCAGGTATGAAAAGCAGGCTTAAAGTGAATTCACTGCCTATTACAGATGTACTGTATAAATACTTGTATATTTGCAACCTTGCCAATTTTTTCAAAGTGCAGTGCAGCTGCAGTGTGAACAGTTACATAGGATTTAATAGGGAATAATTTTCGTATACTTTTGTCAACCTAGAAAAGTGCAGGAAAAGTGCACCAGTATGAAAAAAACCTGTCAATATCATGTCAATTGGGATGCAATGGCTGCATGGGCACACCCATGCGGGTGTGGATCCACGCATGTCTCCGAACTCACATTGTCTGCATATGGGGCAGGGCCATGGATAAGAGGGTACCACTGGTCCTCCTGTACGGGGCCCAGGCCAGCAGGGAGGTCCAGGCAGCTGGGTGATCGATACGGTGGGGAAAGTTGCTGGAACCGATCCCCTGTATGGCTCTCTCTGCAGCAGCTGAAAACTGGTTTCTTCTCCTCTCCCTCTTGCTGGCTTTTGGCTGCTGCAAAGAGAGCTATACAGGGGATCAGGAGGTAATTGCACCCCCCACCTCCCCTCGCCAATCACCCTCCCTGTGCACCATACCTTTCCCTCTACTGCCCAGGGCCCCTGTGTTCCCCCACCCCCGCAATGCTGGAACCTTCAGGATGGAGAGTGGGGGAAGGGTGCAGTAAATATGTCACATTTACCAGCAGCTTCCTTTCCGGAATGAACACAATGAGTGATTGGTACTGATCGCTCATGGTGTTCTTTCATAACTGGAGCATAATAAACTGTGTTTATTGAGGGGGGCCTGTTAGGTTGGCTGTATTGGGCCACGTTGTTTCTAACAGCAGCCCTGATCTGGGGACATGACTGACACAGATGTCAAATTGGGAGCAGCGGCATCTCAATTGACATAAATGGGTCTGCCTGCACGTGGATGCATGGAAAACCTGTGCATCCCATGAGGGCAAACACGGCCGTTCTCACAGATGTATGCTTAAGTATGCCTGTGTGAATGAGGCTCGTCTGCTCACTTTAGTTGGACTTCCTCATATTGTTGCAATCTGAATTCTCTGTGCTCTAACCACTTCAGCTTTGGAAGGTTTTACCCCTGTCATGACCAGGCCATATTGTGCTATTTAGCACTGTGCTACTTTACCTGGTAATTGAGTAGTCATGCAGCACTGTACCCAAACCAAATTTATATCATTTTTTTCATACAAACAGAACTTTCATTTGCTATTATTTAATCACCACTGGGTTTTTAATTTTTATTTTATAATTGAAAAAAGATAGAAAATTTGGTAAAAAAACAATATGTTTTACATTCTGCTATAAAACGTATAAAATATTCAAATTTTTTCATAAATTTAGGCCAAACTGTATTCTGCTACCTGAAAAAGAAAATCCCAATAAGCCTATATTGATTGGTTTACATGAAAGTTATGGAGTCTAAAAAGTCTACTAAGATGCATATATACTGGAATTTTTTGTTTATTTTTTTATACTAGTAATGGCAGTGATCAGCGACTTATAGTGGGACTACGATAGCAATCTGACACTAACTGACATTCTGTGGGAACTGACTGCCACCTCCAGTGACACTGATATAGTGATTACTGCTAATACTATACACTGTCACTGTACTAATGACACTGACTGGATGTGGTTAACATCTTGGGGCAATCAAAGGGCTAACTGTGAGGCTAACAAGTGTAATGTGCGTAATGTGTGCTGGTTTTACTAAGCACTGTGACTGTTTTTATTCCCTGCTTTGCAGTGAGAAAAAAAAACAGCCACCTCGCTGCATTCTGAGCCCTGTGATGTTTACCAACACAGGGCTCTCTTCTGTCAATTGATCAGCCGATCAGTGGGTCTTGGCCATCAATCATTATCTGGGTCCCACTGATCGGCTTGTGCTGTAGAGAATGAGAACACTGCTGGGGCGGCGGGTGCGCCCCCTACCCGGAAATGCAGGATTGCGTATATATTTACAATATGTGATCAAGCACAGTGGGGCTGCACTGTAGCAGTAAGTCTACAATAGCTGGTCTGGAAGTGGTTAAAAGGGTTTTAATTATTTCAACAAGTCAAATACTTTTCATTGCCCCACTCTAAAGTGACAGTGTTATTTGATGTGGTTTCTCATATCACAGTGTGTTTGATGGCACATTACTTGACAGTTTTTTCAAGATGCTTTTTGTGCTTTAAATGTGTTTCCACATGACAAATAGTTTTGATTCCGTATACATTTGAAAGCATCATTTATATGGTCAATGGACTGGCAAAGTTTTCAATTGTGCAACAATATCTGACATTGTTGTAACCTGTTTGTTTTGCCTTTTAAGGTGTTGCAGTGAGCCATAAATATTTTTGTCACCACACAAATCTGAAAATGTAATTTTGTACAGTTAAGAGGGTCATTACTCTGAATTGTGTAACTTTCTAGACACTTGCTGCAAGCAGTGTTTGACACCTATCACTTCTGGCATAATTCATTATTTGTAAACTATTATGAAAAAGCAGTTGGCATTGCTTATAGTTAGAGCTTGGAAAATTGACCGCCAGTACTGTACCTTGTATAATTAGCATTATTAAAGCTCGGGTTACAAAAAAAAAAAAAACATGATACTTACCTGCTCTCTGCAATGGTTTTGCATAGAGAGGCTCCAATCCTCCTCTTCTTTGGTCCCCCTGCGGAACTCTTGGCTCCTCCCACTTACTGAGTGCCCCCAGTGCAAGCCCCTTGTTCTGCAGGCACTTGTACGTGCTTGTTCCTGAGCCCTGCTGTGTGGGTCTATAAGGCTCAGCCCTGCCCCCCACTTGCTCCTCATTGGCTTTGATTGACAGCAGTGGGAGCAAATGGTCCAGTAAGCCAATGAGGAAAGGGAGACCCAGGAAAGCCAAGATTCCCATACACAGTGCTGGATTGAGATTGGACTCAGATAACAGGGCTGAGGGGAAGCTGCACACAAAGGAGTTGATTCACTAAAGGAAATTTAGTGCAGTTGCTCAAGAGTTTAGTAAATTAAATAAAGCTTCCCTTTGCCAAGAATACCCAATCACATGCAAGGAAAATAAAAAAAGCAGCATTTTTGTTTGCACATGATTGAATGATGGAAGTCAGCCGAGCTACTGCTCATTTAGCATCAAGCATTTGCATAAAACTGGGTATTAAGTGTGAACAGGAATTTTCTTATCTCAGTTGCTGATATTGTAAATTAGCAATGGCATTGTTAAGACTTGAAGTAATACCCCTTTCTTCCCTAACAGCAGCCAGACCATAAAAACAATGCAAGCAGATAATATTTACAGGTTAACTGTGTTTAATATAGGTCATGCAGCTGCTGCCTTTCAGGAGACCAAATCTGAGTGCTGGTGACAGGGTACAAGTAAGTAGGTAATTCTGAGTCCTTTGTATATACTGCCAGGTATGGTAATCGCTGTGCTCAAAGCATGCAAATGTAGCACCTATTCCCAAAGGAGCCACTGTCTCTCAGGACCCCTATTCCTGTGTTCACAACTTTGCAGTTAGCACTTGTCTAGGTATAGAATATTTATTGCAGATGTATAGGCAGTGTCCAAGTAGCAAATGAGATATAAATAACAGTAATGATACAGTAAATAGTTAAAAAATAGCATGAAATATGCTGCAATCAGTGAACAGTAGCAAGAAATTTGCGGCCATGGCTGTCATGCACAGCAGTGTGCTTACATGGAAGCACTAACATACAGCCCCTAGTAAACAGCACACAACACACTGTTAACCCTTTGATCGCCCCCATGTTAACCCCTTTCTGCCCAGTGTCAGTGCTTTTTATTAGCACTGATTACTGTATTGTTGTCACTGGGGAAGTCAGTTCCCCCCAGTGTCAGAATGCCCGCCGCAGTCTGGGAGGGAGGGAGGGAGGGAAGGAAAGAAAGAAAGAAAGAGGTGACAGAGAGATATAAAGAAAGAAAGAGGTGACAGAGAGATATAAAGAAAGAAAGAGGTGACAGAGAGATATAAAGAAAGAAAGAGGTGACAGAGAGATATAAAGAAAGAGAGATGTGAGAAAGAAAGAAAGAAAGAGGTGACAGAGAGATATAAAGAAAGAGAGAAAGAAAGAAAGAAAGAAAGATACAAAAAAAGAAGGAAGGCGGGTAAGGAGGAAGGAGATAAAGAGGGAAAGAAGGAAAGAGGGAAAGAAGGGAGGAGGGAAGGAAAAAAGAAAGAAAGAAGGAAGGAGGGGGAAACAGGAGACAGAGCAAGAGAAAGGAAGAAAGAAGGAGAGAGAAAGAATGGAGAGAAACAGGAGACAGAGAGAGAGAAAGGAAAAAAGAGAGAGAGAAAGAAAGGAGAGAAACAAGAGAAAGAAAGAAAGAATGAAAGAAAGAAAGAAACAAGAGAAAGAAAGAAAGAAAGAAAGAAAGAAAGAGAGAAAGAGAGAAAAAGAAAGGAGAGAAACAGGAGACAGAGATAAACCAATGAGAAAAAGAAAGGAGAGAAACAGGAGACAGAGAGAGAGAGAGAACGAGAGAGAAAGAAAGAGTGAAAGAGAAAGAAGAGAAACAGGAGACAGAGAGAACGAAAGAGAAATAAAAGAGAGAAACAGGAGACAAAGAGAGAGAGAGAGAGAGAGAGAGAGAGAAAGTGAGAAGTATAGAAAGAAAGAAAGAGAAGGGGGAAAAAAGACACAAGGCTGGCTGGGAGTGTGGGTGGGGCAGACACAGGAGGAGAGAACAGGAGGAGGAGCGGAAGCTGTCTCTCTCCTCTCCCATTTGTGGTGGGTGGGAACTGTCAGCACTGGGGATGGAATATGCTGACAGATCCCCCTCAGCACTGCAGGATATGAGGGGGGAATACAGAGCCTACGGCATACAGGAGAAGGATAGGAGAGGCGGCAGGGCGGAACCGAGAAATGCACTGTCCTCTATGTGCCGCTTGGCCGCCTCTCCTATCCAGGCGGCCCTGGCGCACCAGGCAAATGTCCACTGTGCCCTATGACCAGTCTGGGCCTGGCTCTACTGTTGTATGTCCTTCTAGCACTGAGGTTGTTAATTTCTTGATGAATATGTTGTTTGTAACGTTGATATCGCTATCTTTGTTACCTTTTGAAATATTTCAATAAACATATAATTATAAAAAAATGGGCAAGCGCAAGAATTTGAGCAACTTTATCAAGGGCTAAATTGCAATAGCTAGATGACTGGGTGAGTGCATCTCTAAAACCGCAGTGCTTGTGGCATGTTCCCTGCCTGAATTAGTCAGGGCCTACAAAAAGTGGTCCAAGGAAGGAAACCAAGTGAACTGGCAACATTGTCACAGATAGCCAAGGTTTATTGATACACATAGGGAGCAACAACTGGCCCTTGTAGCACGAGGCAATAGGTGAGCTACTATAGTTTAAATTGCTAAAAAAGTTCATGCTTGTTCTGATATAAAGGCATCACAACACACAATGCAATGCAGTTTGATCTGTATGGAACTCCATAGTCACAGACCATTCCGGGTGCCAATGATGACACAAGTCTACAGCCACAAGTGCCTACAATGGGCATCAGAACTTGACCATGGAACAATAGAAGAAGGTGGCCTAGTCTGATGAATTCATGAATGGCTTGATCAACACAACAAGATTGAGGTGATGACTTGGCCCTCAAATTCTCCAGATCTTAGACCAATTAAGCCTCTGTGGGATGTGCTAGAATAATAAGTCCGATCCATGGAGGCCCCCACCTCACAACTTACAGAACTTAAAGGGTCTGCTACTAATAGCTTGGTGCCAGATACCACAGCATGCCTTCATAGGTCCAGTGGAGTCCATGCTTTGACTGGTTATGCTGGGTGGTCATAATGTTATGGCTGATTGGTGTATAGTGCAATGGACAAACAGTAGCAAGAAATATACTATGAAAAACAAACAATGGGCATAGAGAGTAACATCTCCTAAATCCTACACTGGGGCAATCCTAACTAAGGAGAGTTACAATGCTTAGCAATCTGTGATATACCCCCCCTCTTCTGCTGGCCATCTTTTTAGGGCCCGATGTTGTAATTCTCAGGATAATGTCCCCTTAACCCCTAGTCTACAGGGCACTGTCACCCCCTTCCTGCCCAGGCCAATTTCCATCTTTCAGCGCTGTTGCATTTTGAATGACAATTGCGCGGTCATGCAACACTGTACCCATATGACATTTTTATCATTTTTTTGTGACAGATAGAGCTTTATTTTGGTGGTATTTAATCACCTCTGGGTTTTTTTATTTTTCCTTAAACAAACCAAAAACCACTGAATTAAAAGCATTAAAATGGTTCTAAAGGCTGAAGGTTTTTTTACCTTCATGCATTCCTTCATTCATCACTCCCAGTCCCCCTAATACTCCTAAGCCCCCTCTTGGTCCAGCAATGTGCACTGATGTCTCAGCTATCCTGGGACCCCATCTTCGCATTGGCTGAGAAAGAAGCAGGAGTCATTGGCTCCCACTGCTGTCAATCACAGCCAGTGAACCAATGAGAGGGGGCGTGGTCGAGCCACGGCTCCATGTGTGAATGGATACACGGAGCTGCGAGTGCCCCCATAGCAAGCTGCTTTCTGCGGGGGCACCCCAACAGGAGGGAGGGGCCAGAAGAGCTTGCAGGAGACCCGAGAAGAGGAGGATCCAGGCTGCTCTGTGCAAAACCACTGCACACAGCAGGTAAGTATAGACATATTTGTTATTTTTTCTTTAAGCACTGATAAAAGCACTTGCGTTGTAATACTTGCAGGAAACACTGTTTCTCTTTTTTCAACTATAGTTGGATTTGGCTAGAGACCTCTCACCAATTTTCAGCAGGTGAAGAGCAGGTGATCTCCCTTTGTTTACTTTTGGCAGCACAGTGTCCGCAGTGTTCTTCAACTTGATCAGGCAGTAGGCTCCATCAGCATCCATGGTGCTCTCCAGTGTTCCAGGATGTGTGTGTCAGGGCTCCCAGGTGTGACCAGAGGTGTGCGGCTGACGCAGGGAAACGCAGACCTCAGATATGTTATAAACAATATAATTTAATAACACTAACAATACAAACATAAACACAGTGCAATACTAAAACATAATACAGTGCAACCAAACCAAACCAAACCAACCACCCACAGATAACAGTACATACAAGCAAGCGTCGTCAGGCAGGCCGGGTCAATATCAATAGGGCAGGTAGGTACAGGGGGAGCAAGCGGAGATTGGTCGGGGTCACAGGCCAGGTTCAGCAGGTAGCAAGCAGCGTAGTACAGAGGGTCAGGCAGAGGGATGGTCAGGGTCACAAGCCAGGGATCAGAACAGGTAGCAAGCAGCGTGGTACAGAGGGTCAGGCAGAGGGATGGTCAGGAGCGAGCCGGGATCAGAGCAGGAGAAGTCAGCAGTGGTTCAGAAACAGGATGCAGGACAGACACAGGATACAGGGCCCAGGACAGACACAGGATACAGGGCCCAGGACAAACACAACACCAAGGCAGAGTCTGTGGGTCTGGCCATCCCTTAAATACCCCAGCATAATCAGGTCCAGGTGTTAGCTGGCTGCAAAGTTGAGTCTCTGATTGCTGGGAGCATCCGCTGGCCAGCCCTGGTACTGCAGATCAAAAGGCAGGTGAGTCCCACCATTGCTGGCCAGTCCATTCCTGACAGTGTGTTACTGCATCTCATTCTCTCTCAAGTGCTGTGGTGAGCAGTCTTCTGGCAGGCTGAAGGACATTCAGTCCCTCCAAACATCTTCCACACTCAGCCCGGGAACAACAACCTGCTCCTGTTCCTCTCTGCTCTAAACACTGGGATCTCCAATTTCCTTTTTCTCAGTCAATAATGCAACTTAAGTTTGTTTTGAACTACTTTTCCCACAATGCTCTGTCCTTTCCAACTTTTACAGATTAGTTAAGCACTCCCCAATCCCTTCCTCTGTTTGGTGGGCTCACCCAGCAGGCCACACACATTCTGTAATAAGAGTCTCAAATTACAGCTGTCTCTCTTTTAACACAAGCAAAAGCAGCAGACGCAACTGAAATGCAGCTGCTCCTCTCCCTGTCAGCTGCAGACCTGGAGGCTACATAAACAAAAGCTGCTTAGGTTGTCCAAGCAAAAATGTGAGAACTTTTGATGATGTGGTTCTCGTCATATGAAACACCACCATACTGTACAGTAGGACTAGTATTGAACTTGAACACTATTTGCCCGCCGTGCCCCACAGGTCAGGTGCAATGCTTTGGCCCATTACAGCACATGATGACGTCACAAGTGTGTGGAGTTACCTGGTTGACATTACCGGGTGGCCCCGCCCCTTAGAAGACCTGTCAGGCCGGGGCAGCTGTGAGATGGCTGGGAGCCAGCGTCGAGAACGGAGCCTTTTTTTTTTTTCCAGTCGGCGGTGGCGGTGGGCATTGTGATTGACATTGGATCTACTTCAGGGAGCATTTTTTTATTTTTGCTTTTAATAAAGGACTTGTCAAAGACTGTCTACTGTCAATTTTTACACTACACGTTTTTTGTGAATGTACCCTGCACTGGAAAAAACAACAATATAGGAAAATGGCATACAATTTACATACCCAGATCATCAACTAAATCATATAGACCCTTAACAGTGTAAATATTATGTAAAATGCTTTACTAAACTCCTAACTAAAATATACGCTTTTTTATACAATTTTTGCCTGAATAAACTTACTACACTATAAGACACTTTTCTTATAATAATTAAACCATAAAGTGGTTTTCAACCTTTAGTCAAGTAAGGGTCACAGGAGTGCCAGTGAGTGAGCAATCTTTACAGAGGTGTGGATTTGGGTGGCACTGACACAGTCATTATTTAAGAAGCACGGAAGACATATTGCACAGTGGTGCGGTGGACTTTAGAGACTTTTGTATAATTATATGGTTTATATTTGCATCTAAACATGGGTGCGATTATGGTCTAATTTTGTAGCGCCTAATTATTCCTTTACTGTTGTTTTGGTATTTTGGTGGTATATTATCACTATAGGAGGGCAGCTTCATGTATATAAGGATATTTGGTGTATGGGGGGGCTGGCGCCTTTTATAATAAGATATCTACAGCAATGCTCTTGTGCAGCACAAACCTTTGTCTGCTTGTTTTATTTTTATTTTTTTGCTGTGCAGCTTCATGAATGGCACTGCTGATACATGGAGCAGTATCTGTAGATAGAGGCAGTATCTATCTTTTTAGCTCCATTAGGCCATTTTCCTAAGTGCAGGGAAGAACTGTGGACTTGATAGCACCTCAATGAATGGAAAAGTCCAACTTGGTGTGCAGATATTAGTCATTCCCTTGTGGGCTTTACTCTCATGCCTGAAGAGAATAAATCACAGAGATTAATATTCACTCACTTCTAATACACAGATGGATTTCCCCACCTGTCCTAGTACATCTAAAAAAGCATAGCTGTGAAAGTAGGCAGCACAATTACATAAAGAGTAATTATGTGTTTTTGTAATAACAAGGAAATCTTTCGTCAAGTACTAAGATCTCAGTCTCTCACATTTTGCATACCAAGCATCTGGTATTTTTAAACATGCAAGTTAATACTCCTTGAACTGAATGATAAATGAAATTATAATTTGATCCTGCATATTAATATACAATACTGTTTTTACTTATTTTTTTTCCCACTTTTCAATTATAATTTGAAACACTCTTAAAACCCTTTTACTTTTTATACTTGATATTTAATCTCTCTCTGACTCCTTTGATATCAGTACAGCCAGCTTTTAACAGGGAAAGTGAACCATTCTACCAAGATACTGTGTGTGTGTGTGTGTGTATATATACTGTGTATATATATATATATATATATATATATATATACAGTGGGGGTCGAAAGTTTGGGCACCCCAGCTAAAAATTTGTATTAATGTGCATAAAGAGCCAAGGAAAGATGGAAAAATCTCCAAAAGGCATCAAATTACAGATTAGACATTCTTATAATATGTCAACAAAAGTTAGATTTTATTTCCATCATTTACACTTTCAAAATAACAGAAAACAAAAAAATGGCGTCTGCAAAAGTTTGGGCACCCTGCAGAGTTAATATCTTGTACTGCCCCCTTTGGCAAGTATCACAGCTTTTAAACACTTTTTGTAGCCAGCCAAGAGTCTTTCAATTCTTGTTTGAGGTATCTTTGCCCATTCTTCCTTACAAAAGTCTTCCAGTTCTTTGAGATTTCTGGGCTGTCTGTCACGCACTGCTCTTTTAAGGTCTATCCATAGATTTTCAATTATGTTGAGGTCAGGAGATTGTGAAGGCCATGGCAAAACCTTCAGTTTACGCCTCTTGATGTAATCCCCCGTGGATTTCGAGGTGTGTTTAGGATCATTATCCATTTGTAGAAGCCATCCTCTGTTTAACTTCAGCTTTTTCACAGATGGCATCAAGTTACCATCCAAAATTTGCTGAAATTTTATTGAATCCATTTTTCCTTCTACTCGTGAGATGTTCCCTGTGCCACTGACTGCAACACAACCCCAAAGCATGATTGATCCAACCCCATGCTTAACAGTTGGACAGAGGTTCTTTTCATTAAATTCTGTACCCCTTCTTCTCCAAACGTACCTTTGCTCATTCCGGCCAAAAAGTTCAATGTTAACCTCATCGGTCCACAGAGCTTGTTTCCAAAATGCATCAGGCTTGTCTATATGTTCATTTGCAAAGTTCAAACGATGATTTTTGTGGTGAGGACGTAGAAGAGGTTTTCTTCTGATGACTCTTCAATGAAGACCATATTTGTACAAGTATCTCTTTATAGTGGAATAGTGTACCACAACTCCAGTGTCTGCCAAACCTTTCTGGAGGGATCGTGCAGTCAAACGTGGGTTTTGAATTGTTTTTCTCACAATCCTGCAAGCTGTTCTGTGTGATATTTTTCTTGGTCTTCCAGATCTTGCTTTAACTTCCACTGTTCCTGATGACTGCCATTTCTTAATTACATTCCGAACAGAGGATATTGACATCTGAAAACGCTTTGCTATCTTCTTATAGCCTTCTCCAGCTTTGTGAGCGTCAACTATTTTCAGTTTCAGTTTTCTAGACAACTGCTTAGAAAAACCCATGGTGCTGATTGTTGGGGCAAGGTCAGATTAGTCTGGGCATTTAAAACCTTTGAGCTTGACATCACCTGGTCTTCCCAGACGATGATTGAGAATAATCCATGACACTGGCAGGTCTCAGCTTTGCAAAGGGGGCAGTGCTTGCTATAAATTCTGCAGGGTGCCCAAACTTTTGCAGACGCCATTTTTTTGTTTTCTGTTATTTTGAAAGTGTAAATGATGGAAATAAAATCTAACTTTTGTTGACATATTATAAGAATGTCTAATCTGTAATTTGATGCCTTTTGGAGATTTTTCCATCTTTCCTTGGCTTCTTTATGCACATTAATACAAATTTTTAGCTGGGGTGCCCAAACTTTCGATCCCCACTGTATATATATATAAGCTTGCAATTAATTGTGACAATTGCTTTTTTTTATTTACAGATTTTATCATGAAGTGAAAGAGACATGAGTACAAAATAGAATAGGAATGATCCAAAATAGAGAATCAATACTACAACATAAATACTCATTCAAAATCCATTATAAACAACAAGACATAGGAGTCTTACACAGCAATGTAAGTAGAAAAGCTGACAGCCAGTTGCAACATGTCACTGGCCACATATATTAGCCTAAAGCAGAGTATTAAGGAAGGGAATGAAGAATAGGTGGGTGAATTCAACCTCCAAAACTAAACTGAGAACTAGGGATGAGAAAGGACAACCAAATGTACAGGGAAGACAAGGTTAAAGAGGGAAACAAAGAATATGGGGGTAAGGGAAGAATAAAACAGGGGTGAAGGGAGAGGGGAAGAGCAGGGTCCATGGGAACAACGGCATAGGGAAGGAGACACCCCCATTGGTCATGTACGTGATCTTCACTGTTTATCAGCAAGATTCCAATAGAGTTCAGTATTTTAGAGAGAATGTGAAGTTCACCCAGTAAAAAAAGGTTTTGCAAAAATTTGTTTCTCTTGTGTTTGAGGTGAAGTTTTTCAAAATTTCGATATCATTAATATTTGTAAACCAAAACTTTAGTGGAGGTGGATCAGATTGTTTTCAGTATACTGGTTTTCACATTCTACCTGTGTTAGTTAGATGTGTCATGAGATATTTATTATGTTGTGTTTTGGACTGGGGTGGAATTAAATTAACATCAGTAAGTTTAAAAATAATTTTTCGTACTGAATCCCAGAAACCTCAAAGTTGATAGAAGCTCAAGAAAATGTGAAATTCTTCTTGGCCTCATCTCCACAGGGAGAGACACTGATGAAACACTTTATGAATTATGAAAGGGATACCGCACCACTTGGTAAGGATGTTGTATCCTGTTTCTTGGGTAGAACTGGAAATTAACACCTTTTGGCAAAGAGGAGGGTATCCTCTTTTTGAGCTGGTGAGAAAGTGGTCTACAGTTCCTCATCCGATTTTAAGAGATTTGGGGGAACCATGGGACTGAGTGGATTGGTCAGAATGGCATGTGCTTTAGATATGCCAAAGTTCAAGAGGAAACTTAATGTGTTAAATGCTTGCATTAAATTTGGAAATGATGATAAAAAAGTAGGTTGTCACATCCATGACTTTGTGTTCTGAGGTTCCATTTAATATGCCAGCAATGTTAGGATTGGCTTTAATGTGATATAAAAAGGATTCAACAGTGAGTATGAAACTTAAGGGAAAAAGAGGGAAGCCTTATCTGGATCCATTCTATAAATCAAAAACGTCCAGAAAGTCTTTATTCACCTTTATTTCTGCCAAGGGGTTGGAATAGATCACCGAAATACATTTCCTCATACTGACCCCTAAGCCCAAGTGTTTCATAAATGACTAGTCAACTCAGTCAAATTTCTTCTTGGCATCCATCAAGAATTAGTGCAAAATTCCTAAGGTGGGCAAAATGGATTGTTTTTAGGGCATTGGTGGTATAACCATTTGGTCCTCTATTAGCAAAAAAGCCCAGCCTTTGTCCTTGTGGATTAGCCGTTGATAAAAGGGAAGTAATCTGTAGCCCAAATTTTTCAAGAAAAACTTCCACAAATTTTAGAGCAGTGGGCCAAATCCTCCCCCTCATTAGGAATTAAAACAGTTGATGCCCTCAGTGAGTCCATAGGGAAATAGTTGTCATCAAGCATAAAGTTGTAGGCCTGCAGAAAGGTAATTACAGATCATTTTGAAAGGGTTTAAAGTAGAGCAGCAAAAAGTCTTCAGGTCTAGATGCTTTGGACAGTATGGAGCCTTTAAGAGTTATAGCCAGCTCTTCTGCTGTGATAGGGGAGTCTCATTCCCAGGTAATTGAATAATGGTGGATTTACTGAGATATTGGTTAATTCTTTCCATACTGAAACTTTTATCCTGATGAATATATGGGGGAGTTATAAAGTGAATTACAGAAGTCTCTGAAGCAAGTCACTCTTTTACAAGATTTGGAAAGTAATTTTCCATCATTCTCTAAAATATTTGGGATGAAAGCTTGCACTTTTGCCTCCCTAAGTGCATTCTTTAAGGATTGTCTTGACTTGTTCTTGGACCTGTAGCATGCCCTACTTAGTCTGAATTGCTAGGCATTGATTTTGTAGAGTAGGAGATCATTTAAGTGATCTCTCTTAGTTTGAAAGTCATCTCCCACCACTTGTGCCAAGGTTTGCTTGTGTTGGGAATCTAGAATGCAGATCTGGCAAAACAGTTTAGTAATGGTTTCCTTTATGGACTGTTTAAGTTTATTAGCATGGGTGATTAGGGTACCCGCAATATAACACTTACGGGCTTTCCATGTTGTTAAATACGTTTGTCAGGAGTTTTATTTCTGTTGAAAAAAGTCCTCATCTCCTGTCTCACCTGGGTCTGAATGTGTTCCTCCTGTAAAAGAAAATAATTAAGTTTAGACTGTCGCAATCTAGTCCCTTCCTTATGTAAGAGCACTTCTAAAATGATCTAAGAGTGATCTGAATTAAAGGTAACATCTATGGTGGCCTTCCTAATTTGATGTAAATTTGTTTGATTAAAAAATAGTCTAATTTACAATATTACTGATGAGCTGCCAAATACAAGCTGTCATATTTTTAATTTACGTGCCTGATGCACCAGACATTGATCGTATGTTCCACAAGCAACACTCTTTTGAATTGGTACAAAAGGGAGTATGAAAGATGCATGGTGTTTTTTGAAACATCTAAGTGGGGTCTAAGGCGACATTGGATCTTCCTAATGAGAATCGAGGACAAAAGAAGGAGAACTCAAAATAATGTACTGTACTCTTAGTCCTTATCCCCCTCACTGCTGGGATAGGAGCACCCTATTTTGGGGGTAGTGTCAGGCAGAGGGACCTTTGAATAAGTGCCCTGGGGCCACTGTGTGGAGTATACATTAATATCATAACACCAATCACTGAGAAAACATATGGGTTTCTAAATGTGGAGTCATACTTTCTTAACATGTAAAACTTAAAGGGAGGTGGTGGACAGCAAGAAGGGGTATTTTTGCATGTTGAAAGGGCAATACCATTCCTTTGACTTGAACAGATCTTCCCAGACTAAAGGAGGTGGACAAGACTCATTCCGAACTGAACCTGAAACTATGAAGAAAACATCCCCACCCCAAAACACTATCATAACTCAAATCCCCCCTCCCCCCCCCCCACACACACACACACACACACACACACACACACACACACACACACACAAACACACAACTCTGTATGGAATACTGAATATTAAAAACACAACATAGAAAACACTGACAGGGATATACAAACTAACATGGATGAAGGTACCCAGTAGGTGACAACATGGTATTGCGCATACTAAGGATACAAAGGTAAAATAAATCATCAGATAACCATAAATTATTATAATTGCTGTCACCTTTTTTTAGTGATACCATGGGTTATTTTCAAATTATAAAATGTTAAAGTGGTATTAAACCCAAAAGCACCCACCAAATCTAAGAGGTTGTGAGCTACAATTTATAAAATTTTTGTTTTTGGGTTTAATATTACTTTAAACACTTGCCTGCACACAGTACATTAAAGTCAGATCTTTGAGTAAAAGCAGCATATATACACGTTAGGGACACTTAACCCTTTGATTGCCCTATCACCAGTTTCATTAGTACTGTGTACAGTATTTATTGATAATCGCTGTATTAGTGTCACTAGTGATGCCAGATAGCATCAGAGTCATTTAGCACCAGATTGTCCACCACATTTTGAGCCACTGATCACCCCCACCCACCCCCCAAACAAGTGCAGTGTTAGTGATTTAGATGAGGACTAAGAGTTTGGTGATTATCTGCTCCTGTCCTAATTAATCTTTGCTAGCTAGCTCTGGAATGTGTGCACACATAAAGAAACTCACACTGACACACGTTACGTCTGTGAAAACTTCTTCTAATTTATTGGAATGACAACGTTAATTTATATATGCCAGATGATTTGAACATCACGTGAGAACAGCATTAGCATTATATCAGTCTTTGATTGGTCACTTTACACGAAAACAATCTTCTTCAGAGTATAGGTGTGATTTTCTTTTAAGTCTTATCTATAGAAAGAAAAATATGTCTTTGTTCTCAAGTTGGCTCGATGGGAGGGGGTTGGTGAGCAGACATTTCTTGAGCAAGGTTTTCTTAAAGTACCGCAAAGCCCAGCAGGCAGAAAATATACACACAACATATACTGTGTATATATATACAGTTGCAAGAAAAAGTATGTGAACCCCTTGGGATTACGTGGAGTTTTGCATGAATTGAGCATAAAATGTGCTCTGAACGTCATCTAAGTCACAACAATAGAAGAACACAGTCTGCTGAACATAATAATACACAAGCATTAGATGTTGTCATGGTTTAATTGCACATAACATGTAAAAATTCACAGTGCAGGGAGGAAAAAGTATGTGAGGCCCTAGCTTAATGACTTCTTCCAGAGCTAATTGGAGCCAGGAGTGAGCCAACCTTGACTCCAATCAGTGTGATGATATTGGATGTGTTGCTGACAGCTGTCCTGCCCTTAAAAAACACACACCTGTTTTGGGTTTACTGGTTTCAAGAAGCACTGTCTGATGTGAACCATGCCTCGCAGAAAAGAGCTCTCAGAAGACCTACCATCAAGAATTGTTGACTTGCATGAAGCTGGAAAGGGTTACAAAAGTATCTCAAAAAGCCTTGATGTTCATGTGTCCACGGTAAGACAGACTGTCTACAAATGGAGAAAGTTTAGCACTGTTGCTACTCTCCCTAGGCGCGGTCGTCCTGTAAAAATGACTGCAAGAGCACAGCGCAGAATGCTCCATGAGGTAAAGAAGAATCCCAGAGTGTCAGCTAAAGACCTACAGAAATCTCTGGCACATGCTAACATTTTTGTTGACACATCTACAATAAGGAAAACATTAAACAAGAATGGAGTACATGGGAGGACACCACGAAGGAAGCCATTGCTGTCCAAAAAGAATATTGCAGCACGTTTGAAGTTTGCAAAAGAGCACCTGGATGTTCCACAGCACTACTGGCAAAATATACTGTGGACAGATCACACCAAGATTGAGTTGTTTGGGAAGAACACACAACACTATGTGTGGAGAAAAAAAGGCACAGCACACCAACATCAAAACCTCATCCCCACTGTGAAACATGGCGGAGGGAGCATCATGGTTTGGGGCTGATTTGCTGCCTCAGGGCCTGGACGGATTGTTGTCATTGATGGGAAAATGAATTCCAGAGTTTATCAAGACATTTTGCAGGAAAACGTACGCCCATCTGTCCGCCAACTGAAGCTCCGCAGAGGAAGGGGGATGCAACAGGACAATGACCCAAAGCATACAAGTCATTCAACAAAACAATGGCTGCAACAGCACAGAATACGCCTTCTGGAGTGGCCCAGTCAGAGTCCTGACCTCAACCCCATTGAAATGCTGTGGCATGACCTTAAGAGAGCGATTCACACCAGACATCCCAAGAATATTGCTACACTGAAATCGTTTTGTGAAGAGGAGAGGTCCAAAATGACTCCAGATCGTTGTGCAGGTCTGATCTGCAACTACAGGAAACGTTTGGTTGAGGTTATTGCTGCCAAAGGAGGGTCAACCAGTTATTAAGTCCAAAGGTTCACATACTTTTTCCTCCCTGCACTGTGAATGTTTACATGTTATGTGCAATTAAACCATGGCAACATCTAATGTTTGTGTAGTATTATGTTCAGCAGACTGTGTTCTTCTATTGTTGTGACTTACATGACGTTCAGAGCACATTTTATGCCCAATTCATGCAAAACTCCACGTAATCCCAAGGGGTTCACATACTTTTTCTTGCAACTGTATATATATATATATATATATATATATATATATATTCATACAACACATTTAGAAATATGAAAAAAGTATTAAAGTATAAAAGTAGATATGTATAAAATGTATAAAAATATGTATATATTCAATATTGAAACCAAATAGACATTTTACCATATTCATCGCAGCCCCCCCTTAAAATGACTACTTTACTCTGTCCCTATAAAACCTAGCTCATCTGTCCTTATGTATCTTGGAACTCTTTTATGCTGTACGTTAGACAGGTGATGACTATTTCATCACCCCCCTTGCCACAGACTTTGTACATAAGGAAGTCAGATGCTATCCCTACAAAATTGTGAGATTACTGTTGTCGGGGAGGGACCGTAATGGGGTATAAGGTTTTTCTTCATCTATCATATGGAGATCCTCTTGCTCCTGGTTCAGGAAGGTAGGTGTACTGTCGTCTACAGCTTTGCTCATCACGTTCTTCACGCATAGTATAGCACAGCATACAACCAGGGCCAGGAGAATCAGAATTATTAGTACAGCTATCCCTATTTGGGCAAGTATCTTTTGCCATCCACTCATCTAACTGAAGTATTAATCCCACGGGTCTGTGATCCCTGAATTCTTCTTCAACTCAACTGACAGGTCTTCTAATTTCTTTATAGCCAGAGTAACCTTACCATTTGGGCCAGTATTGTCAGGAATATATGTACAACATGTTCCGGTTCTTTCTATCATTTTACAGACACCTCCTTTCTCTCCTAAAATCCTGTACAGAGCCACCCTATTCTGGAATGTCATGTAGGATGTAGGGGCTAACTGGTCAACGATTCCTTGGAGGGCATCCCTGGTGTAATTCACAAACCTCTGTTGGTTGTTGTATATGTAATTTATCCAATCTACATTTTTATTAACAGTTATCATGGGAATCAGGGATTCGAAACCTGCTTTTACTTGGTCTCTGGCTTTAAATTCATTAGGCACCCCCCTTGAGACTCCAATGGCATTTATATGCACATGTGAGTCAAAACTACCAGAAGGAGCTTTTCGCTTCCTCCTATGGCCAGGTATTGGGTCATGGGTATTTTTCTGCTAGGATGTGGAGAGGCATAATGGCCTTTGCAAGAGCACACTCACCAGTCCAAGTCCCTTCCAATCTGGCTCTAATCTTTTGGTCCCCAGTAATCATCCATGACACATATATATACCTGTCACTACCATCGGAACATGCTCGTTGTGGCCAGTCAGGATCGTATGGATCACGGTGAAAGTGGATACATGAGTGTTGGATGAGTTGTACCAAAATATAGTGGTGTCACCTGTTTCGGTGATAGCCAGCTGTTTAGCCTCTGTCAGACTCATTAGAAAAAGGATATACAACATAGTTGTCATGGTGTAGATGACGCCTTTTCCTCAGGGGTTGGCATATATCCAAGTGTTCTTTCCGGCCACCTTGACAGAAGTGGCTGTGGTCAGCAGAACTTGGAATGGACCATCATATCTTGGCTCAAGAGAATGTTTCCTCACAAATTTCTTTACTAATACCCAATCTCCTGAGTTCCTGTATCTGACTCAGGATCTGCAATGGAAGAAAACACTTTGGCATGGATACGGGTTAATTCCCGTGATAATGCAGTCACATAATTAGTTAACACATCAAAATGTAATTGCAACTGTTGTGTAAAATAACAACAAAGTCTGGGGGCTGAGCCAAACAAAATCTCATAAGGGGATAGGGAGTGTTCTCCCCTTGGTGTATATCTGACATTGAATAGGGCAATAGGCAGACTGTCTGGCCAACTCATGCCAGTCTCTTGGGCCATTTTTAGCATTCTGGCTTTCAGAGTGCCATTCATTCTTTCTACTTTTCCACTACTTTGGGTGTGATAGGGGGTATGAAACGCCAGAGTGACTCCTAATGCCGCCCATATTTCTTTGGTTACTGAAGCTGTGAAAGCGGGGCCCTGGTCACTCTCTTTAACCTCTGGAAGCCCATATCTGCATACAACCTCAGTGAGGAGATTCATCGCAGTTGTTTTAGCAGTCATGTTAGTTACAGCAAAGGCCTCTGGCCAACTCGAAAACATGTCCACCACCACTAGGGCGTACTCGAACCGCCCACTCTTTGGCATCTGGATATGGTCAATTTGTATCCTTTGACAAGGGTACAGGGGTTTGGCCAAATGTTTCTGTGGTGTCTTCTCTGTGCGTCCCAGATTGCATTTTGCACATATGGCACATGTTCTGCAAAAATAGTTTGTCAATGTGGTGATTCCAGGCGCTATATAGTACTTGTTGATGAGAGAGTTCATGAGGCTCTTTGACATATGGGCTGCTCCATGTGCCCACTGGACTACAGCTGGGGACATGTTCCTGGGTAAGCAAAGCCTCTTGTTGCACTCAAACAGACTGGTTTTGAGAACAGCTCCTCTCCGTCTCCAGCTTTCTTTTTCTTCTGGACTTGCTGCTCCTTGGAGTTCCTTGAGGTAGCTTCTATGCACAGGTAAGGTCTGTAGGGTGAATATTGGTTCCCACTCTCCGGTCACCTCTCCTTCCATCTCTGGTGGTCCCATGGCTGCTCGTTTTGCTGCCAAATGTGCCAGATTATTGCCCTTGCCTTCTGGGGAGTTTAATTTCCCGTGAGCTTTTACCTTCAGAATAGCCACTTGAGTGGGTAGGAGAAGTGCTTCCATCAATCTCCCAATGGCTGCTCCATGTCTTATGGACATACCTGCTGCACTCATAAGTCCTCTTGCCTTCCATATGGGTCCGAAATCATGAGCCACCCCAAAGCCGTATCTGGAGTCTGTGTAGATATTGGCCCTTTTTCCTTCCACCATCTGGCATGCTGTTGTGAGTGCTTGAAGTTCTGCTCCTTGTGCAGATATTGCTGGCGATAGGGCTCTTGCCTTTAGGACTGTATCTGCATTGGTGACCGCAAATCCTGTATGATATTTGCCTCCATCATCTGCATATCTGGAACTATCAACAAAGAGGGTGAAGTCTGGGTCCTGCAAAGGTGTTTCACTCACTGTGGGGAGGTGGAAAGTTGCCATTTTCAACACTTCAAGACAGTTATGAGGCTCAGTGGCTCCATTATCCTCTCAATTTTCTTCATTACCTTCATTACCCCTCTCAGCAATGGGGAGGAGAGTGGCCCGGTTCAAGATTTGGCAACGTAGGAGAGTGACATTGTCAGGAAGTTGGAGGGAACACTGTAATCTTCTATTACCAACATCAGGTTGTGTATCTGGGTTACTACTTATCGATCCCTAGCCACAAAACACCGGTTCGGGGACAAACCCACTTCTCTGCAGATACCTACTTGTTACCACTTTCCAGGTAATACCCCATTAACTGGGATCCAACAGAGGACTCCATACCTTAGATGGTTCACTACTATGAACTGTTCCAAAAAAGACCCAAACCACCAAAGGCTCTAAGGCTAAATGAAACAAACAAATGCAGGGCAGAAGGGCAAGAAGATTCCTTCACATCCGCTGCTCCAAGGGATTTGCCTCTCTTTGGATCCTTCCTGTATACCCAGAGCAGCTCCACCTACTCTCCGTAAACTATCCAATATCGGTAAGTGGTCGCCCTTGTAACAATATTATGTTTTAACCCTGTCCTGCCTTGTGTCCTCTGTCCCCCTGGTCATGTAGCCCTTTGCCTATTTTTTTTCTTTGCTTTGGGCTTATCAATCATTTTTCATTGCTTAAAGTAAAAAAAAAAAGAAAAAAAAAAGAAGAATTCCTTTAAATATCATGCCTGGGGGGTCCCCTTAAGCTACCTGAAAAGTTGCACATTTGTACAACATATAGAACCTGCTACGGCATGACTGACCTTTTTTCTTTTTTTTTTTAAAGTACATTTTTATTATAAAGAAAAAAAAAAACAGCGCGGGCCCCCCCAATCTGCACCAGACCATTTAGATCTGGTAGGAAGGTTAGGAAGGACCCAATAGTCATTTTATTATTTAAGACCATGGGGATCCCCTAAAAGCCCTACCAGGCTGATATGACTTTCAAGGGGAACCACCACCCCCAAAAATGTGAGCACAGACCAGGAAAGGGGGGGTGAGCGAGCCCTCCCCACCTTGTGGGTAATCAGGCCACGTACCCTCGGCATGCTGATGGGGACAAGGGCCTCATCCCTACAACCCTAGCCTGGTGGCTGTGGGGTCTGCGGGCAGAGGGGGTCATTAGCATCATGGTACCCCTTTAAATAAGGGGGCACCCTGATGCTGCCCCCCTTGTGAATGAGTAAGGGGTAGTTGCACCCCTACCCATTCACTAAAGGGTTAAATTCAGTAAAAAATAAAGAGATTAGTCTCTTGAAAAATTCCTTTAACCACTTTCCCTCCAGAGGATTTACCCCCCTTCATGACCAGGCCATTTTTTGCTGTTCAGCACTGCGCTATTTTAGCTGGTAATTGCACGATAGTGCATTGCTGTACCCAAACAAAATTTATGTCCTTTTTTCATATAAATAGAGCTTTTGTTTTGGTGGTATTTGATCACCTTGGCGGTTTTTACTTTTTGAACAAAAAAACACAGAAAATTTTGAAAAAAAGCGATATCAAATAAACTCAAAGTTAGTCATAAATTTAGGCCAAAATATACAGTTGCAAGAAAAAGTATGTGAACCCCTTGGGATTACGTGGAGTTTTGCATGAATTGGGCATAAAATGTGCTCTGAACATCATCTAAGTCACAACAATAGAAGAACACAGTCTGCTGAACATAATACTACACAAACATTAGATGTTGCCATGGTTTAATTGCACATAACATGTAAACATTCACAGTGCAGGGAGGAAAAAGTATGTGAAGCCCTAGCTTAATTACTTCTCCCAGAGCTAATTGGAGCCAGGAGTGAGCCAACCTTGATTCCAATCAGTGTGATGATATTGGATGTGTTGCTGACAGCTGTCCTGCCCTTAAAAAACCCACACCTGTTTTGGGTTTACTGGTTTCAAGAAGCACTGTCTGATGTGAACCATGCCTCGCAGAAAAGAGCTCTCAGAAGACCTACGATCAAGAATTGTTGACTTGCATGAAGCTGGAAAGGGTTACAAAAGTATCTCCAAAAGCCTTGAGGTTCATGTGTCCACGGTAAGACAGACTGTCTACAAATGGAGAAAGTTTAGCACTGTTGCTACTCTCCCTAGGCGTGGTCGTCCTGTAAAAATGACTGCAAGAGCACAGCGCAGAATGCTGCATGAGGTAAAGAAGAATCCCAGAGTGTCAGCTAAAGACCTACAGAAATCTCTGGCACATGCTAACATTTTTGTTGACACATCTACAATAAGGAAAACATTAAACAAGAATGGAGTACATGGGAGGACACCACGGAGGAAGCCATTGCTGTCCAAAAAGAATATTGCAGGACGTTTGAAGTTTGCAAAAGAGCACCTGGATGTTCCACAGCACTACTGGCAAAATATACTGTGGACAGATGAAACCAAGATTGAGTTGTTTGGGAAGAACACACAACACTATGTGTGGAGAAAAAAAGGCACAGCACACCAACATCAAAACCTCATCCCCACTGTAAAACATGGCGGAGGGAGTATCATGGTTTGGGGCTGCTTTGCTGCCTCAGGGCCTGGATGGATTGTTGTCATTGATGGGAAAATGAATTCCAGAGTTTATCAAGACATTTTGCAGGAAAACGTACGACCATCTGTCCGCCAACTGAAGCTCCGCAGAGGATGGGTGATGCAACAGGACAATGACCCAAAGCATACAAGTAATTCAACAAAACAATGGCTGCAACAGCACAGAATACGCCTTCTGGAGTGGCCCAGTAAGAGTCCTGACCTCAACCTGATTGAAATGCTGTGGCATGACCTTAAGAGAGTGATTCACACCAGACATCCCAAGAATATTGCTACACTGAAACAGTTTTGTGAAGAGGAGTGGTCCAAAATGACTCCAGATTGTTGTGCAGGTCTGATCTGCAACTACAGGAAATGTCTGGTTCAGGGTATTGCTGCCAAAGGAGGGTCAACCAGTTATTAAGTCCAAAGGTTCACATACTTTTTCCTCCCTGCACTGTGAATGTTTACATGTTATGTGCAATTAAACCATGGCAACATCTAATGTTTGTGTAGTATTATGTTCAGCAGACTGTGTTCTTCTATTGTTGTGACTTAGATAACATTCAGAGCACATTTTATGCCCAATTCATGCAAAACTCCACGTAATCCCAAGGGGTTCACATACTTTTTCTTGCAACTGTATTCTGCTACATGTCTTTGGTAAAAAAAAAATCTCAATACATTCTTCTACTTCTCTCGAGTATGGGGATACCACATGAGAGACTTTTTGGCAGCCTAGTTACATATATGCCCCCGAACGCCAATGACCACCTCCAGGCTTTCAAAGGGCATATTTCCTCATATCACTTCCCCACTACCTATCACAGTTTCGGAGGCCCTAAAATGCCAGGCTAGTACAAACACTCCAACAAATGGCCCCTTTTTGGAAAGAAGACACTCCAAGGAATTTGATAAGAGGCATGATGAGTATTTTCTAGATATCATTTTTGTCACAGGGTTTTGAAAAAAAAAAGAAAAGAAAAAATACATTTTTGTTTTCTTTCTTCGTTTTCCAAAAATGTGGCAACAAATGAGATCTGCAAAATACTCACCATGCCTCTTAGCAAATACCTTGGAGTGTCTACTTTCCAAAGAGGGGCCATTTGGAGGGGTTGCTTCTACTATCCTGGTATTTCAGGGCCAACATTTTTTGCTAGAAAATTACTTTGAACCCCCAAACATTTTATATTTTTTTAAAGCAGAAGCCTTAGAGAATAAAATGGTGGGTGTTGAAATGTTTTACGTCACACAGTATTTGCACAGCGATTTTTTTTGGGAAAAATACACAATATATTGCCCAATTGTTTGATAAAATATAAAAGATGATGTTATGCCGAGTAAATAGATACCAAACCTGACATGCTTTAAAATTGCGCATTCCCGTGCAATGGCAACAAATACATACATTTTTATTATCGATAGGCAATGCTTTAAAAGCCTATACAGGTCACCAATTTATATTTACACAGGAGGTCTAGTGCTAGAATTACTGCCCTTGATATAACGTTCACGTCGATACTTCACATGCATGGTAAAACCGCTGTTTACATACCAGCACGGCAGGGGGGCAAGGGTGCTTTTTTTTTTTTTTTAGTTATTTTGATTATTTTTACACTGTCCCTTTCTTTTTTTTTAATCACTTTTATTGCTATCACAGGGAATATCTCCTCTGACTGCAATAGGCATTGACAGGTATTCTTTTTTTGAGAAATTTGGGGTCTATTAGACATCTCCTCTACCCTTACATCATCTGATCTCACCAAGATTGGTGTGATTAGATGCTTTACCAATGTACAAAAAAATGAAGTGATGAAATACTCGTAGCTTCCGATTTCTTAGACTATAGAGATGATTGGAGCAATTCTAGTCTCTGATCAGCTCTATGGTCAGCCAGCGGATCTGCCAGCTGCATTCTCACATTCCCCTGTGGGACAGGAGAGAACAAGAAAACTGTGGAAGGTGACAGGTGGGGGATGTCCCTTCCCGCTGCTCATAAAAACAATTCAGCAGCTAATTGGCCACTAGGATTGCTTTTACATGAAAGCCAACTGCCAGCTGAAAAAAAGTATATCAGGATGATGCCTGTAACTGCAAGCATCTTCCTGGTATAACCACTCAATGTCCAGCAATGGCATATATGTAACAGCAGAGGACATGGGCATACGATGAATTGGCTCTGTTGATCAATATGACAGCAATTAATTTTTTTTTGCAATGTCCATGTTGAGGGTTAGGCCCACAAAAGTTTTACATTTAGAAACTGTGATAGGTTTCCATGCAAATTTTCTGGCAAGAGCTGAATTTGGGTGGGTGGCGATGTATTGTTGTGCATATAAATTGCTTTGGCGCACAATCAATTGGTACAAATCTTCCATGAAAAATAGCGGAAGGGCTAAATGCTAGTGCTGGCAGTGAACGGGGCCGATCCTGCTAACACTGCATTTTTGGGGACACTATACAAAGCAGGCACTAGTATAGTTCTGTTCATGATCGTTATATTGATCTCTACAAACACTATACTAGTAATGGTGGTGATCAGTGACCTATAGCATGCGTGTGATAGTGTGCGGGCAATCTAACGCTAGCCGACCCTGGCTGGGTGGGGAGCTTACTGACCCAGATATTATCTGATGTCGCTAGTAGCGAACGCAGTGATCAGTGAAAAATTGTACAGTATATACTTACACTGTACTATTGGCACTGGCTGGGTGATGGGGCAATCAAAGGATTAATATGGGCGATCAAAGGGTTAAATGTGCTAATTTAATCTAATGTGTGTGTGCAAAATGCAGTGCTTTTACACGATGCAAGATTACATTGCTTTGCCAAGATCTGCTGCTTGCCCGCAAAATGTGGGTAAGTGGTTGGCAAGTAGTTAAAAAAAAAAACCTTAAAAAAGTTTTTTAAAAAATTCTCAATATGGTATTTTTTATTTTATTTTTTTAAATACTTTTATCAGAATAGTACAAGGTTACCATAGTAACATTGTACTACTGTGGGGGGGGGGGGTGATAAAGATAATTTCTCCTGCAATGCAAAGCTTGCTGTCATGAACCTTACTCATTCATGAACTGTCTTGACAGCTCAAGATAGTGATCTGTGATTGGCTGGAGCTGGTCACATGGTACAGGGTGCTGTGATTGGCCCCATGTCAGCTGTGGGACAATGACAGCTCACTAGGAGGAGAAGCAGAGCTGTTATGAATGAGATTTATTCATAACAGCTTTGCTTACATTGTGATCATGTGATCACATAGCATAGATCTTCATTTTGCTGTGTCCGCCAGACACAACAGTCATGTGGGGAAGAGCGCAGTGCCCCTTGTGTTAGTACAGCCAGAGCGACGTATGGGTACATCGCTTTGCCTGTAGCTGCTGCCCAGCCGCAGTACATTGTGGGCAGGCAGGAAGCGGTTAATTGAACAAAAAACAAAACAACAGTTTTAAAAAGTCCTTTAATAAAAAAAATCCATAAAAATGGTTCCATCATTGTAATCCATCCTCAATCATGGTATCCAGCATTGTCCCAATGTCACCGCTAGCTCCGCCCAATTGTTTACATATCAGCGGCAACTGCCAGCCTTGTCATATTGCAGTGAGTGAGTCGGAGTTGAGGAGACAATGCTGAACGCTGTGATTGACAATGGATTACATGGATGAAGCCTTTTTTTTTTGCTTTGATTGCTTTTTTTGTAATCTAATAGACTTGTCAAAAACGGTTGTTTTGTTTTTTTGTTCAATTAGAGCAATTTTTCAAAAGATCTGGCGTCTTTATTTTTTCTAAATTTAACCCTTTAGTGAATAGGTAGGGGTACAAGTACCCCTGATTCATTCACAAAGGGGAGCAGCATCAGGTGCCCCCTTATTTAAAGGGGTACCCTGATGCTAATGAACCCCCCAGCCCATAGAACCCCACAACCACCAGGACGGGGTTGTGGGGAAGAAGCCTTGTGGAGACACCATCCCCAGCATGGGAACTGTGCACTGCAATGCAGAAGGGGGAACAGCAATTATGCCCTAAATATTTTTGCAGTTGCTGTGGCAAAAAAAAAAAAATGTAAGTAAATGAAAAAAAAATTCATTCAGAAAAACAAAAAAAAAGGGAACCACTGCTGACGCAGGAGGAACAGCAATTATGCCCTAAATATTGTTGCTGCTGCAGCCAAAAATATACTGTATATTTAGTAAAAATTTAGAAAACAATTAAGGAAGCAAAAAAAAAATAAAGGAACCACTGCTGACGCAGAAGGGGGAACAGCAGTTGTGCATCAATAGAACCTGATGCTGCAAAACTGAAAAAAAACCCACTGTAACAAAAAAAATGTAACAAAGAAAAAAAAAACAGCGGTGATGCAGATGTGCTGTAAAACACACTGACACCACTACACTGCTTTTCACAACACGCACTATACTACACTACACTTCTAACATACCACTAACTCCACTAAACTCGAGCAACACACTACACAAGGCTGCTGTGCAAGCAGCCTTATATATTGTGAGGCATGGACTTAGCCATGAGCCATGATTGACCAAAGTCAACATGACTTTGGCCAGGCATGGCTCTCACGGTGCATTGTGCTGTGATTGGCCAAAGCATTGCACCTGACCTGTGGTCAGGTGCATTGCTTTGGCCAATCATGGCTCTCACAATGCGCCGTGAGACTGTAATGCATTGTGGGGTGCTCGGCAGGCGAACAGCCTGCCGAACGCCCTTACAGTTCATGTGTTTGGCGAACACACGAACGCCCGATGTTTGAGTCGAACTAACCTTTGCCTCGAACATTGAGCCCAACACTCCTTAACATTTGATCTATAACCTAAGCAAACTGCTAAGTTGAAGTTACTTAAAGTGACAGTAAACTATGTTTTAAAAAAAGAAAATTGTATTCAATTATTTATTCTTAACTCAAAAAGACCCTTCCATTGATCTCAGCTTCCGCAAAATTTCATTTTTTTAGCTTTTCCTGTTAGAGGTTGGCTATGTTAATTCTATTGGTCTAACTGTATGTATAAATGTAGCCACTCTATATTTCTTGCTCCTGAGATGGACTAGAAACTAGGGACTATGGATCATGACATTTGCAGCGTGCATAGAACAGTGCACAAGACCACAACTAAGGTGCATCATTTGTTCCAAAGGAAAGGGTCTGTTAGTCCGTAAGGTTCAAAGGGATTGGGTGGGATGAAGCCTCTACCCCTGTGTCCAGGTATTACCTGACCAAGGCCCTAAGCCTGATATTTCTGCTTGCTACCGACTTACTGCCATCATGCCTCTGCCTGCCGCATGAACTGACCACACCTCTGCCTGCTTCCTGTGCTACGGACTGTGTTTCTGCCTACTACCAGGACTGATATTTTGGCTGTGCTGACCACATGTCTTCCTGCTTCCTGGACCAATGATTTGGCTGTGCTGGCAATATATCTGCCTGCTGCCTGTAGAGACTATGAACAGTATTCCTTCATGTTGCCTGGGCGATTCCTTTCACTGTCACTGACCACATCCCTGCTTGCTGCTTGGACCAATACTCTTCTCTGTGGACAACTGCACTTTGTTACCCTTTGTTCAGCAGAATGTGTTTTTGGGGTGTAATTCTTGGTATGTACATGCTATGTGTTAGAAACCTGAAGGTGCTACTTGGATGCTGGGCCTCTGAATGTAGCCAGGCTGTGGAAAAGTCTTACACATGTGGTATTCCCATACTCAGGAGGAGTAGCAGAATGTATCTTGGGATGTACTTTTTGGTATGTACATGCGATGTGTTAGAAATATCTTATAAATGGACAACTTTGTGTAAAAAAATACATTTTCATTTTCTTTCCACATTTTCTGAAAACATGTGGAAAAGAATGACATGTTCAAAAAAACTCACTATACCTCATAGAATATACATTGGGGTGTTTGCCTTCCAAAATGGGGTCATTTTGTGGGTAATTCCATTGTCCTGGTGCTCCAGGGCCTTAAAAAAATGTGATAGGTAGTCAGGAAATTAGATGTGTAATTTATGCCTCTAGAAGGTGTAGGTGCATCTTGGATGTTTGGCCTCTGTATGTGGCCAGGCTGTGGAAAAGTCTGGAAAAGTCTTACACATGTAGTATCCCCATACTCAGGAGGAGCAGCAGAATGTATTTTGGGGTGAAGCTGCAAGTATGCATATGCTGTGTGAGAGGAATACCCTGTTAATATATTAGTTGTGTGAAAAAAAAATGTTATTTACTTTCTTCATTTTCCAAAGAATTGTGGTAAAAAAATTACAGGTTCAAAAAACTCACCATGCATCTTATTATATACTTTGGAATGTCTACTTTCCAAAAAGGGGTCATTTGGGGGTATTTGTACTCTCCTGGCTTGTAAGGCCGACCATACATGGGACAATTTTTGAAGGATATTTAGTTCGAAAATCAGGCCTAAGAATAATCATCCAATTTTCTCTCTGTTAGTGGGCCAATGGCACCGGCCAATTTTCATGGTTCCTTCCCATCTCGTTTATCGGGTTTGCTGGAAAATTCTTGAAAAACTACCAATTTTCAAAATCATTAGTGGCATCATCAGATTACAGAATGAACAATGTTTTCAATTTTCGATCAAAAAATTGTTTGTAATTCGTCCTATATATGGCCTTCTTAAGGCTAGGTTTACATCTGTGCGGGTGGTGCTGCTGCGGATCCACATGAAAGTTCTAATGGCACGTGGCCCGCACTGGAAAATGCAACCGTACTGGAAACTGAGGGCTGCGTTTTCGGAAGAAGTGCAGGGACTTCTTCCCTGGGTGTCACAGAGCATGAGAGTCCATTCACATGATTGGGGTCTCGTGCCAGCGCAAAACGTGGCCTGCAGGGCCGCATGTATATGAACCAGGGCTGAGTGTCTCAAGAAATGGGATAGGCCATCAGTACATCAGGTTTGACCAGGTGTGTTCAATTTTAAATTATTGGTACCATAGCTTGTAGATTCTATAACTCACACAGACCAAATAATACACACCCATTGGGATGTTTTTTACCAAAGCAATGTAGCAGTATACATTTTGGCCCAAATTTATGGAGAAAAATTACTTATTTGCTAATTTTATAACAGAAACTAAGAAAAATACTTTTTTTTAATTTATAGCGCAAAAAATAAAAAACCCAGTACTAATTAAATATTGCTAAAGGAAAGCTCTATTTGTGTGAAAAAAGGGACAAAAAAATAATTTGGGTACAGTGTTGCATGGCTGAGTAATTATCATTCAAAGTGTGAGAGTGCTAAAAGCTGAAAATTGGTCTGGGCAGGAAGGGGGTAAAATTGCCTGGCACTGAAGTGGTTATTATGCATTTTGGCTCATTTTGTACCTGCGTTTTTGTGTGTATTCTGGAAACGCATGCAAAATGCATGACATGTTTGCGGTGCCATCATTTGTTAATGGCACCCAAAAGTGGCTATCAGATGTGCAGTTTGCCAAAATATGCATAAAAAACAAATCAAAATGCCCTTTAAAAAGTGCCAAAATATGTGCTAAGAAAAGTGCCGAAATGTATGTTACAAACCACACCAAAATGCATGTTAAAATAACCTGTACCAAAATGTGCAATAAAGCGTCTAAATATGTGTTTAGAGCGCCAAAATGCAGATTAAAAAACCCATGCCAAAATGCGTATTAAAAAAATACAGCATGTTAAAAAGCAGCAAAATGCACGTAAATAATGCTAAAATGCGAAATAAAAAGGAGTCAAAATACACATTTAAAGAATGTGCCAAAATGTCTGTTAAAAAAAGTACCATTGGTCAGTACTTATTATTTTAATTTAACAACATCGTCTTTTTAACTTTGGTTTCACTGTTTAAACTCAGGTGATCTGTAATCACACAATTATCTCAGATCACATGTAGCCCCCCCCTCTACACAGATCTCAGCTGTTCTCAGAGGAAAAACTTCTCCTCTCTTCTTCTGAGAACACATGTTCTCCGCTTCATAAACAGGGGGGACAGAGGAGACGATTTTCCCTGAGAACTGAAATGAGATCAATTATCTCTGCTTAATAAATGTACACCTCTGTTCTTTCATTGGAGAGTTTTGATTTGCCAATCAGATGAATGGGTGTCTCTTCAGAATGACCTTGACCTAGCAGGAAAAATCTAAAGTTGGTCATACACTGCTCAAATTAGCTTGATTCCTGATGAACCGCTGAAATTCACTCAGAGGGTGGCCCTGTCATCTGCTTTCCACCTGACATTTGTCAATTAAAAAACTGATGGATCTGGGTATAAAATTGTTTGCCAAAGAACAGCTTGATCTAATCAGATGCAGCTACTGCTCAGGTATTTTGACATATGGTGGGACTAGCTGTCAAAATACAAGTTGCAGCGGGAGATTCTGTATTCCGTGCTGTAAAACGTGGATGGAAGAATTTGTCAGATTTAAACCTACAGGATGTAGAACAAATCTATATGTGTGTGGTCAGTTTAAGAATAAAAAGAGACTGAGTTCAGCTTGGTGTGGGGGGGATCGCAAATACACTTCATGCCTTTAGCAAGAGATGAAAAAACTGTTTCATAAGTCAAAGGTGAAGATGTTGGAGAGACCCTCCAAAGTCACAGCAATCCCATATGAGTGAAGGATACCAATCTTGTTTGAACTCTAATGTGTCAATTAATTCATCTCTATCAGTAAGACTCTATGCACACAACCTTAAAAAATGCTGCTCCTAGAGGGGTTTACCGTTTTGCCTATAGATACAACTAATGTTATCCTATGTGTCCATGCACATTAAGTAGCCTAGGGCACTTTTAAGCCCAGCGTTTAGAGGCAGAAAAAAAACCATTCTGTTTTGCATGTTTGAGAGCATTTTTCTGGCAGAAAATAATGCTAAACTCCTAAAAGCTTATACAAAAAAAGCTTGAAATTAGCATTTTTTCTGCCAAGATCACTGGTGTTTTTAGGTTAGCATTCATGGAGCCTCAACATAATTAAGGTTATGGTTAAGGATGAGTTCCCAGTTCAGTAAGAACGCAAGATCACACCAAATTTTTCTTGTTTAGGCATTTACTGGACGCAGAACTTTTAGCCCACTTGGTAGGAGCCGAATATCATACAGTATATAGTTGTGGGATTTTCCCTTGCTACTATATATGACAGCTTCCTTCTTTCAGTTATTAATTGCTTTAACCTTATAGCAGGAATACTGCTGCAGAGTGGACTCCCTGTGTGCAATCACGTATATATACATGATCCACACTCCCGCAGTGATCATGGGTCGGGGGCACGTGCATGCCTGCCGACCCTGCGGTGCCGTGATTCGGTGCTCTACCGATCATTCAGCAGATTCAGACCAGTGATGTTCAGCTTGGATCTGCTGATTGATCACTGCCCTATCAGAGATTTTCCTGTACCTGTGTTTACAGAACACAGGCACAGGAAATGATGCAATCTTCTCTCCCTGGGACACATTCCATTCCAGAGAGAGAGGAAAGCAGATCTATGTGGGTAAAAGCAGTACACTTTTACAGTAAAAGCACAGCTAGGCCACATTTAACCCCCTGATCGCCCCCAGTTAACCCCTTCACTGCCTTGTCATCACTGTCATTAGTACAGTGTACAGATTTTTTCTACTGATCACTGTATTAGTGTCACAGACAACTTCAGCTAGCATGAGCATCAGTTAGCACCCCTCTCAAAAGCGTCAGATTGCCTGCCACTCCATCATTCATCACACTTAACCCTTTGATTGCCAGAAACATGCTCACATACACAATAAACCTCCACTGTTAGTATAGTATCTGAATGGATAAATATCTTTGATCAGATCAGAACTATACCAGCGTTCACAATAGTATAGTGTCCCCAAAAACACAGCGTTTAGCCCCTACGTTTACCCCCCCCTTCTCCCCCAGCAAGTACAGTAGCAGTAGATCACTGTCACTTCATACATTGCACATAAAACTGCAGGGTTAGCAAGATCAGGCCTGATCTCTGCTAGCACTAGCAGGTAAATTTTTTAGCGGTCCCTGACAGCCAGGTGCTCTTTTTCCCATGAGTTGCACTAGGTACCTATAAATTAAGTGGCCAAACTGTCCAATGAAAGGTACTCTATTGAAGAGGCTTACAGGGTTCTGACCATGTCAGGTGAGAGCGAAGAGGAAGCCTCACTGACAGAATCGGGCTCAGAATACAAACCTGTAGACAACAGAAGTACACCCTGACAGATAGCTCAGATGATGGAGTAGAGGTCCCTGCTAAGGTCAGGCATACCCGACCCTGTTCCCAGGTTGCTGAGATGGTACAATTGCATGATGATTCTCATATGCAGCATAATGCCAGTAATAGTGCTGCTCTACCTTTTGGTGAACTTGTGGCCTAGTACATCCTGGTCTTTCACATATCAGCACTGCAGTATCACTTGGTGATGTGGCAAGTCCCATAAGTACAGTACAAGCTGGTGCGGAGGCTAACACAAGTAGTGTTCCACAGCCACCAAGAATTATAACACAGGCCCATAGAGTCCAGTGTCCTTCCTGATGTGCTTGCAAATTCTGATTGGCAGCCCACAAATTCTGCAGCACCCATATTCCCCCATTCACTGCCCAACCCATAATTCAGGTGGAAACAGCAAATTTAACTACTCCCCTTGATTTTTGGAGCTGTTTTTCATGGAATATCTGTATGGATTGATTGTGGATCAAAGTAATTTATATGCACAACAGTGTAAACCACCAACTTTAATTCAAACCTTGCCAGACCATTCACATTGAAACCCATTACAGTTTCCAAATTTAAAGTATTTTTGGGCCTGAATCTCAACATGGGCATTACTAAAAAAAATTAATTGCGGTTGTATTGGTCTGCAGACCCGATTCATCATATGCCCGTGTTTTCTGCAGCCATGGCCAGGCATAGATATGAGAATATAATGCAATTTATGCATTTCAACAACAATACACTCTGTCGTCCTTGGGGTGACCCTGAATTTGACCTGCTCCACAAAATGCGGCCCCTCGCAAATCATCTTAACCAGAAATTGCAGATGTGTATACTCCCCAGCAAAACATCTGTGTTGATGAGTCCCTCATTATTTTTTTCTGTCCGCCTTGCATTTAAACAATTTCTCCCCAGCAAGCATGCCATTTATAGGGTCAAAATAGACCTGTGAGGGGGCAGCAGACTATAGATGTAATTTTTGGATTTACGAGGGAAAAGATAGTCACATGGAGCCCCCCAGATGACCAGGCTGCATGGGGGGCAGTGGAAAGATAGTTTAGGACTTGGTGTCACCCTTTTTCCATATGAGGTACCACTTATACATGGACAATTTTTATACAAGCGTGCCACTATTTAGACATTTATACAATCTTGGAATTGGCACATGTGGCACCATGCGACCTGATCACCTGGGCTTCCCCAAATGGCTTGTAAATACCCATCTTAGAAATGCTTGAAAAATGCTTGACTGCTTGAAAAATAATGAATTGCTTGCAGTGAAGTGAAGGACAAACAGGATGTTTTCGTCCTGTCTTCAATTCACGCAGACATGACCATCCAAATTTCCATGGCAGCTGGTGTTGTTGAGAAGACCCTCTGTGTCCACGACTATAACATTAATATGGAAGGAGTGGGCTTCAATGACCAGATGAGGAAGCCACACTTCATTTCCCAAAAAGCCAGATGCTGGTACAAAAAAAATGTCTGTTTATTTATTTCAATTGGCTCGGTATAACTAGAGATGAGCGAATCGAACCAGGCGAACCGGAATTCGAGTCGAATTTCAGGAAATATTCGATTCGCGTCGAATCCGAAATTTTGCCTACTTCGGGTGCGCGAATCGAATATTTCCCGATCAGCCGGCAAAAGTGTCCCTGCAGTGAGCTCCGCTATTTCTGACAGTTCTCTGACAGAAGGAACACATGTTTAGCGGTTGAAACATTGTATCTATTAGTTTACATTTAGGATACAGATGTTTCAACCGCTGTACATGTGAAGAAGCTGTCAGAGAACTGTCAGAAATAGAGGAACTCTGCACATACACTTTTTGCCGGCTTGGAATTATTCTTATTTTCATCCTACTTCTTCTTCTTCTTCTTCTTCATCCTCATCCTTATCCTCTTCTTCTGAGGATGAGGATGAAGAAGAAGAAGAAGAAGAAGAAGAAGAAGAAGTAGGATGAAAATAAGAATAATTCCAAGCCGGCAAAAAGTGTATGTGCAGAGTTCCTCTATTCTGCAGATACACTTAGAGGAGCTCTGCAGATACACTTAGAGGAGCTCTGCACATACACTTTTTGCCGGCTTGGAATTAATCTTATTTTCATCCTACTTCTTCTTCTTCTTCTTCTTCTTCTTCATCCTCATCCTCAGAAGAAGAAGAAGAGGATGAGGATGAAGAAGTAGGATGAAAATAAGAATAATTCCAAGCCGGCAAAAAGTGTATGTGCAGAGTTCCTCTATTCTGCAGATACACTTAGAGGAGCTCTGCAGATACACTTAGAGGAGCTCTGCACATACACTTTTTGCCGGCTTGGAATTAATCTTATTTTCATCCTTCTTCTTCTTCTTCTTCTTCTTCTTCATCCTCATCCTCAGAAGAAGAAGAAGAGGATGAGGATGAAGAAGAAGAAGAAGAAGTAGGATGAAAATAAGAATAATTCCAAGCCGGCAAAAAGTGTATGTGCAGAGTTCCTCTATTCTGCAGATACACTTAGAGGAGCTCTGCAGATACACTTAGAGGAGCTCTGCACATACACTTTTTGCCGGCTTGGAATTAATCTTATTTTCATCCTACTTCTTCTTCTTCTTCTTCATCCTCATCCTCAGAAGAAGAAGAAGAGGATGAGGATGAAGAACTAGAAGAAGAAGTAGGATGAAAATAAGAATAATTCCAAGCCGGCAAAAAGTGTATGTGCAGAGTTCCTCTATTCTGCAGATACACTTAGAGGAGCTCTGCACATACACTTAGAGGAGCTCTGCACATACACTTTTTGCCGGCTTGGAATTAATCTTATTTTCATCCTACTTCTTCTTCTTCTTCTTCTTCTTCATCCTCATCCTCATCCTCAGAAGAAGAAGAAGAGGATGAGGATGAGGATGAAGAAGAAGAAGAAGAAGAAGTAGGATGAAAATAAGAATAATTCCAAGCCGGCAAAAAGTGTATGTGCAGAGCTCCTCTAAGTGTATCTGCAGAGCTCCTCTAAGTGTATCTGCAGAATAGAGGAACTCTGCACATACACTTTTTGCCGGAAACCGCTGTACGGAGGGAATGTCCCAGAACTGTCAGAAATAGACTATTTCTGACAGTTCTGGGACATTCCTTCCATACAGCGGTTGGAACATTGTATCTATTTGTTTCCATAAATGGATCCATTTATGGAAACAAATAGATACAATGTTTCAACCGCTGTATGGAAGGAATGTCCCCAGAACTGTTAGAAATAGTCTATTTCTGACAGTTCTATGACATTCCCTCCATACAGCGGTTGAAACCGCTGTATGGAGTGAATGTCCCAGAACTGTCATAAATAGTCTATTTCTGACAGTTCTGGGACATTCACTCCATACAGCGGTTTCAACCGCTGTATGGAGGGAATGTCATAGAACTGTCAGAAATAGACTATTTATGACAGTTCTGGGACATTCCTTCCATACAGCGGTTGAAACATTGTATCTATTTGTTTCCATAAATGATCCATTTATGGAAACAAATAGATACAATGTTTCAACCGCTGTATGGAGTGAGTGTCCCAGAACTGTTAGAAATAGTCTATTTCAGACAGTTCTATGACATTCACTCCATACAGCGGTTGAAACCGCTGTATGGAGTGAATGTCCCAGAACTGTCAGAAATAGACTATTTATGACAGTTCTGGGACATTCACTCCATACAGCGGTTGAAACATTGTATCTATTTTTTTCCATAAATGACATTCTGCAAATACACTTAGAGGAGCGCTGCAGATACACTTTTTGCCAGCTTGGAATTAATCTTATTTTCATCCTACTTCTTCTTCTTCTTCTTCATCCTCATCCTCATAAGAAGAAGAAGAGGATGAGGATGAAGAAGAAGAAGAAGTAGGATGAAAATAAGAATAATTCCAAGCCGGCAAATAGTGTATCTGCAGCGCTCCTCTAAGTGTATCTGCAGAATGTAATTTATGGAAACAAATAGATACAATGTTTCAACCGCTGTATGGAGTGAGTGTCCCAGAACTGTTAGAAATAGTCTATTTCTGACAGTTCTATGACATTCCCTCCATACAGCGGTTGAAACCGCTGTATGGAGTGAATGTCCCATAACTGTCAGAAATAGACTATTTATGACAGTTCTGGGACATTCACTCCATACAGCGGTTGAAACCGCTGTATGGAGGGAATGTCATAGAACTGTCAGAAATAGACTATTTATGACAGTTCTGGGACACTCACTCCATACAGCGGTTGAAACATTGTATCTATTTGTTTCCATAAATGGATCCATTTATGGAAACAAATAGATACAATGTTTCAACCGCTGTATGGAGTGAGCGTCCCAGAACTGTTAGAAATAGTCTATTTCTGACAGTTCTATGACATTCCCTCCATACAGCGGTTTCAACCGCTGTATGGAGTGAATGTCCCAGAACTGTCAGAAATAGACAGAAACTGTCACAGAACTGTCCTTCTTCTCATCCTTCTCCTTCTTCTCATCCTTCTCCTTCTTCTCATCCTTCTCCTTCTCCATCTTCTCATCCTTCTCCTTCTTCTCATCCTTCTCCTTCTCTTTCTTCTCATCCTTCTCCTTCTTCTCATCCTTCTCCTTCTTCTCATCCTTCTCCTTCTCCTTCTTCTCATCCTTCTCCTTCTTCTCATCCTTCTCCTTCTCCTTCTTCTCATCCTTCTCCTTCTTCTCATCCTTCTCCTTCTTCTCATCCTTCTCCTTCTCCTTCTTCTCATCCTTCTCCTTCTTCTCATCCTTCTTCTCATCCTTCTCCTTCTTCTCATCCTTCTCCTTCTTCTCATCCTTCTCCTTCTTCTCATCCTTCTCCTTCTCCTTCTTCTCATCCTTCTCCTTCTCCTTCCTCATCTCCAAGGGCATTTAAATTAAAGGTACAGTGTTCTGCACTAATTTAAAGGCTCTCTGAAGCCTAGAAACCCTTTTAATAAGTTAACTTCTTCTCATCCTTCTCCTTCTTCTCATCCTTCTCCTTCTCCTTCTTCTCATCCTTCTCCTTCTTCTCATCCTTCTCCTTCTCCTTCTTCTCATCCTTCTCCTTCTTCTCATCCTTCTCCATCTTCTCATCCTTCTCCTTCTCCTTCTTCTCATCCTTCTCCTTCTTCTCATCCTTCTCCTTCTCCTTCCTCATCTCCAAGGGCATTTAAATTAAAGGTACAGTGTTCTGCACTAATTTAAAGGCTCTCTGAAGCCTAGAAACCCTTTTAATAAGTTAACTTCTTCTCATCCTTCTCCTTCTTCTCATCCTTCTCCTTCTTCTCATCCTTCTCCTTCTTCTCATCCTTCTCCTTCTTCTCATCCTTCTCCTTCTCCATCTTCTCATCCTTCTCCTTCTCCTTCTTCTCATCCTTCTCCTTCTCCTTCTTCTCATCCTTCTCCTTCTTCTCATCCTTCTCCTTCTCCTTCTTCTCATCCTTCTCCTTCTCCTTCTTCTCATCCTTCTCCTTCTCCTTCTCCTTCCTCATCTCCAAGGGCATTTAAATTAAAGATACAGTGTTCTGCACTAATTTAAAGGCTCTCTGAAGCCTAGAAACCCTTTTAATAAGTTAACTTCGTAGCGAATTAATTTGCATCGAATCGAATTTCATACTGGAATTCGCCGAATCAGCCGAATCGAATTTTTGAGAAATTCGCTCATCTCTAGGTATAACCCTTTTGTGCTTTACAAAGCAACTGGACGAAGTGGATCCTTCTTAAAATTCCAGGAAGAGATCATCATGGCTCTTTTATATCCGGAAGGTGCTGTGACCCAAACTCCCAACACAGATGCAGTGGGCCGGCAGCATGAGAGGCAGTTTCCAAATGCCATTCCTGGTACCCCAACGCAAAAGTCACCCCAAAAAAGATGTTGTGCCCGTAGCAGACACGGTATTATGCGTGATGCCCACTTTTTTTGTCCCTCCTGTCCTAGCCAACCTGGTCTCTGCCTCAAGGACTGCTTCCGTCGCTACCATACACTAGTGGAGTATTAGTATAGGGTACAGCACGGTCTAGGGCACATATATGCACAGGGTCTTGAAAGATGTTAGGTAGTCATGAAACTGGCTCATCTCATTTTGAGATATTCTACCATCTGGAAGTTAAAAAAGTAAAAAAACAAAAACCAACAAAAATAAAAAGTAAAAAAAAAAATCAATAGAACAAAAATAGTTGTTGTTTTATTGTTAACCATTGCTGTTTTCTTTGCAGGATTGCCATTCAGCACTGATCTGTTTATTCTGACACCAACAGGCTCTCAGAATATACATAAGTGTGTGCAGCGCTGTTGGATAAGAATTTTCATCTGCAGTTAAAAAAGACCATACATGCCCAAGCACGGGGGGCCTGGGGTGGCCAGTGTGTGAATTGCCCCTATGCTTCGGCATATTTTTTTTTTTTTAATTTTGGCAGAGATTTTTTCATCCACATAGATCAATGTGAATAGAGGAATCTGTTAGGTTCTTTTTTTTTTCGTTCAGCCCATGGGCTAAATTAAAAAAAAAGAACATTTCATGTGTGGCCACCATTAGAAGTGGGGGGATGCAGGGCAGTATATTATAATGGTGGGCATACCACACACTTTTTCTGCAGGTTGCATAAAAAAAAAGAACATAGCATATATACCCAACAAGGACCAGCGATGTACTGGTACATCACTGGACTTTGACTTTGGATTTTGGGTTCCTGTATGTGGCTAGACTGCCAAAAAGTCTCACAAATGTGGTATCCCTATACTTGGTAGAAGTAGAAGAATGTATTTTGGGGTGTAATTCCACATATACCTATGGCATGTGTGAGCAATATATCATTAAAGTGACAACTTTGTGTAAAAATAAAAAATGTTGTCATTTTCCATAAACTTGTGGTAAAAAATAAAGTATTCCATTGATTCAACATGCTTCTCAGCAAATAGTCTGGGGTGTCTACTTTCCAAAAAGGGGACATTTGTGGGGGGATTGTGTTATCCTGGAATTTCAGAGCCTCTGAAACTGTGATAGGTAGTGAGGAAGTGAAATGAGGAATTTATGCACCGTCAGGCTTTCAAAGGAGTCATTGGATTTCAGGCTCCTGTATGTGACTAGGCTCCCAAAAAGTATTGCACCTGTGGTATCCCCATACTCAGGAGAAGTAGTAGAATATACTTTGGGGTGTAATTCCAAATATACCCATGGCATGTGTGAGCAATATACCATTTAAATGACAACGTTGTGTAAGAAAAAAAAATGTTTGTCATCTTCCAAAAACTTGTGAAAACAAAAATCTTCCATGGAATCAATATGCCTCTCAGCAGATTGCTTAAGGTGTCTACTTTCCAAAAAGGGGTCATTTGGGGTGTTTGTTCTGCCCTGGCATTTTAGCACCTCGAGAAATGTGATAGGCAGTCAGAAAGTAAAGCAGTCAGGCAGTCATTTTTTGGGTGGAATATGTAACATGTTCCTACTGCCAAAGCTGCTGCCCGCTCTGTTGCATCTATTAGCAGCTAGCGGGGGATCTTTTCAGCCCTCTAGCTGTCAATTTCTTTTTTTTAAAATGTGGCTGAGCAGGGCTACACCTTTGTGGCTGTTGGCTTGTAGTTCTCAATGAACTACCACGGTACTGTTGAGCGCTGTGGTAGTTCATTGTCTCTTCCTGTCCAGTGTGTATCTGCTTGCCCTTACAAGGTAGGAGCACACAGATACACTAACAAGTCTGCAAGAGTCCTGCAAAAAGATGTTCATTTATGAACGTATCCTTTAAGACTCTCATAATACTACAGATGCTTTTAATGCTGTGCATTTCTGTCTGCATACATATAAACTGAATTTTATTACATTTTAAATGTGTTTAATATATAGAAAACATAGCACATTGCTATAGCTCTAGCAACCTTATACTTTTTCCATCCTACCCAAGCTTCATCAACAAATCAATCAAAATCTTAATAAAAAATAAATCAAGCAGAACATTCTGGTCTGTATCTAGATAACTATTGACATACATTGACCGTAGGTTTTAATATTACCTTTCCTCATCAATACATTCATAACAATTTTTTTAAATCATGCTTGCTCCAAATGTGTTTATTATTTAACCAAAATCTTGTCTTTGAAACCAAAGTCAAACGTTATCCCCAGTAAAGCATTAGCAAGCCTGTGCTTGTTACTCATAGTGCCTTTCATCACTAAGAATTTAAATGGTTGTATGGTCTTTAGCACAAAAAAAATCCTTTAGATGGTATTTTAGCTGTGCTTCACTGACTGCAAGCAATTTTTTTCATTTTACTATAGTGCACAAGCCTGGTGTCATAAATTGTCCTACAAAAACATAATGCTTGTGGAAACCTGTCCAGTGGTAATGATGAGGGTCAGTTACTACAAGTTCTAGACAGCTGAATTCTTTACTCTCATGACCCTTTTCAGTGCTTCTTTAAATTATTATTTTCTGAGCACTAGTCCGGCCAAAAGAAATGCATGAGAGTGTACATTGTCAATGCAAATAGAGAACATACACACAAGAAAAAGAAATATACCGTATTTACAGTGAGTGTATATATATATATATATATACATACAGTACTACTGTGCAAAAGTCTTAAGCAGGTGTGAACAAAAATGCTGTAAATAAAGAACAGTTTCAGAAATAGAAATGTTAAAAGCTTATTTTTATCAATTACTGAAATGGAAAGTAAATGAAAAGAAGAAAAATCAAAATCAAATCAATATTTGTTGTAACCATCAATTGCCTTAACAACAGCATCAATTCTTCAATTCTTCAAGGTACACTTGCACACAGTTTTTGATAGAAACTCAGCAGATGGGTTGTTCCAAACATCTTGGAGAGCTAACCTCAGGTCCTCTGTGGATGTAGGCTGCCTCAAATCCTTCTCTCTCTTCATGTAATCCCTACCAGACTCGACAATGTTCAGTTCAGGGATCTGTGGGGGCCAAACCATCACTTCAAGGACTCCTTGTTCTTCTTTACATTAAAGATAGTTCTTTGTATCAATACTTTTCATTGAGTTTTGTACATAAACATTGCACATTAAAGGACCAATAAAAGCAAAAAACATATAGTTGTCACTCAGGGGTATACAAGCAAGTTTACAAGCTGTATCAGGCATGAATGTAATAGTACAATACAAGGTCAAATATATATATATATATATATATATATATATATATATATATATATATATATATATATATACAGTGGGGATCGAAAGTTTGGGCACCCCAGCTAAAAATTTGTATTAATGTGCATAAAGAAGCCAAGGAAAGATGGAAAAATCTCCAAAAGGCATCAAATTACAGATTAGACATTCTTATAATATGTCAACAAAAGTTAGATTTTATTTCCATCATTTACACTTTCAAAATAACATAAAAACAGAAAACAAAAAAATGGCGTCTGCAAAAGTTTGGGCACCCTGCAGAGTTAATATCTTGAACTGCCCCCTTTGGCAAGTATCACAGCTTGTAAACCCTTTTTGTAGCCAGCCAAGAGTCTTTCAATTCTTGTTTGAGGTATCTTTGCCCATTCTTCCTTACAAAAGTCTTCCAGTTCTTTGAGATTTCTGGGCTGTCTGTCACGCACTGCTCTTTTAAGGTCTATCCATAGATTTTCAATTATGTTGAGGTCAGGAGATTGTGAAGGCCATGGCAAAACCTTCAGTTTACGCCTCTTGATGTAATCCCCTGTGGATTTCGAGGTGTGTTTAGGATCATTATCCATTTGTAGAAGCCATCCTCTCTTTAACTTCAGCTTTTTCACAGATGGCATCAAGTTACCATCCAAAATTTGCTGAAATTTTATTGAATCCATTTTTCCTTCTACTCGTGAGATGTTCCCTGTGCCACTGGCTGCAACACAACCCCAAAGCATGATTGATCCAACCCCATGCTTAACAGTTGGACAGAGGTTCTTTTCATTAAATTCTGTGCCCCTTCTTCTCCAAACGTGCCTTTGCTCATTCCGGCCAAAAGGTTCAATTTTAACCTCATCGGTCCACAGAACTTGTTTCCAAAATGCATCAGGCTTGTCTATATGTTCATTTGCAAAGTTCAAACGATGATTTTTGTGGTGAGGACGTAGAAGAGGTTTTCTTCTGATGACTCTTCCATGAAGACCATATTTGTACAAGTATCTCTTTATAGTGGAATAGTGTACCACAACTCCAGTGTCTGCCAGATCTTTCTGGAGGGATCGTGCAGTCAAACGTGGGTTTTGAATTGTTTTTCTCACAATCCTGCGAGCTGTTCTGTCTGATATTTTTCTTGGTCTTCCAGATCTTGCTTTAACTTCCACTGTTCCTGATAACTGCCATTTCTTAATTACATTCCGAACAGAGGATATTGACATCTGAAAACACTTTGCTATCTTCTTATAGCCTTCTCCAGCTTTGTGAGCGTCAACTATTTTCAGTTTCAGTTTTCTAGACAACTGCTTAGAAGAACCCATGGTGCTGATTGTTGGGACAAGGTCAGATGAGTCTGGGCATTTAAAACCTTTGAGATTGACATAACCTGGTCTTCCCAGATGATGATTGAGAACAATCCATGACACTGGCAGGTCTCAGCTTTGCAAAGGGGGCAGTGCATGCTATAACTTCTGCAGGGTGCCCAAACTTTTGCAGACGCCATTTTTTTGTTTTCTGTTATTTTGAAAGTGTAAATGATGGAAATAAAATCTAACTTTTGTTGACATATTATAAGAATGTCTAATCTGTAATTTGATGCCTTTTGGAGATTTTTCCATCTTTCCTTGGCTTCTTTATGCACATTAATACAAATTTTTAGCTGGGGTGCCCAAACATTCGATCCCCACTGTATATATATATATATATATATATATAAATATATATATATTTTTAGACAGAACTCACTAAGGATAGTTCTTAATGACATTGGCTGTATGTTTGAGGTCATTGGCCTGCTGCAGAATACATTTGGGGCCAATCACACATCTCCCTTGTTTCCAAGCCCTATGCACAAAAACATTGGAACTGGGGTGCAGAAAAAATTGCAGCAGCTGCTCTGGACCAAGTAAAAATGTGAAATATTTGGCTGTAACGGGAGGCAGTTTGTTTGCTAAATAATAAGTGTCTTCAAGCAACAATGAAGCATAGAGGAGTTTCCTTGCAAGTTTGGGACTGCATTTCTGCAAACGGATTTAGAGATTTGTTCAGGATCAATGGTGTCCTCAATGTTGAGAAATACAGGCAGATACTTATCCATCATGCCATACCATCAGGGAGGTGTGTGATTGGCCCCAAATTTATTATGCAACAGGACAACAACCCCAAACATAAAGCCAATGTCAATAAGAACTATCTTCAGTAAAAAGAAGAATAAGCAGTCCTGGTAGTGATGGTTTGGCCCTAATAGAGCCTCGATCTCAACATCATCGAGTCTGTCTGAGATTACATGAAGAGACCAAAGGATTTGAGGCAGCATACATTCAGGGAAGATCTGTAGTTGGTCCTCGGAACAAACTACCTGCCAAGTTCCTTCAAAAACTGTATGCAAGTGTACCTAGAAGGATTGAAGAATTGATGCTGTTTTGAAGGCAAACAAAGTACACAGAAAATAGTGATTTGATTTGGATTTCTCTTCAGTCCATTTACCTTCCATTTTGTTAATCGATAAAAAAAAAAACTTCTAAAAGCATTCTTCATTTACAGCATTTACACCTGGAGAGTTGGGGATCTACCTGAACATCATAGAAGAGATCAACGTTGCCGGGATTCTGTGTGACTTTTTTTTTTCAATGCGATAACCTAGTAAGGCCTATTAAGGCCTCATGCACACTGGATGTTTCGTTATCTCTTCTACCTTTCCTCTTGGCAGCAGTGTTTTGGCAGAGAAAAAAGGTTATACGCCTGTGAACGCATGTAATGTGTTTAGGCACATTAAGCTTTTGGGAGTTAATTCAGTTTATTGGCCAGAATAATAATGTATTATTTAATATTATTATTATTATATAATTTAGAGCTAAACATACCTATGGCTTAGGCATGTTTACACACATTTAGGTGTATTTACAGTGTTTATTTGTTACAAGTACTTATATAGCTCTGTCAATTTATGAAGCGCTTTACATGCGCTCCTGGATGCGCTGACTTTTTTTTTGCCTCTAAGCGCCCCTGCATCTAAACTCCTCTAAATGCCTATGTGTGCATGGACACATAGGCTAACATGCAAGGGCATTTAGAGACAGGAAAAAAAATATGCAGGAGCAGAAAAAATGTCCAATGTGCACGAGGCCTACAAAGTAAGGACAATCTGAAATGTTCAGGGATAAGTAATATGTAATGCAAAGAGAAGGGGTCAGAAGTAAGTAACACAGAGTTTAGTAGCATATAATATAAAGTGCAGAGGTCATGAGTAAATAATGCAGAATGAAGGGGTCTGGAGAAAGTAATGTACAATTCAGAGGTTAGTAGTATAAAATGTAGAGTGCAGAGGTCAGGAATAAATAATGCAGAATGCAGGAGTCAGCAGTAAATAAATGCAGAGTGCATGGGTTAAGTAACAAAAACTTCAAAAGTCAGCAGTATGTAATAAAAAGTAAGGGAGTTGTAAGTAAGTAATGAAGAGTGTAGGGGTCAGTAGTAACATAGAGGGCAGTAGTATGCAATGCAGAGTTCATTGGTCAGTAGTATGTAATGCACAGTACAGGGGTCAGGAGTAAATAACACAGAATGCAAGGATCAGTAGTAAGTAATGCAGAGTGCAAAGTTCAGCAGTCTCTGATGCACAGAGCACAGGTCAGCAGTACATAGCAAAGTGAAGAGGTCAGGGTAGCTACACACCTCTTCTCCCACAAAAATACCTCCCGTTCTAGTACAAACCATGTACCTCCCTCTATAAAGTTCACTTACCAGAGCTCAGATGCAGTAATGCCTGGCAGGGTGAGGGAATTCCTCTCAGTTCTCACCTTGGCATTGCGATATAAAATGATCAACAGAAATGCATAGAACTTCCCTCAGTTCTGCAATGTCATTTGCTGCTCTGATTTGAGGTCTGAGAGGCAATGGAAGAGGTCAGGAGCTAGTAGAGTCATGATTTACTAGTCGCGTGGCCACAAATCGCAGGTACTGTAGATTGTGATAGAGGTAGATCCCTGCCTTACATATATTTTTTTTGTGTCACTAATAAAAATGTCAGTTATATTTTGTCATATAGTCAGCTGTAGAGTGTACATATACAATATAACATATAGTTACATGACAAATATCACTGGTTGGTTAGCATTAAAGAGACCTTAATGCAAAGATCACTCTCTCAACCATTAAACAATGTAATCTCATGCTGAAAAACAAAGTCGCTTGTTGCCACTAGCCTCGGCTTTAACATTAATTTGTATATATTAACAGGAGCAGCAGCTTCTAGTGTATAAAGCTTGCAATGTAGAAGTAAATCAAATAATCAGAAGACAGTGACATTACGCAGCCTTTTCGGCTGACTTGTTGCATTTTATAGCTGTGCCTCACTGCACCACGGTTCTAGACAGCAAGAAAGACTCAACAGAGAATCACATCCTTCCCCACTCCACCCAAAACTGTGAAAACTAATTATTATTATTATTATTAAAATAATTACAGTAAAAACACATATATACATTTTATGGGCAAGACAGTATTATTTAAGTAGCCAGCTGTCAACATTGCTCATGCCGCTGCCGCTGCCGCTGCCACTGCCACGACGAGATTCTAAATGACTAATACCCAGCAAATGCAACTTTTTCATACAATCCCCATTTACCTCATATTACCTCATATTATGCAAGTAGCCAAATGTTTCATTATGTAAGTAACAAATGTCCCAACATTAGTTTGGGAACAAGAGTTTTCAAGAACAGATAAACACTGCTAGCATGCAATGAAACCATTAGATTAAGAGCTAGAGTTGACAACTTTATATGGGTTCTCATCAGGGGTGGACTGACAACTCATGGGGCCCCCGGGCAATAGGGGATCATGGGGCCCCTGTGTCCAAACTCAAAAAAGCCTATGAAAAAGGTACCAGGGGCATCTCATGGGGCCCCCTACTGACCCCGGGCCCTCGGGCAGTTTCCAAATGGTCAGTCCGCCCCTGGTGCTCATGAATTCTTTTTAATTGCAGGATACTTCATTTGTAAACTGCCTTCCCTAAAGTTCAGTGCAGTCTGTTTGTGATCCTATTAAAAACCAGAGTGTCCCAGTACGAAATTTAAATAGAGGCTCCAATTTTGTTGTTCAGATTTAGCCCTTGTACTTAAAGTAAAGCTTGGTACATACTAGAAGTTTTTTCTTTTTTGTTCAACCCAGCGAGCTTAGTGGGGGTTAGTACAGCAATCTCTCTCGGGGGGGAACTGCCCCCGCCAGAACACACCGGTCAGCACTTACAGCCATGACCTGCAAATGCTAATTGGATGCCATGCTAGTTTTCCAGAGATTGGCATCAGTCGGACAGGCAGCTGTACACACAGGCCAAAAGTCATCTTGTTTCTACTGTACCTGCTGATTTTGGCTGATATTCGGCCCATGTGTATGGAACTTGAAACTATGGTCATACTATAAATTCATGTATCTGATGTATGCTGCTCATACTTTTAAGACCAAATGCTCTGTTTTTCTTGAACATTTTGAAAAAAAACCAAAAAAAACCTTTTGATCTTTCTAGTAGAACTGTTGAATCAGCACTTTCCTTGATGAGGTAACAACACTTTTCCTTCTGCAATAAAATCACTTCAGTGTTGTCTCCCTAGCTGCTGTAGCTGTTTAGTAGGGATGAGTGAACCTAGCTGGGTTCCTTTCTTGGGAGGTGAGCAGTTTAGTGAAACTAATGGAAAGTCCATGAACCCTAAACCTCACTTAAGTCTATGGGAAGTAAATCATGTTTTCTTCTGTGTTTTTGTTTTTCAAGGCTAATAGGCAAGCTAAAGGGCGTGGTAAGATTGGAATTTCCTTGGAGGACATGTACCAATGAAAAAAAACAAAAAACATATTACCGCTCAGTGGGGAAAGGGACTTTTCATGTGGCCTAAAGGCTAATTTTTAAATACACAAATCCTAACATCCTTGTGGGATACTTATAAGGTCGTTGTGCTTTAATGGAACAGCTCAATGTACTCTTTTAAAAGTGGCAGTGAAAAAATGGGTGGGAACACAAATGTGGGGTTTCCGCTAATATTCAAGCTTTGTTGGCCAGGAAAGGGAGGACAGTGAGCATGCGTTCCCCCTTCCTGAACCATGTTAGGCCACATAACAGCTCCTGACTGCCTCTTTCTGTTTTTAACAAAGTGGCCAGAGATGCAGGTGTTTTTGGGGGACCCCAAGCAAAAAAAATGTGGGGTTCCTTCTAAAAATACATACCAGACCTTTCTCCAAACATGCAGCCTGGCTGACCAGAAAGGTAGGGGTGAGCGTGCACCCCTCCCACTACTGAACCATAACAGGTCACATCCCCTGACACATGTTCCCATGTTGATGAGGACAATGGTCTTCTCCCAATAACCCTGCTGGGAGACTGCAAGCAGGAGTTTACCGTAATCTGAATACCCTTTAAAAATAATGTAAATCCATTATCAACTACATCAGCCAGAAATGCAAATTTTTTTCAATCACTCACTTGCCATGACTGACAGCTCCCTAACTGAGATTTCCCAGCTGACAGCTGAATGAGCCAGGCAGAGATATGTCACTGGTTGTTAGGATGCTGGTTTCATAACAACCAGCCTGAGCAGGAAGCTGTCAAACTTAGCAGTGGTAAAAATAATAAATGTTTCACTTCCCCCACAGCTGGAGGTTTGGCTTGGCTGAACACCAATGAAAAATGGACAAGAAGGATACAAATATATAATTAAAAAGTAGCAAAATGTATTGAAAAACATATGGATAAAAAGGAAGCAAAGAAAATCTTCATAAATGTTTTAAAAAAGAACAAATATTTCCTCCTCCATATGTATGGGCATCCATTAATCAGCCATACCTACCATGCCTAGATAGCTAGATAGCCTTTACAGCATTATTCCTTATGTCAAAGCAGAGGTTGTTAAAGGATAAGTTCACTTTTTAGTAAAAAATAATAAACGCATATTTTTTTGGAGGTAAAAAAAATGTGCATTTGTTATTTATGTCTGCAGAAGCCTGTAAAGCAATGCACTAGTAATCTGCAGATCGCTGGTGCCATGTAGGTGTCCTGCAGATGTGTCAGTATATCTGACACATCTGCAGGAGTGCTGTACGAGCAAGCAGATATATTGACAGGAAGAATGAATGAACTACCATGGCACTCCACAGCGCTGTGGTAGTTCATTGAGGACTACAAGCCGACAGCCGCTACAGCGGTCAGGACTTGTAGTCTTTCATTCACATGTGAATGAGTGATACAGCCAGGCAGGCGGAGCCACGCACGGCTGATAATTTTGAGAAAAAAATCTATATTTTTGACTTTTTAAAAAAATCACATTTTGTCATAAATTTAGGCCAAAATGTATGTCTTTGCTAAAAAAAAAATCCCAATATGTGTAAATTAATTGGTTTAAGTGAAAGTTATAGCATTTACAAATGGCGGTATATTTACTGGGATTTATTTTTTATTTTTATTAGTAATGGTGGCGATCAGCAACTTATAGCAGGACTGTGGCAGGCATTTTGACACTGGGGGGGAACTAACTGCTGTTACTGACATCCCCAGTGACACCAATACAGTGATCAGTGCTAATAAAAAGAACTGACACTATACTAATGGCACTGGGCAGGAAGGGGTTAACATGTGGGGCGATCAAAGGGTTAACTGTGTGCTGTTTTGCATACTGGGCTGTGTGTGTGTGCTTCACTGTAAGCACACTGCTTTGTATGGCTATGCTGTGCACAGCCATGCAAAGCAGTGTGCACGAGCTGACAGGGAGAACTGTTTTGTTTACAAAGAGTTCTCCCCCCTGTCAGACATACTCAGCAATCAACGGGTGCCGGCAAGTAATCACCATCCAGGACCCGGTGATTGACAGACACGACCGCGAATGGCGGTGCCGGTAGGGCGTGCCCCCTACCCGGAAATGCAAAAACGTGTATATATATATATATATATGTGATTTTGTGCACCCGTGCTGCCTTGTAGCAGTACTTCTGCTGTAGGGCGGACAGGAAGCAGTTATTGAAAACATTAGTGAAATTGTTTGTGATCAAACAATATTTTTCTAAAACTGGTCTTAATTTTCTATGCTGACTAAGAATAAGCTATTGCTGTTCAACTATGCCTATTTAACCAAGCCCACTCACAGTACGCCTACCCATGCTTACTCCTGCAGTGTGATCAGAGAGAAGTGAGGAAACAAATATACATAAAGAGCTGGTAATGAAGTAAAAGAATACAGAAGTGAGAAGAGGATGGGAAAGCAATTACAATAAGAGCTGTGGGCAATAACATAAGTTATCTGAGTTGACCATAATTAAAAAAAAATGTATGAGTCTCAGTTAAAAAGCTTCGGAGCTTGTTACTATAGTTAAAGGATAATTTCACTTTTGGGAATGTTACACGTTACCGTTTTTAGGGTGGAACATGTAACATGTTCCCACTGCTGCAGCAGCTTGACGGTCCTCTCTCTCCCTATGACAGCAGTATGCGGAGAAGATCTCTGTGTCATCTGTCACTGCTCAGCTCACAAGGCTGCATCCTTCATTCACAGTACTGTCGACTTGTAGTTCTCAATGTATTACAATGTCATTGTTGAGAGCTGTAGTAGTTAATTGATCCTTCCTACCAATGTATAACTGTCTGCCTGTACGATGTATGGGCAGAAAGCTTACACTGACAGTCTGCAGGAGTCTTGTATGGTGCCAGCCATCTGCTGATTGCTTGAGCAATGCTTTCCAGGCTCCTAAAAAATAAAAATTAAAAAATTAAATGCATATTTTTATAACTGCATAAAAAATGTGCATTTATTATTTTTTTTAAAAAAGGTGCACATCCTTTAAGTCAGCAGTTCTTTTATAAAGGTACAAACATTACAAATTTCAAGATTTTGCATTAGTCTGTTGCGCTAATAAACTATGTAAACTAATTAACTGTAGTAAAAAAAATTCTGTTCAGGGTTCAGAAGCACTGAATTTGTTAACATGAATGAAGAGCACTTAGTTTTCAATTTACATTTCTTTTAAAGCAATTGACACTTAAGGGTAGGAACATCATTACCACTTAAACTGACAGCCCCAAAAGCACATTCAGGACTTGCACCACATTTCTTGAATATTCTATAATGTGCTAGTAAGATTATTACCGTGGGGGAGATGTAGCCTGGGTTCACATATATGCGGTTCAGTACATTGTATGTGATTCACACAGGAACCACACCGCATTCATGTGCAAATCACAATACATTTTGTATGTCTCTAATTGCACCGCACCCACACCAAAAAGGTGCAGCACCCTTTTTTTGGTCCGCACTAGAATCGGATCGCATGGGTATTCACACCTATGTGATCTGATTCTGCACATCGCACCGCGTTTTGTGGACTGATTTTGGAGTGTTGTTAACTTAACATACATACCCGCAGCAGTTCGCATGAATGGGGTGCATTCTGATGTGGTGCGGAATTTTCACAGAAAATGTTGCAAATTCCGCACCGCATCAGTGTGAACCCAGGCTTACTAAAACTCATGTACTCAGAATCTGGCGGAGCTGTGCATGGTAGCCAGCCAGCTTGTTCAATTAAAGGATAAGTTCACCTTTATACAAAAAGTAATAAATGCACATTTTCTTTGTAGGTAAAAAAAAGGGGAATTTATTATTTTTTGTCTGTAGGAGCCTGTAAACCCTTGTTTACAGGCTCACTGGTGCCATGCAGGTCTTCTGCAGATCTGTCAGTATATCTGCTTGCCCGTACGGGATGTATGGGCAAGCAGATATACTGACCGAAAGAATCAATGAACTACCACGGTGCACCACAGCCTTAGCAGATGTTGGGACTTGTAGTTTCTCATTTACGGAACACAGTAAATGAGGGACGCAGCTTTTTTTAAAACTGGACAGCTAGTGAGAGGGGAGAAGATCCCCCGCTAGCTGTCAAAGTGGGGGAGCGGGGGCTGGTGCATTCATAACATGTTACATGTTACACCCTGAACAGGGGCAGACTGACAACTCACGGGGCCCCCGGGCAATAGGGGATCATGGGGCCTATGAAAAAGGTACCAGGGGCATCTCATGGGGTCCCCTACTGACCCCGGGCCCTCTGGCAGTGCCCGAGTTTCCAAATGGTCAGTCTGCCCCTGACCCTGAATATGGGTGTAACATGTTATGAAAGGTGAGCTTATCCTTTAAGCTTTGGCAATCAAACTTGGAAGCTGATTGACTGGTTTCTATGCAGAGCTGCACCAGATTTTGAACTCTCCAGTTTCAGTAAATAGCCTCCTGTGTCTTGTACAATACAGAAGATATAATTTGTGACGATGTTTCAGGTTGTCAGTTATTTTAAACTATTATTCTTACACACACATATATATATATATATATATATATATATATATATACATACATATATCTATATCTGTATTTATATATATATATACATAAATATATCTATATACATAGATATATATACATATATACATATATATATATATCTATATACATATATGTATATATATATATATATATATATATATAAAACATTATTAATATATTATTACACTATATTTTATATATATATTAATAATGTGCTGAGAAAAAGATACAAATATACTGTGGATAAGAAGTATTAGTAGTCATATGTGTTCCCTTTTTACATATATACGTAGAAAATTGCTCAGAACCAGCATTTTACTTCAAATTTCTTTTCTTTAAATTACATATATAGCTGTATTACAATACAATATGACTGTGCAAAAAAGTAATCAGTAGCTTAAAATGATATGAGTTAATGAGGTAATTATTGGTCAGAAACCTTATAGTCCTCCAAGTCCAGGGAAATGTGCAACTTTTGCACACTTAGAAGTTGAAGTGAACATGCTGGAGCAGTAAAATGCTAACTAGGATGAAAGACGAGAAAGAGAAAAACTATTCTGCCAGAGGCTTTACTGAGGCTATATTGAGGCTTTGCGTGGAAATAATGGGTAGATAGCATGGCGTGTGTGTTCTTGTTCAAGAATGAATTTGTTTGAAGGGAAAGGGTTTGGCTCATGTAGGCTGACAGGCAAGGCTTAAGAGGAGATGAACTATAGCCAGACATGCTAAAACACATTCCAGTACATAATTTACTGGAAACAAGGCATAGAATGCTTGCTCTGCTACAATGTCCAGCAAAGCACGATGTATGTTAGGAAATCTGTATTGATCAGCCTTGCGTTGCGTATTGGTAAACACTTAAAGAAAGTGCTTGAATGTGCTTGTAATAATCACTTGTAGATACCTATACAATTTATTTGGAAATGGAATGTCATGCCACATGCAACCCCTCCCTACCCAGGATGGCTAGGTGTGTGGGTAAAGGTTGGTAGAACACAGGAAGTAGGCTGATCATGCTTATCTGTTTGCATTAACTCACTGCAAATAAATACTTCCATAAGAAAAAAATATTTTCCCCGCCTACTGGATGTTTAACCACTTGCCTACCGGACAATTTTACCCCCCTCCTGCCCAATCCAGTTTCACCTTTCAGCACTGTTGCACTTTAAATGACAATCACGCGGTCATGCAACACTGTACCCATATGAAGTCTGATAATTTTTTTTTCACACAAATAGAGATTTCTTTTGGTGGTATTTAATCACCACTGGGTGTTTTATTTTTTGTGCTATAAACGAATAAAGACCGAAAATATTGAAAACAATTAGTTTTTTTGTTGTTTACATTTTGCAAATAAATAATTTTTCCACACAAATTTAGGCCAAAATGTATTTTGCTGCATGTCTTTGGTGAAAATAACCCAAATCAGTGTTTTTTATTTAGTTGGTAGAAAAGTTAGAGTCCACAAACTATGGTATATATCTAAAAATTGATAAATCCTGATGTACTGATGGCTGATTTCATTTCTTGACCAAAAATGCCAGGACAGTACAAATTACCCCTAAAATGGCCACTTTTCGTGAAGTAGACAGTCCAAGGTATTTAGTAGGAGGCATGGCAAGTTTTTTGAATTTGTCATTTTTTGTCAGAATTTTGTGGGAAGTGTAAAAAAAATTCATATATATATTTTTTTATACATACTGTCACCAATGCAGTACAGCATCATCATATAACTGGTGTGACAGTGACTGGCGACAACAAAAAAAATGTAATTTATCAAATTTTTACTTTACTTTTACGTTTTTATGATTTTTTTTTTACTATCCATGTGACCAGAACAATACAATGTTACCATAATAACACTGTACCACTCTGGACAAGTGATCAGGATTTTTTTTTTTTACATACACACATTATGATTGCTTATACCAACGAATTTCATTGGCTTAAGCAAGCATTTTTACTGAATGAAACTGATTCATTCAGCAGTTTTTGTTGTGATCAGCTCTGGCCTTAGCTGATCACATGCTACAGATGGGCTGTGATTAGCCGAGTCTGTACATGTGATCACTGTGACCAATCACAGCTCGCAGCACAGTTGTAAGCAATGAATGGCATGAAAGGAAGACATGCATTGTTTACAACTGTCATGTCATCTGCTGTGATTGGTCACAGCTATCACATGACACTGGCAGTGGGCCGGTGTAGTGATCTGTCATCAGCCATGTTCCATGGAAATAGCCGATGACAGATTGCGCCAGAGCAAGGCCCATGGGGCACGCACGAGGCGCGACCCGGGGAGGATGTCATATGATGAGATACTAAACCCAGGACCCTGCATTCACTATACCTGGTCTTCCACAGTACACAGAACATGGGAATGCAATTATTTTAATAAATATAAACTTCTAAATACTTTTTCTCGACAGCAGTATATTGCAGTCTTGTGACTTCTATCAGTGTCCAGCCAAGTACTGGTTATTCTTGTAGGAGGAGTTTTCGTTTTCCTATGACTGTCCTCTGATGCTGCATAATCCCTGACCCTCTGACTGGACAACGCTGATTGGCCCTGTGTTGATCACATGCACCAGCACCCCCCAAAAAAACTCTCTGGCAATACACACCAATCAGAGCATGTGCAGACTTACTCTATGGCAGTTGCATTGGGGACAGCAAAAGAAGGGGAGGATCAGAGACAACAGCACCAAACATCCTTTTTACACAGTTTGGAGGATTAACCCCTTAGGTTCCACATGAGTATTGCAAGCATGCTTCACTGCATATACATATTGATATTACTGTTGTGGGTTTAGTAACACTTTAAGTGTGCTGTAGAAGCCCATGTGCACCTGCCACAAGTGAAAGTTATTGCTCCTCGTGACTGCATTTTGTACATTTATCTTACATATTGGATGTACATTAGCTAAAAATACTTACTGAGCTATGGTGAATATAAACTACTAAGCTCTCAGTTAATGGTTGAACTACTAACTTTAGCAGTATAAACTGTTTCCATCAAGGAATTGCTCAAACACTGTGATGTTTGTGTGCAGCAAATCCTAATACAAAACACTGTACACACCATAGGTAAACATTACTATACTTTACATGTCAGTGTTTTACTGTCATATCTATAGCAACCCAAAAAATGTTCACAAATACCAGAACTTAACTATCATCAAACATTGCACGTGTCACTATCATATGGGTCACAAATTTTATGTGACCAAAGCTACTTAGCAGCATACCTCCCAACTGCCCCTGATTTCGAGGGACTGTCCCTGATTTGGAACAAAGTTTCTCTGTCCCTCTTTTCTCCTCATTTGTCCCTCATTTTGGTCTGATCTGTATCGTTGTATATAAAATGTACTATCTTTCAAAAAGTAATTGATAGTGATAAACCTTTTATCCAATTTCTAAATGGATACATTTGTAAACTTCAAAAGCCAGTAGAAGTGAATAGCAGTTGTAAAAAAATCACTTGTGGGTTTATACATTTTTTTTTTTGCATAATTCTCTTTTAAGGGGTGTGACAGGGGGTGTGTCCTATGCCTACATACATTTGCTAATAGGCGTCCCTTGATCCAATCTGAAAAAGTTGTGAGGTATGCTTAACAGTGCCATATTACATAAGCTAAAAGCTGGCAATACATGGATCAAAATTCAGCTGGTTCAGCAGGGACCGGGCGAATTTCAGTCCATGCATGGTTGCTGTGGTTTAAAAGAAGTCGATCTACCAATCAACTGTTCAACTGCTCTGTCTGATAAAAGCTGCTCGAAATAGTCTGTAGTGCTGACCTGTGTATTCTGACATCAGGAGGGTCTCCCTGCTGTCGGAATACAATAGTGCAGTCGGGAGGATTCTCCCATTCATTTCAAATGTGTGGATGGGGGAATCAGTTCCATTTTTTTCATTCAGCCCACTGGCTAAACGAAAAAAAAAAAGTGAACCATGTATGGTCAACTAAAGTTAGTGATACACTATACAAGTTATTCCTAGAAATATTAGTTGATCAAAACTACTGAAGGTAACCATACTGTAGACACCAGTATTCATGAGGTAGTTGCCCCATCTGGGTGTATTACAGTTGGATTGGAAAATAAGTACATCCTTCTAGATACAATAAGTACATGCACTAGGGGACCCAGGTTGGGTAACCAGTGCCTTGGAAAGATCTAGGTGGCAGTTGATGTGAGGAGCAAGTTCTAGAAACCAGTAATACATCCGCAGTCTCTGGCTATCTCCTGTAGTACATCTGCAGTCTCTGGTTATCTCCTGTAGTACATCTGCAGTCTCTGGCTGTCTCCTGTATTACATCTGCAGTCTCTGGCTATCTCTTGTAGTACATCCACAGTCTCTGGCTATCTCCTGCAGTACATCCTTAGTCTCTGGATATCTCCTGTAGAACATCCTCAGTCTCTGGTTATCTTCTGTGATACATCTGCAGTCTCTTGCTATTTCCTGTAGTACATCCGCAGTCTCTGGTTATCTCCTGTAGTACATCTGCAGTATCTGACCATCTCCTGTGGTACACCTGCAGTCTCTGGCTATCTCTTGTAGTACATTTGCAGTCTCTAGATATCTCCTGTAGTACATTCGCAGTCTCTGGCTATCTCCTTTAGTACATCCACAGTCTCTGACTATCTCTTGTAGTACATCCGCAGTCTATGTTCAGATGGGACTAGAGATGGAGGAGGACATGGGATGGAGCAAATGACACTGCAAGAGGAGGACAACGGATGGGGAAGATTGGACTGGAGGAGGATATGGGATGGAGAAGAAGATGGACATGGGATGGAGGAGATGTTTACATTGCTTTATGTTAATATTGTAAAAGTTGTTGTTGTTAATATTTATTTCTGTAACTTTTTCTGCATAAAATATTTCACAAGGTTATTTCATGAGATAATTTACGGGGACGTGTTTAGAGGAGGAATTAGGGGCAGGGCAGGGTAGGGGTAGGGGTTGGGTGGGGCAACTGGTGGCAAATAGCTCTTAAGGCCTGGCTAGTAGCTCAGGACTTGAAATTTTGAGTCCTTTCAGCCACCCTTACTCCCTCAAAGCCCCCCCTATATCCCTTTAGTTCTCTGCACCCCTTAGAGCCCACCTCCCATTTCCTCCTTCATCCCATTGACTGTCCTCCTCAAGCTGACACCAGCAAAACAGTGGTAGTTTTTCCCCACTAACCCTGATGCAGCATGATTGCTCCTCTTAGCTGCACCACTGACACTGAGACATTTTTTCTTTGCCACTTTAAGTCCCATATTTGTGCGCTGGTTTTAAACTCTTCAGTTTGCTGTAGGGCACCACAACAATTGGTACTATTTTGCATACTACAAACATTACATACATTTAGATTAATGTGTCAATATTAGCTCTTCCCCCTCCACTTGATGGGGGGGGGGGGGGGCTCACAGTCTGCCATCTTCAGCATTCACCCAATATAAAACTGCTTTCTTAACATTCAATTCCTTCCTTCATGCTGCCAAACAAGCCTACTTTGTCACTCTCATCAATAGCTTGTCATTCAGTCCTCGTCGTCTCTTCTCTACTTTTAACTCTCTACTTTCTCCACCTTCACCTCCACCCAGCACCTCACTCACTGTTCACAAGATTGGAAATCATTTCAAAAGCAAGAATGATGCAATTCGTAGGGGCATTGCCACTGCACAGACATCCATCCCACTTAGCATACCTTATACTAAACCTCCCTCAACACTTTCCTCTTTTAACCTTGCTACTCCTGAAGAGGTCACTAAGGTTTCTCAGAAGCCCGTCTCACTACCTGCTCCCTGGATCCTGTCCCCTCACAACTACTACGGTCACTCTCTTCTTCCGTCCTATGCTCCCTCTCTCACATCTTCAATCTCTCCCTCTCTAATGGTGCCTTCCCCTCCCCTCTAAAGCATGCACATATCACTCCCATACTTAAAAAGCCCTCCCTGGACCCCACCAACCTGAACAACTTAAGACCCATCTCCCTGCTCCCATTTACCTCTAAACTCTTAGAATGCCTAGTCTACAATCGCCTGATCTGCTACCTCACTGACAACAACCTTCTTGACCCTTTACAGTCTGGCTTTCGCTCACTCCACTCCACTGAAACTGCCCTATTAAAACTCACTAATGATCTACTAACAGCTAAAACCAATGGCCACTACTCCGTACTCTTACTACTCAACCTCTCTGTGGCTTTTGATACAATTGACCATCCCCTCCTCCTCAAAAAACTCCACTCTCTTGGCCTCCGAGACTCTGCTCTCTTCTGGTTCTCCTCCTACCTATCGCAGCGCTCCATCAGCGTTACTTATAACTCTGGCTCCTCCTCTTCACTCCCTCTTTCTGTAGGGGTCCCTCAAGGTTCCGTCCTTGGGCCCCTACTCTTCTCCATCTATACCTCCTCCCTTGGTCACTTGATAAACTCCCATGGCTTTAAGTACCATCTCTATGCTGATGACACACAAATCTATCTTTCTACCCCTCACCTCGCTCCTTCAGTCTCCTCTCGCATTACTAACCTACTAAGCGACATATCGGCATGGATGTCACTCCACTTCCTCAAACTCAATCTTTCCAAAACTGAGCTCTTAGTATTCCCCCCAGCCCATGCCCCCTCCCCTGACTTTTCCATCAAGATCAATAACACAATCATCAGTCCCTCCCCTCATGCCAGGGTGCTAGGTGTAACCCTAGACTCCCATCTGTCCTTTCAGCCCCAAATTTAATCGCTATCCAAATCTTGTAGACTTAACCTCCGCAACATCTCCAAGATACGCCCATTCTTAACCTCGGAAACCACTAAGCAACTTATTCACTCCCTTGTTATATCTCGCCTTGACTATTGTAACTCCCTCCTCATTGGCCTACCTCATCGCAGGCTATCCCCTCTTCATTCTATCATGAATGCTGCTGCCAGACTCATCCACCTTACTAACCATTCTGTATCAGCCACCCCTCTCTCCCATTCCCTCCACTGGCTTCCCATTGCCCAACGGATAAAATTCAAAACAATAACAATAACATATAAAGCCATTTATAACTCTGCCCCAAATTACATCCGCAATCTTGTCTCCAAATATCACCCAAACTGTACTCTCCGCTCCTCACAAGACCTCCTGCTCTCTAGCTCCCTTGTCTCCTCCTCCCATGCTCGTCTCCAGGACTTCTCCAGAGCTCCCCCCATCCTCTGGAACTCTCTACCCCAATTTATCAGACTATCGCCTAATCTGCTCACTTTTAGGCGATCTCTGAAAACCTATCTCTTCAGGGAAGCTTATCCTGCCCTCAGCTAATAATGGAATCTTCTACTCTTCCTACCAGTTCATCCCCCACAGTTATTACCTTTTGTACCACTAACCCCTCCCTCCTAGATTGTAAGCTCCAAGGAGCAGGGCCCTCCTATCCCTCTTGTATTGAACTGTATTATTGCTGTATTGTCTCCCTTTATATTGTAAAGCGCTGAGCAAACTGTTGGCGCTATATAAATCCTGTATAATAATAATAATAATCTGGGTGCTGGGTGACCTTGTCCCGGCACTGATGATCACTCTCACCTATTTGGCTTCACTGGTGTAGGTTCTTGAGGTTTTGGTTATCTTGGTGTATGTGTTTTATTGTTGTTTTACTGGCATTATCCTTTAACCAATTCCTGTCCACCCTATAGCAGGTATACTGCTACAGAGCGTCACGGGTGAGCAAAATCACGTATATATACGTGATTTTGCCTTTCTGGGCATAAGTCACTGATCACCGCAATTACTAGTATAAGAAAAAAAAGCCCAGTATGTATTTGTAAATTTTTAAATGCTATAACTTTCACATAAACCAATTAGTTTACACGTATTAGGATTTTTTTTTAGCAAAGACATGTAGCAGAATACATTTAGCCTAAATTTATGATGAAATGTGATTTTTTAATTTTCTTTACTGGACATGTTTAATAGCAAAAAGTCTAAATATTGTTCTTTTCTCAAAATTGTGTCATTTTTTTTTATAGCACAAAAAATCAAAAATGCACAGGCGATCAAATACCACTGAAAGAAAGCTCAATTTGTGGGAAAAAAGGACGTAAAGTTCATTTGGGTGCAGCTTTGCATGACCGCGCATCTGTCAGTTAAAGTAACGCAGCGCCGTAACGCAAAAAATGACCTGGTGAGGAAGGGGGGTAAATCCTCTGGAGGGCAAGTGCTTAATAAACCACATTATATTATATCATACTTGTGCCTGGTGTTCTCTGTGTAAGGCCCCTTTCACATGGACATTTGATCGGGTCCACCTGCCTATTTTTCTGGGAGATTCAATTGGAATCTCCATTCTCCTTTATGGGGTGGCGGGTGTCCGTTTACACCTGCCGACATCCAATCCGCTCTGTCCCTCAAGAAAGAGATGGATGGGGATCCAATTCCCCTTCTGTCCATCGGATCAGGTCAGATGGAAACGGACAGGAGGTCCGTTTCCATTCCGACTGCCCATTGAGGAGAGCTCTGTGTCTGCTCTGCAGCAGTGGAGTGGACACAGACCTGTCATCCGCTTGCTTGGCGGGGATCAGCGGAGAGATCCCCCGCTGAGCAAGTGGATACGCTAAACAGGTCTGCCCCATTTCTGGTCACGCCTGTTACATAGAATAGCAAAACTTGGTATTCCTGACACATAACAAGCAGTACAAATCTTTAAAACAATCCCTCACTTACTTCTGTAGCTGCAAGAGAAAGCAGAGTACTAAGACTGGACTTGAAGGATTTCAGTGCTTCTGCTTAGAACTTTGAGTATTAATTGCTCCACGCAATAGTCAGAAGTCAGGGCGTGCCAAAACAGTTGTGGCTCTATGCAAAAAAAGAGTTTGTAGGAAAAATTGTTTGGTTGCGCAAATGTGTGAACATAAACCTAGCATGATATGTCCTTTTTCATGCTCATGCCTTAAATGTGTATGAGATATTGCAATGGTGCTTATATAAGCAATCACATAATGTATATTCAATTATTTCTAACACTGTCTATTTTTATTTCACTTTATTTTTTGCACAATTAATAATTTCCTTTAATTTTTCACCTTTACACTTTACTTATTAATCAAACATAAAAAAGCACTCTAACGGTAAAAAATTAAAATACTACTCATATACATATATGTAGACCAAAATGTTATCTGCATACACCCCTTTCAATTTCTTGGGTTATAAGACACATGTATTAATTGTTAGAAGCCATTTGACATTCAGATGCTGCAGATAATGCAGCTGTCAGTCTCTCCATGTAACAGAGGAATTTGCATCCACAGGGCTGGGTGCATGATGAAACTTTAGGCAGAAATGCTTTACATATATAAAGGAATTTAACTGTGGTGTCAGGTTGCCAGCTGACATACGTCAAAAAGAGTCCAACTGTCACAAATGATACTTCACCATGGTGCTTATCTAATATTAATGGGATCATTATGGAACATGCATCAGAAAGTATTTCTTATAGCTTTAGTTCAGCTAGCACAAACCATGAAGAACTTTAACAAAGACCACAATAACACCTCTGCTCTTTGTGTTCTTATTTAACACTGATGACAGCTGCATGTTCTGAATAACGTGATGCTTCTCCAGAATATAAAACAAATGATATTTTTTTGGTGTTGTTGAGGGTCATCTTTTATTGGGACAGTCTAAATATATATTATCTATGATCAACAATACTTTCAGTGTTGTTGTGCCTATTGGTAAAAAACACACTGGTCCCTCAAAACAAAGTTGACCATGCATAATGGCTGTTGTTGCTAGGGTATAAAGGTCAAAAGGATTCATGCCCAAGAAGTGGTGTTTGGCGCCCTGAAACTAATAAGCATTTGATTTTTCTGTATCACTGGTTTCCTCAGAAAGGTTGTATGGGCATCAAGGGGAGTGGGGTCTATGTGCTTTGTGCTCCGAGATGTTGGTAAAGTAATATCTCTTCAATATCTGAGGACATCAGTTCTCTTAAGCTAATGAGAAGCAGCATTGGATATGCCTTTTCTTTACTTGTCCTTCCTTGCAGCATCCATGGGCCTAAATCAGGTGAGGTTGATTTACTAAAACCAAATAGAGTGTTCACCTTGCTAGGGAAGTTGTACTTCATATGTGAATTTTCCCCATAACTTAGAGAATGAGGTGAAGCTCTGATGACTTTCATCATTCAATCATGTACAAGCAAAAATGTTGCTTTTTCCTATTTTCCTTGAGTATTTTTTGCAAAGTAAATTGTCACCACTTTCACTAAATTCTAGGGAAAATTCCCTTGGACAGTGAACAGCCTATTTGTTTTTAGTAGATCAACTCCGATGTCTCTCAGAGGAGGTACTTTAGGACCTTGAGAATCATTCTGTACATGATGTATGATTCCTCTTCTTTCAACAGGTTGTTGCCTAAAACGGAAGACAGAGATTTAAATATTTTACGATGGGCGTTCAAGTCAAACTGGGACTTTTAATTTTACAGGTATAAAAAGGGATGCTAGTGTGTCGGAACTACATGCAGTAGTAAGTGGCAAGTGTGTCCTATTACTGATAGGCTTAAGTCAATATTCCCACACGTTCCTGGATCAGGCTCAGAAGTATTTGAAGCTGCAGCAACATCCAGCTGAAAACTAGGATCATCATAGATCAACATACATATTTGCCAGCACACCACCGATAACCAATGTTGTCCGAAAGGCTATTTTTATTGAAGAATGATCACATCACAAAGGAAAAATGCAAGGGCTCCTTTGTCAGACATATGATAACATACATATAGTGCCTCAAAACGATATGATAATGCCATCCATCAATCAAATACATGACATAGGGTGACACCCCCCACCCTCTGACGATGACATCACAATCCTGCCAAAACCATAATAACATGAATCATTGGTAAATAATGTCAAAACACATATGCATAGCATGCCCCTCAAAAGATTAGCATTCTTCCTGTCAGTGAACACTATTAGTTCTTCTGGAAAAAATAACCAGGACTTTTTCTTTGTTACTATACCCACATCCTTGTTATTCTCTCCTCTTTTTGCCTGACATTTATTTTTTTTTTTCTCTGGGCCAGTCCAGAGACTGTTAATCAAGATGGCAGACAACAGTGTTAGTGTGTGCATGAAACAGCGTGTGGTGATGAGGTTTCTTGTGAATGAAGGTGTAAAACCTGTGGCTATCTACAGAAGACTTCGAACACAGTACGGTGATAAGATGCTCAGACAATTTGAATGGTGTAAACATTTCAAAGATGGCCGCATGTTCATCAGTGACGACCCCGGCCGTGAAGGTTCCATGCCCACAGCATTAACTCCTGTGAACATTCAGCGTGTGGATCCTGGATAATTGATGCTTATGGCCTGTAGTGTGGCACCTTTCTCCCTTTGCTTTGCTATATTTTACACAAAATAGGGCATGGGGGTTACACTTAAGAAAAAGAGGGAGTAAATTAAGACCCATCACTGCTGGCAATGGTAGTAATTGTAATTCTCAACATTTGTGTCACTAGAGGCAACCCCCCCCCCCCTCAGGATTAGTAGTTACTGGCAACAAAAGTAAAGCCTTCAGTCCTTTGATTGGTAGTAAGTGGCAGCACTTGAACTCCCCTTTCATTCACTGTCAGTTGCAGGAATAATCAACCCCCACCCCCTTTCCCTGGCAGTTAAGGGAAGCAATACTTAATCCCCCACGCCCTATTCTTTGGTGGTCAGTAGCATTAATAATTATGTCCCCTTTCAATAGTACTCAGTGGGAAAAACAATCAATCACTTTCCCTTTTCAATGGGGGAGTCAGTTGCCATATCAATTAACCCCTCACCCCCCCTTTTTTGGTGGTCAATGGTTTTCCCTACCTGATCACATGCTCTAGTGCTGTCACCTCTCCCCTCAGCATGTCAGGCAGTGACTAAAGTTACTGTCAGACGGAGATCACTCCACCTAACAGTACCACAATTCATTGAGTGCTGGATCATCCCCACATATAATGAAAAATCTTCCTTTTTTTAGTGCAAATACATTTTGTGAATGAGGCTGACCTTGCATTTAATGGACATGCTAAAGGCAACACAGAATAAAAGATTGTAGTGATGAGACAGAGGTTTCTGGTTCAGACAGCTTGCCTAGATTAGCAGGCTACCTGCTTGAAGTGACAGGCATATAGAGGCCACAAAACAGAGGAATAGGGTAGCTGTGCTTTTTGGCTTTCAGTTTACAAATAAAAATATGAATAATTTCAAAAGGGAAGCAAAATAAAACATTATCAATTTACTATCTGCACTCAGGTTATTGCATTTTTCCCACAGCAGTAAATTTGAAGGCGTATAGTGACCATAAAATAGATAAATGACTATAGGGTAGCTATGTTTTTTGGTTTTTACATACAATAAAAAAAATGGAGGAAATGTTTAGGTCATCCAAAGGGGAAGCAAAGTAAAACTTTATTAAGCTACCGTCTACATTCATATTATAGCAGCCTTCTCAGAGCAGACAGCATACATGTCTTTGAAGTTTAGACTCCTATCCTGTACCTGCTAAATCCATGGTTCACCACTTGCACTGGAATTATGAAAAACAGAAATTATAGACACAACAGTCTCCACTAAGATATTGTTATGTGATAGCAAACCTGGACTGTTTGTTGTCTGAACAGGTCCAGTTTACATCTAAGTGCCTTTACACCCACTGGCCAATTACTTCTTGGAGAACATGTTTAGCATGGTGGATTGCTTTGAAACCAGCAAGCACACAAGTCTTTCTATAGCAGCTGTAGGAAAATTAATATTTTGAATTACATATGTATATTTGTTATTTTTGGATATCTGACTATACTTGCCTACCAAAATATTTACATGGAATTTATATTTTTTTGTTTTCCTGACTTTTCGCTGTATTTGCCATAAGCCATTTGCATTAACTATCTTGTTAAAAAGAGTTTTCGCAGGTATTTCCTTTTATGTAATCACTGTTTGTTTCTTATGTCCATGTGCGTTCATATATCTTAGATATGCAGCTCTATCACCAACCAGAGTATAAAAGTGAAACATAAAAATGTTTTTGTCTTCTTGACATTTTGCCATAGCTGTGATAGGTATGTTGCATTCACCACTGACACAGGTTCCTATTATAGTATACCTAAATCCAAAAACAAAATTGTAATATATTACAGCCTATAATGTTTTCATATATCATTTTTTCCCAGGATTTTTTCCATTTTTTTTTTCTAACTTACTCCACGGTATCTAAGGAAGGTAACAAGGTTGTCACCCAGGCTGCTATCTGGATTTGTATTACAAAGAGGTCTTCTTCTTTTCATCTTAATTACATAAGGGAAAAAATGAGGGGGGGGGGGATTAGCATTTTAAAGAAGTAGATAGTTTGAAAGGAAGATAAGATTGTGCTTTCAATTCAGCCTGAAAATGAAATTTAATTCAGCCACCACATCTAAAGACTGGTAAGCTGTAATATATTACATTTCTGATATCCTTTAACCATGCAAACTTTCTGCATGAATGTCTTTTTATAAATGTTGTGTATTTCAATATATTGCAGTAAAAATGCTTTAAACTGGTTGGAAAACAGAAAGTAAATGCAAGCTGGAAATTCCACTAGGTGAATAAAATTACTGGACATGAACAAACCATAAAAGAAAAAGGTTGTGTACGAAATTCTGACCCAATATAAAGGTTAGTTTTCACATTATAAAAGTGTTTTTACTTTTTCAGTTCTCATAATTTATGTAAGAAATGTACTTCTATCATTTGTTTTTAAACAAGGAATACTGTATGATGGATGCAAAAATTACTTGGTTTGATGCAACACTTTCCCTACAATGTAGAAAAGGAACAGGAATGCTCACTTTTGCCGCCAAGCTGCTCCCTTCTGTGTTTTTTTTCTGGGACATTTCTACTTTAACAAGAGAATGGAGCAGCAAGTCGGGACCTGTCAGTTTTACAACATACATCTAGGTATTCAATCTCCTTGTTCCTCCAGAGGCCTGCAGGCAAAGTAAGTTATTAGGACCTGCAGACTTAATGGTGCTGAGTTCAATTCCCACCAGTGTTTAAACTAGCACACACTTTTTACAGTCTTAGGTTTTTTAGTTTATTGGTGCTGGCTAGATAAATAATTTCTCTGGCAGTAAATGATTGTTTCAATTTCTTGTATTTTCTTGAGAAAGGAAAACATAAATAATGTTACTGTGCTGGATTAATCCTATAATACAAATACATGTTGGTCAATAACATAAAATGCAGCCATATATTGTTAGAATGGAGCTCTCTGGTATTTGGAATCTGGATAGTACCAGAAAACAGTTTTTTTTCTTTTTTGCTTAAAACACAGGGGTTGATTTACCAACAGGCTAGTGAATGTTCAGTTATAAAAGTGGATGTTCAGTTAGATGAATTAATAAGGTGGGGTTGTGTTCACTTTCATTTCCCCTGCACATAACCGGATAATCAAAAACTAGGGGTTTTGCTTCATATAATTTCAATTAACCACTTGCCTACCGGGCACGTTTACCCCCTTTCTGCCCAGGCCAATTTTCAGCTTTCAGCACTATCACACTTTGAATGACTATTACGCGGTCATGCAACACTGTACAGATATGACATTTAAACATATAGATTTTTCTTTTAATGGTATTTAATCACCACTGAGTTTTTTTTTGCTAAACAAACAAAAAAAGACCAAACGTTTCAATTTTTTTTTTTAGTTTATGTTATAAAATTTTGTAAACAGGTAATTTTTCTCCTTCACCGATGTGCGCTGATGAGGCTGCACTGATGAGGCTGCACTATTAGGCAGCACTGATGGACACTGATAGGCTAAACTGATGGGCACTGATGAGAAGGCACTGATGAGACTGAACTGATATCTGGCACTGATGGGCACTGATAGGCGGCACTGGTGGGCACCTATAGGCAGCACTGATAGGCAGCACTGAAGGTCACAGATAGGCGGCATTTATGGACACTCACTGGTGGCCCTGATGATCACTGACTGGTGACATTGGACACTGACTGGCGGCACTGATGGACACTGGCAGCACTAATGGACACTGTTGGGGCAGCACTGATGGACACTCTAAATACATTTGCCAATTACAGACTCTTCTCTTTCCTTACGCTGTGACAGCGTGAACAAAGTGCAGCTGATAACCGGCAAATGTATTTACATTGTGATCAGTTGTGTCAATGGACACAGCTGATCATGTGGTAAAAGGGTGCTGTGATTGACCCTTTACCATGTCATGTGATCAGCTGTGTCCGACGGACAGAGCAATTAGGAGCTCACTGGGTGCACACCCAAAGGGGTGCACGGGAGGCGCGGTTCTGGAGGATGTCATATGACACCCTCCCAGAACTAGACGACTGCGCTGTAGTCATCGTTCGACTATAGGCAAATTGTTAAGTGGTTCAAGTTAAGAATAAAAATGTAATACATTACATTTTACCAGTTCTTAGATGCGGTAGTTTTATTAGTTTCCTTTATTTTTCTTTTTTATTCTTAGTATATTAACTCCAAGAACAGAAAATTGCTGCTGAATGTAACTTCCTGTGCACTGAACTGAAATCTTAAACAATGCTATCTGTTTTATTCCCTGAACTATGAACATATCCCCATATTGTAAAGGCAATGAAGAAAGGGGGAGATTGTTGTAGCATATATCAGGAGAGCAGCCTAGGGAGACAACACTGCTTCTCCATAGATGCTACGCAGTGGGTTAACATTGTCACTCTAGGGCAGAAAGTATTTTACTGACAAGATCATCGGGAAAAGGTAAATTGAGAAAAGCCTGACAAAAAAAGAAAATCAATGCAGTCACTATATCTAAGGACTGGTAAGCTGCAATATATTTCATTTTTGTTTAAGTGTAGTTTCCCCTATTCACTAAGCTAAGTTAACATTTACTAGTCACAGACTTTTATGTGGCTCTATTATAAATAAATAAGACTGACATGCAGACAAACAGAAAGATGGACAGACAGATTACAAAATTATACACCACAAAATTATACAGCTTTCCCTACAAAAAAGACAGGTGTAGCAACTTGCAAAGGCATCATGAAGTGTAAAGAAAACTGTAAAAAGTATGCAGATAGGTAAAAACCTGCAAAAAAAAAGGCAAATTCAGGAAAAGAAAAAAGTTCTTTCTTCAGCTGCCTTCCATAAAAATATTAATGGGTTTTATTTATTAACTGAAAAAATTATGTAGGGAACTGTTATTTTATACACTAGTTGTGGTTTGTTTACATTCATATACAGCCACTACCATAGAGGTCCCATTACAGACAAGTCCCTAGGTGTGCTTCCTGCCCCTACAAGGAGGTCAAGAAACCCCTGGATGTTATATAGTTTGTTTTTCCAGGAAGTATCAGGCAGAGGGTGCCAGCCTGCCATGTGCTATGTATCTGGGGAGAACTGTATGGTGATTCTGTGAGTAATGATCCAGATTAACAAGGTTGCTATCTATCTAGTTGTTACTGAATCAGATTAGATCTGCCTCTGTTATATTTCAACTTCTGTATTGGAACCCTAATATCTCTGTAAGAGAGAGATTTGTGGTTCATTATCATTATTCTATTTACACACTGCAGAATCCTTATAGTTGTCTATATATATATAGATCAGTGTTTTCACCTGCATAAGACTGTCAGGTGAACTTTCTGTTAATTGCAGTGTATCTTTGCAGCCTCTTTGCTTAAAGCCATAGCATCCTTATTGGTCTGTATCTCCTTTTAGCTAGGATTAGCATAGGGAGCGTTGGATAGATTAGGCTAGAGGTAGGTTAGGCATCCGACGGCCACTTAGACAGATAGAGGCCCTGTTGCATTGACAGCCCAGTTCAGGGATAGGGACTAAGAGTAAGGAGAGATAGAGCATTTTATCCTTTTAGGTGATGCATCGCAGATCTTCAGACAAGCAGTGCAATCATCCGCATAGAACGTGTTACTTGGACGCCATTGCAGCATCTGAAGTGGGAGCGTGCATCTTATTGACTCTCACCTCTCCAGGGGCCCCTGCAACCGGACTGCGCTATAACCCATGGTTGGAGGTATTCTGTATACCACATGCACATATACCCGGGTATAATTGCAACCTCCCAATTTATGGTAAATTGTAATTCCTGAATGTTATTCTTATGCGTCCTGTTTTATGAGGCTACTTTATATAAACTTTGTATTAATCTCATACAGGTGTGGTGACATGTTTTCATGTTAGAAATATAAGCTGGATGCATTAATACTGCTATGTATAGTTACTTTAAGTTGTCTACCTGTTACATTCCTAGAAAGGGGTGAGTCTCCTCAATTGCAGGATCCCTATTCTAGGTGGAGGCACTGCCATTTGTATTATCACAACCCCCTCTTCCATATAGCGAAGGCTCAGGATTGTCTACTCATATACAGGTTAGCGCCATAGCTTGTTTGGTGTGGGCCATTTCACATAACCCCCCCAAAACAGGGCTACAATTAGAATCAATCTAAAAGCAAACTAAAGGTAACCCAACATGAGAGAAATAAGGGGTCTGCCATTTCCCACCTCATTCTAGCTGTCTTAATTACTTTCAAGGTTTCAGTACTCATAAGGCATTGACTTGGAACAGGCTTCCAGATTAAAAAATATCTTACTTAAGCTGGGTATACACAGATCCTGTTTAGCAGGAACCAGACGATTTTTGATCTGTGTGTGGTCATCCCTGTTCAACAGAAGCAGATTGTTAGATCAGTTTCTGTCAAATGGTCCTGCTGGAAAACCTTTTTCAATCAGCAGTCTGCAGCCAGTGGCTGCAGCACTGATCATTGTATTCTGATAACGGAGGAGTCCCTGCTGTCAGAATACAGTAGCACAGTGGGGAGGATTCTGGCACCTCGACCATGCAGCTCATTTTTGTTCAAGTGTCATCATATCCTGCTCCTTCAAAACAACCACACTGTCTTTTTCCAGAGCAGCCTGAATTTTTCTTGTGGTTACCTATGGGTTTCCCTTTGTATCCCTAACAATTTGTCTGGCAGTTGTGGCTGCAATCTTTCTTGGTCTACCTGTACTTGGCCTGGTATCAAGAGGTCCCTGAATTTTCTACTTCTTGGTGGAAGTGATGACTGGCATATTCAAGGCTTTGGACATCTTTTTATGTCCTTCTCCATCTTTATAACGTTCCATTACCTTGTTACGCAGGACTTTTGACAGTTCTTTTCTGATCCCCATGGCTCAGTATCTAGCCTAGTCAGTGCTTCCACGTAAGATCTAACAAAGTCAATGACTATTTATACACTGACACTAATTGCAATTTAAAAAGCCACAGATGTGGGACATTAACCTCTAATTGGCATTTTAACTTGAGTGTGTCACCTTGTGTGTCTGTACCAAGGCCAAACATTCCAGGGTATGTAAACTTTTGATCATGGCCATTTGGGTGATTTCTGGTATCGTTATGATTTAAAAAGGAGCCAAACAACTATTTGATAATAATTGGCTTCATACGATCATCATCCTTCAATAAAAGAGCATTTTTTGGCATGGTCAGTCATATTTTCAATATCAATGCCAAAATTTCACAATTTCTGCCAGAGTATGTAAACTTTTGAGCACAACTGTACTAATGCATTAGTGACCAGAGGCAGTGACTAATGCATTAGTGACTGGAGCCCCTCTCTGTTTTTAAAAAGTGACAGCTAGCACAGGGAACTTTTCCTTGTACTGCTGTCACAAGGAGTGTGGGGAACGGGGAGCACCTGCAGGATGGGGCACATGTTACATGTTCCACCCTAAAAATGGGTGGAACATGTAACATGTTCCCAAAGGTGAACGTATCCTTTAAGGTTATTATAGCTACTACTGACACCAATAGCGGGGGTTATTATTGCACAATTTGGTACCAAAGCTGGAGGTTATTATTGAGTAAATTGGCACCAAGGTAGGGAAGAATTATTGCTTAAACTGGCACCAAGGCTGGGGGTCATTATTGCAGAAAATGACACAAAAGTTGGGGGCTATTGCAGAAATTGGTGCCAAAACTGGATGTTATTTTTGGGGAAACTGCCGCCAATGCTGGGGGTTACTATTATGTAAATTGGCAGCAATTCTCGGGTAGTATTGTGTAAACCTGCACCAATGCTGGGGTTAATATTACATACATTGGCACCAATGTTGGAGGTTTATATTGCTGTCATTGACTCCAATGCTGAGAGTTATTATTGCAAACACTGGCACCAATGCTGGGGCTTATTATTGTGTCTAGAGATGAGCGAAGAAATGAAAAATTCGATTCGACTGATTCGGCGAATTCGTGGACAATATTCGATTCGAGTCGAATAAATTCGCTGTGAATTTAACTTAAAAAAGGGTGTTTCTAGGCTTCAGAGAGACTTAATATTAGTGCAGAACACTGTACCTTTAATTTAAATGCCCTTGGAGTCTGCTGGGGAAGAGAAATAATACTGTCAGTCAGTATGACATGCAGATGAGTGCCGTCGATCTTAGAATCACCGCACACTTCACTCATTTGGCCAGTCACGGGGCCAAAACCAGTGTTTGGAGCCACAGTGTGGCGGTGGAGGCAGCAGCAATGGGAGGCCATACAGCAACCTATGACAAAATGGAAACCAGCAGGAGTGTGAGGAGACCTGAAAGTGGCACATGGCAGAGTGGGAGCAATGGGAGGCGGTACAGGGACCCAGGTCACACTGTGGGCCCAGCAGCAGCGTGACCAGGCGGTACGGGGGCCCATGGCAGATTTGGGGCCTGGCAGCACCTATGGGAGGCCTGTAATCTGCCAGCACCCTATGACAAAATGGAACCCTGGGCTGGGGCAGGCAGAACCGCCGTATCTTTATCACGGTTTTCCCAGGCCACCGAATGGCGACGCTGCATATGCTGACGCAACGCTGTAGTCCCAACATGGGCCCCCTGGCCACGCTTGACTTTCTGGCCACATAGTCGACATACGGCTACGTTTACTTCCTCGGGCGGCTTGACGAAAAATTGCCACACCGCAGAGTAGGAAACTTTGCCTCCGCTACTCCTCACTGGCTGACTGCTACTTCCTCCGTGCACACCGGCACCACTACTGGCCGTGGTGGTAGGCTGCAGTGGAGCTGGTGCTCTACTCCGTGGCCGTTTGCCTCCACTGACACTGCTGCGACCCTGCTGCCTCCTGGCAGCAGCAATGGGAGGCCGTACAGGGACCCATGAGAGACTCTGGACTTGGCAGCAGCATGAGGAGGCGGTATATAGGGGCCCATGGCAGATTAGGGGCCTGGCAGCAGCTATGGGAGGCCCGTAATCTGCCAGCACCCTATGTCAAAAAATTCAACACACCAGCAGTGTGAAGAGACCTGAATGTGGCACATGGCAGAGTGTGGCGATGGAAACAGCAGCAATGGGAGGCCGTACAGGGACCCATGAGAGACTCTGGACTTGGCAGCAGCATGAGGAGGCGGTATATAGGGGCCCATGGCAGATTAGGGGCCTGGCAGCAGCTATGGGAGGCCCGTAATCTGCCAGCACCCTATGTCAAAAAATTCAACACAACAGCAGTGTGTGAGGAGACCTGAAAGTGGCACATGGCAGAGTGTGGCGATGGAGACAGCAGCAATGGGAGGCCGTACAGGGACCCATGAGAGACTCTGGACTTGGCAGCAGCATGAGGAGGCGGTATATAGGGGCCCATGGCAGATTAGGGGCCTGGCAGCAGCTATGGGAGGCCCGTAATCTGCCAGCACCCTATGTCAAAAAATTTAAAACACAAGCAGTGTGAAGAGACCTGAATGTGGCACATGGCAGAGTGTGGCGATGGAGACAGCAGCAATGGGAGGCCGTACAGGGACCCATGAGAGACTCTGGACTTGGCAGCAGCATGAGGAGGCGGTATATAGGGGCCCATGGCAGATTAGGGGCCTGGCAGCAGCTATGGGAGGCCCGTAATCTGCCAGCACCCTATGTCAAAAAATTCAACACAACAGCAGTGTGTGAGGAGACCTGAAAGTGGCACATGGCAGAGTGTGGCGATGGAGACAGCAGCAATGGGAGGCCGTACAGGGACCCATGAGAGACTCTGGACTTGGCAGCAGCATGAGGAGGCGGTATATAGGGGCCCATGGCAGATTAGGGGCCTGGCAGCAGCTATGGGAGGCCCATAATCTGCCAGCACCCTATGTCAAAAAATTCAACACACCAGCAGTGTGAAGAGACCTGAATGTGGCACATGGCAGAGTGTGGCGATGGAAACAGCAGCAATGGGAGGCCGTACAGGGACCCATGAGAGACTCTGGACTTGGCAGCAGCATGAGGAGGCGGTATATAGGGGCCCATGGCAGATTAGGGGCCTGGCAGCAGCTATGGGAGGCCCGTAATCTGCCAGCACCCTATGTCAAAAAATTCAACACAACAGCAGTGTGTGAGGAGACCTGAAAGTGGCACATGGCAGAGTGTGGCGATGGAGACAGCAGCAATGGGAGGCCGTACAGGGACCCATGAGAGACTCTGGACTTGGCAGCATCATGAGGAGGCGGTATATAGGGGCCCATGGCAGATTAGGGGCCTGGCAGCAGCTATGGGAGGCCCGTAATCTGCCAGCACCCTATGTCAAAAAATTCAACACAACAGCAGTGTGTGAGGAGACCTGAAAGTGGCACATGGCAGAGTGTGGCGATGGAGACAGCAGCAATGGGAGGCCGTACAGGGACCCATGAGAGACTCTGGACTTGGCAGCAGCATGAGGAGGCGGTATATAGGGGCCCATGGCAGATTAGGGGCCTGGCAGCAGCTATGGGAGGCCCATAATCTGCCAGCACCCTATGTCAAAAAATTCAACACACCAGCAGTGTGAAGAGACCTGAATGTGGCACATGGCAGAGTGTGGCGATGGAGACAGCAGCAATGGGAGGCCGTACAGGGACCCATGAGAGACTCTGGACTTGGCAGCAGCATGAGGAGGCGGTATATAGGGGCCCATGGCAGATTAGGGGCCTGGCAGCAGCTATGGGAGGCCCGTAATCTGCCAGCACCCTATGTCAAAAAATTCAACACAACAGCAGTGTGTGAGGAGACCTGAAAGTGGCACATGGCAGAGTGTGGCGATGGAGACAGCAGCAATGGGAGGCCGTACAGGGACCCATGAGAGACTCTGGACTTGGCAGCAGCATGAGGAGGCGGTATATAGGGGCCCATGGCAGATTAGGGGCCTGGCAGCAGCTATGGGAGGCCCATAATCTGCCAGCACCCTATGTCAAAAAATTCAACACACCAGCAGTGTGAAGAGACCTGAATGTGGCACATGGCAGAGTGTGGCGATGGAAACAGCAGCAATGGGAGGCCGTACAGGGACCCATGAGAGACTCTGGACTTGGCAGCAGCATGAGGAGGCGGTATATAGGGGCCCATGGCAGATTAGGGGCCTGGCAGCAGCTATGGGAGGCCCGTAATCTGCCAGCACCCTATGTCAAAAAATTCAACACAACAGCAGTGTGTGAGGAGACCTGAAAGTGGCACATGGCAGAGTGTGGCGATGGAGACAGCAGCAATGGGAGGCCGTACAGGGACCCATGAGAGACTCTGGACTTGGCAGCAGCATGAGGAGGCGGTATATAGGGGCCCATGGCAGATTAGGGGCCTGGCAGCAGCTATGGGAGGCCCGTAATCTGCCAGCACCCTATGTCAAAAAATTGAAAACACAAGCAGTGTGAAGAGACCTGAATGTGGCACATGGCAGAGTGTGGCGATGGAGACAGCAGCAATGGGAGGCCGTACAAGGACCCATGAGAGACTCTGGACTTGGCAGCAGCATGAGGAGGCGGTATATAGGGGCCCATGGCAGATTAGGGGCCTGGCAGCAGCTATGGGAGGCCCGTAATCTGCCAGCACCCTATGTCAAAAAATTCAACACACCAGCAGTGTGAAGAGACCTGAAAGTGGCACATGGCAGAGTGTGGCGATGGAAACAGCAGCAATGGGAGGCCGTACAGGGACCCATGAGAGACTCTGGACTTGGCAGCAGCATGAGGAGGCGGTATATAGGGGCCCATGGCAGATTAGGGGCCTGGCAGCAGCTATGGGAGGCCCGTAATCTGCCAGCACCCTATGTCAAAAAATTCAACACAACAGCAGTGTGTGAGGAGACCTGAAAGTGGCACATGGCAGAGTGTGGCGATGGAGACAGCAGCAATGGGAGGCCGTACAGGGACCCATGAGAGACTCTGGACTTGGCAGCAGCATGAGGAGGCGGTATATAGGGGCCCATGGCAGATTAGGGGCCTGGCAGCAGCTATGGGAGGCCCGTAATCTGCCAGCACCCTATGTCAAAAAATTTAAAACACAAGCAGTGTGAAGAGACCTGAATGTGGCACATGGCAGAGTGTGGCGATGGAGACAGCAGCAATGGGAGGCCGTACAGGGACCCATGAGAGACTCTGGACTTGGCAGCAGCATGAGGAGGCGGTATATAGGGGCCCATGGCAGATTAGGGGCCTGGCAGCAGCTATGGGAGGCCCGTAATCTGCCAGCACCCTATGTCAAAAAATTCAACACACCAGCAGTGTGAAGAGACCTGAATGTGGCACATGGCAGAGTGTGGCGATGGAAACAGCAGCAATGGGAGGCCGTACAGGGACCCATGAGAGACTCTGGACTTGGCAGCAGCATGAGGAGGCGGTATATAGGGGCCCATGGCAGATTAGGGGCCTGGCAGCAGCTATGGGAGGCCCGTAATCTGCCAGCACCCTATGTCAAAAAATTCAACACAACAGCAGTGTGTGAGGAGACCTGAAAGTGGCACATGGCAGAGTGTGGCGATGGAGACAGCAGCAATGGGAGGCCGTACAGGGACCCATGAGAGACTCTGGACTTGGCAGCAGCATGAGGAGGCGGTATATAGGGGCCCATGGCAGATTAGGGGCCTGGCAGCAGCTATGGGAGGCCCGTAATCTGCCAGCACCCTATGTCAAAAAATTCAACACAACAGCAGTGTGTGAGGAGACCTGAAAGTGGCACATGGCAGAGTGTGGCGATGGAGACAGCAGCAATGGGAGGCCGTATAGGGACCCATGAGAGACTCTGGACTTGGCAGCAGCATGAGGAGGCGGTATATAGGGGCCCATGGCAGATTAGGGGCCTGGCAGCAGCTATGGGAGGTCCGTAATCTGCCAGCACCCTATGTCAAAAAATTCAACACACCAGCAGTGTGTGAGGAGACCTGAAAGTGGCACATGTTTGAGGCATGATTCATGGCGGATTTAGTCAGTTGTGTCAGGAACTGGTGGTTTGAAATCCAGACTAATCCACGCCTGATTCATTTTCACAAACGTGAGTCTCTCCACACTTTGGGTGGACAGTCGTGTCCTCCGCGGAGTTACAATACCTCCTGCCGCACTAAACACGCGCTCCGATGCCACGCTACTGGCCGGGCATGACAGCCTTTCAAGGGCAAATTCAGCTAGTTGGGGCCAAAGGTCAAGTTTCGTTGCCCAGTAGTCAAGGGGATTGTCTACCTCGGTTGGCAGGGTGCTGTCCAAGTAGGCCCAAGCCTGTTGTTTGAGCTCCTGCTCCAGGTCCACCTGATGCTGCTGCTGCTGCTGCGGCTGGTTAGTAGTTTCCTCACTGCTCTGGTGAAGAAAGCTACTCATCATCGACTGCAGACTGAGGCAGCCGCTGCTGGTGGAGCTGCCACTGCTCCTACCACCCCACCCCTCCCCTGCTGCCATGCCAGCGGAACGCGAGCGCACAGGGCCCACAGTGTCTGAGGATGGACGTTGGCGCACAAAGGCAGAGACCAACTGACTACATAGGTGGTTTTTATAGTACGTAATTTTGGCCTCCCTCTCAGCAGGTGTGAAAAAGGCCACCATTTTGGACCGGTAGCGAGGGTCCAACAAGGTGGACAGCCAAAAGTCATCCCTCTGTCTGATGGTTATTATTCGGCTGTCGCTACGCAAGCAACCGAGCATGCTATGGGCCATTTGTGCCAAGGAATGCGAGGGACTCCCTGCCTCCATCTCCACAGCATACTGCCACGGTGCGTCTGGGTCCTCTGTCTCCTCCTCCTCCTCCTCTACCAGATGCTCCTGCTCCTCCACTCCTGTCCGCTGAGTGGAAAAACCACCCATTTCACTCAATAATTCCTGAGCACAAATGTCCTCCTCTACCTCCTCCTCTTCTTCCTGTCCTGCCCCCACAGGGGTCATGTGGCGTTGAGATCTGTGCGCCACGTCTACCGCACCCTGACCAGCCATTGTTAACAGCATTTGTTCCAGGACGTGCAACAGAGGAATGACGTCGTTCATCCCATAGTCCTGCCGACTCACGAATAGCGTGGCCTCCTCAAAGGGCCTGAGCAAGCGGCAGGTGTCACGCATGAGCTGCCAATGGCTGACATCTAAGTTACACAGGGGAGTACCTTTATCCGCTTGTAACATAAGGAAATCGGTGATGGCCTTTCGCTGCTCGTAAAGGCGGTCTAACATGTGTAGGGTTGAATTCCACCTTGTTGCAACGTCGCAGATCAGGCGATGCTGTGGAATTACGTTCTGCCGCTGCAGCTCAATGAGGGTGTTCTTTGCGGTGTAGGAATGGCTGAAATGCATGCACAGTTTACGTGACATTTTAAGGATGTCTTGCAGTGGGATGGTGGATTTTAGGAACCGCTTGACAACCAGATTGAACACGTGAGCCATGCATGGCGCATGGCACAACCTTCCTTGACGCAGAGCAGACACCATGTTCTTTCCGTTGTCGGTCAACATGGTTCCGATTTTAAGTTTGCGCGGAGACAGCCATCTGTCGATTTCTCTGTTCATTACACTCAGCAGTTCCTCCCCTGTGTGACTACGTTCGCCAAGGCATACCAGGTGCAGCACAGCGTGACACCGTTGCGCCCTGCACATGTGATATGCCGGTCGGGTAATGGGACTTGGCACGGGGGTGGCGGCTGAGGACACGGCGGAAAAAGAGGTGGTAGAGGCGGACATGTTTGCTGGACCAAGGACGTGCAAACGTGGAGGCAAAAGCGTCGTGACCTGTCCAAGTTGCTGGTGCGGCTGTGCCGGCACCACGTTCACCCATTGGGCCGTAAATGACATGTACTGTCCCTGACCGTAGTTACAGCTCCACACGTCGGCGCTGCCGTGCACTTTGGCAGAGACCGACATGCTCAAAGACTGGCCCACCATCTCTTCTACATGTGAATGCAGGGCTGGCACTGCCTTTTGGGCAAAGAAATGACGGCTTGGCACTCTCCACCGCGGCGCGGCACAAGCCATCATTTCTCGGAAAGGTGCTGAGTCCACCAGTTGGAAAGGGAGGGACTGCAGCACCAGCAACTTGGACAGGAGGACGTTCAGCTTTTGCACCGTCGGGTGCGTGCTCGCAAACTGTTGTCTCTTGGAAACGGATTCCAAGAAAGACTGTTGACGGAATCCGAGAAGAGGAGTAGCAGGAGAAGGAGCATCTGAACGAGCGGAAGATGCCAACGAGCGACAACTCCCCTCAGCAGAGGTGTTGGAGCCTTGACTGGCTGATAGAGGGTGATTGACGACGTCGGGTGACGGAGCAAGTAACGGAGCGGGTGATGGAGCGGGGGCTGGGGCAGGCAGAACCGCCGTATCTTTATCACGGTTTTCCCAGGCCAACGAATGGTGACGCTGCATATGCTGACGCAACGCTGTAGTCCCAACATGGGCCCCCTGGCCACGCTTGCATTTCTGGCCACATAGTCGACATACGGCTACGTTTACTTCCTCGGGCGGCTTGACGAAAAATTGCCACACCACCGAGTAGGAAACTTTGCCCCCGCTACTCCTCACTGGCTGACTGCTACTTCCTCCGTGCGCACCGGCACCACTACTGGCCGTGGTGGTAGGCTGCAGTGGAGCTGGTGCTCTACTCCGTGGCCGTTTGGCTCCACTGACACTGATGCGACCCTGCTGCCTCCTGGGCAACCCACCGACTGTTTCGCTCGCTGCCAAGCTGGCACCCTCTTCTCCTGATGATGCGGAAGAAATTGCCTGATGACGACGAGGCAGCCAAGTGCGATCAACCTCCTCATCATCAGGTACGGTCTCCGCCTCACTACTAGCCCCCTCGGCTGCGTCTGGGTCAGGAGACAGACCTGTCTCTAGACCGGCTACAGAGCCACTCTCCTCGCCAGTACTTCTTCGCCTGGCTGCTGAAAAGGCCGATGTCTCCCCCCGTTCCTGACCGCCCTCTGTTAGCTCTTCCTCACTGTACAGTGGGGCTGAGCCCACAGCATGCGATACTTCGCTTGGTGAGGGAACAGCAAAGGACAGGGGCAGGTAGAGGACATGTGATTTCAGTGGGCTTGCTCCCGGGCCATGCCAACTAACGGTTGTGTCTGACGTACCCACCGACCGTTGGCTGTAGGTGTCAGAGGTGACATGGGAAGAGGAAGACGACCGAGCCAACCAATCAATGACGGCAGGGTTGTCGGTGGAGACACGACCGCTGGATGACACCGGGAGCACTGGCCTCTGGCTGCGAATAGTGCTGCCTCGACCCCTTCCTCTGCTGCCACGTCTGCTCGCTCCTAAAAAATTGCCTCCTCTGCCACTCCTCTGCATGTTGTCTGACATACTCTTTAATTCAACGATTATGTGTCCCTGAGTAACAATTCTCTGGCACTCAGTAACAATTCTGTCTGTCCCTGAGTAAAAATTCTGTGGCCCTAAGTAAAGTTTCTGTGGCCCTGAGTAACAATTCTCTGGCACTCAGTAACAATTCTGTCTGTCCCTGAGTAACAATTCTCTGGCACTCAGTAACAATTCTGTCTGTCCCTGAGTAAAAATTCTGTGGCCCTAAGTAAAGTTTCTGTGGCCCTGAGTAACAATTCTCTGGCACTCCGTAACAATTCTGTCTGTCCCTGAGTAACAATTCTCTGGCACTCAGTAACAATTCTGTCTGTCCCTGAGTAAAAATTCTGTGGCCCTAAGTAAAGTTTCTGTGGCCCTGAGTAACAATTCTCTGGCACTCCGTAACAATTCTGTCTGTCCCTGAATAACAATTCTCTGGCACTCAGTAACAATTCTGTCTGTCCCTGAGTAACAATTCTCTGGCACTCAGTAACAATTCTGTCTGTCCCTGAGTAAAAATTCTGTGGCCCTAATTAAAGTTTCTGTGGCCCTAAGTAACAATTCTCTGGCACTCAGTAACAATTCTGTCTGTCCCTGAGTAACAATTCTCTGGCACTCAGTAACAATTCTGTCTGTCCCTGAGTAAAAATTCTGTGGCCCTAAGTAAAGTTTCTGTGGCCCTGAGTAACAATTCTCTGGCACTCCGTAACAATTCTGTCTGTCCCTGAGTAACAATTCTCTGGCACTCAGTAACAATTCTGTCTGTCCCTGAGTAAAAATTCTGTGGCCCTAATTAAAGTTTCTGTGGCCCTAAGTAACAATTCTCTGCACTCAGTAACAATTCTGTCTGTCCCTGAGTAACAATTCTCTGGCACTCCTTAACAATTCTGTCTGTCCCTGAGTAACAATTCTCTGGCACTCAGTAACAATTCTGTCTGTCCCTGAGTAACAATTCTCTGGCACTCAGTAACAATTCTGTCTGTCCCTGAGTAAAAATTCTGTGGCCCTAAGTAAAGTTTATGTGGCCCTGAGTAACAATTCTCTGGCACTCCGTAACAATTCTGTCTGTCCCTGAGTAACAATTCTCTGGCACTCAGTAACAATTCTGTCTGTCCCTGAGTAAAAATTCTGTGGCCCTAAGTAAAGTTTCTGTGGCCCTGAGTAACAATTCTCTGGCACTCCGTAACAATTCTGTCTGTCCCTGAGTATGAATTCTGTGGCCCTAACTAGCGTTTCTTTGTCCCTAAGTAACAGTTCTGTGGCCCTGAGTAACAATTCTGTGTCTGTGCGAGTAACAATTCTGTGGCCCTAAGTAACAGTTCTGTGGCCCTCAGTAACAGTTCTGTCTGTGCGAGTAACAATTCTGTGTCTGTGCGAGTAACAATTCTGTGGCCCTAAGTAAAGTTTCTGTGGCCCTAAGTAACAATTCTCTGGCACTCAGTAACAATTCTGTCTGTCCCTGAGTAACAATTCTCTGGCACTCAGTAACAATTCTGTCTGTCCCTGAGTAAAAATTCTGTGGCCCTAAGTAAAGTTTCTGGGGCCCTGAGTAACAATTCTCTGGCACTCAGTAACAATTCTGTCTGTCCCTGAGTAACAATTCTCTGGCACTCAGTAACAATTCTGTCTGACCCTGAGTAAAAATTCTGTGGCCCTAAGTAAAGTTTCTGTGGCCCTAAGTAACAATTCTCTGGCACTCAGTAACAATTCTGTCTGTCCCTGAGTAACAATTCTCTGGCACTCAGTAACAATTCTGTCTGTCCCTGAGTAAAAATTCTGTGGCCCTAATTAAAGTTTCTGTGGCCCTAAGTAACAATTCTCTGGCACTCAGTAACAATTCTGTCTGTCCCTGAGTAACAATTCTCTGGCACTCAGTAACAATTCTGTCTGTCCCTGAGTAAAAATTCTGTGGCCCTAATAACGTTTCTGTGGCCCTAAGTAACAATTCTCTGGCACTGAGTAACAATTCTGTCTGTCCCTGAGTATGAATTCTGTGGCCCTAACTAGCGTTTCTTTGTCCCTAAATAACGATTCTGTGGCCCTCATTAACAAGTCTGTGTCCCTGAGTAATGGTTCTCTGTCCCTAAGTAACTTTTCTCTGTCCCCAATTATCGTTTCTGTGGCCCTAACTCTGTCCCTGTCCCTAGTACAGAGCGGTCTGCCTCTGTTCAATGACTGCAGGCAAATGAAGAATTCCAAAATGGCCGCTATTTATAGCTCGACCATTACACAGTGCTGGCTGGCTGGCTGCTGATTGGCTGATGCGATCACATGTAGTTGAGGAATGCATTATGGGTCAGCGCGCCTTGTCTGCGCGCCTTCCCAGACATCCCCGCTCCGTCGCCGCACATGTCAGCCGCCATTTTCTGAAAAATTTCGATTCGCGCGTCCGAATTAGGCTATTTTTCGGATTCGGCACGAATCGAAATTTTTCCGATATTCGACTCGAATTCCACTTCGGATACTTCGATTCGCTCATCTCTAATTGTGTCCACTGGCTCCAATGCTGGAGGTTATTGTTACTTCAATAATGGTTATTTTACTCCTACTTTCTCTTCAGTGTGCTTTGCAGTAAATCATACAGCAGGATAGACATTTTAAGTGTATTATGCTCCCATACAAGTAGAACAGGATTAAAAGGAAACAGTGGGAGCTCTCAAAATACTAAGCTAACATGTAAAGGAGGTAGCTGCCAGCACAGGTTATCAAGGTGTCATCTTTCAAATGAATAGTATTTCTTTTCCTTTTAAGCCAAATTTATTCTGTCTCTCCTGAGTAAAAGTTTAGAGGAGGTTACTAACTGCAGTGTCACAAAAACATGTAAAGTAAGGTTAATAAATGTATTATACTGTTCTATTGTACTGTAATGTACTGAAAATTTTTGAGGACTTGTTCACACCAGAAAGCACAAGGCTATTGGTGTGCGCTAGAAGTAAACAGTGCTGATACACTGAAAATACCCTATCACACTGTTTACTTTTTTGTTAGAACTTTACTTGAAATTCCACAAATGACATTTCCTTAAGTTTTTTTACACTGATATTGCAATACAATAGTTTTTGTCACAACCCATTGCCAGGGGCGTCCCCAGGGTTGGTCTCACCCGGTGCGGTAACATTTGGTGTCACCCCTAGATGATCCCCGCAGGATGGATCGGATCTGCGTATTGAGCATAATGGATCGGAGTCCAATTCATTATGCTCCCCAATCTGCAGATCTGATCCATCCTGCGGGTTTCGTCGGCTTGAAACCTATACGGGGTTGACTGATCTTTCAACACCAGTCCGGTCTGCACATGCTCGAGAAGTGATGTCAGATGGAGGAGGTTCCTTCTATCGCGGCTGCATTTCCTGGTTACAGACAAGTCCCAGATCTTGCACAGCCTTACCTAGATCAGTTAACCCCGTATAGGTTGCGCCGACAATCCCCGCAAGATGGATCGGATCTGCGGATTGGGGAGTATAATTGATCGGACTTCGACCCATTATGCTCAATCTACAGATCCGATCCATCTTGAGGAGATCGTCAGCTTGCTTTAAAATTTTCCTTTTCGTGGAGCTTGTGGAGACGGTCTGGTGTCACCCCGTGTGATAGGTGTCACCCTGTGCTGCGCGCACCCCCCGCACCCGCCTAAGGACGCCACTGCCCATTGCGCTGAAAAAAGACTCCATCCACTATATATTTTCTTGTCTTTAAAACACACACTGACTCATTTGCAATAAACGTGGGGGGGGGGAGGCACAGTTTGCAATTTTTATCAGATGACCTTGTCCCGACACTGCATCGCCCACTTTATCCTGGCATTGCCTTTTTATCGCTGCCTATTGCATGTAGTGCTTGAATACATTGAAATAAAAAACCCAAAAAAAACTAAAAGCACCAAATATATATTTTATTTTAATTACACCATCTTCATCATAGAAAATTCTGATAGTGATAAAATTGACAAAACAAACAAATGTGTTTTTACTCTAATGTCTTCAGACCTTGACTTGGACAGCTTTCTAAATATGATGATATGTGATCAGCAAAAAACATTTTTGCTTGGATCTGTTGCTTTATTTTTTTAGAAGTTTGATCATTTTGTAACTTATTTAACTAACTTTTGAAATAATTTTTTTAATTGCCTGGATTTATCTGCACTTACTGTACATAGGAATTTTTATTCTGTTCATGATGCAATTCTGCTTTTTTATTTAACAAGATAGTAAACTAGAATTATTTGTACTGTATCTCAAGAGCTTGCATAAGTTTACACAAGTATAACATGTCTTCTTTAACTCTTTGGCTGCTCCAAGTGAAAATGTGTGGTATGCATCGTTTAATACTGGCAGCTACCACATATTGCTGCAACAAGATTTTGGAATGTGTTAGAAGAGTAGAATATCAGTGTGTTTGGAATCTTACAGGGGATGTGTCATAACTTAGGGTGTGCTTTCGAGCACAAAAACACGATCTAGTGTGGATTACTGCTACAAACAGTGTAATTTTGCATTCCAGGATACCTGTGTTTGTGTTTTTATTTTCATATAAAGCATGCTATTATTAACAATTGTATTTTTTCATTTAGGCCTGATACACACAGGCAGAAAAAAATGCCACTGTTAGAGGCATCGGGCTGCCTATGAACCCAGCTACAAGCTTTTTAATTTGGCCATGACATACACATGTATTTGTGTGCAGTGGTCAGGGTAAATTTGTTCCAGTAGCTACAATAAATCAATATTATAACCAGTAGAATGACTCTTCACTCATACACTTATAAACACCATATGCAAATAAATACATGTATAAACGCTGTTAAAGATGTGACAACAGAGGCATTTTTTCTGCTAGTTTCTGGTAGAAAAATGCAGCAAAAATTCATATGCCCATGTGCATGAGTCCTTAATGTTGCTTTCTCATGTTTATGAGAATTTTCTTAAACTGTAGCTCCACCCAAAAGGGGAAGTTCCACTTTAAGCCTTTATCCCCTGCTCCCCATCAAGGATTGGCACCTTTGGGGAGCGGGTACCCGAATTTGACAGGTACCCGTTCCCACTTCTGCTGTGATCGCCTAGGCGATCAGAAGTGAAAGTTGTCCTCCTCCCCTCCCTCCCCGTAGCCTTTTGGGACACGTCACAGGTCCCAGAAGATTATGGGGCCATTCACAAAGTGCTGCGTTTCTCGCACATGCGCAGTGGGCACCCGGCTGTGAACCCACAAGCTGTCACATCCGGGTGCCCACATTGAAGATGCCGGCACCAGGGAGAGAAGACAGCCGGTGAAACCAGCGGTGGTGAAAACACCGCTGGACTGAGAGACAGGTAAGTGTCTGTATTTTAAGAGTCAGCAGCTACAGTTTTTGTAGCTGCTGACTTTTATTTATTTTTTTTTAGGTGGAACTCCTCTATAAATACTATGAAAGAAAATATAGAGAAATCTGGAATTAAAGGATAAGTTCACTTTGAAGGTAAAAAAATGTGCATTTACTAATTTGTTTTTGAAGAAGCCTGGAAAGCATTGCATCCACGATCAGCAGATTATGGGTGCCATGTAGGACTCTTACATACTGTCAGTGCTAGCTGTCTGCCCATACATCATACGGGCTAGCAATCTCACACTGACAGGAAGAATCAATGAACTACCAGAGTGCTCAACAATGCCATAGTAGTTAATTGAGAACTACAGCAGCAAAGTCATAGTTTCCCATTCACAGAACTCTGTGAATGAATGACACAGCCGGGCAGGGGGAGCCCTGCATGGCCAGGTTTTTAAACTGTGACAGCGAGTGGGGCGAGAAAATCCCCTGCTTGCTGTCAAAACGGGGGACCTGGGGGGTGTGGGGGCCAGTGCAACAGTAAAATGTTACATGTAACACCCTCAATATGGATGTAACATGTTATGAAAGGTGAATTTTTAATCTTTTAATGATAATTTTTATATAGACTAGAATAGAGAACCTGATAAAATATTTTTTTATTACTGTGAATCAAATCAGGAACATATTTTGACACCATACTGCCCCAGGCACACCTAAATGACACAAGAAAGGAAAGATAATTCCTGAATGATAAAGTCTCTTGTAACGCCTTTCAACATCCACTGCACTGTTTTTTTTTTACTGAATTTATCAACACATGTACAGAGGTGGTCAAAAGATGTAAATGAAATAAGCAATATTTTTTAGGGCAGATGGCCCTTCATTTTGTCAAAACAAACTTCTATTTTTCACACAATACATTAAGGAATAGCTTGTCAGCTCCCTTTTGGACTTATGACTAGTACACAAAATGATAAAATCGAATGAAAAAAAATGCTTTTGGAGCAATCATACAATAATCTGATTGTTAGTAACCAGCTATCAAGAGCTGATTACGACAGTTAATGCAAAAATATCTGAAGGGACAAGCACAAAAGTTTTTCCTCCTACATTAACAGAATGGACAATTTTCATGTAATTAGTATAGTATTTGTATGAAAAAAAATGAGTGACCAAGATCACGCATGCTTGGAAACAAAAGAATACATTACAATGCATTACATCACTTCCAAAGTTGTATTCTGTCTTATGAGAATTTTTGTAACTTTAGTAACCTTTTCGTTTTCCTTATCAGACTAACATGCAAAAATTAACAGATGATCATTTGTCTGATATTCTCAACATATGTACTAAGCTTTAAACAAAAAACAGAGAGTGTATAAACGTTTATTCTGCCACCTTTTGCCTCAATCTTCTGAACACACCACAGTGCAGCTTATTGCCCTGTGTTTGGTTTTCTATGGGAGAGTTCCATGCACTTTTCTTTGCTTCCAAACTATTAGAGAAGGCAAGAAAATGGTGTTTTGAGTCAGAAAGGATGTTAAAGGTTGTGGATAAGTCTGCCTTTGTGACAACAAACACATAAGTGCTCTAAACAGTCTACAGGTGACAGAACTACAGATTTCCAAAAATCTTTGTAGGAAGCAAACATTCTAGATCCGCCTTGAGTTTTGACTGAGGCTAATCATTTTGTTAATTCCCAGTTAAAAGAATTGTAAAAACTGCAAGACTCTCTTAATGATTCATCTTCACTTAGGGTATCTATAGACTTCATTAGGCTATCCAGTCCAGCCTTTAGAGTAGATCCTAGCCCAATAACTAAATTCAGCCTAAATAAAGTAATTTTAAATCTTGCGTTCAATCTTTTTAAGTAGGCAGCTTTCATTAAAAGAATAATAATGATCCTGCCATGAAGATCTATATTTAAACACTTTCTGGCTTAGAGTAACAATTGTCTCCCCATATTGCTGCTAGTTGTCATCTTGTCACATACACCACTGGTGGAGGCTACAAGTGGTTGTGAGTTTGCACAAAAAGGTGTGCAGCTCTTGAATGAAAGTTAAATGAAAGTTTTCATGCCTGGAGTTCAGCTTTAAGATACAGCAGATAATACATTAATGTAACATTCACCAGCAGCAGGACCATTTGAATGAGTAGGGCTAGGCCTAAATTAAATACAGACAAAGGCATAGGTATTACTACAAGAATTAAGATGCTGCATGGGACAGTGTAAAAGTTGGCAGCAACAGAACAGTTTTACCTAGTCACAATAGGTCTAACTGATGTACGCCTAACTTTTATTTTATCTATGGATAAGGGATAAGGATGAGTGCAAGCGATATACCGTAAAATGAAGTGTTTTTTTTCTGTACACTGCTCTTGCATTTACTATGAACAAAAGGCTCCTACAAGAACAGATAGTCAGTAACAAGCAAATACTCCACTTTGAGCACTCCAAAGCTAAAAAGTCCCTATCAAAAAAAATTAAAAACACACACAAAAAAAATTAAACTCCAAAAATAGCACCCTGAAACAAAGCTCACTTGTAGAGAAGAGAAACCTTGCAGAAAAAAAATGTAACCTAAAACAAAGGCTATAGCAACATAATAGAATAAAATCTAATATACCGCTACCCCCAAAACACCAACCAAAAGTTTGCTATGGATGGGGCAGCAGCTAAACATGACCATCAAATCAGCCACAAAATAAAATTAAAAAGAAAAAGCTCCAATAATAAGAACAAATGGCAGCAAGGGAGTTGATTTCCCAAAAAACTAGTAATCACAATTAAAGTACAGTTTCCTAAATGACCCTAATATTTACTTATGCAGTTTGCTTTCCCTGCAACAACTTCAAATTTACTATATATATATCACAAGATGCAGCGCTATAAACTATAACATATATGCATGAATCAAAAAATCAGTCATAAATGACTGAACAGTTGACAGTTCATGTAATATAATAGGTGACTTTAGTGCTCTCTTCTACTTTATATCCTCCTGGTGGTCAGGCGTTTGTGCAAAATAGTGCTGAAGGGGTGCACACTCACCAGAACGCACAGGTATATGAGCGTTTAGTATAGATTCCCCTTTAGGATCATCGACTGGACACGATGTGATATTAGGACCACCACTTTCCAGAACTCCTAGATGTTCCTGTAAACTCCCTTGTTGGGTGACCTGCGGACTTCTCCTTAGGATCGGTATACGATTCGTACCCCGCAAAGAGATGGGTGACTAGAATGGGTACTCCCTTCAAATCAGAGTTTTACCCTGCAGTATTTCTTTCCACTATGGGATGTCCTTGGTCTTCTGTGTTGAATGATAGCCAGTAGGAAGGTTAGTCATGCACAACAAATACTTTTTCCTGAGGTTATGTTACTCCATGTGCTGGCGTCCATCTTGGATCCAAGATGGACGCCAGCACATGGAGTAACATAACCTCAGGAAAAAGTATTTGTTGTGCATGACTAACCTTCCTACTGGCTATCATTCAACACAGAAGACCAAGGACATCCCATAGTGGAAAGAAATACTGCAGGGTAAAACTCTGATTTGAAGGGAGTACCCATTCTAGTCACCCATCTCTTTGCGGGGTACGAATCGTATACCGATCCTAAGGAGAAGTCCGCAGGTCACCCAACAAGGGAGTTTACAGGAACATCTAGGAGTTCTGGAAAGTGGTGGTCCTAATATCACATCGTGTCCAGTCGATGATCCTAAAGGGGAATCTATACTAAACGCTCATATACCTGTGCGTTCTGGTGAGTGTGCACCCCTTCAGCACTATTTTGCACAAACGCCTGACCACCAGGAGGATATAAAGTAGAAGAGAGCACTAAAGTCACCTATTATATTACATGAACTGTCAACTGTTCAGTCATTTATGACTGATTTTTTGATTCATGCATATATGTTATAGTTTATAGCGCTGCATCTTGTGATATATATTGTTTTGAGGGTGTATGGTACCTTATGTTCAGCTGCTATTTCATAGATGCGCTCGTATTTATCCTTTTGATTAACTTCAAATTTACTGCCACTATGGCTATTCTGTTCCTCTCCCTTTTAAGTGAGGGACTGGCTTAAACAAAAGCCTCCTTCTTGGGTGGATTTACATTGCTGGTTGATGTAAATGACATTGAATTTACATGGGGGAGGACATTTTTTTTTTAAATAAAAGACTTTTTATAAGCTGTTTATTTACTAATAGCTCCCTTTAGAATAAAGGGGCCCCAAATCTTTAATTTTATGATTAATCCCCCCCCACAGACAGCCATATCCATTGGCCCAGGGATGTGGAAATGCATCTTGTATGGCTTTTGGGGGGACCTCATACCATTTTTTTGTTTTTGCATGGGGTCCCTTCAAAATGCTAACCAGACCTTTCCTGAGGATTGGAGTCTAGTACGGATTTTTAGGGGCTCTCCGTGTCCATTTGCTGTGTTTTCTTCTGTTTTTTTTTTTGCCTGGAGTCACCCTTGAAATACACGTGTATAAGCATCTGGTAGAGAGGGAGGCAAGGGGAACCCCCTATCCACTTTGTTTACAAACAGAAGAAAGCCAGAAAAGAATTGTCATTTGGCAACATTGTTATTTTTTTATTTTCAAATGTCACTTGCGGTAGTAAATTCTACATGTGCACTACTTCACATGCAGTTTTAGGCAGCCCTGAAGGATGCTTTTTAAATTGTGTACTTTTAATGTTGCCCTTTAATTCTTATTAGGGGCCTAATCCCAACTGAAGGGTTTTTTTTGCATTGGCACCTATCCCAGATGAGTGTCCAGCTACCCATGCCATTTTCTTAACCAAAAGTTTGCAAACTGCCCTAAAAGAAGGCCAGGAAAAAAAACAAGATTTTACCCTCATAGATTTCAGTGGAGTTTGGGCACTTGGGCAGGGCTCACAGATTTAAGGCTCAGTTTGCAGATTCTCCCACAACTTGAACCTGGGTCAGTTCACACATACTGTCCAGTCACTGTATAATATTTGTAGCTATAGGAACTCGAACAATACACTTTAATTGTTATTTCAAGATAAAACCTGCCTTGTCTCTTCATCTTACATTGTGGTCTTACCAAGCAATTACATACTGTCCAGCCACTATATATTAGTGGCTATTGTCTCTTATATAATAAAGCTGAGCCCCTGGCAAAATTTCTTTCCATTACTATAAACATAAATATTTACATTTCAGAAAGTCATCCATGTTTTTCAACACAGTTCTTCCCCAACTAAGAAATACCCTCTGGAAGCAGTCATAAGAAGGACTCTGCCCCTCTATGACTGTTTAATAAGAACAGTGGCTGCTATGCCTGTTATTCCTCTAGTCAATGGTCTTGTAACATCACCTGGATAATTAATTACTATCACTTTATTGAGACGACAAAGGAGTCTCAGATTCTGGCCTGACCAAACCAAACCACTATCATTGTATTATTTGATGTACTGAAGGCACATCAACATTAAATGATATTAAAGTAGATAGAATTGGTGACCAAAAATAAAATGCAAAAGAACTTATCAGACATAATTTTGACCTTCCTGATAGTGTCAAAATGTGTCTTCTGCTTCCTTTCCCTGCAGATTCCTATTGGCTTGCAAAACAACATATCATAGTGATGGGTCAATAACCATTTGTAGAGGACAAGAAGCTCCAGGGTTTAGTCATAAGGGAAGTGTTTTGGTGTCTGTTGCTTGCAATCTTCTTGCAACTGGCCATGCTTGCATGGTTGTTCCCTATAGATATCTATAGGACAAGTTTCCTCACATTTCCTACGTGGCTATGGGGAGCAACTGTGATGCTGTGCTCAGTGGCTAGGAGATTTCCCAGGATCAGGAGACTTCAGAAGGTTGCAGATGTAAGGTAAGTATATTTCATAGGCTAGGGAAGATGAGTAAATTTTGATTACCAAGGCAAATAGGATAACTGTACTTTTTATGGCAGTGCAATTATGCTTTAGGGCAAGAATATAATTACCAAAACACACAGTACTATATAACCCATCAGTGGACCCTCCTACATATAATATGCTTCTGAGTAAAATGTCCTGCACTCACATCAACAGATGAATATACTGCTTACAATTTCACAAAAGTGGTAATGAGCACCTCAAAAATGCAGCATGTGTCTCAAAAAATGAATGGGATCTACTAAAAAAAAAAAAAAAAAAGATCTTATACTTCTGTAAAACCAATTTACACTTGGATTCTCTTTGCAGCACCTCTTACAAACTAAAAAGACCTGTTTATTATGTTGACAGCTATTACACTTAGATCACAAAGTATAATACTGTTCTATATGTTATATATAGAAAAACTAGCCAAATCACAGCTGTACTGTCTGTCAGATAGATGTGTTATCGGAAAGCGGTGATTGCTTTTTAGCAACTTTTGCAGGTTTGCTTTGAAACTAGATGTATCCTTTCATTAGAATATTTGGTCTACAAATACAGAATTTCTGACCTTCATGATTAAAACACATAAAAATCGTTAGGTAAACAACACTTCAAGTAAACGATAATAAAATAACCCTTGAACAATTTATTTTTACTCAGAAGTGGGTAAAAAGCAATTATGGCCCACTGAAAAAAAAACCTCAGAGGCTCAGAACCTGAAGGTGTAAAAATGCAACTTTTGGATCTATGACTAGTGCTATTACATCATGCTTTATTGTTTTTTTTCCTTCTTCTGGATCAACTGTGGGTATAGGATAATGTATATGGAGGTTTTCTATTGGTCTGTTTTTAGTTTTCTCGGTTAAACTGGATAGACTTGTGTCTTTTTTCAACCAGATTATCTATGTAACTATGAGCCCTGTATTTTATGTGTAGTGCTCACCCCCGAAGGAGCCGCTGAGAATCGCGTCCCCCTTTTTCCTGCACAACCATGCAAGATTTACTTTCAGACTTCCAATCAGAGTCAAAACCAGTCCATGAACTTTTTTCTGTTGTTTATTAGGGATTAAACAACTTGGATAGTGTTAGGGGTATACAGTGAGGAACAGAAGTATTTGAACACCCTGCAATTTCTCCCACTTAGAAATTATGGAGGGGTCTGAAATTCACATTGTATGTGCATTCCCACTCTGAGAGACAGAAAAAAAAAAATTCAGGAAATCACATTGTATGATTTTTAAAGAATTTATTTGTCTTGAACTGTTGAAAATAAGTATTTGAACACCTGAGAAAATCAGTGTTAATATTTGGTACAGAAGCCTTTGTTTGCAATTACAGAGGTCAAAAGTTTCCTGTAGTTCTTGACCAGGTTTGTACACACTGCAACAGGGATTTTGGCCCACTCCTCCACACAGACCTACTCTAGATCTGTCAGGTTTCGGGGCTGTCACTGAGCAACATGGAGTTTCAGCTCTCTCCAAAGATGTTCTATTGGATTTAGGTCTGGAGATAGGCTAGGCCACTCCAGAACCTTGATATGCTTCTTACGGAGCCACTTCTTGATTATCCCGGCTGTGTGCTTCGGGTCGCTGTCACGTTGGAAGAACCAGCCACGACCCATCTTCAATGCTCTGACTGAGGGAAGGAGGTTGTTGCTCAAAATCTCACAATAAATAGCCCCATTCATCCTCTCCTTAATACAGTGCAGTCATCCTGTCCCCTTCGCAGAAAAGCACCCCCAAAGCATGATGTTACCACCCCCATGCTTCACAGTAGGGATGGTGTTCTTGGGATGCAACTCAGTCTTCTTTTTCCTGCAAACACCACGAGTGAAATTTAGACCAAAAAGTTCTACTTTGGTCTCATCTGACCACATGACTTTCTCCCATGCCTCCTCTGGCTCATCCAGATGGTCATTGGCAAACTTCAGACGGGCCTGGACATGTGATGACTTGATTAGGGGAACCTTCCATGCAATGCATGATTTGAAACCATGACGGCGTAGTGTTCTACCGACAGTGACCTTTGAAACTGTGGTCCCAGCTCTCTTCATGTCATTGACCAGCTCCTCCCTTGTAGTTCTGGGCTGATTCCTCACTTTTCTTATCATCAGTGATACCCCACGAGGTGAGATCTTGCATGGAGCCCCAGTCCCAGGGAGAATGAGAGTTGTCTTTAGCCTCTTCCATTTTCTAACAATTGCTCCAACAGTTGATCTATTTTCACCAAGCTGCTTGGCAATTGCCCTGTAGCCCTTTCCAGCCTTGTGGAGGTCCACAATTTTGTCTCTGGTGTCTTTTGACAGCTCTTTGGTCTTGCCCATGGTAGTAGTTGGCATCTGACTGGCTGTGGGGTGGAAAGGTGTCTTTAAAGAGCTCAGACAGGTGCTACTAAGTTAGATTAATGAGTGGAGTAGAGTTGGTCTTTTTAAAGGCACAGTAACAGGTCTTTGAGAGCCAGAATTCTTGCTGTTTCTTAGGTGTTCAAATACTTATGTTCAGCAGTGCAAGACAAATACGTTCTTTAAAAATCATGCAATGCGATTTCCTGAATTTCTTTTTAAATTCTGGTCTCAGAGTGGGAATGCACCTACAATGTGAATTTCAGACCCCTCCATGATTTCTAAGTGGGAGAACTTGCAAAATCACAGGATGTTCAAATACTTCTGTTCCTCACTGTATGGGATGCCCACCTTGAGTTGCAGTAATCACTCTGAGGGCAAAACTCCCTGATTATATATAAAAAGGTAGATCCTGATCATTTTACTCCAGCCAGAGTGTCACAGTCTCTTAATAAATCAATAGCACGCTCTCTTCTAAGTGAACTCTCTTCAGACCCCAGCTATGAAAAGCCCATCCATCTGGCTGTCTTTTGAAGAGTATCCTAGAGCAAGAGATTCCAGGACAGGCCTGCAGCACTGTCCCAGGGAGAACTGGCTAAGTATTGCACCCAGCAGTCCTCTCTCCTATTGGCCCCAGGGGTGTAGAGGTACTCACACTGTCCTTGTATCCTGTAACTTTGGGTAAACTATGCTCAGGCCTCTTATTGAATGAGCTTATGTCCCCGCTTGCAGGCTGTCCTTTCCTGTTGGACTGTAAGGTAGTGGAGCTCCCTCTGTGAGAGCTTCCTATCCTTTCCTTACATTTTTTAAGTAAGCAAAAGTGTCATAACAAACACTTTCTTCCAGCTCTAAGTTCTAGTTGTAATTTTGAAAAACAGTATAAAGGAAGAGTAGCAGTGAAAAAAAAAACCTAATCACTTCAATACCGGGCACTTTTAACCCCTTTCTGCCCAGGCCTATTTTCAGCTTTCAGCACTGTAGCACTTTGAATGACAATTGCATGGTTGTGCAACACTGTACCCAAACAAAATTTTATCATTTTGTTCACTTTTTTTCTTTTGGTGGTATTTGACCACCACTGTTATTTTTTATTTTTTGCAAAATAAAAAAAGACTGAACATTTTGAAAGAAAAACAAGTTTTTCTTTGTTCATGTTAAAAAGGTTTGCAAATAAATAATTGTTCTTCAAAAACTTACATGAAAATATATAATGCTACATGTCTTTGGTGAAAATAACCCAAATCAGTGTATATTGTTTAGTCTACAGGAAAGTTATAGAGTCCACAAACTAATGTATATATCTGAAAATTGATGTACTGCTCAGTGCTGTACTGATAGTCTGTCTCATTTTTTGAGGTCCAAAAATGTCAGGACAGTACAGATAACCCCTAAATTACCCCTTTTTAGAAAGTAGACAGTTTGAGGTATTTAGTAAGAGGCATGGTGAGTTTTTTGGCACAATTTTATGGAAAATGATATCAGTATCTTGTCAGATTTTTGAGAAGGTTTCCAATTCACATACTCTAACTTCCTTACATGTTTATTTCTTTACCACAGAGTATACTGCAGTCAAACCAGGACGAGAAGACAATGAGTGCTGTCTGAGGTTGATTCTAATATAAGGAAACCTTTTCCACAGAAACAGGATTCATAGTCAGAAGTGAGTCCATACCGGCTATGTGTATAACCATTTTGTTCACCACAGAGGTAACTGGGGCTGCCTACATGCATGGAGACTTATGTTTTAGGTCTGGTTGTAAAAATGCAAACAAAAATATGAAATAACCAAAATACGATAATTTATGTCAGCAGGTTGAGTTTCTAAAAGTTATTTAAACGTGTATGTGGGCAGAAATTGTCAAGACTAAGGTGTTCCTTCATGCCTTTCATTCTACATCAGTGATTGCTCATGATAAAAGGCTCAATTCACTATAGCCATAAGAAACTATAACCTGCCATAATGATCATTATTTTTAGCAATAAGAGGCAATGATAGCTGAAAATGGGTGGAAATAACAGTCATTATAGCAAATGACACATGGATTATAACTTAGTGAATTGAGACTAATGCAGCAATTTTTTACACTTCTTGGTATATATGCTTCTAGCTCTTTAGTAGTGAACAGTATTAAAAATGTAAGACAACAGGCTTCCTTTTATTACTAATTCTATAGTTTTAAAAATATAATAAAGGGCTGTTGAAATAATTGGTTCAGGTATTAATTTGCCATCTTTCGTGTGATACATAAGCTAATACATAAGCAAGACACCCTGAAAATCTATGGGCTCAGTCTCTGTGCTCACCTCTTCTACAGTATTAGTTCTAACTTGTTGAAGGACATCTATGATTTAGCAGGTCACGTTCAGACACACAACAAAGCATCCCTGGCAAGATTGCTACAAAATTCCTTTTTTTTCAAAATTTAAACTAGAGTAAACCTGTCATATGGGAAATATGGAGACAACTATTGCCGGCGTCCACAAATATTTTGTCTCTGGCTAGTATTCTGAGTCACTAGCTTTAAAGTAACACTAAACTCTAGTTAATACAACATTTCTGGGATATGGCTTAGCTCTGGTCCAAGATGGCCGCTTAGAAGATCCTGCTTCATGAGACTTTCTTTTTTAGCTTTTACTCCCTTCCTCTAAGCCTCTCAGACTTACAAACAGTGGCTGTGGATATAAAATCCACTCTGTCTGAGGCTATTGCAGAGCTCCGCACTGATATGCATTGCGTGTCACTGGAGCCTGAGGGAGGTTGCACAGCGTGCAGCGATACCCTTAGGCAGCTACCTAGAGTCCCCAGATGTCTCTACATGGTCCCCTTACCTTCACTGGGATGGGGAGTCTGTAGGCTTCCATGGATGGAGTTTGTTTATCTATAACTAAGCAGCATCTTGTCGTTCTTCATTTCTTAGCATTCTGTTTAGTATGTTTACATTCTTCATCATTGTTAAACCTTCCACTTGGCTTTTATAAGCTGTGCATATTCTATTACCATTATATGCTTTCATGCCTCTAATGAAGTAGGAGTAGTATGCCTTTTTGACCGACTTAACTTCTCACTCACACAGTGGACTTTCCGAAGTCTAGCTGACCCTTCCAGACCTTTCTTTTCCCTTTTCCATGTTGAGGGCTAGACTGTTTGCTGGTTTTCACCTCCAGAGTTTTCTCTTGTAACCTTTAATCTTTCCCTTCCTTTGTCTTAGTCTTTTTTTTTCTTCAGCTTCCTTTTCCTTTTTCCCCCTCTTACTTCCCTCCCCCCCCCTTTTTTTTCCTTTTTCCCTGTTCTTGTTGTGTCTCCACCTGCACTATGCCTCAACACATTCCCTGAGCTACACCCACAACCTTGAAATTTTTATCTGTTAATGCTAAAGGTCTTAACATTCCCGAGAAACATTGACAATTTCTGACGTAATTTCCCAGATTGAATGCACATATTATTTTCATTCAGGAAACACATTTTAAAACAGGTCAAATACCTAGGATTACAAACACTTTCCTACCGCATTCCATGGTATATATATGGATGCCAAAACGAATGGAGTTTCGATTTAATTTTTGAAACATACTTCATTCCATCTCTCTGACAGTAAAATAGACCCTGAGGGCCATTTCCTCTTCTTAAAAGGCAGAGTTGGATCCCTCCTTCTCACCATAGCCAACATTTAAAGTCCCAACAGAGGGCAAGTCACATTTTTTCGCCGTATGGAAGAAGAACTGGTTGGATTAACGTTCCTCTCTATCCACTTTTAGACTCCTCAATGGGCACTTCTGCATTGCCTTACCAGGCTCCTCGCCAAATTAATATGCAGCTCCAGAACCTTAGGCTTCACAACACTTGGCGTCTACTACATCCTAAAGATAAAGACTATACCTTTTTCTCAATATCACTCTAGACTTGATTATCTATTTTTTTCGCAAGATTATCTACCCCTTCTTAGCTTGGCAACTATAGAATCGATGGTTCTATCTGACCATCATTCTATAACACTCACTTTGCAACTTCCCAAATTGTGTCCTAGATGTAAAATATGGAAGTGCTCCTTGCAAGAATATTTCACTTTCAATGATATCGCTGGGGTTAATCCTCTTATTCAATGGGAAGCCCATAAATGCTCGATTAGAGGTTAATTCTTATCACTATCCGCTGATTTAAAAAGGGCGAACCAAGCTTTGTTGCAATCCCTCTTTTCACGCATTAGACGACTGGAAACTGTATATAAACTCACTCAAGCAATGACCGCTCTTCAAGATCTAATGGAAGCGAGATGACAGCTTGCGGAGGAATTAGGTAAGAGCTAGAGGCGTCAATATGTATTGCGCCAAAAAGTATTTTATGAGCAAGGCAACAAATGCAGCCACCTGCTAGCTAGAGCTGTCCAAGATAAGAAAGGCAATACATCAGTGCATTATATTAGAGATCCCAAGGGAGGCAAACATTGTTTGAATGAGGCCATAGCTAAACAATTTGAAGACTTCTATATGTCCCTGTATAACCTGTTGGATTCGCCATGTCCCATTTTGAACCCCCCTCCCCCCCAAGTACTCTTCTCCCAGGTACCGGCACATTTCAGAGTTTTTACAAAAATACAGCCCCATCTCCATGTGACAGGAAGAAGTCCTGAACCTGGAAACGCCCGTTACTGGAGAGGAACTAGATAGAACCATTAAGTAAATTCAATTGGGCAAAAGCCCTGGCCCAGACGGCTTGACTCTCCAACACTATAAAACCTTCTTGGATATTCTGAAGCCTTGGTTTCTAGCCGCCTTTGTTTCTCTGGCTTCTTCCTCACCCTGGACCTCACAGTTTTTGGAAGCACATATTGTGGTCCTACCTATGGAGGGGAAAGACAATACGCTAGTTTCAAACTACTGCCTTATCTCCCTCCTCAATGTGGATGTGAAGCTTTATTCAAAAATCTTGGCTAACCAGCTATTACCCTTTTTATCTCTCTAGATTTCTCGAGATCAAGCAGGTTTTACCCCAGGCTGGGAAGCCTGTGACAACACCATTAAGGCACTAAATCTTCCCCACTGGCTAACCTCACAGAAGAGAAGGGGATATTTCCTTTCATTGGATGCCGAAAAGGCCTTTGACAGGGTTGCTTGGGCTTATCTAGCAGCAACCCTTAAGGCGCTCGGCCTTCTACCGAAGATGCTCAATTATATTCAGGCTCTTTACTGTAATCCTTTGGCAATTGGTCACTTCTCCAACACTTTCTGTTTGAATAATGGCACGAGGCAGGGTTGCGCTCTGTCTCCGCTCCTATATGTTCTCTCCCTTGAACCATTTCTGAATAGATTAAGGTCAAACCCTAGCATACATGGGATAAAGATGGTACTACATACAAAGTTGCCACCTGTGCGGATGACATGCTTTTTTTTTTTAACAGAACCCCACTTATCTTTGCTGAATTTACTCCAAGACTTGGAGCAGTTCAAATCACTCTCTAACCTTAAAATTAATTATTCCAAATCACAAGCGCTGAATATCACCCTTTTCTGATAAGGAGATGGATCTTTGCCGATCTAACTTCCCTTTTTCTTGGTGCTCTGACACCTTGACATTCCTAGGCATACGTATACCGCACTGCCTCTTGGACCTTTCCTGCCAGAACCACAATTATTCTGAAGGACATGTGTAGAGACATGCAAGCCTGGAATTCATTGAATATATCGTGGTTTGGTTGAGCTGCTTTAGTAAAAATGTCCCTTCTTGCCTGCATTCTTTATATTATGCAGACGGTTCCAATTCAAGTCCCTTCCACCTCTTTTCTACTTACAAGAGGGACTATACTCTTTTCATTTGGCACCATAAACCCCGCGGATTAAATCCTCTCAACTGACGAGCCCAAAGCACAAAGGAGGTACTGGCTTGCCCGATCTCTACTGCTACTATAAGGCTTGTCTACTAGCTCATCTAGTGGATTGGAATGTTCATGCACCATCTAAAGACTGGGTCTCTTTGGAGAACTCACTGATTTCGATATTGCTACGCTTATTGCCTTAGCTTCACCCATCTCAGGCTCCTTCTGAAGTCAGAGAGCACCCTCTCATCGGCCCACTCCCCTTAACCTTCCATCAAGGGTGGTTTACGGTTAGTCCCCTAATACCCCTGCACTTTAATCCCTCCTTCCCACCTGGAATGTCTATATTTTTCCTCCAGCAGGGTTGGCCACACAGAGATGTCTTGGCCATGCATTTCTTTCATGGGGAGCTCTTTTGTCTAGAGGTGCTCTTAATGCCAAATTAGCTCCATTCAAACTCTCCCATTGGACTTATCTTCAAATTTACCATTTCTTGTCTACAAGGGGCTCCAAGGCTTTGTGCACTAGACCATTATCACCCTTGGAATCTCTTTGCACATGCGCTTCACCCCAATGACATATTATTTCCACCTTATATACTTCTTTATTAGATTTCTCTTCAGCTTTCACAAATTCAGCATACATGTATTGGTCTAGAGACCTGGACCTTTCTTTCTCTGAAGAAGACTGAGAGGTCATTTGCACATATATTCATAAAGGCTCGTCCAACGTTGCAATCTAGGAAAATGGATACAAAGTCCTATCTTGCTGGTACCGTACCCCTTCTCTATTGCTTACATTTTATTCCTCGTTTTCTAATCTTTGTTGGCGATGCAGAGAGGCCTCGGGTTCCATGCTTCACATATGGTGGACATGTCCTCATCTTCAGCCTGTTTGGACTTAGGTCCACGCGATTATCTGCAGGGTGACTTGGAGTTTACCCTAGCGCAATATTTACTTCATCACACTTCACTTGCCAAGAGAGATTACAATAAATATTTGACCATGTGCATGGTTAATGCTGCTAAATTGTGTATACCATGTCATTGGCGTAATACTAATATTCCCACTGTATGGGAATGGTTCAACAGAATCGACAAGATGGAGGAGATGGAGAAATTGATTCACATTACTCAAGATAAAATGTCAAGGTTTACTATCACTTGGACTTGCTGGATCGATTTCAAGACATCAACCGAATATATATGCCATCTGTAAATTAGGTTGGTGCCCCTTTATCCATTAACCTGGGCGTACCTCCCATCCTCATTCCATTTTGACTTGTGGAATGTGGGGTAAGCCATGATCCAGTGGGCAAGTGGTGCAGGTGGAGGCCGCGTGAAGGATGCAGTATATCCTTTCTCCCCCCCCCCTCTTTTTTTTCCTTCTTTTCTTCCCTCTCTCTTCTATTATTCTGTCTTTTAATTGTATCTGTACTAGTCTGCTGTGATGGCACATGCCCAACAGGACATTCTCTTGGACACAAGCACTGGGGACTCAGTATTCCTGACAGTATTCTGATATTTTTCATTTGATGTGTTTAGCAGTGCATCAGGTCTGCTTTGGAATTGAGAATGTTTCATGCCTACTCAATGGCTTGGCCACTTGGATTTTGTATGCTCTTTGTCTCATTCTTTCTTATGTTTCTTTGAATATTAACTGTTCAATTGTAAACTTGTAAACTACTCCTTTTTCTTCAATAAAATGTTTATGAAACAAATAAACAAAAAATTGTATTCAAGCATGTATTCTTAGCTTAAAAAAGTCTTCTATTGCTTTCAGGCTCCTTCAGATCTATAAATTTTTTGCTGATGTGATCTGACTTCCTGTTAAAGTGTAGCTACTTTTGTTTGCTGTGGTCCTACTGTGTGTAAGAATGTAGCCACCCTCTCTTACTTTCTCTTGAGATTGACTATGTACTATAGAATTTGTAGACAGCATAGAGCAGTGCACATGGCCACAACTAACATGTATTGCTTATTCCAAACCAATGGAAGTGAAAGGGAAAAGGATAGGTTTGGTAGCTCATGGGAAACAGTCCAAGGAGGCAGAAAACTACAGTAAGAAACTATTTTAATAAAAAATGGATTAAAGGGCTATTAGGTATTGGATGAGTATAAATCATTTTTGAAGAATAAGGATAATGTTTTGTGTAACTTTAATGTTTTCTGAATCAATGACTTAGAAAAAAGTGTGCAGACCAAAAGGTCAGAGAAAAGTCAAAAGTCATTATTTGAAATCTTGTTCTGATTAATAACCACACAGGAACATGCAGGGATTTAAGTGCATTCAGTGCATTTTTTTGTGTTATTGCTAAGCAAATATGTATACATATATGCACCTATTTCCTCCCATGGAGACCAGTCACCTAGGCTTGCTGCCTACGGGTAGGGTGATTGGTCACCTCACCACCCTCCTCAGCTCTAAGCAGGTCAAGATGTCACCATGTCAGTACTGATTGCAGTTGGAGAATCACAGCTGATGGAGTTGGATTGCCTTCACACCATTCTGCCTCTCTGCTTTTCTCCATCCTTCTGTGCACTGCTTCATGTGTGCAGCTACCATTTGACTAGGAGCTCAGGATATTGACAGCCATTTGTGAGGCATCAGTGGACTGTTTGCACCATTCTGCCTATCTCCATCCCAATTGCCCCATGCACCCACTTACAGAGCAGCCACTAACTCCCAAGAGACAATTCACACACTGCCTACAGGAAGAAGGCTCTTGGTAGTTAGGGTTTGGCATGGCAAGAAGACCGATCATCCTGCAGATCTCAAAGTGATAAAGAATATGAACATATACACTCTTTAATAATGAATAATGATAAGTAAACTGGATTCACTTGACGTTCTCAAAACATACACAAACCCAATGATGTCTATTAGACTTTCTGACCTGCTTCAAGGCCAATTTGAAAGCTTTTGTTAAAAAAGGGCATGAGTAGCTAAACACTGCCAAAAATACACATCTTAAGAGTATGGAACTGAGATGTGTATCTTGGAATGTTGGTGAACTTAATTCCTTGTTTAAAAGACAAAGAGTATTAGCTTATGCACCCAGGATAAAAGCAGGTGTATTGTATATATAGGAGATATATCTTTTGGGTCCAGTAGCTAGAAAAGTAAGAGGAGGTTTGGTGTGGAAACCTATACTTTGCTTCTTATTAATAGAAAAATAAGGGATGTGATTGTATTTATTGGGAAGAGATTAGATATTATAACACATAAATGTATGTGGGCATAAGAGGGATCTATATTAGCTAATCTAGTTACAGAAATGATATTGGTCATATTGTACAACATACAATGTACAGTACATGTATTTAATAATCACAAGTCAAAATTCTTTTGTCATCTGGTCTAGAAAATAACAACTTTTGGAAAAGGAGACTTAATTTTAGGTGGGGACTTTAACACAGCTTGGTCTATTGATAAAGATTTTAAGAGAATTAAGGGGATGCAATCAAAACAAGGAATACGAGCCATGAAGAATGAGACAGCTATAATAACAAACAGCTGGATTTGTGTGTCCCATGGAGGATTTTTCATAAGAAAGGTAAATCGCACATGTCACTCAAAAGCCACGAAAACGTTCAGAAATTGATTTTTGTTTAATAGCTTTAAATGTTTGGAATATTAGACACACTAATATAATTCACTTATTCATTAATTTAATAATTCATTATTTACCATACTCCAATGACTATGCCACTTAATTTAACCACTTGTCCTCCTGAGGATTTACGCCCCTTCCTGACCAGGCCTTTTTTTGCTGTTCGGCGCTGCACTATTTCAACTGGTAATTGCACGGTCATGCAATGCTGTACCCAAACAAAATTTATGTCCTTTTTTCACATAAATAGAGTTTCTTTTGGTGGTATTTGATGACATGTGCACTTTTTATTTTTCACACTATAAACAAAAAAAGACCAAAAATTTTGAAAAAAAAATGATATTTTTTACTTTAGGCTATAAAAAATATATAGTAAACTCAAAGTTAGTCATAAATTTGGGCCAAAATGTATTCTGCTACATGTTTTTGGTAAAAAAAAAATCCCAATAAGTGTATATTGATGGCTTTGAGTGAAAGTTATAGCATCCACAAAGTATTGTATAGATACTGCAATTTACGCCATTTTTTGCTATACAGCTCTACACTAGTTTAACTGACAATTGCGCGCTCATGCAATACTGTATATAAATTAAATTTTTTTCCTTTTTTTCACACAGATAGAGTTTTCTTTCAGTGGTATTTGATCACCTGTGCACTTTTTGTTTTTTGCAGCTTAAAAAAATTTTGAAAAAATACTATATTTTTTTACTTTTGTCTATAAAAAAATATAAAGTAAACTCAAAGTTAGTCATAAATTTATGCCAAAATGTATTCTGCTACATGTCTTTGGTAAAACAAAATCTCAATAAGTGTATATTGATTGCTTTTGTGTGAAAGGTGTAGCATCTACAAACTATGGTATAGAGCAGCGGTCACTAAATGGTGGACTGCAGTCTGAGAACAGCCACAGCAGCGCTCTTTTTCAGACCGCCAGCCCACAATGACAGATCCGCCGCTGAGCAGGGTGGTCGTCATGGCAACATGATATCACAGTGTGCGCCTCGCCCCTTGCAGCAGGGGCGTAGATAAGGGGGTTGCAGGGGGATCTGACCCCCGCCAGAGGAGAGTTGCCAACCATCCCTGCAGCCCTCAAAATTTCCACTTACCTGCGAGTGTAAATAAGGTGGCGGCGGAGAGCAGTGGCGGGACTAGGGGTATGTGGGAGGGGTAGAGGTGGAGGTGGAGGCGGAGGTGGAGGCAGTGACAAGGAGCAATCTCCTGTATGGCTTTCAGTAAAGCAGATGGAAGCCGCGGGGAGGGAGAGGAGGAGAAGCATCTTCCAGCTGCATCATTGACAGTCATACAGGAGATTGCTGCTTGTCACCGCCCCCCCCACTGCAAAGAACATACCTGATGGCAGGGGCGGACTAACCATTTAGCCACTCGGGCACTGCCCTAGTGCCCGGGGTCAGTAGGGGGCCCCATGAGATGCCCCTGGTACCTTTCATAGGCTTTTTTGGGTGTGGTTTGAGTGTGGGTGAGGACACAGGGGGCCCCATGATTTCCTATTGTCCGGGGGCCCCATGAGTTGTCAGTCCACCCCTGCCTAAAGGCTCAGTTTTCTTTCTACCCCCCGCCCCTTTCCCTCCCACCATTGCTGTGTTCTTCTCGGTGCCCAGCCCCTCCTTCCATCCTCCACACCAATAGGAGAAGAGGGAAGAGAGGCTAGATCTGCTCTGCCTCCCCCTGTGCCCACCCACACTCCAGTTTGTGCAGCTTCAGAGGAGGTGTGGCCGGGAAACTGAACACAGCAGCTGACAGCTCTGATGCATCTGAATGAGTCACATGAGTCCGATCTACCTTACACCCACCCACCCCTTCCTTCCTTCCACCCCTTTTACCCTTCATACATTTAGGCCAAAATGTCTTTGGTAAATTTAGACCAAATGTCTTTGGTAAAAAAAATCCCAATAGCTTAATATTAATTGGTTTGTGTGAAAGTAATAGCATCTACAAACTATGGTATAGATAATGGAATTTACACAGCTTTTACTTTCTGACTGCCTATCACAATTCGTGAGGTGTTAAAATACCAGCACAGTACAAACACCCCCAAATGACCCCTTTTCGGAAAGTAGACACCCTAAGCTATCTGCTGAGAGGCATATTGAGTCCATGGAAGATTTATTTTTTTCCACAAGTTTTTGGAAAATGACAAAAACATGTTTGTTTTTTTTCACACAAAGTTTTCACTTAAATGATATATTGCTCACAGAAGCCATGGGTATATGTGGAATTACACCACAAAATGCATTCTGCCACTTCCACCGAGTATGGAGATACCACATGTGTGAGACTTTTTGGGAGCCTAGCCACATACAGGAGCCTGAAATCCAATAGCCACTTTGAAAGCCTGAAGGTGCGTAACTTCCTCATTTCACTTCCTCACTACCTATCACAGTTTCGGAGGCCCTGAAATGCAAGGATGACCCCTTTTTGGAAAGTAAACACCCCAAGGAATTTTATAAGAAGCATGGTGAGTATTTTGAAGATCTTTTTTGTTGCCACAGGTTTTTGGAAGATGAAGAAAGAAAACAAAAACGTATTTTTTCTTTTTTTTTTTATATTTCAAAACCTTGTAAGAAAAAAAATAGATCTGCAAAATACTCACCATGCCTCTTTTTAAATTCCTTGTCTACTTTCCAAAAAAGGTGTTGTGACGATTGCGGCGTCAGACCCCAGCCCTTCTCACAAAACTCGTGACCGAAGGACTAGCCAATCTAAAACTGAGCTGTCACGTGCGTAACAATGCCACGCCCAGCTTCACCCTGCATTTTCCAGCTAATGGACCACAATCTGTTTACTTTCAGCCTGGGAGTGATTGTTACTGGGTCAGGTTAATTACGCAACCCTTCACACTGCCACCGCCTCCTTTTTGTACAGAGAAAGAGGAAACTCGGCAATATCAGCAATAACACTATGATGTTTGCATAAGCGTCGGTACACCACTGTCACCGCAGGCAGAGATATACCGAAGTTTAAAACACACACACAGTAGCGCTCTTCAGAGGCAGGGGTTCTTAGTTTGCATTAAAGAGCTTTAAAAACAGTTCAACACTTTCAGAAAGTAAGATTTATTACTAAAAGGTCAAAAGGGTGCAATAAAAATATTTACAGAAAAAGATGTAGCCAATATATATATATATATATATATATATATATATATATATATATATAAAAATATACAGAGAGCAATAACACAGCAAAGAGATAACAGAAAGGAATTTAGATAGATAAAGTACTCGCCAAAAGCCTTGGTTTAAGCAGCTTTCAAGTTTCCTGAGCCAAAAGGGTGCTTTATCTCCCAAAGTTGGTTCCGATGTTACAAGGGAGAACCTTCAACTTAGCTCAACTCAGCTTAGCTTAGCTTTCTGCTCCAAGCATAACAGCTTTTCTAGCAACTCAGCAGGGTGTCTCCTTGAAGCAGAGAACCAATCGCCTCATTTGGGGAGGGAGGTATAGGTGGAGCCCCCAGCTAGAACAAAAATCCCTCCTAGCTTATACCATGGCCCATAACTTACCCTTGGTGCATTCAGCAGCCTTGCTACTAGTAGATTAATATGCAGACGCATCTTCTGAAGTCTACGTATGAAATATGACATACCGGCTGTGACGGTTAAGGAGATATAATTTTCTGCTTTCCTGGAACTATCAGCTAGGGGGTGTAATATATAAGGCGATTTGTATTAAAGTGAGCCATCCGAATATGTGCTCCATGTTTGTGTAATTATTTCCTATTTGGAGATATAAAATTATATGGAAACCTGGGTTTTTAAATGTAAGTCTGTTTCACAGCTAGCTGGAATGTGTTTGAACTCAGTGAAGGACTTGGTTTATGGCATTACGATCCTTTGCCAGCAAGACTCTGGCAGACATATGGGGCCCAGACTAATTGGGGTTTATAGCCATGAGCTCCCCCACTGGGCCTTGATGCCTTTTTGAACTCAGCATCTAGGAACCACGTGTCACTCAACAGAGAGGAAGGGGGGATGAGGGAAGCTGATCTGGGAGTAGAAAATAATCGAAGATGGAGGCCTTTGCCAAAATGGAGGTTTGCTTCCATCTCTGTGTGCACGATTGCTACAGGGGTCATTTGGGGGAGGGGGGGTTGGTGCTATCCTAGACACCCCAAGGGATTTAAAAAGAGGCATGGTGAGTATTTTGCAGATCTATTTTTTTCTTACAAGGTTTTGAAATATAAAAAAAAAGAAAAAATATGTTTTTGTTTTCTTTCTTCATTTTCCAAAAACTTGTGGCAACAAAGAAGATATGCAAAATACTCACCATGCTTCTTATCAAATTCCTTGAGGTGTTTACTTTCCAAAAAGGGGTAATTTGGGGGGGGGGGGGGGGTTGGTGCTACCCCGGCATTTCAGGGCCTCCAAAATTGTGATAGGTAGCCCTTTAAAAGCCTGAAGGTTCTTATTGGATTTTGTGGTCCTGTACTTGGCTAAACTCTCAAAAAGTATCTCACATGTGGTATCCCCATACTCAGGAGAAGTAGCAGAATGTATTTTGGGGAGTAATTCCACATATACCCATGGCATGTGTGAGCAATAAATCATTTAAGTGACAATTTTGTGTAAAAAAAAATGTATTTTTTTTTGTCATTTTCCAAAAAACTTGTGGTAAAAAAAATATATTCTTCTATTGATGCAACAGGCCACTCAGCAAATAGTTTGGGGGTGTCTACTTTCCAAAAAGGGGTCATTTTGGGGGGTGGGGGCATTTTATGCCCAGCATTAGAAGTGTATGCCACACATTACTCACTCTTCTAACCACCTGAAGACCAAGCCTTTCCTGACACTTCTTGTCCACATGAAAAAAAATCAGTATTTTTTGCTAAGAAATTACTTGAAACTCCCAAACATTATATATATTTTTTTTAAATCAGACACCCTATTGAATAAAATGGTGGGTGCTGCAATTATTTATGTCACATAGTACTCGCGCAGCGATTTTTCAAATACAAATTTTGTGAATTTTTTTTTTTACTTTTAGTGCACAAAAACACAATATATTGGTCAATTATTTGGTAAAATATGAAAGATGATAGTATGCCAAGTAAATAGATACCAAACAGGACATGCTTTAAAACTGCGCATGACCGTGCAATGGCGACAAACTGCATACATTTTTAATAACCATAGGCAGCGCTTTAAAAGCCTTTACAAGTTCCAATTTAAAATTTACAGAGGAGCTCTAGTGCAAGAAATTCTGCCCTTAATCTGACGTTCGTGGTTATACCTCACATGCATGGTGCAACCGCTCTTTACACACTAGCACTGGGTCAACGTTCGCAAGGGGGTGGGGGAGGGGGTGGTCGAGGTTGCTTTTTCTTTACTTACTTTTTTTTTTAGTTATTTTGATTTTTTAAAATTATTTTTACACTGTAAAATTATGCCTGCAGCTAATTAGCCACTAGGATTGCTTTTACATGAAAGCTGATTGCCGGCTGAAAAAACCGATACCATCATCCTGGTATATCATTTTGCAAAGGAAACAGCAATCGATAACAATAAAACAGTAGCGATAAAACAGTAAAATCATAACAGTAGAACAGTAACTCGACAACAACAAAAAAACTACAACTATTATTGGTTTTTAATATTTGTAATTTTTTTTTTTGGACTCTTTGTTTTTTTTTATAACTTGAACTTAACCAGACTGTAGGGTCTCTCAAAATGCAATAGTCAGTTTCCTGACTACCTAACATTTTTCGAGACCCTGTGCAAATTTGTGCCCTGAACTGTGCCATGCTGTACCCTATACTAATACTCCACTAGTGTGTGGTAGTGACGGAAGTAGTCCTTGAGACCAGGTTGGCCAGGACAGGAGGGACAAAAAAAGCGGGTATCACCATAATTCCATGTCTGCTACAGACACGACATCTTATTTGGGGTGACCTTTGGGTTGGGGGTACCAGGAATGGCATCGGGAAAAGGGCCATGATGATCTCTTCCTGGAATTTTAGGAAGGATCCACTTTGTCCAGTTGCTTTGTAAAGCACAAAAGCACTATATAGAGCCAAATGAAATAAATAAAGAGACACACTTTGTGCCAATGTCTGGCTTTTCGGGAAACTAAGTACGGCTTCGTCATCTGGTAGTTGAAGTCCACCCCTCCCATGTTAAGGGTATAGTCGTGGACACAGAGGGGCTTCTTAACAAAACCAGCTGCTGTGGCAATTTGGATGGTCGTGTCTGCGTAAATGGAAGACAGGATGAAAACATCCTGTTTGTCCTTCCACTTCACTACAAGCAATTCCTCATTTTTCCAGCGGGCTTTTTACCCCTTTCGAAGATGGGTATTTGAAAGCCGTTGGGGGAAGCCCCAGCGATTAGGTCACACGGTGCCACATGCACCAATTCTAAGATTGTACAAATGTCTAAATAGTGGCACACTTGAATAAAAATTGTCTACGTATAAGTGGTACCCCATATGGAAAAAGGATGACACCAAGTCCCAAACTATCTTGCCACTGCTCCCCATGTAAACTGGGCATCCGGTAAATCTGGTAAATCTGAAACTTATATGTATAGCCTGTTGCCCTCTCACAGGACTTATACATCTTGACCCCATATCTGGCACGCTTGCTAGGGAGAAATTGTTTGAATGCAAGGCGGCCAGAAAAATTAATGAGGGACTCTTCAACACAAATGTTTTTCTGGGAAGTATAGATATCTGCAAATTTTTGGTTAAGGTGATTTACGAGGGGCCAAATTTTGTGGAACAGGTCAAATTCAGGGTCACCCCGAGGATGACAGAGTGTATTGTCGTTGAAATGCATTGTACTCTGATATCTATGCCTGGCCATGGCAGCAGAGAACACGGGAAGCTCTGTGGACCAACACAACCGCAATTCATTTTTTTTAGTAATGCCCATGTTGAGAGTTAGGCCCAAAAGAACTTTAAATTCGGAAACCATAATGGGTTTCCATGCGAATTGTCTGGCAAGGTTTGAATTTAAGTTGGCAGCATACACTGTTGTGCATATAAATTGCTTTAATCCACATTTAATGCATACAGATCTTCCATGAAAAACAGCTACAAAAAATCAAGGGGAGTAGTTAAATTTGCTGTTTCCACCTGAATTCCAGGTTGGGCAGTGAATGGGGGAAGTACGGGTGCTACATAATTTGTGGGCTGCCAATCGGGATTTGCAAGCACATTCGGAAGGATACTGGGAGCTCTACGGGATTGTATGCAAATTCTTGGTGGCTGCGGGACACTACTTGCGCTTGCCACCGCACCAGCTTGTACTGCACTTACAGGACTCACCACATCACCAAGTGATACTGCAGTGCTGGTATGTGAAATACCAGGATGTACTAGGTCGCTGGTGCTTGCCAGTTCACCAAATGGATGAGCAGCACTATTACTGGCACTCTGCTGCATAAGAGAGTCATCAATGGATTGTAACATCTTAGCAACCTGGGAACAGGGTCGGGTACGCCTGACCTTAGCATGGACCTCTTCTCCATCGTCTGAGCTATCTGTCACGGTGCCGCTGCTGTCTACAGATTCGTATTCTGAGGCTGATTGTGTCAGTGAGCCTTCCCTTTTGCTCTCATCTGACATGCTCAGAATCCTGTAGGCCTCTTCACTAGAGTACCTTTCAATTGACATTTTGGCCACTAAATTTATAGGTACCTAGTGTGACACCTGGCTGTCAGGGACTGCTTGAACCGCTATGCAAAAATAAGCGGCAAGTTCTAAGAGAGATCAGGCCTGATTCTGCGAACACTGTGGTTTTGTGTGCGATGTATCTGTCAGGGAATGGGAAGATCGCCTCGGCGATCGAATCTGCACATGCGTAGAATCCTGACAAGACATACAGGCAGGCACTAGGACCCAGGCGCGCCTGTCACCAATGACGGCGCCGGGCAGGCACTAGGACCCAGGAGCGCCTGTCAGGAGTTGGGCGGCCTATTTAAACCCAGCTCTTGCAATGCTCAAGTGCCATATGGTCTTACCTGTTTCCTGAAGTTCCTGTTTAGTAGATTGTCTTGTTGCCGACCCTGCCTGACCCTGATTTGCTGTCTGTCTCCTGTTCTGATCCCTGGCTTGTCTGACCATTCTCCTGCTTAACCCTGCACGTTCTGATCTCCTGTTAATGAACCTGGCTTGTGACCTGTTTATTCCTCTGCCTGCTGATTTTGTAGCACGCTGCCACCACTGTTATCGACCTGGCCTGCCTGACGCTGCTCTTGTGACCTCCTCACATCAGACTCTCACCTGCTATACACCTCCAACGGTGCTTCTACCACAGCTGGGTGAACTCAGGGGCCGCGACCTGGTCTCGGCCTGCTCCAAGTCCATCCCCACCATCAGGGGCCCTGGTGAACAAGCAGGTAGGGACTTAGATTCCGCGCCTTGGGGGGAATCCGGTCTGTGGAGTGCTAGAGGCTACCACTGTAGGATCCGTGACAGTGATCTACTGACACTACACTTGCTGGGGGAGGGGGGGTAAGCATAGGGGCTAAATGCAGGTACTGGCAGGTGCCAGGGGTGATCCCGCTAATGCTGCGTTTTTGGGGACACTATACTAATGTGAACACTAGTATAGTGCTTATCTGATCAAAGATTTTGATCCGTTTAGACACTATACTAGCAATGGAGTTTTATTGTGCAAGTGAATGTGGTCCTGGCAATCAAGTGGTTAAATGTGATTACTGGTTTAATGACGGGCAATCTGACGCTATCTGGGAGGAACGCTAATGCTATCTGAAGTTGCCGGTGACACTAATACAGTGATCAGTAAAAAAATGAAAGGGCAGTGAAGGGGTTAACTGGGGGGATGATCAAGGGGTTAAATGTGACCTGAAAGTTCTAACTGTGTGCAAGTGTGCTATTTTACTCACTATGTCTTCTTTCTTCTCTCTTTGGGATGGAATGTGCCCATAGAGAGAATATGTCATTTTCTGTATCTGTGTAAGTGTAAACACAGGTACAGGAAGATCTCTGATAGGGTAGGGATCGATCATTCAATTTAGGCAAACATTACTGGCCTAAATCTGATGATTGATTCCGTGGGTCGGCGGAAACGCGCGCACCCCCAGCTAGCAATCACTGCGGGAGCGCGAATCACATATTCATACATGATTTTGCACACCCGTGCCACCATGTAGCAGTATTTCTGCTATAGGGCGGGCAGAAAGTGGTTAAAAGAAGACGGAAGGTGGAAGGTAAATGAGAGTTTCCAACCTTTTTGAAATGGAATTCGCTTTTTAAACAGTCCATGATCACAAACATGCTGGGCTCTACTAATAATAATAAAACACATCATGGTAACCATTCACTATTTTTGAACACAATAAAGATATTAATTAGGGGGTACATTATTGCTTCTTTGTTCACTATAATAAAATGAAATCAGTAAGGCTAATAGAGTGAAATAAGAGTTTTAAGGAAACTTATGATGCTATCTCTAGGGATCATTCAAAATGGGGTTATGAGCAACATTTGTAATCTTGAAGAAGACAAGGAGGGTTAGATATAGAAATAATTTAGGAAAGCTCTTTTTTTGCATTGAAATACATGTATGGAATTCTATTTAAATCTTAAGATAGTCTCTCTAATGGTCATATTGTACAACAATTTGTGGGCCCAATTCATATTACAACAACTGCGTGACAGTCTTTTAGATAAGTTGAATACAAGTTTAACCCAATGAAAATTGAATGAGATAGTTGGAAATATTCAAGACTTTAACACCCCTGGACCAGATAGATATAGCTCTAAATGTTATAAAATAATAAAAGTAGATAGAGAGATAACACCCCATCCTAGTAAATATGTACAATGCCATTTTTTAAGTGGTAAATCACTACCAAAAGAATATATTATAGCCAATAGTGTGCTGATTTTAAAGCAAGGTATACTGTAGACAAAGGGGAATGTCTTCCTATCTCGCAATTTCTTTGTTAAATGCTCATTTTAATATTATAATGTTTGTAATGGCAGCAGACTACAAGAATATAATTGGAGGTATGATTCATGAAGTCTAGAGAGGATTTAGGCAGGGTCACTCATCATTAAGGAATATAAAGCAACTTTTTAAGGCAATTAATTTTTATTCTAATGAGACAGAAACAATTGAGTACTGTCCGTGATACTTATTTTATTTGCACTAACATACAATTTTGAGGACAAGCTTTCGGGGTATGTCCCCTTCTTCAAAGTCCAAACAGTACTATTACAAATCACAAAGTTTAAGCAGAATATTAGAAGGGATTGAAAAAAAAAAAAAGGCTACAGATAAGATACATCAAGAGCGAGGGGGGGAGGGGGGGATACTACACTCACACAGAGGGGGTCAAGCTTCAGCTAATAGATAGTCATAAAACTGTCAGATAATGGTTGAGGAATCTCATGTCCAAGTTAAGGCCATTATGATTTGTAATAGTACTGTTTGGACTTTGAAGAAGGGGACATACCCCGAAAGCTTGTCCTCAAAATTGTATGTTAGTACAAATAAAAAAAGTATCACGGACAGTACTCAATTGTTTCTGTCGCAAATGCACTAATACGGCTACAATCTCCTCAAGCATTTATTCTAATGAGAAAAATTCTTAAGGAAAGGTGAGCCTGGACATGGATGTTTTGGTCTTCTTGGCAGATGCAGATTTATAGGAAAGTTGATAATTGTAGAGGGGTATAACAGGAGTGTCTACTTAAACCATTGTTTTTAATCTTGCAGTAAAACCTATTGTAGTCACACATCTCTCATAAGTATTGGTGGGACCTAAGGCAGTCAACATCCCATTTTATGCCTATGACTTGTTATTTTATGTTTTTGACTCACGTTCATATCTACCCAAGATTATAGAATTCCAGGCAGGCCATAAAATCAGAATACCTATGTCTGAGTAAGGAAAGTAAGTATATCCCACTGGGCAGGTAGTGCACCCACAGATTTTGATAATCAGTGTTATTTTTCACCACTAGTTGGGAAATATATACATATGCTCAGTTTATAATTGATGATAGGTGCAGTGCTTCAGTTATTAGAGGAATAGAGATAGCTACCCCTATTTTTAGGGAAATGGGAGAATATTATTAAATGTAATATCCTGCAAAGGTTGATGTATTTTATTCAATCTTTCCCACTGATGAGTTATTGAAATTGAATAGAGGTATAAAACATTTTTCTCTGGAAAGGGAAAATAAGTAGAGCACATGATTCAATATTAGATTATAACTGGATTGGGTTGGGAATACAAAATATAAGGTGCTACAATATGTAAGAATAGCTATAGCTTTGTTCTGAACTAATAACTTTATTGATTTGGATTTATAATCCCCAGTATCAGAGGGAGTTTATTCAATTTCTTATTACATAATAAGAAAAACTAATGTCCTGGGAAAATTTGGAGAACTGCTGTTTTCAGCTATATCCTAAAGGCATGGCATTTGTTTAAGGAGTATCAAGAAAATACAGAACTCATACTACCCATTTATTAGGGGGAATACAATGTTTATACCAGGCATAATTTACAAAATATTTATTTAATACAGGGGGATTATTGGACGTGGCCTTCACAAATGTACAAATATTAATTCTGGGAACTAATCTTAGAGAAATATTCTTTAAACTGATCAATAGATTTGTTCTGTTCTGTACTGCAAGATATGATAAGTAGAGAGAAGAAATCCACTCACACTGTTTTAAAAGTGGATCTCTTGGACCAAATCTCACTGATTTATTATTCTAATGTGATAGGATTAAGGGGATGTGAAATAGAATTGCAGAATGATTAAGTGACTCATTGAAGAGATGCATTACCCTGACATTTGAATTGATAATTTTCCTACCAAGCTCCAGGGAATAGGATGGTAACTTATTAACATTGGTTATTTTGATTACATTAAGGAAACTGCTTAGAACTTGGATGGAAAAAATATAATAACCCATATCATATTTTATACATGATTTTTGACAGTGGAATTCTATGGGGTAAAGGGAATTAAGGAAGAAAAATATAGACATTTTGAAAGTCAGTGGGCCAAATACAGTTATAAATATTCAGTGAGCTAGTTATTTGGATAGGGTACAGTGTTCATTCTGAGTGAATGTAATTGTAATGATCTTATAATTAATGGACATATATTGAGAGTTATCTTTTATGTTTAAACTGAATATATCAGAGGTGTAACTTGAAGCTTGTGGGTCCCAATGCAAAAATTGACATGGGACCCCCCATTACCACCTGCCACTTTCTCCGCACGCCAAGATACTCCAAGTTATTACAGATCTTTATTTACATATTGAGCGGGTAATTCAAAGTATTTTGAAGAACCTGTCCACATTTAGATATATCTCTCCAATTATTTTGAATACTTGAACCCTCTGAGTTTACTGAATCACCTATACAGGGTGACATGGCAAGCACTTTTCCCCAGCGCTGAAAAATGCCTGTCGTCACAAAGTCACACAGAAAACAATTGTTTTCTATGTGCCCCATTCACACTGCATTGAGCTGTGCTGCAGACTGATGCAATAAAAAATAGATATGCTGCAGCACTTTATTTCTTAATTTAACTTTTATTGCAGCACACTGTACAGAATTGTATGGCACTGTATAGCAGCAAATTGTGATGTACACTTGAAATAAAGTTTATCCTAAACTGAAAAAAAGGAAGCCGTATGATTCACTGAATCAGACACCACACTGCCCTTACCATAGCTAGGAGACAGGTAAAGGGCTGCTGCAGCTGTCCATTCTAGTGTGAATACAGCCTTTATCCCAGTGTTTTTTTAACCTTTTCTCATTAAATACACCCTTTAAATGTATGAAAAATATTGAGGTACCCCAGTGTATAATGCAAAAACGCTTTCAAGAATATATTACCCCCCAGTGCAGGGGCGGACTGACCATTTGAGCACTCGGGCACTGCCCGAGGGCCCGGGGTCAGTAGGGGGCCCCATGAAATGCCCCTGGTACCATTTTTATAGGCTTTTTTGAGTGTGGGCAAGGACACGGGGGCCCCATGATCCCCTATTGCCCGGGGGCCCCATGAGTTGTCAGTCAGCCCCTGCCCCAGTGATATCATTAAACTCTCTCTCTCTTCTCCTCTCTTGTTCTCATTCCTTTTCTCTCTTTTTTCCTTTCTCTCTCTTTCCATCTTGCTCTCTACTCCTTCTCTCTTGCTGCCTTCTGTCTCTTAAACTCTCAAACTTTACTTCTATCTCACTCTGTTTACTTCTATCTCACTCTCTTTCCATCTCTCTTTTTTTCTTTCCATTTTTCTTTCTCCTCTCATTTCTCTTTCTCCCTCTTTCTCATTTTCTAATTCCCTCTTTTCAATCCTCATTTAATCTCACTCCATTAGTTCAATGTTGGTTCACACCAGGAACTGCATGAGATATTCACAGTGGCACTCTGTTTCTGTGCAATTCACATGCAGTTCTGTGCAGTGCTATCTGAGCCCATTCATTTTGAATGGACTAAAATTGCACCGCACCACAAGTAGTGCATGCACTGCTTTTTTAAAATACACTGCAAAAAAAGTACCATGGCATCTGATGTAGGCAAACACACTGCTTTTGCGACCTGCGTTTGGGGTGTCATTAATTATTGACACCCACTGCAGATCACAAATGGAGTGTGTTTTGCATGCAGTGTGAATTGCACAGAAACGCATGGCATGTTCCTTTGAGGGCATGGTGTGAACCAGCCCTGGTGGTGTTCATCTCTCTCTTTTGTCTCTATGCAAAAATATAAATACAAGTTTGGCTTACTGCACACTGAAGGACATTTCCATTACACATGTTCAATAATATAGGCAGTCAGTGTCCTAACCATTCTCAAAACACTTTGCAGGCAAGAATTTAGTATCCGTATTGTGAAAGTTAATGCTGCTGTCTGATGAACAATGGCCACATTAACACATTTTACCTGTCTGTACAGAGTTTGGACTACAGAGTCTGCCAAGGGTCTCAGCCTCCCCGGACATCTGCATCTCATCCTGTCCTCTTTTCATCTTGTGTCCGGTTCTAGATAAGACATCACATGGCATGTGAGAAGGGGGCTGGGCAGACAGAGATAATATATTTTATTGGACAAGGCTTCTTCACAGGATGACTAAGGGGTGAATGTTTACTCTTTCAGTAAAGTAAAAGGAAAACAGCACATTGTGATACACAGGAGGAATCAATCTCTGCTTCCACTAAAGAACAGGAGTAGACAGGGAGTCCCCAGGGCCCCCTGGAGCAGGGGCCAGGTCGCAATTGCGACTTCTGCAATCCCTGAAGTTACACCAGTGAAATATATGTATTCGGTTCGCGGTTGAACATTCGAACCTAACGAACTTCAAACTTAATGCAAATCTATATGACTTAAATTTGTAAATTCAAAAGTGCCCATTTTGAAGGCTTATATGCAAATTATTGGCCATAAAAGGGGTATGGGGACTCGGGTACTGCCCTGAGGATCATCAATCGGTGAAATTTTTTTTTCAAAAAGTACTTTTTTTTTAAAGGGATACTCATTTTTCATTGCTTAAAGAAAAAAATCCTTTAAATATCATGCCTAAGGGAGTCCCCTTTAACTACTTGAAAAGTTGCACATCTGTACAGTGTATAGAACCTGCTGCAGCAGGATTGACATTTTTAAAAAAATAAAAAATCACAAACTACAAACAAAATTTAAATTTTTAGAGCAGGGTCCAAACCTGCACTCATCAAGAATAAATCTGAAGGGTTAGGGTGTGAAGGCACAACCAACTGTTTGCCCGCCAAACACCCCACGAGTGCAGGATTGGACCCTGCTCTAAAGATTTTTAATTGCAGTATATGCACCTGTTTCACAGATGTGGAAAAATTGGGGACTCCACGCTGTTTATTTATTTAATAAAAATGTCATTATTTAAAAAAAATGTCAGTCCTGCTGCAGCAGGTTCCATACATTGTACAGATGTGCAACGTTGCTGGTAGTTTAAGGGGATCCCCCCAGGCATGATATTTAAAGGAATTTTTCTTTTTTTTTTCTCAGTGCCTGAACACTGTAACCGCACACAGTTAGAAAAATTGTACAAAATTGAAATTACATGCACCAGTCAAACAGGTGCAGAAAAATTGAGCCTTGAGTGTTGGTGGTGCCTGAACACTGTAACCCCTCTCAGTTACTCTTGCTGGGTGCAGGAATGGGATCTGCTGATAAAAATTGTTAACAATTAGAGAAAAATTGTAAAAAATTTTAATTAGATGCACCTGTCAAACAGGTGCAGAAAAATTGGGCCTTGGGTGTTGGTGGTGCCTTAAACCAAAAATGTTGTTGGAAGCTAGCATAATCAGGATTCAGGAATAGGATAGGCAGCATAGGCAGTTTTCAAAGGATCCCAGATCCATAACAAACTTAATCAAGCCCAATCCTATGCCCAGCAAGAGTAACTGTGAGGGGTACCCATCGACAGCGTCTGCATCATATGGTGCAGGATTATCTAGGCGCAAGAGCAGACTTGGATACCTTTCCATCTGAGCACCGACTGAGTTACTGGGTCTTGGATCACTGGCCAGAACTTGCTCAATATGTCATCAAGCTAATGACCTGTCCTGCATCCAGAATACTTTCCGAACGGACATTCAGTGCTGCTGGAGGTTTTGTGATGGCATCTGTCCACAGACTCCATTGACCGGCTGACATTTCTTTAAATGAATCAGTCCTGGATCAACAGCAGCTATCAAGCCCCTGGGCTGTTCTGCCTCAAGTGCCCTGTCCATGTTTCCACGCAGTGTATGCTCCAGCATGAAGACTAGAGGGAGAGTGTCACTGATGCTGTCAGGATCCAGGTGTTCTGCGGCATCGCGTCGGGCGGCGCATGCGCAGAACACCAACTCTCTCTACCCGGCGGGCGGTAGGACCTGGCCGCGCATGGCAGCGGCGGGGTTCGCGCATGCGCACTCGGGATCACGGACGCGCGCCTGGCACCAATGACAGCGGGAAACGGGCTATTTAAACGTAGGAACAGGTATGTTAGTTGCCGTTTGGTCTTGTATCCTGTATCCTGTTCCTGTGTGCTGTATACTCCGTTGCCGACCTCTGCTTGTTCCTGATCCTGCTCTTCTCCTGTTTAACCCCTGGCTTGCCTGAGTACTCTTCTGTCTGATCCCTGGTACTGTATTTGCCCGCATCCTGCTGAACCTGGCTTGTGACCTGACCATTCTTAGCTCACTCCTCTGTACCTCGCTGCCCGCATAATACCGACCCGGCCTGTCTGACCACGCATACCGTACCCGACCATCCATCCATCCGGTTTGGATCAGACCAGTGTATCTGTCTGCCTCTTCCAAAGTAGATTCCGTTCCTGCACTCCCCTGTCAGTATTCTCTACCACCGCAGGACGCACTCGGGGGTTGCGACCTGGTTTCAGTCTGCACCAAGTCCATCCCCACCATCAGGGGCCCTGGTGAACAGCAGGCTGGGACTTAGACCCCGCGCCCTGAGAGCGTCCGTGCGGTGGGCTGCTAGAGACTCTGCCAGGCGGCTTAACAGATGCATGCTTTGTCGCAACTCACCATGCTTGTGGCCTCCTAAAATGGTGACAGGACAGTGCATGCATACTTTATTAGCAGCCACTGGTGTGACGAAAAGAAGCCAAGCTCCCCTGAGCATGTCCTTGTGCCATATTCACACGTGTACTCATTTACTGCATGTGCAGCCGCAGCAGCATTGCCAATGTTGAGTTCCACCTGGTGGGCATGTCACAAATGAGTGGTTGGTGGGCAGATTGAATTCCCATTGAACGTCAGCCAGCCTAACACTGGCTGTGTATGACTGCCGGAAATGGCCACAGACTTTTCTGGCCTGCCTCAGAAGATCTTGTAAGCCTGGTTACCTGTTCAAGAAACGTTGCACCACCAAATTCAGGACGTGTGCCAAGCATGGAACATGTGTCAAGTTTCCCTGTCAGAGGGTGGAGAGAAGGTTGGTGCCATTGTCACATACAAATATTCTTGGTTTACGCTGCCATGGCATTAACCACCCCTGCAGAGCTGACAGAATATCTGCCCAAGTGTGGCTCCTGTCCCCTAGACAGACCAGCAGAAGCACTGCATGGCATCTTTTAGCCTGACTGCTTGCATGGCCCCTTGACTGCTTAGGGAGCACTGCTGGTTCAGAGGAAAATTCAGTAGAAGAGGCCATAGAGGAAGAGGAGGGGGAGGAGCAGACAGATGTAGCAGAATCACCGCCAGCTTTTTGGAGATATGGTGGCGGAACAAGCTCCAGCACTGAACCCTGTCCTGCATCCTTCCCAGCTGCCAGCTGAGTTACCCAGTGTGCCATGAAGGATATGTAACTTTCCTGACCATGCCTGATGGACCATGTGTCAGCAGTAATGTGGACCTTGCTGCTGACTGCCTGTCCATTGAGGCCAAAACATTGCCTTCCACATGATGGCAGGGAGCTGGAATGGCCTTACATGAAAAGAAATTTATTTTCGGAACCTGCCACTCTGGTACAGCACATTTGGAAAGGCAGCAGTTGTAATGCTATGAATTTGGCCAAGCTATCATTTAGACACTGAGCATGTGGATGGGTGGAGCGGTATTTTTTCTTTTACGGTTCAGCAACTGGGGTAGCGAAATTTGCCTAGTAAAATCAACAGGTGGTGTACTGCTAGCAGTTGGGTGCAAGGATCTCTGGCACCCATTGCTATGCCATGACCCCTCTCAGTGGAGGCTGTTAAGAAGATTTGAGGTATTATAGTAGGGATAGAGATCCCAGATGAGGAGCAAGAAGTCTGCACTTTTTTAGGATGTGGGTCTTTCAGGTGCTGTTGCCAAAGGGCTGCATGGCAGGTCGTTATATGTCTTGTCCAGCGTGTGCTGCCCAAGCGGCTGGTGTTTTGGTCATGCTTGATCCACTTCAGACAGAGACTGCAAACTTCAATGCTGCGGCTGCTGCACGTGTTGAAAAATGCCCACACCAATGAACTTTTGGCAGTCAGCCGGGAGTCAGCAGCGCCCTGTACCTGTGGAGCTCTGTCGTGTGATGGAATCGGGTGGCTGCTCTTATGCCTGCCCATGGAGAACATCCTGCCTCATTGGAGTTGTGCCTCCTCTTCACTTTCTTCCTCTATCCTCTTAGGCACCCAAGTACAGTTAGTGTCCTCATCATACCCTCCCTCCTCATCACTGGAGCCAACTTGGCAGTATGATGCAACTGGGGGAACACTTATTTTCCCTCATTAGCACCCCCTCTCTCTAGGCTCATGTCACTCCCTTCCTCAACCTGGGAATCAACATTGGAGCATTCAAATTGCTGCGCATTCTCCAGCAGCATTTAAATGACACTATGATCAAATAACTCTGGTGACTGCCCTGTGCATGATGGTGGGGCTACAGAAGGAGCAGCTGTGGTGGACAAGGAGCCTGTGGAATAGGCCACTTTGGCAGCTGCGGTGAAAGGCAAACTAGTATAAGCCTGGATGACAGAGGATGAGGATGGCTTAGTTATCCACTCCACCAACTCTTCTGCATGTTGTGGCTCAATAACATGGCAAACACTAGAAAAAAAGGACAAGTAGATACATCATGTCCATGACCACCACTTTTCACTGTGGACACAGAGGCTTCTTGTCCTCTCTTAGTCCGCCGAACGTTTGTGATGTTTGTATTTTAGCCGAACACACAAACACCCGATGTTCAAGTCGAACTTATGTTCGACTCGAACATCTAGCCCACTTTTAATTAAGTGTATAAAGACTGGATATAAATAAAACCTTTTAAAAATTGTGTGAGGATTGAGGATTGTTGTGCACAGGACATGATGTTTGTGTTGTCAGGGCATCAGTCATCAGGTCTAAATACCAGGTCTATACAGGTATAACTACTAAAAAGTTGATAGCTAGGGAATCAATGGTGGGATCAATGTACTAGACTGGGCATTTATAAATTTGGATTTGGGGGATATTGTCAGTATATAAGGAACAGTAACAACTTTTTTTCTACTTTCTGGGGGTCTCTTGAGGAATAGACATACGAGCGGAAGGCATAGAGTACCAACCTCGGAACCCTATGTCATTTGTATGCCCAAATGAAGTTAAGCAGGTCTGCTTGTAAATGTTTAAGGTGGGCCATTGGAATAGGTATCGGCAGAGTTTAAAAAAAAAACGAGAAGTTTGGGAAAGATATTCATTTTTATAGAGGTAATATGACCTAGTAAAGAGATGTGCAAGGACTTCCATCTATGTAAGGATGCCCTTATGGATTTGAAAAGAGGGAGAAAATTCTCCTTGTATAGTGAATCATATGTGGGAGTAGGCAGGACTCCCAAGTATTTGAGGGAGGAGGTCCTCCAGGTGTATGGAAGCATAGCAGAAAGCCAGTAAATCTCTGATTGGAGCATATTTAAGGTGAGGGCTTCAGATTTAGAGGAGTTGACCTTGTAACCCAAGATATGGCCATAACAGTCTAGCTTTGTAATAAGGTTATCCGAAAATGTCATCCAAAAAAAGGTAAATCTTAAATTCCATACCTCTGACTGTGATACTATGGATACTGGGATTATTGCGAATATGAGCCGCCATAACTTCTATGCATAATGCAAACAATAGAGGCGATAGGGGACACTCTTGCCTTTTGCCGTTGGAAATTGAAAATGACGAGGAAACAGTATAAGGCGTTTTAATTTGTGCAGTAGGTTGTGCAGTAGAGGTGTCTATTTGCTTTTTAGCGAGGGCCCTTAATTCCCATGTAAGACAGTGTCTCAAACAGAAAAGGCTAACAGAGGTGATCAAACAGCTCTTCATTGTCAAAACTCAATTGCAAAGCCTCAAGTTTGTCCCTACAAGCCATGACCATTAGATCAATTACTTTCCTAGTGTTATCTGCCACTTTCTGGAATGGAACAAATTTGACTTGGTCTTTATTGATCAAGAAGGGGAGAATGTCACACAGCCATATTGATAGAAGCTTAGTAAACATTTTTAGATCCGAATTCAGTAAAGCTATTGGTCTACAGTTAGTACATAAGGTATGATCCTTGTATCAAGGCAAGAGAGTCTGCAGAACTACAGTAGTACTCATATGGTAGACCATCCACTCCAGGTGCCTTTTGTCTGGTAAGTGACTTTAGTGTAGTCACTACTTCCTTTGCAGTAATGGCGGCATTATGTGACTGAAGAGCAGATGGATTTAGAGATCCCACTTTGTTCAAGATAGTGTTGGATTCGGAGTTGAAGCTCCTGCTAGGGTGAATTATGTGGGATAGAGTCATTATTATATAAAGACAGGTAATTTTCCCGGAAGATGTGAACTATGAAGAACGGGTGGGAATAAAATTTCCCTGTGGCATCTTTAACTGCCTGAGGAGCTTATCTGCCCGAGGAGCTTATCTGCCCTTTTATATATTCTTGATTGACCGCTGACCATATAGTCCTGAAGAAGTTGAAGCCATCTCAAGAAAATGCATAGAAAGATTGGAAAATTAGTCTGCCACTATTGGTGTTAAAAATAAATACCATATACTGTATTACATTTTCCTGGGAATGTACTGTATAAACATTGAGCAGATAGGTGAATCTGAGTTTTATTATGACCTCTAGCCCAGGTCAGGTAGGTACACTCATGGCTGGTTTTCTTGAAAAGGAGATTGATTTCCATTCACTCTCCCTGGAAGCCAGAGAGGTATTCTTTAATGAGATACCTACTACATGCATAGAAACAAATATACATCAGGCATTCAGATGAAAGGCCAAAGTCTATAAGAATCTGAGTTTTAGCATTATTGTGACATTATGTTTTTAATTTTGTTATTAAATAAACACATTTATCACAGTAATATACTGTGTATTTATAAAATGTCTTTGTATATTGAAGGTCACACTTATAGCATTCAAAGTTGTAACCTGAATAAGCATTCAATTCAAGATTGCTGACTTAACTTGATGTGCTGGATTTGAGTCTGTGGTACAGTTGAAGGCAAAGACATACAACTTTAATTTTTAGTAGGAAGGCAGCAGTGAAAGAACTATGCTTTAATCTAGGTGGAAAAAAAATTAAGTAAAAGGTTGGATTTGTGAAATATGAGCACATGAGGCTTTTTAAGAAAAAAAAAATAATAATAAATATATATATATTTATGGAAAATTGTAATCATACTTACCATAATGTTCCTTTCCTGGACCCGCCTCATGTCAGCCTACTATGGGTCAGCTCTGCCCTCCTGACCCCTCCAGGACAACCCATAACTAGCCCATAGATCTAAGCTAATCCCCCGCTCAGGTGTTCCATCACAAGCCTCACAATGGAAATGAAGGGTGGGAGACTCAGGCTGATGTGAGGAGGGTCCAGGAAAGGAAAATTACGGTAAGTAGTAGTAGGCTAATGTGAGGAGGGTCCCATAGTAGGCTGACGTGAGGAGGGTCCAGGAAAGAAAAATTATGGTACATATGATAACAATTTTCCATAATTCTGGACCTCCTCACGTCAGCCTACTACGGGACATAACTAGCAATGATAAGGCCCAGATGGGAGGGAAAACACCAAAAAAAAAGATTTCTGGGACAATAAAAGTACTGCTAACCACACAAACATTTTATTTTATTCCAGGTACATATATAGTGCCATCAATTTACACAGCGCTTTACATATATATTGTACATTTACATCAGTCACTAACCCTCAAGGGGCATACAATCTAAAGTCCCTAACTTCTTTTCATACATACACATACTGGGGCCAATTTAGACAGGATCCAATTAACCTACCAGCATGTCTTTGAAGTGCGGGAGGAAAGTGGAGTACCTGGAGGAAACCCACGCAGGCATAGGAAGAACATGCAAACTCCAGGCAGGTGGTGCTGTGGCTAGGATTTGAACCAATGACCCTAGTACTGCCAGGCTGAAGTGCTAACCATTTAGCCACTGTGCTGCCCATAACATTAATGGTTCACAACTGAAGAAATAACTGCAGCCCCAAAGTGATTAGAATCCCTCAGAGACACATCCATCCTGTAATGGCTCATGAAAGTATTTATAGTGCTCCAACTAGCCGCTTTGCAAACCACCTCTGCCGAGACTTTCAAATAAGAAGTCTATGACACCACCATGCCCTTGGTTGAATGAGCCCTTACTTCTTCTGGAGGAGGAAGGTTCAAAGATTTATAAGCCAATTGTATAGTTCTAATAATGTAGGCTGAGAGAGCCCTAGGAGACATAGCCTGCTGTCAGGGTCCTGTCCATGGCAGGAGTTCTGGAAGATCTGGCACTTCTGCCAATACTCTACATGGCCGCAGAAGTACACATCAGCCTCAGTCTGGTGCCAGGCGGCCTTTATAAGGAGACTCATCACTTCCTCTGGTTGCTGGATGATCACTAGCTCCCCGTGCCCTGTTCCTGGTTCCTGTTTCCTGTGTTCTGACTTGTGATTTCCTGTTACCGACTCGGCTTGCTCCTGGACCTGTCTACTCTGATTTACCCCTGATCTGACCTCGGCTTGGCTTACGGACACTCTCTCTCTCTCGCTCCTCTGTGAATGACCTTGGCTATCCCATCTGACTACGTCTGCTCTGATTCCCACCTGGTACCTGACCTTGGCTTGAACCAATTACCCAGTAAACATCCAAATCCCGGAAAGGGCTTGCATACCACGCACAGGCACCTCCTGTCTGCAGACCTATCTCCGTGCACCAGCTGTGCCTCTGAGTGGACCACAAACCAGCACTCCTACAGGCAACCTGTGCAACTTTGGGCCTGACTCCTGCTGTCCCACTCTCAGGGGAGTCTGGAACTTAGCCACAAAGGAAGCCCTCTCTCCATTGGCCTTCATCACCAGGTAGGTGATAGTATCATCCAGCCAGTATATCCGAGGCCGAGAGAAGTGCTTCTGCACTAGAGGCCCCGTGCCACAGATGACGGCACTTACCCAAGCAACAAAGGATTTACAGCAAAGATACTTCCAGCTAGAAGGGCGTCTTCACTCCCTCTCTACTTCCGCGGACCAGCATCCCTCCACCAGTTCCAACCCAGTAGCCGCACCTGCCAGTTAGTCTCGTGCCATCACTCCTGCTATTGTGTTACCACCTCCGGAACCCAGAGTTCCTACTCTGGAACGTTGTCTCGGGGATCGACGTACGTTCAGAGCTTTCAAGAATGCCTGTGAATTATATTTTGCCCTGCAACCCAGGACCTTTTCTCTGGAAGCGGGTCGGGTTCATCATCTCCCTTTTGTCTGAAGAACCTCAGTCTTGGGCACATAGTCTTCTGGAACAAAAGAGCTCAGCACTCAAATCAGTGAGTAAATTCTTTGAAGCCATGGCTGCCCTCTACAATGATCCCCAGAAGACCTCCACTGCTGAGTCCGCCCTCCATGCTCTACTACAAAGTCGGTGGCCTGTTGAGTTCCGTAAATGGTCTGCTGACACCGGTTGGAACGATGCAGCATTGAAGTACCAGTTCCGCTTAGGCCTGTCCGAGTCCCTCAAGGATGAGTTAACTAGGGTGGAAGCTCCCTCCTCCTTGGAAAACCTTATCATGCTCGCTACCCGGTTGGATCGGCGTCTACGGGAAACACGCGCTGAGTGTACTCAGACATTTTGGCCCACTTGGGTTCTGCCAAAAGTTCCAGGGCCAATGGCTCCTGTCCTTGTTCCGCAACCCATCAACAATTTGGAGGTAGAACCTATGCAAATCGGCCTTCTCCGATCTGCCCTAACTCTGGAAGAAAGGCTACGCAGACAGCAAGGCAACCTCTGTCTTTACTGTGGGGCCACGGGCCACTTCCTGTGTAACTGCCCAGTACGCACAAGTAAGTCCAGCCAGCCTCATCCTTCGTACCATCAGCTATCCGGGACATTAACCACCCATGTCATTCTCCCCATGTCAGTGCAGGTGGTTGGAAAGGACGTCAAGTTGTGGGCAATCATTGACTCGGGAGCTTGTAGCTTCTTTTTAGACATCCAATTGGCCAAGGACTTACACATCCCTCTTCTGCCTAAGAAACAGAGACATGACGTCTTACTTGCGTATGGCACTATTCCGAGTTCCGGACCTGTTACCCAGGAAACCACTCCTATTCTTGCAACCACCAACTCCGGCCATCGGGAGCTTATTTGTTTTGACGTGATCAGATCCCCCATGTTTCCAACCATCCTAGGAATACCCTGGTTGCAAGCCCACAACCCACAGATCAATTGGCCCAAGAAGGAAATCATCTTTCCTTCAGAATTTTGTCTACAACACTGTGGGGCCCCTACACCCACTAATTCTTCCGTAAGTCTCTCAGTCCAACCTTTACCAGAGGCCAGTCAACTAGTTCCCCCTACTTACCATGACTTCCTCGATGTGTTTGATAAAAAGAAGGCCGACCCATTGCCTTCTCATCGGTCTTACGATTGCCCAATTGAGTTACTCCCAGGAGCAGAAATACCATTTGGGTGAATTTTCCCATTATCCGAGCTTGAACTGGAAGCCCTCTGGCACTATCTAGACAAGAATCTTGCTAAAGGGTTCATCTGCCCCTCTTCCTCTCCTGCTGGGGCTGGTATTTTCTGTGTAGAAGACAAAGATCGGTCTCTTAGACCATGCATTGACTACAGAACTATCAAAAACTGGTATCCTCTTCCTCTGGTGCCTGAGTTATTTCAGAGATTTCGAACAGCCTGAGTGTTCACTAAATTGGACTTACAGTGGGCCTACAATTTAGTCTGTATAAGAGAGGGCAATGAGTGGAAGACCACCTTCAGAACACGCTTCGGACATTTTGAATATTTAGTGATGCCGTTTGGGCTATGTAATGCCCCTGCTACGTGCCAACATTTTGTGAATGACATCTTTAGAGAATACCTAGACCTTTTTGTGATCGTCTACCTGGACGATATCCTAATCTTCTCTACCTCACTGGAACTCCATCGTGATAGGAAAGTGCTAAACACTCTAAGGATGCATGGCTTGTACGCCAGGGCGGAGAAGTGTGAGTTTGAGAAGCAGTCCATTCAGTTCCTGGGGCTCATAATTTTCACCAAGGTGATCTCCATGGACCCTCAGAAAGTTTCTGCTATCCTGGATTGGCCTGCACCTTCAGACAGGAAAGGGGTCCAAAGATTTGTGGATTTTGCCAACTTTTACCGGAAATTTATTAAGGGCTTTTCCACAATCATTGCCCCTATTACTCAACTCACTCACCAGCATACACGATTTTGCTGGAGCCAGGAAGCTCAAAAAGCGTTTGAGCAATTAAAAGATCAATTCACCTCTGCTCCTGTGTTACAGCATCCAGATCCAACACTCCCCTTCATCCTGGAGGTAGACGCATCTGAAGTTGCTACAGGAGCCATACTATCCCAGCGCCAGGGCCCAAAAGGCTCTGCTTCACCCAATAGCCTTTTGTTCTAGAAAACTGAGCCAAGCCAAGAGGAACTACAATGTGGGAGATAGGGAACTGTTAGCGATTAAAATAGCCTTCAAAGAATGGAGGTATCTCTTGGAAGGAGCCAGCCACCCAATTATGATTTTCAAAGACAATAAAAATCTGGAGTATCTAAGGTCCGCCAAGCGCCTAAGACCTCAACAGGCTAGATGGGCTTTATACTTCTCCAGGTTTAACTTCCCCATAACCCAGGATCAAAGAACGGGAAGGCAGATGCCCTTTCCCGCATGTTCCCGGACCCAGAGGAGCCTTCTCCCCCCAACACCATTTTGTCGGCCCAAAATCTTTTGCTGATCCAACCCAGCCTAAAGTCTTTGATCAAGCAAGCCTCTGCACTATGCCCTGAACCTGAACATAATTTGCTTAGAAGGCAGGATGGCCTTCTGTGGCACAAGGAAAAAATCTTTGTACCTCAAGAAGTGAGGTCTCAAGTGTTAAGGGCTTTTCATGACCATCAACTGGCTGGGCACTTTGGAGCCCGTAAGACAATGGAACTAATCCAGCGATCCTTCTGGTGGCCCAACCTGAATCATGATTATGCATACAAAGCTTATGTGAAGTTGTGCACAGTGTGTCTGCGGAACAAGGGAGACAAAGCCAAGGCCTGGGGGTTGCTAAAAGTGGAACTCTGCTTATCGTCCGCCTACCACCCCCAGAGTAACGGGCAAACGGAGCGAACTAACCAGACTTTAGAGCAATATTTACAGTGCTTCTCTGCCTTTTCTCAGGATGATTGGGCATCTCTACTCCCATTGGCAGAATTTGCCTACAACAACTCAGTCCATTCCGCCACAAACCAGTTGCCATTTTGGGCCAATTATGGATTCCACCCTTCCTCCATACCTGACACCATTCCTGAAGCTTCGGTACCTGCAGTACAGGACAGAATCTCCATGTTACAGAACAACTGTAAAGTCCTCCGAGAGTCTATACTGAAATCCCAGGCTGATTATAAGAAACACTACAACAGGAAATGGAGAGGAAACCCTCCTCTGAAGATTGGAGATAAAGTCAACTGCCAATCTAAAACTCCCGTGCCCGTCACGTAAGTTGGGTCCAAGATACATTGGCCCTTTCCAGATCAAGAAGGTAATAAATCCAGTGGCATTTGAGCTGATCCTTCCAGAATCATACAAGATCCACCCAGTTTTCCACATCTCCCTACTCAAGCCAGCTGTTCCTGATCCTTTTCCAGGGAGAGTAGAACCACCTCCTCCGCCGATAACAGTTGGGGAGGAGACGGAATATGAGGTTGAAGCAATTCTGGACTGCAAAAGGCGGGGAAGACAAATTCAGTACCTGGTCAGATGGAAGGGGTACCCACCTGAAGAAAGTTCCTGGGAACCAAAAGGGAATGTACATGCCCCCAGGCTTCTCCGAGAATTTCATTCCAAGTATCCTGAAAAGATGGCCCAGGTGGGCATCCGGAGGCTTCCCTTTAGGGGGGGGGGCACTGTCAGGGTCCTGTCCACGGCAGGAGTTCTGGAAGATCTGGCACTTCTGCCAATACTCTACATGGCCGCAGAAGTACACATCAGCCTCAGTCTGGTGCCAGACGGCCTTTATAAGGAGGCGCATCACTTCCTCTGGTTGCTGGACGATCACTAGCTCCCCGTGCCCTGTTCCTGGTTCCTGTTTCCTGTGTTCTGACTTGTGATTTCCTGTTACCGACTCGGCTTGCTCCTGGACCTGTCTACTCTGATTTACCCCTGATCTGACCTCGGCTTGGCTTACGGACACTCTCTCTCACTCCTCTGTGAATGACCTTGGCTATCCCATCTGACTACGTCTGCTCTGATTCCCACCTGGTACCTGACCTTGGCTTGAACCGACTAACCAGTAAACATCCAAATCCCGGAAGAGCTTGCATACCTCGCACAGGCGCCACCTGTCTGCAGACCTATCTCCGTGCACCAGCTGTGCCTCTGAGTGGACCACCAACCAGCACTCCTACAGGCAACCTGTGCAACTTTGGGCCTGTTTCCCACTGTCCCACTCTCAGGGGAGTTCGGAATTTAGCTGCAAGAGAAGCCCTCTCTCCATTGGCCTCCATCACCAGGTACGTGATGCCTGCCCTCTTCTTGGGCCTGAAGGGCAGAACAAGAAATTATCCACTTTTCTGGCATGTTTGGTATGCTCTAGGTAGACTGTAAGAGATTAAATTAGATCCAGCTTTTTCCTTTCTTCTTCTGTTTCCTCAGGAATAAAGGATGTAAATACAGACTCCCAATTCAAGTGGAAAGACATGGACACTTTGGGAAGAAAAGAAGGTACTGGCCTGAGAACTGCTCTCTCTGGAAAAACCAAGAAGTACGGTTTCTTCATCGAGAAGGCACACAACTCCGAGACTCTTCTTGCTGAGGAAACAGCTATTCGGAAAATCATTCTTAAAGTAAGATAATACATTGAACAGGACAATGGAGGGTCAAAAGGAGATCCCAATAAAGCTTTTAAGACCAGAGTCAAATCCCACTTTGGAAAGTAGGTCTTCACTGGAGGATGGATTCTTATTGTGGCCTTCAAAAAGCGAATCACCAAAGGATGTAATGTCTATTTTCTTTGGGTCAGAGCTGCTAAGGCCGATACTTGGACTTTCAAGGAATTATATGCCAGACCCTTATGCAGGCCCTTTTGGAGGAAGTCCAACACATTAAATACTGATGGAGAGATAGGATCCCAGCCATTTGTCAAGGCAAATTCACAAAATGCTCCCCACACACGCTGGTATGTGGAATTTGACTGTTTCCTGGAGCATAACAAGGTGCCGATGACTTTCAACCGTCCCCTTTCAGTCTCCAAGCCATTAGATTCAATCTTCTGATGTATGGGTGTCGTTTCCCATTCTGCATCAACAAATCTGCCCGATGTGGTGGGGGAATTGGATCTTCTAGCCTCATTCTCCATACTAAAGGGAACCAGGGCCTTCTTGGCCAAAACTGAAGAAGAATTACTATTGCCTGGACCCTCTCCTGTTGTATTTTCAATAACACCTGAAGAATTTAGGGATGGGAGGGAATATGTACACTAGGCAAAAACTCCAGGGGTTTGAAAGGGCATCCTGGCTCAGAGCTTGAAGATCATCGAAAACGCAAGAAGTATCAAGGAAGCCTGTTGTTCACAGCTGAAGCCATCAAATCTATCACCAGTGTCCCCCATTGGCTGCAGATTAACTGGAGATAATGCAGAATGAGAGACCACTCGTGGTTGAAGAATTTCCGACTTAGAGCATCTGCTATGGTATTCTGGGAGCCGGGAAGATATGCAGCTGTTATGGATGTCAGATGATGTTCTGCCCAGAGAAAAATTTGAGCAGTGATCCTCAGTAGGTTCAAGCTCTTCGTGCCCCCTTGACGGGCCACATAGGCTACTGCTGTTTTGTTGTCTGACAAAATCTTCACTGTTTTTCCTTGAAGCAGTAGCCAGAAAGTTTGAAGAGCCTCCACAATCGCTATAAGATCCAAGCAATGATCCAAGCAATGGGCTCCCAACCTAAATGACTGACATCTGTTGTCACAACCACAGCAGCAGGTGGTTGGAGCAGCACACCTTACACTAAGTTCTTTGTTCTCAACCACTACCTCAGGGACTGAGCAATTAAAGCAGGGATGAGAAAACCTTGTATTAGAGAATGGTGGTCCCACTGCTGCAGGAAGTTGAATTGAAACCATCTTCAATGCCATCTGGCCCACGGGAATACTGGAGTTGTTGCTTGACGGTTTCACAAGTTAGGGAAATGTGCTTCTCCACGTCCTGTTTTGTGCCTCTTAAAATGAGAATATTGTCAAAATAATGGAAGATCTGAACACCCTTGAACCTTAACAGTGAGATAACTACTGACAAAATCTTTGAAAATGTTCTTGGAGCTGTACACAGTCCAAAAGGGAGGCATACTGAAAATGAGCGCCCTGACGGCAAATCTTAAAAAGCGATGGTGAGTTGGGTCCACGGGCACATGACGATATGCATCTGCCAAGTCTACTGATGCCATCCAATCGTTGTTTCTTACTATTGCGATAATCTTGTCCACTAAATCCATCCTGAAATCTGCAGGTTTTAGGAAGGAATTCAAGGTATTTGAGACTTAATACAGGTCTGAACCCACCTGATGCCTTTGGTACAAGAAATAAGGGGAAGTATACCTCCTTACCTATCTCCCAAGCTGGTACTGGAACAATAGCTTTGGTGGCCAACAATTATTCTGCGTAATTGTAACTCTTCTTGGAGCGGTGCAAAGTGGTGTGCACATCCTATCCTAGGTAGGGGGCATGTGACAAAGCTGTGCATGCACAGCAAGTAAAATTGTACATTAGAGATGCAGCAAAATGTTCTCCTCCCCCCAAAAAAAAATGTCAAAGGGATGGCAAATTATGGAATATGGTTCCCAAAGTAGCTACTGTACCTCTTAACAGAGATTGACCAGCCACATAATGCTTCTACTTGAAGGTTCAGTGTCTTTTAGGGATCCAATGGACCACAATATTAAAACAGATCTGGAGAGGATGTATAAAGTGGCAGTACCATCCCCTATGACCCTCAAACTTTGGGTATCAGAAATGGAGTCCGGTGGTTCGGGAGAAGTGCAATTCTTCAGGATAGCTGTGGACTTCATTGCGGAAGCGGCAGTGGATCTAGTCAGAATGACAGCAAAGTTAATGGCTCACACAGTAACACATAAAGAGCCTTATGGCTGAAGCATTGGTCTGCTGACAGTGCCTCTAAACACAGCCTTGGCTCAATTCTGTTTGATGGGAAGACCTTTAAAGCTGCCATTCAGCAGGTATCCAGTGGGAAGTCAGGCCTTATTCTGTGGAACAAGAGATAGTCCTTTTGCTCTTTCAGAAGCGTTAAGAATTGTTTCAAAGAAGCCAGTGCGTACAGGCCTGGTGGGTCATTTTGCAGATATTGGAAGAATGTCAGTGCAGCATTTCCCAAGGGAGTTAAGTCCAAATCAAGCCAGCGAGTTAGTTCTTCTGACAAGGCCTTCGGAAGGAGTCTCCGCCCAGCCCTCTTAGGGAGCAAAATCAGCTCTATTCAGGTCTGGGTGGAAGAAGTGGAGGATGCTTGAATTCTGGATATCATCTGAAGTGGATATCTGCTAGAATTTGTAAAAAGGCCCCTTGGTATTACTTCGGGGGAATTCGGGTACCAATGTGTCCAGATAAAATGAATTGTTTGCACGCATACATAAAGGAAATGTTAACAGCTTAAGCTATTATTCCCATACCAAGACAAGAATGGGGTGAAGGCAAGTGTTCCTCAGTGGATTTGGCAGGCATCTAGCTGCATGCTCCCATAGTTCTGACTCATTATCGCTTTCTCAGGTTTGTGTACAAGGGGCAATTTTCCAGTTCGTTCTTTGCCATTTGGGCTTTGCACCTCTCCCAGATCCTTCACAAGGCTGCTGTCAGCCATCATAGCTGTTCTGAGACTCAGGGGTCCTCAGATATTTCATTACCTCGATGACATTCTTCCCTTGGCCCTGTCAAGGAGTCTTCTGATGGATCATGTGTCTCTAACCTGTAACACGCTCAAATGTTTTGGGTGGATAATCACTCATCAAAAGAGTCAATTGCAATCAACACAGTTCCTGCTATATCTTTCTCCCCCAGAAGAAAGTTCAAAAGATCCAGACTCGGATGAGGAAAGTCATGAGCAGACCTTGATATCGGCAAGAGAGTGCATGCAGTACCTGGGCCTTCTGTTATCCACCATCCCAGTTGTTTCTTGGGTCAGGTGCTGAAGAAGGAAGTTTCAATTCAGTGCCCTTCACTAGTGAGATCATCATGTTTTGAACCAGAAGATCCTCATGCCAGATCAACTTGGTGGACGGTTTTGCGCAATCAGAAGAGCAGTGTCCCTCTCGAGCCTCCAGAACCAGGCTGTCAGGAATCAAGGAGTGACCAGAAAGGTGTGGACTGACACAGGGAAACGCAGGTTTCAGGTATAGTATAATACAGGTTATTAGCCACCCAGATATATATATATATATATATATAAATGCACAGTGAGCAAACTAACCTTCCACTAATCTTAGGAGGTGCAGGAACACAGGCGTAGTCAGGGCTGGAGAGGTGGAATGGTCAGGCCGGCCGTAGGGTTCTGTAACGACTGCCTGGTAGTACCTCTAGCGGTCCTCAGGGCAGGATTCCCCAGGGCACGGAGTCTAAGTCCCAGTCTGCTATTCACCAGGGCCCCTGATGGTGGGGATGGACTTGGAGCAGACAGGAACCAGGTCGCGGCCCCCGAGTACACCTGCTAGTGATAGAGGGATCCGCCAGAGGTTTGTGCAGGTACAGCTGGATCCGTGCAGGATGGATGGATGGCAGAGTAGTGAGCGTGGTCAGACGGGCCAAGTCAGCAACGTGCGGGCAGCAAGGTATCAAAGGAGCAGGCAGAGAATGGTCAAGGTCACAAGCCGGGTTCAGTAACTCACGGACAGCGCAGTACAGAGGATCAGGCAGAAGGATGGTCAGGGATGAGCCAGTAGTCAGAACAGGAGACGGTCAACAGGAATCAGGATCAGGATCAGGCAGGGTCGGCAACAAGGTATCTTCTCACAGGAACTAGGAACAGGATACAGGGGCTCATGGGAAAACATACACCAAGGCCCAGAGCACAGGCCTGGTCATGCCTTATATACACCTTTCTGTAATCAGCCCCAGGTTTGGCTGATTGTGAGCTTCTGGCTGCTAAGAGCACCCGCTGGTCAGCTCTGGTACTGCAGCCCACACGGCAGGAGAGTCCCACCACCAGTGCTGAGAGCACCCGCTGGTCAGCTCTGGTACTGCAGCCCACACGGCAGGAGAGTCCCACCACCAGTGCTGAATCCATTCCTGACAGAACCCCCCCCCTCAAGGAGCGGCCTCAGGACGCTCCAAACAGTCCTTAGTGGGCAAAATGTTCCACCGCCCGGGTCCGGTAACTGGCTGAATATCCTACTGCCGGAGTAAACTGGCTGGCTGGGTTTCCTGCTGGTAGACTTCTCTTTGTGTAGGAGAATCAAGGAAGGCAGGTCACTGGGCACAGGATTTCCAGGAGCAGGCTGGGTATCAGTTATCGGCCAGTTTAACTGGACATCAGGGGCTGGCATGTCGGGCTGTGTAGCGGGCAGAGGCACGTCAGCAGGCACCGAGTCATCTGGCACGACAGCGGGCACAGAGTCACCGGGCACGTCAGCGGGCACCAAGCCTTCTAGCAGAACCGCGGGTACCGGGTCACCAAGCTCGACAGCAGGCACCGAGTCAACTGGCACGACAGCGGGCACCGAGTCAACTGGCACGACAGCGGGCACCGAGTCAACTGGCACGACAGCGGGCACTGAGTCAACTGGCACGACAGCGGGCACCGAGTCAACTGGCACGACAGCGGGCACCGAGTCAACTGGCATCGAGTCATCTGGCTCGACAGCGGGCACCGAGTCAACTGGCATCGAGTCATCTGGCTCGACAGCGGGCACCGAGTCAACTGGCACCGAGTCAACTGGTACGACGGCGGGCACCGAGTCAACTGGCACCGAGTCAACTGGTATGACAGCGGGCACCGAGTCATCAAGCATCAAGTCATCCGGCTCAACAGCGGGCACTGAGTCATCAAGCATCAAGTCATCCGGCTCAACAGCGGGCACTGAGTCAACTGGCACCGAGTCAACTGGTACGACAGCGGGCACCAAGTCAACTGGCACCGAATCATCAGGCATCAAGTCATCTGGCTCGACAGCGGGCACCGAGTCAACTGGCACGACAGCGGGCACCGAGTCAACTGGCACGACAGCGGGCACCGAGTCAACCGGCATCAAGTCATCCAGCTCAACAGCGGGCACTGAGTCAACTGGCACCAAGTCAACTGGTACGACAGCAGGCACCAAGTCAACTGGCACCGAATCATCAGGCACCAAGTCATCTGGCTCGACAGCGGGCACCGAGTCAACTGGCACCAAGTCAACTGGTACGACAACGGGCACCGAGTCATCAGGCATCAAGTCATCCGGCTCAACAGCGGGCACTGAGTCAACTGGCACCGAGTCAACTGGTACGACAGCGGGCACCAAGTCAACTGGCACCGAATCATCAGGCATCAAGTCATCTGGCTCGACAGCAGGCACCGAGTCAACTGGCACGACAGCGGGCACCGAGTCAACTGGCACGACAGCGGGCACCGAGTCAACCGGCATCAAGTCATCCAGCTCAACAGCGGGCACTGAGTCAACTGGCACCAAGTCAACTGGCAGGATGGTACAGTGAGTGGGAGTAGGGTACCGACATGTGGCATATTGCTGGGTATACTGGGCTGTCACTGGGGGGGCTGTCACTGGGGGTGCTGTCGGGAATGCAGGAAAAGAGCTTTGAGCAGAGGAATGAACAGGACTGGTTCGTTGCAAGCTGATTGAGGCTGGGTGTAACAAGTCTGACCATGTCTGCAGTAAGGGTTGGACAACGCTCAGCTTACACAAGGCCTGTCTGATCAAAGTTTGCACTGCGTTTATACACTTCTTTAGCACCTGTGGTGAATATGCTGAATAATGCTCCAAGAAGCAATCCGGATCATCCTCCAACAACCATACCAGTGATATTATTTGACTCGCCCTGAATGGAGGAAGAAATTCATCCCTGCTTTCAGGGGTACTAGATGAAGCCAACTCAATACAAGCCTGAATCAATGGTTGCACCTCAGAGAGCTCTAGGTCCTGACCTACTAGGGAATGAGCGACCCGTATGCACTCTAGCAGCTGATCCCGGGTATACTCCCGCAGAGTCTTATAGGCATATTCCCTGTCATCAAAGACTAGCATAGACAAATATATAACCTCATCAGGATGCATCCTTCTCAACAAGTCAAGATGGCTTCCCTGTGCAGCCACTTCTGGTCAGGAAAGGCCTTGGTGTGATGTCAGGAATCAAGGAGTGACCAGAAAGGTGTGGACTGACACAGGGAAACGCAGGTTTCAGGTATAGTATAATACAGGTTATTATTAGCCACCCAGATATATATATAAACGCACAGTGAGCAAACTAACCTTCCACTAATCTTAGGAGGTGCAGGAACACAGGCGTAGTCAGGGCTGGAGAGGTGGAATGGTCAGGCCGGCCGTAGGGTTCTGTAACGACTGCCTGGTAGTACCTCTAGCGGTCCTCAGGGCAGGATTCCCCAGGGCACGGAGTCTAAGTCCCAGTCTGCTATTCACCAGGGCCCCTGATGGTGGGGATGGACTTGGAGCAGACAGGAACCAGGTCGCGGCCCCAGAGTACACCTGCTAGTGATAGAGGGATCCGCCAGAGGTTTGTGCAGGTACGGCTGGATCCGTGCAGGATGGATGGATGGCAGAGTAGTGAGCGTGGTCAGACGGGCCAAGTCAGCAACGTGCGGGCAGCAAGGTATCAAAGGAGCAGGCAGAGAATGGTCAAGGTCACAAGCCGGGTTCAGTAACTCACGGACAGCGCAGTACAGAGGATCAGGCAGAAGGATGGTCAGGGATGAGCCAGTAGTCAGAACAGGAGACGGTCAACAGGAATCAGGATCAGGCAGGGTCGGCAACAAGGTATCTTCTCACAGGAACTAGGAACAGGATACAGGGGCTCATGGGAAACCATACACCAAGGCCCAGAGCACAGGCCTGGTCATGCCTTATATACACCTTTCTGTAATCAGCCCCAGGTTTGGCTGATTGTGAGCTTCTGGCTGCTAAGAGCACCCGCTGGTCAGCTCTGGTACTGCAGCCCACACGGCAGGAGAGTCCCACCACCAGTGCTGAGAGCACCCGCTGGTCAGCTCTGGTACTGCAGCCCACACGGCAGAAGAGTCCCACCACCAGTGCTGAGAGCACCCGCTGGTCAGCTCTGGTACTGCAGCCCACACGGCAGGAGAGTCCCACCACCAGTGCTGAATCCATTCCTGACACAGGCTGGTGAGTTGATGGAGCCCACAGCTTTGGTCACCAGGTTCAAGGTCATTAGAGGCGGACTATGCAGAGTTCCTATCTTCCTAGAGTCAGTAGCTTCCCAATTCACTCTACTAGCGTTCCAGTATCTGTTACACGGAAAAGTGGTGAAGGTGCTTTCAGAAAATCGGACTACAGTGGTTTACTTGTCCTGTCAAGTGGGCACCAGAAGCTTGCCTCTCATGAGCGTAGCCTGTCAAATCTTCCTTTGAGCAGAATTGAATTTACCCTTTCTTCATACCTCCCAGGAACGGAGAACATTAAGGAGGACCAGAGTCAGAGTTTTGTACATCACGGCGAATGGGGCCTTGATTCAAAAGTATTGGGGAAAAAGCCTGGGTGACACCAGATGTGAATCTGATGGTGTTAGCATTAAACTTCCAGCTTCCCTCTACTTCACCTAATTCGGTACCCTACAACGTGAAGTGGGGGCAATAATAGTCCTGCTTTTTTGGGCAAGCCGGCCTTGGTTTCCCCTTGTATAGAGAATAAGGCTAGAACAACCAATTCCACTCCCAGTTTGTATTTCCTGGTTCAGAATGGGGTGTTCCATCTGAAATGCATGGAAAATTAATGGCTTGTAAGTTGAGAGGTGGTCTCTAAGACATCTGAAGCTGTCAAAAGGTGTAGTTGACACCTTGTTGCAAGGTAGGAAAAAGTCAACTATTTCGACCATCCATTCGGTATGGAAAGCCATTCTTTTGGGGCTCTTTCAGGCACAAAATGGAATGCTTCAATTCCCTCGGTATCTAATGTTCTTAAATTCCTGCAACACAGTTTAAAAGCGGTCTGGCTGTCAATTAGTTTCAGATTCAAGCTTCAGTCCTCTCGGCCATGGCAAGTAAAAGATGGGCCTTTAACCCTTTGGTCATTTATTTTCTGAAGGCAGCAGTGAAGATTAGATCACTAATGGGAATTTGTCACTTGGTTTGAATGCCTTGCTGGCACCACCATTTTACCAGATAACTTCATGTTCCTTATTAGATGTGGGTCTGAGGACATATTTCTTGATGGCAATTGCTACCACAAGGAGAGTATCTGACATGTATGCCTTTTTAGCTAGAGAGCCACTTGGTTTGAATGCCTTGCTGGCACCACCATTTTACCGGATAACTTCATGTTCCTTATTACTAGAGATGAGCGAATCGAACCAGGCGAAGTGGAATTCGTTTCGAATTTCAGGAAAAATTCGATGTGCGTCGAATCCGAATATTTGCATAATTCGGGTGCGCGAATCGGATTTTTCCCGATCAGCCGGCAAAAGTGTCCCTGCAGAGAGCTCCGCTATTTCTGACAGTTCTCTGACAGTTCCTTCACATGTACAGCGGTTGAAACATTGTATCTATTTGTTTCCATTTAGGATACAGATGTTTTTATTCGGAAATAAATAGATACAATGTTTCAACCGCTGTACATGTGAAGGAACTGTCAGAGAACTGTCAGAAATAGCGGAGCTCTCTGCAGATACACTTTTTGCTGTACTGGAATACTTCTTCTTTTCATTCTTCTTTTCATTCTTCTCATTCTTCTTTTCATTCTTCTTCTCATTCTTCTTTTCATTCTTCTTCTCATTCTTCTTCTCATTCTTCTTCTTCTTTTCATTCTTCTCATTCTTCTTTTCATTCTTCTTCTTCTTTTCATTCTTCTTTTCATTCTTCTCATTCTTCTTTTCATTCTTCATGAAAAGAAGAATGAGAAGAAGAATGAAAAGAAGAATGAAAAGAAGAATGAGAAGAATGAAAAGAAGAATGAAAAGAAGAAGAAGAATGAAAAGAAGAATGAGAAGAAGAATGAAAAGAAGAATGAGAAGAAGAATGAGAAGAATGAAAATAAGAATGAAAAGAAGAAGAAGAAGAATGAAAAGAAGAAGAAGAATGAAAAGAAGAATGAAAAGAAGAAGAAGAAGAATCTTTTCATTCTTCTCATTCTTCTTTTCATTCTTCTTCTTCTTCTTTTCATTCTTCTTCTTCTTTTCATTCTTCTTTTCATTCTTCTTCTTCTTCTTTTCATTCTTCTTCTTCTTTTCATTCTTCTCATTCTTCTTTTTATTCTTCTTCTTCTTCTTTTCATTCTTCTTCTTCTTTTCATTCTTCTTCTTTTCATTCTTCTTTTCATTCTTCTTCTTCTTTTCATTCTTCTTCTTCTTCTTTTCATTCTTCTCATTCTTCTTTTCATTCTTCTCATTCTTCTTTTCATTCTTCTTCTTTTCATTCTTCTTTTCATTCTTTTTTTCTTCTTCATGAAAAGAAGAATGAGAAGAAGAATGAAAAGAAGAATGAAAATAAGAAGAAGAATGAGAAGAAGAATGAAAAGAAGAATGAAAAGAAGAATGAGAAGAATGAAAAGAAGAAGAAGAAGAATGAAAAGAAGAATGAGAAGAATAATGAAAAGAAGAATGAAAAGAAGAATGAGAAGAATGAAAAGAAGAATGAGAAGAAGAATGAGAAGAATGAAAAGAAGAATGAGAAGAATGAAAAGAAGAATGAAAAGAAGAAGAAGAAGAATGAAAAGAAGAAGAAGAAGAATGAAAAGAAGAAGAAGAATGAAAAGAAGAATGAAAAGAAGAAGAAGAAGAAGAAGAATCTTTTCATTCTTCTCATTCTTCTTTTCATTCTTCTTTTCATTCTTCTTCTTCTTCTTTTCATTCTTCTTCTTCTTTTCATTCTTCTTTTCATTCTTCTTCTTCTTTTCATTCTTCTTTTCATTCTTCTTCTTCTTATTTTCATTCTTCTTCTTCTTTTCATTCTTCTTTTCATTCTTCTTCTTCTTCTTTTCATTCTTCTCATTCTTCTTTTCATTCTTCTCATTCTTCTTTTCATTCTTCTTTTCATTCTTCTTCTTCTTCTTTTCATTCTTCTTTTCATTCTTCTTTTCTTCTTCATGAAAAGAAGAATGAGAAGAAGAATGAAAAGAAGAATGAAAAGAAGAATGAGAAGAAGAATGAGAAGAAGAATGAAAAGAAGAATGAGGAGAATGAAAAGAAGAATGAGAAGAATGAGAAGAATGAAAAGAAGAATGAGAAGAATGAAAAGAAGAATGAAAAGAAGAAGAAGAAGAATGAAAAGAAGAATGAAAAGAAGAAGAATGAAAAGAAGAATGAGAAGAAGAATGAAAAGAAGAATGAGAAGAATGAAAAGAAGAATGAAAAGAAGAAGAAGAATGAAAAGAAGAATGAGAAGAAGAATGAAAAGAAGAATGAGAAGAAGAATGAGAAGAATGAAAAGAAGAATGAGAAGAATGAAAAGAAGAATGAAAATAAGAATGAAAAGAAGAAGAAGAAGAACGAAAAGAAGAAGAAGAATGAAAAGAAGAATGAAAAGAAGAAGAAGAAGAATCTTTTCATTCTTCTCATTCTTCTTTTCATTCTTCTTCTTCTTCTTTTCATTCTTCTTCTTCTTTTCATTCTTCTTTTCATCCTACTTCTTCTTCTTCTTCATCCTCATCCTCATCCTCTTCTTCTTCTTCTGAGGATGAGGATGAAGAAGAAGAAGAAGAAGAAGTAGGATGAAAATAAGAAGAATTCCAAGCCGGCAAAAAGTGTATCTGCAGAGCTCCTCTATTCTGCAGATACACTTAGAGGAGCTCTGCAGATACACTTTTTGCCGGTTTGGAATTCTTCTTATTTTCATCCTACTTCTTCTTCTTCTTCTTCATCCTCATCCTCGGAAGAAGAAGAAGAGGATGAGGATGAGGATGAAGAAGAAGAAGAAGTAGGATGAAAATAAGAAGAATTCCAAGCCGGCAAAAAGTGTATCTGCAGAGCTCCTCTAAGTGTATCTGCAGAATAGAGGAGCTCTGCAGATACACTTTTTGCCGGCTTGGAATTCTTCTTATTTTCATCCTACTTCTTCTTCTTCTTCATCCTCATCCTCTTCTTCTTCTTCTGAGGATGAGGATGAGGATGAAGAAGTAGGATGAAAATAAGAAGAATTCCAAGCCGGCAAAAAGTGTATCTGCAGAGCTCCTCTAAGTGTATCTGCAGAATAGAGGAGCTCTGCAGATACACTTTTTGCCGGCTTGGAATTCTTCTTATTTTCATCCTACTTCTTCTTCTTCTTCTTCATCCTCATCCTCTTCTTCTTCTTCTGAGGATGAGGATGAAGAAGAAGAAGAAGTAGGATGAAAATAAGAAGAATTCCAAGCCGGCAAAAAGTGTATCTGCAGAGCTCCGCTAAGTGTATCTGCAGAGCTCCGCTAAGTGTACCTGCAGAGCTCAGCGGTTGAAACATTGTATCTATTTGTTTCCATTTATGGAAACAAATAGATACAATGTTTCAACCGCTGTATGGAGTGAATGTCAGAGAACTGTCAGAAATAGGCTATTTCTGACAGTTCTCTGACATTCACTCCTCAACCGCTGTATGGAGTATTGAATGTCAGAGAACTGTCAGAAATAGCCTATTTCTGACAGTTCTCTGACATTCAATACTCCATACAGCGGTTGAGGAGTGAATGTCAGAGAACTGTCAGAAATAGCCTATTTCTGACAGTTCTCTGACATTCACTCCATACAGCGGTTGAAACATTGTATCTATTTGTTTCCATTTATGGAAACAAATAGATACAATGTTTCAACCGCTGTATGGAGTGAATGTCAGAGAACTGTCAGAAATAGCGGAGCTCTGCAGATACACTTAGCGGAGCTCTGCAGATACACTTTTTGCCGGCTTGGAATTCTTCTTATTTTCATCCTACTTCTTCTTCATCCTCATCCTCATCCTCTTCTTCTTCTTCTGAGGATGAGGATGAGGATGAGGATGAAGAAGAAGAAGAAGAAGTAGGATGAAAATAAGAAGAATTCCAAGCCGGCAAAAAGTGTATCTGCAGAGCTCCTCTAAGTGTATCTGCAGAATAGAGGAGCTCTGCAGATACACTTTTTGCCGGCTTGGAATTCTTCTTATTTTCATCCTACTTCTTCTTCTTCTTCTTCTTCTTCTTCCTCTTCATCCTCATCCTCTTCTTCTTCTTCTGAGGATGAGGATGAGGATGAAGAAGAAGAAGAAGTAGGATGAAAATAAGAAGAATTCCAAGCCGGCAAAAAGTGTATCTGCAGAGCTCCGCTAAGTGTATCTGCAGAGCTCCGCTAAGTGTATCTGCAGAGCTCCGCTAAGTGTATCTGCAGAGCTCCGCTAAGAAATAGCGGAGCTCTGCAGATACACTTTTTGCCGGCTTGGAATTCTCCTTATTCTCATCCTTCTTCTTCTTCTCATCCTTCTTCTTCTTCTCATCCTTCTCCTTCTTCTCATCCTTCTCCTTCTTCTCATCCTTCTTCTTCTCATCCTTCTCCTTCTTCTCATCCTTCTTCTTCTTCTCATCCTTCTTCTTCTCATCCTTCTTCTTCTTCTCATCCTTCTTCTTCTTCTCATCCTTCTCCTTCTTCTCATCCTTCTTCTTCTTCTCATCCTTCTTCTTCTTCTCATCCTTCTTCTTCTTCTCATCCTTCTCCTTCTTCTCATCCTTCTTCTTCTTCTCATCCTTCTTCTTCTCATCCTTCTCCTTCTTCTCATCCTTCTTCTCATCCTTCTCCTTCTTCTCATCCTTCTTCTCATCCTTCTCCTTCTCATCCTTCTCCTTCTCCTTCTTCTCATCCTTCTCCTTCTTCTCATCCTTCTCCTTCTCCTTCTCCTTCTTCTCATCCTTCTCCTTCTTCTCATCCTTCTCCTTCTCCTTCTTCTCATCCTTCTCCTTCTCCTTCCTCATCTCCAAGGGCATTTAAATTAAAGGTACAGTGTTCTGCACTAATTTAAAGGCTCTCTGAAGCCTAGAAAGCCTTTTTATAAGTTGAATTCGTAGCGAATAAATTCGCATCGAATCGAATTTCTTCCTCAAATTCGGCGAATCAGCCGAATCGAATTTTTGAATAATTCGCTCATCTCTACTTATTACATGTGGCTCTGAGGACATAATTCTTGATGGCAATTGCTACCACAAGGAGAGTATCTGACATGTATGCCTTTTTAGCTAGAGAGCCATAGTGCTGGATCCTCCAAGACAGGGTCATTCTGAGACAGGTCCCAAATTTCTTACAAACAATTTCAACTTCATCCCATATAAGTTGGGAGTCCATACTTTCACCTTTTCTGGAAGATGGGTCAGAGGATGAGTGGAAGAATTTAGATCTGGTTCTTTCATTCTCAGTATATCTGAAATGCACGGAGGACATCCATGAATGAGATAGTTTTTATACCTTTCATCAAGGTCCAAGGAAGGGCTTCACGGTACTAACCAAGATCATGTCTTCGTGGATTGTCAAGACCATTCAGATTGTCTACAAAGTCCTAGGCTTGCTGCCACCTTTGGAAGTGAGAGCCATTTCAACAAGAAGCATCTCAGTTTCATGGGCAGCATACACTAAAGTTCCAGCAAAGGCAGTTTGCAGGGCAGCAAGCTGGAGCATGGCAAATGCATTTATTTGCCACCACAGAATGTGTCTGGCTTTTCCATCAGTGCAGTCTTTTTTGGATCTACAGTCATTGCAGCGGCTGTCATTAATAGAGGTTTATATGCAGCATTCAGTTTGTTTGTGTCTTGTTTTTTCCCTCCCTTTGTTCCTTTTGGCATGGTATATCCCATGGTAGGCTGACATGGGGAGGTCCAGGAATAGGGAGGGTTGTGTTCCATGCTTGCTGTGGTTTTCCTTTCCTGGATTCACCCCATGTCAGCCAGGGATTTCCATTCAGTCTCCGTCGCGAGGAGCAATATGTTGAACGCTGAGTGAGGGGAGACAGCCACTCTTATAGGCTAGGAAAGAGGTTGTCCTGGAGGGGTCAGAGAGGGCAGAGCTGTATACTGTAAATATACATACAGTACATTACTGTGCAAACGTTTTAGGCAAGTATTAAAAAATGCTGTAAAATAAGAAAGCTTTCATAAATAGAAGTGTTTATTTTTACCAAATCAACAAAATTAGTGAATCAGTAAAGAAAAAGGTAAATGAACAGAAGAAAAATCCAAATCAAATCAATATTTGGTGTGACAACTCTTTGCTTTCTAAATAGCATCAATTCTTCTAGGTACACCTGCACAACATTTTTGGAACTTGGCAGGTAGGTTGTTCCAAACATCTTGGAGAACTAACCACAGATCTTTTGTGGATGTAGTCTGCCTAAAATCCTTCTGTCTCTTTGTGTAATTCCAGACAGACATTATGATGTTGAGATTAGGGCTCTCTGTGGTATGTTTTGGGTCGTTGTCCTGTTGCAGAATAAATTTGGGGCCAATCACACACCTCCTGATGGTATGGCATGATGGACAAGTATCTGCCTATATTTCTCAGCTTTGAGGACACCATTGATCGGGCAACGCTGAGGACCATAGACAAAGTGGTTGGCCAAATAAACTTTGTGGAGCAGAAAAAAAGACACATTATGCTTACTTTCTTTTGACAGTGGCACAGAACTGGAGGAAACCAGTGGGACCCAGCTACACCCATCTACTGTCCAAAGAAGTCTAGCCAGAAGTGGTATTGTGGAAACAAGGCTAAGCACCTCAACTATGCACTAAAACATAGCAACTACGGGTGCATAAAAATGGCAGCAGGTGCTGAGGACTGATGAATCAAAATTTTAAATATTTGACTGTAGCAGGCAGTAGTTTGTTTGTGAAGAGTCAGTATAGTAATAAGCCTCTGCAAGCAACAGTGAAGCATGGTGAAGGTTCCTTACAAGTTTGGGCTGCATTTCTACAAGTGGAGTTGGGTATTTGGTATCCTCAATGCTGAGAAATACAGGCAGATACTTATCCATCATGCCAGAATGATGTTATACTGGGGAAAGCTAAATTGCATTGTAATCTTTTATGATGTTTTGTCAAATGGACATATATTGTGGAAACTGTATAGTGTACTGCAAGTGTATATGATGCAGAATAATGATTTGGTGTACATACTGTATACAGTATCCTAAAGACTCATGCACAAAGACTAGAGTTTCTTGCTTTTAACCAAAAATAATTTTTATATCAAACAATAAAACTTGGTTCTTTACTGGTATTTTTTAAAGCTATTCTTTTTTGTTGGTGCGCTAAAGTCTCAGGAGAGATTTTCTGTCTTTTTCTAGCACTTTTTTTCAGGGATAAAGTAGCTATATATTCACAGTTACATCACCTCTTTTTCTTTAAATAATTTATCCATCATGCCATACCATCAAGGAGGCATGTGATTGGCCGCAAATTTATACGGCAGCAGGACAACAACCCCAAACATACAGTCAATGTCATTAAGAACTATCTTCAGTGTAAAGAACAAGGAGTCCTGGTGATGGTTTGCCCCCCACAGAGCCCTGCTCTCAGCATTATCAAGTCTGTCTGGGATTGCATGAAGAGACAGAAGAATTTGAGACAGTCTACATCCACAGAAGATCTGTAATTAGTTCTCCAAGATGTTTGGAACAAACAACTTTCATATATATTAATTTAGTTATGAAATTAATTTGACTAGTTTTGAGGGCTGTTGTGAAAAAAGCATGCACAGCAAACATTTTATGCAACAGATGTTAAATAAATGTTTCTATTTAATTCACAGAGTTTACTCTATACAGATTTGGAATTTTGCCTCCATATTCAGATACAGCTATTCTGCAATGTTTTCATTTTTTGTAATGTTTAGTTTAGTCTTTCATGTACATTGTAATTATATGTCCATTGTGAGAAGTAGGAGTTGTTGGCAAGCAGGACGAGCTGATGTATAGATGGGGATAAGGAGGAAAGAGTGGGTGAAGAGAGGGATAATATAAAAAGTGATAGCTTACATTGATTTATGAAAGACAGATGTTGTCAAATGCTTAATTTCTAATGGGTAAGTAAGCAGTAATTTTGAAAGGGGAGTAATTGTGGGGTAGCTAAAGCATTTGACATGGTTCCACCCCATTGTCCAATGTGTAAATTAATATCTACTAGTTTAAAAATACAGCATGAAAATGGATAGAGAAATAGAATTGGAGAAACATCACGATAGCTTTGTGAAATAACCCTCTGCAAACTGTTATACACTCTTACATATTCCTACGTATATGCATGTATTCAATATATGCCAGATATTTATTTGTTCATAGCACATATTAACAGGACCATTAAATGCATGGCCACAAGTGCCCTAGGTGCCTGTGGGCCTATGATAATCTTGTATTAGGCTCTGCCACTATAGGCTGACAGGAGATGTGACAGCAACATCACTCACTACCCCTATCAGAAGGGAGAAGGAGAAGCATAGTAGTAGTTCTGCCTAGTCTTGAAAGGTTTGGCCAAGCAGGGGAAGGTAGATGCTATTTTTTGTAGTATTCTAGTATAGTTTCAACAGCTAACTGCAAAAATGGACTGCAGAGCTGGAGCCGGCTGTAATGGGCAGAGCTGCTTTCTGAGTCCTGACTTGTCCCTTCTCCCTGCCATGCAGTACTTTGTACACAGGCATCTTAATAGATGGTGCAGGTACAGAAAACTCTGGTTTTTCAAAAGGCTATGTATCTTTGTATGTGAGTGCATATGTATGTGTATGAGTTTTATGTATGCATGTTTGTGAATGTGTATGTGAGTGTGTATGAGTTTATGTATGTATGTGGGTGTGTATGTTTGTGTGTGAGTTAATGTATAAGTATGCATAAGTGTGTTTGTGTGTGTATGTACGTATGCATGTGTATAGGTATATTTATATGCATGCATGTATATGTAAAGTATGTATGTCTGTAGATTACTGTTAGATGTTGTTCACATGGGCATACTTAAGTGTACACCCATGTGAGAGCCCATGTGTTTGCCCACACAGGCATGGGATGCACATACTGTATATTTCTTGCATCCTCGTGCAGGCAGTCCCATTAATATTAATTAGAAAGCAAGGGCTGCAAGGACAGAGCCACTGCTGCCAATTAGACATCCATGTGGGTTCGAGTCCCCAAACACAGGCAGTGTGGATTTGGGGACCCTTACTCACAAGGATGTCAGATTGGGAGCAGCGGTTGTGTCCATGTTCTGCCGTGGCCCTCGCACAGGTGTACTCTTAAGCATGAAAGTGTGAACAAGTCCTAACAAAATTGTATAGGCATTTGTGTGTGTACTGGGAAAGGGATAGTGTACAAAAGCAGTGGGAGCAGTAAGTACAGGGGAAAAAGGGTCAGTGTATTCAGGGATGTAATGTGTACAGAGCCCAGGCTCCCATGATGCTATTAAGATGGGCCTGCATATTAATGGACTTATAAACAGGGATTTTGTTCTCAGAAAATAGGTGCTGGAACTCTCCCTTTCTGAGTCACCTCTTTTCTTTGCCCCCCCACCCCCCCCACCTCCAAGCACTGTCCCTTTGTTTCACCCCCTACCCATCTCCCAGTACTGCCCTTTTTAAAGAATACAGAACCAAGTATAATTTTGTGGTGCTAAGTAATTTGTATAGAAAAGCAGTAAAATAGATCTACTACAGCCAGCAACAATAAACCCCCCAGTGATAATAAATCTCCCCAGCAACAGTTCGCCCCCTCCCCCACCACCAATATAAGACCCATCCACAGCAACAATACATCCTCCACCAGCAACAATAGACCTCCCCAGAAACAATACACCTCTCAGAAAAAAATAAAATATATCCCCTCCAGCAACAATAGATCCATCGGCAGCCAGCATCACTAGACCCTCCAGTACACCCCAGCATGCGTTGACATTGCATATATTCAGTGCTGGAGGTGCCGGAACTGCGTTCCCCCACGTTCCTGCTGAAAAAAAAGCCCTGCTTATAAGGGTTACTTTACTAAAGGCAAATAGGCTGGTAATTTTGCTAGATTATCATCCCTTAGTGAATGTGGTGAAAATTTGCATTAAAAATGATGTGTTTTTAAGATCATGGGCTTCCTGGACATGCAGTTGCAAAAAATTAAAAAATTGCAGCAATTGGTTGGAGGTTGGTCACATATTTTTTCAGGGATTTCCAATTGTGTGGGATCCCCTTTGTTTTACAAATATGATTGTGAGGGGCTCTCATGACTTTGTAATTGCTGCGCAAATATAAATATATTTTGTAAATTGCTGGTGCTATATAAATCATGTAATATTATAATAATAATAATAATAATAATATTAATAAAATGTGCAAAATACAGCAATTCAGTACACCAGATTTTCAGTCAGCCAGCATATTTCTAATTTATGTGCACTAATAAAAGACGAATATAATGGCTGTTACTGTGAACTATTCCTAGCATGGCCATACAGAGAAAGTGTGTGTGTTAAAAAAAACAAGAAAATAAAGGTTATATTCTGCTTTGTTTCAATGTCCTTATTCAAAGTTCACATCGTTGTAAAATAACTAATTCAGTTTAATCAAAATTCCCTGTAATGTTCTGTAAAAGCATTTGTTGTTTTTGGAGTCATAATTTGTAGCATACATATGGGGGCACATAATCTCTTGAAATGTTATCAGCGGTGTGAAAAATGCAACATTTTCAATGCACTTTACATGCCTAAAAATCCATTCATGTATAGGAATGAGCACACCCTGAAGGAAAAATGACAGTTCATTTTATCTGCATGCAGCAGTGTTCTGTGAGCCAATTTTTATTTATTTTTTTTTCATGATATGGAAGAATAAAAGAGACATGTGACATAGAAAACATTCCCCAAAACTTGGTATCAATATATTTCATCTCTTCATTACAAGAAAGCACACAGCCCATTAAATTCCAGAAGACAGCTGCTAAATTGCTGTGCTATGTATTGCTTAGGCGTGGTCTTTAGGGAGTGAACCATCAACTCCCCCTCAGGTAAGCAACACCTGAAAATCCACCCTTGTCAAACGCATGCATGTTCTGATAGGTCACACCATGTTGTCTGTCAATAGCATTTTACTGACCTGACATACAAAAAGCCATCAGCCTAAAATGGGCAGATCAGATGACTCCCTCTGCACAATGCTCACCTGGCAGGCTGCTTTTGTGTGTTCCTGTCTTTCTGAAACCATTACTATCTCCCTCTCTTTCTATTGCTCCTCAAGCAACAAATGCAGCTATATAGCTGTACTATTTTTTGTAACTTTATACTGTGGCTATAATTTTTTTCATGTAAAAAAAATATTTGCTTGTTTTCAGAGAGGTACTTTAGTCAAAACTAAAGATCAAAGTATTGCTTGATTCAGAATTGTAGCTAGGCATCTTCTAATGTTAACTTTAACATATATTCTAAGTTTCTTTTGCTAACTAGACCATAGGCAAAAGTGACTAAAATCTTCTAAGAGGCTTTCTGCAACTTTTTCTGCTGCTTTTCCTATATTTCACATACTGAAGATATCTAGAAACTCCTAAACATTAAGGAAGTACTTTTATATTTTACTCCTCCATCCATCCCTATTCCTTTTCTTTTATTTGGCTAAAGAATGATTGATAACTGAAAGGTGAGTAGGATTTTTTTTTTTTTTTTCACTTTATTTTAGATGATATCGATAAAGCAGAATAAAAGCAAGCAATAAAATAAGTAACACATTAAAGAAATGCATATATTTTTATTCTCTGTTTTCCTTTTAAAAAAGGAAAACCCAAAACATTTCATATAGGCTTTTTTAAAGTGAAGCTCAGTTTTTGGACTTAAAATGTAAATAAGCTTATTTTAGTAAAATTTCTACTATAAACATATAGGAATACAGATACCTTATTTCTGTGCAAAATATGCCACCTTTTCTATTGTGATGCTAAAGACTGACCTATGTATGTGTTTACATATAAATGCAGTGAAGTTGATTTACTAAAGGAGTGTAGGCTGTTCAGATAGGAAATTTTCATTTTACAAAGTGTGTGGGTTTTTTTTTCTTGCACGTGGTTGGATATGTTTTGCAAACTTAATTTTGGCTTATTTCAATATTATTCACTAAGCTAAGTGAACATGCACTTTGTAAAGTGAACATGTTCTGCTGCTTAAGTAAATCACTCTTCTAGAAGAAATTGGTTGAAAAATATTTTCTTGCTTATATAAACCTGTGTTATGTAATTGATCTTCATCAATTGCCTAAAAAATGGCTGGAGAGGCTAAAATTAATATAATGTTGAGGTGTTTAAAATATAGAAGATTGTCCAACTTGCAGTTAAGTACTGAGCCAAAGTTTGGTCAGTTTTATATTTTCAGATTATTATTGAAAACAAACCCTTCTGCAAAGTGTCACTTTGTTATGCAATAAGGTCCTAAAACAGGCATTCCTGTGTAAGGGATATTTGTCTAAATAAAGGTAAACCTTTCCTGGAAGTGCTATTATGGCTTTGTTGATTTAGGTTAAAGTAACTCACTACTCTATTGTATAGACTGTAAACTGATAGGAAGCTTTTGTGAAAGTGTACAAGTTAAAACAATGCAGTTATAGTTTTCAATAGTCTTCAATCGCCAGCACATGAAATATCTGTACAGTATTACCATGATTTAATTTTGAAATTCTAGCTTGCCTTAAAGTGTGTATTCTATGACTGCAGCCTATTTGACTAATAATCTATTTGCCTCATAAACCTAATTTCCCTTTTTTATTTGTATACACCATAGGCTAATGATTCACAAGCAATTTTTAATCTCATATACAGACAGTAAATGGTACTAGATATAAAATTTATTCAGTGCTATGATAGGGTGTGTGTGTTGGTTTTTTTTTTTTTTGGTTTTTTTTTGTCACTTTGAAATTTAGTCTGGCAATATAGGCAAATTCTAATCTCAGATTAATAACTTCTAAAAATAAAATCACTATTCATTGTTACTGCAGATTTGTGGGCAAGTATTGATCTCATGAGAATATTCTCACAGGGGTATGCTTGGGGGGGGGGGGGGACTTTCTAAATTTGATAAATGATATTGTTGCAATTATTAATAGCTAATACTTTGAGCAATGACTTTTAATTTTCTTGTGCAGCAGCTCTCTTGGAAACTAATTGGACATGAAGAAAGCAATCAAATGCAAAAAGAATTTAGTTGCATCATTGAGCTAAAATTCACCCATTTAGCCCTTGTATTAAGGTCAATCTTTCCAGGATCTATAGAAAAGTTTTTTAAAAAGTATAAGAATCGGGTATAGTAAAAAAAAAAAAAAAAAAAGGCAATAGCAGATTCTGCAAATACTTGCAAGTGATGGTTAATGTTGATATAAAGTGCTGAAATAAAACAAGGTAACAGTTTACAAAACAAAATGCTATTATGCTAAACATATATGTAGACATTTGACAACTAAACTGGTAGATGGCTACAACTCTTTATTTTATTGCAAAAAAACAAATTACCTTGTGCAATAAAATGTTGTTTTCTGAAGAATTATTGTGGGAGTTGCATCACAGTTCCTACAAAGCTCTTTCAGATGATTATTGCCTCTGGCTATTTTCTTTTTTTTTTCTCAGACTACTTTAGGCCAGACCACTGTTTGATCACGCAGTGGAAACTGTGTACTATGTGAAAGCTCGTCAAGACATGTCCTTAAGAAGGAAGCATTTCATATAGGCCCAGACTGCGTGGTGGAATTCAAAGCTCCAGGTGCATCCTATCCCATATATGGTGATTGAACAGCTCAAAACCACGACAAGCCCTGACAAAAAAAGGGCAAGGCAGTGAACAAAGTCAGTTATAAAAGGTATAGCCATCACATGCTAGTAAGTCAAACAAATGAACAAGGTACACAATTTCAGTGGCTTAACCAGGACCAAAGATTCAGTAGCTTAAAATAATTATCTCCTACAGTAATCAGAATAATTAACCATTGTTCATTTCAACACTCTTGTACTTGGGCTAAATGTATTGCATGCCCAATACCAACAGTTTACCTTTCATATTTCAACACCTATGTTCATTATGGAAGATTTTTAATACTTGCTTTCAAACCAGTAAACCTTTTATTTGCTTAAAATATTCCAGAAGGGGGAGGAGGTGTTTGAATGTTTCTCACCCTTAACAGCACTGTATTTTTAATGAACCTAGATGCTTTGGCCTAATGCCTCATTGGTAAATCGCCTCATCTAAAACCTAAAAAAACTCTTAAACTCAATGACCTTGAATGGAATTTTTTTGTTTGTCTAATCACGAAGATTCAGTGAACAAACATTTTTACATTTTAGTAGCAAAATATGAAAAAATTGGACATGTTGGCAGAAATGATTTATAAACTCCTAGTGTGTCTCCTGTAGATAGACATGCTTTGTAAATGTTTTTAATACGATCAGTCAGTATAGAAGGAAAAACAACCTAAGGGTCCATGCACACTGGGCTAAAAAAAAAAAAAAAAAAAAAAAAACCAAGCCAGTCCTTTCGGCAGAAAAATGCTGTGTGGGGTTTTTTTTTTTTTTTGTACAGGTGTTTGGGGGGGGGGGGGGGTCTGCCAGATAACTCCTCTCAGAAATGCAAACTTTTTTTTTTTCTGCCTTTTTTTTTTTTTTCTTTTTAAACACTGCTTAAAATATGCCTCTAAAAATCCTAATGTGCATGGACATATAGGATGACACTGAGCTGCTTTTACAGGCAAACCTCTTGTAGAAGCAGCATTTTAAGCCCAGTGTGCATGGACCCTAAAGATATCTGCTATTTTTATTTTCACAATTTATCACCCTAAAATCATATAAGGCACATAAATTGTTGCAAGATGTATGCAATGGGTGTTTCCATTAATTATTCACTCTTAATCATTCCATCTTCCATGAATATGTCAGATATCTATTTAAGCTATATATGCTTAAAATGGTTGTAGTTGTATTAGTGCACTTGCAACCGTCTGACAGCTCCCCAAGCACTCTCTTGACTTGTAATCAAGGCTTGGTGATGCTTACAAATTACAGATTATTATGCAAAAGAGAGGAGCAGAACAGGACCTTGCTTATCAGCGGTTAACTTTTCTGCCCTTGTAACAGCGGAAAGGTTGCCCATAGACAAAAGGTTGTCAAACCTGACTTTAATCTGAAGTGTATACTAGAAATGTCTATAGTACTGTAATAGACCAAATGAAATTATTTATTAGGTTTGTGAAACCTAAATGTTTGAAATGTGATGCATCATTATCACACAATATTATTATGCCTTAGATTGCTCTCACAACAGATTTTACCTTACAAATACATACTTTGAAATAATGTTATATAGTCAGTCATTTTACATCTTGTTTTATGTTCATAGTTGATGCTGCAATTGTTCCTATATTGTTAAACATTACAAAAGCCCGAGATAGTCTTGCATATTAACATCTCCTAGTTCTAAAGCAGGTACCACCTTCGGGTCACCGGTTTAAAGATGGATTCACATGCCCTGCTGTCCTTCATTCCACCGGAGTCTGTCTCACACATAATCAGATTTCAGTGGGGTGAAGCACAGTAGGCATGTAGCAGTGTCTGCACAACCTACAATGGAGACTGAGCCATGACTGAATACCTCTTATGATATAATAAAAATCTAAATATTCCACTAAAAATATGGAACTTGACAATGATCATGTGCAAAAACATATACAGTTATTTAAGCAAATTGTTTTGATTGTTTTAATTACTAAACCCATTAAATATTCTAAGGCTCCTCCTAGATGTCTGTTCTCCTTTATTTCTGTCTTGTTTCATGATTAGCAAAATCAGTGTTTGTTTAATGGATGAAATACTGCAGCCATCATGGGGTTGATTTACTAAAGGCAAACAGTCTGCTTACTTTGCCAGGGAAGTTTCTCTTTGCTTAGTGAATCAGATGAAACTCTGCTGACTCCTTTCATCCAATCATGAGTAAGCATTAAAAAAAAAAAAGCATTGTATTTAAGTGAAAAATCCTTTGCAAAGTGAATAGCTTTTTTTTTCCTTTAGTACAAAAACCATTTGAGTATGAAGAGAGCCAATTACAAGCTTTCAACATAATTCGGTCTAGTTAGCCCATGGAGTTGCACATTTCTAAACTGCTAAACCCATTTTTTTTTGGCCTTTCAATAAAAGTATAGTGCAATGACATAAAAAATAAATTGGACCATTTTGCCTAACTGTATATATATAGTTGGAAAATAACTTGCATATTAGTGACAAAGTGGCTGCAATGATTTTTTTTTTTATACTGGGACAAGATATTTAAGGTTGCATTCAAATAACTTGTAGATTTTTTTTTATTTTAGTCTCTTTCCTTGAACACATTAAAGTCAGAAAAATACTTAACAAATTACAGCACTCCTAAAAACATTACTTTCAAGCAGTTGATTACAGTGGATAATGCCAGTAAGTTGGAATGTTAATGAGATGCAAAGATTATATTCATTTGTATTAAATCACTCTTTATGCTGATGTGCAGGGGCAAACACTATGAATATATTTTTACAGAAGTACTGTGTTCATATGCTCTTTGCACTACCTAATGAAAACCCTTCTCCATTTTTGTGGGGGTGTTCTAAGCCCCCTTTCTTAAAAAAAATTGCTAAACACTTCTTACCCCTTCCAGACTCCAGTACTGCACTCTGTAGTCTATGTTCTCCACCCGTGATCCTCTTCCACGTTGAATGATGTCTATTAACACTTCCTGTTATCCAAAGTTGTCATGGATACTCCTCCTGGGATGCATTATCAGGTCAGCCTATGGTACAATGCTGCAGAGAATAGCCCTTATGGTATAACGTGAGTGCTTTTCTCTGCAGTAGTAAAGACCTCCCACCATCATCCGACTGGCCAGAAGACAGCTGGAAAAAAGTATGTATGTTAGGATTTTGTATTTGGGAAAATACTTTGGGGGGGTTAAACTTCCGAATAAGGAAAACTACTCTCTGTATATTTCTGTAAACTTATTTTTACTCTTACAACGCATAAGTACTTCTCAAGACAATGCAGAAAAATAACCAGAATCACTTCTTGGTATCCTTTAATACAATTTTCTGTCCAATCCTAGAATTTGTCTTTTCTACTCTCAGTACTAAGTCCTGCCACTTGTAGCCCCCTGGCCATTAGAATACCCTCATTAACCATTGAGCCCTTCTCATTGAACAGGGATTGCAGGTGGGTTAGATTTAGTCCTTAGAAACAGGTTTAAGCCTGAGGACCGCAAGAAAAAAGTAAAACATAATTAGAAGGGAGCATAGAAGAGTTGTTTTGGCGAATTAGGTGCCTACTCTTAGGAAGAACATTACAAATTAATTTTAAACACATTTAATTTTAACTGTATAAAGACCAGAGATTGTCACACTTACTACAAATGGCATATATTGTAATGTTGTTAAAAATGTACATTTCTTTTTCAAACTACAGTGCTGTAATTTTCAGTAAAATTCAATATGATAAACTGGAGGTGTTCTATACACTGTTGGTGTAAAGAATTCTCTCAGAAATGTAATTTACTGTTTGGGTAAAGCAACAGTTAAAACAGTAGTAAAGTTCCAAGAAAAAAAAAAAAAGTTCTCTGTGCAAGGTAAAACCATAATGTACTAGTATGCATCACATAATAGCACATTATAAGAGACTTACCTTGAACCTACGCCATCCAGTGGCACGCTACAGGGCTTCCATCTTCACCCTGTCTTCCTTCTGGGTTTGTGGGCTCTAGGCATTTGATTGGTCAAGCTGTAGTAATGTCACTCCCATGCATGTGCATGGGAGTCACAGTTACGGCACATGACTCTGAAGGGATGACATGAGTATGCCATCCCTTCAGAGCACATGTGGCATCACTGTCTGCTGCTAACTAGAACCATGCACATTTAGGAGCTATTCATTCTACCTACATGTAAACTTTATTATACGCTTACCTGTAGGCAAAAGTAACAGAACAGAGTTCACTATCACTTTTAGCCACTTGCGCTCTGGAAGATTTTACCCCTTTCATGTCACCTTGGTACTTTAACTAGCGATTGTGCGGTAATGCAAACAAAAATGTATATAATTTTTTTCACAAATAGAGCTTTCTTTTGGTGGTAATATTTTCTACTTTCTGCTATAAAACTTATCCAATAAAAAAATCTAATTTCTTCATAAATGTTGCACAAAATGTATTCTGCTATATGTCTTTGGTAAAAAAAAAAAAAATCCCCATAAGTGTATATTGATTGGTTTAGGTGAAATGTATTGCCTCTACAAACTATAGTATACAGTAGATAATGGAAGTTTTAATATTTTTCTTATACTAGTAATGGCGAAAATCAGCGATTTATAGCGAGACTGTGACAGTATGGTGGGCAATCGGACACTAACTGCCACTTTGTGGGAACTGACTAACTGCCACTGACATCTTCAGTGACACTTATACAATGATCAGTGCTAATAATATTAATTGATACTGTACTATTGACACTGGCTGGGAAGGGGTTAACATCTAGGGGCAATCAAAGAATTAACTGTGTGCCTAACAATGTGTTAAGTGTTTACTGTGTGCTGCTTTTACTAAGGGATTTCCATGTTTTTATTCCCTGCTTTGCAGGGAAACAAAAAGTGGTACATTGCCACTGTTAGGACAGAGCTCTGTGTTGTTTATAATCATAGAGCTTTGTCCTGTCATCCGCTTCACCGATCAGTGGGTCCTGGCCATAAATAATTGGATGAGATTTGCTGATCAGATTTTGCTGTAATGAATCACAGCACAGCCAGGACAGTGGGCACGCATGCATGCCCCCTACTTGGAAGAGCTGCATCAGGTATCATACATGATCCAGCACAGAGTGACTGCCCTGAAGCAGTATATCTGCATTGGCTAGTCCACAAGCAATTAAATACAAGTCCAATTTTTAGGCACCCCCTGCACCAAAAATTAAGATTGTGGTGAAATACTACATAAGGATTAATGCCTTCCAAAGGGATGCTAGAGCAACACAATGGCTAAATGGTTAGCATTTCCCCCCTGGCAGTATTAGGGTCATTGGTTCGAATCCCAACCATGGCACTACCTGCCTGGAGTTTGCATGTTCTTCCTGTGCCTATGTGGGTTTCATCTGGGTACTCTGGTTTCCGCCCACACTCTAAATTGGCCCTAGCATATGTATGTATGAAGGTAAGTTAGGCACCTTAGATTGCACACCCCTTGAGGGTTAGGGACTGATGTGAATGTACAATATATATATATGTAAAGTGCTGCATACATTGACGGCGATATATAATTACCTGTAATAATAATAATGCAGACACTGCGACTTTTCAGAACCCTTGAAAGTGCATCAGCTTCTGAGGAGAAACAGGTAGGAATCTACAACAAAGTTTGTTAAAATCCCTACAATGTACATTGGTTACTCAGAGGAAATTACTTTTTTCTCAACAAAAGTGGTGTTAATATTTACTGTAAGTTATTCACCCTATAGTGGCAAACTTACTGCCAGGGATACAGCCACTTTGAGATGCTAACAACATGAAAGGAAATCATACAAATCTACTCATCTATTCTGCACATGGAAAAATTCTGCTGATGTTGATAATGCTGTGTCTAATGCAGTTAAAAAGGATTCTGAGATTTCATGTCATATGCTAGGACATGTTTGGAGTTTTTCATTGTGTGGGAAATTCTGACAGAGCTGCAAGCACAACAAACGGGCCTCAACAGAAACATGATGTCATCTTTTGGAATTACTTGACACATACAGGTAAAGGCAAATTGAACTTTCAGTTTAAATAAATTAAATACATTCCAGATCCATTAAAGTGACACTAAACCCACAACAGTAAAATCAGTCTGTATATGCAGTAAAGCATGCTTCTTATACTCACTGCGGAACATAAAGGATTCCTTCTCTACATTGTGTAAAAAGGCTGTTTGATCCTGACTTCTCTGATCCTCCCCTTCTATTGTCCTCAATCCACCTGCTAATAGTAGAGAGCTCTAGGATCACTCTGCACAGAGCGTTTTTATTCTTTGTGAGGATGCATGTGATCAGCACAGGGCCAATCAGCACTGTCCAGACAGAGGGTGAGGGGTTATGCAGCCTCATAGGACAGTCAGAGCAGAATGAAAGCTCCTCCTACAAGATTAACTAGTACTCATCCGGACACTGATAGAAGTCACAAGACTGATATATACTGCTGATGAGAAAAGGTATTTAGCAGTTTATATTTACTAGAATAATTGCATTTCCATGTTGTGTGTACTGTGGGAGACCAGTTATAGTGAATGCAGAGTCCTGGGTTTAGTAACACTTTAAAGGAAAGAACAAGAGCACCATAATCATGAGAGAGCATGAGCTTAGTGGATGGCCTGTCGGACCTCTGCAGATAGACAACTACTTCTACACAGAGACCAAGGATCCTTCTGTACAGAATGCAGATGGGGAACATGGGGAACAGCATTTCTACTCAGGTGCTGGTTCATTTCTAAAGAATAGACCTGTAAGCCTTTGCACACTTCTTTTTATTTTTTTTTATTTATTTGATCACTTCATATGTCATGTAATGCAAAGCATGTCAAGATAGGTTGTGCAAAGCAGTTGTCCATGACTTATATCCACATCATCCACAATTTCAAAATGCATTCAAACTGCCTTAGGTGATCATGCCTCTTATAAATAATGTGGATCTACAACTAATAAATAATTTCCATAATAGTATGACATTTTAATGGTGCACAGAGAATGGAGTGGCTCAGTTTTTATAATACTTTGGAATAGTGAGTAGGATACAGTAGCTGTCTCTCACAAAGTTGATTTGATGGGAAGTGGGGAGAAGAATGTGTTGGAATCAAAGAACAAGAGCAAACTGTCATATCTTGAGGAAACCTAATGATAGGTGTTGTTCCCTTGTCTGTATCTCCTTCTGTGTCCTAGAAAGAGAGGTTAGGATTAAACAAAGGGGTGGATTTACTAAAACTGGAGAACTCAGAATGTGGTGCAGCTGTGCATGGTAGCCAATCAGCTTCTAACCTCAACTTGTTCAATTAAACTTTGGCAACAAAACCTGGAAGCTGATTGGTTTCTCTGCTGAGCTGCACCAGATTTTACACTCTCCAGTCTTAGTAAATATTATTATTATTATACAGGATTTATATAGCCCCAACAGTTTGCTCAGCGCTTTACAATATAACGGGAGACAATACAGCAAAAATACAGTTCAATACAAGAGAGAAAGGAGGGCCCTGCTCCTTGGAGCTTAAATACCCACCAAAGTATTTAAGAACGGTAATAGGCACAGGTTGTATTTATATGGAATAAACAGCAGTTTTCCTGTGTGTATTTACAGATGGTCCAGTATATCCATTTATCCCGCAATACAGTATCTTCTCTTTCAGCTTTGAAAAAAAATAGGATTAGCCATCTGGTAGACTTCACTAACCACCATTGACTAGCACCTTTTTGTACCTAGAGTATATTTTATAAATAATTGTTCCCTTAGGTGGACCCTACATCGTGTTTTATTGGTGTGTATGTCAGTAGGGAGGTTTACCCTCACTTTCTGTATACAGACATCAACAAAGAAATATTCAATAGGTATTATGAAGGGTTAGAACCTTTTCTCATATTTACTGATGCTTGTTCTTTCCTGTTCCTTTAAAACCTGGTTCACAAAGTGAAAGAAAACTCCACAATGAAGAGTAAAACAATAAAAACCTAGTAGACATTGTAACTCTTTCCCAGGCTATCCAAAATGAATGAAGTTTTAGATTGAGTTGGTGCCTGTTCATATTTTGTCTAATAAAATTTTGAGAGTCTTTAAAAACGGAATATGAAAACCATACAAAGAACCGAAACAAACTTACTAGAAAAATTAATATTGCATGTAGACATTTGTTTGTGACTTTTGTGTATAGCTACATTATGCTTGAAGAAAACTGAAGAGCAAGCATTATCATGGTAAATATAATAACTATGTATAATGTAGGCTTGGCAGAGAGAAGGTAGAGCACTTAAGGGCTAATTAAAAAATATGCTGATACCAGCAGTTGTTCAGCTTACTCTTTAGAATTGTACAAATGAAGTGTAATAAAATAAATGAATAAAACTAAACAAGGAATTAAAGATCCAGCATTTTTAGAAAGCAATTTTACTACTTAATTATAAATGACAGCACAAGTTATTTTTTTCTGAAGATATTTTAAGGAGATACACACTAATGCTTTTAAGACATACTGGATGCTCTAATGTGGTTGTAAACCCTCACACATACCTAGTGAAGTGACTGGCCTCAGGTGATGCACACAGATTAAACAAATCCTCCTGCATAAGTTGTATATGTCTATCTGCAGTCTTCTCTTCTCTATAACCTTTTAAAGTGCTACATTTATAAAGTGTATAAAGAGGGGGCGGAGATCTGAAATTACACACTGCAGTGCTAAGTAAGGAGAGCTCTGAGAGTTGATTGGAGAGACGAGACCCCCCACCCCCCTCCATACAACACAGGAACAGAGCTGAGAATGACAATCTACTAGAAACTTGATCAAGCTAATAGCAGAGGAACAAAGCAGCAAAAAGTAATGACACTTAGTACACTTAATTGGGACAAGCACACACTATAGAGGGATATGCTTTTTTTCATATTTCATGCCTTAGGTTTACAATTATTTAAGGGTTAATTTCACCTTTAAAAAAATAATAAAAATAAATGTACATATTTTTTGCAGGTAAAAGCAGGCCATAGGTGTAATGCCAGGCTCCTCCCTTTGTTCCCATATCCTTGTATGGGCTTTCTGTCACAAAGCTAGAGGAAGAATGAATGAACTCTGAACATGCTGAGCAGCACACTAGCAGCCCATTCAAACTACACATATGTCTGCCATGGTAGTTTCTTAATTCACAGATCTCTGGAAATTAATGATGTGGGTGGAACCCTGCCTGTTTTCAAGTGACAGCGGGTTCCGGGAGAAGACCCCCTGTCACAGAGAGAGGATCTCTGTTGGTGGGTGCATAGGAGCATGTAACATGTTACACCCTAAATATGAATGTAACATGGTCCTGAAGGGGAACTTTTACTTATTGACCACTAAACAAATGTTATTGTATTAAATTAGAACCTACATTGTAGTCACCAGGCTGAATATTAATCAAAAACATTATAATATAAAAATATTTTACCATCTCTTATAGCCTACCAGGTCTTGCATTTACCGTATTTGTCGGCGTATAAGACGACTTTTTAACCCATGAAAATCTTCTGAAAAGTCGGGGGTCGTCTTATACGCCGGTATACGGCGAGCCGGTGTCAGGGCGGCACTTTTTCGGTGGCGGAAGGGACACTAAGTACAGGGGCGGGCTGGGGCTGCTGTACCTTACCTGGCTCCGGTCCCGGTCCTACGACGATCCGGTCCAGGAAGCGCGGCTGCTCCTTCTTTCAGTTCGGCCGCTCGATGGTCGCGCGGCCACTCGGCTCCGCCTCCTCACCGGTGATTGGGCGCCAGCACTGGAAAGGTACACAGGCGACCAATCACCGGCGAGGAGGCGGAGCCGAGCGGCCCTGCGAAAATCGAGTGAGGGAGCGGCCAGTAAGTGTGCAGCAGCACCATGCTGTGACACTCTTGGCACTATTCCTCTCCCCCACTGACACTAACGATGGGGCACTGTTCCTCCCCCACTGACACCAATGATGAGGCACTGTTCCTCCCCCACTGACACCAACGATGGGGCACTATTCCTCCCCCACTGACACCAACGATGGGGCACTATTCCTCCTCTCCAATGACACCAATGATGGGGCACTATTCCTCCCCCACTCACACCAACAATGAGGCACTATTCTTCCCCCCACTGACACCAACGATGAGGCACTATTCCTCCTCCACACTGACACCAACGATGAGGCACTGTTCCTCCCCCACTGACACCAACGATGGGGCACTATTCCTCCTCCCCACTGACACCAACGATGGGGCACTATTCCCCCCCCCACTGATACCAATGATGGGGCACTTTTCCCGCCACTGATACCAACAATGGGGTACTATTCCTTCCACTGATACCAATGATGGGGCGCTATTCCTCCCACTGACACCAATGATGGGGCGCAATTCCTGCCACTGATACCAATGATGGGGCGCTATTCCTCCCACTGACTAATGATGGGGCACTATTCCTCCCACTGACACTAATGATGGGACACTATTCCTCACACACTGACACTAATGATGGGGCACCATCATTGGTATCAGTGGGAGGAATAGTGTCCCATCATTGGTATCAGTGGGAGGAATAGTGCCCCATCATTGGTGTCAGTGGATGAAATAGTGCCCCATCATTGGTGTCAGTGGGAGGAGTAGTGCCTCATCATTGGTATCAGTGGGAGGAATAGTGCCCCATCATTGGTGTCAGAGCGAGGAATCGTGCCCCATCATTGGTGTCAGTGGGAGGAATAGCACCCCATCATTGGAATACCATACTGAAATAGCATACCATATTGAAATCAAATCTGATGTTTTTTCATTTTTATTTGGTGTGTGTTGGAAGAGGGGTAGTCTTATACAGCGAGTATAGCTCAAACCCTATATTTTAACAGGAAAAGTAGGGGGTCGTCTTATACGCCCAGTCGTCTTATACGCCGGCAAATACGGTAATAATATATAACTGTAGCATAAAAAATCTGTATGATGAAAAGCATATCTAAAGAATATTTCCAGGAAGTACAGGAAATGCTGTATCTGCTGATTTTGCCAGAATGATGTGTCCCTGTCACTTCCTGTGATTTTTATTCTACTTATATTTTTGCTTCCCTGGTTTCTCTTTGCCTCCTCTCCCTCCCCATCAACATGCTAAAAGTTTTAGAGAATACCTTTTTTATACTATATGCCTTTTTAAAATTTTCAAATTGTTTTTTATTAATGCTTGAGTACAGACAGCTTTACCAGTCCTTACATTTGGTACACAAGATAGAGTACAGAATATGTAAAGAGTATTCTAATCAGAGGTAGATTACATAGAATATGGTAGAGCTACCCAGCATTGTATATAGTAAACATCGTAGGTATCTAAGAAAATGCTTAAGGCATATAAACAACATAAAAAAGAACAGCTAGAACAATAGAAACAAGCACAATTAGTTATTTTAATGTTTCAATAGAGAGAACAAGATAACCCATAGTTTACCCTACATTCTTGTAACATTAAACATACTGTATGAGCCCATTTTGACCACATAGCATAGAACGCTTTCAAGTGGTTGAAAACCCTTACAGATAACCAGCAAAGTGACTAGCCTCAGGTGATACACAGAGATGAAATAAACCTTCCAACATTGCACCTGCTTAACTGGAGCCATCTCCAGTTAAGACTATCAGAATATGGATATAACAGTTCAAATTGAACAGGGTAATTATCTATAGACAAGCTCAAAAGAGCTAAATGTGGAGACAGGGAGGATAAAATGCCAGTTACAGTGGATATGAAAGAAAACACTGTGTTCCAGAAACTACATACACTTTTACACTCCCACAGAATGTGACGTAAATATATCCTCTATAAATTACTTTAAGAAGATTATCCCAGTGGAGCACACAATTTATAATACTGCAATCATTGAGAAGTGCTGGTTGTCACTCCATAAGTGAGAATTCCCTCTTTAAGACCTTTTCCAATTCAAGCACATGTGTGGTTTTGACGAACTCAAAATGATATTGTAAGTAGTTATAAAACCAAGATATGCCTCCTTTTACTAAGGGCTGAGTGTTAAGGTAAGTCCAGAAACTGGAATACAGCATAATCTGTTGGAGGGAGGTATCTAAGGTGAAAGTGGCAGAAGATGTGCTCTCCTACAGTATCAATAAAAAGGTATCTCATAGTATCTCATCTGCTGTGAGTCCAAGACTGAATTTGTAACAATAGGATAAGATATACATAAGCTGGCAGGGGGATATCCATATTTACCAATTATTTTTTGCTTGGGGAGCACTTTAATAAGAGAGATTGGCCAAGCAGTAGGTTTATGTTTAGTCAGCAGTGTAATGGGATTTTAGCTATTTTCCCCCTCCATATAATGCATCTGAGGATAACATTCACAGAATAAAATAACAAGGAGGTATACTTATGGGGAAAGCTCTAAAAGAGAATTCTGGTATGGAATAGCACTTTAAATGCTGCTATGCAACAACCCAGGAAATGCACAGCTTAGTGTACAGTGCAGACAAGCAGGTAAGTAACTTTAATGCAAATGAGACATGCTGTAACCTATTTCTCCTGCATTAAAAATCCTGCCTTTTTGTAATTTTTTTTTCTATAAGTAAGGTTCCACTTTAAGGTTCCTCAATTCCTCTTCCATATCATTGTGTGCATCCACTAGTTCATTGTGCTCTGTGGCGAATTCTCTCGTTTTATTTTCCACATGACTCACTCTATCCTCTATTGCAGAAACATCAGACTTTTTTAGGTGACAAATGATATCATGTCTCTATGCAATGACCCCTTCAAAGACCCCAACATATCCTTCAAGGTGGTATTGGTGGGCTTTCTAGTAGTGGGGTAATCATCAGTCAGTTTTATGAACTCCCTAGTGTTCTCACGTGAATTATATTAATCAGAATGCTCACATTCCTGGTGGTGCATAGAGGAGTGTCACAGTCTGGATTTCTGTGGGTTGTGGAATGGCAATTCTGATGGAGAGGAGCGACTGCTGTGGCCATGGCAAATTGTCTGTGAAAGCTGTGTCAGTTGCGCTCTGCCTTGGGACTCAATGGTGGAGGAAGCAGGAGACTTGCTGCAGTGGAGAATTCAGTTAGTTTGCATGACCTTTTTCTGGTTTTCTATTTCCTCATCATGGTGGGTGAGTGTCTGGTGGCTCACTGGTGCTGGCTGAAAAGCAAAAAGCTGCCCCATGTTGCTGAAGATACAACTGACCGCATGTGTGCTCCTGGAACTTTCCTAACAAGTGGCCATCCATATGGCTGCTGGCCACACCCCTTATATACCTTATTTTAAATCTAGTGATCCCTGACTCTTTGCTTTTCAGGAAGATCATGGCTGGTGGGAGGGGTCAGTGCTGTACATAATTTCCTGAAAACATCACAGCACTCAGTATTCCTATCAAGACCTCTCAGCCCTCTTAGATGCTGTGGATTGTGTCTTGAAAAGACTTATGCAAATATCAAAATGTCTTGAAGGGTGTATGTCAGTCTGGAGGAATACACATTCCTAGATAGACTGAATTTGCATTCAGACTTCCCTAGATAAAGCTCACACGTGATACTCAGCCTTCATAATTGAAAGAACTGAAATATAATGAATGAAAGGGGTGGGCCAGGGATAGTAAGGCTTGGTGGAAAAGTGCTGGATAATGATGCTGATTATGATGGATGTCTTCAAGCCTGGAAATAAGGTGGGCTCCATCTAACATGCTGAAGTTTCTAATATACATTATGAGAAGCTCACAGTGTGCAGTGAAAGTAACCACATCCTGACTGCCCTATAGCAGATATACTGCTACAAAATCATGTATATACTGTATATAGTTTGTATTTCCAAATAGGGAGCGCACACCCTACCCACGCCGCCATTACTGGCCCAGTGATTACCAAGCATCTCCGATGGGGAGGAAGACTGATTTGTTTACTAACAGTCCTCCTCCCTGTTGGTCCAGGCACACTGCTCTGGATGGCAGTGCACACACCTCCCCCCAGTAAAAAACTCCCAGCAAACAGTTGATTGCCTCTCATGTTAACCCCTTCTTGCCTAGTGCCATTAGTACAGTGTCAGTGCTTTTTTTTTGATCACTGAATTGGTGTCAATGGGGATGTCAGTGACACCAAGTCGGTTCCCCCCAGTGTCAGAATGCCTGCTGCAGTCCCACTATAAGTCGCTGATCACCGCCATTACTAGCACAAAAAAAAAATCCCAGTATCTATACTGCCATTTGTACATGCTATAACTTTCACAAGTTATTAATTTACACGTATTGGGATTTTTTTAGCAAAGACATGTAGCAGAAAATTTTTAAACATTTTTTACTGGACATGTTTAATAGCATAAAGTCAAAAATATTGTTTTTTTCCTCAAAATTGTCAGTCTTTTTTTTATAGCGCAAAAAATAAAAATCGCACAGGTGATCAAATACCACCGAAAGAAAGCTCAATTTGTGGAAAAAAAATACATACATTTAATTTGGGTGCAGCCCATGACCCACCCATTACCCTCCCTTTCCACCATATGTTTCCCCCTGCTGCCCAGGCCCCCTTGTGTGCCTCTACCATCACAGTTCTGCCGGTTTCCCTCCTCTTCTTTCTACTAGGAACTGCAAGAACACAATATGATCCTTCAGGATGGATAGTGGAGGAAGCATCTGGTAAATATGTCACATTTACCAGCCACTTTTGTGATGGGCGCAGTGTCAGACCCCAGCCCTTCTCACCAACTTGTGACCGAAGGACTAGCCAATCTAAAACTGTGCTGCCACTTGCGTTAAAAATGCCACTCTCAGCTGCACCCTGCACCAAGATTTTCCAGCTCACTGGACCCCAATCTAGGTGCTAATAGCCTGAGAGCGATTGTTACTGGGTCAGGTTAATTACGCAATTAACCCTTCACACTGCCACCACCACCTTTTTACAGAGAAGGAGGAAACTCACAAATCTTAGCAGTAACACTATGATGTTTGAATAAGCATCTGTATACACACTGTCACTGCAGACAGATGTATCCAGAGGTTTTAAAACACACAGTATCACTCTTCAGAGACAGGGATTCTTAGTTTGCATGAAAGAGCTTTAGAAACAGTTCAACACTTTTCAGAAAATAGGATTTATTACTAAAAAGGTCAAAATGGTGCAATAAAAATATTTACAGAAAAGATGTAACCAATATATATATATATATATATATATATATATATATAGAGAGAGAGAGAGAGAGAGAGAGAGAGAGAGAGAGAGCAATAACACAACAGAGAGATAAAGAAAGAAGTTTAAGAAGGTAGAATACTTGCAGAAGTCCTGGGTTTAAACAGAGATCAAGTGTCCTGAACAAAAGGGTACCTTTTCTCCCGAAGTTGGTTCCTGATGTTAAAAGGGAGAATCTCTTCATCCTTCTCCAGGCATGACAGCTTCTTTTCTAGGAACCTAGCAGGGTGTCTCCTTAAAGCAGAGAACCAATCACCTCATTTGGGTAGGGGTGTTTAGGCGGGGACCTCGGCTATGACCAAATCCCTCACACATTTATACCATGGTCAATACCCTTCTAAAGGTACATGTAGCAGCCTAGCCACTGGTAGATTAATATGCAGAATGATATCCTGAATATCCAGACATCAAATACATATCTTACCTACCATGACATATCTTACCGTTTCAGATAAAGATATATTGCTTTCTACTCTCATGTAGGTGCCACATAGGGGTGTAAGGTATCAGGTGACTTATATTAAACTGACCTATCTGAATATATGCTTTGTTTAATTGTACCTTGTTCCTGCCGGGATTTATGAAATTGTATGCAAAAGTGGTTTCAGGTGGGATGTATGATTTACTGCCATTCTGGAATGCTTTTCATGTCCAGTGACGGACTGATTTATAGCTTTACGACCAGTCCAAGGCAAGAGCCTGACAGACATCCTGGAACCAGCTAATTGAGTTTACAACCATGAAGTGTATCCAGCTGTGCCCTGTGCACTCCTGAACTCAGCACACACACAGACCACATTCCTTCAAAAAAGGGAGGGGGAAGACTGAACAGAGTGAGAATGACATTTGTAGAGTATGATACACGATGGTAGATCTTTAACAAAATGGTTGTCCGTATCCAATCGCAACAACTTCTTCTCCTGAATGAACACAATGAGTGATCAGTACCAGCAGTACCAGTCACTCACTGTGTTCATCAATAAATGAAGCATAGTAAACTGTAGGGTTTGTTTTGGGGGGGGGGCTGTCAGGTAGGCTGTATGGGGCCCCATGGGTTCTACCAGCAGCTCTGGTGACCCCCCCCCATCTCATAATACAAAAGCATTTTTGCATGGATTGTAAATGACACCTCTCTAGGTTGTCAATTACAGTGCCTGGCCTTCTCCCCTCTGTGCCTGGCCATACCTCCTGACTGCTGCAGTGGGAAGAACAAGGTGATACCATGAAAACAAATTAGTTGTAATGTCACATGAGTACTGTATGAATTCCTCAATTTTTTTTCCAGATTGTGTCTCAAGAGGAAGTGGGTGGGCAAGGAAATGACTTCCTTGGTGTTTGAAAATTGTGTGCCAGTGGACAGTAGAAGTTCAAGCTTTAACAAGAACATTTTTTCGCAGCTGCATTTAGAGTAAGAATTGGCTCAAAACCAGTCACTGACTAAAGATTTTTTCCTTACTTTCTAAATTGTTGGTCCAGCTTTTACCAGCTAACCTAGGTTAATTGTGAGTGAATACACTTATCTGATTTTAATACCTTTCCACTGGTATAATGTAATATCTCTTCACAATAAATGACCATACAAACTGTTAAGTACAAAGATAATTTTTCTCTAAAAATTCTGCTGCAATAATGGAAGATTTAAAACAATATACTGTATTTTCTGTAATGTACAGCGCTGAGCGAACTATTGGCGCTTTATAAATACTGTATAATAATAATAATAATTTTTACAAGTGGAATGTAAACCTGTCAGAATATATCCAAACCTCCTCCATGCCATGTACTTTTGTGCCTATATTTACCTATACTGTTAGTCATCTGCTGCTGGAATTTATACAGTGTGTAAACTAACTTTGATGAACAAGAAGTCTTAACATGCTGTCTGGTTGTCTTTTCTGTAGATTATGAGGCTCTGTCTTCAGTACTTTAAGTCTCTGACCTGGAACAAGCAATCAGGTAACTGACCCAGTGGGCAACCATAACACAAGGTAACTAGCATTTTTAGGAGGATATGAAGAAAAAAAAAAATTAACCTTCAACTAAAGTAAGGAATGTCTATGACCACGTCAAATATTATTCAGTGTTTTTGCCAATAGTGTTTCACGTAGCTAATTATATGTGATTCAGTTCTTACTTGTCTTTGAAAAGTAATAATATATGACACTGCATTGACCTTTCCAGGTAAACCTTTTACACTTTGTGGCAACTGTCACAAAACTTAGTGCACACTTAAAAAAGGTATAGCTATAGCAGTTAATGTAATTTTTCATATGACATGGACAAAGTCCACAAACAACTAATTCACAAATGTGGAGACTTGTTTTCCTAATGCATCAAATTCCCAAAGTCTCTCCACATAGGCTGCATTCACAGCTGAGCATTAAATTTTTTAGAGTTTTTTTCAGGTGTTTCGTTACATGATTTGCATGTTTTTGTACAATGTTTTTAAAGTGTTTTTGAGCTTTGGCGTTAGCCATCAGGGATGCGTCATCTGTTGTTAAGGAGCCAGCACCCGCTGGCGTCCTAACAATTAAAAGTCATCCCTGATGTCAGCAAGTCATTGGTTGATAAGGAGCCAGCGATTTTAAGGGGGACCCCATGCCAAAAACAAACAACAAAAATGCAAGGCCCTCCGGTCTGGTATGGATTTTTATAATTCTTTATTTATAAGATTTGCATCCAAAAATGACAGCAGTGATATAGGTAGTTTGTAAGACATCAGAAGTGGCAAACAGATGAGTAGTACATACAGGGTAACATTTCTATGATAAGCCCCTACTAGAAGGGTGGTTTCTGCAACATCAGAGAATGCAAAGGAAATCCAGTGTGGTACAGCAATGGGAATTTGCAAACAATGAAAAATGGGGTATATATTAGTTTAGCAGGTGCTATCTATCATCCATACTGACAGAGCTGGAGCTCATTAAAGGTTTTTAGATATTTTCACATGGCAGGGTATGGGAGAGAAGGAAAAGAGGGGTCGAGAGGGAGGATGATTTGGGAAAAGGAGGGGGAGGAAGGGAGCAAAAAAGGAGGGGATTGAGGGGGGAGCCATAGAGGGAGGTAGCTGGAGTGGGGTCATTGGTTTGCTGAGTGTGGGGATTGTACTCAAAGATAATGTGTGTATTCACAGTGGTGTATTTAGGTTTTGTGCTGCCCTAGGCAACACAAAAATTGGCTCCCCCCCACGGAGAGACCCTGACACTGACCAACACCCCCTCTACCCCACGAAGAGAGCCTGACATTGACCAACAACACCCCAGGCCCCCCGCCCCCACCCCCACCCGAGAGAGCATTTTACTACCACCGACCCCCACACACTGGCAAATGCCCCCCCACTTCGGCAAGAGATAAGACACTCACATCACAGCTCCGGACATCTGCATATACTATTAACGGCCAGCAGACTCTCTCAGATCCCCGTGTGTCCCTTCTTCCTTTCCTTCTTTCAGGGGATGGTACTGCCCCCCTAAAAAAAATCTGCTGCCCCCCTCAAAAAATGCCGCCCCAGGTAAATGCCTTGTTTGCCTTGTGGTAAATACACCCCTGGCTCAAGCACTTACTGAACACTGCAAGAGCCTGCATCCCCAGCATGTGGAAACAACAATCCACCCCCAACCATATCACAATGGTTTGCTAGAGTGAATGACATTCAACACATGGAAGACATGACCCTCAATGACAAAATCAAGGAATACAAAGCCAGATGGATCCACTGGGACCTTTTCTGTTATTCTAGTGAATACACGGGGGCGTATTTACCACAAGGCAAACAAGGCATTTGCCTAGGGCGGCACTTTTTAGGGGGGGCAGCACTGCCCTCTGGAAGAAGAGACATATGCGGCATGGGGACCAGATAGGATCCGAGAGAGGCTGTGGGCTGCATGATGGTGTATGCAGAACCCGATTGTCTTTCCCGGGGATGTCCAGAGCTGTGAAGGTGTTTTGTCTTTTTGTTTATAGCGCAAAAATGTAGAAACGCACAGGTTAGCAAATACCACCAAAAGAAAGCTCTAATTTGTGAGAAAAAAAGGATATAAATTTCATATATGTACAATGTTGCATGACCGCACAATTGTCAGTTGAAATAATGCAGCGCCATATCGCACAAAATGGCCTGGTCAGGAAGGGGGGTAAAAGAGAGAGAGACATGAGCGTTCCTCTTTACATCACAGTCCACGGTGTCCCCCTTACAAAGAGAACTCTGAGGACTCTGATGTAAGGGGAACTCTGGGGACTCTTGTATAAGGGGGGCTCTGCTCTGGTTACCAAAGGCCCCCTTACAACAGAGTTCCTCTTTACATCACAGTCCGCAGTGTTCCCCTTTACATCAAAGCTTGCAGCATTCCCCTTTACCCATATAAAAATATTTTATCAAAAATAAAAAGTCGGTTTCAGTATCTTTTTTGGGGGGGAGCCTTCAGAATTCCCTTCCTTTAGGCTCCTGAGATGTAAATCTGATCCTGATTACACAGACAAATATTTTTTTTTTTTTCAGGTACTTATATAGTGCCATCAATTTGCACAGCGCTTTGCATACATATATTGTACATTCACGTCAGTCCCTAACCCTCAAGGGGTGTACAGTCTAAGGTCCCTAACTCACATTCATACATACACATACTAGGGCCAATTTAGACAGGATCCAATTAACCTACCAGCATGTCTTTGGAGTTTGGGAGGAAACTGGAGTACCCGGAGGAAACCCACGCAGTCACAGGGAGAACATGCAAACTCCAGGCAGGTGGTGCCATTGTTGGGATTCGAACCAGCAACCCTAGTACTGCCAGGAGGAAGTGCTAACCATTTAGCCACTGTGCTGCCCATAGAACTAATAGATACTGACTCGAGGGTACCAAACAAAAAAAATAAAATAAAAATATATATATATATATATAGTATATATATATACTCACTCATATTGCTTACTTTGAGCTACAAAACTGTGTTTTTGAAATAATTATTTTAATTATAATAAATGTATGTGGTATAAAATGCTTACACAACACTATATTAGTGAAAAAAACAATGATGTGCTTTGCCATGCCAGCGGTTTTTGACCGGCATTTGTTATACTGTATGTGAGCAGTTTTTGACCGGCATTTGTTATATGTGATCAGTTTTTGACTGGCATTTGTTATATGTGAGCGGTCTCTCTATCATATATATAGTAACATGGGATTGCAGGTAGGGTACCTATCTTGCTACTGAAAACCTGAATATAAACCTATGTGATTAAAAAAAATCCTACTTTTCTATGAGCTACAACTGTTAAAACATGTCTATTTAATAACTACCCCTCATAGTAAGGCAAGCCTACAGATCATGTGCCACTTGAAGGTGGGTCTTTACTCTCACTTCATTTAAGGGGTGCTAGGTAGCACATTTCAGCTCTGTTTGTATGTTTGTCCCGGGGAAAGTGTCTCAGAAAATATTGGAGCCTAAGGCAGCCAGGGAACTAGTATTTTGAGAAAGAGGTCAACAATGCCACCTTTTGTATTCCTCTAAGTACAGGTTTCCTTCAAAGTGGTAGTAAACTCCTATAACAAAACAAAAAACTTGGGCCCCTCCGAGTGGTTTAAGCCACAATGTGCTAGTATGCACCATATACTAGCACATTATGGCAGATTTACCTTAAAACAAAGTCCTCCAGCACTGTCACCATTCATAGGGCTTCCATTTCTACCCAGTCTTCCTTCTGGGCTCTCAGGCTCCAGCCATTTGAATGGCTGAGCCATGAAGATGTCACTCCCATGTATGTGCACAGGAGCCATGGTCAGGACACAGCACTCTGAATTGATGGAGTAAATCAATGTGCTGTCAATTGCAAATTTAGGTGATATTCACTGTACCTACAGGTAAGCCTTATTATGAACTTACCTGTAGGTACAAGTTCAAAAACAGAGTTTACTGCCACTTTAAGAAGTGGGGAATAAAAAGTAGTGAAAATGGCTTTAAACCTCTCTCTTTCTGTCTTGCTTGAGAGACACAAAGTATTACTCACTGGCTTCTTCTGGTTGACCATTGCAAACAGTCAGATAGGCAGTGTGCAGTGCACATCAACAAAACCACTGAGGTCATTTTGAGATGAGTGAAGGGACAGTGGTCCTAGATGGCCTCCCACAGAATGGCACCCTATAAAAGCACAGTGGTTGCAAATCAATAAGACTGCCTGTGATTGTAGTCAAGAGCCCGCACGGGTGTCAAACTGGCGGCCCTCCAGCTGTTGCCAAACTACAAGTCCATAAATATTTAAAACAAAGCTTTCAGTATCAGCAGCTATGCACTAAAAGGTAACCAAATAAAACCTCAGTCCAATCAAATAAGTAAAGTGCACCGCTATAAATAGGTAAACAAATGATGATAATGTCTGTATAGATAAACATTCATATGGTGACATCCCATGCGTAGAGTGCCCACTATGGCGGTACTTCAGTGCTTGTGCTTTTAAAGGTGGTAAAAGAATACGCACTCACCAGATGCGTAAAGATATTACGCATATAGATCAATCATCAGAGGTCCCCTTTAAGGTAGCGAATTAAGCCAGGTATGGAGATATCCCCCTCTGGATAGGTGGTACGTCAGGCACTTCTTGGTGGTATATGGATCCAGTAACCAGAGGTCCACTTTAAAGGATGAGTGGGTGTAACAGCCTGTGTAGCAGGAACTCCCTCCTCTGTATAGTATGGTGGATCTTGATTCGGGGTGGGTTCTCCAACCACACAACAAGTCCCATGAGGCATTGCAAGATTGACAGTGACAAGTATGACTGCCAAAGGCTGAGGCATGATGGGACTTGTAGTTTTTGCAACAGCTGGAGGGTCACCAGTTTGACATCCCTGCGTAACCACTTGAACTGTCTCCCTGTCTTTAATCTGAAAACCAATCAGGGAATCACATTGCAAAAATGAAACTCCCACCCCTAGAAAGCAGAAGAAATGTGTAGTCTGATATGTGAATCTGCCATTATTAGTATTGGGTGAAGTATAATTTACTTCTACTTACAAATCAATTTACATAATCTTTCTATTGTTATTCAAAAAAATTTGTGTTACTTATTTGTACAGCTGTAATATCAATGATGCTTACACACACAGAACAACAAAAAACATTTAGTAACGGAAAAAAACCTTGTTTATATGCACGCTATTTGCATGTTATGGAATAAATATGTTTTCACTGCACTTCAGGGAAACATTTTTCCTCTTGGGGATTAAGAATAATTCTGCCTGAATCATGCACCTGGGTTTCTAGATATTAGAATGCTGATGATAGATTTGCATATATATTGCAAATGTATATTTCAGGTGTATCCTGAGGACAGATTACAACAGATTAGGTTGGGAGGACATTTTAAAATGTCACATAATGTTCAGAAGCTATTTTACCTCTGGAAAGTCTGTGCAATCCATATAAATAGCTGATAATAAAATATACCATGTTTAAAAAAAAAATAAAAAAATTATATATATATATATATATATATATATATATATATATACACACACACACACAGGTGAAACTCGAAAAATTAGAATATTGTGCAAAAGTTAATTTATTTCAGTAATGCAACTTAAAAGGTGAAATTAATATATGAGATAGACATTACATGCAAAGCAAGATAGTTCAAGCTGTGATTTGTCATAATTGTGGTGATTATGGCTTACAGCTCATGAAAAATTCACAATCTCAGAAAATTAGGATATTACATGCAATCAATAAAACAAGAATATTACACAGAACAATATCAGACCTCTGAAAAGTATAAGCATGCATATTTACTCAGCAGGGGCGGACTGACCATTTGGAAACTCGGGCACCGCCCGAGGGCCCGGGGCCAGTAGGGGGCCCCATGAGATGCCCCTGGTACCTTTTTCATAGGCTTTTTTGAGTTTGGGCAAGGACACAGGGGCCCCATGATCCCCTATTGCCCGGGGGCCCCATGAGTTGTCAGTCCACCCCTGGTACTCAGTACTTGGTTTGGGCCCCTTTTGCAGCAATTACTGCCTCAATGCGGCGTTGCATGGAAGCTATCAGCCTGTGGCATTGCTGAGGTGTTATGGAAGACCAGGATGCTTCAATAGCGGCCTTCAGATCTTCTGCATTGTTCGGTCTCATGTCTCATCTTTCTCTTGGCAATGCCCCATAGATTCTCAATGGGGGTCAGGTGAGTTTGCTGGCCAATCAAGCACAATAATCCCACGGTCATTGAACCAGGTTTTGGTGCTTTTGGCAGTGTGGGCAGGTGCCAAGACCTGCTGGAAAATGAAGTCAGCATCCAAATAAAGCTCATCTGCGGAAGCATGAAGTGCTTCAAAATCTCCTGGTAGATGGCTGCGTTGACCCTGGACTTAATGAAGCACAGTGGACCAACACCAGCAGATGACATGGCTCCCCAAATCAACACAGACTGTGGAAACTTCACACTGGACTTCAAGTATCTTGCAGTGTGTGCCTCTCCATTCTTCTTCCATACTCTGGGTCCTTGGTTTCCAAATGAGATGCAAAAGTTGCTCTCATCAGAAAAGAGGACTTTGGACCACTGAGCAACAGACCAGGTCTGTTTTTCTTCAGCCCAGGTAAGACGCTTCTGACGTTGTTTGTTGTTCAGGAGTGGCTTGACAAGAGGAATACGACATTTGAAGCCCATGTCCAGGATCCGTATGTGTGTGGTGGCTCTTGATGCACTGACTCCAGCCTCAGTCCACTCCTTGTGAAATCTCCCCAACACTTTTGAATGGCCTTTTCCTGACAATCCTCTCCAGGCTGCGGTCATCCCTGCTGCTTGTGCACCTTTTTCTTCCACACTTTTCCCTTCCACATAACTTTTTATTAATGTGCTTTGATACAGCACTTTGGGAACATCCAACTTCTTTTGCAATTACCTTTGGAGGCTTTCCCTCATGGAGGGTGTCAATGATGGTTTTCTGTACAACTGTTAGGTCAGCAGTCTTTGCCATGATTGTGATTCCTACTGAACCAGACTGAGAGACCATTTAAAGGCTCAGGAACCCTTTGCAGGTGTTATGGCTTAATTAGCTGATTAGAGTGGGACACTTTGAGCCTAGAATATTGCACCTTTTCACAATATGCTAATTTTCTGAGATTGTGGATTTGGGGTTTTCATGAGCTGTAAGCCATAATCATCACAATTATGACAAATCACGGCTTTAACTATCTTGCTTTGCTTGTAATGAGTCTATCTCATATATTAGTTTCACCTTTTAAGTTGCATTACTGAAATAAATGAACTTTTGCACAATATTCAAATTTTTCGAGTTTCACGTATGTATGTATGTATGTATGTGTATATGTGTGTATATGTATGTACAGTGGGGATCGAAAGTTTGGGCACCCCAGCTAAAAATTTGTATTAATGTGCATAAAGAAGCCAAGGAAAGATGGAAAAATCTCCAAAAGGCATCAAATTACAGATTAGACATTCTTATAATATGTCAACAAAAGTTAGATTTTATTTCCATCATTTACACTTTCAAAATAACAGAAAACAAAAAAATGGCATCTGCAAAAGTTTGGGCACCCTGCAGAATTTATAGCATGCACTGCCCCCTTTGCAAAGCTGAGACCTGCCAGTGTCATGGATTGTTCTCAATCATCGTCTGGGAAGACCAGGTGATGTCAATCTCAAAGGTTTTAAATGCCCAGACTCATCTGACCTTGCCCCAACAATCAGCACCATGGGTTCTTCTAAGCAGTTGTCTAGAAAACTGAAACTGAAAATAGTTGACGCTCACAAAGCTGGAGAAGGCTAAAAGAAGATAGCAAAGCGTTTTCAGCTGTCAGTATCCTCTGTTCCGAATGTAATTAAGAAATGGCAGTCATCAGGAACAGTGGAAGTTAAAGCAAGATCTGGAAGACCAAGAAAAATATCAGACAGAACAGCTCGCAGGATTATGAGAAAAACAATTCAAAACCCACATTTGACTGCACGATCCCTCCAGAAAGATCTGGCAGACACTGGAGTTGTGGTACACTATTCCACTATAAAGAGATACTTGTACAAATATGGTCTTCATGGAAGAGTCATCAGAAGAAAACCTCTTCTACGTCCTCACCACAAAAGTCATCGTTTGAACTTTGCAAATGAACATATAGACAAGCCTGATGCATTTTGGAAACAAGTTCTGTGGACCGCTGAGGTTAAAATTGAACTGTTTGGCCGGAATGAGCAAAGGTACGTTTGGAGAAGAAAGGGCACAGAATTTAATGAAAAGAACCTCTGTCCAACTGTTAAGCATGGGGTTGGATCAATCATGCTTTGGGGTTGTGTTGCAGCCAGTGGCACAGGGAACATCTCACGAGTAGAAGGAAAAATGGATTCAATAAAATTTCAGCAAATTTTGGATGGTAACTTGATGCCATCTGTGAAAAAGCTGAAGTTAAAGAGAGGATGGCTTCTACAAATGGATAATAATCCTAAACACACCTCGAAATCCACGGGTGATTACATCAAGAGGCGTAAACTGAAGGTTTTGCCATGGCCTTCACAATCTCCTGACCTCAACATAATTGAAAATCTATGGATAGACCTTAAAAGAGCAGTGCGTGACAGACAGCCCAGAAATCTCAAAGAACTGGAAGACTTTTGTAAGGAAGAATGGGCAAAGATACCTCAAACAAGAATTGAAAGACTCTTGGCTGGCTACAAAAAGCGTTTACAAGCTGTGATACTAACCAAAGGGGGCAGTAGAAAATATTAACTCTGCAGGGTGCCCAAACATTTGCAGACGCCATTTTTTTGTTTTCGGTTATTTTGAAAGTGTAAATGATGGAAATAAAATCTAACTTTTGTCGACATATAAGAATGTCTAATCTGTAATTTGATGCCTTTTGGAGATTTTGTTGTTTTAAATCTTAAACAGCAGTTGCAAAGCATTTTTTTTTCTTTTCTCTCTTTGTGAGTGACAGACAGGAAAAGCAGGACTGTGCTCCGATTGGCTGTTGCTACAGCTGAAAAGGATCCACCCATAGCAGCACTGTTGCAGCTGAACTTATGATTGGCTGTGGAGGAAAGGAGAGAGGAAAAGGAAGAAGCACATGTGTGGAAGCAGACATTTTCAGGGGACTGCATGGAGCAAGGGCTCCTGGTGTAAAGTCACAGAGTCTCACTCTCTATGCTGCTAGAGCACATGGGCTGGGCTGGGAGTGTGTAGCAGAGGAATTGTTGCAGGAGGACAGTGTGCAAATCAAGGATTGTCCTGCCTGACACTTAGGATTACAGCCACTCAAGTTCATGTGTCTTTCAAAGTCTGGAGCTGCTGAAAGAGAGAGGATTTCTACTACTGTCTAACGCTATCTAGAGGACAATCTAGAAACAGTGAGTACTCTGGGATGAAAGGGGATTTTGATATTGCTGCACTTGCTGTTCATCTCTGGAGAATGGTCATGAGAAAGCCTGCTCTCTAATTCTCAGAGTGACACAGATCTTGGAAAGCCCAAGCTGCTCAGAATTAGCTATTCCTGCTGCTGATTGATGAGAGAACTCTGTCTCTGTATATTACTGGTTTGTCTCCTCAAGACTTGTGCTGTGGCTGGAAAGTGTGTTTAGTTCCAAATCCCCACAGAAGCTTGCTGCTTTGAATATACTGAGCAAGTGTCAGTATATCAGGATTTCACCTGTATGGTAAAGATTTGTTGAAGTGTTCTTTTTCTTCTATTACAATGTTCACTGGAAGATTGTGCTTAAAGGAGACTGTGCTATCCTGCTACTCCTGAATTACAAATACTCTCCCATGCAGAGAGTGAGCGCTCTTCCATTGATTAAAGGGCCCCAACGTTGAGAGACTTTAATTTTCATCCCACTGGCCAGTGGTTAGGTAGGACATTTCTGCTCTAGATAGTATTGCTATAGCAAATGTCAATAAGCTGCTAAATCTCATTAACAGTTATTGTTTCATGTGTCAATGTCACTCTCATATGTCACCCTAGTCAGTGTGATACTAGTCAGTTTTGGAGAATTTGGCGAGTGAATTGTGACTTCTTATTAACTGTGTTATGCAAAGTGGTATCTGTGTTTTATGTACATTACCTATGTTAAATCAGCTAATTCTTTTTCAGGGTTTGTCTTTTTTAATAAAACCCATAAAAAATATTCTCAGAGTGTTGAAGTGTTCTGGGTATAATTGGAGGTGTCACCAGATTCAGGTGGGAGCTGAATATCTAGCCAAGCATCACCCAAGGGAGGTGGAGCCCCTATAGGGACCCTTCAGCCCCAAAGGCGAAGAGATGGCCTCCTCTTGCTGCTAGCAGGGCTGGGAGGAATACCCGTCTTGGGCAGGACCCGGACGGGAGGTCTGTTGCTCCTGTATCCTCCCAGCAGAAGACCGGGACAGAGACTGGTTGGCGGTCAGGCGCTGTCAGCGGTGCTTCCCCAGCAGGAAGAAGAGACGGTGCAGAGGACACGGAAGGGATGGATCCTGTCATGTTGCCTGTCAGTGCGGAAGGCGCGGCCAATGACGTCAACGCTGTGCGCCCTGTCAGAGCAGCATCGAGTGAGGAGGAAGATCAGGGGAGGGAGGATCGGTCGGAAGGGGAGCTATTGGATCCTGAGGGAGAGGTGCTAGAGCTGGAGGCAGACGGGACTGGGACTCAGCTGAGATCTGGAGTGATGGCTGTGCAGCTCGGGGATCCGGAGCAGCCTGGTAAGTCACTAATAGAGTCCAAGCAGCAGAAAACAGCCGAACAGGGCCCCATTGAAGTTTCTGGGGATTGATATCTAGATAAATTGGAGGATTTGCATTGCGTGGTGTCTAGAGTTCTCCGTTCCCCGAAAATATGGTTATGTGGTTTGCAGTCTCTCTTGGGCATGCTTAACTTTGCCTGCTGTATCATGCCCATGAGGCGGGTATTCTTTCAGAGGTTGGCTATGATTTATCTCAGGGGTTAGAGCTCTGCATCATTACGTTTGGCTGGCCAAGAAGCACCGGATTACCTGAAGGTTTGGGAGGTGTTTCTGGCTAATTACAATGGGAGGTCTCTGTGTATGGAGTCAGTGGTGTCAAGCGAGGATCTGGATCTGTACACCGATGCTGCAGACTCAGTGGGGTTTGCGGCCTATTTTCGTGGATGTTGGTGGTAGATGGCGTCCTTCATGGAGCGGATCTGATTTAATTTGCAATCTGGCATTACTGGAATTGTTTCCAGTCATATTGGCTGTGGAATTTTGGGGCCCTGAGTTTCAAAACAAGTGGGTTTGCTTGCACTGTGACAACCTTGGAGTGGCGCAGGCCATTAACTGGCTTTCAGCTTCTTCCCCTCTGGTGGTGCGACTGCATAGGCATTTAGTTCTGCGTTGTTTGAGTCTTAATGTTTTTGTGTATGCTGTTCATGTTCCTGGGGTTGAGAACAATGTGGCTGATGCACTCGATTGCAGTGGGGCAGGTTTTGTGAGTTGGCACCGGAATCAGAGCAAGTTGGAGTCCTGTGCCCCGGTCATTTGTGGGATTTTGTCTTGCCACCATCGACAATCTGATACGTCGCTCCATTGCGGATGCTACCTGGGCTGCGTATGAATGGATATGGCGTGAGTGGCGTTCATTGGTAAGTTCGGTGGGTGGATGTTTCGTGGATGAGGATAGGCTACATGCTTTGCTGTATTTTATTGGACAGAACTGTGAAGAGGGTGTTTCTGTTTCTGCTCTGAGCTGCAAAATGGCTGGTCTGGCCCTTCTCCGGTTGGTGGGCTTAGAGGATGTTACAAAGTCCTTTTTGGTGTGCATGGCATTGTGAGGTTACTGGAGGGGCCACCAGGTTAGGAATTTGCACCCATTGTGTCAGGAATGGATTCACCACTGGTGGTGGGACTCACCTGCCATGTGGGCTGCAGTACCAGGGCTGGCCAGCGGGTGCTTTCAGCAGCCAGAAGCTCACTCCTGAAATCAAACCATCACCTGAGGCTGATTGCAGGAGGTGTATTTAAGAAATGGCCAGGCCTGCAGTCAGGGCCTTGGTGTTGTTTCCCATGAGCCCCTGTACCTGGTATCCTGTGTTCCTGTTCCTCTGCCTATCTTCTGTTGCCGACCGTCTCCTGTTTAATCCCTGGTTTGGTGACCATCCTTCTGCTTGACCCTCTGTACCGTGCTGCCCGTGAGTTACTGAACCCGGCTTGTGACCCTGACCATTCTCTGCCTGATCCTCTGTACCGCGCTGCCCGCATGTTGCTGACCTGGCCTGCCTGACTACGCCTTACGCTACCCAGACGATCCATCCATCCATCCTGCATGGATCCAGCCATTCCTGCTCACACCTTCTGCCTCTTCACATCAGTATATACCTCTGGCGAATCCCTCTACCACGAGCAGGTGTACTCAGGGGCCGCGACCTGGTTCCTGTCTGCTCCATGTCCATCCCCACCATCAGGGGCCCTGGTGAATAAGCAGACTGGGACTTAGACTTCGCGCCCTGGGGAATCCTGTCCTGAGGACTGCTAGAGGTACCACAAGACGGTCGTTAACAGAACCATATGGCCGGCCTGACCATTCCACCTCTCCAGCCCTGACTACGCCTGTGTTCCTGCACATACTAAGATTAGTGGAAGGTTGGTTTGTTTACTGTGCGTTGTATATTTGGGTGGCTAATAATAAATTGTATTGTTATTATATCATTCCTGAAGCCTGTTACTTCCCTGTGTCAGTCCACACATTTCTGGTCATACCCGGATCCCTGACACATTGTCCAGTCTCTATGGTGCTAGCTTGGTTGAAATTTCGGCCCATGGGGCCCAGGCCTTTCTTGAGATATGCGGATGGCTCCTTGTTGTCCCGCTTTAAGTTTATTGCAGTGTTCCGAAGGGTTCCATGTTGTGTTTTTCCTTCCTGGTGCGTTGTGTATTCTGTGATTTGTTACATGTCGTTGTTCTGGGTCCGTATTGTTTCTTAGTGTGTTGCATTTTGTACACTACTTGTTTGGTTTCTATATTGTGTAACCATGGTCTATGGGTCTTTGGGATGTTGTCATTTCTGTTTTTCAGACTCTTGCTTAATGTGGTTTCTCTGGCACTCCTATGTGTTTTGGAGAGCTAAGAGCGTCACTGTCCGGCTTGAGAGCAGGCAGTTGGGTTTTCATTGCAGTGAAGGCAGGGTGAGGTGGATCGGGGTTCCTGGCATGCTGTGGTCTCGAGTTCTGCCAGAGGTTCAACGTTATGCCAGACTGGATCAGCCTCCGGATGTTCTGTTATTGCACATGGGTGGGAATGATTTGGGTTTGCAGTCCACAAGGGATTTGATCCAAGACGTAAAGCTGGATTTTTTTCCGTTTGTGCGCGTCTTTTACAGGCACAGTTTTAGTGTGGTCTGATATTATTGGTAGGGCTGCTTGGTGCAGTGCATACTCGGTGGCCAGGCTTAACAATGAAAGAATTAAGGCCAACAGGAAGGTGGCTAAATTATTTTGCAGGAATGGTGGTTTGGCATGCGGAGTTGGAAGGAGATAACTGGATTTATTTGAGGGGTGATGGGGTGCATTTGTCTGCTGTAGGCACCGATATATGGTTTTTGAGCTTAGAGGGCTTGCAAAGGGCTTTGCGATTATGGTGGGTGGCCCAGGCATGAGGTCTCATGCTGTGCGTCTGTGGCAGGGGTCTCAGGTTTGTGTAGGCCGGCATAGTAAATACAGTATGTGTAGTATAATAGGTAGGGCCCATCTCGGTATAGGTGTACCTTCCTTATTGAAGTGACATCAGTTGGGGCCATCGGTTATTGGGCTGCATTGGGTGTCAGAAGGGTCAACAATTTGTCCCTGAGCCAGTGTAACTGCGGATAGGGGCTGGAATAGGAATGTGGTGGGTGATGCAGCCGATGCGGTAGTAAAAAGGGGCCTTCATGAACTTGAGACAAAAGGAGATGGTCAGTTATGTATTTTATTGTTGTAAAGATAGTTGTAAGAATTTGGTATTAAAAAGTGAGTATGTTAATTTATGATTGTTAATAAAAGGGCCTCTATTGCCATTTTGAAATCCAAGTTAAGTGTTTGTGTCATTTTTATTAAAGTGAATGGTACACGGGTTATGGTAAGGGTTCATGGCAGCCGCAACATCAGCAATACTTCAGACATGCAGGCTTTGTGGTGAGAAAAATGGATCAAGGCAAGCAAGCTTCCCCCCCCACCTTGTTGTCAACAATTGGGGTTACCTTGGCATTGCGGCAGCTTCTACATCATATTACAGGAAGAGCAGGCAAATCAGAAATCCTGTGAAAGCTTTATTGGTAATACAGGAGTGCTATAAAAGCATGCTGGTGCATTTCAGCAAGCAGCCTTGATCAAAGCATAGTGCTTAATAAGGAGAACATATATATATATATATATATATATATATATATATATATATATATCTACCAGAACACCCAGATCCTTCTTAACCATTGCGACCCTAGCTTGTTCTCCTCCTAGTGTGTATGATGCATGCATGTTGTTAGCCCCCAAGTGAATGTCTTTACATTTATTAACGTTAATCCTTTTACTGCCAGATTTGTATGGGTCTAAGAGCAATGCAATGTGATCTCTACTGCATTTGATTTATTGGAGGTCAGATGAGACATCAGTGGTTTTATAGACATCAGATGTCTCATTACAACTTTAGTCTTTTGTGAATCTATGCTGTCTATTGCTTAAAATATTGTTTTGCAAAAACTCTTCTAAGTGGTCTTTTATTAACCACTGCCCTCCAGAAGATTTACCCCTCTTCCTGACCAGGTAATTTTTTGCGATAGGATGCTGCGTTACTTTAAATGACAAATTGCGCGATCATGCAATGCTGCACCCAAATGAAATGTATGTCCTTTTTCCCCACAAATAGAGCTTTCTTTTGGTGGTATTTGATCACCTCTACGTTTTTGTTTTTTTTTTGCGCTATAAGCAAAAAAAGACCGACAATTTTGAAAAAAAAACCCAATATTTTTGACTTTTTGCTATAAATTATATCCAGTAAAAAAAAATTTAAAAATCTAATTTCTTCATAAATTTAGGCCAAAATGTATTCTGATACATCTTTGCTAAAAACAAAATCCCAGTAAGTGTAAATTAATTGGTTTATGTGAATGTTATAGCATCTACAAATGGTGGTATTTATACTGGAATTTGTTTTCTTTTTATACTAGTAATGGCGGCGATCAGCAACTTATAGCGGGACTGCAGGGGGCATTCCGACACTAGGGGGGAACTGACTAACTGCCACTGACATACCAATGACAATAAACTGTGATCAGTGCGAATAAAAAGCACTGACACTGTACTAATGACACTAGGCAGGAAGGGGTTAACATCTGGGACGATCAAAGGGTTAACTGTGTGCTGTTTTACATTATGTGCTGTGTGTGTTTTATTAGGGAAACATGCTGCTGTGTATTTCTCTGCTGTGTAGAGAAATACACAGTAGTATGTTTTTGCTGGCAGGAGAGAGACCTGTTTTGTTTACACACACAGGTCTCTCCCCTGTCAGTTTCACTTGGCGATTGCTAGGTGCCAGCGGAGAATCTCTGGCCGGGACCCGGTGATTGACATCCGTAGCCGCCAATGGCGACGTGAGTAGGGTGGCGTGTGTGCCCCCTACCTGGGAATGCAAATCACATGTATGTATGTATGTATATAAAACTTTGCGCAGCCTTGCTGCCCTGTAGTAGAATTTCTGCTTTCTGCTATAGGGCGGGGGCAAGTGGTTAACTTTCCGGTATCTTCCTGACTATAGAAGTTAAACTGACTGGTGTGCAGTAAAATTACGTATTTCAATATCTGTACTAGCTATTGTGGTGCCCCCCCATCCTTTGAAAACTTTTTTAAACTTCTTTTATTGCATGAGATTGCAAGTGACAGGATACAGAAATCCACACTGTAAAAAAAGAGTATACCAAAAGACATAGCCTCATCGAAGTAAAATTCAACACAGTGTCAATAAGCAAAGAATATTTAACAAACTCTGTCTCCTCTTATTGCATCTATTTGAGTGATACCTGTTTCCATTCCAGAAATAAGGTTTCTTTTAGAAATATCCTGACATATCTGGGCCAGAGTTTTTCATCAAGTAACCCTAAAAGACATCATTCAGGAGTAAGGGGGACCAGTGTGGATAACAGATTAGATAGAAAGTTCAGGAACTTCTTTTGGATAACACACGTCGCACAATGTGGTGTGCTGCGATTGTAGAACAATTTATCATGGGAAAATTGTGGCAGAATTGCACTGCATTTTCAGGTACCAATAAAATGAATGGCACCTGAACACGTGGTTCTACGATTTGTCATTTTAGCAGAGCATTTTGAAATAGCAGGCAGAATCGTGACAATTCTGCCTGAGATTCACAATGCCCAAGTGTGAATGGGGCCTTGATTGGGAAGTTGCAAATGAAATATTTCCTTATTATTGTTGGCCTCACAAATGTTTCAAGCCTTGATTAAAGGGCTATACAAGGACAAGGTCTGATTACCTTAAATAACAAAGGAATGTGACTATTTGGACAAGCCAAGCCAGACCACTGCTCTCCTTTCAGGAATATGCTATCTTTCTTAGAAGGTCATCATGTTGTTTGCATGGGGGGTGGGTTGTCATTGCTTACACACAAGTCCAGTATATACCACACAGCTAGACTGGAAATATTTGTCTTGTGTCAGAGCTGCAATATGCATGTGTCTGTGGTCACCTGTGTGATTTCTGCAGCGTGATTTCTAAAGTAGTTCTGGCATTACTTTTTCTGCAGTTTTGTTGCTATCTCACATACATAGAATATAATGGAAATCGCACTGCAAATTGCAAGAAATTGTTGAAAATCTTCACAAGTAGCAATAAAGTCTATAGAAATCGTACTAAAATTGCACACAAATCACACGCTTTTAAATCATAGCAGTGTGACCAGTGACTTAGAGCTGGCGGAGGGACAGATGCATCCACCTAGGTAAGTATTAGGAAAAAAAAAGCCCTAGTTCTCTTTTAAATTGCAACCATAACATACTTGACATAATGAAATTGTTGAACACACTCTCATTAAAATTTACAAAATTGACAAAACAAGTTTAACCCCTTGACGCCGAGGTAACACAAATATATACGACCTCACGGAACTGGACTTTTTTCCGTTTCACGATTCCGGGTCACAAGATTGCTGTGATAGCCTCTGATTGGATATCATAGTGATCAGTCACTGTACAGCCCGCCCCCTTGTTTTTTTTCTCTCTATGAATGAAGGAGAGAGATACATTGTAAATAAATATTAAAAAAGAGAGAAAAAAATACCTATATCAAGGTTTCATCTAGTTCAGTGCCAGGGTTAGTGTTTGGGTCAAGGTCCGGGTCAAAGGTCAGGGTCAAAGGTTAGGATTTAAAAAAATTGGTATCAGTGTCAGTTAGTGTCAATGTCAGTGTCAGTGTGTTTTAGGTAAAACAAAAGACAATGTGCACTATTGTTTCTGGGCTGTACTACGGGTACAAACAACAAATAACATACACATATGTGGTATCGCTGTGATCGTCAAGAGCTGTAGAATTTATTTTGGATTGTTCTTTGTTGGTAGGTTATGGTAGTAACAAGAAACACACAGCTAAATAAAAAAAATTATTTTTTTTTTTATTATTTTGGCCAGTTTTCCTTTGATATTAAAAAAAAATCAGATGATATCCATTACCATTTGCTACCAAATGAAAGCCCAATTTGTCCTGAAAAAAACAAGGTATAATTCACCTGGATGTACAAAGTATGTGATGATATGTATGGTTTTATTAACACATGTCAACGTTTCAAAATTGTGCTTAGGCATTTAGATTTGTTTTACCCTTAGGCGTGAAGGGGTTAAATATTATTGAGAATACATTCTTCAACATAAACATTAAGGTAATTAAAGTAACTATTGTTGCTGCTGTTGTTCCTGTTTTCATAATGCTTTCAAGGTCTTAGGAAACCTCTAAGTGATAACAGCCACTTATTAGATTAATGCACATAGACATCTTTGGATGAGAAATGTTCAAAAATTGTGCATATTTACTGCCAACCACAGGTGTAGCTTATAGATGCTCATACAACTCCAAATAGATGTATATGGCTGAGCGTAAATATACTGTATATAGTACTGTATATATTTTTAACTGTGTAAAGGATCATATGCACATACACATGCATCTGTTTACGCAAGTAAAAAAATATATGCTCATGCATTTACAAAAATGTATAAGGGTAGAGGTACAGTGCTGCTATGTCTATGGGTGGAGAACCCAAATCATAAGGTCCCATGCACACCTAGGATTTCAAAGGTAAAATATGCTGTAGTTTAAAATCCTGGCAAATTTCCAAACCTGGGGAGTCGCAGGTGGCGCGTACAGCCAGCCATCCCTGCAAACAGCTGTACACGACTTTCCTCAGGCAAACACTAATGCTTTCATGCATAGACATAGCTCGCATGTATGATGTGTTGCCCAAATGCAGAACTTCTGCATTTGAGGGAAAACCTCATATTGCATTATCATATATACACAGGTGCAAGAAAGCATCAATGTTTGCCAAGTACAGGTATTCACTTTCAAGGTCAACTGTATTCACCATCTGTGGCTTCCTGGGCAGGGAAAATGGATTTCAACCTACAACATATTTTATTACTCATACTACCTGTGCATGTTTCCTAAATGTTTTGTCCTTCTTAATGTGGCAATGTGTATAGTGGAAATACTACAAAATAAAAAATAAGTTGTGAATACTAGAACATCCGTGTATATGAAGACAAATGAACCTGAAAGATAAGTGTCCTTTACTTAAGAAAATATACTGTGGATATCTACAGAACAAAAGAACACATTTTTTTGTGATATATTCAAGCACAAATGTACCTAAGTGTTTTTCTGTCTAATTAAGCAGGTTTATAGTGGTGTCATTGGAGGATGCTAAATCCAATTGAAACCATAATATACTTGAAATACTAAAATCTTTAACAAAATGGTGTCATGAAAGAAAAAAAAAATGAATACTGACATTTCTGAAAATGCAGGATACAGAAAAGCAATCCCTACTAAAGCTACAGTTGCAAGAAAAAGTATGTGAACCCCTTGGGATTACGTGGAGTTTTGCATGAATTGGGCATAGAATGTGCTCTGAACGTCATCTAAGTCACAACAATAGAAGAACACAGTCTGCTGAACATAATACTACACAAACATTAGATGTTGTCATGGTTTAATTGCACATAACATGTAAACATTCACAGTGCAGGGAGGAAAAAGTATGTGAGGCCCTAGCTTAATGACTTCTCCCAGAGCTAATTGGAGCCAGGAGTGAGCCAACCTTGACTCCAATCAGTGTGATGATATTGGATGTGTTGCTGACAGCTGTCCTGCCCTTAAAAAACACACACCTGTTTTGGGTTTACTGGTTTCAAGAAGCACTGTCTGATGTGAACCATGCCTCGCAGAAAAGAGCTCTCAGAAGACCTACGATCAAGAATTGTTGACTTGCATGAAGCTGGAAAGGGTTGCAAAAGTATCTCCAAAAGCCTTGATGTTCATGTGTCCACGGTAAGACAGACTGTCTACAAATGGAGAAAGTTTAGCACTGTTGCTACTCTCCCTAGGTGTGGTCGTCCTGTAAAAATGACTGCAAGAGCACAGCGCAGAATGCTGCATGAGGTAAGGAAGAATCCCAGAGTGTCAGCTAAAGACCTACAGAAATCTCTGGCACATGCTAACATTTTTGTTGACACATCTACAATAAGGAAAACATTAAACAAGAATGGAGTACATGGGAGGACACCACGGAGGAAGCCATTGCTGTCCAAAAAGAATATTGCAGCACGTTTGAAGTTTGCAAAAGAGCACCTGGATGTTCCACAGCACTACTGGCAAAATATACTGTGGACAGATGAAACCAAGACTGAGTTGTTTGGGAAGAACACACAACACTATGTGTGGAGAAAAAAGGCACAGCACACCAACATCAAAACCTCATCCCCACTGTAAAACATGGCGGAGGGAGCATCATGGTTTGGGGCTGCTTTGCTGCCTCAGGGTCTGGACGGATTGTTGTTATTGATGGGAAAATGAATTCCAGAGTTTATCAAGACATTTTGCAGGAAAACATATGGCCATCTGTCCGCCAACTGAAGCTCCGCAGAGGATGGGTGATGCAACAGGACAATGACCCAAAGCATACAAGTAATTCAACAAAACAATGGCTGCAACAGCACAGAATACGCCTTCTGGAGTGGCCCAGTCAGAGTCCTGACCTCAACCCAATTGAAATGCTGTGGCATGACCTTAAGAGAGCGATTCACACCAGACATCCCAAGAATATTGCTACACTGAAACAGTTTTGTGAAGAGGAGTGGTTCAAAATTACTCCAGATCATTGTGCAGGTCTGATCTGCAACTACAGGAAACGTTTGGTTGAGGTAATTGCTGCCAAAGGAGGGTCAACCAGTTATTAAGTCCAAAGGTTCACATACTTTTTCCTCCCTGCACTGTGAATGTTTACATGTTATGTGCAATTAAACCATGGCAACATCTAATGTTTGTGTAGTGTTATGTTCAGCAGACTGTGTTCTTCTATTGTTGTGACTTAGATGACGTTCAGAGCACATTTTATGCCCAATTCATGCAAAACTCCACGTAATCCCAAGGGGTTCACATACTTTTTCTTGCAACTGTAAACATCATTACCATTGATGAGAGAGATGAAAAAAAAACAAAAAAAAAAAACAAGGGACAATATTAAAGCGAAGTTCCAGTCACACTGCAAAAAAATAAAAAGTCAACAGCCACTCACCTGTCCTTCGATCCTGCAGTGTCCTCCCCGCAGCCCCTTTTACTGACTGTCCAGTGTTCCCGGCACCAGCATCTTCAGTGTGGGCAGCTGGCTGTGACAGCTTGCGGCTTAACAGCCGGGTGCCCACTGCGCATGCACGAGTAGAGCCTCTCTTTCTGAATGGTCCTGTGGTCTTCTGGGACCTCTCACGTGTCCAAGAAGACTACAGGGAGGGTTGGGGACAACTTCAGCTTGAAATTGCAGCGAAAGTGGGAATTTCAGGTACCCGCTCCCCCAAGGTGCCAATCCTTAATGGGGTGGGGGACCAGTCTTTGAAGGAGCACTTCCCCCTTTTGGGAGGAGCTCCACTTTAAATTTTTTTGCTGTAAATTCTTTATTTCCAGATGCAAGCATGGCATTACATCATATTTCATCTGCTGGTTATATTACATGGCAAATGAATGACAGAGACAAAATGTTATGCACACAGCAAGGCCATGAGTCATGCAAAATAGTCCAAATTATGCATACTGATTATATGTGCCCGTCTTATATCTGAACTGCACTAAACAGATCATGTTTGTAGAATATGATTATAACATGTTGCTATGCACATTAACCCCTTCCCACCACCTCCAGGCTCTTTAAGTGGATCTAAATGCTGGGAGGCGGAGGCAGGCATTCCAATCATGTGAAGATTGTGATTGGCAGTCACTGCGGTCGCATGATGAGAAAGCTCCCAATCACAAGTACGCAACAGGAACTTTTTTTTTTTATATATAATTTACTTTTTATTGAGTTTTAAAGGACTTGCAACAAACAAAAAGTTGCATAGAGTTTGTGAAATAACATTCACGTCAATGAAAGAACAAAAAGAAATAGGCTCATCGATGAAGTGCATATACATACAATGTCAGTGCATAACAGTGAATTAGCCAGCATTATCAGACAATTGAGTGGAGAAATTGGAAACAGAAAAATCCCACAGTTCTCAAACTGCTTCAAAAAAGGGGATAGAGTTAGCATGCATAGCAGTGATGTACTCCATTCTTCTAATCTCTGCGATAACCTTCACCAATATTGACCGCATAGGAGGCGTAGTAGATAGCCAATGGATAGGAATGGTTCTCCTGGCCACTGTTAAAATGAAAGCCCTGTGAAAGGCAGGCCCAGTAAAACGTAGATGGGCTCAAACGGGATATGGACCTGTAAAAGCAGCTGCAAAAGGCTAAGGTCCTCTCTCCAGAAAGGTGCAATGTGTTGGCAAATCCAGAAAATGTGCAAAAGAGTGCCAGTTTCCTTACCACATAGCCACATAATTGCGAGCATGGAGAACCTCAAGAGTCTTATAGCAGAACATCAAAATTTTATAAGTGTTTTCTTTATACACTACACTTATAGAAGACCTAGAGGCAGTCTCCCAAATCTTGCTCCATTGATCTAAGGCAATATCACGTTGAAGGATTCAGGGCCACTTGAGCATATAAAGGTGAGTATCAGGGGTAAGAGGACAGGTGCCTTGAAGCAACTTGTAGATAGAGGAAATTAGGCCCTGTTGGTATGGACCCTAAATGCAGATACGTTCGAAAAAAGTAGGCTTCTTTATTATCAAGAAGGTGTCTTGGAGGAGAAGTGTTGTATCTGTAGGTAAACATAATATTGATGAGGAGATATATGAGTAGCTTTTGAATCTCAGAAAAGGATCTAAGCTTTCAAGGCACTGTGTGGACCAAGTGTCGCAGTTTAAATAGATTGGTTTAGCCCAGGGCATCAGGAACTTTTTAGCAACCATTCATTACTGTGCTGGGAGCACACAGGGAGCACACTCTCAGCACAGTAACGTACTTACCAATAGCGCATATATGCAGCCGCTTGGTGTTAAGGCCCACCTGCCAAGAGGCCACATATATGCACCAACTCGGCAGGAACTGGTTAAGAAACCAAGAAAAAAAAACCTACAGAACTATAGGAGCTAAACTTAAAGCAGAGTCCCACTCAAAAGTGGAAGCTCAGGTTGTTTGCTTCCCCATCCCCCCACTGCCATGTTTGGCACCTTTGGGGGGGAGTGGGTACCTGGTTTTGACAGGTACCCACTCCCACTTCTGGCTCAGTTCACTGCAGCCACGTAATGATGGTCCATCCTGGAGGAATTGGACTGCCTGTGCAACCTCTGTAGGTTCAGGCATCGCCTCATGCTACCAGTAGTGACACTGACCCTAGCCAAATGGCAAAACTAGTGTAAAACAGTCAGAAAAGATGAGTAAGAAAAAAATGTCAGTGGCTTCCATCTGTAAAACCATTCCTGCTTTTGGGGTCATCACATTGTTCCCATATAGTGCACCACATCCTTTAATAATATTAATGCCTGGTCTTGTTTTTATCTACAATCTTCCCTTCTTAATAACCCTTTAGAAGTGACATAAAATATTGAAAAAAAATAGAGACATGGAGTCTCCCTTTAAAATTTCAACCAGGTCCTTATCCAGGCACACAGTCTAGGTGGCCAGGAAAGAGAAGGCTGTGAGTCTGTCTCCACCCTCCCCCCCTACCCCTCCTCCTGAACCATACCAGGCCACATGCCTTCCAAACCTTTTGTGGAAAGGATGTTGGGACTTTTTGAGGGTTCCTTACTGTAATCTCTCTTTATAATAAGGGGCACCCAGATATCTGGACCTTTCCAATGACCTTTCCAAGCATGATGAGTATGGGGTACATTACTCATTTGCAGAAAGTGTAACATACCAACACCTTAGACAGAATCTTTTAATTAAAAGTAAGCAAACACTGTCCCACAATCTTGATCAAGCATCAATGTAGAATGTAGAATGTAGTGCCGGCATTGGAAGGAACCCATCAAGGAACAGGGTGTTCCTTTTAATATTTCTTATGCCTATTCTATCACCTCCCCTACCTCTATCTTATTCTCATCCAAAATCCTTCTCCTTTCTTCTTCAACTTTCTTACCTTTTCATTAGTCATCACAAGCTACCATCTAGGGACTTCCATAACAGAGATACAAAGGGGGGGGGTACCAGACCTGGTGAAGCTGTGAATGGCATCCAATCAACTTATAACTTTAGCTAGTTGAATTAAGTTTTGACAAAAACATGGAAGCTGACTGGTTTCTATGCAGAGCTGTACCAGATTTTGCACTCTCTAGTTTTAATCAATCAATCCCACTGTGCTTGATATTGTGGAGCAGCTACTAACCATGAAGTGTGATATTACCCAATGCAAAGGACCTGACTTCACATAAAAAAAAATCAGTCCTGGGCTATTCAAATTCCAAAAATGCATCAACAACTCTAGTACAAGAAACATGGTTTAAACAACAGACAATTCCCAAGATGCCTACTATATTTTGGCTTGGCAAGCATCTTGCACATCTAACAAATCTAATGGAGTCTCTATACTGCTGAATGGCTCAATTCAATTTTCTTTGACAGAAGAAAAGAAAAAATGGAAAGGGCAGGTACATTTTTGTCAATGCTCAATACAGAATACGATAGCTAATGCATACTTTCCTAATCAAAGACATGCTCAATTTATTAAGTGATTGATCAATCAGTAATCTAATTTACACAAACTCAGATAAAACATCTTCAATACCATTTGTCCTGAAATTCTGAAGAGAAGGTTAATGGAGCTATCCTCATGGCATATGTTAAACCTAGATAGCGTAGACTTCACTTATTACTCTCACATTCTCTTCATATATTCCAGATTTGATTCCAATTTTAACATAAAAAATGACATTTCAAACTTAGAAATGTCTCCACAGGAAATATAACCAGAAGAGATCACATCTCTATTACAATTACATTCAAACTCCTTATTTGTGAATATAAGCAATGAGATTGGAGATTAAACCCCTCCCTTTCAGCACACAATCAGACAGCAGGTTCGATGAAGGAATACTTTTACATTAATTCCTCCACAGGAAGAATTAAGGAATTTAATTCCTTTTCAGTGGCTTGGAAAGCACATTAATGCTTCAACAAAGGAAAATGTATATTGCAAGCCACAGCATTAACAAAAAAAAAAAAAAAAGAAAAGAAACAGTTATATTAAGAATATGACAGGAACTATTACAGACAATGCACTATAAAGTAGAGTTTACATAGCCTAATGTTATAAACTACAAAACAGAAAAAAAGTGTAATTAACCTTAAGGGTATGGTTACACAGGTGATTTTAAGATCAGAGACTGTTAGGGCAAAAATCGCCTTTTTTCTGTTACTACAGGAGGTTTTTGGTCACAAGATTGCAGATTATTCTCATTGAATTAATCTCACAGAGTGCACTTAAATGGAGAAAATCATACACTAATCTCTTAAATAAGCATTTGTTTAGCAATTAATTGCTTCTTACCATTAACGTTTGTAGAGAAAAAGAGAAGAAGTTAAGGGTCTATTTATAAAAACATTGCATAGCCATCTGTTTACCACATTTGCATGCGTCCTGTGTGAATTTCAACTCACCCCTTTGTCTACAGTCAGTGGTGGAGCCCAAGAGTTGTCATTTGGGAGTAAGTAATGGGATCAGACTTGTCTGTGCATAGGCAGATTTTTCATGTCAGCAAACTGGCAAATGTCTTTCATTGTGATTGGTGAGGGATCTGAATTGCTGGTCGATGGGAGTGATGATGAATTTACATTGTAGGATTTTTTTTTTTTGCAGCGCCACTTAAAGCTGAGACAGGGATCTCCCCACTGGTTGCAGTGAAGGCATCTGGCGTCAGTGCACCATTCAGAGGTATAGGAGCATTATCAAAGAGAAGAAAAGGTGCTGCTCACCAACCCAGTGCATTAGTATATAGATGAATGTGGCCTCAACCAGTGTCACTCCAGCCATGACCCCTGACATGTTTTGGCCAGCCCACCGGGGGCTCGTTCGCCATGCCCTGCTGGGTGGGGTGAAACACGTAAGGGGGCGTAGCTGGAACGATGCTGGCAGCATCTTTTCTTCTCTTTGATATATATATATATATATTTTTTTTTTTTTTTTTTAGGACTTCTCAAAACATGTGTGTTTATCTACTACTAAACTTCTTTGTTAATGAATAGGGGTACTATGTTCCTTGGGTCCCCTTATTTTCAAATATAACTTCCAGGTTCTGATCAGTCAATTTGCCCACAAACAAATACAACAACCAGGTTGTCTTTGTTATTAAGGAGACAAGGTGTTTTGCCAGGTTGGGTCCCCCATGGCAAGGGATCTGGTGGTTCTGGTATGAATATAAGTGGTGGAACCACACTGTATTTTTTATTTTTGTATGTGTGTGTGTGTGTGTGTGTGTTTGTGAGGTTCCCCTTGACATCTATAGCAGATCCTTATCAAGAATAAGCGCCTGGTATGTATTTTTAGGGGAAATTATGTTTTTGTTTTTTACCTATTAACATCTATACCAAACTGTTATCTAGGATAAGGGTATAGCATAGATTAAGGTAATCACTAGCAGCTTTGTTTGCAAGCAGAGCAAAGCATCCAGGATGTGACTGTTTTCCTTTGTAAATATCAGTCTTGCTGTATATATTGTACAGATTTACCAATTCCCAGGCAGGTTCTGGGCATCCTTTAATCCCCACGAGACAGCGGCACCACAGTTTGATGGCACTGTTTCGGAGCTCTCTTTTTGAAAAAGCACTACACTGCTTTGTTGTAAAAAGGTAAAACATTTAAAAAGAGCAGGCACAAAAAACAGTTCACACTAGCATGCACGTTTTACTCTTTTTTCCATTCATATCCTCAACTTTTTTTAAATGAAATATTAATGCTCGGGTATGGTTTTAAAGAAATGAACAAAGTTGGCTGAATACAGGATGCTCTGTGCCTGGGAGGAGGATATGCAGTTTTCATGAGTCGGTCAATTACAGTACCTTCCTTGCATGTGCTGAATTGGTCAGCCACTCTGGCAAAGAAAATGCAGACCCATCTTGCCTTTTCTGTTTGTCAGCCAGAGGCGTAACTAGAACCTTCAGGACCCCTGTGAAATAAACCGTGAAGGGCTCCCTTAACCCCTCATTCCCTCTGACCCCAGGGCCCTTTACTCCAATCAGAGTCCTTTTTATTATGATCCTGCAGCAGAACAGTTTCACATGTTCTGCAGCAGGCTCCCTTCCTCCCGCTTGGGTAGGGTTGCCACCTTTTCTTCAAGCCAAATCCGAACACTTTACTGGCACATGGCAAATTTGTAGTATACTCTATACATATATTTTGTGAATAAATACCATTTATAATAATATGGATTTAATCAGAGTTCCCCCTTGCATATCTAGATACACAGAGTTTCCCCACTACATCTGAGTCTGCAGAGTTCCCCCTCTACATCTGAATCTGCAGAGTTTCCCCTCTACATCTGAATCTGCAGAGTTTCCCCTCTACATCTGAATCTGCAGAGTTTCCCCCTTACATTTCAATCTGCAGAGTTTTCCCTTTACATTTCAATCTGCAGAGTTTCCCCTTTACATTTCAATCTGCAGAGTTTCCCCTTTGCATCTGAATCTGCAGATTTCCCTTACATCAGAGTCTGCAGAGTCGCCCCTTACAGTGTAAGGGAGAACTCTGAGGACTATGGTGTAAGAAGGAACCCTGCAGACTCTGGTGTAAGGGGAACTTGGATAAAAGGGCGTCTCTGCTAACTAAAGCCCCCCCATCAGAGTCTGCAAAGCCCCCCATGTTAGTCTGCAGAGTCCCCCCACATTATTCTGCAGAGCCCCCCCTACATCAGAGTCTGAAGAGCCCCCCTACATCAGAGCCCCTTTTACATTATTGTTCTGGGAGGCAGGAGAGGGGAGGGAGGGGGGGGGAGACTTTACTAACAGGATAGATAGATGGATGAATGGATGGGCTGTTGGCACCTTTCCTCTTCCTGCTGTGTGGATTCAGTCAGACTTCCCTGGCTGTGCTGCTCCTCCTCCCACCCTCTCCTCCTGTGTCTGCCCCGCCCACTTCCTACCCACACATTGCCGAGACACTGCCAGGGAATGTGGGCGGGAAGTGGGTGAAGAAGACACAGGAAGAGAGGGCGGGAGTAGGAGGAGCAGAGCCAGCTCTCTCTCAGTGATCTCCCATTTATGAGAGGGGAACTGTCAGTGTTGGCTCTGTGTTGCCTGTGGGAGAATCTCACCTTAGAGCCCTGCAGCCACCAACACAGGGGAAACACAGTCCGAGTTCTTGGGCCCCCCCACAGTAGCGGAACAACAGGGCCCGATCGCAAGTGCGACTTTTGCAACCTTAGTAGTTCTGACAGTGGTGTCAGCCCTAACACCACTCTGTCTTTCAGGATCTGCTTGTAGATTCAATTGACCACTACTAACTCCTTGCACTTGTCTGTGATTATTTTTTTTTGTTACTAAGGCCCCTTTCACACGGACGTTCCGTTTGTCCGTTTTTCATTCATCCATTGATGGATAAAAAATGGACATCAATGCATCTCTGTGGAAAAACGGATGTAAACGGATGATCATCAAAAAGGAATTGAGAAAAAAACGGATGTTAGTGGACATATGGTTTGTTTTTGCATTGGTAGTGGCTATAAAAAAGCAATGTAAAAACTGAAAAACTGATCCATTTTTTCTTTAAAAAATGTGACTTAACTGATGAAAAAAACAGCGTTTATGTGCTAGGACCCTTACTTTTTTTTTCACTATGGGGGGTTGGGATGTTAGTGATAGTGTGAGGTGGCTTTGGTGCGCACCGTTTTTACACTTAGTCCTTTTTTTTCTTTCAAATGATGCAGCAGCAGCTCCAAGAACCGGTGGCAAGGAACATCTGAATTTCTACACTCTGAGCTAAATCTTTGAATAATAAAAAGAAAAGTCTCTATTAACACAAACTAAAAACCAAATTATACTTAATTAGAAACCTTCAAATAGTTTTTATTCTTTAGGAAAAAGTGTAGTTTTTGATGGGTCATCAGCAAAGAAAGGTCTTCTGCCCTCAAATCAAGAATAAAGGGAAACAAGCCCATAATACTGAGAACAGAAAAAATGTTAGAAAGAGTGAGTGATTGTCCAAAAGATGGGAAACAAAATTATTGCTGCCACAAATAGTAATCCTGATAAGGAATTTTTGGCTTAAATAAAAACTACAATTATGGCAGCCACGGGTGGACCATTTTCTACCCTAAGACTTTGATGATACATTGCATCACTGTGATCCAGAGGTTAATATGCGAGCCAGCACTTGTTGTCCACTCAAGCTTGCCTACCCCTTGGGTATCTTTTCTCTTTCCTTTGTTGCCCTTCTTTGCCTCTCCTGGCTTCAACTCGTCATTGCCCCTTATCTGTTCCTCTTTCTTCTCATGTTCTCCTTAGCTCCTTAACCCTTGCTGGTTTTTCCTATATAGGGCAGCCTGCATTGCCAGTTGGAGGCCTCAGTAGGGCCTGCAGGTCACCCATTTGACTACTTGAAGTGCTTAAATATATGTGGAAATCTCTATTCTTATTTTTCAACCATGTGCTGTATTTATCTTATTGATATCACTCACGTGCCTCATACTTGTACCTTCACTTAGAGAGTTATCATGATTAACCTCACAGTATATCTAACATACAGTATGTCAGTTTCCTCACATTCACTCTTTCTTTGATATGATACCAATGTTCTCATGTTAAATTTATAGAGGAAAGTCTTTATTTGTACTGTGACAAACTATATCCTGTACATTACTCCTATAGGTTGCACCCCTACTGACCTAAAGTTACCTATACGTAATTTGTTACTTCTCAATAAAATATTTGAAGAAGAAAAACTGTAAACTTGGTGGGGGCAAACAAGACAATGTACCCACCACTGTAATACTCTGAAGTAAAGCACAGTTTCATGGCTAGTACTTTAGATCATGGATTACAAAGGGAGAGATTATAAACATTGATACTATGACTACTCTCAGGCAACTGGATTTGCCATTTTCTGAAAATTTGATTGTTCAAGCTGAACTGAATTTAAATATTCACCACAAATTTTATTACTGCACAAATGCAAATATGATGCCTAATGGGCAGTTAAAAGTGTCTAATGGGATGGAAGGACTGAATGTACCAAACTGAAAAAATGGGGCCCGCCACATCACAAATATTGAAAGAGTGGAGCCTTCAGGAGTCTTGAAGAACCTGGGTGCAGGTAAAACAAAGGTGGGCACAATTGCATGAGTCCACACTCCTCTGAATGAAAATATCTTTAATTCTGAAACAAATTAAACTACCCTCTATTGATAGGTACCATGCATACAGCTCTACACAAATACTAGCTTTGCTGCTGATGTGTTCTCTCTATTCAGGTATATGTAGTTCCATAACCTTAATTTGCAAGATTCTGCTGCTACCCATTTTCCCATAAGATTTGTGTTCAAGAGTAGTTAAGCACCTGTTGTTGATTCAATTAGTTCCACGCTCAGCCAGGCCATCTTTCTTTCTATTTAAGCTGGGTTCATTGCTTCAGAAGATTTCTAGAGTTCTATGTTTTGATTCCTAGTGACCCAGATATTCCATATGATCCAGTAGCCTCTGTGTTTTTAGATAGGGTCAGGGACCCTTTTTTTCTTGCAGCAGATTTCAAAATGCATATGTTTGAACCAGGCCTCAGTGTCTGCCAGTGTAATTCTAATCTGCTTTCTACTCTGTGTCCCTGGGCATCTCTACTCGCTCCTAGAGATTTCTGTTTGTCTTTTTGAATTGCTGCTCACTTCTTGTTGTCCTGTATGTGTCTGTCCACCTGTTTCACTACTCACCTTTTAGTTAACCCAGTGAATGCAACATTCTGTGGACATTAGCCATGCATTAAAAGAACTTTGGACATTTTGCATACTGTAGTGAGGTCACTTTTGTATCCCATAATCACTGCAGAAACAATTAGCAAAGTTCATTATAAATTTTAAGAAAACAAATATATGTGTTATAAGGCTCCCTGCACATTAACATTTTTGTAAGCTCAAAAAATGCTGGAAAAAACACTGGATAAAAACCGCTGGAAATAGAGGTTTTAGTGGTGTTATCATTTTATTAGCATTATTACCGTACATGCAGAGAAAAAAAAAACTATTAGCATTTGTTTCTGCTGAAAAGACGCTCCAAAAAAACTCTACAAAAACATTTTTTTCTACTATTAGACACTGAAGCTCAAAAAATGCTAATAGCCTAAAGTAGTGTGCATGGACACATAGGATAACACTATTTAGCTTCTAGGAACAGAACAAAACTGCTAACAGCTTCAAGGACATGGGACTCCAAACTTTCCAAGGGCCAGTTTGTTAACAAAATATATGATAAATAATTTATAATTTATAAAGTGTCCAAAAAGATATGAAATGTGTCCAAAAAGAAAATATAAAAAAATATAAAAATAAATAAAAATTAAAATCTTTCTTCCCAAAAAATGTTTTATATATAATTATCTTCTCCCAAAGAAATGTGCTTCCACCATCCACCAATGTAAAATCAAAATCAACCGCACTCACCAGATATTGGTGAGTTTTGCGCCTTTAGAATTTTAGGGATCCTAAACCTCCTCTATATCCTCCAGGGCTCCTTATCCGCCTTGTAAGGCTTGGTGTTCTCCTTCCACTCACTCCTAATATGAACTCCACAGCGGTGCAAGAGAAAAAAATACCATAGTGTGATATTGCTACTAACATGTGCAATATTAAAAATAATACCAGGCCATTCACATGTTCAAAGATGATTAAAAGCATTGATTTATTGCCTCCATTGGCTAACACAGAATCCACATTTCCACACTCCAATCCAGAGAACTCATAGCCTGTTGGTTTGCAGAGGATAACAGAACACAGATCCAGCAACAAAGATGGCCGCTTGGAACGCACCTCTAAGTGTGCGTTCCACTCACCGGAAGTGACACAGCACACATGGACGGCAGACCGGAAGTGCGTCGATGCGTTTCGCCCCTCCCACAGGGCGTTCTCAAAACGTCTTGATTTTACAGTGGTGGATGGTGGAAGCACATTTCTTTGGGAGAAGATAATTATATATAAAAAATTATTTGGGAAGAAGGACTTTTATTTCTATTTATTTATTTTTATATTTTTTAATTTTCTTTTTGGACACATTTAATATCTTTTTGGGCACTTTATAAATTAGCTATCATATTTTTTTTAACAATATTTATATTGATTGATATATTGTTTTTGTTGATTGATGTTATATATCTGGTGAGGAGGTTTTTTGATTTGCGCTGTTTATATATTATCTCTACTAATTGGTATATTACACCGCTGCGCAGCAGCAAACGTTTACCTATATCATCTGTTGAAAAGTTTTCTTGTGAGCTGGGGTTTGTGATAATTATTAAAGGGCCAGTTTACTGTCGTTCAGGCTTTAGGGGGGCTAGACTGTGGCCAGTGGGAGTAGAAAATGCCCTGCCATCAGTGCCCCATCAATGGTTTTAAAGGGAGGAATAGTGTCTCATTGTTGATATCAGCAAGATGAATAGTGCCTCTTGATGGTGTAATTGGAGGAATGGTGCCCTATAATTGGTGTCAGTTGGGGGAATAGTGCCTCAAGGGCCAGATAAGGGCAAGCAAAGTGCCACAGTTTGGAGACCATTGTTCTAGAAGTGTGCATGGAGCCTTAATGAATTACTAGGCTTTTGAAAAACTGGTTTGACTTGAAATACAATTCTGTTTTATACAGTTTAAAGTTTTCTTAATGATAAAGAAAAAGTATGGAGAATTAAGAGAATTTAAAAAAACAGAACAGTTACCATGTAATAAACATGTAAGTATTGATATACCTAGTGATATGCTTAGTGATATACTTAGTGATATGCTTAGTAAAGATACAATAAAATAATGGGTTACTGAAAAAAATGTTAAGCAGGTTTAGATCATAAATGAACCAGCCTTCATATAAACATAAGTGGTTTTACACACAAGTCAAACATAAATATTAGATTAAATGTTGTATCCAACCTTACAGGTATAATCCAGAAATCTTTCACACTATATAGATAATCATTTAAAAAAGCATGTTCATAATTTTCCTCCTACATGCAGGATTCAACAGATGCTGTAAAAACTTTAATGATAGAACACAAAATACATACTTGCATTTGTTGACTCTGGATATCACAGACAGCTGCGTATTCTAATATTTCCAACAATATACTGTAGGTCTAAGGCAGCGGTTCTCAACCTGTGGGTCGTGACCCCTTTGGAGGTCAAATGACCCTTCCACAGGAGTCGCCTAAGACCATCGGAAAACACATTTCCAATCATTTTAGGAACCGAGACACCGCTCCTCTATCCGTCTCCAGGCAGATACGCCCACATACGAGTACCCGGCGTGATGACATTGTGCCAACCCCATCACATACACCCCGTACAAAAACAGGTGTATGTGACAGGGTTAGCGCCATAATGTACTTATGTGGACCAGTCACACATGTGTAAAGAGCAGCTACTGTGTAGAAAGCAGCTGCTGTGTTGAAAGCAGCAGTATTGGAGGTAAAACGACACTTCATGAATTAGAATTACTGGGTAAATGTAAAATCATGTACTGTAACAATTTGTAACAATGAAAATACATCCTGCATATCAGATATTTACATTATGATTCATAATAGTAAAATTACAGTTATGAAGTAGCAACGAAAATAATTTTATGGTTGGGGGTCACCACAACATGAGGAACTGTATTAAAGGGTCACAGCATTAGGAAGGTTGAGAACCACTGGTCTAAGGGCTCGTTCACACTTGACTGTTTTACCAACTCTTGCCAAATGCCCCTATAGCGTTAGGCAAGCATTTGTCCGGCCTATGTGGAACGTTTTTTAATGCTCGGCAAACGCTCCGCAAATGTTCAACGGCGGTTGCTAGCGTTTGCCAAGCGTAAAAAAACGCCCTACAAACGCCTATAATGAAATTTGAATGGTGTTACTGCTCCGCAAACATCCCGCAACCGCACCGCAAATGCCGGACGGGCGTTTGCGGAGCGGCACCATAGACTAGAATAGGAGGCTTCAACGCCTCCTGACTCGACCAGAGGCGTCCGTTTTGCCGCGCTGCGCCGCTAATGCTCCCATTAGAACAGCACCATGTGCTGCAATGTGCAGAATTGTCCAAGACATTTGGGAAGCGGTAAAAACGCTTCCCAAACGCCTTTCTGCTGCCTGCACACAACGTTAGTGTGAACGTGGCCTAAGAGCAATGAAATACTTCTTAGGATCCAATCCATATATGCCAGATAATCACATTCTTTCTATATTGGAAGCAATTCAGTTTATTTTTTATAGGAATTATTTTATTTTTGAGAATCGGTTTTATCTCTAGATCAAAGGAACAGCTAAAGTGATTTGCAGTGAGCTGTGGTAACCATGGGTTGGTTTGTGTTGGTTTGAGGAAAAGATGATCTACTCTGTTAACCCTTTCCTTGCAAACTGTGTCCTCCATAGTGTTTTATGCATCTGGTAGAGTGTACTGGGCTCTACTCACAAAGCGGTATATATCACTTTAAGAAATGCAGTAAAATACCGCTTAGCGTTTTTCAAAAGATTTTTTGGCACTCACTAAAAAGACGCTTCTAAAATACTGCATGTGGTATTTATCTCATGAAACCATGCAGTATTTTATCTCATGCAATATCCAGTGGGATGGATACAGTGGAGAAGGATTAGAACCCCTGTCAGTTTTTTTTTTCTAATGAAGCGTTAAAATGGTTTAAACCATAGAAATATGTTAATTCACTAAGTCAATGCAGTCTCTGCGGCATATGTAATAATACAAGAGAAAAAAGTGACTGAATTACCAGTCAAAGGGACGCTGCTTTCAAGGGACATGCATTTCAATGACTACATTACATTAACCATTAGCCGCCCGACCAATAGCCGTTTGGCGGCCGGAAAAATGCTTTAGATTTCGGGGTGGACGCCATATGGCGTACTCCCAGGCATGCTTAGTTTTCGTGCTTGCAGAGCCGCGCAGCGGCGCGATCTGTCACCGCCCGTGTACCTCAGACACAGCCGATGACAGGTCTGAGTACCGGCCCCGTTGCCGGTACCATGTGACCTGCTGTGACCAATCACAGCAGGTCACATGACAGTTGTATACAATGGATGGCTTCATTCATGCCATCCATTGTATACTAGTGTCTAGCTGTGAATGGCCACAGCGATCACATGCACATGTCATGCGGTAAGCTGTGGCCAAATCACAGCTAAGCACAAAAAAAAAAAAAACCCTGAATGAATCGATGTCATTCAGGTAAATGCTTGCTTATAGCAAAGTAATTCTTTGCTATAAGCAAATTGTGTGGAAAAAAAAAATACTGATCACTTCCCCAAAGTAATAAAATGTTACTATGGTAGGTGAAATATGAAAAAAAAAATCTTAAAAAAAGAAAAAAAAATTAATAAAAAATTAGAAATAATAAAAAAAAAAATATATATATATATATACATACATTTTTTTCATACTATCACCAGTCAGTGTCCCTGATTACCGCCATGCCAGTTATATGATGACGCCGTACTGCAATGGTGACAGTATGTAAAAAAAAAAATAGTGAAAATATTTTTTTAATTTTTTCATTTTCCGAAAAATTATGACAAAAAAATACAACTTCAAAAAACTCGCCATTCCTCTTATGAAGTACGTCGGACTGTCTACTTTGCAAAAAGGGGTCATTTGGGGATATCTGTACTATTCTGACATTCTTGGACCTCAAGAAATTAGATTGGCCGTCAGTGCTTCAGGATTGATCAATATTCAGATCTATACCATAGTTTGTGAACTCTATAACTTTCCTACAAAATAAATAATACATCCTAATTTGGGTTATTTTCACCAAAGACATGTAGCAGAATACATCTCGGCCTAAATTTATGAAGAACAATTATTTATTTGTAAACTTTTATAACAGAAACAAAGAAAAACGTGTTTTATTTTCAAAATTTTTGGTCTTTTTTTGTTAATTTAGCAAAAGATAAAAACCCCGGCGGTGATTAAATACCACCAAAAGAAATTTCTAGTTGCATGAAGAAAATGATAACATTTTAGTTTGGGTACAGTGTTGTATGACCGCGCAATTGTCATTCAAAGTGTGAGAGCGCTGAAACCTGAAAAATGGCCTGGGCAGGAAGGGGGTAAAAGTGCACAGTCTGCAAGTGGTTAAGTAAGTACAAAATATATTTATAAATGTTAAATATTGAATGAAAATAAAAAAAAAAATCACACACATGTAGCACCCTCCTAGTTAGGTGCTAGGATGTGTATAGTTAGCATTGCTGTGTTTCTCTGCTTACCAGAAAGGCTGTCAGGTAAATGTATTTTAATATTCTGCTTACAGAGTGCTGTGATTTATTAGTTAGGTCTACTCATGCTGCTCTGGTGCTGTTGGAGTTTGTCTGAGTTTTAGGCTGTTGCAGTCTGTCGTAATGGGCTTATACCTGAGGAGCTCAGCCCTGTATCTACTACTACTGCTAAAGGGACTTTGCTCACTTCTAAAACTACTTGCTGCTCTATATTACAAGTACGTCTGCTATCTAATGTCAGCCAAGACTTCTACAGTGTTCTACTAAGAGATCAGCTAGATGCCCTCAGTATGAATAGTTCTGATTTGGCGTATCCTACTACATTCCCCATCCCTATCCCTCATTCTACAATAAACTCCAAAAACAAACATCCCCTAGACTGATCATTGAAGATATCGAGCTGAAGTTTGAGTGAGTGTATTTGGCTGCAGAAATGCACTGTGCCTGGTTGCGAGGCAAAGAAAGGGGATCCCGTGGAAAACATACAAGCAACTAATTCACGTTTACCTAAAAGTCGCTGCTCGCTGCCATTAATAAAGAAAAAAAAATTACAATATATATACCGCCATTTGTAAATGCTCTAATTTTCACATAAACCAGGGCAGCGCTACATAAATATATAAATATCCTTCTACAACGTTGTCTTTTTTTATTGGTGAAAAAAGTGAATTTATATATGCTTTTGATTTTTTTATAGTAAAGTGCTGGGCAAACTGTTGTTGCTATACGGAGACTACAATTTGCACAGGCTCACTAAAATTGGACAATAGAAGATTGAAAAACCTAGCCTGGTCTGATGAGTCTCGATTTCAGCTGCAACAAGCAGATGGTAGGGTCAGAATTTGGCATAAATAACATGAAAGCATGGTCCATCTTGCCTTGTATCAATGGTTCAGGCTAGTGGTGGTGGTGTAATGGTGTGGAGGATATTCCCTTGCTACACTTTTGACCCCTTAGTACCAACTGAGCAACATTTAAATGCCACAACCTACCTGAGTATTGTTGTTGAATATGTCTATCCCTTTATGACTACACTGTACCCATCTTCTGATGACTACTTCCAGTAGGATAATGCACCATGTCACAAAGCTCAGATCATCTCAAACTGGTTTCCTGAACATGACAATATGTTCACAGTCACCAGATCTCAATGTGATAGAGCACCTTTGGGATGTGGTGTAACAGGAGGTTCTCATCATGGATGCTGACAAATCTGCAGCATCTGCGTGATGCTATCATGTCAATATGGACCATTGGGGGGGAGAGGGGAGACTACCTAGGGGATTGAGGCAAAAGGTATTCCCCTCCTCCTGCCCACAACCTTCTAGGACATGTCACAGGTCCCAGAAGGCTGTGGGTCCATTCACAAAGCGCAGTGCGACTCCCACATGTGAAATGGGAAGCCAGCTGTGAAGCCGCAAGGAATCACAACTGGCTTCCCCCAGTAAACATGTCAGCGCCTGGGACTCAAAGACTGGCGAAGAACCAGTCCATGGCTGTTTCAACAGGTAATTGTCCTTTAATTAAAAGTCAGCAGCTACAGTATTTGTAGCTGCTGACTTTTATTGTTTTTTCTTAAGGCTACGTTCACACTAGCATTGTGTGCAGGAGGCAGAGAGGCGTTTGGGAAGCGTTTTTACCACTTCCCAAACGTATCGGACAATTCTGCACATTGCAGCACATGGTGCTGTTCTAACGGGAGCGTTAGCGTCGTGTCGTGGCAAAACGGACGCCTCTGGTCGAGTCAGGAGGCGTTGAAGCCTCCTATTCTAGTCTATGGTGCCGCTCCGCAACCGCCACTAAACCACGCATGCGGCATTTGCGAAGAGTTTGCCGAGTGTTGAAAAACGCTCCGCAAACGCTGGACCAACGCTTGCCAAACGCTATAGGGGCGTTTGCCAAGCGTTGATAAAACAGTCAAGTGTGAACGAGCCCTTAGACTGAAGAGCAGCTGTAGATGTTGTTTTATTGTTTGCATTATCCAACATATAGCATCTGGAAAGAGCACTGTATAACATATGTGACATATTGAGGGGGATTTACTGAAACTGGTGGACACAGAATCTGGTGCAGCTGTACATAGTAATAAATTAGCTTCTAACTTCAGCTTGCTAATTAAGCTTTGACCATAAAACCTAGAAGCTGATTGGTTACTATGCACAGCTGCACCAGATTCTGTGTGCTCCAGTTTTAGTAAATCTCCCTCACTATGTCATACAGTTCACGAGGGTTTCTATCGGCCAGATTGCCTTATATGATCCTGAGAAAATAGAAGTTAACAAATGTAAAATGAACTGGCATTTAAAACAACCAACTTTCGCAAACCCTCTACAATCTGACATTTAGTTTTTTTATCGTATTCAGCACAACAATATTAGCCAAACTCTTAAATCTTCTTAAAATAATGTTCACTTTGTTCAGTAGTTGTTTTTTTCAGATATGGATCCAGCTTAAGTGGAAAGCAGAATGTATTCAATAAAGATCTAATTTTTTATTAGTGCTGTTCATTAAGGCTATTGATAAATGTCTTTAAGGTTCATTTACTAGGAGAAAATAGACTGAAAAGTCTGCAGGTGCAGTTGCCCTTATTTTCCCCACAGCTTAGTGAATGTGGTGAGGTTCTGTTGTTTCAACATTCCATCATGAGCAAACAAAAATGCTATTTTTATTTTTTTCTTGCACTCTGATTGGGTATTCTTTACAAAGAGATGTGTCACCGCATTTACTAAGCTCTGGGGAAAATGAGTTCAACTGCACTTGCAAAGTGCACAGTCTATTTGCCTTTAGTAAATCAACCCCAATATCTTGCTATTCCATTTTATTCTCTTTTTAGAACTCTGGTTTAAGTTTCAAGCTGTCTTGGGCTATTTTCTTTGTTATATTTGGTGCTTCAATGATAAGGTTAGGTGGCTATTTCTTTTTTTCAAATATGACTCTGGCTTGTACCTTAACCCCCCTGGCGGTATTCCCGAGTGTAGCTCGGGGTTAACTTTTAGTACCAAAAGCGGTAAACCCCGAGCTACACTCAGGATTACCCTGCAGCGTTGCTCAGGGATTCCCTCTTGCACTTACCTTGTCCTTCGCTCCCACGACGTCCCCCCTGCATCTCCTCTGGCCGATGCCAGCATCCGTCTTCCGGGTTCCGTTCCCTGCGATGTCGGGACGTATGGGACGTACGGGGGACGGAACCGACGGGAAATTAAAAAAATGTTAAAAGTGACATTCACTCAATACACTAAAATCACATAGTAAAACATTACTGTATCAAACCATTTCACATACATGTTGTCCCTAGTACTTTGTCCTGTGCCCTGCCTGCATTTTTACTGTTCTTTCTGCCTGGAAACTGAGAAACGTCCATGGTGTCCAAAAAGTGTCCCTTTAAGTCAAAAGCAATTTTAGACCAACTAGAGAACAGCGATAGTAAATTAGAACCACTTGCAGAATTGAGTGATAATGATTTGTGGGGAAATTCGTCATCAGACACTGAAAACGATTTTGCGACTCAGCGATGTGCGAACTTGGCGCTCTATTTCAAATTTCAGTGCTTTTGGTTTGATTACATTATTGAATTAAGTTTATTATTATTATATTATTATTTTTTATCGAACCATAAATATGTATATACATGTGTGTGTGTGTGTGTGTGTGTGTGTGTGTGTGTGTGTGTGTATGTTTTGCCTTGCATTTCTATTTTAAACTGAATTGTTTTACAATTACTATAATGCATTGACTATTGATGCTGTTTGTTAGATGTTAAAAATTAACACAACATGAAACAGAAGATATAATATTAGACCACTTTTAAAATTGCCAATCAATGCTATTCATAAAAGTTTTTCCAAACAAGATCATTCTTTTATAAGATTATATATATGATGATTTTCAGATATATCTTTTATTTGGTATCTTATATATAGTACATTTGGTATGTGTACTAATATTCAAGACTATCTAAATGATTTTATATACAGTATGTAACGTGTTGTTTTTTTTTGTCATCTCCTTATACACTATGTTTTACATTTTTACACTTTTTTTTATAGCTCTTAGATGAGTATTTGGTGTTTATATTTTTTACTAATCATGTAGTGAGAACAATGTATACCATTTTGTCAATGATAGAGTTAACCAACTTGATGTGATGTCATAGAGTTCAACTGCCTGCTGATTTAGGCCTAGTCTATATTTGTTGACAAACAATGCCATTTTTTTTAGATCTGTTTGTCTTTTTCCTAAAGATGGAGTGGCGTGCCACTTTAAAATGCACTGAAGTAAAAGTGGAGACTCAGTATCCCATTTCAGTTGTATGTGTTTTCTCACCAGCTCTGTACCTGCTGAATCAGCTTTTGATTGACAAGGGGATACTGTGCTGGGGAACCCAGGATGGAGCTAGCAATCAGCAGCTCAGAGCTCACTCTGCTGCTGATTTATAACAAGAATGTCTGCTGATTCACACGTGTGTTTAAACAGCCACTAGAAAGGTGAGGATATTATTATTATTATTATAATACAGGATTTATATAGCGTCAACAGTTTGCTCAGCGCTTTACATTATATCGGGAGACAATACAGCAAAAATACAGTTCAATACAAGAGGGTTAGGAGGGCCCTGCTCCTTGGAGCTTACAATCTAAGAGATATCCTCAATATCTATTTTTTATAATGTCAGATTGGTGAGAGCTACTCCTTAAAGTGCTTCCCCCTTTCTCTATATCTTACACAAAAGTATTGTTTAAATGTTTTAATATTTTCATACAAAATGCATATTTAATATAAAAAAATCTCTATTTTTCATGATTTCCCCATTCACCCTATTTCCAAATCTCTATTTCAAATAGCACATATTACACATTTTCATAGAAACTCCAATTTTGTTGTCAGCCAGTAGCTAGCCATATATATATAGGGATTACATGCAAAAATGATTTTGAACTAACTTACATATAGTTTCATAGTTTTCATGTGTTTAAAATACTGCAGGCAGATAAAGCAACATCATCTTTTTTGTGAATTAGCCGATGAAATCTTTCTACACAGATGGAAGCCTTGCGAATAAATGCCTATTTACAAACGCAGATAACTCATAGAACTTTCTATAACCTGTACTATTTATAAAGATTTAGGGTCCATTCAACCTTTGTTGTTGCAACAACATATGCAAATAAACACCATCATCATATTTTGTTTTAAGACAGTTTTTTAATTTGAATGGACTTGCTAGCACACCAGAACACAGTAAAAACTGCATGTACCAATTTTGACAGGGCACTGCTCTGCAATGTATGTTGGGCTACACTGCAACTCACATCTTTTGGCAAGGTGCTTTAGGATGAATTTCAGTGCATTGTGCCAATGCATATAATGTGCATGTTGCAATGTGAATGGGTGCTCAACACACAGTCACTAAATGCTGAACATATCTGCAATCCCCACTGAAATCTATAGGGGGTGAATATTAATACTAAATTCTGGCCATTGTCCAGGCAAGTAGGTGGGCTCCTTTCATCAAATGGCATGGAGAGCTGACCACTGCCATGGAGAACAATTACATTTTTTTAACATAGGCATTAAAAACATCTTTTAAATAACATGCTTTGGAAACGCATTTAACCACTTGAAGACCACCATGTTAAAATAAATAAATAAAATATATATTATGTATATATTATGTATGTGTGTATATATATATATATGTTCAAAATAATAGCAGTGTGTTGAAAAAACTGAATAAAGCTCAAACTCCTTCTAATAGCTTTTATTTCTATACACACAAATGTATTGGGAACACTACACATTATATTCCAAATCAAAACATGAAGAAAAATATATCAAATTTGTGTTGTTCCTCTAAAATTTGAAGAAAAGTGAATATTAGACTGTTCAAAAAAATAGCAGTGTTTTGTATTCTTCTTTACAAACTCAAACATTCACTATATAAACTGAAAAATGTTTGAAGATTTTGCTTTCCTTTGAATCAATTAATTAATATTTAGTTGTATAAGCACTGTTTCTGAGAACTGCTGTACATCTGTGTTGCATGGAATCACCCAACTTCTGGCACCTGTGAACAGGTATTCCAGCCCAGGATGATTGGACTACATTCCACAGTTCTTCTCTATTTCTTGGTTTTGCCTCAGAAACTGCATTTTTGATGTCACCCCACAAGTTTTGTATTGGATTAAGATCTGGGGATTGGACTGGCCACTCCATAATGTCAATCTTTTTGGTCTGGAACCAAGATGTTGCACGTTTACTGGTGTGTTTGGGGTCGTTGTTTTGTTGGAACACCCATTTCAAAAGCATTTCCTCTTCAGCATAAGGCAGCATGACCTCTTCAAGTATTCTGATGTATTCAAACTGATCCATGATCCCTGGTATGCGATAAATAGGCCCAACACCGTAGTATGAGAAACATCCCCATATCATGATGCTTGCGCAACCATGCTTCACTGTCTTCACAGTGTACTGTGGCTTGAATTCAGTGTTTGGGGGTCATCTGACAAACTGTGTCCGGCCACTAGACCCAAAAAGAACAATCTTACTTTCATCAGTCCACAAATTGTTGCGCCATTTCTCTTTAGGCCAGTCAATGTGCTCTTTGGCAAGTTGTAACCTCTTCAGCACATGTCTTTTTTTCAACAGTGGGACTTTGCGGGGGCTTCTTGAAGATAGCTTGGCTTCACATAGGCGTCTTCTAATTGTAACAGTACTCACAGGTAACTTTAGACCTTCTTTGATCTTCCTGGAGCTGATTGTTGGCTGAGTCCTTGCCATTTTGGCTATTCTTCTATCCATTCGAATGGTAGTTTTTCGCTTTCTTTCACGTCTTTCAGGTTTTGGTTGCCATTTTAAAGCATTTGCGGTCATTTTAGCTGGGCAGCCTATCATTTTCTGCACTTCTTTATATGTTTTCCCCTCTCCAATCAACTTTTTAATCAAGGTACGCTGTTCTTCTGAACAATGTCTGGAATGACCCATTTTCCTCAGAATTTCAGAGAGAAATGCACTGTAACCAGCATGTACAATATTTGCTGCCTTCCTTCCTTAAATAAGGACAATAATTGCCACCTGTTTTTCAAAGAATGAATGACCTCACTAATAGAACTCCACACTGCTATTATTTTGAACATGCCCCTTTCAATTAGTGATTCAATTACACAGAATCAGCAGCATGCATGTCATGACTGTTGGCTCTGTTGGATTTCTAATACTCTACTACAGCTGCTAGTAAATTATTTGCCATGTAGAAATATAATTTCTACCAAAAACAGTGATTGATCAGGTTAGTGATGTCTGACTACTATTATTTTGAACACAACTGTGTACATATATATATATATATATATATATATATATATATATATATATATATATATAATATATGACACGTATCAACCACAATGTTCCAAACATCCCCAAAACGAACCATTTGTTGAATGTAGATACTCCAAAGTATTGTTTTTGCTACAAATCTTTGGAAAATGAAGGATGTAAATAACATTTTATTTCAAAAAGTTGTCCTTTTAACAAGTTATTTCAGCTCTCAGCATGGGAAAACTTACAAATACACCCCAAACACACATTCTTCTACTCCTCCTGATTATGGGGATATGTAAGGCTTTTTCACTGTTTGAACTGATTATCTGCTGGGCATTTTATATTGTGTATCACAAAAAAATTAACCAACATTGTATCAAAAAAATGGTTGCCCCTGTACAAGTGGTCAGGGAGTATAGCTTAGTGTAGCGTCGCCTATAGCAGTACTCATTCCTATAAGCTAAGCAAGCCTAGCCTACAAGTACATGGCTGCCCCAGGAATGCTAGTTTACTTGCCAGAAGGTACAGGAGGCAAACAAATGGTGAACAAAAATGTTCCTTTGATTCCAAGAGTACAATTGTCTGAATCAGATGGCTGAGGTCTGTGTCTTACAGAAACATAGAGGGTTGAGCGCACAGATGGGTCAATTCAGGTGACAGACAGAGACATGGTAAGAAAACAGGCAAAGGATTGGTACATGCTGCAGGCAGAATCTTGGTCAATAAACAGGCCAGGGTCAGTACAGGCAATAGGCAGGGGCAACAGTGGTGTGGCAGCACCCACAAACACTGTTGCTGGCTTACACTGGTCTGGTGATACCGAGACTGGTGCAGCAGCAATCAGGAACACTGTTGCTAACTGACTGTACTGGTCTGGTAACAATTAAGAACACTCTTGCTGGCTGCTGCTGTGGTGGCAATCAGGAACACTGTTGCAGGCTGCACAGTTATGGTGACACTGTACTGGTGTGGCTAATGATCAGGGACCTTATTTGGCTGCTCAAGTAACAGTGTGAAAAAAAATAACAGCATTTCCTACAGTTCCTCTCACAGACAATACCTGACCATTGTGAGAAGAGAGAGAGTGAGAGCACTGGGAGCAACATGCAGTCTTTGCTTATGTACAGTATGTGAATGATGTGATTGGTCACAGAGATAACATGGTACAGGGCCAACTTCATAATATGTGTGATGATATAACCCCTTTACCTTGCAGTCTTACAAAAATGACAATACCTGTGCTTGGACCACAGCCGCATGAACTGCCAAACAATCTTCCAGGAAAAGATTGGTGTATAATATCTTCTTTATTTCAAATATATGCAGGTAAGGGAAACTAAGCCCCACCAGTGCTGAAACATGTTAACATTTGTGCATTGTTTCCCTTACCAGGATGGATTTGGAATAAGGAAGATTTTATACACATGACATGCCATATTGCTGATTTTTTTCCAGAATCATTGGCTCTGTGCCCTGCTCTGTGATCTACTGTGTCATAAAGACACAGCAATCTGAAGGTGTGCCCTAGAAGGTGTACACAAGGGGCAGGAGTGGGAGGATGTTTATTTACATACTCTCACACTCAGGAGTGAGCTGTCTTTCTATTTAATTACAATGGCCAGGCGGCAATTGGTTAAGCTGTAGTGTATGAAGTGTCATGAAACAGCAGATTTTCACAGACAGCATTAACGACTTTTTATTCTAACATTACAAATTTTGAATATGTAATTGATTTTTAAATTTTACATTTTTATTTAGGTTGACTTACATAAAGCAACAACACACCAATATGAAACATTTGAATTTAAATAAGGCTCACGATCACTGCTGCAGCACCAGGTTGCTGGCACCACAGCAATCAGAGTCTGGCCGCTTCATAACGGACTAGTGCATGTGTTGCTCTCAATTCTAACAAGGCATCATTATGCTAACTGCAGAGCCCCCATGTCTCCGAGCATCTTTCTAAGATTGTCTCTCACTATTGTGAAACCCGAGTACCTTTGTTTTCCCAGTATTCCTTACTCTTCTGAGACTGCACTCCAGTGAGCTTCCAGTGGTCCTGCACCTGGGTGCTCCTATTCACTCCAGCCAGCTGCCAGCAGTTCGATACCTTGGTGTTCTGGCGTACCCTAGAGAGTCTCCAGTGGTCCATCACCAGTTCTCCCACAGACTTTAATTTAAATTATGATCCCAGCACCTTGGTGTTCCTATTACTTGTGTTCCTGTGCTCTGTGTCCCTCTTTTGTATACCCATGCTCCTGCTCTGTAGCTGTGTGTTCAAGTGAATCAAAGGCCCCAATATGGGAGTGGTCTTTCAACAAAACCTGAACCAAATGGCTTCTTAGACTATGTCTTCGCCCTTCTTAGGCATCTCACCTCCACTGAATGTGCAGATGTTTAGAGCCCTGTTCCTTTGGATTATTCTGATTTCCTAGTATGCTGTGTCACCCCATGTCACATCAGGCTCTGCTGTCTCTTCCAATTCCCAGTTTTCCACTGCATAGTCCTGCATTTCAGTATCCTTTGGTGACCCTTGGGGAACTAATATCTTGCAGTGTCTTCTGTGAAGTCTGAATTACCATGCAGCTCCAGTTATAACCACCTAGTTCCTGGTCCATCCATTCTTAGTGGATGCAGACTCCTGCCTTTAAATTTTTTTTTAACATAAATAGTGCTATGCTATTACCACATATGTGTAGAAAAATCACATAAAACATAAGTCCATAATGAATGTACAGTATCTTCAAAAATTAATAATACCATCAAATATTATGTCTCAAGAGATGAATCTCATTCATTGGTGCCACAAAAATGCATATCAAAAACACTTCACAACAGTCATATGTGCTCACCTGTGATGCAATAGTAGAATGCACCTGAATCACGGGCTTGTACATGACTGTAGTGAAGTTTTTTTTTTCATATGTCAAGAATTTTGGTGGAACCATTGAATGATTTATGTGATTTTTCTGTACATATGTGGTAGCAGTGCAGCACTAATTATGTTACATTTATGTTACATTTTTTCATTATTTAAATGCAAGGATACATTTTGGTGTTTGTAGCAACTTTTTATATTTTATGTTTTTTTATATTTTTTATGTTTTCGTTGTTTTATGTATATAGTACACTGAGGTATTAGTGTGGCAGCACATCAGAGTTTTTCTTTGAGATTAGAAAGGTTTGATTGCAGCTCCTGATTTTTTATTCAGCAGTAACAAGCATGAAATAACCAGCAGAAGTCACAACAGATCTAAGAGCTATGAGAAAGTTTACTAAAAAAAACAACAAAAAACTAAACTATTCAACCTCAAATTCATATAAAATAACCAAAATTGCCTTTTTTTTCCAATTTTGGGACCAGATCATACACTTGTTGCTGACACAGGCAAAGCCTTTTTTTGCAACATGTCACTGCATACTAGCGTGATAAAGTTGTATGCACAAAAGGATGACATATTAGTCTCCTCTATTGTCATTGCTGCCATTAAATTCAGGCATTTCACTTCAATAAAAAAAAAGAAATACACACACACACATACACACTGCTCAAAAAAAGTAAAGGAACACTTTGAAAACACATCAGATCTCAATGGGGAAAATATCATGCTGGATATCTACAGTATACTGATATGGACTGGGTAATGTGTTAGGAACGTAAAGATGCCCCATCAATTGATGGGAATGAAAATGTTCAACCTACAGAGGACTGAATTTAAAGATCCCCGAAAATCAAAGTGAAAAAATGATGCAGCAGGCTATTCCATTTTGCTGAAATTTTATTGCAGCAACTCAAAATGGTACTCAGTAGTTCTTATGGCCCCCACTTGCTTGTATGCATGATTGACAACATCGGGGCATGTTCCTAATAAGACGACGGATGGTGTCCTGGGGTATTTCCTCCCAGATCTGGACCAGGGCATCACTGAGCTCCTTGACAGTCTGAGTTGCAACCTGGCAGCGTTGGATGGACCGTAACATGATATCCCACAGGTGTTCTATTGGATTTAGGTCAGGTGAGCGTGGGGGCCATTCAGTGGTATCAATTCCTTTATCCTCCATGAACTGCATGCATACTCTCACCACATGAGGCTGGGCATTGTCGTGCCCAGGACCCACTGCACCAGAGCAGGGTCTGCCAATGGGTCCAAGGGTTTCATCCCGATACCTAATGACAGTCAGGGTGCCATTGTCTAGCCCAGCCTGTCAGGGTCTTGTCCACAATAGGAGTTCTGGAAGATCTCTGCCAATACTCTACATGGCCGCCGAAGTACACATCAGCCTCATTTTCGTGCAAGACGGCCTTTATAAGGAGGCTCATCACTTCCTCTGGTTGCTGGATGATCTCTAGCTCCCCGTGCCCTGTTCCTGTTTCCTGTGGTTCTGACTTGTGATTACCCATTACTGACTCAGCTTGCTCCTGGACCTGTCTATTCTGATTTACCCCTGATCTGACCTTGGCTTGGCTTACGGATACTCTCTCCCTCTTGCTCCTCTGTGAATGACCTCGGCTATCCCATCTGACTACGACTGCTCTGATTCCCACCTGGTACCTGACCTTGGCTTGAACCGACCATCCAGTAAACATCCAAATCCCGGAAGGGCTTGCATACCACGCACAGGCACCTCCTGTCTGCAGACCTATCTCCATGCACCAGCGTGGAGGGGATCACCAACCAGCACTCCTACAGGCGACCTGTGCAACTTTGGGCCAGACTCCCGCTGTCCCACTCTCAGGGGAGTCCAGAACTTAGCCGCAAGGGAAGCCCTCTCTCCATTGGTCTCCATAACCAGGTACATGATACAGCCTTTCTCAACCAGGGTGCCTAGGCAACCTGGGGTACCTTGAGGTTTCTTCAGGGGTGCCTTGGCAAAATGTCTAAAAATTGCCCAAAGCTTGTATACAAGCCAGCAGGTGGAACAAACCTACCTTTTAGTTACACAAAGCCACAGGTTTTCATTGTGTACCATTATGACCTTCTAGCCACCGGTGTCCTGACAACCAATGACATTATTAGTTGATAAGGAAAATGTCCGCTGCCTGCACAGCATCCTAGTTTGATGCTCCCCTGCCCCCTCTCCCTGAGCTAATGTGCTGGGGTCATATTAGCTCAGTGATGGAGAAAAACTGAGGGAGAAGAGAAACATTGGAATACTAGTCAGTACCAGTGTGCAAAAGTGTATTTGCTTTGTAAGAATAAATCACCTCTAATGTTGGGTGTCCTACATGTGTGGATGTTGCTGCATTGTATAAAACTATTAGAGTATTTTTGCACATTTTAGAATGGGGTGTCTCATGACTGTCCATAATTTTAAAGGGTGCCTTGACTGAAAAAGGTTGAGAAACACTGGTCTAGCCTGTAGAGGTCTGTTTGTCCCTACATGGATATGCCTCCCCAGACCATCACTGACCCACCACCAAAATGGTCATTCTGAATGATGTTACAGGAAGAATAATGTTCTCTACGGCTTTTCCAGACCCTTCCATGTCTGTCACATGTGCTCAGGGTGAACCTGCTCTCATCTTTGAAAAGCACAGGGACCACTAGAGTATGTCGGGCCCTCAAGCCACCTTCATGAAGGCTGTTTCTGATCGTTTGGTCAGAGACATTCACACCCGTGGCCTGCTGGAGGTCATTTTGTAGGGCTCTGGCAGTGCTCATCTTGTTCCTCCTTACACAAAGGAGCAGATACTGGTACTGGTACTACGGCCCTGTCCAGCTCTCCTAGAGTAACTGCCTGTCTACTGGAATCTCCTTCATGCTCTTGAAACTGTGCTGGGAGTGTCTCAAACCTGTGTCAGCAAACCTTTTGGAAATGGCACATATTGATGTGCTTTCCTGGAGGAGTTGGACTGCCTGTGCCACCTCTGTAGGGTCCAGGTATGGCCTCATGCTACCAATAGTGACACTGACCCTAGCCAAATGCAAAACTAGTGAAAAACAGTCAGAAAAGAGGAGTAGAGGAAACAATGTCAGTGGCTTCCACCTGTAAAACCATTCCTGTTTTTCAGGGTCATCTCATTGTTGTCCATCTAGTTCACATGTAGTAATTTTCATTAACATCAACACAGCTGAAACTGATTAACAACCCCCTCTGCTACTTAATACCAGGAGTTTATTTAACTTGATGCTATACTCTATAGAAATGTTTGTAAATGTATGAAAAATTAAAAACAGAAATATCACATTGGCATATGTATTCAGACCCTTTGTGACAACACTTGAAATTTAACTTGATGCCTCCCATTTCTCTTGATCATTGCTGAGATGTTTCTACACCTGGATTGGAGGCCACCTGTGGTAAAATTAATTGACTGGAAATGATTAGGAAAGGCACACCTCTATATAAAAGGCCTCACAGCTGACAATGCATACTGTATCAGAGCAAAAACCAAGGAACTGCCTGCAGCACTCAGAGACAGGATTATTGCAAGGCACAGATCTGGGGAAGGCTACAAAATGTTCTGCTGCACTGAAGGTTCCCAAGAGTACAATGGCCTCCATAATCCTCAAAAGGAAGGCATCTGGCACAACCAGGACTCATCCAGGTCACCCAGTCAAACTGAGCAATTGGGAGAGAAGGGCCTTAGTAAGAGAGGTGACCAAGAACCCAATGGGCACTATAACTGAGCTCCAGAAATCCTGTGTGGAGATGGGACAAAGTTCCAGAATAACAACCATCACTGCAGCCCTCCACCAATCTAGGCTTTATGGCAGAGTGGCTGGATGGAAGCCTATAGTCAGTTAAAAACACATGAAAGCCCACTTGGAGTTTGCAATAAACACATGAAGGACTCTCAGAGTGTGAGGAACAAGATTCCCTGGTCTGATGAATCCAAGATTGAACTGTTAGGCCTCAATTTTAAACATTATATCTGGAGAAAACTGGATACTGATCATCACCTACCCAATAACATCCCAAAAGGGAAGCATTGTGGTCGCAGTTAAAAGTGATAATCCCCCTGCGCTCCACTGGTATTGTTATAAACAGTAAATAATAAATGCAAGCTGCTATCACCTATTACCTTATACCTGAGGATACACAATATATACCAATGTTGGTGAAGCGTTACGCATATTCAACAATCAACAAGTATATCCACAATCATATATAACTACATATATAAATATACAGTTGCAAGAAAAAGTATGTGAACCCCTTGGGATTACGTGGAGTTTTGCATGAATTGGGCATAAAATGTGCTCTGAACGTCATCTAAGTCACAACAATAGAAGAACACAGTCTGCTGAACATAATACTACACAAACATTAGATGTTGCCATGGTTTAATTGCACATAACATGTAAACATTCACAGTGCATGGAGGAAAAAGTATGTGAGGCCCTAGCTTAATGACTTCTCCCAGAGCTAATTGGAGCCAGGAGTGAGCCAACCTTGACTCCAATCAGTGTGATGATATTGGATGTGTTGCTGACAGCTGTCCTGCCCTTAAAAAACACACACCTGTTTTGGGTTTACTGGTTTCAAGAAGCACTGTCTGATGTGAACCATGCCTCGCAGAAAAGAGCTCTCAGAAGACCTTCGATCAAGAATTGTTGACTTGCATGAGGCTGGAAAGCGTTACAAAAGTATCTCCAAAAGCCTTGATGTTCATGTGTCCACGGTAAGACAGACTGTCTACAAATGGAGGATGTTTAGCACTGTTGCTACTCTCCCTAGGCATGGTCGTCCTGTAAAAATGACTGCAAGAGAACAGCGCAGAATGCTGCATGAGGTAAAGAAGAATCCCAGAGTGTCAGCTAAAGACCTACAGAAATCTCTGGCACATGCTAACATTTTTGTTGACACATCTACAATAAGGAAAACACTAAACAAGAATGGAGTACATGGGAGGACACCACGGAGGAAGCCATTGCTGTCCAAAAAGAATATTGCAGCACGTTTGAAGTTTGCAAAAGAGCACCTGGATGTTCCACAGCACTACTGGCAAAATATACTGTGGACAGATGAAACCAAGATTGAGTTGTTTGGGAAGAACACACAACACTATGTGTGGAGAAAAAAAGGCACAGCACACCAACATCAAAACCTCATCCCCACTGTAAAACATGGCGGAGGGAGCATTATGGTTTGGGGCTGCTTTGCTGCCTCAGGGCCTGGACGGATTGTTGTCATTGATGGGAAAATGAATTCCAGAGTTTATCAAGACATTTTGCAGGAAAACGTATGACCATCTGTCCGCCAACTGAAGCTCCGTAGAGGATGGGTGATGCAACAGGACAATGACCAAAGCATACAAGTAATTTAACAAAACAATGGCTGCAACAGCACAGAATACGCCTTCTGGAGTGGCCCAGTCAGAGTCCTGACCTCAACCCGATTGAAATGCTGTGGCATGACCTTGAGAGAGCGATTCACACCAGACATCCCAAGAATATTGCTACACTGAAACAGTTTTGTGAAGAGGAGTGGTCCAAAATTACTCCAGATCGTTGTGCAGGTCTGATCTGCAACTACAGGAAACGTTTGGTTGAGGTTATTGCTGCCAAAGGAGGGTCAACCAGTTATTAAGTCCAAAGGTTCACATACTTTTTCCTCCCTGCACTGTGAATGTTTACATGTTATGTGCAATTAAACCATGGCAACATCTAATGTTTGTGTAGTATTATGTTCAGCAGACTGTGTTCTTCTATTGTTGTGACTTAGATGACGTTCAGAGCACATTTCATGCCCAATTCATGCAACATTCCACGTAATCCCAAGGGGTTCACATACTTTTTCTTGCAACTGTATCACTAAAAAATAGGCAAACCATGCTTGTAAATGACATATAATTATCTGGATGGTGCTTCTAGATCATGTATCGTGAATATGGGTGTAACATATTAGGAAAGGTGAATTTATCCTTTAATGTGACTGTTTCTCAGAGGTTTAAAAATTCACCTGGGTGTACCTGGGTCAGGGAAAGCATTTTTAACCACTTGCTAACCGCGCTATAGCCGAATGACGGCTACCGCACGATTGTCCAGTTCTGGAAGGGCTTCCTTATGATTAGTTCCCAGCAGTGCCACCCATCAGTGCTCCCCATCAGTGTTGCTCAGCAGTTGCACCCATCAGTTCCACCAGGCAGTGCTGTCAGTCAGCGGCCACCCGTCAGCATCGCTCATCAGTGCCGCCTAAACATTGCTGCATATCAGTGCAGCATCATCAGTGCCTCCTCATCAATACCCACCTCATCAGTGCAGCCTATCAGTGTCCATCAGTGCTGGCTATCCATGCCACCTCATCAGTGCTGCCTATCAGTGTCCATCAGTGCTGCCTAATAGTGCCCATCAGTGCTGCCTATCATTTCAGCCTCATCAACGCACCTCAGTAAAGGAGAAAACTTACCTGTTTTCAAAATTTTTCATAGAAACAAAAAAACTTTTTTTCAAATGTTTTGCTCTTTTTTTGTTTATAGTGCCAACAATAAAATACCCAGTGGCGATTAAATATGACCAAAATAAAACTATGTGCGTGAAAAAAATGATAAAAATGTCATATGGGTACGGTGTTGCATGACCGCACAATATTCATTCAGCTCTGTCGCTGAAAGCTGAAAATTGGCCTGGGTGCAATGGGGGTAAATGTGCCAGATAGGCAGGTTGTTAACTTAGTGAACATACAGGGAAATATGCTTTATAAATAGGTTTAATGTTGTTCAAAAGTACAGTATATCCTTTATAAAAAAAAATCCTTTATAAATACTGTATGTCCATCTATATATAAAATATATTCAGATAAAAAAAGGTTTATGTAAAAGAAAGCTAACTTTTATGCTGAATTATAGAAATGATGAAGGGTAGACCCTTTTATCCTTTTCTGTATAGCCATATGATTTTCTGTAAAGAAACTGAAATCAGAGGATGAAATTGTCTTAACCAGGGGCGGACTGACCATTTGAAAACTCGGGCTCTGCCCGAGGGACCGGGGTCAGTAGGGGCCCCATGAGATGTCCCTGGTACCTTTTTCATAGACTTTTTTAAGTTTGGGCAAGGAAACAGGGGCCCCATGATTCCCTATTGCCTGGGGGCCCCATGAGTTGTCAGTCTGCCCCTGGTCTTAACCACTTGCTGCCCACCCACAGTAGTTTTACTGCTAGGCCCAGGTGACGTACTGGTATATCACTTGGCACATGCGCACAAACACGTCCCCTGGAGTGTGCAGCGGCACAAACCCATGACCTTGGTACCCAAAAACTATGAGTGGAAGGGGTATGTGATCGCTATGACCAATCATAGCAACATGATCTTTTCATTCATGGGTTTTCATTCATGACAGCTTGATTACTGTTGTGATTCCGTGATTGGCCCTGGCTACCTGTATTATGTGATTAGGTGTAGCCAATCACAGCATATCAACAGTAACTAAGCTGTCATGAATGGAAACCCATGACAGCTAAAACTATTGCTTATAACAGTGACCTTTAGTAAAAACTTTGCTGTAAAAACTCTAACGTGGTAAAACACAGCAAACCGGCATTTTGGGATTTTTTTTAGCAAAAAAATAAATTTTTGGGTAAAAAAAGGTTAAAAAAATGTGAAAAATGCTGACAACTTGCATTTGTAACGTGACTTTACACAGCTAACGCTACTAGTGTTAAGTCACCCAGTGTACATGGAGCCTTATAAGCACATGGAGCCTTATAAGCACTAACAGTGTAAAACAAAAATCCTTGATCATTCCCCCACCCCGAAGTAGTACTCTGTAGAAAGTTTATTAAATAGTAAAAAGAGGTTAACTTAAAAAAAACTAGCCATGCCACTTAATAAATACTATCTACTTTCCAAAAACGGGTCATTTGGGGATGGGGGGGGGGTGCATCTCCTGGCATTTAGGGCCTCAGGAAATTAGATGGACCATCAGTATTACAACATTAAAAATCCCAGTGGTGATCAAATATCACCAAAAGAAAGCACTATTTGTGTGAAAAAAATATAAAAAATTTAATTTGGGTACAGTGTTGCATGGCAAAGTAGCACAGCGCTGAATGGAATAAAATGGCCTGGTCATGAAGAGGATAAAACCCTCTGAAGGTCAACTTGCACAATAAGAACCCAAAGATAGCACTACATTAAGTTAATGGCTTACTAAATCCTGAGCAATTTAATGCACTTGTGTTGGCTTCAAAAATATTTTGTTCCCCTAAAATGATATTAAGATAAAAACAGTTTTCTGGGCTTGTATGCTCACTAGTTGTGTGAACTGGATTTCAGGAACAGATTGAACTGCTAGAAAAGTAGATTTGGATCTATCTGCTCATCTCTAAGGGCTGTTTTCCACTTTAGTGAGCGGCTATTGAGAAGCATTAGTGCATGATACCTCATGCTAAACATGATTTGAGTAAAGGCAACCTATTTAGTATGAATACCAACACACCACAATAGAACAAAAACACAGATAATGCTTTTTGACCCATCAGGGCATGTTCCTACTACTGCACCAAAATGCACATATACTGTTATATATACAGTACATATGTATGCCATTCATTCAAAAATGGCACAAAAGAAAATAAATGCACCTGTTCTATAGCATACCACAATACACAGATGTAATTGCTCTGTGTTTCGTGTTGCATGGGGCTGTGAAAAGTTTGAAATGAGCTGAAGGGCATTCTGAGTATGCAAAGGTATGACTTAATAGAGCTATAGACAAATCTTTTTTTTTCATTTTGGATAGACTAAGGGAGGGTTTTAACCTTTGTCTTTTCTTTTATGCAATCTGTTTCCCATGAAATCCCTGCAAAATAGGAGAATGTCTTGGGGCCCCAGGTCACCAGAACTAGTGTCCCCATTGGAGGATTTCCCTTTTATTACTGTTCTGGATACAACCCAAACTTTTTGTTTTTTGTTTTTTTTTTACATGTACTTTCAATGGAACTAGTAAACATGACAAATAGAGAGGGTGAATCTTCCTAGCGGGGGCAAAGGGGGCAATAAAAACTGACAGGGGTTCTATCTAATTCATCTCCACTCTGTTCAAAACTAAAAATAAAAATGTTTTGCCTTTAATTATACTTTAACTGAAAAAAACTTGCGCTATTAAAAATAGCTGCAGTACCCAAATTATTAATCAGTTTTGCCAAAGTATGTAAAGGCAATACAATGTAATGTAAATACAATGACCAGACTCATATAAGGTAAAACCATGCATGTGATAATAAAAAGTGCATGTGGTAATAAAATGACAACTAAAGTCAATTCAGCAAATCATCTTCAATGGTGGGTTACCTTCCACAATTATATAAGAAAGGAGTAATAGGTGAGACAGGGGCGGACTGACAACTCATGGGGCCCCCGGGCAATAGGGGATCATGGGGCGCCTGTGTCCTTGCCCAAACTCAAAAAAACCTATGAAAAAGGTACCAGGGGCATCTCATGGGGCCCCCTACTGACCCCTGGCCCTCGGGCAGTGCCCGAGTTTCCAAATGGTCAGTTCGCCCCTGAGGTGAGATAATATTCACTCTACCACCACCAACTCTTGTGCACAAACTCTAACCTTCTGCATTGGACCTTAAAGTTATAAAGGATCAAAAGCACAAAGTCCCTTTAAACAGCTGGTGAGGGGTCTAATGGGGGATTATTTTTTTTCCTTCAAGGTAGCCAGTATGAGGAAACATCCAGTACAAAATATATATTTACAGTATATCTGCTGTCCACTTAACAGACTGCAAAATGTGGCTGATCAGCAGCACTGAGATCTTTGCTCTGCGTACACAGCACAAAGAGAGGGCTGGCAGTGGCTGTGCAGATGATCCAGCAGCCCTGTACCCCCCTGTGCCTCAGGGTGGGTAGGTGCCCCTTCCCAGTCCTCCTTTGCCCAGGATCATACATGGACACAGCCAGCAGCTGCCCTGTCAATGTGAGCCATGAATCCAGCCTCCAGTAGAAGGTGAGAGTTTGTCCACAAATGGTATGAATTGCCCCAAAATGTTTGAAATGGTTTTTAAACTCCAAGCTGAAGGAAAACGATAATATCTAAGAATTAAGAAATCCAATATTTAAGAGGGAATTCATGAAGTACTGTATATTTTTAGCACAAAATTAGATTTTCCACAGGTATTTATAATGGGACTTTCACATCTTTGAAGCTTCCTTTTCCTTTTATTTGTCAGAGATATTGCATGTTGGGAACCCAAAGATTGCACTACATTTAGGTTATGATTTAATAAATGATTATTTCCTGATGACATTTAATTACTGTATTTGCATTATCCTTAAGGACAATTGAAAGTTGGGCTAAAAAATCCTTTATATACCAACCTTATATTTGATATTTTGTAGAAAGGGTGTTTCAAGTATTATATTTTCACTTGCTTTATTCACTCTATATATATTTATAGATTTTATATACTTTCTGTATACACAGAATACATAATTTTAGCATACAAGATACTTGTGTTTTTGAACTCCAGTGCACTCAGGGCACTTCAAGAAGAGAGCTGTAGGCTTTGAAAAACAGAGCATAAAGGAGCATACATATGATGTTTGTAAAGCTTTGTACACACAGAATAGAGACCTTTGTTGTTTTGCAAGTCAGATTGTGTGGTAGAGATCTATTCATTTTGGAACACTCATCTAAGCTGCTTTAGAAGCGACAGATAAAAATGTATATTTAGAATAAACAATATATTGTTAATATGTTATCCAAGTCAAGGTCCCAAAAGTAAAACAGATAAAAATCTTCCTTTTTTATGTGGCCCAGCTTTCAGTTATTGAACTGTGGAGCCTTTAACTATTTATTTATAGTAAAATGATGATTATCACTATACGTATATGTTTTTGTGCAATAGTAAATAGAAGCATTTTTCTGTGTGGATTTATCTATACCATTTTGCAAAGACAAAGTTTAGTCTGGTGAAAATATGGAGATCTATTTAGCAAACATTCACTGGGAAAATAGACCATTGAATATTCACCCAAAAGAGTTGGCTATGGATTTGTCAGAATTTGCCCATCATTTTCTGCCTGCATTCACTTTATTTAGGTAGCTGATGAGTGAATCTCATTAAATCAAACCCTGACAAGTCAAATGTCAGTCGAACATCTAAAATAAAGTCGATATTTCTCAAATGGCTCTGTATGAAACTATATATTGGCCGCATTAAGAGGGAAAGTTGTGAGCATTTTCATAAGATCTTATTTAGCAGCAACAAACGACCATTATCAAAACATTTTGGAGAATACCATAACACTAAAGGCACATCCCTCTGGGTTTTAAAATTGTACAGATATAACTGGAGAGGTGGAAAATGTGTGCAACTGGGTTGTCAACCATCTGTACATTTATGGGCAGTTAAAAAAAAAAAACAGCCTGCCTTCTCCTATCCATAAATGTCATTGGGAAACTTTCACAGAGCCCATCCAGCACATTCTCCCTCAGCCAGCATGGATGCGAGTGGAAAGAGGGATTGATCTGCTCTATCTCCCCCTGTCCCTATTCCTCCTGTGTCTGCCCGCCCACACTCCTATCATTCATCGGTGTGCAGCCAGTGCTAAGCCTGAGGGATATGTGGGTGCGACAAGCATCCGAAAATACTGAATACATCTGATTCAATAATATATCAAATATATAGCGATCTTCTGGAAAAACTGCAGAATGTTTTTAATTCACCTGGACCAAGGAATATACGAAACGAATGCCAAAGATACGAAACCTATCCTGAAAATGAATCAGTTCAACATAGTGAATAGGACAAAACTAAATTTTTAAATGAACAAATGCATCTGCAACAAAACAAAATTTCTGACGTGCACATACAGGTGAAACTCGAAAAATTAGAATATTGTGCAAAAGTTCATTTATTTCAGTAATGCAACTTAAAAGGTGAAACTAATATATGAGATAGACTCATTACATGCAAAGCAAGATAGTTCAAGCTGTGATTTGTCATAATTGTGATGATTAAGGCTTACAGCTCATGAAAACCCCAAATCCACAATCTCAGAAAATTAGAATATTACAGCCAATCAGTAAAACAAGGATTGTACATAGAACAATATCGGACCTTTGAAAAGTATAAGCATGCATATGTACTCAGTACTTGGTTTGGGCCCCTTTTGCAGCAATTACTGCCTCAATGCGGTGTGGCATGGAAGCTATCAGCCTGTGGCACTGCTGAGGTATTATGGAAGACCAGGATGCTTCAATAGCGGCCTTCAGCTCTTCTGCATTGTTCGGTCTCATGCCTCTCATCTTTCTCTTGGCAATGCCCCACAGATTCTCTATGGGGTTCAGGTCAAACGAGTTTGCTGGCCAATCAAGCACAGTAATGCCACAGTCATTGAACCAGGTTTTGGTGCTTTTGGCAGTGTGGGCAGGTGTCAAGTCCTGCTGGAAAATGAAGTCAGCATCCCCATAAAGCTTGTCTGTGGAAGGAAGCATGAAGTGCTCCAAAATCTCCTGGTAGACGGCTGCGTTGACCCTGGACTTAATGAAGCACAGTGCACCAACACCAGCAGGTGACATGACTCCCCAAATCAACACAGACTGTGGAAACTTCACACTGGACTTCAAGCATCTTGCAGTGTGTGCCTCTCCATTCTTCCTCCATACTCTGGGTCCTTGGTTTCCAAATGATTGTGATTCCTACTGAATCAGACTGAGAGACCATTTAAAGACTCAGGAGCCCTTTGCAGGTGTTATGGCTTAATTAGCTGATTACAGTAGGACACTTTGAGCGTAGAATATTGCACCTTTTCACAATATTCTAATTTTCTGAGATTGAGGATTTGGGGTTTTCATGAGCTGTAAGCCATAATCATCACAATTATGACAAATCACGGCTTGAACTATCTTGCTTTGCATGTAATGAGTCTATCTCATATATTAGTTTCACCTTTTAAGTTGCATTACTGAAATAAATGAACTTTTGCACAATATTCTAATTTTTTGAGTTTCACCTGTATCTAGTGATCAGAGCTGCTGGCTATAGTCATCCGCTCCAAGTATTGCATTGGGGAGAATTTGATAGAAGACTTTGGATTTATCAGACGCTTGTAAATGAATGTGATGCCTTTGAAACCGGAGTTAGGATGGTCATAGAAATTTACCAGTTCCAAAGTAAGGTGTGGTTTGTCTACTGGATATGGGAGAGGCCTGAGCAGTTGAAGTTACATCAAAAAATTTATAGGATTTAGGGGATCTTGTTGGCATACAGTATATGTTGAACAGAGTTCAGTTGGTTAGTAGTGAACAGGTTTTCAATGGTGAAGATGCCTACCACAGTCCAAGGTGTGAAGGAGACATGTGGAATCAACAGTTCCAAGGAAGAAATTGTTAGATTGGTGGAGCAAGGACTTCCAGGTTTTTACCTTGGCATTAATAGTGTTGAGGAAGAAGTGAGAGGGTTGTAGTCGAAGGAGAAGGGCACTCAGAAAATTCTTAGGGTCAGTTAAGAGGTCAGCTCGTTCTATTTGGGCACTTGAGTGGGATTCCACAATGTCTTGGACTGATTTAGGATTGTTGCTTTGTAGTAAGATGCAATGCAATGGTTTTTGAGAGGATGCATAGGATAAGACATTTGAGCCTGGAGCACTTGTAATTCTGGATGGAGAACACCAGGAACGCTTGATCCTCACCTTTAGGCGCACCCTGAAAACCCATTTCTTCAGAGAAGCCTACCCCGCCATCACCTGACAGCCGATCTCCTCCACTCCTCCTACCACTCCATCCCCCACAGCCATTTCCTCCTGTACCACTATCCCCTCCCTCCTAGATTATAAGCTCCAAGGAGCAGGGCCCTCGACCCCCTCGTGTATTGTATTGTTACTGTATTGTCTCATGTACTGTCTCCCACTATAATGTACAGCGCTGAGCAAACTTTTTGGCGCTATATAAATACTGTATAATAATAATAACATCATGAAGACAATGACATGGATCATATAGATCTTCCCTTTTGAGAAGGTAGAAGAGGACTGTTGATTGTTTCCTGATTAGAGCAGTCTAGGGAATGGTCAACAATACTGTTGAAATCGCCACAAATAGTTAGAGGTGGGAGTGGCGATAAGGGCAAAGTTTGTTCATGATAGATTTGTAGAACTGTCTCTGATGGGAATTAGGTGCATAGATATTAAGAAGAGTCAAAGGTCTGCTGTTAAAGGTGGCAGAGAGAATAATATATCTCCCATTAACGTATGTCTCAACATTAGATAGTTGAAAGTACACTGAGGCTTTAATGGCAATCATTACACCAGCTTTTTTCTTAGCAGCGTTGGTGTTGAAATAGTGAGGAAATTGTTTGTGAGAGCATGGGGGGGGGGGGGGTTGCGAGTAATGAAATGCGTTAAGATAAGAGTAGTTATAGTAATTGCCATGATGGGGCTGGAGGGGGGAGCATAGCAATGTGAATGGAGATTGTATCTATTATACCAACACAAGAAATCGGAATGTAAAACAAGACAAAATGTTTTCCAGTACACTTTCTGGAGACCATTAAAATCAGAGAGGTTTACACTACTAAGGAAAAAAACAAAACAAAGTGGACCAAAGAACTAAAAGGTATGCATAGCACCCTGTGCATTGTGCATCTTGGGGGTGGTAGTTATGAGAAAGGACCACCGTCAGCTGAAGACCTAAAGGTTTAAGCAATACAACGTTAAATGCAAACTAGCGTGGTAAGGTTCCCGGGTCAGGAGAAGGGAAAACACGTAAGTCAATTTTTGTGGATCATGGCTTAGGCTGACGTTATGAAAGGGCCTAGTTCAGTACGTTTTTGATGCCATCCTTTGGTGAGGTGACTGTAACTGACTGCTTTTGGTAGGTGAAAATTACCTGGACCGGGAAGCCTCATTTGTAGAGAATAAGTACTTCCTGAAGGATGGTGGTATTCTTTGCCGTACTGAGCCATGGCAGCTGAGATTGCTGCAAAGAGTAAGACTGGAGTGTATGAGTCAGGGAGACACGATGAGTACCTAGAAGCTGTGAGGATTTGGTCTTTGACGTGATAAAATAAATGGTTAAATCTGCAGTGGTAAGGTGAGGTAGGAGCCTAAGAAATAAGTGTTGTAAATAGGTGGTCGGTTCAGCAGGTTTAACTGATTTTGGTATTCCTTGAAACGTTACAATGTTCCGCCTCAAGCTATCCTTCAAATTGGTGATCTCAGCAGCCATGTAGCGGAGATCCTTCAAGATCGTTCCACCAATTCATTGTATGCTCTGGTGTGATCTCTCAATTGCCATTCTAGGGTGCAGTGTGCTCTTCTATCTGATCTATTCTGGTGGCAATATGAGATATGAAGGAGCATATTTCCTTCTGAAGAACCCTTTGCAGGGAAAGCAGCATTGCTTTTAGTGTAGATTCTGAGACTGGTTTATCAGCAGCAGGGAAGGCAGCCAGAGAATTCTCCTCACTGTAATGAGGATCAGCTTGTGCCCATCTATACTGCTTCTTGTTCAATGGAGTCTTGTCAGGGGAAAGAGTTGGAGATTGTGCAGAGCACTTATCTGTGTCAAGGAGAGGCTGTAGCAGAGCATTGGGAGCCAGCGCTGAGCTGCACATTGCCTCTGGGCTGTCAGTGTCACTACAAAGTGTGTTGGAGCCTCATGATGGCAGATCCACAGTGCTCCCGTCACCATGTTGGCTGTGCTGCAATGCCGAGGCGGTGAAAAAGTTTGTGAGGCAGCGCAGTACTGAGGAGTTTCCCTTCTTCCTGGTCATACCAGGTGAGCTCAGAGGTAGTGTGCTCCTCTCTGGTATAAGAGAGCTGAGAGGTGAATCACAGTGAGCTGCTCAGAGTCTGCAATGAACGGAACTATGGGATCAAACTGCCATCTCTGTCCACAGCTAGCCACACACCCCGCATAATCCAAGTCTTGCTCACATTTTGTCATGCTGTTTTGACTTTTTAATTATAAAGTCAGGAAGATTACTTGTTCTGAGTATTGCTAATATATATGAGTATTGCTAATATTGTTTACATATTGTTTATACTGTTTAATGGCTATGTTCACCTTTAGTAACATATTAATTCTACCTGCACCCCAACCCTCACCCCCTGATCAGCACACTTGTAGTCCATTAACACTTCCTCCAGATTTCTACCTTATAGCTCCTATGGCCATGGAAAGCGGTGGAAAATGTCTAATAAATATGCATTTTTCCCTGTAAAAATATGGGCATTTATTATTTATCCCTTAAATGTGTATTTAGCCTTTAAATATCAATTGACTTAGTTTAGGTTGAGTAACAAAGTGTGCTACTTCAGTAAATTTTCCATGTTTTGTCAGTAAAAAAAAGTCATCAGGGGTTGGCAACCCTGGAGTGCAAAATGCTTAGAGTGGATTTTCAGACTAAGTTCTTTGATGATGACAAGTATGAATAGTAATATACAACTGTTTGCCTATGTCAAGTCGAATATCCAGATACTGAATACATCTGGCAATTGGATGATTGTATCTGAGCTTAACTAACTAGCCGCAAGTAAAGCTGGTAGTGGCTGGATAGGACTAGTACAACTCTCTATTATTATTATTATACAGTATTTATATAGCGCCAAAGGGTTTGCTCAGCGCTGTACAGTAGCAAGGGGGACAGATCATGAGACAAGATGGTAACAATACAATACACAAGGGGTTCGAGGGCCCTGCTCTTTCGGGCTTACAATCTAGGAGGGAGGGGAAAGTGGTACAGGAGGAAGTGGCTGTGGGGGATGGAGTAGTGGGAGAGGTGGAGGAGATCAGTTGTTAGGTGAGGGTGGGGTAGGCTTCCCTGAAGAGATGGGTTTTCAGGGTGCGCCTGAAGGTGAGGAGGGTAGGTGACAGTCTGATGGATTGGGGTAGGGAGTTCCAGAGGATGGGGGAAGTCTTGGAGAAGTCCTGCAATCGGGCGTGGGAGGAGGAGACCAGGTAGCTAGAGAGTAGGAGGTCCTGTGAGGAGCGAAGGGCACGGTTAGGGTGGTATTTGGGTATCAGGTCGGTTAGGTAGTTTGGGGCGGCGTTGTGAATGGCTTTGTAGGTCAGAATTAGCAATTTGAATTTGATGCGCTGGGCAATCGGGAGCCAGTAAAGGGATTGGCAGAGGGGGTGGCAGATGTGGAGCGGTTGGTGAGGTGGATGAGTCTCGCCGCTGAGTTCAGGATCGACTGGAGTGGGGATAGCATTTGTTTGGGTAGGCCAGTGAGAAGGGAGTTGCAGTAGTCCAGGCGTGAGATGATGAGGGAGTGTACGAGTTGTTTAGTAGTGTCTGGGGTGAGGAATGTACGTATCTTGGAGATGTTGCGGAGGTGGAGCCTGCATGACCTTGATAGTTAGAGATGAGCGAAGAAATGAAAAATTCGATTCGACTGATTCGGCGAATTCGTGGACAATATTCGATTCGAGTCGAATAAATTCGCTGTGAATTTAACTTAAAAAAGGGTGTTTCTAGGCTTCAGAGAGACTTAATATTAGTGCAGAACACTGTACCTTTAATTTAAATGCCCTTGGAGTCTGCTGGGGAAGAGAAATAATACTGTCTGTCAGTATGACATGCAGATGAGTGCCGTCGATCTTAGAATCACTGCACACTTCACTCCTTTGGCCAGTCACGGGGCCAAAACCAGTGTTTGGAGCCACAGTGTGGCGGTGGAGGCAGCAGCAATGGGAGGCCATACAGCAACCTATGACAAAATGGAAACCAGCAGGAGCGTGAGGAGACCTGAAAGTGGCACATGGCAGAGTGGGAGCAATGGGAGGCGGTACAGGGACCCAGGTCACACTGTGGGCCCAGCAGCAGCGTGACCAGGCGGTACGGGGGCCCATGGCCGATATGGGGCTTGGTGGCACCTATGGAAGGCCTGTAATCTGCCAGCAACCTATGACAAAATGGACAACCGCAGGAGTGTGAGGAGATTTCAAAGTGGCACATGGCAGAGTGGAAGCAATGGGAGGCCGTACAGGGACCCAGGTCACACTGTGGGACCAGCATCAGCGTGAACAGGCGGTACGGGGGCCCATGGCCGATTTGACCTCATTCATCCCATAGTCCTGCCGACTCACGAATAGCGTGGCCTCCTCAAAGGGCCTGAGCAAGCGCAGGTGTCACACATGAGCTGACAATGGCTGACATCTAAGTTACACAGGGAGTACCTTTATCCGCTTTTAACATCAGGAAATCTGTGATGGCCTTTAGCTGTTCGTAAAGGCGGTCTAACATATGTAGGGTTGAATTACACCTTGTTGCAACGTCACAGCATGAGGAGTCGGTACGGGGGCCCATGGCAGATTACATGTCTGGCAGCAGCAATGGGAGGCCCGTAATCTGCCAGCACCCTATGTCAAAAAATTTAACACACCAGCAGTGTGAAGAGACCTGAAAGTGGCACATGGCAGCAGAGTGTGGCGATGGAGACAGCAGCAATGGGAGGCCGTACAGGGACCCATGAGAGACTCTGGACTTGGCAGCAGCATGAGGAGGCGGTATATAGGGGCCCATGGCAGATTAGGGGCCTGGCAGCAGCTATGTGAGGCCCGTAATCTGCCTGCACCCTATGTCAAAAAATTAAACACACCAGCAGTGTGAAGAGACCTGAAAGTGGCACATGGCAGCAGAGTGTGGCGATGGAGACAGCAGCAATGGGAGGCCGTACAGGGACCCATGACAGACTCTAGACTTGGCAGCAGCATGAGGAGGCGGTATATAGGGGCCCATGGCAGATTAGGGGCCTGGCAGCAGCTATGTGAGGCCCGTAATCTGCCTGCACCCTATGTCAAAAAATTTAACACACCAGCAGTGTGAAGAGACCTGAAAGTGGCACATGGCAGCAGAGTGTGGCGATGGAGACAGCAGCAATGGGAGGCCGTACAGGGACCCATGAGAGACTCTGGACTTGGCAGCAGCATGAGGAGGCGGTATATAGGGGCCCATGGCAGATTAGGGGCCTGGCAGCAGCTATGTGAGGCCCGTAATCTGCCTGCACCCTATGTCAAAAAATTTAACACACCAGCAGTGTGAAGGAGACCTGAAAGTGGCACATGGCAGCAGAGTGTGGCGATGGAGACAGCAGCAATGGGAGGCCGTACAGGGACCCATGAGAGACTCTGGACTTGGCAGCAGCATGAGGAGGCGGTATATAGGGGCCCATGGCAGATTAGGGGCCTGGCAGCAGCTATGTGAGGCCCGTAATCTGCCTGCACCCTATGTCAAAAAATTTAACACACCAGCAGTGTGAAGAGACCTGAAAGTGGCACATGGCAGAGTGTGGCGATGGAGACAGCAGCAATGGGAGGCCGTACAGGGACCCATGAGAGACTCTAGACTTGGCAGCAGCATGAGGAGGCGGTATATAGGGGCCCATGGCAGATTAGGGGCCTGGCAGCAGCTATGTGAGGCCCGTAATCTGCCTGCACCCTATGTCAAAAAATTAAACACACCAGCAGTGTGAAGAGACCTGAAAGTGGCACATGGCAGCAGAGTGTGGCGATGGAGACAGCAGCAATGGGAGGCCGTACAGGGACCCATGAGAGACTCTAGACTTGGCAGCAGCATGAGGAGGCGGTATATAGGGGCCCATGGCAGATTAGGGGCCTGGCAGCAGCTATGTGAGGCCCGTAATCTGCCTGCACCCTATGTCAAAAAATTTAACACACCAGCAGTGTGAAGAGACCTGAAAGTGGCACATGGCAGAGTGTGGCGATGGAGACAGCAGCAATGGGAGGCCGTACAGGGACCCATGAGAGACTCTAGACTTGGCAGCAGCATGAGGAGGCGGTATATAGGGGCCCATGGCAGATTAGGGGCCTGGCAGCAGCTATGTGAGGCCCGTAATCTGCCTGCACCCTATGTCAAAAAATTTAACACACCAGCAGTGTGAAGAGACCTGAAAGTGGCACATGGCAGCAGAGTGTGGCGATGGAGACAGCAGCAATGGGAGGCCGTACAGGGACCCATGAGAGACTCTGGACTTGGCAGCAGCATGAGGAGGCGGTATATAGGGGCCCATGGCAGATTAGGGGCCTGGCAGCAGCTATGTGAGGCCCGTAATCTGCCTGCACCCTATGTCAAAAAATTTAACACACCAGCAGTGTGAAGAGACCTGAAAGTGGCACATGGCAGCAGAGTGTGGCGATGGAGACAGCAGCAATGGGAGGCCGTACAGGGACCCATGAGAGACTCTAGACTTGGCAGCAGCATGAGGAGGCGGTATATAGGGGCCCATGGCAGATTAGGGGCCTGGCAGCAGCTATGTGAGGCCCGTAATCTGCCTGCACCCTATGTCAAAAAATTTAACACACCAGCAGTGTGAAGAGACCTGAAAGTGGCACATGGCAGCAGAGTGTGGCGATGGAGACAGCAGCAATGGGAGGCCGTACAGGGACCCATGAGAGACTCTGGACTTGGCAGCAGCATGAGGAGGCGGTATATAGGGGCCCATGGCAGATTAGGGGCCTGGCAGCAGCTATGTGAGGCCCGTAATCTGCCTGCACCCTATGTCAAAAAATTTAACACACCAGCAGTGTGAAGAGACCTGAAAGTGGCACATGGCAGCAGAGTGTGGCGATGGAGACAGCAGCAATGGGAGGCCGTACAGGGACCCATGACAGACTCTAGACTTGGCAGCAGCATGAGGAGGCGGTATATAGGGGCCCATGGCAGATTAGGGGCCTGGCAGCAGCTATGTGAGGCCCGTAATCTGCCTGCACCCTATGTCAAAAAATTTAACACACCAGCAGTGTGAAGAGACCTGAAAGTGGCACATGGCAGAGTGTGGCGATGGAGACAGCAGCAATGGGAGGCCGTACAGGGACCCATGAGAGACTCTAGACTTGGCAGCAGCATGAGGAGGCGGTATATAGGGGCCCATGGCAGATTAGGGGCCTGGCAGCAGCTATGTGAGGCCCGTAATCTGCCTGCACCCTATGTCAAAAAATTTAACACACCAGCAGTGTGAAGAGACCTGAAAGTGGCACATGGCAGCAGAGTGTGGCGATGGAGACAGCAGCAATGGGAGGCCGTACAGGGACCCATGAGAGACTCTGGACTTGGCAGCAGCATGAGGAGGCGGTATATAGGGGCCCATGGCAGATTAGGGGCCTGGCAGCAGCTATGTGAGGCCCGTAATCTGCCTGCACCCTATGTCAAAAAATTAAACACACCAGCAGTGTGAAGAGACCTGAAAGTGGCACATGGCAGCAGAGTGTGGCGATGGAGACAGCAGCAATGGGAGGCCGTACAGGGACCCATGAGAGACTCTGGACTTGGCAGCAGCATGAGGAGGCGGTATATAGGGGCCCATGGCAGATTAGGGGCCTGGCAGCAGCTATGTGAGGCCCGTAATCTGCCTGCACCCTATGTCAAAAAATTTAACACACCAGCAGTGTGAAGAGACCTGAAAGTGGCACATGGCAGCAGAGTGTGGCGATGGAGACAGCAGCAATGGGAGGCCGTACAGGGACCCATGAGAGACTCTGGACTTGGCAGCAGCATGAGGAGGCGGTATATAGGGGCCCATGGCAGATTAGGGGCCTGGCAGCAGCTATGTGAGGCCCGTAATCTGCCTGCACCCTATGTCAAAAAATTTAACACACCAGCAGTGTGAAGAGACCTGAAAGTGGCACATGGCAGCAGAGTGTGGCGATGGAGACAGCAGCAATGGGAGGCCGTACAGGGACCCATGACAGACTCTAGACTTGGCAGCAGCATGAGGAGGCGGTATATAGGGGCCCATGGCAGATTAGGGGCCTGGCAGCAGCTATGTGAGGCCCGTAATCTGCCTGCACTCTATGTCAAAAAATTAAACACACCAGCAGTGTGAAGAGACCTGAAAGTGGCACATGGCAGCAGAGTGTGGCGATGGAGACAGCAGCAATGGGAGGCCGTACAGGGACCCATGAGAGACTCTAGACTTGGCAGCAGCATGAGGAGGCGGTATATAGGGGCCCATGGCAGATTAGGGGCCTGGCAGCAGCTATGTGAGGCCCGTAATCTGCCTGCACCCTATGTCAAAAAATTTAACACACCAGCAGTGTGAAGAGACCTGAAAGTGGCACATGGCAGAGTGTGGCGATGGAGACAGCAGCAATGGGAGGCCGTACAGGGACCCATGAGAGACTCTAGACTTGGCAGCAGCATGAGGAGGCGGTATATAGGGGCCCATGGCAGATTAGGGGCCTGGCAGCAGCTATGTGAGGCCCGTAATCTGCCTGCACCCTATGTCAAAAAATTTAACACACCAGCAGTGTGAAGAGACCTGAAAGTGGCACATGGCAGCAGAGTGTGGCGATGGAGACAGCAGCAATGGGAGGCCGTACAGGGACCCATGAGAGACTCTGGACTTGGCAGCAGCATGAGGAGGCGGTATATAGGGGCCCATGGCAGATTAGGGGCCTGGCAGCAGCTATGTGAGGCCCGTAATCTGCCTGCACCCTATGTCAAAAAATTTAACACACCAGCAGTGTGAAGAGACCTGAAAGTGGCACATGGCAGCAGAGTGTGGCGATGGAGACAGCAGCAATGGGAGGCCGTACAGGGACCCATGAGAGACTCTAGACTTGGCAGCAGCATGAGGAGGCGGTATATAGGGGCCCATGGCAGATTAGGGGCCTGGCAGCAGCTATGTGAGGCCCGTAATCTGCCTGCACCCTATGTCAAAAAATTTAACACACCAGCAGTGTGAAGAGACCTGAAAGTGGCACATGGCAGCAGAGTGTGGCGATGGAGACAGCAGCAATGGGAGGCCGTACAGGGACCCATGAGAGACTCTGGACTTGGCAGCAGCATGAGGAGGCGGTATATAGGGGCCCATGGCAGATTAGGGGCCTGGCAGCAGCTATGTGAGGCCCGTAATCTGCCTGCACCCTATGTCAAAAAATTTAACACACCAGCAGTGTGAAGAGACCTGAAAGTGGCACATGGCAGCAGAGTGTGGCGATGGAGACAGCAGCAATGGGAGGCCGTACAGGGACCCATGAGAGACTCTAGACTTGGCAGCAGCATGAGGAGGCGGTATATAGGGGCCCATGGCAGATTAGGGGCCTGGCAGCAGCTATGTGAGGCCCGTAATCTGCCTGCACCCTATGTCAAAAAATTTAACACACCAGCAGTGTGAAGAGACCTGAAAGTGGCACATGGCAGCAGAGTGTGGCGATGGAGACAGCAGCAATGGGAGGCCGTACAGGGACCCATGAGAGACTCTGGACTTGGCAGCAGCATGAGGAGGCGGTATATAGGGGCCCATGGCAGATTAGGGGCCTGGCAGCAGCTATGTGAGGCCCGTAATCTGCCTGCACCCTATGTCAAAAAATTTAACACACCAGCAGTGTGAAGGAGACCTGAAAGTGGCACATGGCAGCAGAGTGTGGCGATGGAGACAGCAGCAATGGGAGCCGTACAGGGACCCATGAGAGACTCTGGACTTGGCAGCAGCATGAGGAGGCGGTATATAGGGGCCCATGGCAGATTAGGGGCCTGGCAGCAGCTATGTGAGGCCCGTAATCTGCCTGCACCCTATGTCAAAAAATTTAACACACCAGCAGTGTGAAGAGACCTGAAAGTGGCACATGGCAGAGTGTGGCGATGGAGACAGCAGCAATGGGAGGCCGTACAGGGACCCATGAGAGACTCTAGACTTGGCAGCAGCATGAGGAGGCGGTATATAGGGGCCCATGGCAGATTAGGGGCCTGGCAGCAGCTATGTGAGGCCCGTAATCTGCCTGCACCCTATGTCAAAAAATTAAACACACCAGCAGTGTGAAGAGACCTGAAAGTGGCACATGGCAGCAGAGTGTGGCGATGGAGACAGCAGCAATGGGAGGCCGTACAGGGACCCATGAGAGACTCTAGACTTGGCAGCAGCATGAGGAGGCGGTATATAGGGGCCCATGGCAGATTAGGGGCCTGGCAGCAGCTATGTGAGGCCCGTAATCTGCCTGCACCCTATGTCAAAAAATTTAACACACCAGCAGTGTGAAGAGACCTGAAAGTGGCACATGGCAGCAGAGTGTGGCGATGGAGACAGCAGCAATGGGAGGCGTACAGGGACCCATGAGAGACTCTGGACCTGGCAGCAGCATGAGGAAGCGGTATATAGGGGCCTATGGCAGATTAGGGGCCTGGCAGCAGCTATAGGAGGCCCATAATCTGCCAGCACCCTATGTCAAAAAATTCAACACACCAGCAGTGTGTGAGGAGACCTCAAAGTGGCACATGTTTGAGGCATGATTCATGGCGGATTTAGTCAGTTGTGTCAGGAACTGGTGGTTTGAAATCCAGACTAATCCACGCCTGATTCATTTTCACAAACGTGAGTCTCTCCACACTTTGGGTGGACAGTCGTGTCCTCCGCGGAGTTACAATACCTCCTGCCGCACTAAACACGCGCTCCGATGCCACGCTACTGGCCGGGCATGACAGCCTTTCAAGGGCAAATTCAGCTAGTTGGGGCCAAAGGTCAAGTTTCGTTGCCCAGTAGTCAAGGGGATTGTCTACCTCGGTTGGCAGGGTGCTGTCCAAGTAGGCCCAAGCCTGTTGTTTGAGCTCCTGCTCCAGGTCCACCTGATGCTGCTGCTGCTGCTGCGGCTGGTTAGTAGTTTCCTCACTGCGCTGGTGAAGAAAGCTACTCATCATCGACTGCAGACTGAGGCAGCCACTGCTGGTGGAGCTGCCACTGCTCCTACCACCCCACCCCTCCCCTCCCCTGCTGCCATGCCAGCGGAACGCGAGCGCACAGGGCCCACAGTGTCTGAGGATGGACGTTGGCGCACAAAGGCAGAGACCAACTGACTACATAGGTGGTTTTTATAGTACGTAATTTTGGCCTCCCTCTCAGCAGGTGTGAAAAAGGCCACCATTTTGGACCGGTAGCGAGGGTCCAACAAGGTGGACAGCCAAAAGTCATCCCTCTGTCTGATGGTTATTATTCGGCTGTCGCTACGCAAGCAACCGAGCATGCTATGGGCCATTTGTGCCAAGGAATGCGAGGGACTCCCTGCCTCCATCTCCACAGCATACTGCCACGGTGCGTCTGGGTCCTCTGTCTCCTCCTCCTCCTCCTCTACCAGATGCTCCTGCTCCTCCACTCCTGTCCGCTGAGTGGAAAAACCACCCATTTCACTCAATAATTCCTGAGCACAAATGTCCTCCTCTACCTCCTCCTCTTCTTCCTGTCCTGCCCCCACAGGGGTCATGTGGCGTTGACATCTGTGCGCCACGTCTACCGCACCCTGACCAGCCATTGTTAACAGCATTTGTTCCAGGACGTGCAACAGAGGAATGACGTCGTTCATCCCATAGTCCTGCCGACTCACGAATAGCGTGGCCTCCTCAAAGGGCCTGAGCAAGCGGCAGGTGTCACGCATGAGCTGCCAATGGCTGACATCTAAGTTACACAGGGGAGTACCTTTATCCGCTTGTAACATCAGGAAATCGGTGATGGCCTTTCGCTGCTCGTAAAGGCGGTCTAACATGTGTAGGGTTGAATTCCACCTTGTTGCAACGTCGCAGATCAGGCGATGCTGTGGAATTCCGTTCTGCCGCTGCAGCTCAATGAGGGTGTTCTTTGCGGTGTAGGAATGGCTGAAATGCATGCACAGTTTACGTGACATTTTAAGGATGTCTTGCAGTGGGATGGTGGATTTTAGGAACCGCTTGACAACCAGATTGAACACGTGAGCCATGCATGGCGCATGGCACAACCTTCCTTGACGCAGAGCAGACACCATGTTCTTTCCGTTGTCAGTCAACATGGTTCCGATTTTTAGTTTGCGCGGAGACAGCCATCTGTCGATTTCTCTGTTCATTACACTCAGCAGTTCCTCCCCTGTGTGACTACGTTCGCCAAGGCATACCAGGTGCAGCACAGCGTGACACCGTTGCGCCCTGCACATGTGATATGCCGGTCGGGTAATGGGACTTGGCACGGGGGTGGCGGCTGAGGACACGGCGGAAAAAGAGGTGGTAGAGGCGGACATGCTTGCTGGACCAAGGACGTGCAAACGTGGAGGCAAAAGCGTCGTGACCTGTCCAAGTTGCTGGTGCGGCTGTGCCGGCACCACGTTCACCCAGTGGGCCGTAAATGACATGTACTGTCCCTGACCGTAGTTACAGCTCCACACGTCGGCGCTGCCGTGCACTTTGGCAGAGACCGACATGCTCAAAGACTGGCCCACCATCTCTTCTACATGTGAATGCAGGGCTGGCACTGCCTTTTGGGCAAAGAAATGACGGCTTGGCACTCTCCACCGCGGCGCGGCACAAGCCATCATTTCTCGGAAAGGTGCTGAGTCCACCAGTTGGAAAGGGAGGGACTGCAGCACCAGCAACTTGGACAGGAGGACGTTCAGCTTTTGCACCGTCGGGTGCGTGCTCGCAAACTGTTGTCTCTTGGATACGGATTCCAAGAAAGACTGTTGACGGAATCCGAGAAGAGGAGTAGCAGGAGAAGGAGCATCTGAACGAGCGGAAGATGCCAATGAGCGACAACTCCCCTCAGCAGAGGTGTTGGAGCCTTGACTGGCTGATAGAGGGCGATTGACGACGTCGGGTGACGGAGCAAGTAACGGAGCGGGTGATGGAGCGGGGGCTGGGGCTGGCAGAACCGCCGTATGTTTATCACGGTTTTCCCAGGCCACCGAATGGTGACGCTGCATATGCTGACGCAACGCTGTAGTCCCAACATGGGCCCCCTGGCCACGCTTGCATTTCTGGCCACATAGTCGACATACGGCTACGTTTACTTCCTCGGGCGGCTTGAGGAAAAATTGCCACACCACCGAGTAGGAAACTTTGCCCCCGCTACTCTTCACTGGCTGACTGCTACTTCCTCCGTGCGCACCGGCACCACTACTGGCCGTGGTGGTAGGCTGCAGTGGAGCTGGTGCTCTACTCCGTGGACGTTTGGCTCCACTGACACTGATGCGACCCTGCTGCTGTCTCCTGGGCAACCCACCGACTGTTTTGCTCGCTGCCAAGCTGCCACCCTCTTCTCCTGATGATGCGGAAGAAATTGCCTGATGACGACGAGGCTGCCAAGTGCGATCAACCTCCTCATCATCAAGTAGGGTCTCCGCCTCACTACTAGCCCCCTCGGCTGCGTCTGGGTCAGGAGACAGACCTGTCTCTAGACCGGCTACCGAGCCACTCTCCTCGCCAGTACTTGTTCGCTTGGCTGCTGAAAAGGCCGATGTCTCCCCCCGTTCCTGACCGCCCTCTGTTAGCTCTTCCTCACTGTACAGTGGGGCTGAGCCCACAGCATGCGATACTTCGCTTGGTGAGGGAACAGCAAAGGACAGGGGCAGGTAGAGGACACGTGATTTCAGTGGGCTTGGTCCCGGGCCATGCCAACTAACGGTTGTGTCTGACGTACCCACCGACCGTTGGCTGTAGGTGTCAGAGGTGACCTGGGAAGAGGAAGACGACCGAGCCAACCAATCAATGACGGCAGGGTTGTCGGTGGAGACACGACCGCTGGATGACACCGGGAGCACTGGCCTCTGGCTGCGAATACTGCTGCCTCGACCCCTTCCTCTGCTGCCACGTCTGCTCGCTCCTAAAACATTGCCTCCTCTGCCACTCCTCTGCATGTTGTCTGACATACTATTTAATTCAACGATTAGGTGTCCCTGAGTAACAATTCTCTGGCACTCAGTAACAATTCTGTCTGTCCCTGAGTAACAATTCTCTGGCACTCAGTAACAATTCTGTCTATCCCTGAGTATGAATTCTGTGGCCCTGAGTAACAATTCTGTGTCTGTGCGAGTAACAATTCTGTGTCTGTGCAAGTAACAATTTTGTGTCTGTGCGAGTAACAATTCTCTGGCACTCAGTAACAATTCTGTCTGTCCCTGAGTAACAATTCTCTGGCACTCAGTAACAATTCTGTCTGTCCCTGAGTAACAATTCTCTGGCACTCAGTAACAATTCTGTCTGTCCCTGAGTAACAATTCTCTGGCACTCAGTAACAATTCTGTCTGTCCCTGAGTAACAATTCTCTGGCACTCAGTAACAATTCTGTCTGTCCCTGAGTATGAATTCTGTGGCCCTGAGTAACAATTCTGTGTCTGTGCGAGTAACAATTCTGTGTCTGTGCAAGTAACAATTTTGTGTCTGTGCGAGTAACAATTCTCTGGCACTCAGTAACAATTCTGTCTGTCCCTGAGTAACAATTCTCTGGCACTCAGTAACAATTCTGTCTGTCCCTGAGTAACAATTCTCTGGCACTCAGTAACAATTCTGTCTGTCCCTGAGTATGAATTCTGTGGCCCTGAGTAACAATTCTGTGTCTGTGCGAGTAACAATTCTGTGTCTGTGCAAGTAACAATTTTGTGTCTGTGCGAGTAACAATTCTCTGGCACTCAGTAACAATTCTGTCTGTCCCTGAGTAACAATTCTCTGGCACTCAGTAACAATTCTGTCTGTCCCTGAGTAACAATTCTCTGGCACTCAGTAACAATTCTGTCTGTCCCTGAGTAACAATTCTCTGGCACTCAGTAACAATTCTGTCTGTCCCTGAGTAACAATTCTCTGGCACTCAGTAACAATTCTGTCTGTCCCTGAGTATGAATTCTGTGGCCCTGAGTAACAATTCTGTGTCTGTGCGAGTAACAATTCTGTGTCTGTGCAAGTAACAATTTTGTGTCTGTGCGAGTAACAATTCTCTGGCACTCAGTAACAATTCTGTCTGTCCCTGAGTAACAATTCTCTGGCACTCAGTAACAATTCTGTCTGTCCCTGAGTAACAATTCTCTGGCACTCAGTAACAATTCTGTCTGTCCCTGAGTAACAATTCTCTGGCACTCAGTAACAATTCTGTCTGTCCCTGAGTATGAATTCTGTAGCCCTGAGTAACAATTCTGTGTCTGTGCGAGTAACAATTCTGTGTCTGTGCAAGTAACAATTTTGTGTCTGTGCGAGTAACAATTCTCTGGCACTCAGTAACAATTCTGTCTGTCCCTGAGTAACAATTCTCTGGCACTCAGTAACAATTCTGTCTGTCCCTGAGTAACAATTCTCTGGCACTCAGTAACAATTCTGTCTGTCCCTGAGTAACAATTCTCTGGCACTCAGTAACAATTCTGTCTGTCCCTGAGTAACAATTCTGTCTGTCCCTGAGAATGAATTCTGTGGCCCTGAGTAAGAATTCTCTGGCACTCAGTAACAATTCTGTCTGTCCCTGAGTAACAATTCTCTGGCACTCAGTAACAATTCTGTCTGTCCCTGAGTAAAAATTCTGTGGCCCTAATAACGTTTCTGTGGCCCTAAGTAACAATTCTCTGGCACTGAGTAACAATTCTGTCTGTCCCTGAGTATGAATTCTGTGGCCCTAACTAGCGTTTCTTTGTCCCTAAATAACGATTCTGTGGCCCTCATTAACAAGTCTGTGTCCCTGAGTAATGGTTCTCTGTCCCTAAGTAACTTCTCTCTGTCCCCAATTCTCGTTTCTGTGGCCCTAACTCTGTCCCTGTCCCTAGTACAGAGCGGTCTGCCTCTGTTCAATGACTGCAGGCAAATGAAGATTTCCAAAATGGCCGCTATATATACCTCGACCATTACACAGTGCTGGCTGGCTGGCTGCTGATTGGCTGATGCGATCACATGTCGTTGAGGAATGCATTATGGGGCAGCGCGCCTTGTCTGCGCGCCTTCCCCGACATCCCCGCTCCGTCGCCGCACATGTCAGCCGCCATTTTCGGAAAAATTTCGATTCGCGCGTCCGAATTAGGCTGTTTTTCGGATTCGGCACGAATCGAAATTTTTCCGATATTCGACTCGAATTCCACTTCGGATACTTCGATTCGCTCATCTCTATTGATAGTGATTGGACATGAGGTTGGAAGGAAAGGTTTGAGTCCAGGGTGACACCCAGGACTTTGGCATGTGGGGTGGGAGTGATGGTGGTGTTGCTAGTAGTGATGGAGAGGATGGGGGGGGCGCAGGCTGGGGGGAAGACCAGGAGCTCAGTTTTGGACAGGCTTAAGTTGAGGAAATGGAGCGACATCCAGTCTGATATGTCGTTCAGGAGGTGGGCGATGCGGGCGGAGAGTGAGGGGGTGAGGTGGGGGGTGGAACAAAGGGGTAGAACAAAAGAGGATCTTAATCTATACTACACATAAGTATATAGTCTACTGTACATGCCATGAGCTCTCCTAAAATATTAACTGCACCTCTCATCAATTGAGACTATGCATGACCTTCTCCACTCAAAAAGCACAGGCAGTATGCATCTTGTTCCTGGACGATGGATTTCCTAAATATTTCTTGGTTAGAACATTTATAGATTTTTTTTCAGTTATAAATAAACATGTAAACTGGATTGAAAGAGCATATTGGGTGGATTTCTGAACATCTGCTCATCTCTAAACATTTGCTGTGGTGGTATCATTCCAAATATACCATATTTTTTTTATTGATACATGCATATGCAAACTGGATACAAAGAATATATTGGGTGAATTCCTGGTGCAATGGATTTTTGATCATCAGCTCATATCTTAACATTTGCTGTGGTGATAATATTCCAAATATGGTTTAACAAATAAATATGCTATAATTTGAAGTCATGAAAATTAATATGTAGCATCATTTGGAGTCTACACTCCAGGTTAAATAACCCTGATTTAGATGTTGTCTTTGTTTTAACCCCTTCCCACCCACCCTGGTGTCCCTTTTAAAATTTCTTAATGCTCAGGGTGGGAGGAAAGATCTGCAATCATGTGACCACTGTAATTGGTTGTCACAATGGCCACATGATTGGAAGCTGGTTCCGTCAGCTAACAATGTTTACTCGGGACCGAGAGCCATTTTCACCAGCACTCACAGCACATAAACAGCAACGCACATGTGCGGTGTCTGGGTGGTAAAGTCCAGCTTTTTGCCGCTATGCATACGGTTTACTGGGGCGTAAAGTGGTTAATCTGATTAACATAAACACCTTATTTTTTGAAGTAGAGGTTTAAACAGGGAGAAATAAGTTTCCCCAGATACATCATCTTCGAAAAAGTATTATAACGCTTGAGAAGATTAGGTAGTTTCTGAAGGTCTTTTTAAAATATATTTTAAATATTTATTTTTATATGTAAATATATATTCATCATGAATGAAAGAGGTTTACTCATTATAAACTCTTAAAATTCCTAAAGAAAGAAATAAATATGAATGTAATTGTATCAACTCTGTTAAAAAAAAAAAGAAATTGATTTAGATCATGACAGACACGTTCCCAAAGCCAATGATATATACAGAATATTTTTAGATACAAGTCATATAATCTTTAACTAATTATAGACCTTAGGACTGTGATGTGCTATAAATAAATAAAATTACCAGTGTAAATCCAAGAAAGACTGGTTGATACCTAAAAGTGTGGGTCTTTACTAATCACACTGTAATTGCCTTTTTATTGAGTCTCTCTAGGGAAGAATTATGTGAGAGGGAATAAAAACACAGCAAAAAAAAGAATTCTCTTCCAGATCAAATATATATTATGATCTGTCATTGATTCTGTGTTAGGATCATTAGATTTAGTGTTTAGCTTTTAAGTGCCCAGGGGAAAGCAAAGTTGTTTGCAGTCCATTGCTTGATTGTATTGCTCTCCATTACATGTCAAAGCAGACTGCACACACCACTATTGTAATGGGAATGTTTCCAAATATAGATTACCTAATGCAAGTATTCTTTGTGTTCTCTAGGTGGAGAATTTGATCCCTCTTTGTGTTCAAATGAATAAAATAGGAGAAAGAAAAATTTGAAGTCATATTTATGTAGACATAATTTAACAACCTTTCGCCAAACTGGCTACAATATTTTTTTTGATGTGTTATGAAGGCCTGGACTGAACCATCTTTGCCACTAGGCCACTGGCTCTTGGTTGCATAATCTGTCTTCTGCATAAATTGTGACCTTTGTGCATACTGCTCTGGCTGCATATAGTCACAAAAATTGCTTTCACTCTCTACATTGTTCACTGTTATGTCTGCTATTACAATTTCTCGACCTCATACCTATTGTATGTAGCTTTCTATCTGTTGACCTTGCATTGAAGCAGCTAACATTTAAATGCCAATTTATGTGTGATTCACTGCACTGTACTTCTTGAAAATTCAAGTATTCTGTGCATTTGTCTCTCATATACAAAACAGTACAGCATATAGTCCTGTCCAGCCACAGCATGTTTCAGTCTGCCAATTTGAAAGGCTGCAGGAAGGGGAGCTAGATACTGCACTCATGCCTCCCAGGCACACTAAAACACCAGCATTGCAAAAATGGGAGCTAGATGTCCCATGTGCAAGGGGCCTTAGATTATAGCATATGTTCCAGGACATACTCTTCTGCCCATGTACTTTATCTTATCTATGCACCAGAACCTGCCACAGAAAATGGTATCCTCAAAGAATGAACACACTTAGAATTCCAACTATTTCCAAGTCAGTATCTAATATTGATGTACAGGCAGAACTGTACATGTGACGGAATATATAAAGCCAGAGTATATAATCACTGTCCAGTCCTGAGAAAGATAAGTGGTGTCTGAATTGGAAGTATAATTTTTAGGTGAATATGAGGTGCCTGAGGGTGGGAAACAGGTAATGGTTTGTTATCATTCTCCACAACATCACATTTTAAAGGAAAATTTGTCTTTATTATTTTGCATAACTTTAACAGATATAGCATGAGAAGCATAAAGAACATGTACAAGTGGGTAAAAAAAAGAAACAAACACAGATGGATGAGGTTATGATCCATGTGGATGCATGAAAATGATGCAATGATCAATAACTTATTTTGTGGAGATATAACATAATAAAGTATCAGGGGGGTATCCCCGGGAGAGGTGTCTGGAACAATATGAGAACTCCATACAACCCAAGGTGTAAACTTAAAAAAAAGAAAAAAAAAAAGGGGGGGGGGGGGGTTGAAAGCCAGCGGAAAGGGTGCAACAGGGGAACACATATCTCGGTGGGTCGCAGAGGAGGAGAAATGGAGCCAGATTGACCACAGCAACTTATGTTTAACATAGGTATCATTGGTAAATGCCAGCATTTCCTCAAAACGCATGGTATCATTAAGCACGGAGACCCACATCGGGAAAGGAGGGGGGTGGCCGTTTTCCAAAAGAGGGGTATCAATTGGAAGCGCAACAGACTTTTTTACTGTTCTGCCCGTGAGCCCGGTAATATAGATAGAAGAGAAATTTCCGGCGAAGGGGCCAAGGACTCACTGTAGATCCGATTATATACAGCAAAGACTTGTCTCCAGAAGGGTTGTATTTGATCACAATCCCACCAAATGTGGAGCTGTGTACCAACAGCTCTATTACAGCGCCAATAAAGATTAGGTGTAGAAGGAAAAATTTGGGGTAAAGTGAGGGGATCCCTGTACCATCAAGAAAGAAGCTTAAAATTCTTTTCTTGTGAGTAGCAAGAAATAGACGATTTATGAGTAAAGTGAAGAACATTGTGGAGCACTTTAGAGAGAGAAGTTAAGATGTGTCTCGGTGGTTCAGAGAGGGAGCACAGCCGTTCAATCTCAGTGTGCAATGAATTTTGGAGGAAGAGTGCAAGTGCTTGCAAAAGGAGGATAGGTGTACAGTGGTTAACCAATCCCTAGACCCACCTTGAAGGATTGGAAGACCCGATTGGGGGCAGATACGGGCTACGGGCCAGGAAAAGGGTGTAAAGGGTCCAATAATGAAAGAGCCCAACCCCTGAGGCAGGGGTTATCAAATAGTGGTGATAAAGGAGAGGGATCGGAAAATAAAAGAGTAATCATGCCTCATTTATACCACAACCACATAACAGCTAAAGTCAAAGGGGACAAGCCGGAAAAACGCAGATATTCCCGGTCATACTCCCATGGTAATGCTCGAAGATCAACCTGAGAAAGATCCTGTTCAATCATACAAGATGCTTTACGGAGGGGTCTAGGAAACCAATCAAGCATCCTGCCAGTAACGTGACTCTGTAGTAAAGCTCAAAGTCCAGCAAACCCACTCCGCCCTCAAGTTTCGAATAGGTAAGTAACCTGTGTTTTAACCTGGAAAACCACGGTGCCAAATAAATCTAATCAAAAGGAAGCGTAATGAAAGGAAGAAACTCCTAGGGACAGTGATCGGTATAATCTGGAAAACATATAGTAGCTTAGGCAAGGTATCCATCTTGAGGGTGTTAATGCGGCCGAACCAGGGCAGGGCTGAAGCGCCCCATGAAGCCAAATTCTTTTGGATACGCGAAAGTAAGGATAAATAATTGGGGGAAAATAGAGCATTAAGATCGGCCGAAATCAGGATCCCCAGGTAGGTGATAGCCTTTGAACACCATTGAAATGAAAAGTTAGGCTGAAGGTTCATCAATACATGGGGAGGTAAAGAAATATTGAGGGCCTCCATTTTAGAGATATTACGTTTAAAGTTGCTGAAGGAACCAAATCTACGAAATTCGTGGAGAAGCTTGGGGAGAGAAATAAGTGGCTGTTTAACGTAAACTAGACTGAGTCGTTAGCTCGTATGGCTCTCGCAAGATGTTCCATTACTAAAACAAAGAGGAGTGAAAGGGGACTTCCTTGTCTAGTCCCATTCGAGATGGGAAAGGGCGAAGAAACCATACCGTTGACCAGGACAGAAGCCGAAGGATGAGAATAGAGGGACATAATCCGAGCAAGGAGCCGCGAACCCAAACCGATCTGTTCCAAGGTAGACGGTGAAAACGCCAGTCGATGTGATCGAACGCCTTCTCAGCATCAAATGAAAGTAGGCAAGCCTTTAAGCCATGTTGCTTGATATAAGAAATAAGATGGATAGTTTTAGAAGTGTTATCCCTAGCTTCACGACCCAGGATAAAGCCAACCTGGTTGTAGTGGATCAAGGTCGGTAGAAAAGGGGAAAGACGGTTCGCTAAAAGTTTAGCAAAAAGCTTAACGTCCAGGTTAAGTAGAGAAATTGGGTGATAAATACCACAATAAGAAGGATCTTTACCCAGCTTAGGGATAGCTGAAATAGTGGTGGATAAAAAAAAGCTGATGAAGGTACATTCAAATCATCGATAACATTAAATGCTTGGGCCAGAAGTGGGGCTAATTGAGCGGTGAATGTTTTGTAAAAGCGTGGGGTGAATCCGTCCAGACCCGGGCACTTACCAATTTTCAGGGCCTTGAGCGCCCTAAGAATGTCTATAATCGAGAAGGGCTCCTCCAGATCCAATGCATCTTGTGGATCTAGAACAGGTAACGCCATCTCTATAATATATTGGGACATATCGCGCAGGGAGGAAATGGGAGGAGCATCAAGATTTGCTGCGGAAAAATTATAGAGTTGAGAATAGTAGCGCTCAAACACAGCACAGATGCCCTTATTGTGATACATTTTAGTATCATCAGGAGCCTTGATGTGTTGGATTGGATGATGGGATGGACGAGGGTGGAGTACACGTGCCAAGTGCTGGCCACATTTGTTAGATAGAGAGTAAGGAGTTTTGCATGCTTTGTCTCGTGCGACAAGGGAGGAGGACTCTAAAAGTTTGAGTAAATTTCTATGAACGTTAGAGAGGTCCACCGCAAGCACCGGGTCCAGCGTACATTTGTGGGACAATTCAAGGAGTGCAATGAGCGAAAATAAGCGATGTATCTCCGTCGTATGAGCTTTTTTTCAAGCGAGAGCCGTGCTTAATAAGAATCCCTCTAAGAACACATTTGAGGGTCTCCCATTGGTTAAGAGGGCCGGTAGTGTCCAATGTGTGGTCCAGAATAAAGTCCTGGATAGTCTTCACGACCTCCGCGATACATAGAGAATCTTTGAGTAGGGTATCGTTCAAGCGCCACGAAAAGTGAGGCAAAGACGATGGTCGGTCCTGAATCATAAGGTGGACTGGGGCGTGGTCTGACCATAAGAAATGACCAAGAGAGGATGAACTAGGACAATGTAGAAAAGACTGTGAAACAAAGAAATTGTCTATACGACTGTATGATGCATGAGCTACAGAGTAATAACTATAGTCTTGCTCCGAAGGATGTTGGATGCGCCAACAGCCACTAGATGTAAGTCATGCAAACGTGACTTAAGTTGAGATAAGGCCAATAAGGAGAGAGAAGATTTACCCAATGAAGTGTCCAAGTCTGGAGAGAGAGCCATGTTGAAGTCTCCTCCAACGATGAAACAGGGACCCCCAAAAGAGGACAGCCTAGAGAGGACCGTCGCCAGGAACGGAGGATGATCTATGTTGGGAGAGTAAATATTCGCCACTGTAAAAACAAAATCTTGATATTTCAATTTAAGGAAGAGGTAGCGACCAGTTGGATAGATTAAAGAATCCAAGACCTCCGGGCCGAAGGTATGATGAAAGGCCTAGACCTAGCCTGTGGATTAGTGCTATGATACCAGTAAGTATAGTTTAAGTTGCGGAGGGCTGGGATACCATCAGAGCGAAAATGAGTCTCCTGGAGTAGCAAGATCTACGCTCCACATTTATAGAAATGGTAGAGCATCTGGCACTGCCTCTCTGGAGTGTTAAAACCCCTGCAATTAATAGCGGAAAATTTAATCGGAGTCATAGTTGGTTGAGGGAGAACAAATAGGAGAGGAAAAAAAGGGGGGGAACCCCCAAGAGGAAAGAAAAGAAGGGGATTAGATAAAGAACTAGCGAAAAGGGGAAAAAAAGCCAAGAAAGAAAGAGCAGAAAATAAAAGAGAAGGAGAAACTAGTAGACAGGCGAGCTGTCAAAATAACATACAGTGTAAAACTGCGAAGTGCACCGAAGGCCTAGGTGAGGAACATCAAAGGCGCATGTATCCGATCCCGACCCAGGCCCCCCACAGGCAAATGATAACTTGAGGAAGGTCACCCTCAGGGGAGGATGACCCCCTTCTACAACATTCAATAATCCCTCAAACAGGCATGATAAAGTAGGCCCCCACCCCCAACAAATAAACATAAACAGAGCACGGTAATGATGGGGTGTGGATGAGACCAATAAAGGAAGTGTCTAAAGTCCCTGAGACTAGGGCAGAAGGCGTCCCCGCCCGCCACAGCAAATGGCAGTGGCGGAACCCAGGGACAAGCCATAGGCCACAGTCCCAGAACCTAAAAAAACAACAGGTACAAACATAAGGCACATATCTAATAGGAGTAACCAACAGAATGTGTTAAAACTGTAGGAGGAGGAAAGGGAAAAACCTCCCAATTTACGCAGATAGGGAGTCATCCCTCCAGGATCTTGTGGGATGAAGATCTGGAATGCTTCTTCTTCCTATGATCGGACCGCTGACAGGAAGAGGGGAATGGAAGGCCAGGGGTTGGTAGTTGAAAGGGCCAATCTGGGAGGGACACCTGAGGTAGCTCGAACACACCAAGGAATGTAGGCAAGTCCCCAAAGGTGCGGAATTGAGCAGATTTAACATTCTGGGAGGCGTGAAGTTGAAACGGGAACCGCCACTGGTAGCGGATATGCCTCTCCTGCAGCATCTGAGTGAGAGGGCGCAGAGCCCTGTGCATAGCTAGAGTCTGGTGGGAAAGGTCAGGGAGGAGCATCATTGGCACTTCGTTGAATAGGATAGTGTCCTGCTGGCCGCACGCATAATGGCATCCTTGACCTTAAAGTAGTGGACCTTGTACAGGGTATCACGGACAAAAGATGGGTCAGGATTCCTGGGGCCCAGCATGCGATGTACGCGGTCCAACTCAATATGGGTGTCTTTAGGTTGCTGAAGCAGTTGATTGAAGATGGCAGTAACTTCTGCGGCCAAATCTTTAAATTAAATGGTTTCTGGGATGCCCCTGATCTGAATATTGTTACTGCGGTTCCTGTTCTCAATGTCATCTTGCTGGTACATGAGCTGTTGTATAAGAACTGTATAGGAGTTAAGGATCTCTTCATGGGTTTTAAAGCGTTACACAGAACGTCGGCGGTATTTTCAATCTCTTCCATGTGCACACAAATGTCTTGTTTAAGATCAGAAATTTCCTGCTTGTATGTGCTTTCGATACATTTCACATAAAGCTCAAAATCTGCCTTTGCAGGAAGAGAGTTCATGTAGGTGTGCAGGGACTGCATGTGGGACTGCAGATCCCAGCCATCCTCAGAGCAGAGAGATGCTGGGGAGGGGCTGCGTGATCTCTGTGTGCCCTGTGCTTGCTGTGCCTTTGTAACAGGATCCCCAGGAGGACATAGAGAGAGAGAGCCCCGAGGGCTTACCTGCCCCTCTTCTGTATGAATCCCTGTATCAACAGGGGACGAGGAGGGGCGAGGTGTCGGCACCATCTTGGAGGCTGGGGTGTCCGAGGCCTCGGCCGAGGATCGGGTCAAAAACCGGCTCATATCACTGCCAGACCAGCTCCCCATTGCTCTCCGGGGGGGTCCGGTGTCGATTCCTCCCCTTGGGGATTATATAGGAGCGCCTGTGAGGGAGAAGGGGAGCCTGCAGCGGAGGTCTGGGTCGGGAGCTGTGCAGTGTCACTGCTCTCGCTCCATGCGCCACGCCCCCCAACATCACATTTTAAAGAGTTAAATTATTTTTATTTTAGGTTAAGTTGGTAGATTTAAATTGACAACATGTCATACTTACCTATATGTAGAATGGGTTTGCACACAGCAGCCCCAGTTCTCCTCTTCTGGGGTCCCCCACCAGCTTTCCTGGCTCCACAACCCCCCTCCACCCCCCCCCCCGCCGAGGGTAAGCTGCTTGCTCTGAGGGTAGTCATGCGTGCTCGCTCCAGAGTCCTGTCTGGACACAGAGAATGAGGCTAAGCCCCCCCTGCCTCGTCATTGGCTCTGATCCAGCAAGGTCCAATGGCTCCCACTGCTGTATCTGAGCTGAGAAAGCCTCTCGTGCACATTGCTGGATCGAAATCAGATCAGAAGGTGTGTATTTCGGGAGGCTACAGGGGAGCTGTGCACAGAATGTTTTTTTTTACCTTGTTTCATAGAATGTGGTAAGTTAAAAAAAAAAAAAAACCTTTTGCTTTTGCCTTAACAACATTTTAAGCTTCAGTACACCACATGTGACATTTTGGCATTTCAAGCTTGGGACACATTTTACATAAATCTTACTTTTGATCATTTTGATCAGGTCCTCTGTAAAAAGGCCAGACTATAATATGGATGCATATTACACTTATTTACAGTATATGGTGATGGAAATGTATGTAATGCTTGCATTCAGGTCAGTCACTGTCCTTACAATCTAAGGTCCCAACCTCACATGCATACACACACATACTAAAGGCAACCTACCAGCATTACTTTGGGGTGTGGGTGAAAACCAATGCAAGCACAGGGCAGGGCTAACATGTGAACTCTATGCAGGTAGTGTCCAAGTTAAGATTCAAACCTAGGACCCTAGTGCTCCAAGGCAGGAGTGCAACTCACTGTACTTACTCCAAGCAACTGTGCTATCCAATAAAGATAGATTTAAGAGAGGGTACAACATGGCAACAGTGTGTCTAAAAAGATAAATACATGAGGCTCAGTTTTCCCCTAAAACACACTTGATTACTTCATGCTATATTTTTTCATAAAATACATTGTTTGTGAAATATAACAATAGAGCAGTGATCAAACACAGTGGGAGACCCATTTGAAAGAAATGTGTAATAAATTTAGGGAACGTGACTACCCAGATATCATAGTCAACAGTGAAATGGCTAAATCATTAAGACCAAGTGATAGTATCAGGCTGCAAGACAGGAGGAGAGCTAAACATATGCCAGTCTCCATGCAGTACCATGCTTATAGTGATAACGTCTATAAGATCATTAAGAAGCATTGGGGGATTCTAACTAAAGCTTACCCTGAGGTAAGCAAATTTTTAAACTGTTCCACTGTGGGTTTTCTGCAGAAACCGCAGCTTGTGGGATATGTTAATTAAAGCCAACTTTCAGAAAAATAAAAATACCATACAGAGAATCATTTTAGGCTCAAAGAGATGTGGATCTTTTCCATGTCTGAATTGTACTTAATGAAAATTAATGAGAAAGGGTTGAAATATTTTTCCATCCAGGCAATGAAGACAGGAATTTTAAATTAGATGGCATTACACTTGTCAGTCTACATACTGTCAGGGATCTGGGTATGACCAGAAATATGTGGACTGACACAGGGAAGTAACAGGCTTCAGGAATGATGTAATAACAATATAATTTATTGTTAGCCACCCAAATTTTCAAACGCACAGTAAACAAAACCAACCTTCCACTAATATCAGTATATGCGGGAACACAGGTGTAGTCAGGGCTGGAGCAGTGGAATGGTCAGGCAGGCCGTATGGTCCTGTCAGATACTGCCTGGTGGTACCTCTGGCAATCCACAGGACAGGATTTCCCAGAGTGCGGAGTCTAAGCCCCAGTCTGCTTGTTCACCAGGGCCCCTGATGGTGGGGATGGACTTGGAGCAGACAGTGACCAGGTCGCAGCCCCTGAGTACACCCACCTGTGGTAGAGGGATCCGCCAGAGGTATACACTGGTAAGAGCCTGACATGAAGAGGTGGATAGGTCCGTGCAGGATGGATGGATGGCAGAGTAGCAAGCGTGGTCAGACAGGTCGCGTCGGTAACAGTGGGGACAGCACAGTACAAGGCAGCAGGCAAAGAGTAGTCGGGTCACTCGCCGGGTTTGGTAACAGGAGTTCAGATCAATAGGGATATCCAGAAGAGTAGTCAGACAGGCCAGGGATCAGAGCAGGAAAAGTCAGCAAGGTCAGAATCAAGCAGGGTCGGCAGCAAGGTAATCAGGAGTACAGGATAATCAGGAACAAGATACAGGGGCTCATGGGACAACACCAAGGCACCAATTGCAGGCCTGGTGCTGCTTAAATATACCTCCTGCAATCAGCCTCAGGCGACGGCCCGACTGCAGGAGTGAGATCCTGGCTGCTGAAAGCACCCGCTGGCAAGCACCGGTACTGCAGCCCACACAGCAGGTGAGCCCATTCCTGACACACCCGCTGGCAAGCACCGGTACTGCAGCCCATATGGCAGGTGAGCCCATTCCTGACACATACATAATTTATGTTTTAAAATGTCCCTGTAATTAATTATATTAGGGTAAACTACCCAAAAAATGAAAGATTGTTTAGCTCAATATAGAAATTCAATCAGGAATAAACAACCAAGGGCTTCCTGTGCCTAGCCATTTTACTGAAATGGATCACAAAGATACTGATTTACAGTTCTTGATATTAGAAGTTTCAAAAGATAGATGGGGCGGTGACAGGATTTTAGGTCTGAGAAAGTGTGACGCATGGTGGATTAACAGGCTGGGGACACTAAAGCATTATGATCTTTATTTGTTTTTGTAAACATGGCTACATTGTGTAAATGTAGTTAATTATTGTTACATTTTTTATTTAATTTTCTAGATAAATGGGAATAGCTGTCATCCATTCCACTACTTTGGGTTAATACCGTTTTGGGATTATGTAAGTGGCGAACCTGTGGTAACCTGAAGAATGTGATAAGAACTAACACACAAAAAGGATTAATTGGTCTAGAGGGAGGAACATTTTCTGTATATCCTGGTTGCTGGGATATGTTTGTAGTAGTTCCTGGGTTAGAGGTTTTATCTTGATAGATAACAACTGTCTGTTTCACATTTGGTTTGCCAAATTTGGTTCTTGGAAACTGTTATCAAGAAACTGTGATTTGTATGTCTGTACTTGGTTCGACAAGTAAAAGAGCAATTTAAACGAGTTATGGACAACATATCCTAAAATTTGATATACAGGTGAAACTCGAAAAATTAGAATATCGAGCAAATGTTCATTTATTTCAGTAATGCAACTTAAAAGGTGAAACTAATATATGAGATAGACTCATTACATGCAAAGCAAGATAGTTCAAGCCGCGATTTGTCATAATTGTGATGATTATGGCTTACAGCTCATGAAAACCGCAAAGCCACAATCTCATAAAATTAGAATATTACAGCCAATCAATAAAACAAGGATTGTACATAGAACAATATCGGACCTCTGAAAAGTATAAGCATGCATATGTACTCAGTACTTGGTTTGGGCCCCTTTTGCAGCAATTACTGCCTCAATGCTCCGTGGCATGGAAGCTATCAGCCTGTGGCACTGCTGAGGTGTTATGGATGACCAGGATGCTTCAATAGCGGCCTTCAGCTCTTCTGTATTGTTCGGTCGCATGTCTCTCATCTTTCTCTTGGCAATGCCCCATAGATTCTCTATGGAATTCAGGTCAGACGAGTTTGCTGGCCAATCAAGCACAGTAATGCCATGGTCATTGAACCAGGTTTTGGTGATTTTGGCAGTGTGGGCAGGTGCCAAGTCCTGCTGGAAAATGAAGTCAGCATCCCCATAAAGCTTGTCTGTGGAAGGAAACATGAAGTGCTCCAAAATCTCCTGGTAGATGTCTGCATTGACCCTGGACTTAATGAAGCACAGTGGACCAACACCAGCAGGTGACATGGCTCCCCAAATCAACACAGACTGTGGAAACTTCACACTGGACTTCAAGCATCTTGCAGTGTGTGCCTCTATATTCTTCCTCCATACTCTGGGTCACTGGTTTCCAAATGAGATGCAAAAGTTGCTCTCATCAGAAAAGAGGACTTTGGACCACTGAGCAACAGACCAGGTCTGTTTTTCTTTAGCCCAGGTAAGACGCTCCTGACATTGTTTGTTGTTCAGGAGCGGCTTGACAAGAGGAATACAATATTTGAAGCCCATGTCCAGGATTCGTCTGTGTGTGATCGCTCTTGATGCACTGACTCCAGCCTCAGTTCACTCCTTGTGAAAGTCCCCAACACTTTTGAATGGCTTTTTCCTGACAATCCTCTCCAGCCTGCGGTCATCCGTGCTGCTTGTGCACCTTTTTTTCCCACACTTTTCCCTTCCACATAACTTTCTATTAATGTGCTTTGATACAGCACTTTGGGAACATCCAACTTCTTTTGCAATTACCTTTTGAGGCTTTCCCTCCTTATGGAGGGTGTCAATGATGGTTTTCTGCACAACTGTCAGGTCAGCAGTCTTTCCCATGATTGTAATTCCTACTGAACCATACTGAGAGACCATTTAAAGGCTCAGGAACCCTTTGCAGGTGTTATGGCTTAATTAGCTGATTAGAGTGGGACACTTTGAGCGTAGAATATTGCACTTTTTCACAATATTCTAATTTTCTGAGATTGTGGATTTGGGGTTTTCATGAGCTGTAAGCCATAATCATCACAATTATGACAAATCACGGCTTGAACTATCTTGCTTTGCATGTAATGAGTCTATCTCATATATTAGTTTCACCTTTTAAGTTGCATTACTTAAATAAATGAACTTTTGCACAATATTCTAATTTTTCGAGTTTCACCTGTGTGTGTGTGTGTGTGTATATATATATATATATATATATTTTTTTTTTTTTTTTTTTTTTCAACATAAATGAGTACACCCCTTTTTAAAAGTAAGATTTTAATCAATATCTCAATGAACACCAGAACAGTTTCCAAAATTTTGACAATACTGAGTTTTATAGAACATTTGTTTAGCTCATCACATTAATATAAGGTTAATAATATAACTTGGATTACAAAATCTTCAGTTTTAGTCAAATTAGTTAATTCAAAAATGAATACACCCCACAACTAAAAGTATTTTGTATGACCCCTCATGATTTGTAAGGACAGCACCAAGTCTTCTAGGCATGGACTGAACAAGTTGGCAACATATTGCAACATATCTTTTTCCATTATTTTTCCATTCTTCAAGAACGACTTCTTTTAGAGACTGGATGCTGCATTGAGAGTGATGCTCAACTTTTCTCTTCTGAATTTTTCATAAGTGTTCGATTGGGCTCAGATAAGGAGGCATACTTGGCCACTGAATCACTTTCACCCTATTCTTTCTCAGAAATGCAACATTGGCCTTAGTCGTCGTGCACTTTTCCAACATGACAATGATCCAAAACACAACACACAAATCTAAGGGCACGGAGTGATGGTAGCATCTTCTTTTTCGATATAGAGCAATACACCTGTGAATTCATGATATCATCAATGAAATGCAGCTTTCTGACACCAGCAGCACTCATGCAGCCTCACAGAAGGACACTGTCATCACCATGTTTCACTGTAGGCACCATGCATTTTTCCTTGTAATCCTCACCTTTGCAATGCCATACAGTTTTAAAGCCATCAATTCCAAAAACATTCATCTTAGTCTCATCACTCCAGAGTACAAAGTCCCAGTAGTTTTCTTCTTTTTCAGCATGGGCCCTGGCAAATTCTAGGTAGGCTTTTTTGTGCATGGGCTTTAGGAGAGGCTTCCTTTTGTGAACAGCACCCATGCATGCCATTCCTCTGCAGTGTACGCCGTATTGTGTCACGGGAAACCCCAGTTTGGCTTTCTACTTCTTTAGCTAACTGCAGTGAACTTGCATGGCAATTTTCTTCAACCCTTCTCATCAGAAGACGCTCCTGTCAAGGTGTTAGCTTCTGTGGATGGCCTGGACGTCTCTGTGAAATGGTTGCAGTTCCAACTTTGTAAAATTTTTGTATCACTTTAGCTACAGTATTCTGACTGAAAAGTAAAGCTTTGTTGATCTTCTTGTAGCCTTTACATTTCTTATATAAAGACATTATTTTTTGACATTTTTCTTCCATGTGGTGCCATTGCTGACAACATAACATGGGAAGGGGCTTTCTTTAAGTAAAACCCTTTTACAATCAACTGCCTGCTATACACCTGTTTAATGCATAATTAGACTCACCTGTAGTTGAATTCTTGCTAATTAGGATTTTGTAGTTTGCAACACTTTCATTGGGGTGTATTCATTTTTGTAACATAGTCTTGAACAAATTTGTTAGGAAAAATACTTTTTTGTGTGTGCAAATTAACAAATCTTGTTTGCAATCAATGGCCCACAATTTTTGGTAGTATTTTGTAGTATAATGTCCCATAGAAAATGTTGATTCTGAAAGGAAAGCAAAGGTTTTCTGACAAATTAATATTATTATTATTATTATTATACCGTATTTATATAGCGCTAAAAGGTTTGCTCAGGGCTGTACATTATAGTGGGGGACAGAACATGAGACAATACAGTAACAAAACAAAACACGAGGGATTCAAGGGCCCTGCTCTTTTGAGCTTACAATCTAAGAGGGAGGGGATAGTGGTACAGGAGGAAGTGGCTGTGGGGGATGGAGTGGTAGGAGGAGTGGAGGAGATCGACTGTTAGGTGAGGGCGGGGTAGGCTTCCCTGAAGAGATGGGTTTTCAGGGTGCACCTAAAGGTGAGGAGGGTAGGTGACAGTCTGATGGATTGGGGTAGTGAGTTCCAGAGGATGGGGGAAGTCCTGCAGTCGGGCGTGGGAGGTGGAGACCAGGGAGCTAGAAAGTAGGAGGTCTTGTGAAGAGCGAAGATTACGGGTCCGGTGGTATTTGGGTATCAGGTCGGTGAGGTAGTTTGGGGCAGCATTATGAATGGCTTTGTATGTCTGTGTTAGTAGTTGGGCAATCGGAAGCCAGTGGAGAGAATGACAGAGGGGGGTGGCAGAAGTAGAGCGGTTGGTAAGGTGGATGAGTCTGGCCGCTGAGTTCAGGATAGACTGAAGCGGGGATAGTCTGTGATGAGGTAGGCTGGTGAGAAGGGAGTTGCAGTAGTCCAGACGTGAGATAATAAGGGAGTGAATGAGTTGTTTAGTAGTGTCTGGGGTTAGGAACGAACGTATTTTGGAGATGTTACGGAGATGGAGCCTGCATGAGTTTGCCAACGATTGGACATGGGGTTGGAAGGACAGGTTTGAATCTAGAGTGACACCTAGGACTTTGGCTTGTGGGGTGGGACTGATGGTGGCGTTGTTGGTTGTGATGGAGAGGGTGGAGGGGGGGGCAGGGGCTGGGAGGAAAATCAGGAGCTCGGTTTTGGAAAGGTTCAATTTGAGGAAATGAAGCAACATCCAGTCTGATATGTCGTTTAGCAGGTGGGTGATATGGTCGGAGACTGAAGGGGTGCGGCGAGGGATGGAGAGGTAAATTTGCGTGTCATCGGCGTAGAGGTGATAGTTGAAGCCATGGGAGTGTATCAGTTTGCAGAGGGAGGAGGTGTAGATGGAAAAGAGAAGGGGCCTGAGGACCGAGCCTTGGGGGACCCCAACAGAGAGGGGGAGAGAGGGGGAGGTGGTAGCGTTATAGGTAACACTGAAGGAGCGTTGGGATAGATAGGAGGAGAGCCAGGAGAGAGCAGACTCTCTGATGCCGAGGGAGTGTAGTTTGTTAAGGAGGAGGGGGTGGTCGACTGTGTTGAAGGCAGCGGAAAGGTGGAGGAGTAAGAGGACTGAGTAGTGGCCATTAGCTTTGGCGGTTAGCAGGTCATTAGTGATTTTGAGTAGGGTGGTTTCGGTGGAGTGTAGGGGACGGAAGCCAGACTGTAGTGGATCGAGGAAGTTGTTGTCAGTGAGGTGGGCGCATAGGCGATTGTAGACTAAGCATAAAAAAGAGTATGCAGCACTAATAAAAATAATAATAAAATCAAATTAAAAAATCAGATACATAAGTTGCACAATAGCATATGTGAAGATAACTCAGTCCATATTACATGGTGAGATAAAGTGATTATGTGCAATTGTCCAAACAATCCATGATCAGGGATAACCGTGACTCTTGTGTTCTTGTGAATGTACAAATAATGCACTAACCAGATAGCGCATAAAGTGCACGTGGAGCAATTAAGACCCGCTCCTGGTGCTCTGGACATGTAATATCAGGAAGATGTCATCTGCAGGTTAGCCACTAGATGTCATCAATCCAGGTGTATTCCTAAGCCATCCACCAGGGAAATCATCAGCGGGGGAGGGGGGAGTCACACATCACTCCGATCACTCTAAGCACTCAAGGAGCTTGGAAGTAAATGGCAGCAGGGAGATGGGTCTAAGGTTGTTCAGGTCGGTGGGGTCCAGAGAGGGTTTTTTGAGTATGGGGGTGATGTGCGCGTGCTTTAGGGGGGAGGGGATTGCGCCAGTAGAGAGGGAGAGATTGAAGATGTGGGTGAGGGAGCGTAGGATAGAGGAGGAGGGTGACCGGAGGAGTTGTGTGGGGACAGGGTCAAGGGGGCAAGTGGTGAGGTGGGCTTCTGAGAAGACCTTAGTAACCTCCTCAGTGGTAGCAAGGCTGAAGGAGCAGAGTGTTGGGGAGGTTATAGTGTGTGGGACGTTAGGAGTAGTGGGGGGTAGGGTGGTTGCGAGGTCAGAGGAGGGGAGAGTTGGTGGGGTTATGGTGGGAGGGAGGCTAGGTGGTGAGGTAGGTTGAGCATTGGCGATGTCCTTACGGATTGCGTCGATCTTATTTTGGAAGTGATTGGCCATCTCGTGGGCGGTGAGTGAGGTACTGGGTGGGGGTGGGGGGGGAGAGTAGGGAGTTGAAAGTGGAAAAGAGCCGGCGAGGACAGGTGGAGAGGGTGTTGATGAGGGTTACGAAGTAGGCTTGTTTGGCGGCATGGAGGGAGGAGGTGTAGGTGAGGAAGGCGGATTTGTAGAGGGAGAACACTCGAGGCGATCTGGTTTTGCACCATAATCGCTCCAGCGCACGACTGCGTCATTTAAGATTTTTAGTGTGGTCGTTCTGCCAGGGTTGAAGCGGTCGGGGTCTAATGCTACGTGTGGTTAGGGGTGCTAAGGAGTCTAAGGCAGCTGACAGTGAGTCGTTGTACGCAGTAGTGGCCAGGTCAAGGCATGACAGTGGAAGGATACTGTCGTACAGACAGTCAGCTGCAGAGTGGAGAGGGGCTGGGTTCAGGTTGTGGAGATTATGGCTGGTGATAGTTTGACGTTTGGGGGAGGAGGTGTTATAGGACAGGGACACGGAGAACGTAATGAGGTTGTGGTCAGAGAGAGGGAAAGGGGTGTTTGTGAGGCTGTGGAGGGTGCAGAGATGGGAGAAAACGAGGTCCAGGGTGTTCCCATTGGCGTGGGTGGAGGACTGTGTGCACTGTGTGAGTGCAACAGAAGAGGTTAAGTGGAGGAGTTGGGATGTAGCCGGATTGTTGACATTGATAGGGATATTAAAGTCTCCAAGGATGAGGGTGGGTAGCTCAGAGGAGAGGAAGAAGAGCAGCCAGGCGGAAAAGTCGTCAAGGAAGCGGGATACGGATCAAGGAGGCCGAGAGATTACTGCAATCCTCAGAGGGGTGGGAGAGAAGAGTCAGATGCAGTGGGCCTCGAAGGAGGAGAAGGATAGAGAGGGGGGGGGGGTTTGGGAGGAGCTGGAAGGTGGTCAGCGGTGACCATAGCACACCGACCCCACCACCTCTACGGCCGCTCGGTCTGGATGAATGGGACCAGATGAGAGCTCCACAGGAGAGTGCAGCAGGGAAGGTGGAGTCAGTGGCTTGGATCCAGGTTTAGGTGACCGCTAGGAGGCCTGTTGGGATGTACTCATTTATGCTGAGCAGTGTATGTGTGTATATATATATATATATATATATATATATATATGTGTGTGTGTGTATATAAAATTTGTATTCATTCAATATGTGAGTATATGTTCATGTTGTTATGTAATTACAATGTTATGTGTATGAGTGAGTGTATACCGCTCAGAGGGCATTTTTAAACAGCTGGGGAGCACTGCACTACTTTTTGGCTCTTAGTTCTTGGTTTGTGTGTTTTGTGACTGCACATTAGCATGAGCTGCTCTCTCCTGGGAAGTAGTAGGGTGTTAGCGCTGTATAAGTACCTAAAATAAATAAAAAATAAAAATACATTTTAAACATTATCACAAATTAATGTCTAACAGATTATGAAACTATGAACATCAAAGGGAGATAAGCAAAGTCTTTTATACATACAGTATGTAGCCTATCCATATAAAAGCATCATAAGTACATATGGTAAGTGTTAATAGCATAAATATGACCACTTTAATTGCAATATTCTTAACAATATATCACAGCTGTAGGTTGATGTTTTGCAGAATCTGTCCACTTCCTCAGGAAATGTGTGAAAATAAATAACTGTGGTATGATCTTGCACGATCTGCACACTTTTCTAAGTACAACAAGAATATGTGAAATCATACATTAAAAGCAAAAGAACATGTTAAGTAACAAAACTGAAAGGATAACACGCCCCCTCAATACTAGAAGTTTATATTAAGATATATATATATATATATATATATATCCCACAATGTTAGTAAGACATCCCCTTAAAAGACTGAAATAAATATAATTACAAAAAGTGCTTTAAACCTTCAAGGGAATTAAAAAACGGAGACCTAGGCCCTAGATATGGGCCCAGATAGGACCCAAATGCACCTCAAAAGTTACCCTGTGTCACAGACGGTATAAAATGTCTGGACAGATGGGAATCCCAAGGATCTTTCGTTAAAACTTTTACCGGTTAGGCCACCCAAAAATACTTGCCTTCAGACATCTTCCCCTGCTGGGTAACAGAGATGGAAATGCTACAGTCCTTCTCTCCCCTGCAATTAATGTCCCCACCCACTAGTTATTTCACTTTCAATGGGAAAAAAAGGGCCCTTCCTGTCAGCATGCATGTCACACTGGACCACATTTTGCAATGTCATGCATACAACCGCATTATTGGCCTCACTTGATTTATTATCATGCGCACATGTAGAAAAAGAAAAAATGTGGGTTTCCAGTCCGATAAAAGATAGAAGAATCAAAATAAATATTATTTTTATACCCAACATACACTATATTGCCAAAAGTATTGGGACGCCTGCCTTTACATGAACATGAACTTTAATGGCATCCCAGTTTTAGTCCATAGGGTCCAATATTGAGTTTGCCCACCATTTATTACAGCTATAACAACTTCAACTCTTCTGGGAAGGCTGTCCACAAGGTTTAGGAGTATGTCTATGGGAATGTTTGACAATTCTTCAAGAAGCACATTTGTGAGATCAGGCACTGATGTCGGACGATTAGGCCTGGCTTGTAGTCTACGCTCTAATTCATCCCAAAGGTGTTCTGTCGGGTTGAGGTCAGGACTCTGTGCAGGCCATTCGAGTTCCTCCACCCCAAACTCGCTCATCCATGTCTTTATGGACCTTGCTTTGTACACTGATGCACAATCATGTTGGGACAGGAAGGAGTCATTCCCAAACTGTTCCCACAAAGTTGGGAGCATGAAATTGTCCAAAATGTCTTGATATGCTGATGCCTTAAGAGTTCCCTTCACTGGAACTAAGGGGCCAAGTCCAACCCTTGAAAAACAACCCCACACCATAATCCCCCTCAACTAAACTTTACACTGCACAATGCAGTCAGGCAAGTACCGTTCTCCTAGCAATCGCTAAACCCAGACACGTCCATTGGATTGCCAGAAAGAGAAGCATGATTTGTCACTCCAGAGAACACGTCTCTACTACTGTAGAGTCCAGTGGTGGTGTGCTTTACACCACTGCATCCGAGGCTTTGCATTGCACTTGGTGATATAAGGCTTGGACGCAGCTGCTCAGCCATGGAAACCCATTCCATGAAGCTCTCGACGCACTGTTGTGGTGCTAATCTGAAAGGCCACATGAAGTTTGGAGGTCTTTAGCTATTGACTTCTGCTCACTGTGCGATGACCCCACTTTGTCAATGTATGTGGCCTACCACTTCGTGGTTGAGTTGCTGTTGTTCTCAGTTGCTTACACTTTGTAAAAATACCACTAACAACTGACCGTGGAATATTTAGTAGCAAGGAAATTTCACAAATGGACTTATTGCACAGGTGGCAACCTATCATAGTACCATGTTTGAATTCACTGAGCTCCTGAGAGCGACCCATTCTTCACAAATGTTTGTAGAAGCAGTCTGCATACCTAGGTGCTTGATTTTTTTTACACCTGTGGCCATGGAGGTGACTGGAATACCTGAATCCAATGATTTGGAAGGGTATCCCAATACTTTTGGCAATATAGTGTATTAAATAATTCAAAACAAAAAATATAAGATATGGGATGTGAGAAAACGGTTTATAGTAGTAAAGCAAAAGTAGCCCATTAAGTCCAATTACAGAGGTAGCTTTCAACTGATAAATCTATTTTGCTTAAATTTAAAGCATTTTTTTTATCAGTCTCTCTCTCTTGGGTGTGGATGGACTATCAATATCAAAAACTATCAATATCAAACTAAAGATTTATCATTTGCAACCATGGACAAAGTGTCTATCAATTGGGGTACGTGAAATTTAATTCATAGTAATCATAGATTCTTTTACAGAAAAATATTTTTTTGTTTTGCTAATGCCACACCTATGCATTTAATACATCACTCCCTGAGTTTGGCAGTTTACAAATCCATTTCAAGGTGAATACCCACACTATGGGGAGGGTACAAGCATCCCTGTTACACAAGTTCAACATTTTAGCTCCAACACCAAATATAGGACTAATCCTGGTACAGCAAAGATCTCTGAATAAATCCATTGTATTTAAATATAATTCATAAAAAAGTATAAAAAGGTCCATGCCTATTAAAATGCAGGACATGAATAACAACTTCCACCAACAGCCCCCAACATAATTACAGTGCTGATGCTGTATGCTGTATTTCAATAGATGGGGCTGTGCTTTCTCTTCACATTTCATGAACATCCATTCACTTGTTCAGGAATGCAGATTAATATTGTATATAAGGTATAACAATATGTTAGTGGTATAGTTCAATACATGAATTTCGTTTCTAAATGCCACCATTTACACACATATCATTTTGGCACAGGGCCCAAAACCTGATATAAAAACACTTCCAAACTGACAAGCAACACCAAATCTTAGAGGATACCATAAAGCATACAAGGACACCACATCCATGTACCAGTCACATGGACAAGCTGTTAAAGACCTCATAAATTTTAAGAATAACCATCACGGTCTCTTTCACTAATCAGTAGTACACAAAAGAGGGAAGGGATTATTATTATTATACAGTATTTATAAAGCGCCAATAGTTCGCTCAGCGCTGTACATTACAAAGGGGGACAGAACATTTGACAGAACAATACCAATACAATGAAAAACATGAGGGGATTGAGGGCCCTGCTCTTTCGAGCTTACAATCTAGGAGATGAAGGCTTTTTTTCTTAATGAAGACCTGTTGTTTCTCTTCTTTTTTTAGGGGTAATCTGTGTGACAGCCTCAAAGTTGCATGGGCATTCCCATCAAGGATCACCCATAACTAATCTTTTTGGATTGTTCTTCCCAAATAGGGGTAGGTTGAGGGTGATCCATATTTTTTCCTCACATAAATTTTAGGAAACATATACTATATATGTTATTTATGTTCAAAACAAAAAATGTAATGTAATGCAGCTGACCAACCATTAGATCTGGTAGTTGCACCAGTTTTCTTTTCTTAGGCTTTCCCCCTCTGTTTTCACTGGTGATCTGGCCAGTATTAGTGTCCGCACACTGGATGAATGAGAACAGGGGACACCTTTGGACTGCGGCCTTGTCATTCTAGGAGGAGAGACTTCTCTATGACTTCCTTGGTCACATGGAACAGTGATCCAGTTGAATGCTTTGGTCCCATGTGAGCCTGGCATCCATCTTGGATCAAGCAGAGTCTATTTAATCTCTGACCCTGGGTTTTGGTGTACTTTATGTGACAGGCTAGAATAGGGACAGGTTCCCCGTCTGGCAGGGATAGTGATACCGATAAGGAAAAGTTCTGGAAGAGTAGGGAAAGAGCAGCGTCTAAGTCTACCTTCTCAGGAAGCTTTGACTTTGGGTTGGACTGGCCAGGCCACACTTCACTCCTCGTGGCAGATGCTGTCGGCATGTCGGAGTCTCCTTACCACTGGTACTACACTGCAGTTCTGTGAGTGTTCCCGGTCGGGTGAGCCTCCCCAGTGGATCTTGTTGTACTGTTGAATTACTTTTACAATACCTTGCCTTTTGCAAATCGGAACTCTGTGTGCTTGCTTCCTGCCCCACCACACTGCAACTGCTCAACAAGAAGTATTTCAAGAGATTTAACCACTTCCCATCCGGCCCATGTACATAAACGGCCAGATGGGAGTAGTGCAGAAGCTGGTTGCCGTTCATAAATGGCGTCCGCACTTACAGCCTGTGCGCACTCCCTGGGAGCATGCGGCACCATAATATGGTGCCCGCTGTGTCCAGAGGACACAGCGGAACACCGATCGCTGTACAGGACCTCTGTGTGAGGTCCTGATCATGTGATCACTGATTGGCCAATCAGCGATCACATGAATAGTAGTAAGCAAGATGTCACTTCCTGAAATCTGTGAATCATCACAGAGGTCACATGGTACAAGACTATTCACAACGGCCTTGTATCATGTGACAAGCTGTGACCAATCACAGCTCTCACAGAATTCTCAATAGCTGCAAGCATGCAGTCAAAGAGAAGAAGAAATTATTCCTAGATTGTAAGCTCGAAAGAGCAGGGCCCTCGAACCCCTCATGTATCACATTGTATTGGTATTGTTCTGTCACATGTTCCGTCCCCCTTTGTAATGTACAGCGCTGAGCGAACTATTGGCGCTTTATAAATACTGTATAATAATAATAATAATAATAATTGCTTTTACAGCCTTTATGGGTGTAAAAGCAATCAGTGTAAAAAAAAAAATCACCCCCCATGTATAAAAAACCCATAAATAATAATATAAAAATATAACAAAATGTGAAAAATTATAATTTTTAGTTATAAACTAATTTGGGTTATTTTTTTTTACTAAAAAAGGTAACTGAATAAATGTTGGCCAAGATTTGTGAAGAAAGATTATTTATTTGCAAAATTTTATAAGAAAAACACTTTTTTGTTTCAAAATGTTTGGACTTTTTCATTTATATAGCAAAAGAAAAATAATCCCAGTGGTGAATAAATACCACCAAAATAAAGTTTTATCTGTCTCAAAACAATGCTAAAAAATGCATATGGGTGCAGTGTTGCATGACCGAGCAATTGTCATTCAAAGTGTGATAGCGCTGAAAGCTGAAAATTGGCCTGGGCAGGAAGGGGATAAAAGTGTCCAGCCTTGAAGTGGTTAAACAGACTAACAACTTGATGGCAAACACCAGCTAATACTTTCTAAACAGTCACAGCAAACCTTTTTGGATAAAGCTTTTACATAAATAAATAAAAAATGATAACTCTAAGCACTCCTGCTATTGTTAAATGTTTTTATTCATCTCTGTAACAAATACATTCTGCTGGATAACTTGTTCTGTTTAAAACATCATATTTACTGGCTGAATCACTAGATGAAAATCGAAGAAAACCTAATAAAAAAAATAATGCAGTCATCTTTTCTAAGAAATGGTAAACTGCAATTTAAAAAAAAGTTTGCTTTACAGATACAGCAAAAAGATGGTTGTACCTCAACTGTTTTTATGCAACTCAAGATGGCACTCCCATAAAAGCAGTCCACCTTAAACGTACAAAAATTATTATGCGACCCTATGAGATATTTACATACATGTCATTTATATTCCACCAAACGCTAATCTATTTACTTGACTCGCAGAGCTTAAGATAGGGATGGACCAATAAATAATCCTTCAGGTGCTTTGGTGATAAATGGAGGTCTCCCATGGTTAAACCACTAAAATAATAGTAAAAGATCAACCCTATGAATATCCATGTCTCCATTCTAAATTTTGCCTTCCCGCATAGTAATTTTATTGCCACTAAACATACCATCTCTCTGTGCACACTGTATAATGCAATCCAAACCTGTGACACAACAGGCCCAGCCTAGGCACGGCTAGACTTTTAAATCCTGCCACTCCACATCTCCAATATGATGCAATCCACACAGCGCCAACATGCAATGACATCATCACGCTGCTCTCAACATCTACAAGGGTGGAATGAACCTCCTCTGTCCCAGCAAGTCTCTCCTCCCTGGTTGGGCCAGAAGGAAATTCTGGCATCTGCTAATCATCAGGTGGGGAAATTCTTCCCAAGAAACAGACTGCCCCTCCAGGCCTGTCAAACACACCTCTGTAGTTCTCAGTAAACAAATTCAGTGACTTTGCTTTCCGGAGTGGCTACCTCTTGTGTCTCTCATGCTAACTGCAGGCTGCATAGAGCTACATGTAAACAATCACATATCAGACATATCAGACATAAACAATAAACAGCATCAGTAATATCAATGAATATTCATAAATACAATATCTTATCCATAATCAAATACATTTTGAGGTTAGCTGCCTCTCAGCCTACCAATGAAGAAATTACAGAATCATAGCCCCAGTGTGGTTCTACCAGTTATTCCAGCTGCAAAACATTGTGGCAGTATTTTGAATGGACACAGGCTCTTGGCCTGAAGGGGTGCTCTTAGGATTCATCAGATAAGACCAATGGGAAGGAAGGGAGTGCCCCATCTGCCCACTGGTTCCAATAGTGTGCCCAATTCTGCAACCTTCCTAGCTGCCAGCAAATTGATCCAGTAGGTGAAGGAGATGTAATGTGTCTGGAATATGTGTCAGTAGTGGACCCTTCCACTGATGGGGGAAGCTGTGAAGCCAGAAATTTGGTCAAGTTGGCATTGAGACACTGAGCATTTGGGTTATTTATGCATATTTTTTATTCTTCTCCAACAGCTACGGAAGAGAAAACTGTCTTGTCGAGGATGTAGCTGGAGATGGCAGGGTGGAATTCAGAGACATTGAGCATTGATAAAACCACATTGCAATGAGGAAGTCCACTGTGAAATGTATTAGCATGTATAGATGCTGTACAGGTTGATCAGTTACCAACAGGGGCAGACTGACCATTCGAGCACCTGGGCACTGCCCAAGGGCCTGAGGTCAGTAGGGGCCCCATGAGATGTACCTTTCATTGTCTTTTTCATAGGCTTTATTGAGTGTGGGCAAGGACAGTGGGGCCCCATGATCCCCTATTGCCTGGGAGCCCCATGAGTTGTCAGTCTGCCCCTGGTTACCAATAAAGATTTTGCAGTCCACAGAGTTGCTTGCTTTATGACTGTGAATCTGCTATATTAGCTGATGGAAATTCCCAGCCTGAGCACTGGTCTCCAGCCTTTGAAGTCTTTAGGCAGTTAAGTTTTGGTATGTCATTTGAAATAGGGCAGCTGTGTCCTCCATTCCTCTGCAAGTTGCTCCAGAGTAACATCCGGCCTCACTGATATTGTGACTCACTTTCCTCCACTATATTCTTGGACACCAAGGTACATTCTGCCACCTAATCTTCCCTACCTTCCTTTTACAATAAAATTACTGCAACATTTAGAAGGGATACCTATACTCTTTTTATTGAAAACATAGTTTTGGTAAACAATTGCAAATTGTGAAAAACAGTGAGAAATAGCACAACAAATAATTTAAAATAGCAGAAATGGTTTGGACACCTGAAGTGAAAAATGGGAGGTAGGAACAGTGAAAGGGTTAAATCATTATTCACATTTTGATGTTTTTTCATCCACTGCACAATATTTATATATACTGGGTAAATGCATTTTATTGTATGGTTTTAATAAACAAATCACTTTATCAATTTGCTGTACAACTCTGCTATACTGTATATGTCATTGCATACCTTGAATGAGACTTCCAGCATTTTTTAAGTGTCCACCTTTTCATTATGCTATACACTCCACATTGTCCAAAAAGTCTAGGGATACAGTTAAGGCAAAACTGAAACATTGTTTTGCATCAGAACCATTTGCAGAAAATGCCAAGAGAATTCCTATTAGCCATCATCACTTCTGATAGGTCAGTGTCTGAGCTGACAGCCTTATCTTTTAGAGACACGTTTTTTAAATGTTTGTATAGAGACAATGGGATGTTCAGGCCTAGGACTTTTTTTTTTTTTTTTTTTTTATTTTCAAATAGTTTTTATTGAAAATTTTAAATTTTTGAACAAACAGGTCAATATGTAGATACAGTCAAGTGCATGGTTCACAGAAGCGAAACAACAACAGAAAATGCATTACAAATGAGGTAGGACACCCCCACCATCCGGCTGGGAGTTCGTTTATCAAGATCATGTTTATAGGAGAGGTATTCTCATTTGAATGTGAACCAGCATAATGAGTACAAGAACATGAGGGAATCAACTATAGGGTAACAACAGGTATAGAAAAGAGTGGGAGGGGGAGGGGGAAGGAAAGGCACCAATGTTCTGCGAATATTACATCTCAGAAGATTAAGGTTCGTAATCAGATAATTGAGCAATTGGGATGTTTCAGCCATCGAGACCAATGCAGTGTGAATTTATGATATGAGGAGTTTCGTAAGGCCGCTCTTCTTTCCATCTCACATTGTAAGTTGAGGTCAGCAACTAGACGGGTTAATAAAGGCGGGGAGGTAGAGCGCCATAGTCTCATAATGTTAGTCTTAGCTGCTGCCAGAATGTGTATGATAATGGTGCGTGAGCGTACAGGAAATTGTTCTATCTTTAGATGTAGAAGGGCTAGTCCTGGGTTAATAGTTATGTGGGAGTCTGTAACTGAGGATATCAGTTGGAACACTTTGTTCCAATATGATTTGAGGGATTTGCAGGACCATAGTACATGAAAAAGCGAACCAGTTTCAACACAGTGTCTCCAGCATGTTTTTGGTAGTTGCGGATAATATATGGATAATTTGGCAGGAGTCAAGTAGCATTGATGGAGAATTTTTAGATATGATTCCCAATGGGAGCTACATTTTGAAGCTTTGTATGTAGTGGTAAACGTCATTTGCCATGACTGTGGGGTTGTTGGGAGAAGAAGGTTCCTTTCCCAATTAGTAAGGGATGATGTATGGGTTGTGAAATGCGTTTCAGTTAGTAATAAATAAAAGGTAGAGATCCCTTTCTTTGGGTAATTAGTCTTGTGGAGGAAATGATGTGCAGTAGTTGGGAGGTCTATCTTAATAGGGATATTTGTTTTATGAAGCAAATGGGATACTCTCCTAAAAGTGAAGTGTTCCGTATCGGGAAGATGGAATTTTTCCTGAAGTGTCTGAAATGACTCTGGTTTCTGTTTGTTGTAAATATCTTGGATATGATAAATACCCAGCTCTTTCCAAGAGTTTAGATTCAAATGTGGGGATAGAAATTGTAGAGTGGATATGGGAGTCAAGATTGGTAAGTTAGTCTTCTGCGCTTGAGTACATGTCAAGAACTCATGCCAAGCTGTTAATGAGGCTTGGATACATGGGTGTGTGAGTGAATGTCCAATCTGTGTTGTGGGAGGTACGAAAAGCAAATCTGTTAAGGTACCTTGCGGATATCTGGAGGGTTCCATAATAGTCCAAATTTTTTCCTGAGTAGGGTGCCACCAGTAGAAGAGCTGGTCTAGTAGAACCGCCTGATAGTAGGATTTTAAATGCGGGAGACCAGATCCCCCTCTGGAGGGCGGTCGAATCAGAAGGTTGGTAGAGCATCTGGGCCGTTTAGCATTCCATAAGAATTTATTTAGAATTTTTTGCATTGTAGAGAAGAAGGAGGAAGGTATAGGGACTGGCAATGTGCGGAAGATATATAATATCTTCGGCAATATACACATTTTAATAGCAGCTACCTAACATTGATAATGTGGTTGTACGCAAACTTCTAAGTTCTTGTGGTATGGTATCTATTAGTGGTTTAAGGTTTGCTGCATAGAGTTGGTTAGTTGTGGAGGTAAGTTTGATCCCCAAGTATGGGATACTGTGTTTTTCCCATTTAAAGGGGAATTGTTTTTCAAGGAAAGTTTGGGTTGGTATCGGGGTATGAAGGTTTAAAATTAAAGATTTGGTTTCATTGAGCTTGTAATATGATACGTCTGCATAGTTTTGTATGTGTGAGCGTATTGAAATAAGAGATTTGTACGGATTCGTGATCATTAGAATAATACCGTCTGCAAAAAGGCTGATTTTATGTTCTTGCTGAAAAAGTTTAATCCCCGAAAAATTGGGATCGTTCCTAAGGTTGGATGCCAGTGGTTCGATGAGTAAGGCAAAAATTATGGGGGAGAGAGGACAGCCTTGTCTAGTACCATTGGATATTTGAAATGGTTGCGAAAGTGTGCCATTAGTGAGGACTCTGGCCGAAGGTTTAGAATAGAGGGATAGGATTGCTGACAGCATCCAATCCGTAATTCCTAGTTTTTGAAGTGTAAGTGACATAAAACGCCAGTGTATGCGGTCGAAAGCTTTTTCTGCATCTAGTGAAAGGAGAATTGAGGGTTGTTTGTCTGATTCAAGAAGGTGTAATAGTGATATAAGTCGACGAGTTGCTTCAGGGGCCTGTCTACCTGGCACAAATCCCACCTGATCAGATTTGATTAGCGTCGGGAGGAACGGGAGGAGTCGTTGAGCTAATATCTTGGCATATATTTTCAGATCCGTATTAAGTAGTGAAATTGGTCTATAGTTTTGGACTAATTGGGGGTCTTTACCCGGTTTCGGGATAGTAGAGATTATTGATTGTAGCATGTCAGGAGGGAATTCTCCTTTAGAAGCAACGTGGTTATAGAGGTCAGATAGGTGTGATTTAAGATTAGGCGCAAACGTTTTATAAAATTCATTGGTAAAGCCGTCGTTACCCGGAGATTTGTGCATGGGAAGTTTGTTTATGGTTTTCTCAATCTCTTCAGGCGAGATCGGCACAGAGAGGGAGGCTAATTGGGTGGACGTAAGTTGGGGAAGTTTAGTATGGCTTAGGAAAGTCTCGATCGACGGGTTCGTTGGTTGAGTCGTATCAGGGTCATCTTTTATGTTATATAATGATTGATAATAGCACGCAAACGCATTCGCTATATCTTGTGGGTTAGATAGAGGAACACTAGAAATAGGATGTTGAATTGTAGCTATTTTGTTTTTAATACGTTTCTGTTTAATAGTTTTGGCAAGAAGAGAGTTAGTTTTATTACCGAGTGCATAGTATTGGGATCTCGTTTTTTGGAGGTTTGTATCATAGTCGTGTAAGAGAGCAGTGCGGAGTTTGTCCCTATCTTGGTTTAAAGCCGCGGTTGTGGTAGCGTTTGGGTGTTGTTTATTAATATCCTCGTTTCTACGAATAGAAGCAAGGAGTAGGTCAATTTGGCGAGACCGCTGTTTTTTAACGCAAGAAGTTAATTGAATGAGGATACCTCTCATATAAGCCTTATATGTTAACCAAAGTGTGGTAATAGAAATTTCCGGAGTAACGTTAGTTTCAAAAAAAAGGTCATGTGCTTCTAATATGGATTTCTGGTGTATTCAAAATTGTAGAGTTGAGTCTCCAAATAGGTGGGATCGCCGACCGCTGGGTGTCCTCCAAGGATACGGTGATCGGTGCATGGTCTGACCAGGTTATAGTACCAATGTGAGAGGACCTCACGTGTTGTAGGGTCCATTTGTCCGTGATGAACATATCAATTCTAGAGTATGACAGATGTGGCGGTGAAAAGTAGGTACAGTCTCTTTCCGCACCATGTTGGCATCTCCAGATGTCATATAAGTCATGGTTGTGCAGAAAATGGTTAAAGTTGAGGTTGCTGGGTTTTTTATTAGAAGAAGAGTCTAGGAGTGAGTCACTGAGAACATTAAAGTCTCCGCCAATAATAAGTCTACCTTGCTGATGTTGGGAGATGAGATTCTGGAGTTTCCGATGAAATTTAAGTTGTTTGCTGTTAGGGCCATAAACGTTCACCAAGGTGTGTAAAATTTCATTAATTTGGCATACCATAATAATATAACGACCTTGCGGGTCAATTACAGTAGAGGTAAGTTTGAAAGAAAGGGCATCGTTAACCGCGATAATAACTCCATTCTTTTTTTTCCCGTTCGTTGCCATAAATAGTTGAGAAAAGCGAGGTAGATACAGCTTAGGAATTTTATCCGTGGCAAAGTGTGATTCCTGTATGAAGAGTAAATCTGTTTGAGACTTCCGGACTTCTCTTGCTAGCATTGATCTCTTGAAAGGGGAGTTGAGGCCTCGCACATTAAAAGATTTGATGACAATCATTTGTAAATGGGGTCTCGGAGTACAGGCATATTCGTGGTGTTTTTTATTCTATTGGTGGTCATGGTCACGGGGAAGAAATTATTCGTCAAAAATGAACATTTGTTGGTGCCATTGGAAGGGGTAAGTGAAAAGGGGAAAGTAACACTAAAAAAAAACTTGCACATAAAGCAAGTAAACGGTGCAGTCAGGGATACTACATCAAAGGTGGGGGAATCAAACAGGATATGACCCTCGAATTACAAGTTATTGGGTTCAGGCCCAACGCCAGCAATATGAGAGTTCAGAGAACGCCTCTAGGGAAAGAGGAAAGAAAATAAAACCACGGCTAGTGCTGCCCAGCCCGTCAGGTTGCTTCCATGTTTTGTACAGAACCAGGGTTGTTCTTCTGTGGGTCCGCAGGCAAAATGCTCCAGGCCTTAAGGAAGTCCAGACTGGCCTCCAGATTTTTAATAGTATAGATTCTGCCTTGATGACGCACTATTATTTTAGTGGGGAATCCCCATTGATAGGCCATATTATGATTTCTAAGCGCTTTCGTGATTGTTATCATTTTTTTTCTGTTGGCAAGTGTGGCTTTAGATAGATCCGCATAAAGACGCAAAGTTGCGTGTGAGGATGGTAGTGGAGGTGGATTCCTGGCCGCCATCATAATTCTCTCCTTAATATGGTAGAAGTGGATTCAGACAAGCACGTCTCTAGGAATGGTTGAGGACAAGAATGAGGGCTTAGGTAGTCGATGTGCTCGATCAATTATGGCCTCTACCTCAGAGAGTGTGGGGATAAGCAGCTTAAAGAAGTGATGTAGATATGGTAGTAATGCTTCGTTAGACACCGTTTCGGGAATTCCTCTAAATTTGATGTTATTACGGCGTGATCGATCCTCCATATCGGCCAATTTGAGGTTGATTTGTTCGATGTCTGATGTGTGATCCACATGAGCATCAATCAGATCATTGTGCGCTTCCACTATATCCGCTATGTTGGTTTCAACATGGCGGATCCTGCGTTCCTGTCTTTGGACCAGAGTAGTAATTTGGGACAGTGGTGCGGAAATATCATTATGCAATGTTTGGCGCAATAGTGTCAGCATATTTTTCATACATATTTCGGTTAGCGGTTGGTCAGAAGCTGGGAATGCGTCTAAGTCAGGCAGATTGGGAAGTTGAGATTGAGGTATAAAGTTTAGGGCCTGGCATGTGTCCTCAGGGTCTCTATCGAGCCGCGGCTTTGATTTTACAGGGCTGCAGGACGTGGGAGACAGTGGGGGAGACAACTCACCCGGATCCCCTGGATAGAGTTGGTGCTGCAGCCTGGGATCCACAGGCTGGGAGTTGTAGTCCCCCTCCTGGCTGCTGCTGACTCCCGGCATCTCCACATGGCGGCCGCCATCTTGGATTCCCGGCTGAACGGTCGGGAAGAAATTGGTCAGTTTCCCTGGTTGCCCGGGCTTTTTTTCCTGCGGGGCATGTCTAGTGGGCTGCGGGCACCCTCCGTGATCAGCTGTGTATGGTTATTTTTCCCTGGGGCCGTAGTGTGCCGCTTCAATGCTGGAGGGTAGACGGAGCAGCGGCTATAGCGCGTCCATCTCCGAGCCGGCCGCGCATGCGCCCCCTGGCCTAGGACTTTTTTAATGCAGTACCAAAGTTTCATTGCTATCCCTGCCTTGGTTTGCCCCATATAAAATTATGTATACATAAAATGTTTGACAAAGTCAACTTATCATATTACTTAATACCTGAGGACAATTATTTACTCTGGTTGGGACTGACCCTTTGTTTGATAGCTTCGGAAGCTTTGAATTAATAATTTAAATTTATTGACAACGAGGCTACTAATCAAAATATTACATGACTCCAATCATAAGGTTGTTGACTTTGAAAGGGAATTTGCACATTGCAATGGAATTTTCCCTTAGCTTGGTGAATGTGGTAAACAGTCACCTTGCAAGGAATACCCAATTACGTGGTAGAAAAAAAAACATACATTTTGCTTGCAGATGATTGGATAATGGAAGTCAGCAGAACTTCAGCTCATTCCCTAAGCAAAGGGAAACTTCCTGTGCAAAGTGCAAATTATCTTTAAAAGTGAACATCCTTTTTTGCTTTTAGTAAAACAACCCCTAGGTTTCCTCATCATAGAGCATTAATAAGAGGGCCTTTCATTTCCCACAGCTAACTCAGCTTAAATGTTTAGAAGGATTGCACCTGAGACCTGTGATATAATGATAAAACCATTTCCACCAAAATAAGTGAATTATTATAAAACCTATATTGTTATTGTTGTGATGTAATTTCTAACTTGTAAATATTATTTTAGGCAACGTTAAAAATGTATGTTGACATTAGAAAAGCTTGAGACATAATTCTCCACAATATTGTTGACACTTGTGCTCTTTGTGGTTAAAATTGCAGTAGTTCTGCTCAAACGGATCTTTTTTGCAATTCATATTTCCTGTTTATATTGACAGATATGTACATACAGTAAAACAAAGTAATTCACACTCCTTAAAAGTACAAAAAGTACAAAAAGCAAAAACAAGTTTAATGAAAATTATCTGATTAAAATAAATACTCAGAATGTGGGTCAGAAGGGAGACAAAAAGACAAGCAAAAGAGACAAAAAAAGGAAGAGAACAAGAAGAGGAGGAATGCACAAGACACATAAACAATCAGCATGCTCTTCAGGGACAGGTTCAGAGATAAATCAGGATGTTTTGAACTTGTCAGCAAGAAATGTATCCGAGGATGAAATTAAATTATTATCTAAAGGTCTTAGTTGTTGTCCAGACAGACACTTTCATTTGATACAATCTTGGATGCGAATAAATTTGCTTAAAACTTAGGGAACTTGCCTTTGAAAGTATTCCATGTGGTGAAAATGAGAATGTTGTTCCCAAAAATCAAGGATGCCTATGTAATTGAGATCTGACTGGTAAGGCTAGCCCAAAGCTCAATGCATTTCCTGGAATCAAGTTCCACTTCTTCAGGAAGCCAGATGGGGCATAAACAATATGTAAATTGTTGGAGATGCTGGGGTATTAAAAATTATTACAATTGCCATGTCTACTGGGTGGATGCTGAGGCCAACCACACAGAAACACGGGGGGTGAAAGACCTCATAGGTAGAAGTACTGCTAGCATATAGATTGGCTGCAACATCTAAGGAGTATATCAGCACTTCAAAAACAGGATACTCCATCTATACATGTAAGCACCTCCGCAACATCTCCAAAATACGTCCATTCCTAACCCCAGAAACTACAAAGCAACTCATTCACTCCCTTGTTATCTCACGACTCGATTACTGTAACTCCCTCCTCTCCAGCTTACCTCATCACAGGCTATCCCTGATTCAGTCTATCCTGAACTCTGCGGCCAGACTCATCCACCTTACCAACCGCTCCATATCCGCCACCCCCCTCTGTCATTCCCTCCACTGGCTTCCGATTGCCCAACGCATAAAATTCAAATTACTAACACTGACATACAAAGCTATTCATAATACTGCCCCAAACTACCTCACCGACCTGATACCCAAATACCACCCAACATGTACTCTTCGCTCCTCACAAGACCTCCTACTCTCTAGCTCCCTGGTCTCCTCCTCCCATGCCCAACTCCAGGACTTCTCCAGGGCTTCCCCCATCCTCTGGAACTCACTACCCCAATCTATCAGACTGTCACCTACCCTCCTCACCTTTAGGCGCACCCTGAAAACCCATCTCTTCAGGGAAGCCTACCCTGCCCTCACCTAACTGCTGATCTCCACTCCTCCTACCACTCCATCCCCACAGCCATTTCCTCCTATACCACTATTCCCTCCCTCCTAGATTGTAAGCTCCAAGGAGCAGGGTCCTCGAACCCCTCATGTAATGTATTGTTACTGTATTGTCTCATGTACTATCTCCCACTCTAATGTACAGAGCTGAGCAAACTTTTTGGCGCTATATAAATACTATATAATAATAATAATCAGATTTAATATTGCAGGGAATGTATGGTACCAACAGGGTTGGTATAAATTGTCCTGCTCTACTAGCTGACTGCCAACCCCATCTGGAATAGCCCCCATTGTGTACAAAGATGGCTATATCCTTCTGGTTTTGGTCATATGGGCCCTTCGTTGGTGGTAGTAGCAGTGGCATGCTCTCATGGGTAAACAATGTAATTTTTTTACTTTACATGTGTTGTTCTCTATAGCATGTTATAAACATGTATACCCTTTTGGTTGAGCTAGGAGTTTGACATAACCCTTGAGGATGAGGCTAATTTACTGGTTTGTGTACAAATCCTGGATGTTACTGTGAAGCACTGTTTTTAACCCCTTAACACTGACACAAGTGGGAGGCAGGATGGGGTGTATGATCATGTGAACACCATGATTGGCTGTCATATTGGTCACAATATCTGGAGGCTCTCAAATGCAAGAAGCAATCTGAAGCTTTACGTTAGTCGCCGGTTACTGTGCCAGGAGCGCTTAGAGCGCATGCTCTCAGCACAGCTTTGTTTACATTTTGGTATACATATATGCAGCCTCTCTACATCAAGGCCCACCCACTGAGTGGCTGCATATATGAGTATTAGCGTCGCAAAGGAGTTGAAGTATTGATTAAAAAAATTGTTTTTACATATATGTGATATGAGTGAGTTGGTGCAAAGTTCATTGGTACAAAAAAATGTATTTGGTTTTTGATTGTTCTATAAGAAAAGAGATGGACTAATTTCAGAGGATTGTCAAGCAAGATTTAATACAATTTGCATCCAAGACATTAACATCAGGATATATAAGATTGTTTTAAGTTATACTGAGATATGATTTAAGGTATACTGAGTATATTGCTCTGAAAGAACTATGCAGTGACAGTTCAATATTCATTAGGAAATCAGATGACATTACAGTGGTTTTGCATGCTGATGAGTGCAAAATTTAAGCACTCAGACAAATATCAGATGATCCCACTATGGAGGTAAAAAATATTCTTACTAAATTGATTCATTAAAGCATACGTTTTGTTTTTTTTTACACTAAGAGAAGGTGAAAAGCTGATTCTGGAGTGCCCAATTATGCCCATCTTTCTTCACTCCTAATGGGTTAAATCTCCTACATGATGGTCAGCCAATCGTGGCAGAAATTTGTTCTCTTAATAAAAGAATTTGCCAGTAGATTGACCAACAGTTACAGCCTCATATAGTCCATCTGCCCAGCTATTTGTATGGCACTAAGTAAATTAGAGAATTTTATTTGGCATGAAAGGTATTTATGGACCACTTGCAGTATCAAGCTTGTATTCATCTGTTCCTCACAAATTAGGATTACAAGCAATGAATTTTTATTTAAAACACTATAGTGATTAAGGCCCCTCTCGCACGATTATCCAATCAGGCCCATTCATCAGTTTTTCAGGTGGACCTGATTGGATGGTTCATGTATCCCTTTTTGACTGGCAGATGTAAACGGACTTGTATCTGTTTACAACCGCCTACCTTCAATTCAGTCTGGTCTGCTAAAAAAACGGAAGGGGATCCGTCCCCATCTGTCTCGGCAGATTGGATTGGAGGGCAGTTGGTTGTAAACAGACAGCCAGTTCATCTACACCCAGACGCCAATAGAGAAGAACAGGCTTTGTCGGTGTCCATTCTGCATAAACTGAGCAGACACGGACCTGTCATCCACCCCCTCTGCTCTGCTCAGCAGGGGTTTAGCAGACAGATATCCTGCTGAGAAAAACAGATTCTGCCCCATGTGAAAAGGGCCTATTTGGGCACAATCAAGGAGTCTATTATGGAAGTATTATATAGAAGTGCACCTACACTGCACTCTATTGCCTGACACCAAATACAGCTAGCTAACACTAAAGGTGACCAGTGACCTTATATAGTAAAACCAGTCCAAAATAAACATACAGTATGTGCTCAAATTCAATGCAACCACAATTTGAAAAAATATGAAGTTTTATCTGTGATGCACAAAATGTCCCTTATGGTAGAAATAAATTGATAATTTGTGTTGTTCTACCTATGCTCAATCCAACCATTTAATTTATTTGTGCCAATCCACCACACTTGTGCTCTCTCACTTTCTTGCAAGTTATAGAGCTCATAAAGTGCCTTTTTAACTCTATTGGAGACATTCAGCACCATACAGTTAAATTGCCTCCTTGTTTCCTTCTAATAGGTAATAGGTGTATATCTCATAGTGCGTTCCATAAAATTCCACCAATTTATTAAAAATAATTAAAAACATATGCACTTACATGTTCAAGTGTACTTCTGACCTAACTGCACTAAAGGAAAACACTTTCCTTTACTACATAAACTCCATCAGTTGTTGCTGTGAACATTCAACCCACCATTACTCTTTGTAAAATCCACTTTATAAGCAATAAAATAATATATACAGCTGCCCTCTTTATAAAACACCAATCTAGTCATTTGATTTCCTCATAAATCCTAATAAATCAGTGGAATTTTATGGAATGTACTATGGGATACAGTATGTGAGTGTTATTACCTTCAAGAAGGAAACAAGGACACCATTAGAGTGGATAGTGCTAATTGTCCCCAACAGAGGGATAAAGGCATTTTAAGACCTCTAAAACATGCAGGTCATGAAAAGATGCATGAGGGACATTGTGTGTATTACAGATATTGACCTCATATTTTTTTTAATCATATCAAAGTTGCTGTTGAATTATGATCATGTAAGATGAAGGTTGAATTGAGCAGTGGTGAAATTTGTGCAACAACAGTGATTATCAATATATTTCAACCAAAAAGGGACATTTTGTGAATCAATGATATAGACTTAATATTTTTTTTTTAATTACATCGTGGTTGCAATTGAATTTGAACACATATGTTTGTTTTGGAGTGGTTTTAGATATATAAGGTCACTGTATGACTCAAAGGATTAGTTCACCTTTTTAGAAAAAAATAATAAATGCACATTTTTTTGCAGGTAAAAAAAATGTGCATTTATTATTTTTGTCTACAGGAGCCTGGAAAGCATTACACCAGCAATCAGTAGATCGCTGATGCCATGCAGGTCTCCTTCAGACCTGTCAGAATATCTGCTTGCTGTACAGGATATACGGTCAAGTAGATATTCTCACAGCACCGTGGTAGTTCATTGAGGACTACAAACTGACAGCTGTCAAGGCTATCAGGATTTATAGTCTCTCATTCAAAGATGACTGTGAATGAGTAACATGTGTGGGCGGAGCCCGGCACAGCCACTAAAAAAAAACATGACAGCTAGAGAGGAGGGAGAAGATCCCCAGCTAGCTGTCAAAGCAGGGATCAGGGGGGGGGGGGTAGTGGCGGTTGTAGACTAGATGTTCAAGGAGTTTGCAGGCAAAAGGGAGTAAGTAGATGGGTCTTGGGTTGCTAAGATTGTGGGGTCCAGTGAGGCCTTTTTAAGTATGGGGGTAACTAGCGCATATTTTAGAGGGTTGGTGGACAAGGAGTGTAGGGTGAGGGAGATATTTGTACAGTGGTGATTCAAAGGTTTGGTGATGAGTTTTCCTGTTTCTTTGGGGCCCCCTCCAGTACCACAGGTCACACCTGGCGATAGCTACAAGCTTGGGAAATGATCGCACTTACACCTCAGTACATTGCAAACACTTCAACTTTATTGCGGAAACATCAGAGTATATATAAATCTGTAATCTCTGGGCAGATTTTTAATGACCAACTTTAATATCAACCAATCAAATACATGCATTTTTTCTTTAGCCTTGCACCTTATTTGTCACCAAACTTTGCGGAACTATCCTCTAGCCATATGGTTGTGGTCAGACTTACTCCATATTAAGGCCCAAACGCCCGGAATAAAATTTGCAGATATAGTAATTTCATATAAAGCATATATGCACACTTTTCATTTAGTGCGTACAAAGGTCATATATTTTAAAGCAAGCATATTTTAAAACAAAATGTAGTTGATTATGTTATCATGTTATCCTTTCAGTGATCTCATCACGAATTGTATCAATCTTATTTTTGAAGTGAGTAAGTTTGTGGGTGGAGGTAATGAAGGACAAAGTAGAGCGTTAAATGTAGAAAAAAATTGACAAAGACTGCGTAAGAGGGTGTTAATGAGAGTGATAAAATAGGTCTGTTTGGCAGTGTGGAGACAGAAATTGTATTTTTGAAGGGCAGATTTATATTGGTCGAAGTCTTGCTGGGTCTTGTCTTGCGCCATAAATGCTCAAAAGCACCGCTACCTTTTTTGAGGCATCTTGTATTGTTTGTTTGCCAGGGCTGTAGCGCTCAGGGCCTAATTCTGTGTGTAGAGAGGGGGGCCAATGTGTCCAGGATGGATGTCAATGAACTGATGAAGACAGAAGTGGCCAGGTTAGGGCAGGACAGGACTTAAGATAGCAAAGGTTTCTATGGGTAACTGTTTGGTAGTTGGAAGACAAGGAGGAAGCCAAGGAGAGACTGAAGCTAATAAGGGAGTGATCGGAGAGAGGAAAAGGAAAGTTGGTGAGGTTGCAAGGAGTGTATAGGTAGGAGAATACAAGGTCGAGGAAGTTACCATTTGAGTGAGTAGAAGCATGTGTCCATTGTTTTAGGTCAAAAGAAGTGGTTAGGCACAGAAGTTTAGAGGTAGCAGGAGAGTTAATGTTAACAGGGATGTTGAAGTCATAGAGAATTATTGTGGGAATTTCAGAAGAGAGAAAGTAAGGTAGCCAGGCAGAGAAGACATCAAGGAAGCTTGATACCGGTTCAGGAGGACGATAGATCACAACAATTCTTAAAGAAACTGAGGAGAACAGATGAATACACATGAGGAGAGGGACAGAGAGGGAGGTGAATGAAGGACCTGAAAAGTGCTTTGACGGGGTAGGAGAATTCCAACTCCACCTCCCTTCCATCCACTAGGCCTGGGAGCGTGAGTCCAGTGGAGACCACCATGGGAGAGGGTAGCAGGAAAGGGAAATTCAGATTCGTGAAGCCAGGTTTCCGTAAGTAGGTTAAAGGAGTTTGTGATTTTTATATTAAAATCTGTCTGGAATTTATCCTGATATAAATTTGGTTTAGTAAAAGTGCTTAAACAAAGGGCATGGAGTCAGTAAAATATGTATCCTTTTTTCTGTAAAACAAAACCCTATCAGTTTGATTAGTGATGAGCAATTGTGCCTGGATTCATAGGCCACTCATCAAGCTGATTGTTAATTTGCAATTGTGTATCCAAACCCCATGAAATTTAATAGGAGATGAATCTTTAAAATGTTGTACATTTTTAAGGCTAATAGGTGAGATATTGTCAAACAAAAGGCATGGGGAGCTGAGCACTGCCCTGTGGGGCACAGACCAATGCAAAAAAAACCTCCTCCATAGAAAACACAAATTTTTCAAACTACATGATTAGGAGATACCTTCAAGCTGTGTTAAAAACAATAATATTTTTCCAGACAGCGTCAGTGACACTGTGTATTCTGGCATGAGATAATTTGCATGTGTAATAAGTTATTGTTACTTTAATATTATTTCTTGGCGTACATAGAGCAGGAGCATCCTAATCGTAGTAACTTTAAATTGGAAGGAAAGTGTTTATTGGGTAGTATTTGCTGCAACACTTGATTTATTCATTTATTAGTAATAGGCCAGAACTGAGCATTGGAATTGGCAGACACAACAGAGCCTAAAGTTATTGGAAAAAATGTGTTTCATTGCATAGCTTGTCTTCTTTCAATGCAGTACCATGTAGCATTGTTTATAAAGTTTACTAGCATTTCAACACAGAATGCACAAAAACACTTTAAGCATTACAACGTCCTCATCTCTGAAAATGTGGGGTTGCACTTTTAAACTAAAACAGGCAGACATATAGCGCAATGGATGGAGAACATGTAAGCAACTTTGCTGGGCAGCAATGAAAGCGGTACAGATTAGTTTTTTTATTCAGAAATAAAAATTTTAATTTATTATTTAGGAGACAACATCCAGATATTCCAAATGTTGTACAGACTATTGCACATTATTTAAGCATTTGTACTTGACCATAAGAAGGAGAGAAAATACAGTTTTTATCATGAAATAAGAATTACAGTGTATTTGTGTCAGACATAAGAACTTGACAAATTCGACAGACACACTGCAAATCACATAAAAATTAAAGTGTATAATGTCAAAAGCAAGAGCCATAAATATTGCACAAACATGCTGCACATCATGTGAACAGTTTCACTAGGCTACAATGAAAGAGGAAGAGATAAGGCAGTTTTTATCTAGAAGTAGAAATGAGTGTATTACAGTACGTAAGAGACTATAGCCATAAATATTGCACAGACACGCCAAACATCATGAACAGTTTTATTAGGCCACAATTGATGTGAAGATATGAGGAAAATGTAATCAAGAGATAAATATTGGAGTGTTTTTATGTCAGAGACAAGGGAACAGACATACTGCACATGTACCTTGTATTACTTGGCCACAGTGGAGGGGCGGGGAGAGATAAGGCAGTTTTTTCAATAAATTAAAATTACTGTGTGTAATAGAGATAATAGAAACATAAATAATGCACAGAAATGCTGAACATCACATAAATGATTTTTACTATGACTTAATTAAAGAGGGCAATATGAGGCAGGTTTTATTGTGAAATCTAATTTATAGTGTATTCTTTGAGTCAGAGGCCAGAAATATTTTTCAGTAAAAAAGAAATCAATTTTCAGGTAGGTCTTATTAGATAAACTACATCCCTGTTTAACACTGGAGGTCAGTAAAATATTTATCTAATTAAAACAGAATTAATAGTCTACGTACATCATGCATAGTGTTTCTACAATATCCTGTAGGCCTCAATGCCTAAATCCTATCCCCATTTATCTTTGAATGTCAAAAACAAGGAGTGCGCATGCGCGGCCGGCGGGACGGACATGCCGAGGTAGAGCTCCGTCTCCCCGTCGGGTGACACAGCAGTCCGTCCGCGGATCCCGGCCGGCCCAACCACGCAGGAGGCACCGTGAGACATCCGTCTCCACGGCAATCCTGCTCAGACTTGTCCCGGCTCGATCGGCGGCAAGCAGGGAGCTGCGGCCCTGTCTCCACGGTGAGCGGAGCAGAGGCCCGCCCACCACATTCTGATCTGTGCCCGTACAACGCCGCAGGGCAAAGCGGGGGGGCTCCGACCGCAGTGGCAACCCCCCTCTCTGGAAATAAGATGGTCAGGGGGGCACCCCGCCACCAAGCCCCGCCGCAACACAAAAATATTAAGGAGGCACTTGCAAAGGCCTCCTCCAAGATGGCCGCCGCCCCAGCACGCAGCAACAAGCAGGCTGCAAATTCGTATGACAGCCTGCAGGATACACAGCCCAGTCGTCCCAGTGCATCAGAGGGTGAGTCTGATATTGACCCAGACACCCCAGCTCTCACTTCAGCGCCTGACCTTACACCCCCTGACCTCCTTACATGCTTTGAGCAGATGCTACATAAAACATTACAGCAAACCTCTGACCGTATTACCGCTACACTGTCTAGAGAAATCCGCGAATTGGGACAGCGCACTGCTGACCTAGAGCTGAGAGTAGACGATCTTGAAGCCTCATTACAGACACAAACCAATGACCTCGACCTCTTACGTGACGAAAATGCAACGCTGCACACACGCCTGGAGGACTTTGAAAATAGGGCAAGACGCTCAAACATACCTATCCGTGGCCACCCAGAGTCGATCATCGATATCCATTCAACCATTACGGCGCTATTTCAAGAGCTCGCCCCTGCCATTCCAATCGAGCGGCTAGAAATGGATAGGGTTCATAGGGCATTAGCCACTCGGCGCCCTGATGGCAGACCATCATAGCCAAACTCCACTTTTACCGCACCAAAGAGCAACTCCTACAGGCGGCCCGCAACGCGGAATCTTTACAATTTCAAGGCCATATCTACCAGCTATTTCAGGACCTCTGCCCTACAACCATCACTAAACGCAGGGCTATGAAACCCCATCTGCAAACACTCCAACAACACGCCATATCATACAAATGGAGCTTCCCCTTCGCCGTACGGTTCCGATATAAAACTCAGGACTACTCCTGCAAAACTCCCGAAGACCTGCTGGATACCCTGCGGAAACTTCAGCTACACTCTCCAACAACATCTTCAGAGAGCTCCAAGCGGAGATCTGCATCCTGCTCACCACGGAAATCTTATCCCTCACGCTCCACCGATGGTCAGCTCAGTATCCACAAACGAGGGCGTTTTTCCTCACCAGGCACTTCCCCACAAGATACCATGGACTGAACCGCGTCCTTCAACTTTTGCTTTACCACACACACCAGGTTATGTATTTTTTAGCTAGCGTTGAAGACGCCACCCAGGGTTCTTATTTTCCTTGCCTCACGCTCTGATGCAAACGCTGTGTACCCCTACGCAAGCTCTCATTTTTGGAAAGCTCTTATCTCTTGGCCTTTCCCGTCAGCGGACGATTGAATTAACTTTTCGTCTTTTCTACATTCTTGAGAGCCTGTTGAATAGTATACAAAGTTTTTGTTTTTTTCCTTTTTATATTGTTATACCTAGATTATATTCAAGGTTGTACTTGGGGACCCCAGCTTTGGCGGCATAGGATGCCGTCACTCTTCCTTTTTATTGGTCCATCACCATGACCGATGCCGCCCGAGCTCAGGACCCCCGCATTGTCTGGGAATATATTTACTACTTGTTTTTCCCTGGGATCTCTTTGCTGTATATTTATTTAAATGCTGTCATCCCCACGGCCCGCGTATCTGTGCACTCTCCACTAGCCCTTGTGCTGTTGTTTATTTAATAGCACCTGGGCTACCACCGTTCCTCGGATCACCCTGATTCTGGGTGTACCCGGGGACCACTTCTTCGGCCTAGAATGGCCCCTTATACCCTTTTACTGATACCCTTCCCTAGTCATACTCCCCCATCCTCCCCTTCATATGACTCCATGATCTTACCCAATCTCCTATACCACCAGGCTATCCTACACAGTGACTGCCAAACTCTCCCCAAACAGGCTATACTTTATCATTTAATTCATCTTACACTCTCCCTATGGGCCCGTTAAACATTCTCACCCTGAACGTTCAGGGCCTCAACACACCGCAGAAACGCAACAAAGCTCTCAGTGCTTTTGCATCATTTAAGGCCCATGTGGTCTGCCTGCAAGAAACACACTATACTCCCAAATCTACTCCTAAGTTTTTCGGCCCTCGTTACCCACAGGTCTACACAGCCTCAGCTACGACTAAATGTAGAGGGGTACTAATCGCTTTCCATCGCACCACACCCTTCAAACTTTGCAGGGAAATCAAAGACCCAGAGGGTCGATATCTCCTACTAACAGGACAACTCCTTGACACAGACATCACCATAGTTTCATACTATGCTCCGAACCAAGGCCCCTTGCCATTTCTTTTCCACCTATTCTCGATAATAGATCACCACAAGCAAGGTACTCTGTATGCGGAGACTCAAACTGCACCCTATATCCTTTTCTTGACAAATCTCCTCAACCTTCCCCCCTCCCTACCTCCAGACAAACCCTTCAAGCCGTACTACAGTGTCACTCCATGATAGACACCTGGAGGGAACTGAACCCAATACAGCGCCAATATACTTTCTACTCCCACCCCCATAAGTCTTTCTCTAGGATAGATCATGTTCTCATAACTGCCAGCTCCTCCCCCCGGCTCCTGACCTCTGAAATACTACCAATCCCTTGGTCAGATCATAGCGCTGTATTTACTTCCATGGCCTCTCTAGCCCCATCTTCTACTGATCCCTCTTGGATCTTCAACGATAACTTACTAACAAACCCAACCCACAGCTCAGAAATCGAAGCCGCTCTTAAAGACTATCTATCCATAAACCAAACGCCTGAAATTTCTCCTCTTCTCCTCTGGGAAGCACAGAAACCGGTTATACGAGGCTTCTGTATTAGCAAAGCCTCCTTTTTAAACAAAGCTAAAAGACAGCAATGTCTTTTTCTGGAACGAACCTACAACCAATCCCATCAAGCCTTCCAAGCAACCCCTACGCCGGCCCACCGTGAATCTTTAGAGCAAGCTCAATTAGCTCTTGACCTTTTTCTCACTGACAAGGCGGAGCTTTCACTTCGAAGATCTCGGCACAAATACTATACAAAAATACTATACAAAAGCAAATAAACCCAACACCTTTCTAGCTCTTTCGCTTCGAAGGCTTGATCGGATTACTAGACCTATTCATTTACACACCTCTTCTGGCAGCCTCACTAGTAACCCGGAACGCATCCTACAAATCTTTCACAAACATCTTTAGCGACTTTACTCCCACTCCACACCCTTTGACTCCACCCAGGCTGACACCCTCCTGGCACCCATCTCCTTTCCGACGCTCTCTGAACACCACCTAGCTACATTAGAACAACCCATCACCCCAATCGAAACCCTAAACGCTATTAAAAATTTAAAGCTTCGTAAGCGTCCAGGACCTGACGGCTTTTCTGCCGCATACTACAAAAAATTCACCCACCTTCTAGTGCCCGTTCTCACTAATGCTTTAAACGCTGTACTATCAGGCCATACCTTCAATTTAGAAACAGTCCAAGCTAACATCTCAATGATTCCGAAACCCAATTCAGACGACACACAGTGGTCCAACTACAGGCCGATCTCTCTTCTTAACATTGACATAAAACTGCTAGCTAAAATCCTCTCCACGCGCCTTAACTTGTGTATAGGTTCTCTAATCCACAATGATCAAGTGGGCTTTATTCCAACTCGACAAGCCGAAGACAACATTAGACGCGCATCTCTCTTGGCACATATTGCTAAATCTCGCAACATTCCTGCCTGTTTCCTGTCCTTGGACATCCGGAAGGCGTTTGACACAGTATCGTGGCCATATCTGCACTATATTCTGCGCCGTTGTGGTTTTGGCCCTCATTTTTTAACCTGGATTTTCTCACTATATCAAGAGCCCTCGGCCAGAGTTAGATACCTTGGACATAGATCTGCTCATTTTCCTATCTCCCGTGGTACAAGGCAGGGCTGCCCCCTCTCCCCCCTACTTTTTGCATTGGCCAAAGAAACAATAGCCCTCCTAATTAGAGCTAATCCGGATGTCCGGGGACTTGACTTAGGCGGGTCTCATCACAAATTATGCCTCTTTGCTGATGACGTTCTAGTTTTTCTTCGGCTTCTCGAGAGGTTTGGCTCACTCTCTGGCCTTGTAATAAACTCTCACAAGTCTATGGCACTTAATATTTCCCTCCCCCCTACGGAGCTAGCCCACCTGAAACAGATCCTCCCATTTTCTTGGTCACAGCACCATATTCCTTTTTTGGGAATCAAACTGACACCCAATCTATCAGACCTTTATGCAGCTAACTATACTCCCATGCTAACTCATCTCACTGCTCTTATGACTAAATGGTCCTCCTTACCTCTAGCATGGCTAGGCAGAATAGCAGTCATAAAGATGTCCATCCTCCCAAAAATCTTATATTTATTTAGAGTACTCCTAATTCCAGTACCCTCCCATTATCTTCGTATATTACAGCGTCGCATTTCCTCCTACGTATGGGGCTCTGTCCACCCCCGTATACCCCGTTCTACCCTTTACCGTACCAAGCTAAGCGGCGGTCTTGGTCTTCCTGATGTCAATAAATACTACCAGGCGGCACATCTAGCTCAGTTGCCGAAATACCATGCAACCTATGAAATTCCCCAATGGGTTGTTCTTGAATCTATAGCATGTGACCCCCTTTCAACGGCTAATTTACTTTGGCTAAGACCAATCGACCGCCGCTCAATAACGAATCCCATCACTTCCCACTTTCTATCATTGTGGGATAAACTGAAGACTCGTTATCTTCTCCAATCGCCACATAACCCTTTACTTTCCTATCTCAAGAACCCAGCCTTTCCCCCAGCATGGTCATTGCCAACCTCATTTAAAATATGGACCTCTGAAAACCTTCTCCGCACCCCTCATTTCCTGCAGAGGAACAAATTCAAATCCTTCACCTCATTACAAGAAACACACGACCTCCCAGCATCTGAAATATTCAGGTATTTACAATTGCAACACTTTTATGGCCCCTACTCTGCAATACCTACCCAAACTAATACCATGTCCCCCTTTGAGCGGGCCTGCCATAAAGATCCCCATAGACGCGGCCTCATTTCATGCCTGTATGCCATACTCACAACTTCGGCCACCACATCCCCCCCTCCATATACCAACAGATGGGAAACAGACCTAAACCAACAATTAGACCCGTCCGACTGGGACCACATATGGGCCAACACAAAAACTTCTTCACAGAATATTGTAGCCCTGGAAACCAACTATAAAGTTCTAACACGATGGTATTTGGTTCCGGCGAGAATCGCAAAGTACACCCCCAATTACTCCCCTAACTGCTTTAGAGGCTGTGTAGACCCGGGAACGCATTATCACATATGGTGGGACTGCCCAATAGCCCAAACATTCTGGACAGACGTTTTTAACATGATCACCAAAATTAGTGCAGCTCCGCTTCACCCTTCCCCTACAATAGCACTTCTCAATCTACGCCCTCCTGGCGTAACTACGTCACAATTCAAACTCATCCTACAAATTACCACCGCAGCCAAGCAGGTTATGGCAAAATCCTGGAAATCCCCCACTTTAAGCATTGCTGCGGTTAAAACTAGAGTAACGCAAGCCATGATACATGCAAAGGTGGAAGCCACAATCATTGACACAATTCCTAAGTTCCTAAAAGTCTGGAATCCTTGGGTGGAAGGCTTCCTCCCGCAGAACTTTGATGAATCGCTTCTTCTTCCCTGATGTGCAAACCATGCATTCTTAGCATTAGTCTGGCACCACTGCAAACCGAACACACAAACCACTACCTCTCTCCCTTCCACCCATGGAGTAATTTCCGTCACCCCTCTCTCACCCCCCCTCAGTCCCCCTCTGTCCACCCCTAACTCCCCACGCAGCCCTGGAGAGTCCTCATCCCCATCGTTTAATGTCTATGTGATACGCCACTTCCCTTTGATAAGAATTTTTTACTTACTTGGCATCACAGGTTGTATTGCTTTGTTTTATTGACTCTCCCTTATTATATAATGCAATTGACACTGCATGTACTTTCCCCCGCACTTTACTGTCAATATATTGTCTATTGCCTACTGTTAATGTTTTTCTCCTATGTTATAATACCAATAAAAAGTTTGAACAAGAATGTCAAAAACAAATTAAAGGTTATATTTTTCTAATTTCTCTTGAATTAATATGATACATACAGCATACTGTATAGTATTTCTTTATTTCTTACAGGGTTATTTTTTATTTTAAAACCTTTTTTTTTGGACCAAAAAGGCAATAAAATCATCAATGGATAAAAAGCACTTACAAAGATGGACGCTGGACTATCTTGTGGACACAGCGGCGTGACTCAGCACATAGGCTCCTCCCTCAAGGAGGGCCATCTTTGTAAGTGCTTTTTATCCATTGATGTTTTTTTGCTCCACATGGTTGCTATCTTTTTAATAAAACATACTACACTATATGATACTGTCTCCTGGCTTGGTCTATGAACTTGCCCTCTAGGAGGAATCCCTCTCCTTGGTTCACTGTGGGCTGGAGATGGAGACTTGACTACTCTACTTTTGATTGTTCATTTGGTGCATTACTGGCTTCTGGAGAGATCCCACCTTCACCCGGGTCACAGTCAGGAGTAACAAGCAGGAACACCCCTTAGTGTCATTCCACTCTGGGCTTGCTTGCTACTTACTTCAGTTCATTATGGTGAAGGTGCAGTGCGGAAGTTACAGAAGTCACTACATTTTGTTGATTTGATCACATCACTATTTGTGGGACTATTATGGTATTTAGAGGACTTATTTGTTTTCATTTGTTATTTGATATACCGTCTATTTTGTTTCTTCATTGGAGTATTCACTATTCTCAATTTCTTTTTTGTGATGTTTCCTTTCTCTTTTACGATCACACTGGTCATCATTGATTATAACACACATTTTTATTTCGCTGCACATTAATATTATAATATATGAAATACAGTATATTGAATATGGCCAAAATTGTAGCATTTCAAATATATAGCAGAATATTTTTAAAATATATTTCAAATGTATTTTCCTTCCATGTGGGTCGGTACACAAAGGAATCTTTAATATACATTCTTGGACATGGCACAGCGTCATTGCATTAACAGGGTCATCAGCAATATACAACATAGGACCTGGTGTTCACAGAGATCACAAATTTTCCAAATGGAACTAAAGCTTGGATGGTGGGTCACCCAAGAGTGCATTCGACAGAAAGATGGCACAGGGCAAGCCATTGAAAATCCAATCTAAAACTAAGAGTATCTATACATATGTACCATATGCAAGTAAAGGGAAGTAAGGAAGAGGAGAGGTAAGTCAGTGGGAGGAGAAAATTTGGACCAAACAACCAATTGTGCAAATAAACTAATATATAAAGTAGCAACTAGGAGTCCAGTCTTGGCTAAAATCAAGATAGATATAGGATTCATAAATTCATTTATATGTAACAATCTCATAGTTAGGTGCTAGGATTGGTATAGCTAGGATAAGTATAGATGTGTTTCTCTGCTTAACAGAGAGACTGATAGGAAAATCTAATTGGGATCTCTGTTCAACAGAGTACTGTGATGGATTAGTCAGGTTTGTTCATGATGCTTTGGTGCTGCCGAGTTTGCCTTGAGTTCTGCCTACCTTCAGAAAGCTATGCGAGACTTGCAGAACCTGAGAGGAAACTAGGCAAATGAGCAGCATGAATATGGATACAACCTTGGCCAATTGCAGGGGAGGGTGGTCCCATTGCATGGTGGGAGTGGTATTTATGTTCTGTGAGCACATGGGTTCAGCATCTTTCCCTGAAGAGGGTTGCACCAAACCAGGCTGGATACTTGCTGCCATGCGGGCCTCGGGTGGGTGACCTTAGGGCCTCAAGTTAGGAAGAGTAACCCTAGTTCTACAGTAAGCTGACTGAGGGGAGCTATCTGCCAAAGATCTGTCTGTTATCACTGGAAAGAGAGTCGCTTGGAAGATTGGAAGGAGATTGCCATTCTGTCCTTGGACTTGTGAGTACAGACACTGGGAGATCTTAGGAACTCTGTGTGCTTTGCTACCCCTCTGGTGCTTGATAGTCATTGTGTGTCTAAGAAAAAGGGAACATTGTCTGGTGTTTGGAAGAGCTTGTCCAATCGTTGCTACTGCAATGATTAGACATTCTATTCTATTGCTTTTGGACCTCCACAGTCTGCTGTAACAGGCCTGTACCTAAGGAGCTCAGCTTTGCAACTACTACTACCACTAAGGGACTTTGCTCACTCCTAAACCACTTGTTATTACAAATTAAAGAGAAGTCTGCTATCTGATCTGATCCAGTGTTCAACTAAGAGATCAGCTAGATGTTCACAGTGTGAATTATTCTAAATTTGTAGTATCCTACTAAATTCCCCATTCCTATCCCCAGTTCTACAATAAAACTCCAAAAACAAACATCCCCTAGCAGGCCCAGCCTGGGGCAAAAAATAGGCCCAGGCATTTTGGACTGAGCAGCCCCAAGCCTGGGGACCCTTTGATCAGGGCATGGCAGCAGAACGCCAGGGCCTGGTCGCAAAAGTGGCAACCCTAGTAGTTCCGCCACTAATGTCAGTAGGTTTTTATTTAATTTTTTACAATTTTCTATTATTTTTTTTTGTAGGAGAGAAAGAAGGAAAGAGAGAGAGAGAGAGAAGGAAAGTGTCAGGGTCCTGTCCACAGCAGAAGTTCTGGAAGATCTGACATTTCTGCCAGTACTCTGCATGGCCGCAGAAGCACATATCAGCCTCAGTTTGGCGCCAGACGGCCTTTATAAGGAGGCTCATCACTTACTCAAGTTGCTGGATGATCTCTAGCTCCAGTGGCCTGTTCCTGTTTCCTGTGATTTTGACCTGTGATTTCCTGTTACTGACTCGGCTTACTCCTGGACCTGTCTACTCTGCTTTACCCCTGATATGACCTTGGCTTGGCTTACGGATACTGTCTCTCTCGCTCCTCTGTGTATGACCTCGGCTATCCCATCTGACTACGTCTGCTCTAATTCCCACCTGGTACCTGACCTTGGCTTGAACCGACTACCTAGTAAACATCTAGATCCCGTGCTTACATACCACACACAGGCGCCTTCTGTCTGCAGACCTATCTCCATGCACCAGCTGTGCTTCTGAGTGGACCACCAACCAGCACTCCTACAGTAGACCTGTGCAACTTTGGGCCTGACTGCCTCTGTCCCACTCTCAGGGGAGTCCGGACCTTAGCCAAAAGGGAATCCCTCTCTCCATTGGCCTCCATCACCAGGTACATGATAGAAAGTGACAGAGAGAAGGAAAGGGAGAGAGAGAAGGAGAGAGAGAGAGAGAAGGAAAGAGAGAGAGAGAGAAGGAAAGAGAGAGAGAGAAGGAAAGAGAGAGAGAAAAGGAAAGAGATAGAGAGAGAGAAGGAAAGAGATAGAGAGAGAGAAGGAAAGAAATAGAACGAGAGAGAGAGAGAGAAAGAGAAGGAAAGAAAGAGACAAGGGGAGAGAGAAAGAGAAGGAAAGAAAGAAAAAGGGAGGGAGAGATGGAAGGAGAAGTGTGGGCAAGGCCAACACAGGAGGAGAGGGTGGGAAGAGAAGTAGCAGAACCTGCTTTCTCTCTCCTCTCCCGTCTGTTGTGGGTGGGAAACTGTCAGCACTGAGGACAGAATATGCTGAAAGATGCTCTGCTGCAGCTGTAGGGAGGGGGAACCCAGCAGCTGCACTGCAGGTGATGAGGGGGGGCGGCCACTTGGGAGCATACAGGAGCCCAGGGCAGCAGAAGATGGATAGGAGGGGTGGCCAGGCGGCACACAGAGGAATCGAGAAATGCACGGTCCGGTTCCTGTATGTGCTGCCCAGCTGCCCCTCCTATCCAGGCGGCCCTGGCCCACCAGGCAAATGCCCGGTATGCCCTATGGTCAGTCTGCACCTGTCCCCTAGATTGGTCATTGAAGGCAACGAAAGAAGGTGTGTGTTTCTACCTGGCTGTGAGAAAAACTTTGTTGCTGGTTGCGGGGTGAAGACAGTGGGAAACCTGGGCAAAAATACAAAGGGCTCCTCTGGGGGTAGCGCTACAAATATATGAGCAGGTTGGCTTGAGAATAAAATGATATAAACCATCTGTTTTAGGAGATGTTAGGAAATGCTAGGATATACCCATTCTGTATATCTGAAAGAAAACAAAAGAACTGTTATTCTGAGTCCAGCAAGGTGAATTCCATAAAGGAGCACCATCTAATGGCAAAACTTGGATTGAAATGAAGTTTTCCAACTCTGTGCCAAGCTGCTTCCTATCATTTCAAGTTTTTAATACTCTGACTGCAATATAAGTAATATACTATGTACAGCATAAGTGGTATTTACTATTGCAGATATCATTACCTAAACCACATAACTATTTAGCTGTGGATAGCACACAAAATATCAAACTGATATTTTTCATGTTAAAACAGAAGTAATATGGTACACACTGCATGAAATGCGAATACATTTGTGGGAGGCCTCACTTGATAAACCACTTTCCTTATACAGACAAAAAAACAAAATAAAGTATGTTTTTCACTGGTAAAATAAATTACAATTGGACATACTTAGACAGTATTTCAACAATCTCTTGTAGGCACCCTTTTTTTTTCAGGCCAAAAATATTTCAGTAACCCCATAGACAGTACTTAGGCACTTTTGGTAGTCTGTATTTGAAATAGGAGGGGCAGCAGTCAGCTTTAAATAAAAAAAAAGTGTATTTGTTTTACATGAAATAGACAGCTAATTTGTGTGCTGGCTCTGTGCAAATCAGTTAAAAATATTGTACATTTTGAACAGAGACACCAGATAGCTTGTAATAAAGAAAAATAAAAAATAGATCATATTACTTCACCAAAAATGTCAGAATAGTCATGTGGAACCTAATGCTGACCGCATGCTTTAGGGTAAAACATACATTAGTTCTTGCACTTCCTGGTTGATCAGTCATAGTAGAAGCCGATTAGCATTTCTCGGCCAAAGAATGACCGCTGATACACACTGATCTGTGAGAAGAGGAGACAAGACACAGCTCTGCCTATGTAAACAAGGCAGAGCTGTGTCCTGTCAGTGGCGGTGTGCTGTATTTTATTTCCCTGCAAAGCAGGGAATAAAATATAGCGCATTACCTAGTAAAATCACCACACAAAATCACTGGTTAGGCACACAGTTAACCCTTTGATTGCCCTAGATGTTTAGTCTTTTCCTAGCTAGTGTCATTAGTACAGTGAAAGTGCATATTTTCAGCACTGATCACTGTATTAGTGTCTCTGGTTTCCACAAATTTTCATTTAGTGTCTGTCCACCACAATATCGCAGTCCCACTATAAGACTCTGATTGCTGCCATTACTAGTATAAAGAAAAAAAATTCCAATATATATATACTATTGTTTGTAGATGCTATAACTCTTGCACAAACCAATCAATATATGCTTATTGGTATTTTTTACCAAAAATATGTAGCAGAATACATTGGCTTAAATTTATGAAGAAATTTGTTTTTTACATTTTTTTTATTGGATAGGTTTTACAGCAGAAAGCAAAAACACTGTTTTTTTTTCAAAATTGTTAGCACAAAAAATAAAAAACCCAGTGGTGATCAAATACCACCAAAAGAAAGCTGTTTATGTGGAAAAAAATTACATAAATTTAATTTATGTACAGCATTGCATGACTGCGCAATTGTCAGTTAAAGTAACACAGTGCTGTATAGCAAAATGTCAGGAAGGGGGGTAAATCTTCCAGAGGTTAAGTGTGGGCTTTGTTTCCTTAAGGTGGTGCTCCCACCCACCTGTTTGGTGCACAGTCATATGTTCCCCTTATACATGTGTTACCCAAATTGCTGACACTTTTACACAGATTATGCAGACCACAGCAGTTTTGCTGGCAGCAGATACATAAAAAAAAAATGGAGCAGAGCTCTCTCATTTTGCTACCTATTAGTGTTCGGTTACTGCCCTGATGCTAGTCAAATTTTACCAACCTTACCTGAAGTCTATATATTTAATATTCAGGGAACAATTGGGAATACAGATATAGCAAAAGGGATTTGGGGGATGCAGGATTATTTTTAAAAAATATTTTGGTGCACTTTGTTTTTACATTTTATCCAACATTTAACAAAATGCAATGCGGTGCTGCATGCAGTTAGAATTAATATTTTATTTGTCTCTTATTGATTTCAGTGGGGTTTAGATTAAAGTTCACAATTTCCAGAATTTACTAATTTGAAGAAAGTGAACCTAGGCACATTAGCTCATCATTAGTAGCAGGCTAAGAGGCACCCAAATCATAATAGAATACAACTCGGTCTATAGTAGCCACTAAAACTAGGAATACATTTTCAGGGACCCTACAGGATGAGAAAAAAAAGTAAATCAATTTTATGGCAGGAAGCCATAAAGACATCTAAAATGATCTCTAAACAATCAGGAATGAAGCTGAAAACTTTTTTTCAACATATACAGGAAGTGTAGAATGAGCTGTACCTTCTTATTTCCTACCTTATAGAGAAAGATCAAATACCATACGTCTGTTGTGTCCTCATGTTAATACTGGTAGAAATATTGATATTTTGGAACTATATTTAACATAAAAAATTCATCATACCCATAAAGGCTGTAAAGCGACCATTTCTACTTCTCTCTGGCTGCATTCTGTGATTGATCACAGCTTGTCACATGGTACAAGGCTGTTGTAAATAGCCTTTTACCATGTGACCTCTGTGATCATTCACAGATTTCACAAGTAGTACAATGATGTCAGGAAGTGACATCTTGTTTACTACTATTCATGTGATCACTGATTGGCCAATCATTGATCACATGAATCGGAACCTCACACAGAGGTCTCGTATAGCGATCTGTGTTCTGCTGTGTCCAATCGCAGTGCTGCAAGCACCCAGGGAGAGCACATGGGCAATGGATGCGAGGGGGAATGTTTAGAAACGTCCACCCACATCGGTAGCACTCCTGGATGGCCGTTTATCAGCATGGGCTGGATGGGAAGAGGTTAAACATATGCCCAGCAGACAGCTGAATATAAAATGGAGTTATTTAACAAAGAACACCCCTTCCCATTTCATGCTGTTAGCAATGGCACCACATAGAAGAGAAATGTCACAAGGCCGGAGAAAGAATATCATTTCTTTATACAAGAAGGGTGAAGGCTACAAGATAAGCAAAGCTTTACTTATCAGTCAAAATACTGGAGCAAAAGTGATATAAAAATTTAACTAAGATGGAACTGCAATCATCTCACAGAAATGTCCAGGCTGTCCAAGGAAGTTAACACTTCAACAGAGCATCTTCTGATGAGAAGGGTTGAAGAAAATTACCAAGCAACTTCACTGCAGTTAGCTAAAGAGGTAGAAAGCCAAACTGGGGTGATTGTTTCTCATTACAAAATATGGCGTACACTGCAGAGGAATGGCATGCATGGGTGTTGTTTATGAAGGAAGCCTCTCCTAAAGCCCATGAACAAAAAAGCCTACCTAGAATTTTCCAGGGCCCATGGTGAAAAATAAGACTACTGGGACTCTGTACTCTGCAATGAAACCAAGATAAATGTTTTTGGAACTGTTGTCTTCAAAACTGTATGGTGTTACAAAGGTGAGGATTACAAAGAAAAATGCATGGTGCCTACAGTGAATCATGGTGGTGGCAGTGTCCTTCTGTAGAGCTGCATGAGTTCTGCTGGTGTCAGGGAGCTGAATTTCATTGATGATATCATGAATTTACAGATGTTCTGCTCTATATTAAAAGAGAAGATGCTACCATCACTCCGTGCCCTTGGTCGTCATGCACTTTTCCAACATGACAATGATCCAAAACACACACCTATGGCCACTGTTGCATTTCTGAATGTATATCAAGAAAACACAAAATGTAGGACTTTACTGGCATTAAAGGGGAACCCACACATATTTGTATAAAAGTACAAATTTTATTCATTACACCAAAACAACATTCAAATTACTGTAATTGAATATAAAATTGCTCAATATAAATTCCAATGCTCCCTACTGCTGACTCACTCTACCACATAATAGCAGTACATATGTCAAAACATTGATAGTATGGTATCTGCAGCAATTATCATGGTGGTGAGCCCTCATGATTCAATGCATTTCTCTTATGCTTCCTCAGGACACATGAGACTACAGCAGAGGTTACTATATTAAAGGACAAGAAAGCATTTGATATAAACAGCAAATATCATACATATCCGAAGCATAGCTTTATACATATAGCACTCAAATTAAACAATAATATATCAACATATATAGAATTATAGCTCCACCTTAATTGAGCATGTATCCACAATGTGGGTAGTCCCCTTGGGCGGGCACTGGAGCACACAAAGTGATCGGCAACTGCTCAATCGCAGTAAATCTTGCTCTATAACAGATATATACATACGAACATGTAATATAACCATAATGAGTCATACTATCCAATATAGCAACACCATCAGCTGTACCTGTTGAATTTCAGTCAATGGTAAAGCCCACTTGTTCATAACTGGATATAAACTGCTGGAATTTCTGAAGAAGAACAGGGTGAAAGTGATTCAGTGGCCAAGTATGTCTCCTGATCTGAACCCAATTGAACACCCATGGGGAATTCTGAAGAGACAAGTTGAGCATCACTCTCCATCCAGCATTCAGGCTCTAAAAGTGGTTGTTCTTAAAGATTGGAAACAGATAGATGTTGTAATATGTCGCCAATTTGGTCATTCCATGCTTAGAAGACTTGGTGCTGTCCTTGCAAATCATGGAGGTCATACAAAATACCAGATGTAGTAGTTTTTGTTGCGGGGTGTATTCATCTTTGCATCAACTAATTTGAGTAAAATTTAAGATTTTGTAATCTAAGTTATATTATTAACCTAAATTTCATGTAATGAGCTAAACAAATGTTCTATAAAACTCAGTATTGTCAAAATTTTGGAAATTGTTCTTGTGTTCACTGAGATGTTGATTAAAATTTTCCTTTTAAAAAGGGGTGCACTCATTTATGCTGAGTTATGTGTGTGTGTGTGTGTGTGTGTGTGTATGTGTATTTATATACATATGTAGGAAAATTCAATTTTTCAATCTTTCTTAAGAGAAGTACACACATTTTGATAGTTTACTTTTAACATACTTCACGTTAGCTAAATTATGTCTTTCAGACCTTAAAAATAATATTATATTTGCTTGGTTTTTTTTTCATTTATTTAAATAGCCCAATGATGTGACATTTTCTAAATACTCAATGTTCCTGTAAACTTCCCAAAAAAATCATGTAGTACATCTGGGGATTGTCATTATTTCTGTAGATTGAAAATAATAAAGCCCCACACTGGGCCATTGCTAAACATAGTCATGTAATAAGGTCTCCTGTGCACTGTATGGGTTAAACTTTTGGCTAAGGGTGAAAAAAACCCAAGTACAAATACTTATCATATTCCTCTCTCCCCTAGGCGATGACACTGTCATCTACTGTATGGCATTGACTAGGTTCTGAGTAAGCCCTCACTGTCCTTGCATAAAATGCAGGACTGCTGGTCCTGTAATGTACTTGATGACATTGGTAAGCTACGACCAGCATGGCAGTAAAATCATAAGGCTTTAGGTGACCAGTCACACAGGGAAGAGGAATTTAAATGTATTAGCTCCTCCCTACCCAAAAGGGAGGGAACCTACTGCATGGAATTATATATGTATATACTGTTTTTTTTTCTGCACAATCAATCTGTTTACAAACAATAGGCACATGATTATAAGGTCAGAGGCTTTTGTATTTATCTTAAAAGGATAGTAATTTCACCTTCCCTAATGATTCCAAATCATTTTGCTAACATTACAAAATCTCACGTTTGTGAAATGTAGGCAAATTGACCAGTTTTGATAATCCCTATGTATAATGGATATAGCATTGTTTATCTTAAAATAATGCATACATTTTCAGTAATTATTTTTATATTTTAGTTTAAGCAATATTGAATTGAGTCTATTATGACAATTCAATACTGAAATTCTATAAAATATTCCTTTATATACCTTCTGTGTATTCATTCTGGAATGAATGTCCACATTCTCTGAAATGAAGAGAAAGATCAGAAGGCATGTGAAAAAATGAAATTAAAATATTGACGTAAAAATAAAATCGATGAAAACGGCATTGTCCGTGTGAACGTATTTAACAACAGGTGCTATATTTCTTAATACAAGGACTCAAGAAGTAAAAATCATGTGACAGCAGTAAATAACACACTTGAATCACATGTCCTAAAATGAAACAGTGATTGCATATTCAAAGAAGATTAGAAAAAGCATACTAAATATCTTGTCTTTGAGAAAGAATATCTAATAAGCAGAAACATTTAAAAAAACATAAAAGCAAAAGATTAAAAAAGAACAAGCATAGATAGGATTGGGTCAATTTACAGTGTTTTATAAGAAGAGAGGAATGAATAATTATCAAGCTGCATCCTCTAAAGACAACTTTGAAAATAAAAATGTAAAGAAGTAAATATGAAAGATAAAGAATACTTAATATCTCAGAAAATGAGTACTAGCTGTATAGCTGTAATTAAAGAGCAGAAAATGCATTCTTCATTGATGAGTATAGAAAAAAAGGGAAAACAAAGAGAATAGTGGAGGATTTCAAACAGTCTAGCCTAATGTCTATTGAAGAACAAGTGCTATTATTGGAGAGTTTAGAACAAAAAAGTTTATGAAGTCAGATTACAGAAGAAGAAATAACAGGAAGAAATTAACACGTATTCAAAATAAATGGGCTGTCTTAACATCATGCACATTAATGGGTAACTCAGTGTGCTTTTGAGCCGCAAAGTGTGCATGAAGCCTGAAAGGTTTTTAAAATTCAGGGATCAGACAAATTTCGATCCACGTATTGCATCTGTGGTTGAACAGAAATTGAGCTACAGATTATCTGTAAACTTAAATCACAGAAATGAGTCCCTTCACAGGCAGGATTAGGGCATCCACAGGCATGTTATTTAAAGGATTTGGGCATTTTTATTATTCACTTTAGACATAAAAACATCCTGGTTGCATACTAGTTTTTAAGAAAAATGTGTTTGCATTGGTACAGGCTTCCTAGGGCAGTGCCCCCCTCCATGCTATTTTTGACACCCACTTGCCTATTAGCCCAGAAACTGGGCCTCTTTAAAGTGATACTAAACCCAGGACCCTGCATTAACTATACCTGGTCTCCCACAGTGCACAGAACATGGAAATGCAATTATTTTAGTATATAAACAGCTAAATAGCTTTCTCATTGGCAGTTAGAGCAGTGTAGTGACTTCAGCAGAGCACTGGTTAAAGCTTATAGGAGTTTCCTTTCTGCTCTAGAAGGATGTAAAACCACTGACCCTCTATCTGGACAGTGCTGATTGACCCTGTGCTGATCACATGCACGCTCTCGAGAAAAAAAAAACCTCTCTTGCAGTACACGCCAAGCTGAGCTTGTGACCACAGATTCAGTCTATATCAGGTGGTCATTTCAACAAGAGGAGGGGCAGAGGAAAAAGGATCAAACAGCCTTTTTACACAGTGCAGAAGACTGACCCCTTAGGTTCCACAGTGAGTATAACAAGCATGCTTTACTGCATATACAGACTGATTTTACTGTTGTGGGTTTAGTAACACTTTAAGGTGCTGCTAGTATTCAAGTACCAAGTTGTAAGGGAATCAGGCTCAAATGGTATTGACAGCAGTAAACCATGCATGAGACAAGGCACCTAAGCAGGTTTGTCCTGCACTTTTCATCAGCAAAGCAGTAAGCACACATAGTTTAAATATAGGAGGATTCAGTAACTTAGAGAAAAAGTCAGCTCAAAAAAGATTAAATAAGTCATTGTGATTGTTCTTGGAACTGAATTTTTTTTTTTTTTGCTGTAATGTAATAATTAATTCTGATGACTTGGTTTTGTTCCAATATGAGAAATGAATAAACTGTAATTAACATAGAACAGTTTGTCTGGGAACATTGTTGTCATTGCAAAAATTTGTGATCTCTAATTTACCACTACACTATCTAAGTGCCCAATAATTTTTGTGAGCGAAGTCTGGTAAGCCTGTATGCTTTTTTTTTCTCATTGTTTCTAAATATGGACATGAAATGATAATGATTGATGTGGTAAATAAGGGTATATTCAATTACATCCTACAGCAATAATGTGCTAGTATAAAGAAGTACATTTAAATTTCTGGTTAGTTATTTATATGTCATTTATGTAGACAGAATACAATGTACTCAAACTACGTCTGATTTGGCTACATTATAAAATGCTTGAGGTATGAAGGAGAATTGAGTATAGCTGTCAGAATTAATTTTACAATCTAATTAAAATGTTCATGAATTTATTTTTTATCCCTGTCAACCCATTTATGCCATCTTGCTACTAAAACATTTGCTAAGGAATTTCATTTTTAAAAAAGCCAATTTCTAACATGTAATGTGTTTGGCAATGACTGAAAGTGGTTATCCAATCAATATGATTTACCACATTTGTTTTCATAAGTGGAACCCCAAAGAGAAAGGAAAAGGTTATAATCACTATATAACATCTACATAGTCAGTGTATTCAGGTATATCAGAGAGGCATAGGGGCTGATTTACTAAAGCTGGAGAGTGAAAATCTGGTGCAGCTGTACATGGTAGACCAATCAGCTTCTAACTTCAGCTTGTTTAATTATGCAGGCCATAGATGGGTCGAAAATCGGCCGATTTTTCTTTTAAAAAAACGAAAAATCGGTCCTTCAAGCAGCCGACGTTACCAGCAACGGTAAAAAAATCGGCCGATTTTCATCCCATCTACAGCCGGCAAAAAGTGTCCCTGCAGAGAGCTCTGCTATTTCTTTGACAGTTCCTTGACATTTATAGCGGTTGCAACAATGTATTTGTATCCATTTAGGATACAGATGTTTTTATTCGGAAACAAATAGATACATTGTTGCAACCGCTATAAATGTCAAGGAACTGTCAAAGAAATAGCGGAGCTCTCTGCAGGGACATTTACCGGACTGGAATTCCTCTTCTTCTTCATCCTCTTCTTCCTCTTCTTCTACTTCATCCTCTTCTTCATCTTCCTCTTCCTCTTCTTCCTCATCCTCTTCTTCATCTTCTTCATCCTCTTCTTCATCCTCTTCTTCTTCATCCTCCTCCTCTTCTTCTTCCTCTTCTTCTTCCTCTTCTTCATCCTCTTCTTCTTCCTATTCTTCTTCTTCCTCCTCTTCTTCTTCATCCTCTTCTTCATCCTCTTCTTCATCCTCTTCTTCTTCATCATCCTCCTCTTCTTCTTCCTCTTCTTCTTCCTCTTCTTCATCCTCTTCTTCATCCTCTTCTTCTTCCTATTCTTCTTCTTCCTCCTCTTCTTCTTCATCCTCTTCTTTATCCTCTTCTTCATCCTCTTCTTCTTCTTCATCCTCTTCTTCCTATTCTTCTTCTTCATCCTCTTCTTTATCCTCTTCTTCATCCTCTTCTTCTTCTTCATCCTCTTCTTCCTATTCTTCTTCTTCATCCTCTTCTTCTTCTTCATCCTCTTCTTCATCCTCTTCTTCTTCCTCTTCTTCATCCTCTTCTTCATCCTCTTCTTCTTCTTCATCCTCTTCTTCATCCTCTTCTTCTTCTTCTTCCTCTTCTTCATCCTCTTCTTCATCCTCTTCTTCATCCTCTTCTTCTTCTTCCTCTTCTTCATCCTCTTCTTCATCCTCTTCTTCTTCATCCTCTTCTTGTTCCTCTTCTTCATCCTCTTCTTCTTCCTCTTCTTCTTCCTCTTCTTCATCCTCTTCTTCATCCTCTTCTTCTTCTTCCTCTTCTTCATTCTCTTCTTCATCCTCTTCTTCTTCCTCTTCTTCTTCTTTTTCTTCTTCTTCTTCATCCTCTTCTTCTTTTTTCTTCTTCTTTTTGTCTTCCTCTTGCAGGTCACTGCTCATGCGCAGATTTTTTTATCGGTAAAAAGATCGGCCGATTTGCCCATCATTGCCGCGAAAATCGGCCGATCGGCAAAATCGGCCGATTTTTTTCCAACTTCACCGATAAAAAAAATCTGCCAAAATACCAAAAAACGGCCAAATAATTAGCCCACTAACGATCCGAAAAATCGGCCGATTTTAATTTCGGACGAAAAATCGGCCGATTTTTGACCCATCTATGGCCTGCATTAGGCTTTGACAAAAAATTGGAAGCTGTTTGGTTTCTATGTACAGCTGCACCAGATTTTGCACTCTCCAGCTTAAATCAACCCCATAGTTCTTAATGCTCTCCCAAACATTAGGGTGTGTTTAAAGCCATAACTGAATGGATAAGGAAAACCAAAATGACTTGGGCATAGCACATTATCATCAAAACATAATGCAATATACTATAATATGATATCATGCATTATCATATACAAGTAATGCACTTACAGGTAGTTAAGAAAATGGTTGGAATATAAGCAGCATAGAAAGGAAAGGTAATCTTGTGCCGCTAGCACACATCATGGTCAGATTTTTATGTAAATGGTTTTATCTTATAAAACCTGATTTGGCTGGCATTAATAGAACTAAGGAGGTTGTTACAGGCACACATCAAGGGAGTTTGAGTATGCCTACCTTTATAACAAAACTCAAAGTGCGTGCAGCGCTTTTCTTCTATTAGGCAGTGCCTAATAGAAAAAAAGTGCGCATATATACATATGAGTAACATATAAATATATATATTCTATAAATACTAAAAACGTGACTGGAAACACCACTAAAAGTATAAAACCAACAAATGAATATGAAAAAACAGTGACAGTCCAAATAATGTCCAAATCAGAGAGTAAATATCTCCATTAACGGCACTTCATCTGTGTATATTGCCGAAGAGTGAGGTCTCCTCTGAGTAAATCCACCACCACTATGCACACACCGGAAATAATATTGTATTACGCCTTATGAAAAACTGCAGCTCCACAGATCACTCATCAACCTCAATGACGCTACAGCTGATAGTGTATCCTGTTAAAATGTGCTTACCACACAGAGCCAAAAATGCAATTCATAGTGTAGTATATTTATTCAGATAGATTAAGAACATGGGCAGCACAGTGGCTAAATGGTTAGCACTTCCACCTGGCAGTACTAGGGTCATCGGTTCACATCCCAACCACGGCACCACCTGCCTGAAGTTTGCATGTTCTCCCTGTGCTGCATGGGTTTCCTCCGGGTACTCCAGTTTCCTCCCATACTCCAAAGACATGCTGGTAGGTAAATTGGCCCTAGTATATGAATGTACGTTAGGGACTTTAGATTGTACGCCTCTTGAGGGTTAGGGACTGATGTGAATGTACAATATATATGTAAAGTGCTGTGTAAATTGACAGCGCTATATAAGTACCTGAAATAAATAATAAATAAATAATAAACATAGTAAAAACCATGTAGAATACAAATAGAGCCAGCAATGGACTTACTAAGATGGCCGCTGCTCCAAACACGGATGCGATGGCCTGATGTTAGCACATAGGCTTCTCCCGAAACATTTTGTGCACCAGAATGTCTTCAGGGGACACACCATGCCTACCTTTACACCCAGCTCCTCCATTCATAGAAGCTGGTACTACACCTTCCATGAATGAAGCAGGATCTCTCTCTCATATCAAATTGATACATTCATTGATCATGTTTCATCCATAGAAGCTGTAGTAGTCTATGAATGGCAGAGGTGGACAGAAAAGTGGACATAGACGGTGCTTTTTATAACTCCCTTAGTTCTATTAGCCTCCATTGTACTGAAAGATTATGACAGAGGGGGAGAGTGGGAAGAGCATGATTTTTGCTAAATGAGGACACAACAACACAATCCCACTGAAAGTATTATCCATTGTGCTGATTTTTATATTTATTTAATTTTTTAAATGAAGGTTTTAGAATATATGAAATTCTGCACAATAGAATTTTTGATTTGCAAACCTTTGGCATGCTACATAGCCAGCAGGTGACAAAACGATTTAGAGTTCTCAGTTTTGGAACTTCCGGTGGAGCTCCATCATCAACATACCACTTACTATTTTGTATCTACATTAACACCATGGTATGGTTCTCTGTCTCCTCTTTTCATACCTATACACCTAAGACCCAGCATTAGAATAAAAGATTTGTATATGTTTACATAGACATCCACTTTTTCTTTACAGGAATGTTTAGTATAAGAGTTAGTAGTAAGAAAAAGTTGATTTGGTGATTTTACAAGATAAACTAAAGCAGAGTGTCATGCTATTAGGGATTAGTTCAAGGTTTGGTCTGAATACAAGTTCAGAACAAACTTTGGTGGTTTGGGTGTTAACCTCCCTAACGGTATTCCTGAGTGTAGCTCGGGGTAAAATGTCTGTACCAAAAGCAGTAACCCCGAGCTACACTCGGGCTTACCATGCGGCACTGCATAGGGAGTCCCTGCAGCACTTACCTTGTCCTTGGCTCCCACGATGTGTCCCCTGCAGCTTCCCCGGCCATCTTCTCCGGCGGATGCCGGCATCCGCCTCCTGTGTTCCGGTCCCTGTGACGTCGGGACGTACGGGCGCCGCCGGCGGCGGGAAATTTGAAAATTTTAAAAAAAGTCATTTTTTTCAAAACGATTTTACATAGTAAAACATTGCTGTTTCAACCCATTTCACATACATTTTGTCCCTAGTGCTTTTTCCTCTGCCCTGTCTGCATTTTGATTGTTCTTTCTGCCTGGAAACTTAGAAAAGTCCATGGCGTCCAAAAAGTGTCCCTTTAGGTCCAAAGAGGGTTTAGATCAGCTAGAGAACAGTGATAGTAAATCAGAACCACTTGCAGAATTGAGTGATAATGATTCGTGGAGAAATTCGTCATCAGACACTGAAAACAATTTTGCGACTTTGCTCAGCGATGTGCGAACTTGGCGCTATATTTCAAATTTCAGTGTTTTTGGTTTGATTATATTATTGAATTAAATGTATGATTTAGAATCTTGTTCAGACAGATTTCAGTGAGTTATTCCTAAAAATTACAGCCTACAATAAAAAAACGACATATTTCCATGCAAAAAAATGGTACCGCTTTCAGCACCAAAAATATGAAATAATCATACCGCCAGGGGGGTTAAGGACACAAGCACCACCAAGTCCTTAAGAACCAATGACATCACCAGGCCTGTTCATTTTCATGCCTGGGTATTCTCAGCAATGTAAGCAAAGGGGCAGGATAGTTCAAACAACAAAAAAAAATAAAATCATGGGGTTCTTCCCTAATTCGTACCAGGCCCTTTAGGTCTGGTAGGAATTTTAGGAGTGACTCCATGCAAAACTAAATAATTAAACCCCCCCCCTCCAGGCTTGAGCTCCCCTCCCCCCAGTTCTACACCAGATACAGATTTTAAGGGGGACTCTAAAAAAACAAGTTTGAGGCCCTCCTAAAAATCCATACCAAACCCTTAATCCATGCATGCAGCCTGGCTTGCCAGGAAGGAGGGGGGGATGAGAATGTACCCCCCCGAATCATATCAAACCATATGCCTTCAACATGGCCTTCCCCCTGCCGACACACTTATGGTCCATGTGCTTGCCTCCCATTGAACGATAGGTCTGGCGGATGACAGGTGTTATGTACAATGGGAAAGGCTCTCAGTGGCATTTCAGAATATACATGGTCATGTCCCTATATGGTCAATGGTATTACCAAGGAAACCCTTCCCTCTTGTGTATAACAGATGTTATCTACTCACACTTTCATTCGGTGGGAGGCAAGTAAGCGGACCTAAAATGTGTCGGGGGGTGGCATTACTTTTTGTTTTAGTGGGTCAGCAGGCATCATGATGGATGTGACTTTATATCACTGGACAGTGTAATTAATGGTGGATATACTTTGTGGGACATTTTGGGGTTTTTTATTTTCATTAAAGGACTTGCTTGTACCGCGGTTGATTTTTTTACTGTTTACAATTTTTGTGAATGAGTAGGGGTACTAGGTAATTCAATAATTTTTTATGTGTGGTATTCCCATAAAATCCATACCAGAATCAAAGGGGTTAATTTACTAAAACTGGGGAGTGCAAAATCTGGTGCAGCTGTGCATGATAGCCAATCAGCTTCTAACTTAAAATGTTACTAAACCCACAACAGTAAAAATTATTCTGTAGATGCAGTAAAGCATGCTTGTTATACTCCTTGTGTAAAAAGGCCATTTTGATCCTGTCTTCTCTGATCCTCCCCTTATTCTACTGTCCCCAATCCATCTGCTCATAGTACAGGACTGTAGCAGTCACTCTGCACACTTGGTTTAGAGGTTTTTTTTTTTCTTTGGGAGGGTGCATGTGATCAGCACAGGGCCAATCTGCATTATCCATACAGAGGGTCAGGGGTTATGCAGCCTCATAAGACAGTCAGAGGAGAATGAAAACTCCTCATACAAGCTTTAACCAGTGCTTAGCTGGACACTGATAGACACTACTACTGTATATACTGTGGATAAGAAAAGGTATTTAGCAGTTTATAGTTACTAAAATATTTTCATTTCCTTGTTGTGTGTACTGTGGGTGACCAGATATAGTGAATGCAGGGTCATGGGTCTAGTAACACTTTAAGCTTGTGCATGTAGCACTACCCCCTTAGGATTCGCTACAGATTTGGGTTATAGTCCTGCACGGACAGGAAAAACGCATTTTCCATAGAATTGCATTCAGACTCAGTAAACAATCCTTGAGGTTAGTTTTATATTTTATTAAGGGGTTTTGAACTTGGATGGGGTAAGGTGTGTATGAGATGCCCAATAGCAACTATGTATAAGTCTTTATTCTTCTTGGAGAGTTCTCCAGCCCTTCCTGATGTACCATCCCAAACCCCAGATAATCCTCCTCTTTTCCAGTTGCCTGAGGGAATGCCTTGGCAAGGGAATCCAGTTATTGCCACCTTAAATTAAACAGTCCCAGGTAAGGAGCTAATCGGGTTTCCCACCAGTGTGATCTTTTTCTCTTAACTAGCCCAGGGGATGTAGGACTACTAACTCAGTCTCAGTCCTGCAAGCAGATTTAGATAGGTGGCTGCCTTTAGGTCTTTCACTGGGTTGGTTCCTTTCCTGGCTTTACAGGTGGTCCTCGCACTGGGCGCCGGTGAGGCTGTTCCTTTCCTTTCCTGCCTGTAGATAGGCCCTTTCCCACTGGACCCCCTCCCAGGCTCTTGAATTTCAGCTTCCTCACATCTTCCCCTTGAACTTTCCTGCTGCTGACCAGGCTCAGGCACTCTTAATGGCTGTCCTGTCCCGTTGCCAAGCCTCCTGCTTGAGGATTGGCCAGGATCTCCTGAGAGTGCATACCAGCCCCTCCTCTCCCCTGCGCACTGCTTCTAGAATATTCTTCAAGATTCTACAGCAGGAGGAGGTATCAATCGAACTAATCTGCAGAGCCTCTCAGCCCTGACCCAAATTCGACCCAGCTGATTATTGCCCAGGCTGCTACTCAGTCTTTCTAACTAAAAAAATATGTTTTCTCCCCCTAGCTAACTAGGAGGGTGCTACATTCAATTAAGCTTTGACAATAAAACCTGAAAGCTGATTGGTTTCTGTGCCAGGCTGCACCAGATGTTGCACTCTCCAGTTTTAGTAAATCAATCACAAAGTGTCTGGCATGCATTTTGGGTGAGACTCTATATTTTTTTTTCATAGGACATAGTATAGCAAAAGTGGTGTTTTACAAAGAAATAATGATACAGTTCAATTGTATAAGAGCCAGAAGGAAAATAAAATTTTCTGGCAATTTAAAACCATTTTTGATTTGTAAATGTCAGTGCTTTAAAAATCATTGATTTTGGCCAAATGGAATTATTTTTTTCACTGGGCAGTACCCATCCCCATGCTCTTTTATTGGAAACCCTTTGTCTTTTATTCTATAAAATGGCCATTTTTTTATATACATTGATAAGTCTTAACATTATGACCACCCACTATTGCCCATCAAGTCATGGACTCCACTAGACCAATGAAGGTATGCTGTGGTATCTGGCACCAAGCTGTTGGTAGCACATCCTTTAAGTCTTGTAAGCTGTGGGCTTCCATGGATCATTTTTCCAGCACATCCCACAGATGCTCATTTGGACTGAGATCTGGAGAATTTGGAAAAAGTTAAAACCTCAAAGTCACTTCAGATACAATCTGAACCAGCATTAACTTTTCAGCAAGTTGAGCTAAAGTAGCTCTTCAATTAGATTGGAGTACACAGGCCAGCCATCACTCCCCATGTTCATTGGATGATTGATCCCTACCCAATCAGGCATCTTCCTGTACCTGTGTTTACACTTACACAGGTACAGGAAGTGATGACATATTCTCTCTCTGGGCACATTCCGTCCCAGAGAGAGAAGAATCAAGACACAGTGAGTAAAAGCACTACACTTTCACAGTTAGAACACGTTTTAGGACACATTTAACCCCTTGATCGCCCCCCCCAGTTAACCCCTACACTGCGCTGTCACCAGTGTCATTAGTACAGTTTACAGATGTTTTACTGATCACTGTAATAGTGTCACCGGCGACTTCAGATAGCGATAGCATCAGATTGCCCATCAGTACACCAGTAATCACATTTAACCCCTCGATTGCCAGGAACATGCTCACATACACAATAAACCTCCATTGCTAGTATAGTGTCTGAACGGATCAATATCTTTTATCAGATCAGCACTATACCAGCGTTCACACTAATATATTGTCCCCAAAAACAGAGAATTAGTGGGACCAGCCCCTGCACCTGCCAGCCCCTGCGTTTAGCCCCTCTGCTTACTCCTTCCCCTCCCCCCCCTCTCCCCCAGCAAGTACAGTGTCAGTAGATCACTGTCACTTAATACATTACACACAAAACCACAGTGTTTGCAGAATCAGGCCTGATCTCTGTTAGTACTTGCCGGTAAATTTTTTTGTAGCAGTTCAAGCAGTCCCTGACAGCCAGGTGCTCTTTTTCCTGTGTCGCACTAGGTACCTATAAATTTAGTGGCCACAATGTCAATGGAAAGGTACTCTAGTGAAGAGACCTACAGGATTCTGAGCAGGTCCGGTGAGAGCGAAAGTGAAGACTCCCTGACACAATCAGTCTCAGAATACGAACCTGCAGACAGCAGTGGCACCCTGACAGATAGCTCAGACAATGGAGAAGAGGTCTCTGCTAATGTCAGGCGTACCCGACCCCACATGATGACTCTCATATGCAGCAGAGTGCCAGTACTAGTGCCGCTCTACCCTTTGGTGAACTGGCGAGCACCAGTTGCCTAGTACATCCTGGTATTTCACATACCAGCATTGCAGTACAAGCTGGTGCGGTGACGAGCACAAGTATTGTCCCGCAGCCACCAAGAATTCGCACACAGGCCCGTAGAACCTCTAGTATCCTTCCGGATGTGCTTGCAAATCTCGATTGGCAGCCCGAAAAATTCTGCAGCACCTATACTTCCCCCATTCACTGCCCAACACAGAATTCAGGTGGAAACAGCAAATTTAACTACTCCCTTGATTTTTTGGAGCTGTTTTTTACAGAAGATCTGTATGCATTGATTGTGAATCAAAGCAATTTATATGCCCAACAGTTTATCGCCACCAACCCAAATTCAAACCTTGCCAGACCATTTGCATGGAAACCCATTACGGTTTCTGAATTTAACATTTTTTTGGGCCTAACCCTCAACATGGACATTACTAAAAAAAATTAATTGCGGTTGTATTGGTGCACAGACCTAATTCATCATATTCCCGTGTTCTCTGCTGCCATGGCCAGGCATATATATGAGACGATAATGCGTTTTATGCGTTTCAACAACAATACACTCTGTCATCCTCGGGGTGACCCTGAATTTGACTGGCTCCACAAAATTCGGCCCCTCGTAAATCACCTTGACCAAAAACTTTCAGATGTCTATACTCCCCAGCTCATCAACACAGATGTTTTATCTGTGTTGATGAGTTCCTCATTCATTCTCCTGGCTGCCTTGCATTCAAACAATTTCTCCCCAGCATGCGTGCAAGATATGGGGTCAAGATGTAGAAGACCTGTGAGAGAACAACAGGCTATACTTATAAGTTTAGGATTTAGGGAGCCCCCCCCGGAAGCCCAGACTACATGGGGAGCAGTGGCAAGATAGTTTGGGACTTGGTGTCATCCTTTTTCCATATGGGGTAGCACTTATACGTGAACAATTTTTATTGAATCGTTCCACTATTTAGTCATTTGTAAAATCTTGCAATTGGCACATGTGGCACCATGTGACCTAATCGCTGGGGGTCCCCCCAACGGCTTGTAAATACCCATCTTAGAAAGGGGGAAAAAGCCTGCTTGAGAAATGAGGAATTACTCGCAGTGAAGTGGGACAAATAGGATGTGTTCATCCTGTCTTCCATTCACGCAGACACGACCATCCAAATTGCCATAGCAGCTGCTGTTTTTAAGAAGCCCCTCTGTGTCCACGACTATAACCTTAACATGGGAGGGGTGGACTTAAATGACCAGATGATGAGGAGTACTTAGTTTCCCGAAAAGCCAGACGCTGGTACAAAAAAAGTGTCTGTTTATTTATTTCAGTTGGCTCTTGTCATGGTATAGGGACCCCTGCCAATTATTGATTTCATTTAATCTCCTTATTAATTCTCTGTCCCTCAGATTCAATCCCTGTATGTCCTCTGTGTCACTCTGCCAAATGGCCAAATTCCATTACTGTGGCTTCCCCCCTCCCGGCCAGCTGGCTGCATGTCCTCAACTGCCCTAAATCATTCCCTGCACCAGTCCCTCTGATGTCTCCGGGGGGTCCAGTGTCATCCTGGCCCCCTCACTGTGTCCCCTGTCTCCAGCCCGATTCCTCCCTGTGGTCCAGTGACCCCCCCTCCACCTCTCATCCTGCCGCCGTGGGATAAGAGGTGCGGCTTTCACCACCCCTGCCACTATCTTCTCCCTCCGTGGATGGAGAGAAGGTGGCAAGACTCATACCTCTCCGCAGAGAGGTTTGAGCCTCCCACAGGGATGTTCCAGGCTACGGCATCTCGCTGATGCCACCTCAGCCCTGTCATCCGCAGCGCAGGCACGGGAAGTTCCCGCACTTGCGTATGTCCCTGGACAAAGGCTGCGCTCACGAGAGGCGCGGCCCCTGTCCAGGGGGCGTGTCTCGTTGCTGGGCAATGAGGCACGCCAGCTCCGCCCTGCCCCGGTTACCTAAATGACCAGGGAGCGTCCCGCATCAGCTTAAGAAGCTGATGCCAGGCGCTCCAGTCAGTTGTTTACCACTGCGCCAGCCACTGAAGGAGCCCAGCTGAGACGGGACCTTCATGGCCAGACTCTGCAGACCCCCCATCCAAACGGGGGAACCGCACCCACGCCTGCCTAAGACCCACAGCGCAGGGGAGAGCTGTCCGAGACCCCCAGTCCAGGGGAGGGATTGCCTGCCAGCTGCCGGAGACCCCAGCTGAGGGGAGAGATTGCCTGCTAGCTGCCTGAGACCCCCAGTCCAGGGGAGAGATTGCGAGATTGCCTGCCAGCTGCCCGAGACCCTCATTACAGGGAAGAGATTACCTGCTAGCTGCCCAAGACCCCCAGCACAGGGGAGAGATTGCCTACCAGCTGCCTGATGACTCAACCCAAAAGGGGAGACCACCCGCATGATCCAGACTCCAACAGGTACCTGTGTTCCACTTTCTATCCCTGGGAGACCAGGCACCCTGTCGGATCCATGAGTATATGCACTCTCCCTGTTTTACCTGAACTGTTCCTGTACTGACCCCCCCCCCCCGTTGAATTACAATTGCTACAGAGACTCTTCCTTGGCTTTCGGGGTTGTTGGACTATAGGTGTATTGGCCCCTCCTTGCTACCCTTTACTGGCAAATTGACCCTCCCCGCAAATCCCTCTATTGCGTGACTGTTATCTGTTTGTCTCAATAAAGCTTTGTGCGTTTGCCATCTACTCTGTGTGTTCTGTCCTGCCTACCCTCCGTCACAGCTCTATATAATGCTTTTGTGCTTTACAAAGCAACTGGACAATGTGGATCCTTCCTAAAATTCCAGGAAGAATGGCCATGGCCCTCTTGTATCCAGAAGGTGCTGTGGCCCAAACCCCCAACTCAGATGCAGTTAGCCGGCTGCATGAGAGGCATTTTCCCGATGCCATTCCTGGTACCCCAACCCAAAGGACACCCCAAAAAAGATATTGTGTCTGTAGCAGACATGGAATTAGGCATGACACACACTATTTTTGTCCCTCCTGTCTGGGCCAACCTGCTCTCTGCCTCAAGGACTGCTTCCGTCGCTACCACACACTAGTGGAGTATTAGTATAGGCTACTGCACAGCACAGTTCAGGGTGCATATTTACAAAGGGTCCCAAAAGATGTTAGGTAGTCAGGAAACTGGCTATGGCATTTTGAGAGACCCTACAATCTGGTTTAAAAAGTTAACGTTTAAAAAATAAAAAGTAAAAAAAAAAATAAAAAGTACAAGTCCAAGAAAATTAAAAAAAAAAAAAAATAGTTGTAGTTTTTTGTTGTTTTTGTCGTTCTACTGTTATGATTTTACTGTTTTATTGTTACTGTTTTATTGATAACCATTGATGTTTTCTTTGCAGGAATGCCATTCAGCTGCAGCACCGACTTGTTTATTCTCACAGCAACAGGGTCTTGCTCTCAGAATATACATAGTAGATGTGTGCAGTGCTGTTGGATGAGATTTTTCATCAGCAGGAAAAAAAAAAGCATATATGCTGAAGAATGGGAACCTGGGGTGGCCACTGGGTGGATGGCCCCTATGCTTCGGTAAATACTTAAAAAAAAAATTAATCCACATTGACCGATGTGAATAAAGAAATCTGTTAGGTTCTTTCATGTGTGCCCACCATTATAAGTGGGTGGATACACGGTGGTATATTCTAATGTCGGGCATACCACACACTTTTTCTGGCAGAGATTTCTTCTCTTTTTTTCATTCAGCCCACAGACTGCATAAAAAAAGAACAAAGAATAGTCCTTGAGCTTGTTTTTTTGTTTGTTTTATTGAGCTTGGATAGGGTTGAGGGGTGTACGGGATGCCCAAGGAAACTGCAAATTGAGGACAACCCCTTAGCAACTATGTATAAGCCCACAGACAAATATTCTCTTCTTGGGGAGCTCTCCAGCCCTCTTGGTGTACCACCTCAGACCCCACATGAATTGTCCTCTTCATCTAGGTGCCCGAGGGAATCTCTGTGCATGGGGACCCAGAAACTGCCTCTTTAGCCAAGCAGCTCCATATGAGGAGCTAGTTGAGTTGGCCACCTGACTGCCCTCTCCCCTAATCTGGCCCAAGAGGTGTGGGATTACTCACTCAGTCCTCTCCTGCGAGCTTGTGGGTTGGCGGCTGCCTTCAAGCCTTATGCTGAGCTGGCTCCTTCCCTGCATCCCAGGCTGTCCTCTCTCAGGGGACAGTTGAGGCTTAAAGATCCTGCCTTCCAGCTCCTGCCTGCAGATAGGCCCTCTTCTGGGCTCCTTCCAAGGCTCCACACTCCAGCCTTCACTCCATCTTCCACCCGACACTACTCCCCTGCTGATCAGGTTCTCTCATATTTAAGGGCTGTCCTGGCCCTATGCCAAGCCTGCTGCTTGGGAATTGGCCAAAAACCCCTAAGTATGCAGATCAGCCCCTCCTCACCCCCACCCACTGCCTTCTGGAAACGTCTCAAGTTTCTAGAGCAGGGGGAGATATTAGGGAACTGATCCGCAGAGCCCTCTGCCCTGTCCTAAAGTGAACGTGGTTGACTCATCCCAGGCTGCTATCCAGCCTCTAGCTGAAAACCTATTTAGCTCCCCCTAGCTAACTAGATGGTTGCTACATTTACTAGAAGGGTAACAGCTGGGGGAGTTAAGGGTGGAGGAAGTTCTAGATGTCTTTATAGATCATAGACTAAATAATAGCATGCAATACCAAGCTGCAGTTTATAAAGCTAACAAAATACTTTCTTGTATTAAAAGAGGTATAGACTCCCGAAAGAGAAAGAGAGACATAATTTTGCCCCTGTTCAAATCATTAGTAAGACGTCATTTGCAATAAGCAGTTCAATTTTGGGCACCAGCTCACAAAAAGGATATTGAGGAAATGGAGAGTGCAAAGTTAGGTGGCCAACTGATAAGACACATGGAGGAGCTATGAAGAAATATTAGCTAAACTGAATTTATTCTCTCATGAGGAAAGGCAAATAAGGGGGGATATGATCAACATATAAACAAAACATACATGGTCCATATAGTGAACTTGGTGTAGAGTTATTCACTTTCAGATGATTACAGAGGATAAGGGGCACTGTTTATGTCTGGGGGGAAAGAAATTTAACCTTTACATATGGAAAGGTCTATTCACAGTAAGATCTGTGCAAATGTGACATAGACTCCCCCAAGAACTGGTTCTGGCCAGCTTTGTAGATTCTTTTTAATAAAAAAAAGCTGGATGCATTCCTAAGTGCACAAAATATAACTGGATACTATTTTTTAGAGGTAATAACGACAGGGGTAGTTGATCCAGGGGATATCCGGCTGCCTGATGGGGGATCAGGAAGGATTTTTTCCCCCACTGGAGCAAATTACATCATTCTTTATCTGGGGTTTTTTTTTTTTGCCTTCTTCTAGATCAAATGTGGGTATAGGATAATGTATATGGAGGTTTTCTGTTTGGTGTGGTTTTTTTTATTCTATTGATTGAATTTGATGGACTAGTTTATTTTTTCAACCTGACTAACTATGTAACTATGTTATGGCTCATTGGTGTACATTTTGTCAAGTTACCCCAGTAAAGTAATTGAAGAAAATCATCTACTATCCTAGTTTTCTGCTGCTGTAAAAAAAGAGTATTTATTTCCATCCCCTTACATGCATATATATGGTGGATAAAAATCTGTAGTAAGGAAATACTAGCTCACTGTTTGACTTGACAATGTAATCAAATTTATGTACAAAATTTGGCCAATGTCTCTGTCGAAAAACAAATGTCTCCATATTTATAGAACTAATACAAAGAGTCCACATAAGATAAATTGGTATTTAGTGTACCAGAACGACCTTACAGTGGATGAGAGACAGTAATTTATTGAACTATGATCTTAAAAGAACATCATAATTAAGCCAAGTGAAAAACGATAATACAGCTCTGAGTACTATGAAAATGTTCACTCCTTAAAGCATAATAAAGTTAGCAAATTTATAAAATCATAGAAAGGAGGCACTTGGAAGATTTTTTTCTTTTTTATCAGAAAAAAAGGAAGTAAAGAACATTCCACTTGTATTTAAATAATAATACAACAGGTCATTTTGTAATTTATAATTTAATTATATTTAAACTTCCTTCCCATCAGTGTTTCAGACAAAGTGATTGTAACATAATTTAGTTGTCTCTAGCTTGCAAAATGTTAGCTTGGATGCGTCTGTATACCACCGCATGTCCCAAGGCATCTTATTTCCTGTCTGTCAAATTTTAGGCATCCCCTCCTATAAGAGATTCATTCTGGAGAGACACTAAGTAATACTCATCCACTTTTAATATAATGTAGATGACACTGCAGCATTTTGCATGACAATACTGAGGTTACAGGCGGTTATAATAAAGACCAACCATACCATTTAGAAATCAGCTTGAGAAAAGGTTTGTGGAAATGAACAGTGATGTCTTCATAACAGAGAATGGCATGATTATGAAAAGTGTGGGCCAAAATTCTTGTACGCCGTGCTATATATTCTCCACTGTACACTGTCTTATTCCAAGCTGTGCTACCCCTTTCCCTATACTATGCCATCCTATTCTGTACTTTGTGCTGTACATTGCCTATGCTATGACACACTATTCTATTCTGTATGCTGTTCTGTACATTCTCAATGTCACAGTCTTATTCTGTATGTGTGCTAAACATTCCATATTGTACTCTAAATACTGTGCTAAAAAAAATTCCTTTTTCATACAGTCTATATTAGTTCACTGTACTGCATTTTTATGGGAATGGCCCTTATATTGTAGGTTGTGTATTCTGCTATTATATATGCTGTACTTTTCATTCTCGGTTTTACAAGTCTGATTCATGCCATTCTATTCTGTTTGCTGTGTTGTATATTCCTTATTCCACGTCATCCCATGCTGTACATTTTGGTGTATGTAGCACCCTCTAGTGTGCTACTAGTGTAGTGTATTTGTAGGTAAATTTATTGTGTATGGCCCATGGTAACTGTGTGAGTCTGTGATTGAGGTAGAGTTACTGCAGGTCAAGCTGGATGGCTTAACAGGCTGGGACTCTATCCCCTCCACCTGGAGGACAATAGAACCTGCCAGTAGGTGGAAGGAGTGGAGACCTAATCTGCATGTTTATGGGAGTCTAACCAATCCCAGGTTTGGACACCCTTGTAGAGTTGTGAAACTAACCCATAAATATGGGATAGCCACGCTGGCTGTCAGTCAGGTGGAAGATGGAGTGCTGAAGAGACTGTCAGTGGCCTGGGAGGGGTCCTCTAGGTCTAGAGGGGGGCTGGACTCTAGACTGGGCTCAGGCTGGCTCAGGAGGGTCTATTCAGCTGTACAGTATGCACAGGATCAAGGCCCGGGGCAGTGGGAGCAAGGAGGACAGAGTGAGTACATCAGCACACCAAGGGATTTACAAGAGGAGAGACTGCTACATGTAGCAAGCTTTCAAAGGACAGCACTGTGCTTAATCCTTTATCCTTGTCGTTGGAGATCTTCAGAGCAGCCAGGAAGGCTGATAGTGTCTGCAGCCTGTGGAGCTGGGAGCAGTTCTACGGGGGAGAGCAGATACTTCTGCATGTAGTTGCAACAATCTAAGCTAACTTTCAGAGGGGCAGAGAGTCCCTAGCCCTTAAGGGGCTTTTGCTACTTATCCGTAAAAAATTACCACATTCAAGGAGAAGAACAGTCCAGGATCTGTCTCTGTACAAAGGGAAGGAAGTTGTCCCCATGCTTTGAGTCAGTTAAGTTGGGCATCCCATAATCCCTATTACCCTACCCAAGTTATTTCCCCTAATAAAATAACAAAAAACAAGCTCATGGACTGTTCACTGACTGTGGTTGCAAGTGTGGAAAATGCATGTTGCCTGGCTGTGCAGAGTTTAGAGGTACCTAGGAACATAGTGGCCCTCATGAGGGTAGTGCTACATTTATATTGTTTATTCCACACTATCCCATTTTGTATGCTGTGCTATACATTTTCTAATCCACATATTTGATTCTGTATGCAGTGCTGTACAACCCTATTCCACACAGACCTATATTGAACACTGTGCTATACATTCCCTTTTTCCCTCGGACGCATTCTGTATTCCACAATGGGCCATTTTATTCTATGCTGTGCATTTGTGTACTCCCCTGGCAATGCGGGCATCACAGTCACTAAGTGGTTACACTTTTACCTGGTAGCACTAGGGTCATCATTTCTAACCACTTTTCATCTGCCTGCCCGCAATGTACTGTGAACAGGTGGCTATTACAGGACCATTGATGTACCCATATGTCGCTGGTGTTGTACCAACACAAGGGGACGCTGCGCGTCCCAGCTCCTGCACTGCTGCAATGTAAAGTGTAAAAAAAGAAAATCCCTGATCACCCCTCTAGAGTAGTATAATGCCCACCCACCCACAATGTGCTTTCTATTTCCAGGTGTAAGTGAGCATGCATGTGCCCCCCGCTGCCCCCTATGCCGGTCCAGGGAGAGAAGAGAGAAGCACTACATTTTATACACACGTTAGATTAGCACATTTAACAATTTGATCACCCTTATTAACTCTTTGGTCACCCTGTCACTCAACCAGTGCCATTAGTACAGTGTCAGTATATACAGGTGAAACTCGAAAAAACTAGAATATCATGCAAAAGTTCATTTATTTCAGTAATGCAACTTAAAAGGTGAAACTAATATATGAAATAGACTCATTACATGCAAAGCAAGATAGCTCAAGCCATGATTTGTCATAATTGTGTTGATTATGGCTTACAGCTCATGAAAACCCCAAATCCACAATCTCAGAAAATTAGAATATTGTGAAAAGGTGCAATATTCTCTGCTCAAAGTGTCCCACTCTAATCAGCTAATTAAGCCATAACACCTGCAAAGGGTTCCTGAGCCTTTAAGTGGTCTCTCAGTCTGGTTCTGTAGGAATCACAATCATGGGAAAGACTGCTGACCTGACAGTTATGCAGAAAGCCATCATTGACACCCTCCATAAGGAGAGAAAGCCTCAAAAGGTAATTGCAAAAAAAGTTGGATGTTCCCAAAGTGCTGTATCAAAGCACATTAATAGAAAGTTATGTGGAAGGGAAAAGTGTGGAAGAAAAAGGTGCACAAGCAGCAGGGATGACCGCAGCCTGGAGAGGATTGTCAGGAAAATACCATTCAAAAGTGTTTGGGACTTTCACAAGGAGTGGACTAAGGCTGGAGTCAGTGCATCAAGATCCACCACATACAGACGGATCCTGGACATGGGCTTCATATGTTGTATTCCTCTTGTCAAGCCGCTCCTGAACAACAAACAACATCAGAAGCGTCTTACCTGGACTAAAGAAAAACAGACCTGGTCTTTTACTCAGTGGTCCAAAGTCCTCTTTTCTGATGAGAGCAACTTTTGCATCTCATTTGGAAACCAAGGACCCAGAGTATGGAGGAAGAATGGAGTGGCACACACTGCAAGATGCTTGAAGTCCAGTGTGAAGTTTCCACAGTCTGTGTTGATTTGGGGAGCCATGCTTCATTAAGTCCAGGGTCAACGCAGCCATCTACCAGAAGATTTTGGAGCACTTCATGCTTCCTTCTGCAGACGAGCTTTATGGGGATGCTGACTTCATTTTACAGCAGCACTTGGCACCTGTCCACACTGCCAAAAGCACCAAAACCTGGTTCAATGACCGTGGGATTACTGTGCTTGATTGGCCAGCAAACTTGCCTGACCTGAACCTCATAGAGAATCTATGGGGCATTGCCAAGAGAAAGATGAGAGACATGAGACTGAACAATGCAGAAGAGCTGAAGGCCGCTATTGAAGCATCCTGGTCTTCCATAACACCTCAGCAGTGCCACAGGCAGATAGCTTCCATGCCACGCCGCATTGAGGCAGTAATTGCTGCAAAAGGGGCCCAAACCAAGTACTGAGTACATATGCATGCTTATACTTTTCAGAGGTCCGATATTGTTCTATGTACAATCCTTGTTTTATTGATTGCATGTAATATTCTAATTTTCTGAGATTGTGGATTTGGGGTTTTCATGAGCTGCAAGCCATAATCATCACAATTATGACAAATCACGGCTTGAACTATCTTGCTTTGCATGTAATGAGTCTATCTCATATATTAGTTTCATCTTTTAAGTTGCATTACTGAAATAAATGAACTTTTGCATGATATTCTAATTTTTCGAGTTTCACCTGTAGAGTTTTTCACTGATCACTGCATTACTGCCACTAGCGACATCAGACAGCGTCAGGTTCTGTAAGCTCCCCCCCCCCCGTGGGGGTCACCTATCATTAGATTGCCCACACACTATCACATTCATGCTATAGGTTGCTGTTCACCGTCATTACTAGCATAGTGTTTGTACAGATCAATATATTGACCAAGGACAGAACTACAGTGTATACTAGTGCCTCCTTTGTATAGTGTCCCCAAAGACACAGAGTTAGCAGGATCAGCCCCATACACTGCCAGCACTAGCGTTTAGCCCTTCCGCTGTTTTTCACGGAAGATATGTATCAAGTGATTGTGGGCCAAAGCAATTTATATGCACAACAATACATGGCTGCCCACCCAAATTCAGCTCCTGCTAGACAATTTGCATGGAAACCTTTCATGGTTTCTGAATTTAAAACTTTTTTGGGCCTAACCCTCAACATGGACATTACAAAAAAGAATGAACTGTGGTCATATTGGTCCGCAGACCTGATTCATCATATGCCCATGTTTCTGTTGTTACATTCTGTACTGTATATGCCCAACAAGGATCAGCAATGTACTTGTACGTCGCTGGACTGGTTATGCCAGGATGATTCCTGCAACTACAGGCATCATCCTGGCATTGTTTTTTTCAGCTTGTGGTCTGCTTTCATGTAAATGCAATCCTAGTGGCTAATTAGAGGCTGGATCACTTTTACAAACAAAGGGAAGGGCAACCCCCCCCTCCCACCGTCTTATACAGTTTTCTTGGGCTCTCTCGTCCCACTGGGAATCCCAAGCATGCAGCGGGCAGTTCCACTGGCTGACCATAGAGCTGATCGGAGACGGGAATGCCTCCAGTCATCTCTATGATCTAAGAGAATGAAAGCTACGAGCATTTCATCATTTCTGTTCCAATGGATATAAACAGCGCCATTTTAAAATTGGGAAAGCATCTGATCACATTGATCTTAGTGTGATCAGATGCTTTAAGAGCCTAGGAGAGATCTAGAGTCTAATAGACCCCAGATTTCTCAGAAAAGAGTACCTGTCACTGCCTATTGCTATCACAGGGGATATTTACATTCCCTGAGATAACAATACAAGTGATCAAAAAGAAAATAAAACAAAAGGAACAGTGAAAACATAAAAAATCCAAATAAATAATTAAAAAAAAATTCTTCCCCACCCCCATCCCCGTGTTCGTGCGCAAAGGCAAAAGTATGTGGCCGTCCCATGTCGGTATGTAAACAGAGATTGCACCATGCATCTGAGGGATCACCACGAACGTCAGATCAAGGGCAGTAATTCTGGCACTAGACCTCCTGTGTAAATATAAAGTGGTGACCTGTGAAGGCTTGTAAAGCGATGCCTATGGATATTAAAATTTTATGTAGTTTGTCGTCATTGCATGGGCATGTATAATTTTAAAGCATGTCATGTTTGGTATCCATTTACTCGGCCTTTATACGTTTTATATTTTAGCAAACAATTTGGCAATGTATTGTGTTTTTGTGCAATAATATTCTAAAAAGCAAATTTTTCCAAAAAATTGCATTTGAAAAATTGCTGCGCGAATACTGTGTGATATAAAACATTTCAACACCCACTGTTTTATTCTCTAGGTCCTCTGATTTAAAAAAAAAACCTATATATATATATATATATATATATATATATATATACTGTTTGGGGTTCAAAGTAATGTTCTACCAAAAAAAAAAAACTGTTTTTCAAGCAAACAAAAAGTGTCAGAAAAGGCTTTGTCTTAAAGTGGTTAGAAACGTGGGTGGTTGTGTGGCATAAGCTTCTGATGTTGCCCCTGGATAGTATAAGTATCCACCCAAATTACCCTTTTTTGGAAAGTAGACACTCCAAGGTATTAATATTATGCAAGTGTAACACAAATCATTCAAAGTGTCCAAAACAAATAGTAAAAGTTTGTGCTGTGTAAGAAATCAGTAAAGCAGACTCCAATGTTGTTATATCCTGTCACAGTGAAAACTTTATGCACCTGCGTTACCTAGACACCAAAGTGCACCACCACCTTACGTAATGGAGACTCTTACCAGAGCATATGGACTCACTGGATAAAAAGTGAGTATTTTGCAGATTTTTTTTGCAGAAAAAAAAATTATAATCCTATACCCACAGTTGATCCAGAGGAAGGCAAAAAAAACAGCAAAACATGGTCCAATTTGCTCCTGCAGGGGAAAAACTTCCTTCCTGATCCCCCGAGAGGCAATCGAATATTCCTTGGATCAATTTTACATATAAATGTCAGTATTCAGTTATATTGTGTGTATTTAGGAAAGAATCCAGGCCTTTTTTAAAGCAATCCACTGAGCTGACCAGAACCAACTCTTGAGGGAGTCTATTCCACATTTCACAGCTCTTACTGTGAAGAAACCTTTCTGTATTTGGAGATTAAACCTCTTTTCCTCCAGATGAAAAAGATTGCCCCCTTGATCTCTGTGATGACGTCAGGGTGAATAACTCTACACCGAGTTCACTATATGAACCACTGATGTATTTATACATGTTGATCATATCTCCCCTTAATCTCCTCTTAAATTCAGTTCCTCTAATCTTTCCTCATAGTGAGTTCCTCCATGCCTCTTATCAGTTTGGTTGTCTTTCTCCAGTTCCCCAATGTTCTTTTTGTGAATTGATGCCCAAAGCTGAACTGCATATTCCAGATGAGTTCTTACTAATGATTTGTACAGGGGTAAAATGATCTCTCTCTCTCTCTCTGGAGTCTCTACCTCTTTTAATCCAAGGAAGGATTTTGCTCGTTTTAGAATCCGCAGTTTGGCATTGCATGTCATTAATAAGTTTATGATCTACCAGAACTCCCAGATCCTTCTCCACCATTGATTCCCCCAGTTGTACTCCCCCTAGTATGTATGATACATGCATATTCTTAGTCCCCAAGTGCATAACCTTACATTTATCAACATTAAACCTCATTTGTCACATAGTTGTCCAATTAAACAGTGCATTGAGGTCAGCTTGTAAGTTGGAGACAACTTGTAAGAACATTATTCCACTGCACAGCTTATTTTTAATCCCAGACCCTATATCATTTATAAATATATTAAAAAGAAAGGGTCCCAACACTGAACCTTGGGGTACACTACTAACAACCCTAGACCATTCAGAGTATGAATCATTAACAAATAATCTCTGAATACGATCTTTTAGCCAGTTTTCTATGTATTTACATACTGATTTTTCCAAGCCTGTAGACTTTACCTTACACATTAGCCGTGTGGGGGGAACTGTGTCAAACACTTTTGCAAACTCCAAGTATACCACATCCACCGCCACCCCTCTGTCCAAGGTTTTGCTCACCTCCTCATAAAAAGAAATCAGATTTGTTTGACAACATCTGTCTTTCATGAATCCATGCTGTCTGTTGCTTTTAATATTTTTTTCCAGCAAGAACTCATCTATGTGTCTTATATTAAACTCTTCAGTATCTTCCCAACTATAGAAGTTAAACTAACAGGTCTATAATTACTTGATAACTTTTTTTATCCATTTTTAAATATAGGCATGACATTGGCCTTACGCCAATCCAGTGGTACTATACCAGTCATTAAAAAGTCTCTAAAAATGAGAAACAATGGCTTTGAAATGACAGAGCTCAATTCTTTAAGAATATGTGGGTGTATGCCATCCGGTCCAGGTGCTTTATTCATTTTTATTCTGTCTAAATATTTCTGGATCATATCAGTTGTGAGCCAATGTAGATCATCTGGGGCTGTATCAATACCATGCCCGTTATGGACAAGAGCTCCTCCATGGACCTTTGTACCATGAAGAAGGTATTAAATTTGCCTTCTCTTTGTCCCCAGTCACCCACTCTAGATTATCTTGTAAAGGACCCACATGCTCGGATTATACATTTTTACTATTAATATAGTTAAATAATTTTGGGGGGTTAATTCTGCTATCTTTTGCAATTTCTCGTTCGTTTTCAATTTTTGCGGCCTTGATTTCCTTTTTATATATTCTGTTATATTCTTTTTAATATTTAAATGATGATAACATTCCTTCATTTTTATATCTAATAAAAGTTATTTTCTTTTTATTTATAATTTTTTTCTTTTTGGATGTAAGCCACATAGGTTTGATTTTTAGCCTTTTAAACTTGTTGCTCATGAGAATATATTTTGCAAAGTGTTCACATACAGTCTTTTTGAAGAACTCCTATTTCTTTTTTGTGTTCATAGATGTCATTATTCCCTCCCAATCTAAGTGTTAGAGAACAGCTCTTAGCCTTGGAAAACTAGCTCTCTTAAAGTTGAGCCTTTTTGTTTTTCCCATGTGTGCTTGTTGTTTACAGCAAACAATAAATGAAATCATGTTATTGTCACTGCTGCCCAGATGTTCTTTTATATGGGCATTAGTAATAATCTCTGCATGGTTTGAGATTACCATGGCCAGCAGAGCATCATTCCTAGTTGGGGCCTCTATGAACTGTACCATAAAATTGTCCTTTAGTAGGTTTATAAATGTTTGCCCTTTAACTGTTCCTGCAGTGCCATTACTCCAGTCAATTTCTGAGTAGTTAAAATCCCCCATTATTACCACTGTTCCAGCCCTTTCGATCTGTGCAAGGAGCTGAGTCTCCACCTCCTCATTAACACTGGGTGGCCTATAACAAACTACAACAATTACCTTTGTAGTATGCACCCCATGTGCAGTTCCACCTATAATGCTCCACCATCACACTCTCCATCAACTATGTCCTCTTTCACACTCTCTCTGAGACGACTTCTCACATAGTGACAGGATAAAAAGGAAAGGTGGTGGTGTCTGCCTCTCTAAAAGAGAACATAGCCAGGAATACTAATGGTCCAGTCTAGTGAAGAATGAAGCCAATATTCAGCTATACCAATTAAATTATAGTTCTGTTCATACACCAAAGCTTCCAACTCACCTATTTTGCTTGGCAGTGATCAACAAAGGGACTGTGAAAATTTTGCTAAAATAGAAATTTGCAATATGGTCACACAACTCTTCATATAGCCCATATACCATCAAAAATGTACAGTATATGGATTGTGGTTTATGGATTGCAATGTTAGAATTATTATCGAATCTGTTAGAATTTTTTTCAAATCCGTTGGAATTATTTCTGAATCTGTTAAAATTATTTTCAAAACTGTTTGAAATTTCGAATTCGGTCAAATTCGAATAAACAAAAAGAATTCTGAAAAACAAATTAAACAAATTTAACTAATCAAACAAAATGAAATTAGTCAAATATTGAACCAAAACAAAATGAATTCATTCTGCACATGTCTATTCATCACCTTCCTCTCACAACAAGCAACCAGCCAGTCAGGTGTTTATATCTGTTTGTGGGCAATAACAATGATTTTAGTGTATTTTAACTAACATATTGTTCTGACAAAACATTTGTCCAGCATAGGACATACAAAAGCAAAAGCACCGTCTTTATTTCTATGGGTCCTTTGCATTCAGAAAATCTATTGTTTAGGTGAATCTATCTAGGAGATTCCCTGCCGGCACCCAGCAACTGCTGAGAAACACTTGCAGAGGAGAGGTCTGTATGTAAACAATACAGATCTCTCTCCTGTCAGAGCAATACAAAGCAGCATGCTTACACAGTAAAGCACACACAGACAACACAGTAAAACAGCACACAGTTAACCCTTTGACCGCCCCAGATGTTAACCCATTCCTGCCCAGTGCCATTAGTACAGTGTCAGTGCTTTACACGGCAAACACTGACAGGGAGGAGGGCTGCATTGTGCCAGTTTGGGCACACTGATTGGGATGGCTGAGCAGAGTCATCCCGATCAGTATGCTTACAGTGAAGCACACACCCCCGCCCCCTAATAAAACACTCCCATCACACTGCTAACCCTTTGATTGCCTCCAAATGTGAACCCCTTCCTTCCCAGTGCCATTAGTACAGTGTCAGTGCTTTTTTTTGCACTGATCACTGTATTGGTGTCTGTCAGGAACCGCCTGGCAGTGTCTCTAGCAGCCCACAGCATGGACTTCCTCAGTGCGCGGGGTCTAAGTCTCAGCCTGCTATTCACCAGGGCCCCTGATGGTAGGGATGGACCTGGTGCAGACTTAAACCAGGTCGCGACCCCCGAGTGCGTCCGACTGCGGTAGAGAGCACCAGCAGGGGACTGCGGGAATGGAGTCTGATGGGAAGAGGCAGGCAGACTTACTAATAGTGATCCGTGCAGGATGGATGGATGGATTGTCTGGGTGACTGAAAGCGTAGTCAGGCGGGCCAGGTCAGCAACATGCGGGCATCGAGGTACCGTAGGAGCAGGCAGAGAATGGTCGAGGTCACAAGCCGGGTTCAGTAACTAGCGGACAGCGCGGTACAAAGGGTCAGGCAGAAGGATGGTCAGGCAAGCCAAGGGTTAAGCAGGATACAATCAGGGTCAGGTACAATGCAGAGGTTGGCAACGGAGTAACACAGGATCAGGTAACAGGAACAGAGCACAAAGACCAAACGGCAATTTGACATAACTCTATCCCCGTTTAAATAGCCCGCCCTGCGCTGTCATTGGTGCCAGGTGCACGTCCGTGATCGTGAGTGTGCATGCGCGGCCATCGCAATCGCCCGGGTCCCGTTGCCCGCTGATTGGAATGCATCGGTGTCCTGCGCATGCGTCGCCTGGCGTATCGCGGCAGGGACACCGATCCCTGACATTGCCCCCCCCATGGGCAGCCGCCGGATGCCCAACTGTCTTCTCCTGTGTGGGTGATTACGAAAAAACTCCTGGATCAGTCTAGGGGCATGAACGTTCTGGGCAGGTTCCCACGAGTTTTCCTCCGGGCCGTAACCTTTCCATTTAATAAGGAATTGGGTCTGGCCTCTCCTTTTTCCTGAAATTTAGAACAGTTTCCACCTCAAATTTCTCCTCCCCATCAATATTTATGGCCTCCGGAGGTCTAGATCTCCGATTCGGGAATGGATCCGGTGCCGCGGGCTTCAACAAGGACACATGAAACACTGGGTGTGAAGGATTCGGGGAGTATGAGTTCATATGCCACCTCGTTGATTTTCCGTCTCACCTTAAATGGACCCATGAATTTTGGTCCTAATTTTCTTGATGCGCAAGACATTTTTAAATTTGTTGTGGCCAGCTAGACCTGGTCCCCCGGGTGCAGAACAAGTTCGCCCCTCCTTCTCTTATCGAAGGCCCTCTTACTATCTTCCTGAGCCTTTGTGATCGCCTCCTGAAGCACCTTGTTATTTATTAAAAAGAATTGTAACACATCTTGTGTAGCCAGTACTGGATTCTCAGGAATTGTGTCAGGTAGAAACGTAGGGTGGAATCCGTAGTTGGCGAAGAACGGGGATTGCTGAGTAGCGGAGTGACTCGCATTGTTATAAGCGAATTCGGCTTGTGGTAAGAGAGTCAGCCAATCATTCTGGAGGAATGAAGTGTAGCATCGGAGATACTTCTCCAGGGTCTGGTTGGTACGTTCCGTCTGCCCGTTGGTCTGCGGGTGGTATGCTGATGATAATGACAGTGTGATTCCCAGAGTTTTGCACAGTGCTCTCCAGAATTTAGAGGTAAACTGAACTCCTCTGTCTGAGACGATGTCCTTCGGGATCCCATGAAGTCTTACTACTTCCTTTATAAAGACTTGTGCTGTCTCGGTAGCTGACGGTGTACCTTTCAGGGGCAGAAAATGGGCCATTTTAGACAGGCGGTCCACCAGCACAAAAATGGCGGTATGGTCCTGGGATGGTGGGAGCTCCACAATAAAATCGATGGAGATCATCTCCCATGGTCTCTTAGGTATGGGTAAAGGTTGCAGCAGACCCCAGGCCTTGCTTCTGGAAGGATTGTTTCTCTGGCAAACCGCACAGGTCCTTACATGCGCTTCACAATCCTTAGTCATGCTGGGCCACCAGAACGTACGTTGCAGCAATTCCAGTGTCTTCCGTACCCCAAAGTGGCCAGCCAGAGGGTGATCATGACAGTGACCCAAAACTGCGGTGTGGGACTCTTCGGGTACCATGATCCATCCCTCCTTCACCAAAGACCTTCCTTATTCTGTAACAATACTCCTGGTGGGCTCGACATTCCGACGGATGCAGCCTGTATTTGGGACCATAGCTCGGTCTGTAATGCGAGGAAGTTCCCAGAAGACAGGATAGTGTCTGGTTTGTGGGGTTCCTCAGAGTCTTCAAACATACACGAGAGGGCATCTGGTTTAGTGTTCTTTGATCCAGGCCTATAGGTTATGTGGAACACAAATCCAGAGAAAAAGAGTACCCACCTAGCCTGACGTGGTCTTAAGCGTTTCGCCGTCCTCAGGTACTCCAAATTCTTATGGTCCATGAAGATCAGAATTGGATGCAGAGCCCCCTCCAGTAGGTACTGTGGCAAACATGCTCATCCTTGTTGGAGCGGAGTCCCCCTTCAACTCCCTTTTCCGTGTTCTATCTGTTTATCTGAGGCATTTTTCAAATCACTCCTCACATCCCCCCTGCATTCCTGTGAGGCAAACGTTATCTTCTGGCAGATGGTGTGGGGGTCAACCAGGTTAAGACATCCTGCGTCCAGCAGTCATAAAGGTTGTAAAGTGTATTTCCTCCCCCATCTTAATCAAGATAAGAAAACTGCACTGTATGTTTCATATCATGGGGGATGAGTTGTAGTTAGTTCCCCAATGACTACTCCCAAAACGTGTAGTCAGAGCCCCCTCCCTGCCCCTGAGAGGAACCTTTAAGAGAGTAAGTGAGTTAGACTCACACTGACACACACACACAGGGATCTCCCAGCAACATCGTAACAAGGGGAGATCAAAGAACCTTTCGGCTCACAACTTGAATTTGCTAAAACCAGGCAAGGCAAGTAACTTACCCTGTAATTTCCTCGCTATTCTATGTTTGCTGTGTCTTTATATACATATATATATATTTTTGTGATATCTCTTTGTACATATTTATTTTGCACCCAACGCTTTTAGTAATAAATCTTTCTTTCTGAAAGTGTTAAACTGTTTCTAAGCGCTTACTTGCAATTCACGAATCCCTGCCTTTGAAGAGACGCTACGGTTTGTATATCTCTGTATAGTAGGCCCGCGGGCCGTGCTATATAGATCAATATTTCAATCATTATAGTGTATATTTGGTAACAGGAGTTTCCCAGTTTCCGACAAAAGTGGTGGTGGCACTAGAGGGTTAGTTGCGTAACTGACCCGACCCAGTAACAAGCGCATTCAGGCTGCAGGCACCGATTGTAGTCCATTAGCTGGGCAATCGCTGTGTAGGGTGCAGCTGGGTGGGGCCTTGTTACGCGCGTCACACCGCGGTTTTGGATCGGCCGGCCCTTCAGTCACGAGTTTGGTGAGAAGGTCTGGGGTCTGACGCCGTGGGCGTGACGTATTACTGTTAGTCGCGGCTGTGCGATTGTCGCCTGTTGGTGGCGGCAGCCGCTGGTCGTGACAGGTACCTCCATTCCTCTAATGCTGCCTTGATGGCCAGAAGTTCTCAGTCTCCAATATCACAGTTCCTCTCTGCAGGCGACAGTTTTCTGGAGAAGAATGCTACGGGGTGCATCAATTCCTTGACAGACACCCTTCCTCTGGGGAAAGAACAAAAAGAGGGCGCACAGGCCTAGTGCATTACCATAAAAATGTTTAATAAAAAATAATAAAGTAGGTGTTGTACTCACAAACGACAATATAGTCAAGGCACATCATAAAAGAACAGCTGGATCAACACCGCGCTGAGTAACAGTCCGCAATAGGGAGTTTAGACATCCAAAAGGCTGACGCGTTTTGAGGACTTGCCTCTTCCTCAGAGCCAACTCAGTTGGCTCTGAGGAAGAGGCAAGTCCTCGAAACGCGTCAGACTTTTGGATGTCTAAACTCCCTATTGCGGACTGTTACTCAGCGCGGTGTTGATCCAGCTGTTCTTTTATGATGTGCCTTGACTATATTGTCGTTTGTGAGTACAACACCTACTTTATTATTTTTTATTAAACATTTTTTATGGTAATGCACTAGGCCTGTGCGCCCTCTTTTTGTTCTTTCCCCATTCAGTATATTTGGATTCCCCCGGTCCATTTGAGGGCAGCAAGGTGTGCATGTTCCAGGACATTCTTAATGTGGTTGTAGCATCGAGTCCATCCCCAAGCGCAGGAGCATTTGTGTTTGCTGGTTCTTTGACCCTTCCTCTGGGATAGCACAGCTCCTACTGCGTTTTTGGATGCGTCCTCCTCCAGAATGTAAGGTAGTGACGAGTCCGGATGGCCCAATATAGGGGCTTTCGTGAACAGCTTCTTCAAGGATTCGAAGGCTATCTATGCTTCAGGGGTCCACCGAAAATGCACTCCTTGTTTGGTGAGTTGGGTGATGGGGGACACAAGGCCAGAGAAGCCCTTGATAAATTTTCTATAGAAATTGGCAAAGCCAATGAATCACTGCACACCCTTCTTGTCCACCGGCACCTGCCATTCCAGAATCGCAGAGATCTTTTGGGGGTCCATGGCGACCCCAGTGGTGGAAATGATAAGCCCCAAGAAAGAAATGCTTTGTTGCTCAAAACTACACTTTTCTGCCTTTGCGTATAGCCCATGCAGACGAAGCCGTTCTAGCACCTTTCTAACGTGGCCCCTATACTCTTCTAGGGACGCAGAGAAAATTAAGATGTCATCTAGATAGATGACCACAAAGATGTCCAGAAAGTCTCGGAACACATCATTAATGAAATGCTGAAAGGTTGATGGGGCATTGCACAGACCAAAAGGCATTACCAGACATTCAAAATGTCCGAACCTCGTCCGGAAGGCAGTTTTCCACTCGTCTCCCTCCTGAATGCGGACCAAATTATAGGCCCCCCTTAGATCCAGCTTAGTAAAAATGGACGCTGTCCTGAGCCTCTGAAATAATTCCGGTACTAAGGGCAATGGGTAGCGGTTCTTTACCGTGATCTTATTGAGTTCCCTGTAGTCCACGCAGGGTCTCAGGGATTTGTCCTTCTTCTCAACAAAGAAGATTCCTGCCCCGGCCGGGGACGTGGAGGGACAAATAAAAGCCTTCTGCAGAATCTCCTCAATATATTATTTGAGTACCCACAATTCTCTTTCTGATAAGGGAAAGATTCACCCAAAGGGTACCTCAGATCCTGGGAGCAGGTCAATCGGACAGTCATAGGGCCTATGTGGGGGAAGTTTATCTGCTCCTCATTTGCTAAACACATCTAGAAAGCTGTGGTAGGCTGGGGGAATGAGTCAATTCTGCGTCAGTGTCTAAGCATAACAGGGAGCGTGGGGTCAAAGATGCCGGGAGAGCGCAGTGCTTCCGACAGTATGGAGAGCTGAATTGGAGCGTTCTGGTTCTCCAACTAATCTGGGGATCGTGTGCCCGTAGCCAAGGAAGCCCCAGAACAATCGAAAACAAAGGGGATGCAATGGCATCCAAACCAAGGAACTCTTGGTGGTGCCCTGCCACTGTAACACAAAGGGGTGGGGTTTCTCTTCTTGGTCTACCACTCCCGATTTGATTCGAGACCCGTCAGCCAGAAAGATATTCAATCCACATCCCTTGGATTGTAGGGGGATCTGATATTGTGCCGCAAACCCTAGATCAATAAAGCAGCTACAGGCCCCGGAATGAATGATGGCTGTAGCTGATATGGTCCTTCTGGTAAGCTGGAACAAGACTGGTACTGCTAAGTAACTAGAACTACTGTCAATGGAAGATGTGGCAGAAAAAACAGATGAACACTTACCCGATTTTGCTGGGCAGGAACGAACCATGTGACCCGCTTCCCCACAGTACAGGCATAGACTGTGGACCTGGTGTCTCTGGCGTTCCTCAGGTGATAATGAAGGATGGGTTAACCCCACTTGCAAGGGTTCGGGTGCGTCCACTGTCTCCGGGTAGCGGTTCTCAGTAGGCAAGGTGGTCTGCACTGGCACACGGGGCAATACCCATGTAGGCCTCTGACCCGATCTTCGCATTCTGCGTTCCTGCAACTGCCGATCAATTTGGATGGCCAGAGTGATGAGGTCTTCCAGTGTGGCTGGTATGCCTACCCTGGCTAGTTCATCCTTCAGAGGCTCAGATAAACCAATGCGGAACTGGTGGCACAGGGCCGCGTAGTTCGACTGCGTGTCTCCCATCCAGCACCTGAACTCTGCAGCATACGCCTGAGCCGCTCTGCGACCCTGTCTGAGTGTTTGTAGGGCCGATTCGGCCGAGGCTGTTCACTGTGGGTCATCGTAGAGGAGTACCATTGATTCTCTAGCTGTGGTTGATGGGTCTCCAGTAACCGGTGAGCCCAGGCCTGGGGTTCGTCCTGTAGCAACGAGATGACGAACCCCACCTTCACAGATTCTGTGGAAAATGTCCACGGCTGAAGTTTGAAGTAAAGTTGGCAGGCATTGCGGAAGGCCCTGAACTTGGTGTGGTTCCCATTGTACCGTTCCGGTGTGGGTACCCGGGGTTCCGGTACGGGCATAGAGGCCGCGGCTCCAGCAGGAGTTTCCGGAAGACTCTCGACTGACGAGGAAGGACCCGAATCTTGGGGTGCAGGAGCGGACACGGTCAATGTCTGGATCCATCCCTCCAAGTGCGTATACCCCTCCTCCAGCGTCTTTACTGCCTGGGTTAGTGCCGCCAGGTGCCTCCAACGGGGATGGTCCTCTTCCAGACTCCGACATCTGGCTGTTTGGTACTGTCAGGAACCGCCTGGCAGTGTCTCTAGCAGCCCACAGCACGGATTTCCTCAGGGAGCGGGGTCTAAGTTCCAGCCTGCTATTCACCAGGGCCCTTGATGGTGGGGATGGACTGGAACCAGGTCACGACCCCCGAGTGCGTCCGGCTGTGGTAGAGAGCACCGTCAGGGGACTGCGGGAATGGAGTCTGATGGGAAGGGCAGGCAGACTTACTAATAGTGATCCGTGCAGGATGGATGGATGGATCGTCTGGGTGACTGAAAGCGTAGTCAGGCGGGCCAGGTCAGCAACCTGCGGGCATCGAGGTACCGTAGGAGCAGGCAGAGAATGGTCGAGGTCACAAGCCGAGTTCAGTAACTAGCAGACAGCGCGGTTCAAAGGGTCAGGCAGAAGGATGGTCAGGCAAGCCAAGGGTTAAGCAGGATACAATCAGGGTCAGGTACAATGCAGAGGTCGGCAACGGAGTAACACAGGATCAGGTAACAGGAACAGAGCACAAAGACCAAACGGCAATTTGACATACCTCTATCCCCATTTAAATAGCCTGCCCTGCGCTGTCATTGGTGCCAGGCGCACGTCCATGATCGCGAGTGTGCATGCGCGGCCATGGCGATCGCCCGGGTCCTGCTGCTCGCTGATTGGAATGCTTCGGTGTCCTGCGCATGCGCCGCCTGGCATATCGCGGCAGGGACACCGATCCCTGACAGTGTCACTGGGGATGTCAGTGGCAGTTAGTTCCCCCCAGTGTCAGAATGCCTGCCGCAGTCCTGCTATAAGTTGTTGATCGTCGCAATTGCTAGTATTAAAAAAAAAATTCCAATATATATACTGCCATTTGTAGACGCTATAACTTTCACATAAACCAATTAAGTTACATGTATTGGCATTTGTTTTAGCAAAGACAATTAGCAGAATATATTTGGCCTAAATTAATGAAGAAATTTGAGTTTTTTGGATATTTTCTTATGACAGAATGTAGAAAATATCTTTTTTTTTGTAATCTTCTGTCTTTTTTTGTTTATAGAGCAACAAATAAAAAGCGCACAGGTGATCAAATGCCACTAAAAGAAAGCTCTATTTGTGGGGAAAAAAGGATATACATTTCATTTGGGTGCAGCTTTGCATGACTGCGCAATTGTCAGTTAAAATAAAGCAGTGCTGTATTGCAAAAAATGGCCTGGTTGTTGATCGCCGCCATTATTAGATATTAATATAAAAAAAAAAATACCAGTATCTATACCACCATTTATAGATGCTATAACTTTCACGTAAACCAATTAATGTGCACGTATTGGGATTTTTTTTTAAGAAAAGACATGTAGCAGAATACATTTTGGCCTAAATTTATGACTAAATTAGATTTTTTTATTTTTTTACTGGACATGTTTAATAGCAAAAAGTCCAAAATATAGTTTTTTTCTCAAAATTGTTGGTCCTTTTTCTTTATAGCGCAAAAAATAAAAATGCACAGGCGATCAAATACCACCGAAAGAAAGCTCAATTCGTGGGAAAAAAGGACATGCATTTAATTTGGGTGCAGCGTTGCATGACCGCACAATTGTCAGTTAAAGTAAAGCAGTGCTGTATTGCAAAAAATGGGCTGGTCAGGAAGGGGGGTGAAACCTTTGGAGGGCAAGTGGATATTGTGCATGGTCGTGTGCAAAATAGCAACACAGGTTCAACCACCTGATGTACAAAGAGGGTGGCGGGCTGCAGCAGAGAAAGGGTAAAGCAAAGGGCACATTGTGTGCCCTAACTATATTCCTAGTAGATGATAAACTGATCAGCACATCCAGAGTATTTTCTTAAAAGCTCTCCCTTATTGATTTGCAACATTAAATTTAACAGCATTGCATTTCAATGTTGCAAATCAATAATGAAGTGCTTTTTAAGAGAATACTTTGAATGTGCTGATCATCCTTCAAAAAAAAAGTCAGTTAAGGAGCATTAGTAAGAGTATAGGCTTCACTTTTGTGCAGTTCTGCTAGGCAGCATGTCATTTCTCAGCTCTGTTTCCCTTCTGAACACACATTGTTGTCTGGAGCAGGGCAGCCCAATATTGGCTTTAGTAGACGTCTGCAGGACCTATTATAGGCTTAGAATGCATCTAAGGCATTATAGGTGTGCCTGCCAAACACTAAAAGCTGAAAAAGCATGAAACCTTGCAAATAAGTGGCTGTAGTGAATACAATCTAGACCATCCTTAATTAAGTTTTAGGCTTGTATATTATTAACCTCTAATTCCAAAGAACAAAGAGTTTGGCATATTACAATGTCATTTCACGCAACAGACACCCAGTACGGAAAATACACATTTTTTTTCTGATTTGAAAGCCCACCTGCTCCAGACTACAGCAAATAAGTTACAGTGCAGATGTGATAGCCAGGGCCATTTTAACCACTTCAATACCGACCACTTTTACCCCTTCCTGCCCAGGCCAATTTTCAGGTTTCAGCGCTCTCACACTTTGAATGACAATTACGTGGTCATGCAACATTGTGTCCAAACTAAATTTTTTAAGTTTTGTTCATACAACTAGAGCTTTCTTTTGGTGATATTTAATCACCATTGGGGTTTTTATTTTTTGCTAAATTAACAAAAAAAGACCAAACATCTTGAAAAAAATAAACATGTTTTTCTTTGTTTCTGTTCAGGGGCGGACTGGCAACTCATGGGGCCCCCAGGCAATAGGGGATCATGGAGCCCCTGTGTCCTTCCCCAAACTCAAAAAAGCCTATGAAAAAGGTACCAGGGGCATCTCATGGGGCTCCCTACTGACCCTGGGCCCTCGGGCAGTGCCCAAGTTTCCAAATAGTCAGTCCGCTCCTGTTTCTGTTATAAAAGTTTGCAAATAAATAATTGTTGTTCATAAATATAGGCCAAGATGTATTCTGCTACATGTCTTTAGTGAAAATAACCCAAATCAGTATTTATCATTTAGTCTGTAGGAAAGTTATAGAGTTCATAAACTATGGGATACAGTATATATGAAAACTGATCAATCCTGAAGTACTGACAGACAATCTAATTTCTTGACGCCCAAAAATGTCAGAACAGTACAGATATCACCCAAATGACCCCTTTTTGCAAAGTAGACAGTCTGACGTATTTCATAAGAGGCATGGTGAGTTTTTTGAAGTTGTAATTTTTTTGTCATACTTTTTTGGAAAATGAAAAAATTTTAACAGTTTTTTTTACATACTTTCACCAGTGCAGTACAGCATCATCATCTAATGGGTGTGGCGGTGATCAGTGACACTGACTGGTGACAGTACGAAAAAAAAATTTAATTATTTTTTTTCAACTATTTATTATTATTATTATTATTATTATTATTATTATTAGTATTAGTATTATTATTTATTTAAAAAAAATTGTAATTACATATTTTTCTTATTCCTATTTTTTTAAGATTTTTCTTTCATATTTCACTGTGACCAAAGTAGTATAATGTTACCATACTACTTTGGGGAGGGTTTACACAATTTGATTGCTTATAGCAAATAATTTCTTTGCTATAAGCAAGCATTTAACTAAATGAAATCGATTCATTCATGTTTTTTTGTTGTGATTAGCTGTGATTGGCCATGGATAATCACATGACACAGATGGGCTGTGATTGGCTCAGCCTGTGTATGTGATCACTATGACCATTCACAGCTAGACACACTTGTATACAATGGATGGCATGAAAGGAAGCCATCTATTGTATACAACTGTCATGTGGCCTGCTGTGATTGGTCAAGCATACATACAGCCATCCAGAGCACTGTTCCTGAGCTGACAGGGAGGAGGACTGTTAGTAAACAAAGCAGTCCTCCTCCCCGTTGGAGATGCTCGGTAATCACCAGGCTCCAGCGGGTAATCACCGTCCGGGACCCAGTGATTGACAGCTGGAGCCACAAATGGCAGCATGGGTAGGGCATGCGCCACCTCTACCCGGAAACACAAAATCACGCATACATACATGATTTTGTGCACCCCTTCCGCCCTGTAGCAGTATATCTGCTATAGGGTGGTCAGGAAGCGGTTAAAGACAGTTAACTGTCATGGGTACACTAGACTATTCTTATTATACAGGATTTATATAGCGCCAACAGTTTACACAGCGCTTTACAACATAAGGGCAGACAATACAATTACAATACAAATTAACACAAGAGGACTCCAAGGCCCCTGCTCGTTAGAGCTTAAAATCTAAGACTACTACAAAAAATAGTGGCTGCACTTTTCAATACTAGGTGGCTGCTGTGCTTCTCCTCCTTCCTGCTGACAGTGAATGATGCTGCTGTCACATCTCCTGTCAGCCTGTAGTGGTAGAGCCTAATGCAAGATTTTAATGGGGCATCCTTGCACCTGGGATGACCCACATTCAATCTTTTAGAGCAGAGGTCTCCAAACTTTCTAAACAAAGGGCCGGTTTACTGTCCTTCAGATTTGAGGAGGACCAGAGTGGCAAGTGGGAGTACAAAACGTCCCAGCATCAGAAAGAGTAAAAAAAATGATGTGCTTGTAGTCATTGGAAGGAGGAATAGTGTCCAGTCATTGGTATTAATTGGAGGAACAGTACCCCATCATTGGTATTAGTGGGAGGAATAGTACCCCATCATTGGTATTACTGGGAGGAACAGTGCCCCATCATTGGTGTCAGTGGGATGAATAATGCCCCATCATTGGTGACAGTGGAAGGAATAGTGCCCCATCATTGGTGTCATGGGGAGGAAGAGTGCTCCATCATTGGTAACAGTGGGAGGAATAGTGCTCCATCATTGGTGTCAGGGGGAGGAATAGTGCCCCATCATTGGTGTCAGGGGCAGGAATAGTACCCCATCATTGGCGTCAGGGGGAGGAATTGTGCCCCATCGTTGGTGTCAGTGAAAGGAAAAATGCCCCATAGTTGGTGCCAGTGGAGGAAATTGTGCCTCCTTTTTGGTATCAGTGGGAGGAATAGTATCCCGAGGCTGGATAAAGGCAACCAAAGGGTCGCATTCGGCCCGTGGGCCGCAGTTTGGGGACCACTAGTTTGGAGGCTCTTTAGGTCTTCACTACTGGGTACCAGGTCTTTTCTTGAAAATAAAAATCTAAACAAAATTTAGCCCATGCTCAGGAGAATCTCACACCAAAAAAAAAAGAAAGGATTTTGTAAACCCGTTATGAAAGAAATATTAGAAATATGCCATTGCTGATCTCAATCTAAAAACATTAGCTGTTTGGCTGCAATTATTTAAGCCACTGCAGTGAATTTACAAACATAGATGAAGTTTTAAAAAAAGAATGACTGAAAAGCACAGCAGATTTTATATTCACCAGATTTTCTAGTTACTGTGACTTAACGCCCCCCACCCCTTCCCCAAACTGAACTAGGAAGAGGATTGTTTAGACCAATTTAGTCCCCAAATGCTGCTTGTCATTACTGTTACACTGATATCACTAAAAAAAAAAAAAAATAATAATAATAAAAAAGATCAAAATTAAAATTACCAATGGAAAAAATATTTCATTGTTCATGAATAGACCTTTTAAAGGATTACTGTACTCATGTCTGTTATATAATTACATATCCTGTCACAGTACCTTAGTTCTCTTTCAGACTTATTGAGATATTCCAGACCCAGCTTGCAAACAATGACAACATCTATAGTTTAAGTGTGCATTCAGATAGTCAGCTCTTTTATGTATATTGTGGAAGACCTCAATTTCTCCTATAAACAGACACACCTATCATCATCCACATTTCAACCCCCCCCTCCCCCCAGAAAAAAAAATATAATTATTCCATTTATTAATATGTGAGCTTCATAGCTAACCACTAGTAAAGCTGGGTATAGTCAGTTATTTGATTTATTTATTTATTTATTTTGGCCGAACAAAAAAAAAAAAAAAACTGATTCCCCCATCCACACAAGCAAGGATTGTATTTTGATGGTGGGACTCTCCACTATCAGAACACACTGATTGGTGGCTGCAGCCCATTTGCTGCAGCTGCTGACCACTGAAGGTTTTCCAGCTTGGCTGTTCAACAGAAGTTGAGATAATGATCTATTTCTGTTAACCTCCCTAGCGGTCTGAATATGTCAATATTTCTGTGCTCAAAGCGGTACATTTTTTTGCATGGAAATATGTTTTTTTTTTTATTGTAGGCCTGTAATTCTTAGGAATAACTCACTGAAATCTGTCCAAACAAGAGTCTAGTAAACATCCCAGATATGATAAAATTTGAAACACGAAATCATAAATTATAATTTGAAAAATAATCATAACAAATAATAACATAATAATAATAAATTTAATTCAATAATATAATCAAACCAAAAACACTGAAATTTGAAATATAGCGCCAAGTTCGCACATCACTGAGCAAAGTCGCAAAATAATTTTCAGTGTCCGATGACGAATTTCCCCACGAATCATTATCACTCAATTCTGCAAGTGGTCTGATTTACTATCGCTGTTCTCTAGCTGGTCTAAAACCACTTTTAGCCTAAAGGGACGCTTTTTGGACACCATGGACGTTTCTCAGTTTCCAGGCAGAAAGAACAGTAAAAATACAGGCAGGGCACAGGACAAAGCACTAGGGACAAAATGTATGTGAAATGGTTTGATACAGTAATGTTGTACTATGTGATTTTAGTGTATTGAGTGAAAGTCACTTTTAAAATGTTTGAATTTTCTGCTGATTCTGTTCCCCGTCCGTCCTGACATCGCAGGGAACGGAACCAGGAAGACGGATGCTGTCATCAGCCGGAGGAGATGGCCGGGGGCGTTGCAGGAGGGACATCGTGGGAGCGAAGGACCAGGTAAGTGCAAGAGGGAATCCCTGAGCAACTATGCACGGTAATCCCGAGTGTAGCTTGGGGTTACCGCTTTTGGTACTGAAAGTTAACCCCGAGCTACACTCAAGAATACCGCCAGGGAGGTTAAACAGGGAGGGCCACATATAGATTGAAATTAGTACTGCCCCTTCTGAACCAACCAAATCAACAGAAACTGGCCCACATACAGCCCGTGTGTACAGCAGCCGGTCTGACAGAAGACAGATATTCATCCGGCTGACCAAAAAAGGTCTGCCGTTTGCCTTCCAATCAGTGCTCTCAGCCAATAGCTGTGTTATGGCTGGGGGGCAATCCCTTTATCAGAACACAGTAGCAAAGCGGGGAGATCACTTTACTAACACTAAGTGCTAGGTTGAACGATAAAAAACTGAGTATGTACTCAGTGTGTGTGTGCAGAGCATAACTTATAGTCTGCTTGCACTGTTGTTTTTAATACTTGTAAATAACATAATTTTAACAACAAAAGACAATGATATGGTCCAGGTAGCCCACTCTCGTATGAAGAATGAGGTTCCACCAAAAAATCAGATGGGGTACTGCCAAAACACAAGCTATACAAAGAAAAGAAAATAGGCATACATACCCAATTGGCTACAACTCAGAGAATTTATTAGAAAAAAAACAATAAATAGTAAAAGAATCATGAGTTTGTGACCCAAAACCCCCCAAACTACCTAGATCCCCCAAGATGAAAAAACACCCCCTACCAAAATCACAATACCCCCTACTATGCCACACCCCCCAGATCAGACCCCACCTGATTAGGAGCCAGTGTAACATATAATACAAAAGGGGTTTAAATTATGCTATACAAACAAAGAAAAGAAGATAGGCATACACACCCAATTGGTTACTACTCAGAGAATGTATTGGAAAAAAACAATAAATAGTAAAAGCATCACGAGATTGTGACCCAACCCCCCCCACCCCTCAAACCACCTAGATCCCCCAAGATGAAAAAAACACCCCTACCTAAATCACAATACACCCCTACTATGCCCCACCCCTCAGATCAAACCCCACCTGACCCACTCCAAAAACGTAAGGAGCTGAGGAACCCACCCACATCTAAATCCCCCCTGATGGTACTCTTCCCTAAAGCCGCATAGAATACAAAGCAAATAAACTAAAGACCAGATCTAGGTCCTAAAGAGATTAGAGTGGAGATGTTAAATGAGCCCTAGACTATGAGCACCTATGGATATAAAGCCCACTGCAGTCCATCGGGCACACAGCACAGTCCTGGAACCTGTGGAAACCTTCCAAAAATATAGGCATATGATGCATAAAATCGCTGTATAGCTGGATGCGCTGTGACCCAGTAGTCCCAATTGGATGGATGGATGGATGGGCTGTGGTGGACAGCACTGGAAAGCAAGCAATGATATGGGATGTGTGGTTAGCGGATCACTATCACTGCTGATATAGATATTTCAAATTGGTAATGTGATAGCAAAAATATAGTAGTCCGTAGTATGTATACAAAGGAGCTAATGTCCAGCAGTGTTGTCCCGGATAGCGGCTAAACAGAATGTATATAGTATATCAAGTGAAGATAAATACTAATCTTACTATCCCCGAAGACTGTGTACTAGGTAGTATAGACATTGAATCTCTATATTCTTCCATCACCCAGGAAGTTGGGGTACATGTGGTTTCCCAATGGATGGAGGTTCAGCATCCTCTAGCTGGCCCCCATAATGAGTTTAACAACTTTTTTTAACTTTGACAAAAAATATTTTCGACAAATTAGGGGAGTAGCAATGGGAGCCGCCTGACCCCTTCTTACGTATGTCACCATCTTGGCTGGTGGGAGAGGGAGAACGTCTATACACATCCCACTTTTAACAAGCATGTAATTTTGTGGGTTTGATACATTGATGATGTTCTGTTGGCGTGGAGGGGGTCAGTAGAACAATTGGAAGGATTTGTAGCAGATCTTAACCAAAATGATAAAAATATTTACCTTACATATAAGGTGGCTTTATACCAAATTGAATTTCTTGATTTACTGATCCACAGATCTGGTTCCAGGATAAACACTCAAAAATTCAGAAAGCCAACAGATGACAATACTGTATCTTCCTCAAAAATTCAGAAAGCCAACAGATGGCAATACTGTACCTTCCTCCAAACCACCAGCCATCAGCCATGGCCCCGGTTAAGGGGTATCCCAACAGGACAGTTCCTGAGAATTTGTAGGAACTGTTCAAATGTTCATGATTTTCAGGAAGAGTCTGTGGAACTAAATAAGAGATTTAGAGCAAGAGGTTACCCCAAATCAGTCATAAGGGATGGTAAACAAAAGGCTCGGAATAGGGATAGTGAAGCCATTCTCCATAAAAAGTAGACACAGTCAGAAGTAACAGCTGGCTCTATGGTACAGAAAGAGAGATTTTATTAACATATAAAAAAGTCATTTTAACATATATTTTTATATATATCTGTAAATGCATTCCAAAAATGTCGATTTTTGTATTTTTAAAGACATACAGTATATTTTAAAATGTATTTTAAAAAATAATTTTCATATATATTTTGTAATAAAAAAGCATTTCAACATACAGCATATATATATATATATATATATATATATACAGTCATGGCCGAAATTGTTGGCACCCTTGATATTTTTCCTGAAAATCAAGTATTTCACACAAAAAAGGTATTGCATTAACACATGTTTTGCTATACACATGTTTATTCCCTTTGTATGTATTGGAACAAATATAAAACAGAGGCAGAAAAGCAAATATGACATAATGTCACACAAAACCCCAAAAATGGGCTGGACAAAAGTATTGGCACCCTTAACTTAATATTTGGTTGCACACCCTTTGGAAAACATAACTGAAATCAGTCGCTTCCTATAACCATCAATAAGCTTCTGACACCTCTCACCCGGAATTTTGGACCACTCTTCCTTTGCAAACAGCTCCAGGTCTCTCTTATTGGAAGGACACCTTTTCCCAACAGCAATTTTAAGATCTCTCCACAGGTGTTCAATGGGATTTAGATCTGGGCTCATTGCTGGCCACTTCAGAACTCTCCAGCGCTTCTTTGCCATCCATTTCTGAGTGCTTTTTGACGTATGTTTGGGGTCATTGTCCTGCTGGAAGACCCAGGATCTTGGACGCAAACCCAGCTTTCTGACACTGGGCCCTACAGTGCGACCCAAAATCCTTTGGTAATCCTCAGATTTCATGATGCCTTGCACACAGTCAAGGCACCCAGTGCCAGAGGCAGCAAAACAACCCCAAAACATCATTGAACCTCCACCATATTTTACCGTAGGTACTGTGTTTTGTTCTTTGTAGGCCTCATTCCGTTTTCGGTAAACAGTAGAATGATGTGCTTTACCGAAAAGCTCTATCTTGGTCTCATCTGTCCACAAGACGTTTTCCCAGAAGGCTTTTGGCTTACTCAAGTACATTTTGGCAAACTGTAGTCTTGCTTTTTTATGTCTCTGTGTCAGCAGTGGGGTCCTCCTGGGTCTCCTGCCATAGCGTTTCATTTCATTTAAATGTCGACGGATAGTTCGCGCTGACACTGATGCTCCCTGAGCCTGCAGGACAGCTTGAATGTCTTTGGAACATGTTTGGGGCTGCTTATCCACCATCCGGACTATTCTGCGTTGCAATCTTTCATCAATTTTCCTCATCCGTCCACGACCAGGGAGATTAGCTACAGTGCCATGGGTTGCAAACTTCTTGATAATGTTGCGCACTGTGGACAAAGGCAAATCTAGTTCTCTGGAGATGGACTTGTAACCTTGAGATTGTTGATATTTTGCCACAATTTTGGTTCTCAGGTCCTCAGACAGTTCTCGTCTCCTCTTTCTGTTGTCCATGCTTAGTGTGGCACAGACAGACACACAATGCAAAGGTTAAGTGAACGTCTCTCCTTTTTATCTGCTTTCAGGTGTGATTTCTATATTGCCCACACCTGTTACTTGCCCCAGGTGAGTTTACAGGAGCATCACATGCTTGTAACATTCTTATTTATCCGCAGTTGTGAAAGGGTGCCAATACTTTTGTCCAGCCCATTTTTGGAGGTTTGTGTGACATTATGTCGAATTTGCTTTCTTTCCTCCCTTTTTTTGTTTTGTCCCAATACACACAAAGGGAATAAACATGTGTATAGCAAAACATGTGTTAATGCAATACGTTTCGTGAGAAATACATGATTTCCTGGAGAAATATCAAGGGTGCCAACAATTTCGGCCATGACTGTAGTTATATATATATAGTTATATATATATATATATATATATATATAGTTATTGAAATTTATTTTGAAATATTTTGAATACAAAATATATTTTTGTTCCATGTGGGTGTGAATGGTTGGTGACACAACAGTAGTTGGATTTTCTTTGTTTCATCACGGCCTCCAGGGACTTTTTCTTTATCTGAATAATTTTTGATGGACAATTTTTTGTATGATATATTTTTCACAGTTTTTTTCACCAATTATTTGTCACTTTATTAAGCACTACATTTTATATATATATTTATCATTATTTAAATATGGAGTGCAGTGACCCGATTGATATTTACACTCTTTATTTTCCTAATACTTTTTAGTCCTTCCTGAATATGTGTATGACAGGTAATACATGCGGATGGGTCCCTTTAAGAAATAATGAGGTGATTGATAGCCTGTCACACAATATGCTTTGAAGAAGTCCCAAAAGTGGATGGAATAAAACACGTCAGTGTGGTGTCACCAGGGGCATATCTGCTGCGAGGCAAACAAGGCATTTGCCTTGGGCGGCATTTTTCAGGGGGGCGGTGCCGCCCCTAGGCAACAGGGATTGTAGGGCAGTCTCGGTAGTGCTCGGACGGGGGGCAGGCTCGGCAGTGTTTGGGTGGGAGGGGTGGACTTGGAAGTGCTTGGATGAGAGAGGCTGGCTTGGAAGTGCTTGAGTGAGAGGGGCTGACTTGGAAGTGCTTGGGTGGGAGGGGCGGGCTCAGCAGCGTTCATGTGGGAGGGGCAGGCTCAGCGTCCTTTATCTGGGAGAGGCGGGCTCGGCAGTGTTCGGGCAGGAGAGGCGGGCTCAGCAGCGTTCAGGCAGGCTCAGAAGTGCTCAGGCGGGAGAGGTGGGCTCAGAAGTGCTTGGGTGGGCTGACTGGTACTATGTGTTCAGAGTCCTGAGGATTGGGGTGATTGTTGCTTTAGAATGGCAACTAGCTTTACCTGCAAATAAAAACTAAGCAACCTTTTCAGAGCAGACTGGGGTTAATCATTATGTAAGGCTGTAAATCAAATGTTAGAAAATAGCAATTGGGAGTGGAGACTTGCAGCATTATTATCTTGAGTCTTCTAAGGTGTTGAAGAGGACATCAAGTTGTTTTGGTATCCTGTCTACAGTCTCTGACCTTCTCCTGTAGTATGTCCGCAGTCTCTGACCATCTGTCAGGGATCTCGGGTTTCTCCACGGTGCACGGGTCTGCGCATGCGCGGAAGTCTAATGTGAACAAACATACGGGCGCTAGGACACGGGTGTGCGCCTGGCACCAATGACAGTGCAGGGCGCACTATTTAAACCGACTCTTGCATGCTCAAGTTTCCGTATGGTCTTGTTCCTGCTTGTTCCCTGTTAACCTGTTTTCCTGTGAGAGTATCCTGTTGTCGACCCAGCCTGACCCTGATTGCTGTTGACCGTCTCCTGCCCTGACCCCTGGCTCACCCGACTATTCTTCTGCCTGTTTCTGATGATCTGACCTCCTGCTGCTGAACCTGGCCTGTGACCTGACCATTCTATGCCTACTGCTCTGTACTGTTCCGCCTCCACTGTTACCGACCCAGCCTGTCTGACTTCGCTACTGCTTCACGGTGTGTTCCGTCCATCCATCCTGCACGGATCCATCCGTTGCTGTCTGGGCCTGCTCTGCCTCTTCACATCAGGCTCTCATCCTGCTACGTGCCACTGGCTGTTCCCTCTACTACAGCTGGGTGTACCCAGGGGCCGCGACCGGGTCTCAGTCTGCTCCAAGTCCATCTCCACCATCAGGGGCTCTGGTGAACAAGCAGATTGGGGCTTAGACTCCGCGCCCTGGGGAAATCCGGTCTGTGAAGCTCTAGAGCTACCGTCAGTAGGTACCTGACACCATCTCCTGTACTATACCCACAGACTCTGACCATCTCCTGTGTCCTGTCTGCAGTTTCTGACCATCTCCTGTATTTTGTCTAAAGTCTCTGACCATCTTCTGTATAATTTCTGCAGTCTCTGACCATCTCCTGTACTACGTCCACAGTATCTGACAAACTCCTGAGGTGGAGCTCTAATAGGAAAAGGTGGAGCCTAAAGAGGAAGGGGTGGGATTTGCAGATGAAAGTGTGGATCTTAAACAGGAAGGGGGGCAAATTTAGATGGGGGGTGCCCAATTTTAGTCTTACCTAGGCAGCCAAAAAACAAAATACAGCACTAGGTATCATGGTTCTCCTTCCCCCCTCCTCCTGTTGCAGCATGGCAGCTCAGCGGGCCCCCCTTATGGAGCATGTTATCTCTGACTGGACTTAGAGCACTTTATATGGCGAGCAACATGTGTTATCGATGGCCTGAGGATCTCCTCTTACCTATATCTGGCTATTGGAACTCAGCATTAGCTGACTGGCTGGATACTGGGCTATGGACTGTGTACAGTGAGTACCCTATGTAGCTCTCTAGGTCAATCAGCTGCACCAAAGTACTATGCAGGCTGGACTCAAGACACTTTTTGAGGTTGCTGTTTAAGTACCGACACTGGTTTACTAGCTGTATTTAGCTCCACTTGCTATACTATATACAATCTGTTTAGCCGCTATCCGGGACAACACTGCTGGACATTAGCTCCTTTGTATATACTGTATATTACGGACCAGCTTGAAATATCTATATCAGCAGTGATAGTGATCCGCTAACCACACATCCTGTATCATTGCTTGCATTCCAGTGCTGTCTACCACAGCCCATCTATCCATCCATCCATCCATCCAACTGGGACTACTGGGTCACAGCGCATCCACCTATACAGAGATTTCATGCATCAATTGCCTATTTTCTTGGTTCATTGCCATAGGTTCCAGGACTGTGCTGTGTGTCTCATGGACTGTAGTGGGCTTTATATCCGTAGGTGCTCATGGTCTAGAGCCCATTTGACACCTCCACTCTAGACTCTTTAGGACCTAGATCTGGTCTTTAGAATATTTGGGTTGATTCTATGTCGTTTTAGGGGAGAGTACCATCAGGGGGACTAAAATGTGGGTGGGTTTCTCAGCTCCTTCCTGGTTTGGGGGGGGTGTGGGCGGTTTTTTCCCTTTGGGAGGGGGTCGGGTGGGGTCTGATCTGGGGGTGTGGCGCACAGTGGGGGTGTATTGTGATTTAGGTAGGGATGTTTTTTTCATCTTGGGGGGATCTGGGTGGTTTAGGGGGTGGAGGGGTTGGGTCACAAACTCATGATACTTTTAATATATATTGTTTTTTTCCCAATACATTCTCTGAGTAGTAACCAATTGGGTGTGTATGCCTATCTTCTTTTATTTGTTTGTATAACATAATTTAAACCCCTTTTGTATTAATGTGTCACACTGGCTACTAATCAGAAGCTGGGACAGCTCAGTCAGTGTATCGGTAGCATGCAGTGGGCATGTTTTCAGCACACAACCTCCTATTGCCATGGAGGCATATAGCGTGTTGTAGCTGGGTGTTAAATCCCAACTTTCTCGTCACCACATCTATGCATTATGCAGGTGTCAAGAGGCTAAGTATTGTTCTATAAACAACAGCTGTGCAAATGATATTCTTTTGAAATGAAGACATGTATCTTTGTTTATTGTTATACATCTTGATATTTTAGCACTTATTTAATTGTTCACTTATTCAATCTTCTTCATTTCAAATGATGAGTCATGGTAAAACAGCATATGAGGGTGACAAATATGAGGCCATCTGTGTCCAGCTGTAACAGCCATTCTTAAAACAAGGTGAGGGCTTCTGACACTACCTGCCAACTACAGCTCACACCTTTGGCAAAGTAGTTCAAACAATTAACACCTGCCAGAGATTACATGACTGGTGGATTATGTTTAAGAAGAATGCCAGGAACAAAAATGTTTTTTTCTTTTTCATTTATATATACAGTATATCCTCAATAGTCACAAAGGATGAAGAGCTACTTTCTGTTCACCAAAAGCCTTTGCAAACTTTGTTATTGCCTTGTACAAATAGGGGTGATGTCATCACTGTGCAGCACCTAGCCTATGGAAAAAGCAAAGATGTGAGAGCCACACAACAGATTTGCTAACTATAGGCTACTGGCAGAAAACTTCAGTAAGGGGAAGATAAAAGACCAGTCACCCTGCACAAGGAGAGAGAGCAGCAGTGACTGGTCTTTTAACAGGAGGATCCAGAGGCAAAGTTTCATACTGGATTACTATACAGATCTGAAAATAAAGCACACCAAGAATACACATACAGCATTTATTTAGACAATATTTGTTTATCCCACAGTTTTAAATAGAACAAGATATATTGACAACTTTTGAATCAACAACTGATTTAAAGGAGAAGCACAGCCAAAGCTCTTTTGGCTGTACTTCTCCTGTGGATCATACTCCTGTGAACCATTTTCAGCTGAGAGCGTGTTGAAGCCCGTTGTTGACTGATGTCACGCCAGGCTGGGGAAAGATCCCGATTTAAAGTTGAGATCCTCCCCAGAGTCTGCAGCGGCACCTGGCTCAACCTCTCAGTGAGCCACTGAGAGCCTGAGCCAGCCATTCCCTCCCCTTCCACAGCCCAGCACTCCAGTGAGCACGGGGGGGAGCTAAGAGCAGACAGCGGTGACTGACAATAGCTAGCATTAGTTATGGAGGTAAGAAATAAGGCGATCTCTGCCCAAAATAAAGGCCAGGGTATTGCCATCCAATATGGAATAAAGTTCCTATGCGTGTTCCTCCAGTATGTGGGTGAGACAGAAGGTTAGATACATGCCAGTTTTGCAGGGGTGAGGTACCAGTTCTGAAAATTTTTTTGCATTGATACCCAATGAGTGATACAGTGGTATGCTTTTAGGATGGATGCCAGAACCTGGTGAAATTATGAAGTATCGAAAGTAAGATGGGTCATCCGCTCCCAATATTGCATCAAAGAGGTTATAATCAAAAGCCTGTAAATGAAAGTGATCCCTTTGGAGTGGGGGTTAGAGTGGTCATAAAATTTCACTAGCTTCCAAAGTAATGAGTAGGTAGTCCATAGGGGGTGAGAGAGCACTGATCACAGTTGAAGATATATTTAGAAGTTTTTAAGATTCAGATAGTATTGCTGGAATAATTGGTGAAATGAGCTCAGCTGGTTATTGGTGAATAGGTTTTCAGTGGTGCGGATGTCTGCTTCAGTCCAGAGTGTGAAGGAAACATGTGGAATCAACAGTTCCAAGAGAGGGGCAAGTGCGATAGCAGTTCTGGTGAAGGCCTTGGGTTTGTTGGAGCATGGACTTCCAGGTTCTTATTGTGGCACTAATAATGTCGAGGAAAAAGTGAGAGGGTTGTAGCCAAAGGAGTAGGGCACTCAGAAATTGGGCAGTTCGCTCTATTTGCAGCTAGGTAGGCTCTTGAGTGGAATTCCACCAGGATTTAGAATAGTCAAGAATTGTTGCTTTGTAGTAGGTTATAACGTCCGGAGCCCCATTCCATCAGCTTTTGAGGGGGTGCATATGATATGACATCTGAGCCTGGAACGTTTGCCATTCCAGATAAAGGACACCAGGACTGCCTATAGTTTAGCAAGTTGTGCAAACAAAATGGGTAGTAGGAGATGAGGGGCAGTAAATACATTTTCATTAAGGCTATATGGCCTGCCCAGAAAGTGTGATTAATTTATAGGCCTTGGGAAATGTGCTGTAATTTAGAACTTAGGCATTCAAATTAGTTTGGAGGAGCTGAGAGGAAGGCGAGACCAGCTGTATACTTAAATATTGGAGTGAGGGGCCCACGAGAAAAGAGAGGTAGACGCAATGCTACTTTTGACTGCCAGGTGTAGGCAGATATCTAACATACAGGATTTACTATAGTTTATTTCATAGTGGGAGACGATACTAAAAGAATCAAGCACTCGCAGTTGGGGAAGAGAATTGATTGGATCAGTGAGGGAAATGATAACGTCATCGGCATAAAGTTCAAATTTGTAGATGATGTTCCCGACCTTTATGCCAGTGACTTGAGGATCAGTACTTATAGCTTTAGCCATCAGTTCAATTACTAGTGCAAAAATTAGTGTTGACAAGGGGCACCCCTGGCGGGTTCCCTTTGTTATGGCAGAGCAGTCCTAGAGAATTCTATACTCTATTCTCTCAAAATGCATGTATGGGGGAAAGATGTTAAGAGTGCATGTATGGGGGAAAGATGATCCTTAGGAAGATGGGATACAGAGCTAAGCAGCCTGATTGGAAGGTGGTAGAAGACATATTTTTTCTGCTGGTGAGTGATCATGAATAGTTGCACTGGTGGAATTTATATATGTATATGGATTACACTCAAGGTGGCAGAAGATTATAGTGGACTTTTATACACTAATATACATTATTGTGCGTGGACTTGGTCCCTGCTTTTTGTTTTTTTATGGAATTTTTGGAATTTTTTTTCACATATTTTAAATATGACTTGTACAGAGTTTATATTTAAACACAAAAATGCAACTCTTGCATGCAAAGTGTGTCTGAATGTTGGGATACGACCTCTTGCTATGATCAGTTTAATTCGAAAGGGGAATTTAGTCCCTTGGCATTAACAGTGATTGCCATGGTGGGGCTGTGCGGGAGAGCATAGCAATGAGATGGGATACTATATTTATAACGACACTTTGCATGTCATCAGCATGAAAAACAAGACAGAACAAAATATTCCAGTATTGTATATAGAGACAAATACACTCAGAAAGGCTTACATTACTAAGGCAGAAAACAAAAAGAAAATTGAACAAAAAGACTTAGGTGTGCGTAGCACCCTGTGCATCCTAGGAGTGGCAGTTATGAAACAGGACCACCGCCCGCTGAAGACACTTAGGTTTAAGCACTACAGCATTAACTAAGAGTTAGCCGAGTGAGGTTCCCGATTCAGGAAGAGGGAGAACAGAACAGGTCATCTGGGCTGTTTTATGATCTCCTGTTTGTGGACCATGGCTCTGGCTACATTGTGGTAGTTTCTGCTGTATAGGAGGGGAGGGAGGGGTGTTTATTAGGCCCAAATTCAGCAGGCGTTTGATGTCATCCTTTGGTGAAGTGATCGCAACTGATTGATGTTGGTAGGTCATGATAAGTTTGACAGGGAAGCCCCAATTGTAGGGACTACGTCGTTCTTGAAGTATAGCGATAACTTGCTGGAATTCTTGGCAGTGTTGAGCCATGATATCAGTGAAGAGTAAGACCCCTGTATATGGATCAGAGAGAAACGGTGAGGACCTAGACACTGCAAGAATTTGGTCCTTAACGTGATAAAAATGGATCCAGGCTAGTACGTTCCTTGGGATGTCCGTAGGCAGGTGTTGGGGTTTAGGGATTCTGTGAGCCCAGTCAATAGTTAGATCTGCTGTGGTGAGGTGAGGCAGGAGCTTAATAAATATGTATTGTAAGTAGGTGGTCAGTTTGGCAGGCTTAACTGTTTCCGGCATGCTGCAAAACTTTATATTTTTCCATCTTGACCTATCTTCCAGATCAGCAATCTTAGTAACCATCACTTAATTGCCTCTCTAGGGTGTCAGTGCACTCTTCTACCTGATTTATTCTGGTGGTAAGATGCGATATGGCTAAGCACATTTCCCTCTGAAGCTCCTTTTGCAGGATCCCTTTTAATGTGCAATTTAGGCTGGGTTGTCACTAGCAGGGAAGGCAACCAGAGAATATGAGTCAGGAACATTTTCCTCGGTGTAAGGAGGATCGGCCTGTGCCCAGCTGCACTGATTTGTATATAATGGAGCCTTGTCAGGGCTGGTGAATGTGCTGAGCAATTACTTCTGTCAAGGAGAGGCTTTGGCAGGGAATCAGGAGCTGGCGCTGAGTTGTCCATCACCTCAGGGTTGTCAGTGTCACTGTGTGGGTTACTGGAGCCTCATGGCAGCAGGTATGCAGCACTCCCGGCACCTTGTTGGCTGTGCTGCATTGCTTAGGGGGAAAAGAAGTCCATGAGGCGGCATGGCACTGAGGAGTTCCCCTTCCTCCTGGTCATTCCGACTGAGCCCAGTGGTAGTGGACTCCTCTTGGCTGTATGAGAGAGGAGATGCAGGTTGTGGTGAGCAGCTCAAAGTCAGTAGTGATACAGAGATGTAGGATCAAGAAGACATCTCGGTCCACAGCTAGCCACGCTAGCATGGAAGGTGAACATTGCCCTGGTACAACAAATTTTTTTTTTTTAATTCCATTTAGCAAGGAGCAGGGATTTTTTTTAAAGCATTGACATTTAAATGGTTTTAAATTGCCAACACATTTGCTTCATGCTTCTATTTAAAAAGGGAGGAGTCTCTATGCCATATTTTTTTATTTAAAAAGAAGACTGCAACAAAGTGTCATTTGCCAGAAATTTAAACTGTATATAATTTTTTCTTTGTAAATGTCACTTTTGCTGTAGCACATCCTACAGCAAGAATGAAAAAGACACTTCCAGTCTGGTATGGATTTGAAGGGGATCCTTAAGCAAATTAAAAGAAAAACAAAAAAATGAGTGTGGTCCCCCTAAAAATCCATACAAGACCGCTAATTCAAGCTTGCAGCCTGACTGGCAAGGAAGGGAGGGGGTGTGTGCACCCCCCTCCTGAACCATACCAGGCCACATGCCCTCAACAGGATGGGTGTCTTGCCAGGGGGAACATCACTGGCAAAACACCTTGTCCCCATGTTGATGAGGACAATGGTTTCTTCACTACAACCCTGGATGGTGGTTGTTGGGGTCTGTGGGCAGGAGTCCCTTTTAAAAACAATATGGCCCCAAGATTTCACCCCCTCATTCATGAATAAGGAGTACATAGCATCCTTACTCATTCACAAAACAAATTTAACCCAAAAATAAAGACACCAAAACATTTGGCAAGTCAGTCATTAAAACAATAAAAATCTCCCCAAAATATCCCTCATTGCAAATGCATTGTCAATCGTGATGACCAACTTGTTGAAAAGACCCAGCACACACATCTAATCTAACACTACTGCTTCAGAAGGATAGCTCTGGCATAAAAAAAATTTTAGTATTTCTTTAACATTTTGTTTGCTTCACAGAAATCTCATTGATAGGTGTATACAAATAAAATTCAAGTTTTACCCTTTCGCTGCCACGCTCAACGTTCCTTGTAGATGCAAGAGAGAGAAGCTGACCCATTGAGCTACTGCATGCATATACATGGGACTCCTTTTCAGGTGCTCTGCTGCCTTGCTGTCGACAGGAACAGCAGTGCTATATTAGAAATCAGCTCCAGATTATACATTCTCCTTTACCACCAGAACCTTTTAAACAAGAGTTACATTGGACAGAGTTTTCTACAACCTTAACACATTTATGTGCTTAAGCAGCTCAAGTGTACACATTTTGCTTTGAATGGTAAAAATGTGAGATTTTACCTAACGTGAAACTGACTGGTGTAATTGCAATAGTTTATAGTAGCTCCAACTAAACAATGGGTCTATACTGGATCAATCTTAAGCAAGGTAGAACTTACTACTAGCGTTCCTTTAAAGATACTGTAAATGATTAGCAATGAACATAACATGCAGGCGCGGACTGACCATTTGGAAACTCGGACACTGCCCGAGGGCCCAGGGTCAGTAGGGGGCCCCATGAGATGCCCCTGGTACCTTTTTTATAGGCTTTTTTGAGTTTGGGCAAGGACACAGGGGCCCCATGATCCCCTATTGCCTGGAGGCCCCATGAGTTGTCAGTCCGCCCCTGGCCCCATGAGTTGTCAGTCCGCCCCGATAACATGTTTTCATTTCATTTTTTTTTTTTAAACAAAAGGAGTTTATCTTAATAAAAGCAATTATAAACAGATGATCAGTACTTTTATATCATTAAAGGTCCAACAAATCATTGAATCATTTGTTTAAGGTATGCAACTGTCTACAAAAATATATAACATTAATATATCAGCACTTATGAGTTGTCTAGTAGTATGATACGGCATCCCTGACAGTAAAGGCATACATGACAACACTTTCAACCCATTGTATAAAGACTATTTTAAACTAAATGGGTTGTTTTACAAGGTAAGGGTTTATTCTTTAAGGGAAAGAGTAACAGTGGGGGTTGCAGAAGAAATGATCTTTTAGGTATTTGACAAACACTATGCAAAGCAAATACATCATATAATACATCTAGGGTTCACTAATCACCATTGCCAGGACTGCAGAAATGTAAGTATTTGTTATTTTTAGTTGCTAGCGTATAAGCAGGTGCTTCCAAAGTGTTCTAAGAGTTAAACATTTTTCTTTTGTGCTGTGTTCATACTCTGAGGTTCTTCAGGCCAAATATGATTATGTGTACAACAAAATGTTACAATATATCTTGTTGCAACTGTAGTCCTATGTTGGTCTACTGGGTGGTAGATCTGAGATGGAAGAGTTAACTTGGCTTTTCTGGTTTTCCTGCTCTTTTCAGAAAGTTACTGTCCCTGCAGGTCATACCAACAAGGCCGCCAATAGGGGGGGGGGGGCACCAGTTCTCCTGTAGGGGGCCCAGGTACCCAGGGGGTCTGGACAGGGAGGCAGATTGCTGTGGTGTGGCAATTACAGGAACGATGCCCTGTGTGTGTCCCTCTCTCCAGCAGCCTCTCCCACTGGGCGCCATGGGAAAACGGGGATGAGTCAAGACTGTGTCCGGGCATCTTCCTAGGGCTGTCATAATGCACAGGCACCTATGAGAACTGCCCAGGGGCCTAAGTGCATGGGGGCCCTTGCAGTTTCCTGCCCACAGTTCCTCCGCTTTCAGTTCAGGTCAGTTACATTATAGGCTTTTCATATCTCCAGCAGTCTTCTCTCCCTCTCTGGCATCTTCCTCCCCACCTCAGCCACTATCCCGTCTGGCTCCCTTTCATTCTCACACACATCCATCCATCTCTGCATGTCACACTGCCTCTCAAATCTTTGTTAACCCTCGCTCCCTTATCCCAGCCTAGCAGACCTGCTAATTCACAGCCTCACCCCCTGACACTTTCTCAACAAGAGTCCCTCCTGTTCACTCCCCCTCCCTCTGTGTCTATCTGCTCACCCCAATAATGTCTCTGTATTGTTCAATGGAGATCACTCCCTCTCGCCCAGCCAGCCCATTTGCTTTAAATATACTGTGGCTATTCCTCATCAGCCAGCAGTATTCCCCATGTCCATCCCTGACCATCCCTCTCCAGCCCCCTTGACCCCCATCTATTTGCTTCTCCTACTCCTTCTCCTCCCCCTTCCCCCTACTCCTTTTGTATCCGTATACAAATCAGGATCTCCCAGTTTTACTCCAGTTGTTCTCTACTTATCCCTAATCTATTACCCCCCCCCTCTTTCCCCCCTCCTGCTTCTCCCCCTACCCCATGGTTCCCAGTCTCCCCCCCCCCACATTTTCTGCAGAGGGTAATGGAAGAACCACGAGGCTGAGCATCTTACTACTGCTACCGTGTGTGTGGGCAGGATGTGTACTACTCCAAACCCTGCTGAACCCCCTCTCCTATTAATCTCATGTGATTGGCACAGTAAACATTTCGACCGCACAAGCAGCAGCAGTAGTAAGATGATCCACATCGGGGTTCTTCCTTAGCCCCTGCAAAGCACCAGAAGAGAGACAGAAACTCCAGAGGGTAAGGCAGAGGGGGAGATGTCATTCCATTTGTAGATTTAGCCCCGTGAAAGCCTACCAGAATAGGTAGGATCTGTGACACCAGCTTCCCTGAGTAGCTCTGCTTGAGGAGACAATACCTGTAATATACATTACTGCCCCTATACTGTACCCTCCTGACCCTTGTTCTGTGCCCTCCTATCCTCCCCCTGTACTATACCCTTCGGCCTCCCCTATACTGTGCCAACCCCCTGTTCTGTGCCCTCCATACTGTACCCTCCTAATCACTGTACTGTACCCTCCCCCCCCCTCTGTATCCTCCTGTTCCCCCCATAATTTTTAAGTTATGTTGTGTTTGTGTCTGCTAATAACGATGTTTGTGTATTTTTAGTGTTTTGATATTTTTTTGAGGGAGGCCTTATTAGGTAGACTGTATTGGGCCCCATGATTTCTAACAGCAGTCCTACATACCATATAAACAGGGGCTCATTAGTGCCCCAGGGATGGAGGTCCAAATATATTATCAAGATGTGGTTACTCTGCCAGTTTGCCCCCTTGTGGGAGCCATGTCGGGCTTCCAAGGGCATGGATCCACATGCATGTATGCAGGACTCTTGGGGATTAACTGTTGCCTTTGTGGATTTACTGTTCATGTGAACTTTTGCCTTTTTATGGATTACTTTCATGGATTTTGCTACTAAACACAGGTATGACTACCTTAAGGGGCACTTAGAGAGCTTTGTACAGGAATGTATGTCTTAGAGGACAATTTCTGTTTTACCTTCAACCACTTTAGTAAAGAACTTTGTTGTTCCCTTCAACTGCCATGTCTGAGGTCATTAAAGGAATGCATGTAAGGTGTACAAGAACAGAGCTTACAACAGGGGACTGAAAAAGTTAGAGAAGATACAGTACAGAGGTCTAACAAACAGAATGATGTCCAGAGGAAGCTAGATTGCCATTGTTAATGACTACCATATTTTCTGTCACTTGCTAAAGCAACCAACCACTCAAGAGACAGGTGACATGCCAGAGGTAATGGATGCTCCTGTAGTGAAGGGATGATATGCTTAGTTCCTTGCTTTGACCTCACAGCATAGAGTACCTGGGGACCTAATCTGGAGTCATGGCAGGGAGATGTAGAGGGGGCTCCGAGAAGGAGAACAAGCATGGAGTTATGGAGAAGCCTGTTTCCTGTGTCAAATAGTAACATATAGACATTTTAACTTGGAGTGAGGTGACAGGACTGTGGAATTGGTGTAGAACAGTACATGCTCTGTGGTATTGGCTCAGAAATGCTGCACAACTAGGGGCTTGTGTTCTCTACCAGAAGTTGTGTCTGAAGTGCTTAGTGTTAACACTGTAAGGAGTTTGACCACGGATTACAAACAGTTAACTATGCAAGTGTACTTCTTGCGTCTAAATCCGGAGTATTGCCTTATTGCTGATTTCACATAACCAAAGCTTCTGCTTTTGGTTTAGGCACTAGCAAGTGCAGTTCCACAGTGTCCCCACTAGAGCACCATAAGCCCCAGCCAGCATTTTTTCGAAAGTGCATTGGGTGAGATTGTGGATAACAACTCCAAATTCCTGGGTATCAGATTATCTATTGATATTAATCTTAGCTGCAAGCTATAGATGGGTGATTTTAACTCTGGAATCACTAGGAAAGTCAGTTATATTTATATGGAGCAAGGCTAATTCTACTGCGTGGGTCACTGAAATGTCAGTACTTTCTCATTTGAGTGCAAAAATGCTGTTGCAATAAGATTTGGGGATTTAGAGAACAATAATATATGTATAAAAGATCTAAGTTCACTGCATTGTCTCCAACATAGTGAAGAATTAGAGGGGTGATATACCAGCAATGTATAATTTCATGAAAGTAATCCAAATTATGCATTGCTGGCACAGTGGAAGGATTTGAAGACATGCTTCACGGCATAAGTCATAATGTAAGTGCAAGTGGTTATAAAAATGCCAGTACAAGGTGATTTGGAATCATATAGATAGGCTACATAGAAAAGGGCTTGATCAATGAATAAATGTGAAATATATACATATTTAGAAAATTCCATAGAAGGAATTTTGCATTTCTGAAAGGTATTTCAAACAGGTATCTTGCTTTTACTCCAGAGAGAAGAGTAGTTTATAGATTTGGTTGACCTTCATATGCAAAAAGTCTAAAGCCTGGTATACATGTACTGAAAGTCCTGCTGAACCGGCTGACTTCTGGCACATGTGTACTATGGTCTAATAACTAGCTTTTGCTGAATGTGCTTGATGGAAACCCAGCATTCAATCAGTGCTTGTGCAAGCACTGATCAGTGTATTTGGCAGGGGGGGGGGGGTAGGCCCCCAGTAACTATACAATATTGCATTGGGGGAAGTCCCCTCATCACACATCATTGTATTGTTACAGGTAATCAGCCCCAATCCCTGCCAGCTGCTCCCCTGGTCTTGTGCTTCCTTAACTGATTACATACTGCATTCACTGTTCAACATAGGCATAACACAGAACTGCTGACAGGCATCCATCTTCCTTCCAAGCCCAATATCCTACCCCACAATGATCTGTCCCCCTCTTTAAGTTCTTTAATCTCCCAGCCACCAAATCACCTCTTTTCAATAACCTACCCCCTACCCCTTTCATATTGGTCATCTACCCCAAATTCAACATTCTCTATGATACTGTCCACAAAAGCATATCACCAAATCCCACCCTAATTGCCTCTCCATTGTTCAATCAAATATATCCCCAATTCTTCCATCAACGCCAATTCCCTCCACCACCACCACCACCCTCCTGACCCCCCCCCCTCCCCACATTCACCCTCCTGCTTCTCTCTTCCTTAATCCCCCCACTCCCCACACTCATCTTCTGGGTTTCCCCCTCCCCACTTTCACCTACGAGTCCCTCATCACTTCACCTCCACCCCCCAACATTCCCCAAATTTCCAACAAGTTACTTTTCGTTACCTACTGTTCTTTGTAATTATTACTCACAGCGCCAAAAGGCTGTCACCTGCAGTTATTCCATGGTTTTGAAACTCATACTGACCACAGCAACCTGCACATGTTGGTCTCACCATTTCAGAGCTGAACTGAAGATGCTCTGCTGCTAAAGTTATCAATACACTATTTTAGAACCATCCCAGAGTATACTCAAGGTTAAGACCCCATACACAGTGTTTTTAGTATAATACTATTATTCCTACAAGTAACTATAAACAATTTCAGACCGTTGGCACAGTATATATTATCTGTGAATATATATATACTGTATATATATATATATATATACACACACAAATTTATATATGTTTTATTTTGTATGTATTCCCGACCAATTTTATGTCCAAATGAAACTTTATTTGCATTGGATCTTCAAGAAGTTTTTTTGTCATATATATTTTTTATTTCACATATTTTACTACAGTTGCAAGAAAAAGTATGTGAACCCCTTGGGATTACGTGGAGTTTTGCATGAATTGGGCATAAAATGTGCTCTGAACGTTATCTAAGTCACAACAATAGAAGAACACAGTCTGCTGAACATAATACTACACAAACATTAGATGTTGCCATGGTTTAATTGCACATAACATGTAAACATTCACAGTGCAGGGAGGAAAAAGTATGTGAACCTTTGGACTTAATAACTGGTTGACCCTCCTTTGGCAGCAATAACCTCAACCAAATGTTTCCTGTAGTTGCAGATCAGACCTGCACAACGATCTGGAGTAATTTTGGACCACTCCTCTTCACAAAACTGTTTCAGTGTAGCAATATTCTTGGGATGTCTGATGTGAATCGCTCTCTGAAGGTCATGCCACAGCATTTCAATCGGGTTGAGGTCAGGACTCTGACTGGGCCATTCCAGAAGGCGTATTCTGTGCTGTTGCAGCCATTGTTTTGTTGAATTACTTGTATGCTTTGGGTCATTGTCCTGTTGAATCACCCATCCTCTGCGGAGCTTCAGTTGGCGGACAGATGGTCGTACATTTTCCTGCAAAATGTCTTGATAAACTCTGGAATTCATTTTCCGATCAATGACAACAATCCGTCCAGGCCCTGAGGCAGCAAAGCAGCCCCAAACCATGATGCTCCCTCCGCCATGTTTTACAGTGGGGATGAGGTTTTGATGTTGGTGTGCTGTGCCTTTTTTTCTCCACACATAGTGTTGTGTGTTCTTCCCAAACAACTCAATCTTGGTTTCATCTGTTCACAGTATATTTTGCCAGTAGTGCTGTGGAACATCCAGGTGCTCTTTTGCAAACTTCAAACGTGCTGCAATATTCTTTTTGGACAGCAATGGCTTCCTCCGTGGTGTCCTCCCATGTACTCCATTCTTGTTTAATGTTTTCCTTATTGTAGATGTGTCAACAAAAATGTTAGCATGTGCCAGAGATTTCTGTAGGTCTTTAGCTGACACTCTGGGATTCTTCTTTACCTCATGCAGCATTCTGCGCTGTGCTCTTGCAGTCATTTTTACAGGACAACAACACCTAGGGAGAGTAGCAACAGTGCTAAACTTTCTCCATTTCTAGACTACCGTGGACACATGAACATCAAGGCTTTTGGAGATACTTTTGTAACCCTTTCCAGCTTCATGCAAGTCAACAATTCTTGATCGTAGGTCTTCTGAGAGCTCTTTTCTGCAAGGCATGGTTCACATCAGACAGTGCTTCTTGAAACCAGTAAACCCAAAACAGGTGTGTGTTTTTTAAGGGCAGGACAGCTGTCAGCAACACATCCAATATCATCACACTGATTGGAGTCAAGGTTGGCTCACTCCTGGCTCCAATTAGCTCTGGGAGAAGTCATTAAGCTAGGGCCTCACATACGTTTTCCTCCCTGCACTGTGAATGTTTACATGTTATGTGCAATTAAACCATGGCAACATCTAATGTTTGTGTAGTATTATGTTCAGCAGACTGTGTTCTTCTATTGTTGTGACTTAGATGACGTTCAGAGAACATTTTATGCCCAATTCATGTAAAACTCCACGTAATCCCAAGGGGTTCACATACTTTTTCTTGCAACTGTATATTTCTGATTGCATTACAGATATACTGTAAGTACCACAATTGCAATGTTTTCTAACATCTTTGGTACAGGTGATATTTATTGGTTGTCTTAATTTTTCACTACGCTGATGAAGGGGGGGGGGGGCAATTTGTAAAATTTGTTGGCTTTTTATCTGCTTAATCAGATGCTTCCCTGGCTGTACTGGCCAGGAAAAGAGAGCTGTGAAACCAGAAATGACAAGCTTCTGTCAGGGAACAAGAAGATCGCCGCAGCGCATGAATCTGCGCATGCGCAGGATCCCAACAAGGCATATAAGCAGGCAGGCACTAGGACCCAGGCGCGCCTGTCACCAATGACGGCGCCAGGCATTCACTAGGACCCAGGCGCGCCTGTCGGCGCTGGGCGGGCTATTTAAAGAGCACCTCAGTGCTGATTCAGTGCTGACTGGTCTTCAGCTTCCTCCCTGTGTCTTGCCTGTTTCAATACGTGTTCCTTGTTGCTGACCTAGCTTGTTCCTGACTCTGAGTACTCTCCTGTCCCTGGTTCCCGACTTTGGCTCTGATCCTGACTTTGGCTTCTCCCTCTGATTCGGTACCATGCTGGCCGACTGTTATGACTCTGGCTATCCTGCAACTCCGCTCCAGTCCTGTTTTCTGGCTGCATACCTGGCTCTACCGTGCATCTGGCAATCCGCCAAACCTGCCTGGGCTCCTACAACTTCGCTCCAGTCCTGTCTCCTGGCTGCATACCTGGCTCTGCCGTGCATCTGGCAATCCACCGAATCTGCCTGGGCTATTGCTGCAGTACACTAAGCAACTGATACCCTGCCTACAAAGGCCATCATCCACAAGAGCCACAAGCAAACCACTGGCGCTCTTGTCCCCCTGGTCCTTACACTCCCTCTGTTCCAACCTCAGCGGAGTCAGGACTAGTGACACAAGTGAGGCCGACCTCGTCAATTCAGTCTCCCATCAGGTACGTGACAGCTTCATTCACTGCAGAAGTGTTTGGGGAATGGATGCACCGCCTCTGTAGACAGCCTACTCAACCACCTACAGTGGTCCTGCGCTCATCGGTGAAAAGGGAAAGCCTGGGTATGGCTTCATCATAAGCGGGGGGGAATGATCAGGCAGCTGTAAAGCCAGTTTTATCACGTTTGCTGGAAAGTCAGTTACTGGCTTAAAAAAAAAACAATATAAGGTGCATGACTGCAGCTGTAGCCATGATATTGGTATAACAGCTTGCTGTCTAGGACATTTATACACTTAAAGTGGAGTTCCAGCCATTTTTGTGTTTATTAAAAGTTAGCAACTACAAAAACTGTAGCTGCTGACTTATAATAAACACACACTTACCTGTCCCAGAGTCCAGCGATGTATAGTCCCTTATCTCTTTCTCTCCTCCTGCCATCACAACTGTGGGCACCAGGCTGTGACAGCTTGCAGATTCACAGCCAGTTTCCCACTGCGCATGTCTCCTGGGACCTGTGAAAGTTCCCAGGTGACTGCAAAAGGGAGGAGTGGGCCAAACTTCCGGCTCACTTTTCTGAGGCGAACTGAGCCGGAAGTGCGAGTGGTTACCTGTCAAAACTAGGTACCCGCTCCCCCCTCCCCCCCAAAAGGTGCCAAATGTGGAGGGGAGGAGGGGGCAAATAAGCAGAGCTTCCACTTTTGAGTGGAACTCCGCTTTAAGCTGGGCAGCAAGTTAAATGCTGGGCAGCAATCAATCAAAAAAGAATCAGAGCCTTTACTCAGTAACTAAAGGCCTAGAAGCTTAGCCTCTATTGTAGAGAAGATATTTGAGGGTTTGATAAAAGACCACATGCAAATGCACTGCTATAATACAATACTACAACTGATAGCCATCATATATTCAGGACACACTGGAAACTGTCAAACAAATCTACTTTATTTTTATGAGGAAGTAAGTAAAAACTTAGACAAAGGGTTAGCTGTGAATATAGTATACTTCCATTTTGTAAAGTATTTGACACAGATCCCCACAGACAGCTAATGTCTTTTTTGAGGTCTATAGAACTTAGAAAATCCATCTGTAAATAGAACAGAATTTGAATAAATTTGAATAGAATGGAATTAAACACATAATTTCTGTCTGCAGCTGACGCAAAGCTATGTAGTGGAATAAAGTCCTACAAGATGTCCTACAAAATGTCTGACTTAAAAGCTGCCCAACCGCATTGTTTGATAGTGAAACTACATGATAAATGAAGTTTAGCATTGATAATAAAATTAAACCTTTGCTAAAGGACAACATATTACATGCATCATACATTTTAGAGGTAAGTAAAACTGGGGGGCGTCACTTAGGGAAGAAGATCTGGCTGTCCTGGTAGATCACAGAACTAGAAACAACATGCAATGTCAATCTGCGACTTGTAGAACAAGCAGAATACGGCACACATGCAGTTAAAAAAAGAATGTTGTGAAACTGGAAAGAGTGAAGAGAAAGGCAACTACTGTAAATAAATATTAAGTCTGGTACAATATTTTTATTAAGAAATGATAAAAAAATAATAATAAGCGATTGGGTCCCACGCAAGGGACTGAGACTCAAAAGGAACATTTAGTTACAAAACATATCGCAGTACTGAGAAATCCAGTACAATAAAGGACAAATGGCATCCAGCAGCCAGTGCCGTAGAAGGCAACATACTTCTGGATACAGAGCCCCAGGGTGTGGTAACTTGGAAAGGGTGGGTTTTCCCTACCCTTGGTGGAGGAGGGGGGGTAAAGTAATCAGGAAAAAAAAAGGGGGGGGGTATTGGGGAGGGAGAGGAGAGGCAGAGGGGAAGAAATAGGTGGGAAAAAAAGGAGTGTGAGAGCAAGGGAGGACAAAGAGAGAAAGGAGCAGACCTAGAAGAGAACAGACGATGGTGCCTGCGAGTCAGGTGGAGTCCACGATGGCACAGAATTTCCAAGATAATCGGTGGCAGAGTGAGAAGAGCATAGGACCACCAGGGGCTCCACACTTTAAGGAACTTGGAGTGGGAGTCATGGAGTATACTTGTCATTTTCTCATGAATCATGAGAGTGGTGAAGATGCTCTTTACCTCTGCAAACCCCACTGATGGCTTCTTCCAGGCCCTAGCAATGGTGCATTTTGCAGCTATGAAAAGGTATGTGGCTAGTTTCTGTTGGTAAGAAAAGAGGCCTGGAAGCAGGCAGTGGAGAAGTGCATGTCGGGGATCCCGGCAGAAGGGTACATGAGAGAGGGTCAAAAGGAAGGCATAGACCTGCAACCAAAAGCCCACCAGAGGGGGGCAGGACCAACCTATATGGATCTTATCTCCGTGTTGGCCACAGCCCCTGAAGCATCTATAATTGTATGAAATAAATGTTAATTCATTCAATACAGTAACTTTAATATTCTCCTTTTCATTATACCATCCATATCTCTGTGTCTAAGACTGGGTGCTGCACCTTTTACTCCATAGTCCATACCTCCCCCAGCCCTCCAAGCTCCTTAAGCAGCTGAGAATAAATGATATGTAATCACTTAAAGTATATAAAAGAGGGAAACAAGGGTATTTATGATATTTCTCTTCTGTAAACACAAATGTTTTGCCTTTCATTTCTATTTTAAACTGAATGGCTTGTTTTACAAGGTGAAGGTTCACATATACAGTAATTTATGATGGTGCTGTCTTTGGCAGGTAAGAAGACAGGAGGATTTAGTACCAATTAAACATCTGCTGCCTTTTGACACATGGCTCAAAACAACTTTATTTCAGAAAACAGGGCACACTGCCATAATGTGATCTATTGTGATGTAGTGTTTACTGCAGTTTATAAGGAGTACACTGAAAATGCATTGTTTTAGGTCAAGATATCTAACAAGAATCTTAAAAGAGAAGTAGCTTTTTGTATGTGAATAGTTTATAATACAGAATTTTAAATTGCTTTTACTTAGCCAAAGTTGTGCATGAATGCCAGGTTTGCTTTATTACGCACTCTATGTGATAGAATGTCTTTGTAACTTTCATCTTAAAAATAGACTTGACACCTTGCAGACATGTTTTAAAGCAGTCTGGGAGTTGACATAATGAAGTGATATCTGCTGATGAGTACAGAGTTCAAATCTATCTTAACACTTCTCCTTCACAGCACCATCTGCTTCTCTACTTAGAGATTCTGTGTCGCATTTGAAAGACGACAGAACAGTTTGCTACCAAAAGCTTTATAGACTTCTTTTTTTGTCCAGAATGATGAGTTTACACCCTGACTGATGAACAGACCACTATCATCTACAATTTATACACTGACCCTTAAGCCAGGGCATGCATTCATTACTGAAAGCATTTGCTTACACTGTTAAAATACATTTATCATATCAGTATGAATTTGCAATCAGGATGTTGGTCTATTAGGTATTACTGCAGTAAAAGTGTAAAACAGCAATGAAATCCAATGTTGTACCTCTACAAATGGTGTATGTGTGTGTGTGTAGCACCAAGGAAGTGTTTTTGATTAAGTATTTATAGTAAGCTGTGGATAAGTAGCCGGTGTACTGCTCCATCAGGTCAACAACCTTTTTGGGCACAAATACCAGTCCAATAATATGTTGGCAAATGTCAAGACAAAACCTAGCTGTATGCTAGCCCGAACTAGTATTATTATTATTATTGTTATTCTTCGGGATTTATGTAGCACCAACAGTTTGTGCAGCACTCTACAATATAAAGGGAGACAATATAGTTACAATACAATAAAATACAAGAGGGTTAAGAAAGCCCTGCTCATAAGAGTTTATACTCTAATAGGGTGGTGCAAAGGAAGCAAAAGATTATTATTATGGGGGATAAACTGATTGAAGTGATTAAAGTTCAGTTAGTTGGAGGTGTGATAGGCTTCCCTGAATAGATGCATTTTCAGGGATTGCCTAAAGGCAGCTAGAGTAGGAAATAGCCAAACAGACTGAGGTAGAGAGTTCCAGAGAATGGGAAAAGCTCTGTAAAAGCCCTGGAGACAAGCATGGGAGGAGGAGACAAGAGAGCTGGAGGTCTTGGGAGGATGGTTTGGATGATATTTGGACACAAGATTAGTGATTTAGCTTGGGGCAGATTTGTGAATGGTTTTGTATGTTGTTGTTAGTATTTTGAATTTAATTCACTGGACACTGGACTAGCCAGTACAGGGATTGGCAAAGATGGGTGGCAGACACTGAGTGGATAGCAAGGTAGCTGAGTCTACATATTTCCAGTCCTACTTCATCAACTGAGCAAGCATATTGCTTGTCAGCCTTAAAAATATACAGTAAGTTTTTCACCAGCCTTTCCAATTCCACCTTTCCAACTGTATCTGTCTGCTCTCCAGGCTGCAGATACCTGCCTAGATGTCTCTCTGTGTCACTTAACTTTTTGTCACAGGTATAGTCCTTGGGGTTAGAGATTCCGGAGATGTAAATCCCAAACTGAACCCTTCCAAGGTCTAAACCTAGTTAATTAATATACTTAATTGATTATTAAGTGTACCTGTCATAAGAGAAATACTTAGACTGCCTTTGTTGATCTTTCTTTCTTGAAAAGCTAATACCCTTTGACTTCAGCACTTTCTGCAGCACTGACTCAGAACAAGTATAGCAATAATGAATTCTGATGTTGAATGTTATGTTCCAAAGAGTGATTTGAACTTACTACAACAAATTAGGGATTAAAACGTGACCGAAACAGGGGAGTATAAAGAACACTGAGGTGGTGCATCAGTCAGCAGGATATTGCTGTGATGGTCAACAAAACTGACAGCCAGGGGACATTTTCTCTGAGTTGCTGACTAATTGTTATGAATGCCATCTGACAGGTATTTCATTGACATGGAAACAAATATGTGCATGACCACGCTCACAATCTCAAGTGTTATCTAAAACAAGAAAAAGTGTTAAAATGCAATGTGTCCAAAATAATTATTATTAAATCCAAACAAGGTCCTTAAAGTCCACCATCAGGTGCAATATGTGCAATATATATATATATATATATATATATATATATATATATATATTACATTTATTAATTTAATTTCAATATATATATATAAATATATATATATAGTGAAATTAAATTTGTACAAAAAATCACTTTGTATAAAAGTGTGATGTCAAAGCACCTAGTGTCCTTCGCCTCACCTCTTTCATCACAATTTAACCTCTTCACACCGGCCGCACACAAATGTGTGAAATTACCAAAAAACATATGTGTTCACATGTCCGGTACTCACGGAAAGGTCCTGGTCTGCTCTTTCATGTGACCGCCGTGATGACGCATCACGGCGGTCACATGATCCCTAAACCCCGCCCCAGCCGTCCCGCCTCCCGCCTTCTGAAACTCTTAAAGGGCCAGGAGGCACCAGTGGGAAGGGCTTAAAATACAAAAAAAAAGTGTTCCTTTAAAAGGTATATACAATGCAATGCAATCCTCTTCCATTCTTGTTGGAGCACTATGCAATCTTTAACAGCTAACGATGGGTTAATAGATCCACTCTCTTCATTAATGGGTTTGCAAGGTTCTCATATTTCCAGACCATTTGCCAACATGTTAAAAAACAGAAAAGAAGGTTTTATAGTGTAAAACAATCTATTTATTATTAAAAATAATCATAAGTGCACTCACATTGCCATGTGTCATGCCTGATATTGAAGAGGTATGCACATATACAAATAAAGCCACAGCTCCAGCCGCAAACACAGGTTGTGGGTCAAAGTGGAGTCAGTGTGGGGAACTTCACTCAGAGCGTAGCTCCGCCTAACATGTTTCAACATGTGTGGTCATTAGAGGCACCATCTACATCTGTCAGCAGGTGGTCTGGAACTGTGAGAACTTTGCAAGCCCATTAACCACTTGCTGCCCTGCCACTGTAGAAATACGGCGGCAGGGCGGCACTGGCAGGCAAAACCACGTTTTAAAACGTGTGTTTTGTAAACAGATAGGGGGCGCGCACGAGGCACGCCACCACCCTATCTGTCCCGCCTATCACCGCCGCGGATGTCAGTCGCCGGGTCACAGCGGCTGTTTCCCGGCGATCGGCTGTAAACAGTGACAGAGAGCACAGCTGCAGTAGCTGTGCTGTCTGTCACTTCCTTGTCAGCTCGAGGACGAGCTGATCGAGACAGAAGAGTTTCTCTCTCTCGATCAGTGGTGTCCCGTGCAGTACACACTCCCTCCCCCTAGTAAAACACCCCCCCTTCACTCAGATAACCCTTCCCTGCAAAATAAAGTTAACCCCATCCTCCCAAGTGCCATTAGTACAGTGTCAGTGTTTTTCTTTTTGCATTGATCACTGTATTAGTGTTTTTGGGGATGTCAGTGACCCCAAGTCAGTACCCCCCAATGTCAGAATGTCCGCCGCAGTCCCGCCATAAGTCACTGGTCGCTGCCATAAGTCACTGATCGCCGCCATAATTCACTGATCGCCGCCATTATTAGTATAAAAAAACCCCTAAAAATCCCAGTATCTTTCCCGCCATTTGTAAACGCTATAACTTTCATGTAAACCAATTAATTTACACGTATTGGTTTTTTTGTTTAGCAAAGACACGTCGCAGAATGCATTTTGGCAGAAATTTATGACTAAATTTGATTTATGCATTTTTTTTTACTGGACATGTTTTATAGCAAAAAGTCCAAAATATTGGTTTTTTTTCCTCAAAATTGTCAGCCTTTTTTTTATAGCGCAAAAAATAAAAACCGCACAGGCAATCAAATACCAACAAAAGAAAGCTCAATTTGTGGGGAAAAAAAGGATGTAAATTTCATTTATGTACTGTATTGCATGACCGCGCAATTGTCCGTTAAACTATATATTTTTAATAGCTGAAAGTAAAAAATATTGTTTTTCTTCAAAATTTTTGGCCTTTTTTTGTTTATAGCGTAAAAAATAAAAAGCACACAGATGATCAAATACCACCGAAAGAAAGCTTTATTTGTGTGAAAAAAAGGACGTAAATTTTGTTTGGGTGCAGCATTGCATGACTGCGCAATTATCAGTTGAATTAGTGCAGCGCTGAGTAGCAAAAAGAGGCCTGGTCATTAAGGGGGGTAAATCCTCTGGAGCTCAAGTGGTTAATGAAGAGAGTGGATCTATTTACTCATCATTGCCTGTTAAAGATTGCACAGTGCTCCAACAAGATTAGATGTGGATTGCATTGTGTATGATACCTTTCAAAGGAACAACTTCTTACTTTGTATTTTAAGTTGTGTTGAAAGAGGTGTGCTAATTACTTGAAGAGGTGAAGGACACTGGGTGCTTTGGCTTAACACCTTTATGCGAAGTGATTTTTTGTACAAATTTACTTTACTATATATATATATATATATATATATATTATTTTTTTTTTTTCCACATATTGCACCTGATGGTGTACATTAAGGACTTTGTCTTTTTGGACTTAAAAATAATAATTATTATGGACCCATTGCTTGTGAGTTGCACAATATTTTGAAAATTAATATTTTGTTGATACATTTTATATGGTATTATTTTAACACTTTTTCTTGGTTTAGTTAGTTTAAGCACTTGCCCTCCAAAGGATTTACCCACCCTTCCTGACCAGGTCATTTTTTATGAAACGACACTGCGTTAATTTGCCTGACAATTGTGTGGTCATGCAATACTGTACATAAATGAAATGTATGTCCTTTGTTTCCCCACAAATAGAACTTTCTTTTGGTGCTATTTGATCACCTGTGCATTTTTTATTTTGTGCGCTATAAACAAAAAAATACCGTCAATTTTGGAAAAAAAACAATATTTTTTACTTTTTGCTATACAACATGTCCAGTAAACAAATTTTAAAAATCAAATCTCTTCATAAATTTAGGCCAAAATGTATTCAGCTACATGTCTTTGCTAAAACAAAATCCCAATACATGTAAATTATTTGGTTTTGTGAAAGTTATAGCATTTTCAAATGGCGGTATAAATACTGGAAATATTTTTTCATACTAGTAATGGCGGCGATCAGCGACTTATAGCGGGACTGTGGTGGGCATTCTGACACTGGGTGGGAACTAACTGCCAATGACACTAATGCAGTGATCAGTGCTAGTAAAAAGCACTAACACTGTACTAATGACACTGGGTAGGAGGGGGTTAACATCTGGGGCAATCAAAGGGTTACCTGTGTGCAGTTTTACATCATGTGCTGTGTGTGTTTTACTAGGGAAACATGCTGCTGTGTATTTCTCTGCTGTGCAGAGAAATACACAGCAGCATGTCCTTGCTGGCAGGAGAGAAACCTGTGTTTACATATAGACCTGTCCCCCGTCAGTGATACTCGGCGATTGCCGAGTACCGGCGAAGAATCTCTGGCCGGGACCCAGTGATTGACATCCCTAGCTATCAATGGCGGTGCAGGTAGGGTGGCACATGTGCACACGCCCCCTACACGGATATGCAAATCACGTATATATACATGACTCTGCGCAGCCCTGCCACCCTGTAGCGGTAGTTCTACTGTAGGGCAGCAAGAAAGCAGTTAACACTCGAGATTTTTAGCTCAGTCATATACATAATTGTTTCTTTGCACACTCCACAGTGAGTTTAGTGACTGTAGCTGCATAATTATTTATTATATTTTTGGTGCGGAGCTTTTCACATTTATATTTCATTGACATGGCCTGCAAAATTAGAATTCAATGCCAATGCTTACAGTTAAAGCTAATAATACAACTCAATATATACAGTATATATACAAAACTGTGTGTGTATATATATATACAGTCATGGCCGAAATTGTTGGCACCCTTGATATTTCTCCAGGAAATCATGTATTTCTCACGAAACGTATTGCATTAACACATGTTTTGCTATACACATGTTTATTCCCTTTGTGTGTATTGGGACAAAACAAAAAAAGGGAGGAAAGAAAGCAAATTCGACATAATGTCACACAAACCTCCAAAAATGGGCTGGACAAAAGTATTGGCACCCTTTCACAACTGCGGATAAATAAGAATGTTACAAGCATGTGATGCTCCTGTAAACTCACCTGGGGCAAGTAACAGGTGTGGGCAATATAGAAATCACACCTGAAAGCAGATAAAAAGGAGAGACGTTCACTTAACCTTTGCATTGTGTGTCTGTCTGTGCCACACTAAGCATGGACAACAGAAAGAGGAGACGAGAACTGTCTGAGGACCTGAGAACCAAAATTGTGGCAAAATATCAACAATCTCAAGGTTACAAGTCCATCTCCAGAGAACTAGATTTGCCTTTGTCCACAGTGCGCAACATTATCAAGAAGTTTGCAACCCATGGCACTGTAGCTAATCTCCCTGGTCGTGGACGGATGAGGAAAATTGATGAAAGATTGCAACGCAGAATAGTCCGGATGGTGGATAAGCAGCCCCAAACATGTTCCAAAGACATTCAAGCTGTCCTGCAGGCTCAGGGAGCATCAGTGTCAGCGCGAACTATCCGTCGACATTTAAATGAAATGAAACGCTATGGCAGGAGACCCAGGAGGACCCCACTGCTGACACAGAGACATAAAAAAGCAAGACTACAGTTTGCCAAAATGTACTTGAGTAAGCCAAAAGCCTTCTGGGAAAACGTCTTGTGGACAGATGAGACCAAGATAGAGCTTTTCGGTAAAGCACATCATTCTACTGTTTACCGAAAACGGAATGAGGCCTACAAAGAACAAAACACAGTACCTACGGTAAAATATGGTGGAGGTTCAATGATGTTTTGGGGTTGTTTTGCTGCCTCTGGCACTGGGTGCCTTGACTGTGTGCAAGGCATCATGAAATCTGAGGATTACCAAAGGATTTTGGGTCGCACTGTAGGGCCCAGTGTCAGAAAGCTGGGTTTGCGTCCAAGATCCTGGGTCTTCCAGCAGGACAATGACCCCAAACATACGTCAAAAAGCACTCAGAAATGGATGGCAAAGAAGCGCTGGAGAGTTCTGAAGTGGCCAGCAATGAGCCCAGATCTAAATCCCATTGAACACCTGTGGAGAGATCTTAAAATTGCTGTTGGGAAAAGGTGTCCTTCCAATAAGAGAGACCTGGAGCTGTTTGCAAAGGAAGAGTGGTCCAAAATTCCGGGTGAGAGGTGTCAGAAGCTTATTGATGGTTATAGGAAGCGACTGATTTCAGTTATGTTTTCCAAAGGGTGTGCAACCAAATATTAAGTTAAGGGTGCCAATACTTTTGTCCAGCCCATTTTTGGGGTTTTGTGTGACATTATGTCATATTTGCTTTTCTGCCTCTGTTTTATATTTGTTCCAATACATACAAAGGGAATAAACATGTGTATAGCAAAACATGTGTTAATGCAATACCTTTTTTGTGTGAAATACTTGATTTTCAGGAAAAATATCAAGGGTGCCAACAATTTCGGCCATGACTGTATATATATATATATATACACTATATCACTATATTGCCAAAAGTATTGGGCCAGCCCTCTAAATCATTGGATTCTGGTGTTCCAATCACCTCCATGGCCTCAGGTGTATAAAATCAAGCACCTAGGTATGCAGACTGCTTCTACAAACATTTGTGAAAGAATGGGTCGCTCTCAGGAGCTCAGTGACTCCAAGTGTGGTCCCGTTATAGGTTGCCACGTTTGCAATAAGTCCATCCTGAAATTTCCTTCTACTAAATATTCCACGCTCAACTGTTGGTGGCATTTTACACAAACCACAAAGCAAGGTCTATAAAAACATGGATGAGCGAGTTTGGGATGGAGGAACTTGACTGGCCTGCACAGAGCCTGGACCTCAAATTGTTAGAACACCTTTAGGATGAATTAGAGCGGAGACTGTGAGCCAGGTCTTCTTGTCCCACATAAAAAAAAGACACAAAATGACATTGACAAAATGTGCTTATTAGCCCTTACAATGGCAAGAATTTACTAACACCATCCACCTTCCCCTAGAGTTTAATGAGATTAGCTGCTAAATTTGGGTTCACCAACTTTACATACTTTTCACAGAACGCTTAGCAAATATTAACTGGGCAGAGGCTTGGATCAACTTTGTGGATATCCTCCATATTGCGAATGAACACACTTTACAGAACGAAAACACATATACTGTTAAAAATTTATTTGTTTGAGAAAAAAATTTCCATCCTGCTTCTTTCGAATTTTTCTCTTCACTGTGGTCAAAAGCAAACATCAATTTGACCCAATAATGATTAAAAAACAAACATTCTATTTCTAAGAATTTTCATTTGAAATTCTACCCATCTATGGCCACCTTAAGGCCACGTGCTAATTTTCAGAACCAGAAAGTGCTGTGATATTAGATGTGATATCTTTTTGTTACCCTGTAAACACAAATAATTACCGTGCTTACAGTCCCTGTTACACAGCACTCCTATGAAGCAGTCTGTACCAGAATCAAAAGTCCAGGAGAAGATTGATTCAGCTCCTGGGCTTAGCACTGGACCCTGGGCCAGCTGGAGATGCTCAGTAATGCTGCTACTTTAACACAGTGATGGGACTAACAGCCAATGTCCCAGTGCTTTTTTAAATGGCACCTGGAATTTAAAAGAGAAGTATAGTTTTTTTTAAGCTTTATTCTTATCCATGTGAGCTGCTAATAGATAAAAAATCTTTCCAGCCCTCTGAGAAGTGCACCCTTTCTGTTAAAATCAAGTACCTGTGGGAGGGGCTTCAGTCTTCTCAGGATTCTTAATGCGACAGTCTTGTCTGGATCCACCTCCTGTGTTTGACCGATGTCAGTTCTGGGCTGTCCACTCTCCCACTCCTCCCCCCCTCCTTCCTCCTCTCACAAAACACACAGCTCAGATCGATTCTCTTACAGACACCTTCCATCTGCACACTGGGTAGCTGTCTGCTATTCTGCAGTCTGACATTTAAAGTTTCCAGAAAAAACGGCTGTGAGCTGTGTGTTGTGTGAGCTATTCTGAGCTATTCTGCAGTCTGACATTTAAAGTTTCCAGAAAAAACGGCTGTGAGCTGTGTGTTGCGTGAGAGGGGGAGGAGGAAAAGAGGAGGGAGGGAAGACAGCCCAGAGCAAACATCAATCAAACACAGGAGAAGCAAAGGAGTGGATCCAGACAAGATTGTCGGCATAAGAATCATGAGAAGACTGAAGCCCCTCCCACAGGTATTTATCTTGATTTTAATAAAAAGTTAGTTAGCAGCTCACAGGGAATAGGATAAAGATAAAAAAAAGACTTCTCTTTTAAGTTGTTAAAGAGCAGGATATGGGCATTACAGGAATAGACTAAAGTTTATGGGAAAGGCTTTGAGTTTTACATTTACGTATCACTAAAGAGTTGCCAACATCAATATACTGTATATATAAACCAAATGGGAAAACAATTCCTTTTATGCAAAAAAACCTGTTATTCTGACAAAATTGTAATTCTCAAAGAGAATTTCACATGATTATTTGACGTTCTTGGATTGACTTAGAGTTAGAAGCTTGAATAATAAAAAAAGCAAGCCTTAGTGGTACCCTAGTCATACCATAGATAGCTTGCAAAACATAACTGAACTACTAGGCAATTATGCGAAGAAATATTTAGATAACATTGTTATCAAAGTATTAATGCTTTGAAAACCAGCTGTATTGCTAGCATTCATTTGAAAGCCTAATAACTGCCAGGTTTGTTCTAATTTTGATTTTTGTTATTTTTTGAAGCAGACTACTAATCTGTTTCAGGAGTCTCTTCAATAATTATTTTAATCCATTCAGAAACTTCCTTTCCTTCCTTCTCCTTCAATTGCTCTGTTGGAGCATGACTTAAAAAAAGTCTCAGATTTCCAACAACCCTGGATGGCTTGGTACATTTAAACACTGACTATGATATAAAAAATGTTCTGCTTTACCTTAAAAGGTATGTATTTTGTTCAACTGAACCAGTTGCTGTACTATTATGCTTTTAAAATAGCTCATAGTGTTTAAAAGTAAGTGCTTTAACAAAAGACCCATATGCAGTAAAGACTTGCAGGTTTGTCCTTAAAGTAAACCTGTCAGGACTGAAATATGATAGCTGCCATTACTGACTTGAAGTGCTTGCTGCTTCACTAATTAGTGATACACTGATATAGAAGAAGTAAGTGTATATCAGGTATCCCTACGCCTGATTTTTACACTTTTGTTCCAGGTCTGTACCTCACCCAGTAGTGAAAGTAGTAATAAAAACAGCCAGGCATGTCACTTAAAGATAAAGGAGTAAAGCGAGTGCTCATATATTCATCTGCTAGAACACTCCAAGGAATCACAAAGACCTTGCATAGTAAATCATAGAAAATAAAGTGCAGCGCTGCAATCTAGGATAAAAAATAGTTTGTATAATCTTCATATGGATCTTATATGAGACCCTGAAGAAAACCTTGAAGAAAATCTCTTTCTTGCAATGTGTTGGTGACTGGAACTCTATAGAAAAAATGCGCACTCACCGACCGCGCATTGTAAATGCTCATGTATATGACCATCAATCCAGGTAACCAGCAATCACACGGTTCATTCCTCAGAGGTAAATCATCAGCCTTGGGTGTAGTAGTATACAGTAGAACTCAGAGATCCCCCTTAACCAGTGAATGGACAGCCTAGATCAGTGGTTCTCAACCTTTCTAATGCCGCGACCCCTTAATACAGTTCCTCATGTTGTGGTGACCCCCAACCATAAAATTATTTTCGTTGCTACTTCATAACTGTAATTTTGCAGTGGGAGGACTAGCACCCCATCACTGATGTCAGTGGGATGAATAGTGTCCCATCGTTGGTATCAGTGGGAGGAATAGTGCCCCATCATTGGTGTCAGTGGGAGAAAAAATAGTGCCCCATCGTTGGTGTCAGTGGGGGGAGGAATAGTGCCCCATCGTTGGTGTCAGTGGGGGGAGGAATAGTGCCCCATCGTTGGTGTCAGTGGGGGGAGGAATAGTGCCCCATCGTTGGTGTCAGTGGGGGGAGGAATAGTGCCCCATCGTTGGTGTCAGTGGGGGGAGGAATAGTGCCCCATCGTTGGTGTCAGTGGGGGGAGGAATAGTGCCCCATCGTTGGTGTCAGTGAGGAGAGGAATACTGTCTCATCGTTGGTGTCAGTGGGGGGAGGAATAGTGCCCCATCGTTGGTGTCAGTGAGGGGAGGAATAGTGCCCCATCGTTGGTGTCAGTGAGGGGAGGAATAGTGCCCCATCGTTGGTGTCAGTGGGGGGAGGAATAGTGCCCCATCGTTGGTGTCAGTGAGGGGTGGAATAGTGCCCCATCGTTGGTGTCAGTGGGGGGAGGAATGCCCCATCGTTGGTATTAGTGACACAAATGATGGGGCACTATCCCTTCCACTGACACCAATGATACTTACCTTGCTGACCCCTGCTCCAGCCTGGGCTCGCTCTCTCCCTCTCCCATCTACAGCCTGCATACCTGGCTGCAGCAGCAAAATTTGCACTTACCTGTCAGCTGTCTTCCTTCTCTGGCCTCTCTCTTCACTCGTTCCTGCAGCTCCCTCGATCTTCTTCGATCTCCGCGCGCTGCCGCTCGGCTCCTCCTCTCCAAGCTCCACCTTCTCGCCGGTGATTGGCCGCCTGTGTGCCTCTCCTGAGCTACAGTTCCGGTGGCGAATCAGCGGCGAGGAGGCGGTGACAGGGGCAGCATATCATCCCGCCCACACATCGCCGGAGACAGCAGCGGTGTCTCGGTTCCTAAGACCATCGGAAATATGTGTTTTCCGATGGTCTTAGGCGACCCCTGGGAAATGGTCGTTTGACCCCCAAAGGGGTCGCGACCCCCAGGTTGAGAACCGCTGGCCTAGATGAATGGGCTCCCTCTTCTGGATATAAGATGAACTGGAAACCAGCTGCTGTGGATCTGAAACCCTCAATGGAGGTTGGCCTCCCCCTCTGATGAAGTGTCGTAGCACGAAAGGCCTCAGGAGGAGCCGACAGCACGTGTGACGTCATCCATCGCCACGACCACGAGGAGGTTCGGTGGCCATTTTCTTTGCTGGGTCAGTACACTATTCTCTTCCATTAATGCTGGCAGTTTTTTTACCTGTACATGTACCCATGGATTTTACTGCATGTGACCAATAAATAGTTTGAACCTACTACACTATTGGCACTCCCTCTTTGTCTTGACCCTCCATTGAGGGTTTCAGTTCCACAGCAGCTGGTTTCCAGTTCATCCTATATCCAGAAGAGGGAGCCCATTCATCTAAGCCAGTGGTTCTCAACCTTTCTAATGCCGCGACCCCTTAATACAGTTCCTCATGTTGTGGTGACCCCCAACCATAAAATTATTTTCGTTGCTACTTCATAACTGTAATTTTGCAGTGGGAGGAGTAGTGCCACGTCATTGGTGTCAGTGGGAGGAATAGTGTCCCATCACTGATGTCAATGGGAGGAATAGTGCCCCATCATTGGTATCAGTGGTAGGAATAGTGCCCTATCATTGGTGTCAGTGGTAGGAATAGTGCCCCATCATTGGTGTCAGTGGGAGGAATAGTGCCCCATCATAGGTGTCAGTGGGGGGAATAGTGCCCCATCATAGGTGTCAGTGGGGGGAATAGTGCCCATCATTGGTGTCAGTGGGAGGAATAGTGCCCCGTCATTGGTGTCAGTGGGAGGAATAGTGCCCCGTCATTGGTGTCAGTGGGAGGAATAGTGCCCCGTCATTGGTGTCAGTGGGAGGAATAGTGCCCCGTCATTGGTGTCAGTGGGGGGAATAGTGCCCCGTCATTGGTGTCAGTGGGGGGAATAGTGCCCCGTCATAGGTGTCAGTGGAAGGAATAGTGCCCCGTCATTGGTGTCAGTGGGAGGAATAGTGCCCCGTCATTGGTGTCAGTGGGAGGAATAGTGCCCCGTCATTGGTGTCAGTGGGAGGAATAGTGCCTCGTCATTGGTGTCAGTGGGAGGAATAGTGCCCTGTCATTGGTGTCAGTGGGAGGAATAGTGCCCCGTCATTGGTGTCAGTGGGGGGAATAGTGCCCCGTCATAGGTGTCAGTGGGGGGAATAGTGCCCCGTCATTGGTGTCAGTGGGAGGAATAGTGCCCCGTCATTGGTGTCAGTGGGAGGAATAGTGCCACGTCATTGGTGTCAGTGGGGGGAATAGTGCCCGTCATAGGTGTCAGTGGGGGGAATAGTGCCCCATCATTGGTGTCAGTGGGGGGAATAGTGCCCCATCATAGGTGTAAGTGGGGGGAATAGTGCCCCATCATAGGTGTCAGTGGAAGGAATAGTGCCCCATCATAGGTGTCAGTGGAAGGAATAGTGCCCCATCATTGGTGTCAGTGGGAAGAAAAGTGTCCCATCACTGGTGTCACTGGGAGGAAAAGTGTCCCATCACTGATGTCAGTGGGAGGAATAGCGCCCCATCACTGGTGTCAGTGGGAGGAATAGCGCCCCATCATTGGTGTCAGGGGGAGGAATAACGCCCCAATGTTGGTGTCAGTGGGAGGAATAGTGCCCCATCGTTGGTGTCAGTGGGAGGAATAGTGCCCCATCGTTGGTGTCAGTGGGGGAGGAATAGTGCCCCATCGTTGGTGTCAGTGGGGGAGGAATAGTGCCCCATCGTTGGTGTCAGTGGGGGGAGGAATAGTGCCCCATCGTTGGTGTCAGTGGGGGGAGGAATAGTGCCCCATCGTTGGTGTCAGTGGGGGGAGGAATAGTGCCCCATCGTTGGTGTCAGTGGGGGGAGGAATCGTGCCCCATCGTTGGTGTCAGTGGGGGGAGGAATCGTGCCCCATCGTTGGTGTCAGTGGGGGGAGGAATCGTGCCCCATCGTTGGTGTCAGTGGGGGGAGGAATCGTGCCTCATCGTTGGTGTCAGTGGGGGGAGGAATCGTGCCTCATCGTTGGTGTCAGTGGGAGGAATAGTGCCCCATCATTGGTATTAGTGAATCCAATGATGGGGCACTATTCCTCCCACTGACACAATGATACTTACCTTGCTGACCCCTGCTCCAGCCTGGGCTCGCTCCCTCCCTCCCTCTCCCATGGTACAGACACTTACCTGTCAGCTGTCTTCCTTCTCCGGCCGCTCTCCTCCTCTTCACCCGCTCGATCTTCGCGGTGCCGCTCGGCTCCTCCTCTCCAAGCTCCACCTCCTCGCCGGTGATTGGCCGCCTGTGTGCCTCTCCTGAGCTACAGTTCCGGCGGCCAATCACCGGCGAGGATTGATCCCGAGGGTGTGTCCAGATGACAGGGGCGGCATGTCATCCCGCCCACACCTGGAGACAGATAGAGCAGCGGTGTCTCGGTTCCTAACACCATCGGAAATATGTGTTTTCCGATGGTCTTAGGCGACCCCTGTGAAAGCATCGTTCGACCCCCAAAGGGGTCGCGACCCCCAGGTTGAGAACCGCTGATCTAGGCTGTCCATTCAATGGTTAAGGAGGATCTCTGAGTTCTACTTTATATTACTACACCCAAGGCTGATGATTTACCTCTGAGGGATGAACCGTGTGATTGCTGGTTACCTGGATTGATGGTCATATACATGAGCATTTACAATGTGCGGTCCATGAGTGCGCATTTTTTCTATAGAGTTCCAGTCACCAACACATTGCAAGGAAGAGATTTTCTTCAAGGTTTTCTTCAGGGTCTCTATATAAGATCCATATGAAGATTATACAAACTATTTTTTATCCTAGATTGCAGCGCTGCACTTTATTTTCTATGAGGCATGTCACTTGGCATGCGGCTCCCGTATTTATATCAATATCTTTAGACCTTTATATATCTCTTAGATTGTAAGCTCCAAGGAGCAGGGCCCTCCTAACCCTCTTGTATTGAACTGTATTGTTGCTGTATTGTCTCCCGTTATATTATAAAGCGCTGAGCAAACTGTTGGCGCTATATAAGTCCTGTATAATAATAATAATATAATATGCAATATTATAGTGGTGTAATCAGTTTTGCTGTATGATAAATAAAAAGCTATACTTTCTGAAATACCAATCCTGGAGAAAATTCCTATCCATCTTTCCTTGAGCAATCACTTTGCTAAATCCCTAATCCCTCCCTCCTAGATTGTAAACTTGAAAGAGCAGGGCCCTCGAACCCCTCGTGTATTGTATTGTTTCTGTCCTGTCTCATGTTCTGTCCCCCCTGCTATTGTAAAGCGCTGAGCAAACCCTTTGGCGCTATATAAGTACTGTATAATAATAATAATAATAAAGTATGTGATCTGGACAAAATGTGCCTTTAGATAAAGGATACAAATATCCTTTAGCAACTTTTCCAGGTATTGTTCTCTGCAACAGTTTTTTTCCCAATAAACATTAAAAATATACCGTATTTTCCGGCGTATAAGACGACTATTGGACCACCGAAAATCTTCACATAAGTCGGGGGTCGTCTTATACGCCGGTATACGTCAGGGCGGCACTTTTTAGGGGGGCGGCGCTGTGCCGCCGCCGTCCCCCCCTTCCGAAGCAAGGGACACTAAGTACAGGGGTGGGCAGAGAGCTGCTGTCTCTTACCTGGCTCCCACGACGATCCAGTCCAGGAAGTGCTGCTCCTTCCGTCACTCCGGCCACTCCCTCACTCCTGCCGCTCAGCTCCGCCTATTCACCGGTGATTGGCCGCCAGAACTGTAGCTCAGGAAAGGCACACAGGCGGCCAATCACGGGCGAGGAGGCAGAGCCGAGCGGACCCGCGAAAATCGAGTGAAGGAGAAGCCGGTAAGTGTGCAGTGCAGAGGTGCTGCTGCAACCACATATGCTGGCTGCAGCAGCACCATACTGGAACAGGAGTCAGCAAGTGTCATTGGTGTCAGTGGGAGGAATAGTGCCCCATCATTGGTGTCACTGATACTAATGATGGGGCATTATTCCTCCCACTGACACCAACGATGGGGCACTATTCCTCCCACTGACACCAACGATGGGGCACTATTCCTCCCCCCACTGACACCAATGATGGGGCACTATTCCTCTCCCCACTGACGGGGTACTATTCCTCCCACTGACACCAATGTTAGGACACTATTCCTCCCACTGACACCAATGATGGGGCGCTATTCCTCCCACTGACACCAATGATGGAGCGCTATTCCTCCCACTGACACCAATGATGGGGCGCTATTCCTCCCACTGACACCAATGATGGGGTGCTATTCCTCCCACTGACACCAATGATGGGGCACGATTCTTCCCACTGACACCAATGATGGGGTGCTATTCCTCCCACTGACACCAATGATGGGGCACGATTCCTCCCACTGACACCAATGATGGGGTGCTATTCCTCCCACTGACACCAATGATGGGGCACGATTTGTTGCTCTCACACCAATGATGGGGCACGATTCCTCCCACTGACACTAATGATGGGGCACGATTCCTCCCACTGACACCAATGATGGGGCGCTATTCATCCCACGGACACCAATGATGGGGCGCTATTCATCCCACGGACACCAATGATGGGGCACGATTCTTCGCTCTGACACCAATGATGGGGCACAATTCCTCCCACTGACACCAATGATGGGGCACTATTCCTCCCACTGACACCAATGATGGGGCACTATTCCTCCCACTGACACCAATGATGGGGCACTATTCCTCCCACTGACACTAATGATGGGAGGAATACCATACCATATTGAAATCAAATCTGATGTTTTTTAATTTTTATTTGGTGTGCGTTGGAAGGGGGTAGTCTTATACCGCGAGTATAGCCCAAACCCTATATTTTAACAGGAAAAGTAGGGGGTCGTCTTATACGCCCAGTCGTCTTATACGCCGGAAAATATGGTAATTATCTTTTTTTTTTGCTTTTTTTATTTTTACATTAGCATTGTGTTAATATTCTATGCCATTTTGTAACTAATAAGACAAGAAAAAGGGGTGTAAAAAAAAGGTGATCCCAACAAAAGGGTGTAGTTGTGAGCCAGTATCCAGTGATGAAAATCCAGCCTGCGATAATGTCAGCCAAGAATCATCTAAAATAAGCTCTTTTTTGAAATCCCAAGACAAAATGTGTAAGTGCCCGGTCATACCGGTGTGATTTGCCTATTGAAATCACATGTAATGAATGGGAATGTCAGCGTGTTAACATTTGTGATTTGCTGCAATTTCTAGAGTAGTTAGGGTTTTGAGGTTGCATTCGATATGTGCAAAGAGAGATCACACAAATACTTATAAGTATAACATTTATTACAAGTAATGGCAGATACAGATAAAGAAAATATAACAAGAATACTAAATATGCTGTTTCCGCCACGGGTCCCTCCATTTTATGGCGCAGCTGCAGATCAGAATAGACGCATGCTTAACACATGCTCTAGGTCAAGACAAATATTTCCAGTCTAGCTGTGTGTTATATACTGGACTTGTGTGTAGGGAATGTCCAGCCCCCCCCCCCCCCACTGCAAGTAATATGACTTTTTAAGGACTTGGTCAGTTTGCAGTAACATTCCTCATCTAAAGTGACCATCCTTGTCTCCTTATTAGATATTATGAGCCAACAATAATAACGAAATATAAAATATACAATTTCCCCATCAAGTTTTTATATTACTTTTTCTGCAGTTTTGTTGTGATTTCACATACATAGAATATAATGGCAATGGCACTGCAAATTGCAAAAAATTGTTGAAAATCTTCACAAGTAGCAATAAAGTCTTCATAAATCACACCTGAAATCATGCTGAAATTGCACACAGATCACGTGATTTGAAATCACAGTGGTGTGACCAGTGACTTAACCACTTGCCCTCCTGAGGATTTACCCCCCTTCCTGACCAGGCCATTTTTTGCATTACAGTGCTGCGGTACTTTAACTGACAATTGCGTTATCATGCAACGCTGCACCCAAATGAAATTTATGTCCTTTCCCCCACGGATTTCATCATAAATTTAGGCCAAAATGTATTCTGTTAAAAACAAATCCCAATACATGACTGTAAATTAATTGGTTTACGTGAAAGTTATAGTGTTATACTGGGATTTTTTTTTTATTTTATTTTTACTAGTAATGGTGGCGAGCAGCAACTTATGGTAGGACTGCGGTTGACATTCTGACACTGGGGGGAACTGACTTAGTGTCACTGACATCCACAGTGACACCAATACAGGGATCAGTGCCAAAAAAAGCACTGACACTGTACTAATGGCGCTGGAAGGGGTTAACATGGGGAGCGATCAAAGGGTTAACTGTGTGCTGGGTGTGTTTTACTATGGGGCGGTGTCTATGTGCTTCACTGTGAACACACTGCTTTGGATGGCTGTGCTGTGCATAGCCATCCAAAGCAGTGTGCCCGAGCTGACAGGGAGGAGAACTGTTAGCAAACAAAACAGTTCTCCTCCCCACCGGAGATCCTCGGTAATCACCGGGCTCCGGCGAGTAATCACCGGATGGGACCTGGTGATTGACAGCAGCGGCCGAGAACGGCAGCGTGGGTAGGGTGCTCTAACCCCCTACCTGGACATGCAAAAACACATATACTGTATATATTGTGGGGTTAGCTCAGGTGGGGGGGATCTCCTTCCCTGGGACAAAGGTAGACCGCACAGCAGGCTTTCGTCAAAATCTGAGTGGTTGTCAGTTTTATTTAAAAGGTTTGCAGAAAATATCAAAATAAACAAAACATGAAAATAAACCCTTGCTATTCAGGCACTAACTAAACAGAAGACGTTTCCTCTCTCAGAGGTGAAGGGCTTCTCCCTGTCACCAAAAACAAAACAAAAGCAAACCTTTTCTTGTAGGTATCGTCCATACACACAGCTCTCTCAGAATACCTCTCTGAGTCCCAGGCCACGAGCTACTCCTTGCTCCAGCCCTGCCTTATTTATACCACCTGTTGGTGGTCATCAGTGGAGCCCAAACTCTGGTCCGGAACCACCTCTGCCATTGTGGCCCCAAAAACCCGGGGTGGACTCCACCTTACACCTCACAGTATGATCTCATGCGAGGTGACACATATCGTCCATCCATCACTCTGCCGTTCATACTGTCACAATATATATGTCATTTTTGTGCACCTGTGCCACCCTATAGCAGTATTTCTGCTATAAGGGGGTCGGGAAGCTGTTAATCTCCATTGGTGCAGATAACCGCTACAGGGAGAATGAGGCAGCATATTAGTCAGTTTTTTATCGCATAAAACAAATAACATGACATCATGTAAATACTTATGTACACAGAGTAGGGAGTGGGTTGGAAGTAGTAAGGACATATTAAAGAGATTTTGGAATCGTTTCCTGCTTGTCTCTGTGTATTTAAACAGATATGTGCCCTGAAAATCATTGAGTTTCTTGAAAAAGCACTAAGGAGTCAGAGTATTTGGGGCACTGCTGATGTTTGACAAATATAGATAGTGTTATAAAGCACTCTATTTTACACCTACAGTATTAAGCCACAGTGAAAAAAACCTGTGCTCTGCAAGGCATGTGTTCTTTTGATTGAAGGACTTTATGCTGCACTGTGTTAGGCAGCACACAAATTTAGTACAGGCTGCAGTTTTTGCACAATGCGCACCATGCATTTCATCAAATACACAGTTATGTGTGCATTTTACCATGTGTTACTCCAATGGCCTGGTATGGATAGATCCTTAATCAATAAGAGTATATTATGTGTAATCTACAACTTATGGTTCCTCAAAATTCATTTAATATCAATGTTTTCCTTTCCTTTGACTAATGTACTCTTTCTATGACACACAACAACACCTTTTTATTATCCTATTCTCTGGTCAAACATAGCTCTCTGCTTTTAGTTCTATAGTAAGTTAGGATTTTTAAAACGTGTATCTTTAGATAGCCAATGTTTAGCTGCACAATTTGAAAAACCCCTGCATGTTTCTTGATAGAGCAGCACAGTTTACACCTAAAGTTTGAAAAACTCTATGCCATCTATTGGATGTTAAACTGTAAATTTGTCTGCCTATCACTGCAATGGGCAGATGAAGAAAACAAGGCCTTAGAGCTCTATTTGAGAAATTTGACAGGCTACATTCACCTTTCTATAAAAAATAATAAATGCACACATTTTTGCAGGTAACAAAAAATGTACATTTATAATTTTTTAAAACAGGAGCCTGCAAAGTATTGCACCTGTGATCAGCAGGTCATGGGTGCAATGTCAGGCTCCTGCACACTCTGCCTAAATCTTTGTTGCCCATACATCTGTATAAGCTGTCATTTTTAGAGCTTTGTGCAGTGTGAATGAACTATAGGCATGCTGAGAAGAACTCCCACCTGCTGTCACACTGAGGAAGGTTAGATCGGGGGGAAAAGGGGGCAGAAGCTGGAACAAATTACATGTTCCACCCAAAATACAGGTGGAACATTTAACATGCTCTAAAGGTGAACTTATCCTTTAACTTTTCTCACCAAGACAACTGGTCTGGGCTATTCTATCAGGCCACACTTGCCTATAATGACCATGGCTTGATTACCATTTTTTCTTAAATATATATTTACTTCATTTTCTACTGATGGAGCTGACAAAACTATTTGTTTAAAGTCTATCCTGTAAAGTGGCTCAATCATTGTTACATGTAGCTGCATAGCATAGTCTCTATAAAACTCCATACCAACAGACAGTCTAGCTGACAATCACTAGTTCAGTAAAACAGATCAGGACATAAACAACTACATGTGCTTAGCCTCATAAATAGCATCCCTCTTTGTGAAGTCTAGGGTAGCTCAGGTATCATAGGCAAACAACTGGAAGGGATCATTGATTTTAAGAGGATGTGTCGGATAAAAAGACCGTGTCCCTGGGAGCTGTGTGATAATCATCCTACTTCCCAATTTTGTCCCGTGCCTTGCATTCTCAGCTAAGCTATCTCTGTGTATATTACAAAAATTATTTCCTCTCTTCTGATTTGTTGCCTGCCTGCTTCGGCTTATCCCCTATTGGGCAGCAAGCCTTAGGGGCCTGAGCTATATCTCATTCTATTGTGAACCAGGCAAAGAGTTTAGGAGAAGGAGGAAACAGGGTTAACAAGATATGTGCAGATGGAGAAGGACAGTGGGATACAGCCTTGGGTTAACTTCATGTTTGTATTAATTTGTGTATACATTTCTTTTCACATAAATATGTACTGATTTTCATTTACATTTACAATGATTGAAAAATTACATTTTATGCTGTACATATTCATATTTACTGGCACTCAGGCACAGGGTATTACAGCTTGAAAATATAGATGCAAATCCAGCTTGAGCTCAAAAAAAATAATACAGTGAGTTGTTAGTATGCCTGAATTTAAAATAGCAGAAAATACAGTTTACAGCACCCTACTGGTCTACCAGTTAAAATGTAATCCTCTTCCGGATCAAGTTTCAACTGGATACATACAGTTTTATTTAACCCCTTGATGCTGATGTAACACAAGTGTGCGGCCTCACAGAACTGGGCTTTTTTCCATGGGACGGCATATTTACATAACTGTCTTTGTGCTGGGAGCGTGCCTCACAGCTCGCTCCCAGCACAAAGACCAGTGGTATCACTTTGAGTCCTGGGTTCCATTCTAACGATCAGGACCCGGGATTCCTGATTCTGGGTCACATGATTGCTGTGATAGCCTCTGATTGGCTATCACAGTGATCAGTCACTGTGAAGCCCCCCCCCCCCTTTTTTTTCTCTCTGAATGAAAGAGAGAGATACATTGTATCTCGCTCTTTCCTTGCAGAGAGGAAAAAAACAACTGTTTTTTTTTTTTTAAAAAAAGAAGATAAATAAATATTAAAAAACAAAGGTTTGATCTAGTTCAGTGCCAGGGTTAGTGTTTGGGTCAAGGTCAGGATTTTTTTTATTATTATTGGTATAAGTATCATTGTGTTTTAGGTAAAAAAAAAAAACCCAGAAAACAAAATGCACAGTTGTTTCTGGGCTGTAGTACAGGTACCGTATTTTCCGGCGTATAAGAAGACTGGGCGTATAAGACGACCCCCTACTTTTCCTGTTAAAATATAGGGTTTGAGCTATACTCGCCATATAAGACTACCCCTCTTCCAACGCACACCAAATAAAAATGAAAAAACATCAGATTTGATTTCAATATGGTATGGTATTTCAGTATGGTATTCCAATGATGGGGTGCTATTCCTCCCACTGACACCAATGATGGGGCGCTACTCCTCCCACTGACACCAATGATGGGGCACTATGTCATCCACTGACACCAATGATGGGGCACTATTCCTCCCACTGATACCAATGATGGTACACTATTCCTCCCACTGACACCAATGATGGTGCCCCATCATTAGTGTCAGTGTGTGAGGAATAGTGCCCCATCATTAGTCAGTGGGAGGAATAGTGCCCCATCATTGGTGTCAGTGGGAAGAATCGTGCCCCATCATTGGTGTCAGTGGGAGGAATAGTGTCCCATCATTATTGTCAGTGGGAGGAATAATGTCCCATCATTTGTGTCAGTGGGAGGAATAGTGCTCCATCATTAGTGTCAGTGGGAGGAATAGTGGCCCATCATTCGTATCAGTGGGAGGAATAGCACCCCATCATTGGTATCAGTGGGAGGAATAGCACCCCATCATTGGTGTCAGTGGGAGGAATAGCACCCCATCATTGGTGTCAGTGGGAGGAATAGCGCCCCATCAGTGGTATCAGTGGCAGGAATTGCGCCCCATCATTGGTGTCAGTGGGAGGAATAGCGTCCCATCATTGGTATCAGTGGGGAGAATAGTGCCCCATCATTGGTGTCAGTGGGGAGAATAGTGCCCCATCATTGGTGTCAGTGGGGAGAATAGTGCCCCATCGTTGGGTGTCAGTGGGGGAGGAATAGTGCCCCATCATTGGTATCAGTGGGGAGAATAGTGCCCCATCGTTGGTATCAGTGGGAGGAATAGTGCCCCATCACTGGTGTCAGTGGGAGGAATAGTGCCCCATCATTGGTATCAGTGGGAGAATAGTGCCCCATCATTGGTATCAGTGGGGAGAATAGTGCCCCATCACTGGTATCAGTGGGAGGAATAGTGCCCCATCATTGGTATCAGTGGGAGGAATAGCACCCCATCATTGGTGTCAGTGGGAGGAATAGCGCCCCATCATTGGTATCAGTGGCAGGAATTGCGCCCCAACATTGGTGTCAGTGGGAGGAATAGCGCCCCATCATTGGTATCAGTGGGGAGAATAGCGCCCCATCATTGGTGTCAGTGGGGAGAATAGTGCCCCATCATTGGTGTCAGTGGGGAGAATAGTGCCCCATCGTTGGGTGTCAGTGGGGGAGGAATAGTGCCCCATCATTGGTATCAGTGGGGAGAATAGTGCCCCATCGTTGGTATCAGTGGGAGGAATAGTGCCCCATCATTGGTGTCAGTGGGAGGAATAGTACCCCATCATTGGTATCAGTGGGAGAATAGTGCCCCATCATTGGTATCAGTGGGGAGAATAGTGCCCCATCATTGGTATCAGTGGGAGGAATAGTGCCCCATCATTGGTATCAGTGGGAGGAATAGTGCCCCATCATTGGTATCAGTGGGAGGAATAGTGCCCCATCATTGATGTCAGTGGGACGAATAGTGTCCCATCATTGGTATCAGTGGGAGGAATAGTGCCCCATCATTGGTATCAGTGGGAGGAATAGTGTCCCATCATTGGTATCAGTGGGAGGAATAGTGCCCCATCATTGGTATCAGTGGGAGGAATAGTGCCCCATCATTAGTGTCAGTGGGAGGAATAGTGTCCCATCGTTGGTGTCAGTGGGGGGGGAATAGTGCCCCATCATTGGTATCAGTGAGGAGAACAGTGCCTCATCGTTGGTGTCAGTGGGGGAGGAACAGTGCTCCATCGTTGGTGTCAGTGTGGGAGGAACAGTGCCTCATCGTTGGTGTCAGTGGGGGAGGAACAGTGCCTCATCGTTGGTGTCAGTGGGAGAGGAACAGTGCCTCATCGTTGGTGTCAGTGTGGAGGAGGAATAGTGCCCCATCGTTAGTGTCAGTGGGGGAGAGGAGCAGCTGCTCCTTCTTCCAGTGCGGCCGCTCGATTTTTGCGGGGCCGCTCGGCTCCGCCTCCTCGCCGGTGATTGGTCGCCTGTGTGCCTTTCCAGTGCTGGCGCCCAATCACCAGTGAGGAGGCGGAGCCGGACGGCCGCGTGACAATCGAGCGGCCGAATTGAAAGAAGGAGCAGCCGCGCCTCCTGGACCGGATCGTCGTGGGACCGGAGCCAGGTAAGGTACAGCAGCCCCTCTGTCCACCCCTGTACTTAGTGTCCGCTGGAGGAGGAGGGGGGGCGGCACCGCGCCGCCCCTCGAAAAAGTGCCGCCCTGACACCGGCTCGCACCGGCGTATAAGACGACCCCCGACTTTTCAGAAGATTTTCGTCTTATACGCCGGAAAATACGGTACAAACAGCAAATAACATACACATATATGGTATCACTGCGATCGTCAAGAGCTGGAAAATGTATTTTGGGTTGGTAGTTTATGGTAGTAACAAGAAACACACAGCTAAATAAAAAAAATATATTTTTTTTTACTATTTTGGGCCAATTTTTATTTGATAATGAAATAAAAAATCAGGAGATATCCATTATCATTTACCACCAAATGGAAGTCTAAATTGTCCTGAAAAAAACAAGGTATAATTCACCTGGATGTACAAAGTAGTTGTGATGATATCTTCGGTTTTACTAACACATATCAAAGTTGTAAAATTTTACTTAGGCTTTAAGATTTGTTTTACCCTTAGGTGTGAAGGGGTTAATAAGGAAATACCAAGAGCAAATAGGACTTGCAAAGTGTAGCAACCATCAGAGTTCATGCTTCATCAATTAGCCTATATAATTTAATAATGGCTATTTTATTTAAAGGGAATCTGTATTTTTTTTTAGTGGGCACATATTTTAAGATGCTACAGTGTGTTGTACTTCTGATCTCTACTAGGAAAGTTTTCATTGTTTTCCACTTCTATATACCACCAATTTTACACATCATACATGTTCCTTATCACTACAGACCACCTTAGTGCTTAGTCTTTTTTCTATAACACATATAAGTCTGTAACTATAATCTTACACTACAATAATAATTATGTATTAGCATTTTTTACAATATGTACAGGTTTAATCCCACTCCCTCTGTCATTTTAATTGGGGTGGTCAAATTATTACATGCCCATTGTAAGTATCTGTTTTTGACCACCACAAATATTACAGTTCTTTTTCCTTTAATATCCATTTAAATTATAAGAATGTGTTTCTTTCTTTTCTTAGCACTAGTCATGACCATCAGAACCCATAAGGTTTTTAGCATCATATATTTTGTGTTGTAATTATAATTGCTTGAGAAGGGAGCTCGCCCAGCAGTGGTACCGTTCATGCTCTGAAACGCGTCACAGTGCATGCTGGTCTTGCTGTCATCCTCACACTGATGCTGACACTGCACTCCACTTTGTGCTCCAGGCACTTGCGGACACTCATTGACCAGCCAGCCTCCATTTTTTTCGGTCTCCTCCAGCGCCTGCTACAGTGACATCCAGCATCTATTCAGAGACTTGGGACTCCTAACATTCAGATGAGCCCGTTAACTACTATGACATTGTGAGTGGCTTTACACTTGTGCCCTAATAAATTCTCTAATTCTGCACTTAGAGGTACTTTTTCTTTCTCCTTTACTTTCCAGAACTGCTACAGCTTCCGAACAAGCTTGCCCTAGTGCTATGATTTTAAGGACTTTTGTCATATTATATTGGACTTTATTTGAGGACTTGTGGATCTTCTTACGCCTTACAGTATATATTAGTTGTTTACCTTGGCAAGATCATCCCAGAGATATGCAAGGCACTGGTCACTGCTCTACAGAGTGAATATATACAGGTAATTTCCCCAATGTTTCACTAAAAATCATTGAAATGTATTTTTCTTTGTTGTAATCAATATATAATTGCTATTATTCTGTGATTTATAAATATATCACATTTCTTTAACTTTTTGTATAGAGCAGACAGATTGATTGACTTGTCCTATATCTTTACTTTTTTGCCAGTTTCCACAAAACCCAGAGGAATGGTTGGAGGTGGCCAAAAACTTCCAGGGGATGTGGTACTTCCCAAACTTGAGTGGTGCAATAGATGGGAAGCATGTTAGGATAGCTCCGGATCCTTTTATTATAACTATAAGGGATTCTTACAAATTGTCTTGATGACAATTTTCAATCCCAACTTTGATTTCCTCTGCTTGGACATAGGAAAAAATGGACGGCACTCAGATGGAAGCATGATTGAGCAAACGGAGATCTATAGGAACCTACAGAATGAGACATCTAACTTGCCAGCCACTGCCCACACTGTGGAAAGTGTGAATTTTGTGTTTGTAGCTGACAATGCATTTGCATTAGGGGAACACCTAATGAAGTCCTTCCGCATGTGCAGCTTGACCCCCAGATCAATGCATATTCAATTAAAAGCTGTCCACTGCACATAAAGTGGTGGAAAATGCATTTGGAATCCTGGTCAATAGATTTTGCATTTTCCCAACTGCAATTAACCTCGTCTTATACAAAATAAACACTCTGGTTCTGGCGTGCTGTCTGCTACACAACTACTTGCAAAATATCCGTGTTGAAGGACAGGAGTGCCTTGATGGACTCGCACCTCTTGGCCTTGGACATTCCAGGATACCTACACAAAGTGCTTGGCAATGCAGGCTGGGTTCCACGAATTGCTTTACTGGAATTTATGCAGTAAGCTGGCAGGATGATATGTAATTAACAAATTCAAAGTTTATGTTTTAGCACTGTTATTCTGAAATACATCTTTGTGAGCAAAGAAGGAAAATGTAACTTTGTTTATTGCCCTGTTATATATGTTTTCTTTAAAAAATATGCATAAACCTTTTAAAAAAAGTTTTTTTCAGACTACTTTGAGGCAACTATTAACTGATGTATCATGTATTCATACTATTGGGAAGTGTAGAAATAGGGAGATCCTAAAACTGTTAGTGGAATGTTACTACTGTACCTACCAGTGTCTATTTCAGAATAGGCACATGTGAGAAGTCTGAAAATTTACTACACAAGGGTACACCTATCAGAATGCAATACCATAATAGATTGTGTGTTAATAGGCAATATAAATGAAAGCAAAGACCAAATTTACCAAACTTTTATTATTATTATTATTATTATACAGTATTTATATAGCGCCAAAGGGTTTGCTCATCGCTGTACATTAGCGAGGGGGACAGAACATGAGACAATACAGTACAATACAATACACGAGGGGTTCGAGGGCCCTGCTCTTTCGAGCTTACAATCTTTATTGCAGTGAAGCAGGCATTGCACCTATAAAGATTTCTCAAAACTGTGTTTGGAAAAACAGCAAGACACAGCAATTGTTTTGGTGCTAGAATATGTTTTTAAGAGTTACAATCCCAAGGTTATATTATACAAAGAAATCTTTCAAAGCATTCTTTTTTTTTTCATTATGAACTTTATAGATAACAGCAGGCATTTCAATGTGACATTAGTAAACAGGTCATGATGATACTTAACCACTTTCCCTCCTGAGGATTTACCCCCCTTCCTGACCAGACCATTTTTTGTGTTACGGTGCTGCGTTACTTTAACTGACAATTGCGCGGTCATGCAATGCTTCACCCAAAAATTTGGAGAAAAAAACTATATTTTTTTTACTTTTTGCTATTAAACAATACAGTGATTAGTGCTAGAAAAAACACTGACACTGTACTAATGGCACTGAGCAGGAAGGGGTTAACATGAGGGGCGATCAAAGGATTAACTGTGTGCTGGGTGTTTGCAGCCATGCAAAGCAGTGTCAACGAGCTGACAGGGAGGAGGAACTGTTTTGTTTACAAAGAGTTCTCTTCCCCATTGGAGATCCTCAGCAATCACCGGGTGCCGTGAATGGCAGCACAGGTAGCGCACGCACACACTCCCTACCCGGAAATGCAAAATCATTTATATATACGTGATTTCGCGCACCCGTGCCATCCTGTAGCAGTAATTCTGCTATAGGGTGGACAGGAAGCGGTTAAAATATAAATATAAAGCTGTCTGTCTGACAGCATGTTTAGCATATGGGCTCGTGCAGTGGTCGGCAAGCCGCGGCTCGCGAGCCACATGCGGCTCTTTACACGCTTTAATGCGGCTCTTGTGTGCCGGGCGCCCACTCCCCTCCCTCCTCTCGGGCGGCAGGGACTCTGCAGCGTGATCCAAAAAAAAAAAACAGCCAGGGCAGCGCGCTCAAATGCAATGATTGACCAGTCTCGCTGCCACTCACATCCTGATAGCCAGTGATTGGCTGTCAGGATGTGTGTAGGCGGGGCAGCGTGACGAACGTGAGAGGAGCTAGGCTCCTCTCACAGTCCGTCCTGAAGACCGGAATGGCACGGGAACACGGCGAGAGGAACGCGCGGAGCAAAGGTAAGTGAATTGACACAGGGGGGACTTGGCTTACTACTTGCTACTTACTTACTACTACTATATGAGGGATGAATTACTATGGGGGATGAATTACTATGGGGGATGAATTACTATAGGGGGGATGAATTACTATATGGGGGATGAATTACTATGGGGGATGAATTACTATATGGGGGATGAATTACTATGGGGGATGAATTACTATATGGGGGATGAATTACTATATGGGGGATGAATTACTATATGGGGGATTAATTACTATATGGGGGATGAATTACTATATGGGGGATGAATTACTATGGGGGATGAATTACTATATGAAGGATGAATTACTATATGGGGGATGAATTACTATATGGGGGATGAGTTACTATATGGGGGATGAATTACTATGGGGGATGAATTACTATGGGGGATGAATTACTATATGGGGGATGAATTACTATATGGGGGATGAATTACTATATGGGAGATGAATTACTATGGGGGATGAATTACTATATGGGGGATGAATTACTATGGGGGATGAATTACTATAAAAACTTATTGAAACTAAAAACAGTGTACCATCCTATGTATTTTCAGTTTTAAAAATGTGGCTCTCAAAATAAATTTCAATCGTGGTTTTGGCGAGATTTGGCTCAGTTGAAAAAAAAGGTTGCCCACCACTGGGCTCGTGGAAACAGTCCTTTATAATATTAAGGCTGGAAAAAGCCTCCCAGCACCTAACTTCCTATTCAAGTCCCCTGGTCGCTCTCCGTGTTCCTTCTTTTCTCCCCACAGTGTCCAGCATATGAAGCTGCCTTATATGATAGGCAATTTTACAGTTGTCACTGACAGCAGCAGGAGGTTCCTGCTGTTCTCAGCCATGGGGAGAGTCCAGAGAAGGTACTGCAATGTTGCTATGAAAATCTAAAGTGTCACAGTAATTTTTAAGGCTGCCAGTCATAGGCTATTTTATGCAAAAGCTGTATTACCTTAATAAGAAGGCTGACATAAGGTAATACACCTTTAAACCTGTGCAGACACTTGAATGTTGTCCTGTGCAATAAAAACTTTCAAATATAACATGAACAAAGTGCATTCCAAAATGTAATAAAGTGAACTAAGACATTTTTGTCCAAAAAACAACCATAAAATTAGAAAAACCTTGACTGCTTTCTAATACAAAATAGGCCTACAATTTAGCTAGAAAATCTATGAAATTGCACAAGTAACACAGTATGGAACTTGTTGCATCTTGGATCTTCTGTAGTTGAGCGCAACAGTGCAACAAATCAGCATAAAGACAGCCAATGGTTGTTGAGACCAAAGTATGTTCTGTGAATGGAATAATACTAATTTATGGACTGTAGAATTGGTTTTCATTAGCGTGTAAAATAAATGTGTGCATATGTCACTTACAGGAGGAGGATACTGTCTCAGCAATTTTCTCCACTGTTGGTGTGATGATATCTGCGCCCAGATTCTCAGAAGATTTCTTCTCAAAGATATCTATTCTGATGTCTGAATTGCTCACTTTCCAAACTTCAATATGTTCTTTTATTATATCACTTGCATATAAAAAGACAAGGTTATAAATATATTCCATATTTACAATTACATTTTATATTTACCTAAAATCGGAAATGTGACAGTCTATAGACACTCCTCCTCTATGTCCACAGTCAGCCATTCAATTATAAGTTGAGGTACAGTGGGCGAACAGAACAGTACAGAACAGAATGGGATATACAGTAGCTACCTGATTCATGAAATGTGAACAGTTCATTTTCTGCAATGGTCCCTTGTTGTGAAGTTGAAGTCTGAGAATACTTGCCTACCAATCTTGTCAAACTTACCTGAATACTCACATGATTATTACTTGGAATCTCCTATGATTGCCTGCTACCCCCATACCTCCCCCATAAACGATTATATGCTATACTAGCTATATACTAGTTATATACTATTATAAATATTACAAAGGTATGATAGAAATATACAAACCTTTGAAAGGAGCATCTAGTAAAGATGACTCTTCCAGTGTTATGACGCCACTGTCCTCATCAGTATGTTTAGGAAAACCTTTTGATTGTTCTTGGCTAGATTCACCCAAATTCAGTCTTCTCCACTTGTGTTTCCCTTTATTAGATAATGAGCTTAAGTGAAATATCTATTAACTACTGTAAATAATATTGTAATCATGAATATACTTCAGTTAGAGCTGCATCAGTGTGGGTGTGTAATATGTCTTTTCATAAATTCCTGTTCTACAGATAGTTGGGGATGGTTTAGGTCGCCAGAGGGAATATTCTATTCATTACAATTTCTTTACTGTGTACCAGAAGTCTTGACACTCCTCTGCTGAGAATCCTCTTTCAGAAGGTTTGGTGCCAGAGTTAGTTTGTCTAACAATGGGACCCAAACCTGCTGGCTTCACAAATATCCACTTCAAAGGATATCTTCACTTAAATATGCAATGAAGGTGGCCAGCCTTTCATGATTACTTAATTTCTCAGGAAAAGATCATGAACCGGCATACTTAACCATTAGCCGCCCGGCCAATGGCCGTTTGGCGGCTTCAGATGTGCCTCTTCATTCCGGGTGCACGCCATTTGGCGTGCTCCCACACATGCGCCGTTTGCGGTAATGCAGAGCGGCGCAGCAACGGGATCTGTCACGGGCCGTGCACCTCGGACACGGCCGATGACAGATCCGAGTACCGGCTCCCGTTGCTGGTACCATGTGACCTGCTGTGACCAATCACAGCAGGTCACATGACAGTTGTATACAATGGATGGCTTCATTCATGATGCCATCCATTGTATACTAGTGCCTAGCTGTGGATGGTCACAGCTAATCACATGCACATGTCATGTGATTAGCTGTGACCAAATCACAGCTAAGCACAAAAAAAAAAAAAAAAAAAGCTGATTGAATCGATTTCATTCAGGTAAATGCTTGCTTATAGCAAAGTAATTCTTTGCTATAAGCAAATTGTGTAAAAAAAAAATACTGATCACTTCCCCAAAGTAGTACAGTGTTACTATGGTAACATTTTACTACTTTGGTCATAGTAAAATATGAAAAAAAATCTTAAAAAAAAAAAAAAAAAAAATGTAATAAAAAATTAAATATAATAATAAAAAAAAAAATATATATATATATATATATTTTTTTTTTTTTCATACTGTCACCAGTCAGTGTCCCTGTTAACCGCCATGCCAGTTATATGATGACGCTGTACTGCACTGGTGACAGTATGTAAAAAAAAAAATAGTGAAAATAATTTTTTTAATTTTTTAATTTTCCGAAAAATTATGACATAAAAATACAACTTCAAAAAACTCGCCATGCCTCTTATGAAGTACGTCGGACTGTCTACTCTGCAAAAAGGGGTCATTTGTGGGATATCTGTACTATTCTGACATTCTTGGACCTCAAGAAATTAGATTGGCTGTCAGTACTTCAGGATTGATCAATATTCAGATCTATACCATAGTTTGTGAACTCTATAACTTTCCTACAAACTAAAAAATACATCCTAATTTGGGTTATTTTCACCAAAGACATGTAGCAGAATACATCTCGGCCTAAATTTATGAAGAACAATTATTTATTTGTAAACTTTTATAACAGAAACAAAAAAAAATGTGGGTTTTTTTCAAAATTTTTGGTCTTTTTTTGTTAATTTAGCAAAAAATAAAAACTCCAGCGGTGATTAAATACCACCAAAAGAAAGCTCTAGTTGTGTGAAGAAAATGATAAAATTTTAGTTTGGGTACAGTGTTGTATGACCGCGCAATTGTCATTCAAAGTGTGAGAGCGCTGAAACCTGAAAAATAGCCTGGGCAGGAAGGTGTAAAATTGCACGGTATTGAAACGGTTAATTTCCAAAAAGGGTGTGCTAAGATTTGCCTTAAAGAGGGTTGGTGTAAGCTAAATACTGGGGATTTGAAATTAGTCAATTATGAAAGGCAATAGATTTGCTCACTAATCAGAGCTACTCCATGAAAACTAATGGACAAGTGACCTATAACAATAGACACTAGATGGAGTGAGAAGTCTTTTGGAACACCTGTTACTAGAATGGGGCCCTTCCATACAGTTCCATGGTAATTGTGGAATATATCCCTTGCACTTATATCTAAATGTTTGTATTATGTCTTCTCTGTCTCATTGTTTGTTGTTTGTAATGTGTTAGAGTTTTCCTAATAATGTTTCTTTTATGTAACTAGATAGATTTTCATACTTATATTTTCATAGACCTTCATACTATTTACCAATATATTTCTGTTGTATTAAGCTTCCACTTCTGGGTAAAAACTCTTAATTTACCAAATCACATCAGAGGAATATTTCATTTCATAATCTATAAATCCTCTTGCATTCATCACTGGGACATTTAAAAAAAAATATTTCATAGATGGTATGCGACCCCATATAAATTTACAAGCACAAACCTACTTATGCTTTGTGAGTGGCCTGCATTACTACATATTTAATCATTAAAAAGCTGTTATGACTTCCTCGACCCTTTGGGAGGTCCACAAGGCCGTTTTTCGAGGAATATGTATCTCTATAGGCTTCCGTTTGAAAAAATCCTCAGCCAGTGCCAAGGCTTCTCTCATTCGCCAATTATCCTCAGCCGAATGTCAATTGCTAATTTTATGAATTTTCCAATAAGCTAGTAAACAGGCTTAAACCGCAATCCTCTTTCTCGTTACCGGACCATCTTCTTCAACCGGATGGTACACCTACATTTGACCTCCATTACACTTCCTCACTTTTCGGATCATATTATGAGACTCTCTACAATTGTTTAACCCCGGATCGTCATCCTCCTCTCTGAAAAAGTAATTTGATGCTTTCTTTGAGTCATTCTCTCTGCCGCAGATATCACCCTCTGACCTTTCGGCCCTTAATGCTGATATTTCATCTGAAGAGCTGTTTGATACGATTAAGCAGCTCCCTTCTCACAAATCACCGGGTCCTTATGGCTTACCTTATTCTTATTATAAGACATTCATAGGCATTTTGACTACCCATCTTCTCTCTCTGTTCCAAGATCTCTTAAGAGGTGTCCCCCCTCAGGCTGATTTTTCACGTGCATATATTTCTGTTATTCCCAGGCCTGATAAGGACCATTCTATTCCGGACAACTACCGCCCCATTGACCTATTAAACTCTGATTACAAAATATTCACCAAGATTTTGGCCAATAGGCTCTCCAGATTCATCTCCAAGCTCATACACAGGGACCAAGTGGGCTTTGTGCCGGCCAGACATGCCGCGGAAAATACCAGGAGGTCTATTGACCTGATTGACCTGATTAACCGAACTTCATCCCCTGCTAGTTTCGATGCTCAAAAAGCTTTTGATCACCTTAGCTGGTCCTACATGTTTATGGTCTTGGAGAGATTTGGTTTCCGGGGCCCATTTGTGGCAGCCTTGAAAGTTCTTTACTACTCCCCTTCCTCAGAGGTCAGACTGTCTTCGTTCCTTTTGCCTTCTTTCAAGATATCAAACGGTACGTGGCAGGGTTGCCCACTTTCCCCTCTACTGTTTATTCTCTGTCTAGAACCGCTGGCCATTACCATCCGGTTTAACCCCGATATACGAGGGATACATTCTCATGGGCGTGAATACAAATTGTCCCTGTTTGCGGATGATATCCTCCTAACTCTAACTAACCCTTTCACCTCCCTTCTGGTTCTTCACAAGACTTTACAATTATTTGGGGCCCTGTCAGGCTACAAGGTAAATACATCCAAAACCAAAGCACTCCCACTACATATCCCACCCAATGTATTATTCTCTCTCCAAGCGTCTTACCAATACCGTTGGTGCACTCACTCACTGAAGTATTTGGGTACCAACCTTACTTCTTCTTATCATTCCATATATGAGGCTAATTTTCCCCCATTTGTTGCCACTTCCCATTTCCTAAAATTTTGGGACACCTTACCTATTTTCTTTCTTGGATGTATAAATGTTATAAAAATGACCATACTGCCCAAACCTTTGTATCTATTTGCAACTCTTCCCGTTCCCATCCCTATGTCCAAGCTGCACTCCATCCAAAAATCTCTTTTACTTTTTATTTGTCATAACAAGCAACATAGAATTGCACGCACTGTACTCCTTTCTTTGCGCTCTAGGGGAGGCTTAGGAGTGCCGGATATTGTGACCTATTACTATGTCACCCACCTTCGATCTCTAATCTCCTGGTCCACCCGACGCCCTCCTACCAAATGGACCGAGATTGAAGCCTTGCAACTAACTCCGACCCATCTATGCTCTCTGCTCTGGGATATGTCAGCGGCGGCCATCGCTTCTTACTGACACCTTTTACTTGGACCCATGCAATTCTCCTTGTCTATCTGGAGGAGATGCAAGTTTAAATTCGCTTTGTCCTCCAATTGCTCCCCTAATGTTCTCTTTAATCCCTCCCTTCCGGATAGTTTGTCCTTGCACCGAATGCTCCCATGGGCCTCAGCCGATCTTTTCCAACTGCGTCACCTGGTCCACCCCGTAACTCGGAAATTTAAATCTTTCTCCGATATCCAAAAAAATACCCCCATACCTCCCCAACACCTCTATGTCTATTTGCAGATGCGCCATTTTTTTTCTACCTTATCACCCTCATCGACTCTGGAAAAGCCTACACCCTTTGAGCGCCTGTGTTTTCAGGGCCCACATCAATCTCCAATACATATAAGCTCCTTATGGATGTCCCTACCTTAACTAATGATACCAATCGCTATATGCGTAAGTGGTACCGGTTTCTTCACTGTGACATTGATTTGTTGCAGTGGAAGAAAATATGGGAGAACGCATCCAGATCCTCTATGTGCATAATTAATAAAGAAAATGCTTACAAAATCATAATGCTGTGGTATCGAAACCCCTGATGTGCTCCATACTCGTAACCCAAGTGCTTCTCCTGCCTGCTAGCACTGCGGGAGGGAAACCGACTCCCTTTTTCATATTTTTTGGGAATGTAGGCTTATCACTCCCTTCTGGGAAGAGGTTCTGGCCTTGTTACAATTGGTATTACATACCTCCTTCCATTTTGAGCCGCTTTATTTTTTATTGGGCCTGCCCTTCCCAGGTCTCTCTAGACCATTGAGGAGACTTTCCGTGCATATTTTGACAGCGGCTAGGAGAAGCATTCCTATGAGCTGGCTCTCCCCCGCACCTCCCTCAATGTTGACATTATTTAACCACTTCCTGTCCGGACACTTTTACCCCCTTCCTGTCCAGGCCAATTTTGAGCTTTCAGCGCTCTCACATTGTGAATGACAATTACTCAGGCATACAACACTGTATCTAAATGAAATTATTATCATTTTTTTTCAAACAAATAGAGCTTTAATTTGGTGGTATTTAATCATCACTGGGGTTTTTATTTTTTGCTAAAAAAATGAAAAAAGACTGAAAATTTTGAAAAAAAACATGTTTTTCTTAGTATTTGATACTAAATTTTGCAAATAAATATACTTTCTTCATAAATTTAGGCCAAAATCCATTGTGCTACATTTTTTTGGTAGACATAACCCAAATCAGTGTGTATTATTTAGTCTTTGTGAAAGTCCACAGACCACGGTATATATATTTGATATATTTGAAAATGTATCAATCCTGATGTACGGACTACCTATATAATTTCTTGGGGCCCTAAAATGCCAGGACAGTAAACATACCCCCCAAACTACCCATTTTTGGAAAGTAGACAGTCTGAGGTATTTAATGAGAGGCATGGGAAGTTTTTTGAAGTTGTCATTGTTTGCCAATTTTTTAAGGAATTGATGAAAGTAAAGAAAATTCTTTTTTTTTTCCCACAAAGTTGTCATTTAACAAGTTCTTTCTCTCACACGGCATAGGCATACTTGCAATTACACCCCAAAACACATTCTGCTACTCATCCTGAGTATGGCGATACCACATGTGTAAAACTTTTTCACAGCCTAACCACATAGAAGGGCCCCACTTCCAATAAGCACCCTTAGGCGTTCTAGGGGCAAAAATTATACATCTAATTTCTTGACTGTCTATCACAGTTTTGGAGGTCCTGGAGCACCAGGACAATTGAATTACCCACAAAATGACCCCATTTTCGAAAGAAAACACCTCAAGGTATGTTTTAAGAGGCATGCGGAGTCTTCTGAAGACTTCATTTTTTGCCACAAGTTTTTGGAAAATGCGAAAAGAAAATGAAAATGTATTTTTTTCTACACAAAGTTGTCAATCTATGAGATATTTCTAATACACTGCATAGGCATACCTAAAATTGCACCCCAAAACACATTCTCTAACTCTTCCTGAATATGGTGATACCAAATGTGTGAGACTTTTTCACAGTCTGGTCACATAGAGGGGGTTCCACATCCAATAAGCACCTGTTAGCGTTCTAAGGGCAAAAATCACACATCTAATTTCTTAACTACCTATTGCTGTTTTAGAAAAATTCACTGTGCAAAGGCTGAAAATTACTCACAGTTAGCTGTACTGGATCTCTCTCCTCACAGACGATGGCAGTGAACAGGATCCACTGGTGTGGCAGAGATCAGGGACACTGTATGAACAGGCACACTGTAAGGTGGTCAGGGACACTGATTGGGCCACTGTATGGTGATCAGGGACACTGCTGGACCACTTGTGCGGCGATCAGGGACACTGCTGGGCCACTGCAGTGATCAGGGACACTGCTGGGCCACTTGTGTGGCAATCAGGGACACTGCTGGGCCACTGCGGTGATCAGGGACATTGCTGGGCCACTGCAGTGATCAGGGACACTGCTGGGCCACTTGTGTGGCAATCAGGGACACTTCTGGGCCACTGCGGTGATCAGGGACACTGCTGGGCCACTTGTGTGGTGATCAGGGACACTGCGGCAATCAGGGACACTGCTGGACCACTTGTGCGGCGACCATGGACACTGCTGGGCCACTGCGATGATCAGGACACTGCTGGGCCACTTGTGTGGCGATCAGGGACACTGCTGGGCCACTTGTGTGGTGATCAGGGCCACTGCGGCAATCAGGGACACTGCGGTGATCAGGGACACTGCTGGGCCACTTGTGCAGCAATCAGGGACACTGCGGGGATCAGGGATACTGCTGGGACACTGCGGCGGTCAGGGACACTGCTGGACCACTTCTGCGGTGATCAGGGACACTGCTGGGCCACTGCGATGATCAGGACACTGCTGGGCCACTTGTGTGGCGATCAGAAACACTGCTGGACTACTGCGGTGATCAGGGACACTGCTGGACCACTTGTGCGGCAATCAGGGACACTGCGGCGATCAGGGACACTGCTGGGCCACTTGTGTGGCAATCAGGGACACTGCTTGGCCACTGCGGCGATACTGCTGGGCCACTTGTGTGACGATCAGGGACACTGCTTGGCCACTGCGGCGATCAGGGACACTGCTTGGCCATTTGTGTGGCGATCAGGAACGCTGCGACGATCAGGGACACTGTGGCGATCAGGAACACTGCTGGGCCACTATGTGGCGATCAGGGACACTGACAATCAGGGACACTGCTGGGCCACTTGTTGGGCGATCAGGGCCACTTGTGGGCAATCAGGACCACTTGTGGGCAATCAAGGGCATTTGTGGGCGATCAGGGACACTTGTGGGTGATCAGGGACACGTGGGGCAATCAGGGACACTTGTGGACGATCAGGGCCACTTATGGGAGCGATCAGGGCCACTTATGGGCAATCAAAGCCACTTGTTGGGGTGATCAGGGACACGTGGGGCAATCAGGGCCACTTGTTGGGGTGATCAGGGACACGTGGGGCAATCAGGGCCACTTGTTGGGGTGATCAGGGACACTTGTGGACGATCAGGGACACTTGTGGGCGATCAGGGACACTTTAGGGGCGATCAGGTGTCACTGAGGTGGAGGGCAGTTGGCTACTACCTATTCTTCACTCTTTCTCCTCTCACAGACAACTCCGTGTGAGGAGAAGGAGGCGGAAGCCGCACCATGCGGCTTTTGTTTACACTTAAGATGTGTCCTTATTGGACACAGCTGATCACATGGTATGGGACCGATTTCATTGGTCCCATACCATGTCACGTAATCCACCGTGTCCGTCGGACTCGGCGATCATCGGGCTCGCGGGTGCGCGCTCTAGGAGCCGCGCACGAGCCTCAGATACAAGGTGCCGTTCAGAAACGGCAACCCGCTCCTGGAGGTGTCCCGTCCTGCCGTTTATAAACAGCGGCTGGACGGGAGGTGGTTAAGATTATTGCAGACATCAGAAAAATGGAATATCTAACCGCTTTACATGCCGATTCTATAATCTCATTTGAAGCAGTATGGAACCCGTGGGATGTTTATACCTCTGTTCATCCTGCTTGACATGTGCGGACTTGATTATCCTTCCACTGTTGCCTTATTGTCATTGTATGCTATTATTATTCTCTGCTCTTGTTGTTATCATCGATGATCCCTTTTTTTTTTCTTTACCTTTATTTCTTATTAAAATGTCATGTATGTATATACATGTGGAAAACTTAATAAAGTGTTAATTACAAAAAAAAGCTGTTATACTGCACTTTCTGATCTTCCACAGGGCCTCTCTAGTTCGTTATTGGCTGACTGCCTCCATGGTGCATCAGAATTTCCTATAGAACTCTTTCTAAGGACATTTTATTTGTATATTTATTACAGTATATTGTTGATTTTCGGACTCCATCTCGGAGTGCGCCAAATATTCTACTTGCCACAATTATGTTGGAGACTTTGTAATAAAGTGGGTAATCTTGACCATATTTTTTTGTGCTGTCCCCATATTCAACCATTTTGGAAGTCTATAGCAGATTTAATTAGTGAAATATCTAATAATACTGACCCCATCACACTGGAATTGGCACTTCTGAATATAGGAATCAAATAACATCTTAAACACCATAAAATAGTAGTGGCTCATATACTTTTTGCAGGTAGACTTATTATTTCTAGTCACTGGAAATCTTCTAAACCTCCCAGATTGGATGAGGCCATTGGATGCCTGAATGCACAATGTCATTATGAAAAATTATTAGCTTGCAAAGATCTAAAAATAAAGTATGGAACCACTGGTTATTACACACTAAAGCTTCTAAATGTCTCAAAACACAATGGTGGCATTTCTAAATTGAGAATAACTAACTTAAATTTATAGTATTTATATTTATTTACTGGTATTTAGTTAAGATTGTTCTACTCAGATCTTATTGGTTGTTTTATTAAACTGACTGGTCGATTGGCTCTCAACCTGTCACAGCTTGCTCCCATTTGGGGTGATAGGTTAACTCTGGGCATTGATCACCAAGCAGATATTCCTTTTAGAGTTCAAGTGCAGTATCCATAACTGTAATAGACTAAGCTTCACTGTGAGATGTACAATGTTTTTAATTTTCTTAGTTTAATAAAAATGGTTTAATAAAAAATGGTTACGCTTTCTGTAATTAAAAAAAAAATGGTTTGGTAGTCATTAGAGTATCTACTTGATTGAATAGTTTTTCGCCCATGTTCTTCTGAATTGCCGTCATCATCATCATCATCTTCTTCTTCTTGTTCCAAGGAAGTAACTGGCAGGTTAGCATGGAATCTTCTTTGCCTTTCTTTGTCTTTCTCTATACTTCATTTTTTCCCTGTCATAGGAAAAAACAAACTTTAAATTAACACGAGGAAAATGTATGGCCTATATATGCAGTCAAGGAATATGCATTACTTAAACATGAGAAACTATAACATTGCTTCATGCATTGTTCTCACATCCATAGAAAAACACTACATTTTCTAAGTACGTTTTCTAATAGTTTTATGTATTTGTTCAAGCTAGTCCTGTTCGCGGTATTTTAAATCTGACCATCTTTTTAGGACTTGGTCTTTGGATCTCTCAACTCCGTGCTTTTTTCCTAGGACTTCCAGAACTTTGTCCAAGATGATGTCTTTCCTGCTGTTGGGTCTCTCATAATTTTGGAGCTTGCCATCATAATCGTGCTTCTCCAACAGGTTTACAAGATCCACCATTTCACTTCTGAACATTGCTGTCACCTTTACCTTTCTTCCTGATGTCTCTCTGGCCTTTGCTCTGGGCTCCCCTGCATTGGCCTCATCCACCATTTTGTGCACCTGCCATCTTCATCATTTGCCGCAAATGACGCCTTGTTTGCACGTCCACACTGCTGCATGAGTAATGAAACAGAGGCGGAGCAACAAGTGTATGCTCACTGAATATCACAGCGAAAACATGTTGCAGACCAGAATGATTCTCTATGGCGAGCATTCAGCACCTCGATCTTTCTGACTGATCTACTACACAAGTTATTAGTGAAAACGAATGAAGGTAAGTGCCCCTTTACGTCTTGCACATTACACCATTTACTACATTTTATGTTGACACACTGTATAAAGCAGGCCTCATGAATTTTCGTTTGAGATTGGCCATGATTTATTCAAAATGCCTATCAAAGATGTTTTTAAAAGTTAGGTGACACATTTGTGTCACCATCTAACATAACTGTATGTTGTAGTTCATTATCTGCTAATGTGCTTCATGGCTGATCAGTACAATTTTTCCTCACAGGAAGAATAACAGACAAGTTCACCTGCCCTGATTTCGTTCCACGGTTCATTAGCATGCACAGGGAGATGCCTTGCCTTTGGAAGGTGAAGTCCAAAGAGTATTCGGACCGCAACAAAAGGCATGAGGCCCTCAGCAAGGTAGCTGAACTGTGTAACGCGGTTTGCCCTAATCCTATAGTGCAGTATGTATGGAACAAAATAGCAAATTTAAGAACAGTGTTCAAAAAGAAACTAAATAAACAAAGGGCATACAGAAATCTGATAGAGGAGCTGATAATGTTTATGTTCCATGGCTGTGGTACTACGAAAGCCTTTCCTTCCTGACAGAGCAAGTAGATGCCAGAGCTTCACTTTGTACTCCTGCAACACCGTCGCCAGCTTCTGCAGAATCTCCATCATCTGACCTTGAGCTGGAAAACTCCCAGGACATTTCACCCTCTCAGGAAAATACAGGATTGCTTTGTGGTATGTTATATTCCTTATATAGGCTTCTATGACATAACACCATGTAGTTCAATGAGCAACCTATATGCTCTGAATTTCACAAAATATTATTATGCTTTGCTGATAAAGTTCTTCTTTTCCAATCATAGGAACCTCACAATAATGAGGATGTCATTGTGCCCACTCCTGTTGCACCGAGGCAGAAGGCTAGGAAAAGGAGAAACCTGGAGGATGCCACATCTTCAGTCTTAAGAAAAGCAGCTCTACAATGAAAGCCTGGTGATTGTAATGGGTTTCACATTGTCACAGCCAACAAATTAAGAAACATATCGGATGAGCAATGCAATTTGGCTGAAAGTTTGCTCCTGCAAGTCCTGCAAAGGGGGGGGGGGGGCAGGGGTCAGTGGACAATTGTCTACCAGCACACATTTGTCTGACATTCAAGTTGACACCACCACCAATACCAACACTGCAGCCAACGCACCATCATTCTCATCACATGCCATCCCATCAGTAGACAAGTTGACACTACCATCCAATGGAAAGGCACCATTCCACCTGATCATAGGAGTTTAATTACATGCAACTGTAAACATTTTGTTATTCATGGATTGATTTTTGGTTCTATTTGCCAGTTACATACATTTCTGGCCTCACATGGGCTTTTTCAAATACTAGTGATTAAATTGCACTTTTGTGCAGCACTTTTCCTGGTTTTGCAAACCTAAATTCTGTCAACTTTTTAAAGGTTAAAGTTGTTTTGGAATTTTTTTTGCCAAGTTCAATAAAAACTCTATTTGTTAATAAAACTTGTCTGCTTCTTCACTTTACAAAACACGTTAATCACAATACGCATGTTAACTCAATGACAGCATGGTCAGGCTCATTTTTGCTATAATGCTTTGGGGATTGTTTTCAGGCCTTCTTGGAATACACAAATTAGGTTAGCTGCTGCACAGCAATATTATTATAATAGTATTATTATACAGGATTTATATAGCACCAACAGTTTGTGCAGCGCTTTACAAAATGAAGGTGGGCATTACAGTTACAATACAATTTGGTACAAGAGGAAACTGCTTGTTAGAGTTTACAATCTACAAAATATAATCCTTGCAAAGAACCAAGGGCAATGACATCTGGTTTCAGACTGTGATCACTCTGTCTGCATTGCTTTAAAAGATGGTGAAGTGCAAATGTGATAAATAATAAGGTGACCACACAATTTATTTTATTTTAAAAATTGTCTTTATAACAAACTAATTTCATTTGTAAGCCATGTTATTCAATCTCAAGGAACAATAATATGCATAATGGCTTTTCTCCTGTTTGATTATATTTTGCAATGTAAAGCATTGCTTTTATTCCGGTTCGTTCTTCCTTTTCCGCTCATGTGCTTGTGCACTCAAATTCTTTCGTATGAACACCATACTAATCACACGATAATCGTTTAATGTATTCTCTGACAAGAAACGTTTTCATGCTTGTTCCTTCGGATAATTTTGGATGAACTGTCGTGATCGGCTCTCGAAAGCTGTGTACTAATGATTAGATTATCGCATGATCGCTTCAAAATCAGTATTTTTCGTCTGATTTTCTAATCGTGTGTACTAGGCTTAACAAACTACTGAACTCTGTATTACGGAATACTGAACTCTGAACTCTACGTAACTCTACGTTCAGAGTTCAGTAGTTATAAAAGCAGAGTTTGCAGATCGGTAGGAACCACTACATAAATAAACTTTATACACAAAAAATATTTACAAAAAATACACATACATAATTCAAAGTCCAAGCAAAAGGTTTTAAAATGTGTAACAGAGTAATATTATCACTTTATAGATCTTAACGTGATAATTGTACTCTGTTACACCTTTTAAAACCTGTTACACATTTAAAAAAAAAATAGGTTACAAGCCAAAAGCTATATCAGAAGAAAAGCAACTGTGCTCTACTGTCCATGTCTGCAAAAAACTTTTCTTCTCCAAAAGCTCAGAGGATCTCAGATACAACCTGCTGATCAGCCTTATCCCAGTCTTTCTCTCACAGTGCGTGACCTCCTTACACAGACAAACAGCTTACACATTCTTGCAGAAGAGCAGCACTACAACTTCCCAGAAAGTACCTATGCAACGGTCCCAGTAAGCTGTGTGGGCTCCCAATGTGCCCTTAGCAACCGATGACATCATCAATTGGCAGGATGCGGGCAGGCGGGCAGCTTGCACAGCACACAGTACCTGTGCAGCGTAAATGTCAGCTTAAAAAAAGCAACATACCGGCATTGCTGTTAAAAAAAATGGCTAAGATTGCAACTATCTGCCTTAGTTGGAATAGTTTTTTCTTTTTATATCTGACCACCACGGTTAAGAAACGCTGTGATAGACCATTAATGTGGCTCTATTTCAGAAAAGACAAAGCTTTCTTTATATTTTAGAACAGGCATTAGCTCAGTCTCTAGTGTCTTATATATAGGAAAATCCTCCATTACTTCCTGATATTCGTCTTGGTATTTGGGACAGGAAAATCATTAGAGTCAGGCATTACATCAGCAGCTGACCTCATTAACACACACCATGCACCTGTCCTGCCCCTCCAGGAGATTGCTTTTGCCCAACTATTATACCTGCATCTTGCATCTTGAGTGTGCAGGAACTGAGAATCCACATAGCCTATGTGGAGCAGAACTGTAGTACTGAAAGCAGTAGAAGTGTGTCCCTATCAGTATGTAAATCTCACTATATATTATACAGTCTGATTGTACAATCTCCTTTAGATCTACTATTATTAAGTGTTCTTGCATGGCAAGACCACTTACTGTGTCTCTCACATATATATTCTTATTATTATAGCCAAATTTACCACCCTAACTCCTCCCACAGTTTTTACACTACATAGACAGCAATATACCGAAACATGCAGATTGTTCCCGATTGGTGTGCTATTACTTTGAGGAACGTTTCGCCGAATGGTTCACAAAATATCGGCGTTTTTGTGGTGAAATTGGTCCCATAGGAATGAATGGTGGAATGTTCAAAACTAGAGTGGGAGCTGTTACTCAACAGTTACTCAAGCCACTCCACCCAGTTACTCCACCCACTCCAGTTGTAGACTACTGGTGGAGGCAAGAACACTTCATCCAATTTCCCCAGAAATTGTAGCTTTTCTAGTTGTTATTATTATTATTATTATAATACAGGATTTATATAGCGCCAATAGTTTGCTCAGTGCTTTACAAAATGAAGGCAGTTTGGTACAAGGGGAATCAGAGGCTCCTGCTTGTTAGAGCGTACAATCTAACTACGTAATGCAAGAGCCTACCTGTATGGATACAGAGTGATTGAATAGATAGGGGTATCCTCCTATTATATAGTTTTGTTAAATCTAAATAGAAGGGCAACCAAACTGATAAGAGGCATGGAGGAGCTCAGCTATGAGGAAAGATTAGAGGACCTGAATGTATTCTCTCTTGAGAAGAGGAGATTAAGGGGAGATAAGATCAACATGTATAAATACATCGGTGGTTCATATAGTGAACTTGGTGTAGAGTTATTCACCCTGAGGTCATCACAGTGGACAAGGGGGCACTCTTTATGCCTGGAGGAAAATAATTTTTTTTTTTTGTATTAACAATTTTTATTGATTTTCACTTATATATATATATATATATACAAAGAACACGTTAAAGAGAACAAAGTAGAAAGAAGGAGCACATCGATGGTGAAATCTGCATGGTTACAAACATAATAACGTCACATAGCTACAGTGGGGAGGCCATCAGAACAGTACAGTTGGAGAAAGGTGGGAAGGGGAGAAATTATCCCATGGGTGCCACACTGCCTCGAACACAGCTGTTGAGCCAGAATGTATAGCAGTCAGGTATTCCATCCGTCGTACATCAGCAATAATTTTAAACAGAGTTGACATCGAAGGAGGTATAGGGGATAACCAACACATAGGAATGCTTCTTCTGGCCGCAGTCAAAATATGTGTGGTGAGTTTCCTGGACACTATGGGAAGACCTGGGAATGGCAGGCTGAATAAAAAGTATAGGGGCTCAAAGGGGAGAAAGGTATGTAATAACAATTGTAAAAAAGACAAAACCTCTTCCCAAAAAGGGACAATGGATCCACAAGTCCAAAAAAATGTGGAAGAGGGAGCCAAAATATTTCCCACGCCACCAGGCAGAAGAAGCATTCGGGTTAAAAGTATGAATAACCTCAGGGGTTTTGTACCACAACATCAAAATTTTGTATGTATTTTCTCTATAAACCACACAGACAGAAGATTTAGATGCGTTTTCCCAAATTTTCTTCCACTGTATTAGATCGATGTCACATTGCAAAAACTGGGACCACTTGCGTATGTAATGGCGAGTGTCATTAGAGAGGGGGGTAGCGTCCATTAGGAGTTTGTATGTTTTGGAAATTATACCGTTTTGATGTGGGCCCTGTATACATAGACGCTCAAAGGGAGAGGTTTTCCCAAGAGTCAAAGTGGGGGACATGGTGGAGAAAAAATGGCATATCTGAAGGTATATATAAAAATGTTGGGAAGGCAGATCTTTTTTCTGGTATGAGAATGGTTGCAACTTCCGAGTAACAGGATGTACTAGGTGGCGCAATTGGAAGTGTTTGGCCGTGACCCAAGGGAGCATCCGGGACACGGCGAAACTATCTGGAAGGTTGGGGTTAAAGAGGATATTAGTCAGTGGAGAGCAGTCTGAGGTCAGTGCAAACCTGGTCCTACATTTGCGCCAAATACTCATGGAGAATTGCATGGGGCGAGGAAGAGACGACGGAAAGGGGTAAGGTCCACCACTGAGGATGACCAGAGGAGAGAGCAAGGATGAGTCGGAGTCAATTGTAAGGACTCAATCTCAGTCCACAGATTGGGAGGAGACTGGGTGGACCATGACGGAATGAAGCGGAGGTGGGTAGCATAATAATAGGACACGATAGTCGGTGCCCCTAGGCCTCCTCTAGAGCGCAGAGACAGTAGCACACTACGTGCGATTCTATGTTGCTTATTATACCAAATGAAGTGTAGAAGGGATTTCTGGAGGGAGTGTAGTTTGGACATGGGAACAGAAACGGGTAGAGTCACAAATAAATACAAAAGTTTGGGTAGTACAGTCATCTTTATGTCGTTGATACGTCCCAAGAATGGTAAGGGTAGGGTATCCCAAAACTTTAAGGAACGGGAAATAGCTATAAATAGTGGGGGGAAATTGGCATCATAAATAGAACTGTAAGAAGAAGTAAGATTAGTACTCAAATATTTTAAAGAATGGGTGCACCATCGATATGGAAAGGAGTCTTGGAGGGATGAGAGGACAACTGGTGGTATGTGGAATGGGATTGCTTCAGTCTTGGATGTTTTAACCTTGTAACCCGAGAGAGTCCCGAACTGTCGTAAAAATTTATGTAATGCTGGAGGGATATTTGGGGATTTGAGAGAGTAAGGAGAATATCATCCGCAAATAGGGATAGTTTGTATTCACAGCCATGAGACATTATCCCTTTTATGTCAGGATGGGACCGGATTGCAATAGCCAATGGTTCCAAACAGAGGATAAACAATAGGGGAGAGAGTGGGCATCCCTGCCGCGTACCATTCGACACCTGGAAAGGAGGTGAAAGAAAGAAGACTAGTTTGACCTGTCAGGAAGGGTGAAAGTAAAGAGCTTTTAAAGCTGCCACAAAAGGGCCACGGAAGCCAAACTTCTCCAAGACCATAAACATATAAGGCCAGCTGAGGCGGTCAAAAGCTTTTTGGGCATCTAAGCTCAATAAAATAGTGGGGATGGAGGACCGGTTAACCAAGTCAACCAGATCAATGGATCTCCTGATATTATCCGCTGCATGTCTGGCAGGAACAAAGCCAACTTGGTCTCTGTGTACAAGCTTGGAGATTAGCCTAGATAACCGATTGGCTAGGATCTTAGTAAAAATCTTGTAATCAGAGTTCAGTAGAGCAATAGGACGGTAATTATCTAAGATAGAATGGTCCTTGTCAGGTTTGGGAATCACAGAGATGTATGCACGGGAAAAATCGGCTTGGGGAACAATACCTCTGAAAAAATTGTGATAAAGAAAAAGAAGATGGGGAGCTAGGATACCAATGAAAGTCTTGTAATAGGAGTAGGGAAGTCTGTCTGGTCCCGGGGCTTTGCATGAGGGGAGATATTTGACTGTATCAAATAGTTCTTCAGATGTAATGTCAGCGTTGAGGGCCGCAATGTCAGAAGGCGATAGCTTCGGTAATAGTAGAGGATTGAAAAACCTATCAAAAGAAGTTTCTGTGAGAGGGCGGTGGAGGTCTGGGGTCAAACAGTTGTAAAGGGACTCATAATATGAGCCAAAAAGGGAGACCATCACACCAGGATCGTAAGTAGGGCTCCCATTCGGCTGGACAAGTAGGTCCGGCAATGTAGAAGGGGACTGTGCTTTAAGTCTATTGACAAGCATACGGTGGGGTTTGTTAGAGAATTCGCAGAATTTCTGCCTGACCCAGAGGAGAGATTTTGTGGACTTACAAGCATCAAGGATTTTGATTTGGTCACGTAGAAAGATCACTTTATACAGCCCAGAAATAGACGGCTTTGCGAGAAGTCTACATTCAGCTAGGGTTAACTGGCGAACTAGGGTAATCCTGGCACTCTCTGAGGATTTCTTCAGGCGGGAACCCATGGAGATACAAAGGCCTCAAAATACCGCCTTGTGGGCTTCCCATACGGTCAAGGTAGATGGTACAGAGCCTACATTGATATATCGAGTCCATGTGAGAGCTCAGCACGGAGATGTTCCGTGGTTAAAAAGGACTCATTGAGACGCCAATGGCCTGATTTTGGCATACATTAAGGAATAACAAATTTAAGGTCAGGGAGGTGTGGTCAGACCATGTAATAGGGTTGATGTCAGAGGAAACTAGGAGTGGAAGAAGAGGAGCTGAAATGAAGAAGTGATCTAAGCGGGAGTATCAGCGGTGAGGTGTGGAGTAGAAGGTGAACTGTTTGTGGGTAGGATGCCAAATCCGCCAGGCATCAAAGAGACGATGCTCCCTGATCAATTTGCGAAAGGATTTCGAGGAGGAGCATTGCCGCTTCGAAGGAGTGGACTCGAAGAGGACCTTCCTATCCTTGTGCGGTGAAAGGATTAAGTTAAAGTAACCCCCTATAATCATGTGTGGAATGGAAAAGGAGCCCAATTTGGCGAGTGTTTGTGTAAAGAATTGTAACTGACCTAAGTTCGGAGCATAGAGATTCAGCAAAATAAGGGGGATGGCACCAAGCATACATTCTAGGAGACTGAAGCGACCATGTTGATCGACCTTGGAGGAGACGACCCGAAGGGAGCAATGTATCTGATTCAGTATTGCCACTCCAGCCTTACAAGATGGGTCAAAAGCCGAATAGGATTGAGAAAAAAACCTTGAGGTAAAACGAAAGGAGCCTGTTGACTTAAAATGAGTCTCCTGGACAAAAATAATATTTGCTCCTCAGGATCGGAATTCCCTCAAAGCCATCCACTGCTTCTGAACAGAGTTAAGGCCTTTAACATTATATGACAGAAGTCGTAAAGCCATCACAAAATGACAATGAGTATGGCACGTTTACCAGCAGAAAAGATAAATGAGATACCATCGATGAGACAAAACAAAGAAGTAATAACATTAATAGACAAACCCAAAACATTACAATAAAGAACATAGATATCCATAAGGATATGGACTTGGGAGAAACATCAATACCCAAGTCGTCCAGGCAAATGTCTGGATGGGATCAGGGGCAACAGGACAACAGGGACATATCAGTCGGCAAATCCGTCCAGATAAATATGACATATAAAGGCACCCAGCACAGGAAAAAAGAAAAAGGAATGGGGGGGGGGAGAGGAAGGGAAGGGGGGGAGGGAGGGAGAGAAAGGGTGGGAAGGGGAGGGGGGGTAAGGATACAACCCCGAAGTGCCCACAGAAGAACACCTCAGAGAAGCATCAAGCAGGCTCATCGCTGGAACGAGAGGGATGAGGATGTTGTGGAGTACGTCAAGGACACTTCCGGCCCCTACGAACTGGTGTCCAAATCTTGTTGAGGGTAGCGAAAGGACGAGATGGGGTAGGCGGTAAAGAGGAATTGTCTTCCGGCAGAGGAGGTAGTCCCAGTTGCTTCAGGAAGGAGTCTGCCTCAAAAAGATCACGTAAAGTAACTTGGGATTTATCTTTGGAGATGACAAACTTGAAGGGAAAACCCCAGCGATAGGGGATACAATGGTGTTGAAGGTGAGTGGTGAGTGGCTTCAGTGCCCGCCGTTTAGCCAGGGTAATTGAAGAGAGATCACAAAAGAGCTGAAGCCTGTCTCCTTTAAATTCCATGGAAGGAATGTTGCGTACAGAGGCTAACAAGACTTCATTGCTCTCAAAAAAATGAAAGTGGTCTGGTGCCGTCAGCAGGTCTGAGACCTATTGATCGGTGGGCCCTGTCCATGCGCCAATCCGCTTCTGGGACCAAGGGAGTGGTTGCGGTGAAGAATGACATGAGATGTCGGCGAAGTTGGGAATCGGCAATAGATTCAGACATACCGCGAATACGGACGTTCTGCCAGCGTTCCCTGTTTTTCAAATCTTCTTGTTGGAGCTGAATTTGGGACATGGTGTGTTTCAGATACTGTGGTGGTTTATGTAATATTCTATTCTAAATACGTAGGGCGGTGTCCTCTCCCTTAAACAAAATATTGCAGTGCCTCCAGCCGTTAAATTACGGCAAATATTTAAGAAACCAATAATTTGGACACCTTAATAATTTGATCACCACTTAATAATATACCTGGTTCTTTCACCAATATGATTTCGTACCATATACACAAAATTTGCCTTTTTGATAAATAAATAAATAAATAAATGTATTTATGTACAAAATTTATATTTATATTAATACAAACGCAAAATACTGGTGATGAATATATATTCTTACACACAATCAAAGATATAATATGTTAATATCTATATGGGATCATACAATATATGATTTTCAAATAAAAGAAAACAACATTTTGGGAGGTTAGTCGCAACCTATAGTGCTTCAGATATTATTTCTCATTTCTCGTGGCCATAGGGAAATAAGAAAATATCTCTGATAATTAGCACCACACAACACTACAAATGAGTTAATATGCAATATGTAACCTCAATACCAATATTCAAACAGTTATAGTTAATAATAATTCAGAGGACCATAATACATTCCTAACCACACAATAAAATGTTATAAATCGTAGAAATTTTGAAATGTCAAAGAAAATTACAATATTCTAACACAGTCTCACCACTCCCAGAATCTTAATTTTGAGGACTCCTCAGTGGGATGCAGTTGGGAAACTAAGTATTTCTGGGCAGTCAGGCACCAGAATTTAACTGAGCATCAGCGTCTCTGGTGGAAATCTTTTCCTTCAAAATGGCAGCTGGAAGTTCTCAGCAAAATGGCCGCAGGTAGCAAGTGAGGTATAGTGCAGTATATATTAGCAACAGGGTAGATAAGAGATAGTTTAGAAGTTATAGCAGTCTTAGAAGCTGTTGCAGAAGTTTTAGCAGATCAGAAGATTGGAAGCTTGGAAGGTGATGGATTGTAGATTCTAGAAGAGTTGTCTTTCACTTTGAGGTGTCTGGCCTTTTAAACCATACAAGTCCTTTGTTCCGAGGGACCACCCAACAGACTTGTTGATTGGATGGTTGAACAGTTTGCGCACCTAGAGATGTTTCTAACCTGCCCACTGGGGACAGTCAGGTATTACAAATGAATTGGTGGTCTTAATGATGACTCACTCTTTGATATCAGCAGTATGTCCTTATGCATCAAATATATGTCCTATTCAAGTATAGATGATTTCACTACTAACTCTTGGATAAGGACCATAGAAAGATGTGAATACATTTGGTTTCTCATTTTTCTGATATATGAACTGTATTGGAATGGTTGATTTCCTTTGGAAATATAGAAATTACCCAACTCACAAACCATCTTATATTTTTCATCACTTCAAACTTCAGTTTAGTGGTATGCAATACCCAACTTTGTTAAATAGATTTTTCCTTGATGGACAAGTGTTGGTAATACACTTTTGATAATATTTCAGTTCATGTATCCCAAACTCTTTATTTTAAATGACCCAGGTTTCACCCTATACTGCATATACAGTTCAAGGAGATGTGACATAGGAATTTTCATCCATTGTTGGGTAATTGGGGTAAACAGACTGGACTGGAGTTAACCTCAGTATTCAATAGTCTATTGTGACAGCTGAAGAAGTTTGTTTGGTAATCACACACTTCTCAAGGTTTTGTGAGAGATAAGACAATGAGGATTTCCTCTCACTATTGTCACTTTGGGTCCAGGTGTATGCTCACCTGCAGACATCCAAATAGTGGTGTTTGAATCTCATTGTCTCTTAGACCAGTTTCTTCCACTCATTGTGTGTGTGGTAACTTCTTGGAATCTCACTTGAAATTCAACCTAGAATGTTAACCCCTCACAGTCAGCTTAGAATCCCCTCTTTGGGATAATATAATTTTTCTTAATAAAAAGTTCAAAAGTCATCACAATACGCATTATCTTCTTCCAAGACATGGACATACTGCACCAATTCATCAAATTTATTCTCCAATTGATCCGCACGCTCCCCAATCTGCGCTATTTCTCCACGAAGATCCAAAGCCAACTTGCTCACTTCAGCGGATATAGTGGCGGTAATATTGCGTAAAAATACCTGCATTTTTCCTCCAGCGCAGATATCATGAGAGTAGGTGACACGTGGGGATTGGCAGGAGCGGATGGAGAAGGGCTCAGCAAAGGGTGCTCTACTGCCCTACCTACAGGGGTCAGGGGCTCGGATTCGGTAGAAGCAGCTAATGCAGTACCTCCGGCCGCCACTGGGGGTCCGCCGGAGCTCGTCCGCGGGATCGCGGACAAAATTGAGGCCGGGGATTGCAGCCTAAGAAGGAACCGCTGCAGCGGCGACGGCCACGGCTCATGTGGTGGCAAAGAAGGAGGCTTCAAGTGCCTGATCTTCCCCATTATAAGATTGGGGTCTGCAGAGCTGGGTGCCCCGCTAATACGACTCACCCAGGGACGCCTGTGGAGCAGCGATGGGTGAGTCTTTAGGGCCAGAAGATGAGCGGAGCTCAGGAGAATGCGGCCATCAGCGTTCCCGGCCGCGCATCCGCCCCCTTGGAAAAGAAATTTAATCTCCAACCACCTCCACCTCCAAAAAGGTTTCTTCATAGTAAGAGCTGTGAAAATGTGGAATAGAATTCCTCAAGAGTTGGTTCTGGCCAGCTCTGTGGATTGCTTTAAAAAGGCCTGGATTCTTTCTTAGATACACAGACTATAACTGGATACTAACATTTATAGGTAAAGTTGATCCAGGGAATATCCGATTGCCTCTCAGGGGATCAGGAAGGAATGGTTTTCCCTGCAGGAGCAAATTGGATCATGCTTTGCTGGGGTTTATTTGCTTTCCTCTGGATCAACTGTGGGTATAGGATTATACCATTTTTTTTTTAATGGTTGAACTGGATGGACTTTTGTCTTTTTCGCCAAGACTAACTATGTAACTATGCAAAGGAGATTGTACAATCAGGTTGTATAGTGTAAAGCCACCTTTATACACCTAAAATGAACTAGTTGCGATTTTGGTGCCATTAATTGTGAATGGTACCCTAAATGCAGAGGCAAATGCTCATTTTGTTGAGTGCAAAAACAAGCGACAAATGCGCAGTACAAGATGTGCAAACCACAACACGCCAAAGTGTCCCAAGGCACTCGTGATACACATAGGGCAGCCCATTGATTTTAAGCGACAAATGGACAAAAAAATGTGTATTCCCACTACTTGTGTTAATGGGGCCTGAAAGTGAAATTTGTGTGTTTACACTTTTCCCCTCCCTGAGCTGGATTTGTATTACAGGAACATTGACAGCTAAATGTCTTCCTCCCAGGTACCTGTATAAAGCTGGCAATACACTATGCAATCTGATTTTACACTCTCTGTACAAATTATTTTAGATTTACCAAAACTATAGGCACCTGAACAATCTATTCAGTTTGTATCAAATCAGACAGGCCCTTGTACTACATAGATAATAATAGATCTAAAAGCAGTTGTACAATCATATTGTACAGAGTATGGCCACCTTAAAGGAAACAATAGCAAAGTGGGAGGAAATAAAAGAGTTGGTATATTAATGAAAGGGGCACAATCCACAAGTAAAATACCCCCTATTCTATGATGTAGTCACTGGTGTATTTTGGTATTGTGCTGCCCTAGGCAAGACTAAAATCGGGCACCCCTCCGCATCTAAATTTGCCCCACCCCTTCCTGTTTAAGATCCACCCCTTCATCTGTAAACCCCACCCCTTCCTATTTAGGCTCCACCTCTTCCTATTAGATCTCCACCCACTGACAACGATGAGGCACTATTCCTCCCTCTGACATCAATAATGGGGCACTATTCCTCCCACTGACACCAACAATGGGGCACTATTCATCCCACTGACACCAATGATGGGGTACTATTACTTCCACACTGACACCAGTGATGGGGCACTATTCCTCCCACACTGACACCAATGATGGGGCACTATTCCTCCCACACTGACACCAATCATGGGGCACTATTCCTCCCACTGACACCAATGATGGGGTGCTATTACTTCCACACTGACACCAGTGATGGGGCACTATTCCTCCCACACTGACACCAATGATGGGGCACTATTCCTCCCACACTGACATCAATGATGAGGCACTATTCCTCCCACTGACACCAATGATGGGGCACTATTCCTCCCACACTGGCACTAATGATGGGGTACTTCCTCCCACTGACACCAATGATGGAGCACTATTCCTCCCACTGACACCAGAGAGAGAGAGGAGGGAGGGAGAGAGAGAGGAGAGAGAGGAAGAGGGGAGAGAGAGAGGGGGGATAGAGTGGGAGAGAGAGAGGAGAGAGAGAGGGGGGAGAGAGGAGAGAGAGGAGAGGAGGGAGATAGAGGGGGGAGAGCGAGAGAAGAGTGAGAGGGGGGGGAGAGAGGGGAGAGGAGAGAGAGGGAAGAGAGAGGAGATAGAAGAGAGAGGGAGAGAGGGGGGAGAGGAGAGAGAGAGAGGGAGAGGAGAGGGAGAGAGAGAGAGGGGAGAAGAGAGGGGAGGGATAGGGGAGAGAGAGGGGGAGGGGGAGAGAGATGGGAGGAGAGAGAGAGGGGGATAGGAGAGAGGGGGGGAGGAAGAGAGTGGGGAAGAGAGAGAGAAGAGTGAGAGGGGGGAGGAGAGAGGGGAGAGGAGAGAGAGGGAAGAGAGAGAGGAGATAGAAGAGAGAGGAGAAGAGAGAGGGAGAGGGGGGGAGAGGGGGAGAGGAGAGAGAGAGGGGGAGGAGAGAGGGGGAGAGATCAGAGGGAGAGAGAGGGGAGGGAGAGAGATGGGGGAATAAGGGGGGAGAGAGATGAGAGAGGAGGGAGGGAGAGAGAGAGGAGGGAGAGAGAGAAGAAAGGAGAGAGAAGAGAGGGAAGAGAGAGAGGGGGCGATAGAGGGGGAGATAGAGGGGGGAAGAGAGAGAAGAGAGGGGGGAGAGAGAGGGAAGAGAGAGAGGAGATAAAAGAGAGAGGGAGAGAGGGGGAGAGAGGAGAGAGGGAGAGAGGGGGGGGAAGAGAGGGGGGGAGAGGGGGAGAGGGGGAGAGGAGAAAGAGAGGGGGAGAGAGGGAGAGAGAGAGAGAGGGGGGAGAGAGATGGGGGGAGAGGGAAGAGAGAGATGAGGGAGAGAGGGGGGGGGGAGGGAAGAGAGAGATGATGGAGAGAGAGGGGGGGGGGGAAGAGAGATGGGGCAGGAGGGAGAGAGGGGGGGAGGAAGAGAGATGGGGCAGGAGGGAGAGAGGGGGGAGGAGAGAGAGGGGGGTAGAGGGAGGGAGAGAGTGGGGGAAAAGAGAGAGGGGGAGAGAGAGGGAGGGGAGAGAGAGGGGGAGAGAGAGAGAGGGGGAGAGAGAGAGAGGGAGGAAAGGAAAGAGAGGGAGAGGAGGGAGAGAGAGAGGTGGGGGGAAGGAGGGGGAGAGATATGGGAGAGGAGGGAGAGAGAGGGAGAGAGAGAGAGATAGGGGGGAGAAGGGGAGAGAGATGGGGGAAGAGGGAGAGAGAGAAGGAGAGGGGGGAAGAGAGAGGGGGTGAGAGAGAGACACAGGAGGAGAGGGCGGGAGGAGTGGGGACAGCTTTCTCTCTCCTCTCCCATCTGTGCAAGGGGAGGGGGGGACTGCATATGCTGACAGATCCCCTGCAGTGCTGGAGGGCGGCCGTGGGGGAGCATACAGGAGCTGACCGTATGCAGGAGATGGATAAGGGAGGTGACTGGCGGCACATAGAGCAAAGAGAGAAATGCACGGCCCTCTATGTGCCGCCTGGCCCCCTCTCCAGCTCCATAGCTGACAGGTTCTCTGTCTCCTTGCCGCCGAGCACACACACAAACCCGCCCCCCTGGCCAAGCACAGCCCTTTGCAGCGACAGCAGCGGTGCCGCCCCCCTGAAAAGTGCCGCCCAAGACAGATGCCTTGTTTGCCTCACGGCAGATACACCCCTGGATGCAGTAAGGCAGCAGGATGTGAAGATATGAAGTTTCCTGGAAGGTCATGTACTGATAAGTCTCAGAAAGCATTTTTTTTTAACTGAGAGGTGAAGATTCAAAGGTGCCATGGACAAGGAAAGTGAGAGATAAGCATGTTGGGATGACCTGGGCAGAAAAGACTTTAGAAATGATTTCTATTTATTGTGAAAAGTTAAATAATGCGTGAAAAGATGAACTTAGGCTGGAAATCCGTCATCTGGCGCCAGGATCTGTGCTGGACGCATTTGTGTGCATGCCCATAAAAATAAGCTTGACTTTCTGATGAGGTTGCTAATGGCAGTATATTTTGCTTTTTTGATGGACTATTGGGATTTGTTCCTTCTTGACCTTCCTTTAATCTCCATCCTGTGTATGCCTTTTTACCTCTGTACTGTGTGATGTCATAACTACGTCTTGCTGGTGCTGTTACTTTGATCTATCTCTCTATGTGGGTGAACATCTGGGCATCAAACTTATAATGCAATGGCTTCCCTTGGAACTATATATATTGTATATGTAAATAATATATATATATATATATATATATATACCCTTCCCACCAGTGTCTCCTGGCTCTTTAAGAGTTTTCAGACACCAAAATGCATTTTGGTCATGTGACCACTGTGATTGGCTGACAGCGGTCACATGATTGGAAAGCTCCCGATCACAAGTAGAGATCAGGAGCTTTTCGTCACCTACCGGTAACTGTGCTAGGAGCGCACAGGGCACACACTCTCCGCAAAGTATTGTTTACACTTTGCTACGCATATATGCAACCTCTCGTTGTTAAGGCCCACCAGCCGACAGGCTGCATATATGCATACGGCCGGCAGGAAAAGTTTGTACATTCACTAACTGCTGCCTTTCCTAAAAAGAAAAAAAAAATGAATTTATGGCTGTAGACACAATAAGGGCTACAAATCATGAAGCAATGTGCTAAAACAGTCAGAGTCAGAGAAATTCAAAAAATAGCATCATAGCACAATGCAGCAGGCACATTTATAATGATATAATAAAATATCCCCAGAGTTTACTTAAAAATGCACAGCAGAAATTTTAGCTCAACTCCCAGGATGTGAATAAAACTGGACTTATATTGCTTTAAAGTCTAATAAATATGCTTTGAGAGTCTTTGCCTCACTCCTATGTACTGGAAGACTAACAGTTAAATTACTTGCTCTTTTCTATAATTATGCTTTGTTTATTCATTGTTTGTGGATTTATTTTCTGCATTCCCTGTGTTTGGCCACTTGATGAGATGCAAGAAGTAATCCCAGCCCCACCAGGGAGCAAAAAGCAATCTGCATTGCATCTTTTAATATGCATGTGGCGTGTGACATAATGTGTGAAATTCTGGTGTCATTGCCAGCTGTCACCCGTCTCCTGGCTTTTAAGAAACGTTCGTGTCAGAGATGGCAAGATTTGTAGAGCTTTGAAGCTTTATGGGAAAAGTCCCAAATGTTTCCATTTTTTTTCTAAATTTTTTTTTTTAATGCAGCTGAAACGTGAGATATTTTCCTGAAGGAATTAATGGGATATATTAATTTCCTGTCTACTGCCAACGTGCGATGCCAGCGCTTATGGGCCACAAAGCTCTCAATATGCCAGGCCATCAAATGACAGATGCCACTGGTTTGTTGCTAGGATTAAATCAGCACTGCCCCAATCTAAAAACAAACTTCAGTTTCCTTCATAGACAAATAATGTTCCAGCAGCAACCCACAATTCATTTGTTTTTCTAATGGGCATAATATATTTCAATTCACAGAGGTGCCTTCAGAATAAATTATGTATTTTGTTTTGTACGTGCTGAAAGAATTGCAGTGACATTACTATGTTTTTTATACTGACTCATCTCTTTATCATATCTCAAGCTGTGAAATATTGTATATTATTGTTTACTTTGTGAAATGAATTTGTTTGGCCTGTACTGAGAATACTTGTATATTCTTTATCTTGTGTACAGTAAATTATGGTTATTGCACACATCATTCTCAGAACAAGAAAAATGCTGCAGGTGAAATAGACTGTTTAAAGAGGCTCATAGCCTAGGAATGTTCAAGCACAATCACCTGTTTTTTTTTTTATAATATCCAGCTACTGTTCTTACTGTTGCTCAGCTACAATGTTCAGAAAACAGGAAATGGAGACACATTTAATGAACACCAGATATGTCAACCCAAGGAGAAATTTTCCAGGGTAATAAAGTAGAGGCTAATTTAAATAAGGTGCATGGCTAATTTGAATAGGAGGTATGGTTTTATAAGACACTTATTTCCCATTCTAATCCCTACACAAAGATTTTCCAATTCAAATCTTGAAATAGCAAGTATCTCCAAAAATATAAGGTTTAAGTCTCTTCTTCAAGGGATAAACGCTTCATCCTTCACCTTCCCCAGCAGCTGTGAGGAGGTCCATTCATTACTACATTGACACCACCAGAAACACATCCACGGGGATACAATCAGCACACATTATGCACAAAATAGCAGGAGATATTTTGTGTATTATGTTGATGAGGTTGTACCTTTTATAGGAGCAGCATCCCAGTTTTTTGTTTAATATTGAGTGTGCACTATTGATTGGTGTGTCCCAAGCACAGGTGATCATTATCTATCAATCAGCACACATTGGCAGTGCCAGAAACATGTCCGCAGAGACACAAACGGTACCATACTGACAATGCTAGTAACATGTCTACAGAGACAGTGGTGTATTTAGGTTTTATGCTGCCCTAGGCAACACAAAAATCGCCCCCCCTGCAGAGATAGCCTGACATTCACCAACAATAACCCTTCCACCCCAAAAGAGCCTTCCACTACCACTGCTCCCCATACACTAGCCACCATCCACCATGGCAAGACAGAGAAAAACACTCGCCTTCACAACTCTGGATATCCCTTGGAATAAGTTTGGGGTAGTGCATACACCGTCATAAAACCTGCAGTCTCTCTTGGAACCCACCAGGTCCCCATTCCGTGTGTGTCCTTTCTTCCAAGGGGAAGTGCTGCCCCCACCCTGAAAAATGCCACCCTAGGCAAATGCCTTGTTTGCCTTGTGGTAAATACGACCCTGTACAGAGATACAAACAATACTGTACCTGATGTCATAATAAACATGCCCACAAAGACACAATAGATACTCTTCTAGTACAACAAGGCAGAGACACAATGGGCTTGATTTACTAAAGGCAAATAGGCTGTTTACATTGCAAGAGAATTCACTTTGAAAGGTAATTTTGCCTTAGAGCTTCATGAATGTGGTGAAGTTTCACTTCATAAAGAATACCCAGTCACTTACAGAGTAAATAAAAAAGGAGCATCTCTGTTCGGATTTGATTGGACAATGGAAGTCATTCACTAAGCTACCAGGCAAGATCCCTTGAAACGTGCAACCTCCTTTGAAAACAGAATAGACTATTTGCCTTGGAAAATCAACACCAATAAACACTAGTATCTTAGAAAACCATTTTTAGGGTGAGAAATTAAAAATGAAATATATCATGTAGCAGATGGAAGATGCAAACTGGTATTTAAAAAGGAAAAAAAACAAACAACAAAGCATTCTGGCCAATGAAATGAATTAACACCCAAGCTCTTGAAGTGGCTTCACACAGTACACACTTTTACAAGCGTCAAATGTTCTTCTGCCAGGAGAAAGGCATCTAGGGAGTTGGTTAAGAGCGTCCATTGTGCATGAGGCCTAAGAAGGACAACACAAAAGTTACCTGCACACCTTGGAATGACCAGCCATGCATGGTCCTGCTTTTGCAGACAGTGCTCCAAATTTAATTAGGCAACAGTAGGGCCCAATTCAAACGATGTGTTGGGTTAATGAAACATGTTACCTTGCACTATACCACTCTGTATTAAGGCTCATCCATTTTGAATGGGTTGGCAGTACACCAGAATTATGGGCATAACCAGCCTGACATATGCACTGTGGTACAACTGTAGTGTGAGTGCACTGTCTGCTAATGTAATACTGTGCTGGAGTGCTATTCAAAATAAATAGGGCTGCAGTGCAGTAACACCAGTTTCTGCAAAATTCCATTGAACTTGTTGTGCCTTTCAAAGCCAGAAAGCTCAACATAATCCCACCTGTGGGAGCTGGTGTCCTAGCATCAATTCAGAGCAATGAAAGAAAAAGGAAAACCAGTTGCTGTAACACATAAATGTTTAAAAAGTGTGCTGTTTTACCCTGAATGCTATCAAGACCCTGAAGCTACACAAACACCCTGGCCCGGACGGCTTCTCAACAGCTTATTACAAATAACTTGCCCACCTTCTTTCTCCAATTCTTACAAAATGCCTTCAATGCCATTCTTTCCGATCAGTCCTTTAAACCCGAAACAGTGACCGCCACTATTTCCATGATTCCAAAGCCCAATTCCGATGACTCAGCCTGGTCCAACTATAGGCCAATCTCCCTCATTAATTTAGACATTAAACATCTCGCGAAAATACTCTCCACTCGCCTTAACCCATTTATAGGCTCCCTCATCCACAACGACCAAGTAGGCTTCATACCTGTCCGCCAAGTGGGTGACAATGTTAGGCGCACAGTTCTCCTGGCACATTTGGCTCGAACTTGTAACATCCCCACATGCTTTCTCTCTCTGGATATCAGAAATGCCTTTGATATGGTCTCTTGGCCCTACCTCAACTCTATCTTGCATCACTTGGGCTTTGGAACACGAATTTTGTCATGGATCTCATCCTTATACAGTGAACCTTTAGCTAGTGTTCGATACCTGGGACACAAATCAGCTTTGTTCCCAATCCTTCATGGAACCCACCAAGGTTGCCCATTATCCCCATTGCTTTTCGCCCTAGCCATTGAACCCCTGGCCCTGCTGATTAGAAACAATCCCAATATTTGAAGACTTGAGATAAGTGGTACTCACCATAAGCTTTGCCTTTTTGCGGATGACGTGCTTCTCTTCCTTACTTCTCCACTGACCTCTACTCCGACCCTACTCTGGCTTCTTCATGATTTTGGCCATATTTCCAGCCTACATGTTAATCCCCAAAAGTCGATGGCACTTAAATTCTCACAACCTGTCTCACCTGCAACAAGTCCTACCATTTTCTTAGCCCCAACAATCTATCCCCTATTTAGGCATCAAGCTGACTGCTAACCCTTCCGACCTTTATTCTGCAAATTACCTACCTATGCTATCTCACCTCTCTAGCCTTATGACCAAATGGTCCTCCCTACCATTGGCTTGGATGGGCAGAATTACTGTAGTAAAAATGTCTATTCTTCCTAAAATACTGTACCTGTTTAGAGTCTTACCCATACCAGTACCCACGCACTTTCTCTGCATCTTACAGAGACTTGCCTACTCATTTATCTGGGGTTACGCCCATCCCCGTCTACCTCGTTCAACTATACATAGATCTAAGCTCATGGGCAGTCTCGGTCTCCCAGATTTTACCAAATATTATCAAGCAGCGCATCTAGCTCAATTACCAAAGTATCATGCGGCGCACGAGATTCCTCAATGGGTTGCTCTTGAATCGATTGACTGTGATCCTCTCTCAATTGCCAATCTATTTTGGCTCAGGTCCTCAGATTGCCGAATGATTCGTAACCCAATTACGTCCCATTACCTTTCCCTTTGGGATAGACTAAAATCTTGCTAACTTCTTCAGTCGCCGCATAATCCCCTACTCTCCTATCTCCAGAACCCAGCCTTTCCACCAGCCTGGTCCTCCCCACACTCCTTCAATTACTGGTCCTCAGCAAACCTACTTCATACCCACCACTTTTTGACTAATAGGGGCATCAACACTTTCTCCTCTCTCTGGGAATTACACTCTATACCAGCATCGGAAATCTTTAGATACCTTCAACTGCAGCACTTCTTCACTCCGTTCGCCACCCAACTCCAATCCGCCCATCCAATGTCCTCCTTTGAACACTCTTGCTACAAGGACCCGCATAGGCATGGCCTTATTTAAGCTCTTTATAACCTTTTGTCCACACCAGAGTCTCCATCTACCCCTACATATTGTACCAGATGGGAGAAAGATCTAGGACTTCAATTGGGCCCTACAGATTGGGACCGTATCTGGTCCGCTACCAAGTCCTCTTCGCAGAATGTGGTGGCTGTAGAGACTAACTACAAAGTCTTGACATGGTGGTATTTAGTCCCGGTGAGGAATGTTAAATATACCCCCAGCTATCCTCCTGAATGCTTTAGGGTTTGTGCGATGGTCGAAACTTACTTCAATATTTGGTGGTCTTGTCCCATTGTCCAAACCTTCTGGGCTGAAATTTTCTATTTGCTAAACCACTAACACCAGATCCGACTGTAGCCCTATTAAATTTTCATCCCCCCTCTATCTCTAAATCTCAATTTAAACTTCTTCTACAAATCACCACAGCAGCCAAACAGATCATGGCCAAACCATCTCTGAGTATTCTTGCAGTTAAGAATAAAGTCACCCAAGCAATGATCCATGCCAAAGTGGAAGCTACCATCCTAAGATGCAGTCCCCAAAATCCTGATATGGACCCCATGGGTGGACAAGTTCCTTCCGCTGAACTTTGATGACACACTGCTTGTCAGGAAAGGCCTGCCCATAGTGCAGGTGAAACTCCATGGTGCCCAAATATGCGCATGCGCAGAGTCCTCACAAGCCGGACAGATGTGCAGGCACTTGGACATAGGTGCACACAGGTGCGCACACGTGCGCATGCGCACTCGCGCATACGGGCATGCGCCTGTCGCTAATGCTGGTGCCAAAAGGGCTATTTAAACTGGCCGCAGTAGTTGTCCCATTGCCGTATAGTCTTTTCCCTGCTCGTGTTCCCTGATTCCTGTGATTGTCTCCTGATACCGAACCAGCCTGTTCCTGATCTCCGCTTGATTGCTACCTGCCCTGACCTCTGGCTTGTCTTGGATTATTCTTCTGTCTCCACTCCTGTCTGATTGATCTTCCGTTGCTGACTTGGCCTGTGACCTGACTTCTCTTCCTCCTGCCGCTTAAGCTTGATCTGCCTGACCGATACCGAACTTGGCTCGTCTGACCCTGCATCCTCAGCACGCAGCTCTCGAGTATCCATCCAGCATGGCTACATCAGAACCCTGCTCCCTGCCTACAACTCATCAGCTCATCAGCTATTACTGCACTGATCACAGGCACTCATACCCCACCGTGCACCTGCGACCGCTGTATCACCATCAGCAATCCTTGAGCCGGAGTTGTACGGGAGGCCTGCCTCTTCACGTAAGGCTCACTATCCAGGTACGTGACACTGCTTCTCGCTTAGCTCTATCTAGTCCCTCCTTGTGAAGGCACTACCATTTTCATTTAAATTATACTTTGGTCTCGAGAATACCCTTTCTCCCCTGGAAGTCACACACCTCCCCACCTCCTTCTCAGTACCTTCCTCTGATTCTTCCTATTCTCCTTCCCTCCTCCTACCTTAACCCTTCTCCCGTTGCCTTACACGGAACCCTCATGCAGTTCAAGGAAATATTGCTTTCCTCCCAGAGCTTATCATGTCTCACCTTCCCTTGTTATGCAACATTTTCAACTGTTCTCAAGGGTTCCTCCTTAACTGTGTATCGTATTGCAATACCTTTCTGTGGAAAGGCAATCTGCTCTCCCTTATTCCCCCCCCCCCTCTTTTTTTTTCTTTTCTGATTTTTATTGTCTTGTTTTGTTCATATACATGTATTTGAGATGCCTTATGTTTGTTCTTTTGGCTTTGTAAACTAATAACATGTTTGAACAAGGAAAAAGTGTGCTGTTTGGTAGAAATTTGTCTAATTATATAAAATATACTGAATGAATGATGGAAGCTCACTGCTGGAAAACGTAGGTTAAAAAACATCAGTTTTGCGGCGTTTGCATAACGCGCTTAGCCGCGTTTATGCACATTTGCGTTTAGAAGCTTTTTAAAAGATAACCTCAGGAGACTTTCCTGAATGCACTGAAAAATAGTAAATTCACTAAAAAAGCCTACTAAAATATAGCAGGAGTTATTTTATCAAATCATGCGGTATTTTAGTAGTTAAAAGCATGCATTAATGTTTCAGCTGTCAGCAGGATTCCCACTGACAGCTGAATGTAAAAGAAAGAATTGCTGGCAATTAAAAAATAATAAAAACCCATCCATACCAAGCCCTTCGGGTCTGGTATGGATCTTGAGGGGAAGCCCCACACCAAAATAAAAAAAATGGCGTGGGGTTCCCCCTCAAAATCCATACCAGACCCTTATCATGCAGCCCGGCAGGTCAGGAAAGGGGGGGGGGGGCAAGCGAGATGTCACAATGTACATTAATTTCCTTTGTGGAGTTCTATGTTGTGAATGTGTATACAGTGCTTCAGTTTTCAAAATACTCTTGTGCCATTAGAAAATAAACTTGTATATTTAGCACTTAGCTTGGCATCTACACCATTACCATAGCTTTGCACCTAATTTCAGCTCTCAGACCTATTTTTCTTGCTTCACATTGTACCTTGCTGACTCTGGCTCAGTAACTGGCTCTAATACCACCTGCCCTTCCATTATATACTTTGTCACTGTCTGTACACAGCAGGCGCCCAGGCACAGCTTGTGTAAATGTTGTATAACTGTTCTAGATATTCAGGGGCAGTACATTTCTATTGGGTTCAGTGACAGCAATGAGTAGGCCTACTAATGCACAAAAATTAAAAAAAACCATACAGGAAGAAGAGGGTCCTCCTTTTTTGTGGCTTTAACCGCAACATGGGAAAGACTTCAGTTTTAAATTGAGAGATGTCTTTAAGCTGTATGTAACATTATGGCAAAGTATAATTTTCTCAGACAGCATCAGTGATACCATATTCTAGATTTACATATTTTAAATGTGCCATTCATTTTTGTAACTTTTACATTCAGCTTGGTTCAAATACAGAAACAATAACCCAATATGATTCCTTTTAACCTAAACAGAGGCTTTTAAGGTTGATTTAGCTGCAATACCTGTTTTTTGTATCATGCCGTAATTGTCCTAACTTTCCTAAAGTGGAACTGCACTGCATCTGAGCACTACAAACCAAAAATGCTGTTTAATTTATTTTTAATATTCAAAGCAAACTCGCCCATCCATCCATGTCTCTATGCTTTATTTTGCTGAGAAATCTTTATTGAAAAGCTCACCCTGGCATTTCTGGCAGTGGCCATCTTGGATAAGAACAAATGATTCATGTACCATTTACATTCCTGGAATCCATATGTACTTAGCTTAAGCATTGGCTGAGCTGAGCATCCCCCTTCCTCTCCTAAAGACTGCTGGGATGTATGACATCATTTGCCTAGGCATGGAAACCAGGAAGTAACTGAAAAAAAAAAAAAGTTTAAAACAAGTAAGTATGATATACTGTCCTATTTACTAATGCTAGCAGCATAAGGGTTAAAAATAGTCCGTGTTGATTGAGAGAGTGAAGATCCACTTTAGGTATAATTTGTGAGTTTCTTTTCTTAAATAGAGACTCATCAACTATACTATAAAACTGGTTTGCCTCTGGCCACGGTACCACACTGCATTGCAATAAAATGTCTAAAAATGTCTAAACAAAGTGCACAAAAAATTAAAAAAAAACACAACCTCCATATTCCACGAACCCCCTCTGATCCTCATTTCCCTGGTATTCCCCAAAAATGCTAACTATAGATCTTAAGGAATGTGTTTGGTAGAAATTGGCTAGTGGCAGGATAGTATGCAATCAATCATGCAGCATATAGAAGGACTAATAGTATTTTCCCTTGACAGTGCCATAAAAAAATATCCAATAAATCATTAAAGGAGAAATGGGTGAGATGCTTTGCCCTAATTGTAGATGTATCTAGAAATAAAACATAAATTCATACGCACTTTCTTGGTACCCCATGAACAAAACTACACACGTATAGTATAAAAAGGCAATTTTATACCATCATTAAAACATGTTCAAATAGATTAAAGCATGCATCATCAAATTCTAAGTAAAAGAAAACAACACAATATGAACATCATATACAATATCATACATAATATAAACAGGTATAGTAAACACCAGGCAGAGCACTCATACTCACTGTAGGAAGGAATTACACATAAAGCACACCCAGAGACCGGGCACTGGCAACTCTCAAGGGTTGGCAGACCAGGAGTGGACACTTTATCTACACAGCATACAAAAATGCTCTTTAAAACACTGCACCAAAAGCCACTTAGTTAGGACCACATCTTTGTCAACTGTAAATACTAACCATGTAAAGAGAGTCCAAAAGAACGTAACAGGTACAATCAGGACAAAGGTAAAAGTCCTTTGAGTGGTGGATCTGGGTACCAAGAAAGTCCATCTGAATTTACATTTTGTTTCTGGATATGCATATAGAAGGGGTTCTGCAGTGTGGGTCTTATCTGTTGCCAACAGCATCATTGTGATACAAAGATTCTGCCTGTAGCATATCAGCAGTGGTAAAGGTACCAGCCATTTGGATAACAAATGCAAGAGGAAAAACATGGCTCTGCACCACAGGACTTGGTGGGAGCAATATCTCAAATTGGAAGTAAAAGGCTCCTTTTTCTTCTGGGTGCATAGTGCTTATCTATCCCTTCCTTTTCCTCCTCCTCCTCAAGGGTGCATAACAGACTTTTTTTGGCATATGGACAAGTCCTTTACATTGCAAGCCAAAATTGCATCTGTACTTTAGTGGCAAAACGTGCTTACTTTAACATTTAACTGAGTTATAACAGGCTGAACATTATGTCTAAAGCAAATTTTTCAAGATGATATGACTAATGATTGTATTTCATACAATGGAGAGGAGAGGAGGATGCCAATGGAAGGCTGATGTGCCACCTACCTTACTCCATGGGGGAATTTTCCTTGCCATTCCAAATAGTTTAAACACATAAACAGCTTTAGGAGACATTTCCTAGGCTCACAATAGCTGATGCCATACTTTAAATTCACTAAACATTCATTTAGGTTGATTTACTAAAGGTAAATATACTGTGCACTGCAAGTGCAGTTGCTTTAGATCAGGAGGAGGAGCTCTGAAATGAGGCGAAGCTCTGCTGATTTCTTTTATCCAATCATATGCAAGCAAAAATGCTGTTTGTTTATTTTTGCTTGCATGTTCCCCTCAGATCTAGAGCACTTTGCAGTGCACAGCCTATTTGCCTTTAGTAAAACAACCCCTTTGCATGCCAAATTCACTTAATTATAAATCTGGCAAATGGTAATGGCAATGATGCAGGGTAAGTGTCAGGCAAAAGTATAATATTGGTAGTGTACTTGTCCATAAGCATTTTAAAACAGCAAACTTTAAACATCTCAGAGATGCTTTTTAATTAGCAATTTAAACTTTTAAGTATATACATCACTGAAAATATATGGGACTTTTTAAGAAATGTTTTAAATAAATACTGTTGCCATTAGATCCTTTGTGGGAACACATTTTTTAGAAATGAAAGAGCAGCTGAATATGAAAGTCTTAGATGTGATTAAGCAGAAAAAGAAAAAAATAAATGCATAACGCTTGAGGGAACAGAAACTGCGTTGATGAAGAAAAATAGAGAATGTAATAAAACTGCAAAGAAAGAATTCAAGATAGTAAAGGCTGAAGCAATATTCAGATTGCCAATGATATAAAACTAAATCTACAAAAAATTTACAGGTATATAAATTTTAACAGCCTTAATCAATAAAGAGTGCTTTTTCCTAAGAGCTAATTTTTAAGTACAGTAAGCCACTGCAGCCGATAAAAATTAATTCTGATAAAGTCAGACCAGTATAAGATGTATTTTTATTGGTTGACATTGGTTGAATATTAATGGTTGATGTGGGTTACTACAGCTGAAGGATAAAATATATATATATATATATTAATATAATATTTATTTATAGTTTTTTTTTCATACATTTTTATTGAGATTTTAACACAAAAAGTAAAAACTAAGGACATGTAAGTCTCTAACATACAATAGATACAGAACCAGTAGAGACAAGGTAGCGGGTAGAAAAGGAATTATTTTCCCTATATAGAGTTAAGAAAGTCAGTTAGGAGATGCCGTTTAAGAACCTAACCATTAAATTCAACAAATCATAAGGACAATGAGCTTAATGAAACATATACACAGCCTAGGTGCTAATAAATGGCTTCTATGAAAATCAGTAAGTTGGGGAGCAGCCCAAAGGGATGTGAGTACCTAACATATCCTCCTAGTCTCACCATAATGTGTTGCGCTCCTTAATAATTACTTATGATCACTTATCCATGCCCAATACAAATGATCATATATAGACAAGTGAAAAAATAACTAAACATACATTAAATCCTTTGACCAAAATTCATGTATAATAATCACTTAATTTACTTAAAAAACTAAATAATTCATAATATTATTACATATCCGTGATTATAAAATTGCTAAATCAATAATACATCATTTTTAGTGGAAAAAATATAAATCTCAAACAAAATTATTTTAAATAAATATTCATATATACTTAATTAATATTGTGTAGAAACAGTGTCCCATAAAACATAAAAATAGTGACTTAGTGCTTTAATTAATCTTCAATCCGTGATTGCATATGAATCCGTGACTGTTTGTGAATCCTCCCATTAGTGCAGATGTAAGCTCACCTCCTTATCTGCCTATAATTAGGCTATATGCGCTTTTGGTTCACCTCCTATGGAACCTGCTTGATTAAGACTCTTTCCTTTTTAGATAGTGGATATCCTTTATCACTGATTTTCCCCTCTGGGATTGATCCCTCCTCACGAGGACACAAGCCCTCTATACTCTCCTCTCCATACGTCTCTCCACATATAGGGAAAAAATTCCGAACATAGTGTTTTATCCTTTTAAAATATAGCTTTTCTATCTCCAAGTAATACACTCACATGTGCTGTGATCAATATAAGGCATTTCAAATGTAAACCGAATCCTCCGCTGACCGTTTGAAGCATGCACCCGCCGTCTGGCAAACAATCTGACTCCCTCTGAGTGACGTTGCAGTCCCACCCCTACGCGTTACGCCACTGGTCACATGGCTTCATCAGGGGGTTTTGATATCCTCCTAGTCTGCTGATATGAATGAATATATATAACTAGATTGAACAACCTGACCACCTAACCCAAGAAAGGAAAAGTAGAGGTTGAAAAAGGAGAAGGAAGGAAGACAGCAGGGAGGAGTGTCCTCAAAGACGGTCATTCTCCCTTATGTGGACCCTTAAGTGATGAGGGAGATATTGACTTCTTGTGCCCAGGGTCCCTAAATACTCCAAAACAGTTTAACATTATCAAACAGAACACTAACAGTCTTTTCCTGGAGCATAATCCAAGTGATTTTCCGCTTTGTAGCTGTGAGAGAGACAAAAGGTTGTTTCCACGCAAGAGCAATAGTTAGTTTCGCTCCCAAGAGGATAAAGAGAATTAATCTCAGTTTGTTTTTAGGGATGTGGACCACCAGCATGTTCAGTAGGGCAAACTGAGGGCTCTGTGGTGCAGCACAGCCTGTAACCCTGCAGATCAGGTAAAAAAAACCTTATTCCAGAAAATTCTAATTATGGAGCAGGACCTCCAGGTGCGAAGTATAGAACCCAGAAGCTCACATCCCCAAAAACAAAAAGGGGAGGTCGAAGGAAAATCCTTGGCAAGACGCATGGGAACTAAACAACCATCTAGTTATAAGCTTCACATTTGCTTCTATCAAAGAAATATTTAGAATACCTCTGAAGGAGCGAAAGAAACACATATGCCAATCGGCCAAGTTCCCTCCTCCTCCCTCCCATTGTAGCATATAAGGAAGCTTGTGTGGGTTCTCGGCAAGTGACAAATAAATAATAGAAATCCCCCCTCTCTGTTCCGAGATCTGGGGACACCACTTTTCATAGGGCGAGATTCGTGGGGGAATCAGTTTGTCCCTCCGGATCGAGTGTAAGAAGGGAGAAATCTGGAGGAATCTGAGCTTTTCCTGAGGAGGCATTTTGAGGTAGCTTGAGCAAAACCCCAGGGACAGGGGGCCCAGAGGAATTGAAGAAATGAACAATTCTATACAATCCTTTGTCAAACCACAATTGGACAGCTTTAATATTCAGACCAGGAGGAGATCTGGGATTATGAAATAAGTGGTCCAAAGGGCAGAGCGAAAAGACTAGAGAGGAGTGCCTCCGGAGACAGCCCCATAGCGATATGAAATGAGATAAAGTGGGGGCTAGGATCGAAGGCCTATTCTTAGTTGGGCTCCATAGCAAGACGTCTATGGTGTGGTGAAGGACAGCTAATCTTTCCATGTGGACCCAGTCAGGTTTCGGGCCATGGGAGTATACTATGGAAAGTTAGGTCAGTTGCAAAGAGTGATAGTACCACAAGAGGTTTGGGAGGCCAAGGCCTCCTTGGGACCAAGGCTGAAAAAGGAGTTTTTTGGAGAGGCGGTGTCCCTTGGTGCCCCAAATATAATGGATAATCTTGGCTTGGAATTTCAGTAAGTGGGATCTAATAACTGGAATGGGAAGGGAATGAAAGAGATAAAGTAAGCGAGGCAAAAGTGTCATTTTTATTGTATTAATCCTACCAAGCCACGAGAGTTCATACTTTAACCAAAGTTGGAGATCTTCCTCAAGTTTTTTGAATACACTGTAGGAGGGAAATTGACTCTGTATAGTTGATTGACGCTAGGGGCGAGATGTACACCCAAATATGAAATGATTGAGTTACTCCAGATAAATAGGAAATGAGCTTTCAGGTATTTTACCTACTCTCTGGGGGTGGTGATAATCAGAGCCAAGGATATGAACATCTTTACTAGGAGACCAAACACCTTGCAAAAAGGTCAGAGGTGATGTTAAAAAGAGGAGGAGATCATCAGCAAACAGTGTACATTTGTGAACGTGAGAGGCCCACACTTGACCCCATGTATATCTGGGTGCTGTCTGATTGCAATTGCAAGGGTTTCTATCACAATCACGAAGATCAAAGGGGACAGCAGGCATCCTTGTAGTGCCCCACGCAATGGATGTGGGTTTAGAATAAAAGCCTTGCTGGTGTACCTGGGCAGTGGGGCGAGAGTAGAGGTCTCTCAGGGTGCTTGTGAATGGGGGTCAAATTCCCAGCATTTTAGGAGTGAAAACAAATAAGGCCAGGAAACTGAATCAAAGGCTTTTTGAAGATCCATGGATAAGAGAAAACCCTTCTGTTAGAAGCCACCATCCCAGCCTGACCTGAGTAAAGAGATGATTACCCTCTGTATTTGGTCAGGGCCTTGGCGACCCGGAACAAAACCCACCTGATCCTTGTTAATATAAGCGCTAATAAATGAGACCAGACAATTAGCCATGATTTTAGTCATGATTTTGAGGTAGTTATTTATTAAAGAGATGGGAATAAAGTTGCTAACATCACCCAGGACTTTCCCTGGTTTAGGGATGACTGCAATGAATGCTGAATTCAGGGCAGCCTCCAGTTGGCTTCCTTCCCAAAGGTCATTAAAGAAGTTGGCTAAATATGGGGTCAAGGTGGGACCAAAGGATTTATAGTAAGGTACCGAAAGGCCATCAGGGCCTTGGGCCGACCCCTTACTCAGGTGTTTCATAACCTCTAGGATCTCCTCCTCTGTAAACGGATGTTCAAGTCTATTACGATGGTTAATGGTCAATTTGGGGATGGGGATCCCATCCAAAAAAGAGTTGATTGAGGATTGATCTTATAAAATTGGGGCCTTATAGAGATTAAAGTAAAAATCATGGAAAGATTCCATAATATGGTGTGGGTTCTGGGTATAGCTCCCCAATAAGGTGTGTATTTTAGGTAAAGAGAATTAGCGGGTTTTGGGTGTCAATTTCACCACCAGCATCGACCCTATTTTGTCACTTTGATAATAAAAATGCGCCTCTGACCACCAAAACACCTTTTCCACCTCTGTTGTGAGAACTAGGTTCAGAGCTAATCTCGCCAAGTCGAATTCGATTAGGGAGTCTTGAGTAGGGTTACAAAAGATGTGGCGAGCGCTTCTTGTATAACAATAAAGAATATATAAGCAGCTAAAGCACTGAAAGGAGATCACAACAGCCTCAGGTGAAGATAAATAAATAAAGTGCAGCGCTAAAAATAAACAGAAAATTCGATCTAGAAAGTTCTGGTCTAGAAAATTCGATCTAAAAAGTTCGTTCTGAAAATATCAAAAGTTCATAGAATCAGCGATAAAGTAGATATGACACAGCTTATGAGAAATCCGGAACAAATGGCAGAAGTGCGCACTCACCGACCGCGCGTAGGAAATGCGCATATGTTTAATCAATTCTGCAGAGTATCGATCTCCCTCAGGAAGGGGTGTTATCATGCGATGGTCAGCTGGGCTCACAGAACCTCCCAAGGATCGGGATAGATCGGCCGGATACAGACTCCAGGTGAAGGCTTCCCTCCTCTGGATGAAGTGGAAAACGGTGTCTGCTGACCCCTCAATAAGGGGCAAAGAGTGGGAGAGTACCCATAGTGTAGTATTTCAAAAGATAGTTTTATTGGTAATAAACAGTGCAGGGTATATCAGTAGTGATGCTAGGCAGATGGCCAGACATATAAAGTGAATCACATAAAATTGGATTAAAAAGCAAAAACCACTGACCCTGAATGAAGAAGCCGCCAGACCTCCTCGTGGTCTGGGCGGCAATAAGGCGTCACAGGCTGTCAGTTCCTCCTGAGGCCTTTCGTGCTAAGGCACATCATCAGAGGGGATACTGACAGCTCTGTGACAGACGCCGAATCTTCAAATAGCAAAAAACGGGAGTCGCGCATGCGCACTGACTCGCCGCCATTTTCGGAGAGACCGTGCAACTGCGCATGCGCGCGCGGCTAAGCGCCATTTTGCCGTGGATATCTGGAACTGTCAGCTGTAATGCATTACATACCGCTGACAGAGCACATAGAACAGTGCATTTGAGCCAGAACTGATGGCTCACGATCCCAGGGGAGATAATCAATATGGGAATCCTGGTTTATATCCAGTCAGGACAGCTACAAACCACTTCCTTAAATAATGTAGCACCAAGCTTGGTGACAGAAAAGGGGAATAAACTAATATACCCACGGTGTAAAGGGTGCTCCAGGTCCTCAAATCTTATTAATTAAAATCTTATAAAAAATAAACGTCACAGAAAGTACAATAATACTAACAGTGAAATTAAAATGATACTTTTAAAAGAGCAAAGGTACAAAGCTGTAATGTGCAATAATCATCCTAATCAAAAACAATGCCAGTAAACCGGCATTTAGAGACTAAAAAGATAGCTGGGACATGATAGTACCCAGCGATCCAAGTATAAAATGGAACGCTAAATGCTACTAATTAGTGGTATATTCCCGGGGATATGATGGTGAGTTGCAAGTCCCCTTGATAAGTGATTAATCACCATTTGGTGAGGTATCGGAGAAAACATTAGTTTGTCCATGGCACGAAGGTGCTCAAGATTCAACAATCAGTGATATGCATAAAAATACGCATTTAAATGAATAAAAAAATGAATAAAAAGGAAGGAAATATATTCCAATGTAAAAACACCCTTATTAATACGCTAAAATCAGCTCATGAATTAATGAATAGGATAGCATAAAATAGTGAATAGAATAGCATAGAATGAAATAGGATAGCCACAAAAATGTAAACAAAGGTCAATATTTGTCAATCCTGAGTAAAAAGTCACAAAGTGCGTCTAGAGAAAAATGGGTATACCGGATGTTAATTGTTTGCTATAAAGCAGTTAATATCAATCTCAATATTATGTCCCCTAGGGTATAGGGTATCTAATTCGTAGACCCATTTAGTTTCGGATTGCGATACGGCTCTGGTTTTATTCACGCCCCTCCAGTGTGGCGATATCGCATCAATGCCCACAAACTTAAGAGAGGAGGGGTCATTGTTGTGGAACATTCTATAGTGATTTGAAAGTGAATGTTCCCTGTAGCCCTTTTTAATGTTGGCCACATGCTCTCTTAAGCGATCACGGAGTCGCCTAGTCGTGCGCCCCACGTACTGTTTAAGGCATGGACATTGGAGGAGATACACTACATGTTTACTATTACATGAAATGAACCGATTAATTGTATATGGTTTCCCAGTTGTAAATTATTCAAATGTGTTAATTCTCCGTTTCCTAATGCCATTAAATTTACAAATGACACACTTATTACACGGAAAAAACCCTTTTAACTCATCAAAGAATGTGGTGCCAATGGGGGGGTTCACTACATTCGGTGCTATTTGATGCCTGATCGCTGTCGCTTTACGGAAAATAATCTCCGGTTTTTCAGGCAAAATCTTAGACAGTGTGGGGTCCAGTTTCAGCAAGTTCCAATTTTTCTTTATAATACCCCCAATCTGTCTAAATTGCGTAGAAAAGGTTGTGACAAAGGGGCAGACTTTTGATTCAGTAGGTCTTGGTCTGTCAGATAGCATGTTATCTCTGTCACATTGGGCAATCATCTGTATAGTGTTATCAAGGTTATCTTCCTTGTATCCCTTTTCTAAAAACCTTTTCTTCAGTATCAGAGCCTGATCGAGATAGGTCTCCACATCTGTACAATTACGCCGGATACGTGTGAACTGACCTTTCGGAATATTCCTCAACCAGTTAGGGTGATGGCAGCTACTAGTTGGAATGTAGCTATTCCTATCCGTACTCTTAAAAAACGATTTTGTGACTATTTTACCATTAAAATTAATAAGTGTAAGATCTAAAAAGTTGATTTCGGATTGACTGTATGTAAACGTGAGACTGATGTTGAGCTTATTGTTATTAAGGCTAGTAAAAAAGTTGACCAAAGATTCTTCCTCACCATTCCAAAGGAGAATAATATCGTCGATGTACCTCTTATACATAACCAATTCGGGCCAGTCTCTAGCGTAGATGAGGTCCTCTTCCCATCGAGACATGAAGAGATTTGCCAGGCTGGGGGCAAACTTGGCCCCCATTGCAACTCCTTTGGTTTGCAAATAATATGACTGGTTAAACCAAAAATAGTTGTGGTCCATTGCAAATTCAAGTAACTCCAATATAAAGTGTTTTTGTGCCACGGGTAAAGTGCTATGGTTGGTGAGGTAGAATTCTACAGCCTCCATGCCATCTAGATGGTTAATATTAGTGTAGAGAGAAGCTACATCGGCAGTAACCAGATAAGTATTAGACGATGTGTTTAAAGTGCTGATTAGATTTAACACCTGTTTTGTATCGCGAAGATAGGATGGAGTCTGCACCACCAATGGTTGTAGATAGTGGTCTATGTATTCTCCTATCTTAGAGCTAAGGGATCCGATCCCACTAATAATCGGACGGCCCGGTGGGTTGACTGGGTCCTTGTGTATCTTGGGCAAGATGTATAATATAGGCAATTTAGGTGCCAAGGGGCATAAAAATGCTTTCTCTTTCTTGTTTAAGATGTTTAAATCATAGCCTTTAGTGATAATCCTCTTAAGCTCCTTCTTGTAGCCAGACAATGGATCACGTGAAAGAAGCTTATATGTGGCATTATCACTAAGAATATTGTTAACCTCAGTGATGTATTGTGTCTTGTTGAGGACTACCACACCACCCCCCTTATCGGCTGGTCTGACAACCAGGTCCTTTCTATCAAGCAGAGACTTGATCGCCATATTATCACCTATTTCTTTATATGATTTCTTCACAGAGATATTTCTCAGATCTTTTAGGACCTTATCTCTGAAAAGATTAACACAAGACTGTGTTTGAGGTGGTGGATTATACGTAGACGCATTCCGTAAGTTGGAATGCACAAAACCGCTAGAACCAGTATTACTTATAATTGGGTTATTAAGGAAGTATCGTTTTAAAGACAACTGCCTTGCAAATTTATGCACATCAATGTACGTGTCAAATTTATTTAACCTTTTTGCAGGCGCATATTTGAGTCCTTTATCAAGAAGAGATAACTCATTATCAGTAAGATGTGTATCACTCAAATTGAAGATACCCTTACCCGTTACATCTTCCTCTTTTTTGGGGTGTCTATTCGCCCTTCTTCCCCCTCTCTTTCCTCTCCCGTGCCTCTCCTTTTTCTTGAGTAACCCTCCTCTAAAAAAGGCTGTCTGGGATATTGAGGTTGGTAAGAGTTTTTGGGAGCAGAGTTTTGAGGAATATAATGATTCTGGTAGTTGTTCTGGGGGTTTGTTTGTTTCCTCCTTTGGGGAGGATTATTAGGAGGGGGATGTTTTTTACCCTTGTTATCCTTCCGTTTATGTTGGGTTGGGTAGGTGGATTTGTAATTGGAATGGTACTGTTGATTAGACCGGTCAGATTGGGTAGATGACCAATTGATATTTCTTGGAGGGGTATAGTGATCAGTAGGATTCCTATTCCCTTGATAATTGTTATGAGCATTAGGATGTCTATATAACTCTCTAGAGCCAATATTGTTATCCTGTAAAGATCCATTGGGATATTGCTCCCTGGTATATTGATTAGAGGGTTTAGATTTGGATTTAAGGTTAGTTTTAATGGTGTTGATGACCGGGGTTTTTGGTAAAGCAGTATCTTTCTGTTTCTGCCAATCAAAAACCTCAAGGTCTGAATAGTCCTTAAGATCCCTATGGAACTTTTTCTTTTTCTTTATCTTTTGCTCCTTTTCTATCCCATCCAGATGTTTTTTGAGTTTATTTGATTCTATATTATAGCTATCCTTATCCTTAAATGGAGTCAATTTATCTCTTATAAGATTAATCTCTTTATCTAGATGTGCAAGTTTTTTCTTTTTCCTAATTATAAGGAATTTTAGCAAATCTAGTCCAGCGTTATTAAAGAACTGGAACCATTCCAAATGGCTATTCGTATCTTCTGCATCTGGGCGTACATCCCAGCGCAGAGATCTAGGAACCATCTGTTCTTTAGTATATTTATTCAAAAAGGAGATATCCCACAATGTTTTGATTTCACTCGTGGCAAGGTTTTTAAGTTGTAAAAATAGGCCTTTAAGGTCCTCAGTTTCCTTATCAACTGTAAAGAAATCTTCTGGTATAACAGTTCTGGAGAGTCTATAGTCAAAAAAGTCCCCCATTATTAGTCCAGAAAGTGAGGTAAAAGGAGTTAGATCAGTAAAAACAAGTGCAGCTCAAACCTTAAAGTGATAAAACAGACATAAATATAAAAGATGTGGCGAGCGCTTCTTGTATAACAATAAAGAATATATAAGCAGCTAAAGCACTGAAAGGAGATCACAACAGCCTCAGGTGAAGATAAATAAATAAAGTGCAGCGCTAAAAATAAACAGAAAATTCGATCTAGAAAGTTCTGGTCTAGAAAATTCGATCTAAAAAGTTCGTTCTGAAAATATCAAAAGTTCATAGAATCAGCGATAAAGTAGATATGACACAGCTTATGAGAAATCCGGAACAAATGGCAGAAGTGCGCACTCACCGACCGCGCGTAGGAAATGCGCATATGTTTAATCAATTCTGCAGAGTATCGATCTCCCTCAGGAAGGGGTGTTATCATGCGATGGTCAGCTGGGCTCACAGAACCTCCCAAGGATCGGGATAGATCGGCCGGATACAGACTCCAGGTGAAGGCTTCCCTCCTCTGGATGAAGTGGAAAACGGTGTCTGCTGACCCCTCAATAAGGGGCAAAGAGTGGGAGAGTACCCATAGTGTAGTATTTCAAAAGATAGTTTTATTGGTAATAAACAGTGCAGGGTATATCAGTAGTGATGCTAGGCAGATGGCCAGACATATAAAGTGAATCACATAAAATTGGATTAAAAAGCAAAAACCACTGACCCTGAATGAAGAAGCCGCCAGACCTCCTCGTGGTCTGGGCGGCAATAAGGCGTCACAGGCTGTCAGTTCCTCCTGAGGCCTTTCGTGCTAAGGCACATCATCAGAGGGGATACTGACAGCTCTGTGACAGACGCCGAATCTTCAAATAGCAAAAAACGGGAGTCGCGCATGCGCACTGACTCGCCGCCATTTTCGGAGAGACCGTGCAACTGCGCATGCGCGCGCGGCTAAGCGCCATTTTGCCGTGGATATCTGGAACTGTCAGCTGTAATGCATTACATACCGCTGACAGAGCACATAGAACAGTGCATTTGAGCCAGAACTGATGGCTCACGATCCCAGGGGAGATAATCAATATGGGAATCCTGGTTTGAGTAGGGTTACGTTTATGTTGTAGACTAATATGTTTATATTCCCCTTCCAGTCTAAGCTGTTCTACTTGGTATTCTTTCTTCATTTGGGAGGCCATTTGGTTCAGTTTGCCCTTAATGACAGCTTTATGTGCTGCCCATAGAGTTTCTGGAAATGTCCCTTCAATGTTATTTAGAAGAAAGTATTCCCACAAAGCCCCTTCAATCTCCACCTTTTTCACAGGATCGCTAAGTAAGGATTAATTTAGTCTCCAGTGGAGTGGGCAGCTAGGACCTGCTGCATGGTGCATATCAATCAGCACCATGGAGTGGTCAGACCATGCCGTCTCTCTGTTGGAGGCTTTAGATGTCAAAGGGATCTTTGGGGCTGGAATAAAGATATGATCGATACTAGCAAAGGTTTTATGTAGACAATAGAAGTGAGTGTAATCCCTGGTTGTTGGGTGCAGTTCACTCCAAATATCAATGAGTCCCTGTGAGTGAAGAAGCTTAGCGATAGTCAGGCTTTGTTTAGGAGGTGTCCTTAAGCGGGGAACTGACTGTTGCGATTTATCAAGGCTTCAGTCCAGAGGGATATTGGAGTCTCCACCATAAATGACAGTCCCTTCAGCATGGGGAGTAAGGGCGCTCAACATTGAAGCAAAAAAAGAGCTTGACCTTGATTCAGGGCGTAGTAGGAAATAAAGGTAAACAGAGTTCTATAATGCCGTTAAGGAGAAGGTAGCAACCCTCCAGGTCTTTAATTTCTAATGTAGGGGTGAAGGAGACCCTCTTGGAAAATAGAATGGCCACTCCTCTAGTCTTACCCTCTGCAATGGCCAAATAAAAGGTCAGAAATTTAGGGTGGATAAATGAAGGGATACAGTATAACTTCTAGGAAAATATGTCTCCTGCAGGAGAACGTCAACATTTTGGGAGTGGTAGCATTGAAATGCTTTACGCCTCTTCAGGGGTGAGTTCAAGCCCTGTGTGTTATGGGTTACAATTCTTAAAAGTGAGGTCTGTGAGTTATTGTTAGCTATGGTGCAGGGAGTAGGGGGGCACCATCAATGTATAGCAGGCAAGGGAGCATGGCTTCTCCGGCCTAGAGACTGTCCCGCGACAAACACACACAACTGCCCGAGGCTAGAAAAATTAAAAAACTGATGGAGAACACAAACTTGTAAACTGTAGTAATTGCATCGGTAGGTCTTCCGGCTAATGCAGATATAAAAACATATATTATTAACTTGTGCAAATATAAACTTTCAGTACACCCTAAAGAATGCAAATTGGATTCCTCTAGAACGCAGGGTTGTTTCTGAAGGCAGAAACCAAAGTAGTGTTCCAGTAGGTGGGATGCCAAATGGGACTTTCTTCAATCAAGGGGGCTGTGAGTCCCTGGATTCCTTGGTATAAGACTTTTGCCAGACAGGAGTTAATGGGCCGGATGGTGTGGGCCTCTTGGATGCTCCGGCATTGCGAGATGCTTGCGAAATGGAGAGCTCGGTGGGGTTTGCGAGATGATACCCAGCTGAAGAAGCACAGATTCGCCTTCCTGGAATGAGGAGAATGATTATTGCTTGTTTTGGTGCAGAAAATGTAAGCAGAATGGAAAGGCCCACCAGTATTTAATAGCTTTTTGTGACATCACCAAGAGGAGAGGTTTAAGTGATCTCCTTTTTTGAATGGTGGTAGGAGATATATCAGCAAAGATCTGGATAGCATGTCTTTGGAATGACAAGGGTCCAGCGGAACAAGAAAGCTTCATAATTTCTTCCTTCACTGAAAAAAAGTGTGGTTTGACGACGATATTCCTGGGGATGCCTTGTGCAGTCAGTGCTCAGGTGTACTAGGTAACAAGTCCTTAAGAAAGGCATGGACCATGGACGCACACCTTTGAAAGATTCCGTGAGGCCTCTATTCCTAAAGTTGTATCTGCCAGACCTATCCTCCAGGTCATCAATTTTGGCAGTTGTTCTTGCAACTCCTGTATAAGGGCGATATTTTGATAAGCCCGGGAAACTGTTAAGTCCACTTTCTGTTCAATAACTTCAATACGGCAACCCAGATTTTGTAAGTCTGACTTTATATCTTTGGTGATCTGCGCTGCAGTGTGAGATAGGCCATGGTCTAAAAGTTCTGAAAACTTGTTAAACATGAGAGTGGTGTCCACATAATGTCCTGCTGGGAGCTGTTGTACAGACAATGGGGTAGTAGGGCTGGAGGGAGTATCTAGCAATAATGACGGGTAGCGAGTGCCCAAAGTGAGTTCCAGGAGGGATTCAGTGGAGGCCAGGAATGGTGTAGAGAACGGAGGAGTACTTGCATGCAGACCTCCACCAGTGTGCGGTGATTGCAGAAGGAAGTCCTCATCCGCAATGGAGACCTTACTAGCATGGTCTTCCAAAGCTTGTGCTGCGACCGCCATCTTGGGAGAAGCAGTCTCTGGACTGCAAGCAGTTGGTAGGAAATGGTTCTTCGGGCCGCTCCTCCTGACATTAGGGAGTGCCTCTGGTCTTACCCCAGCCCTGGTGTGCTCTCCGGAGGGGGATGCGCTGTGTATAGCAGCCACGGTTAGACAGAATCAGCTGGAGTGGGATGGAGCTACTGGACTAAGCTGCCATCTTGGGAGCTTCCATGCATGCGCCTTAATTATAGTTTTTTTTATAATTTTTTACATCATTTAAACATTTTTTGGGTTTTAGGTAAGTGTGAAATAGAAAATATGAATATTATATAGTATTTTTACCCTGCCAGCAAGAGCTTGTTTCCTTTTCATTTACAATGTGTACAAAAATCCTGTGTTTACAGAGATCAATAGCTGCACAGTGTGGCTAAATGGTTAGCACTTCTGCCTGCTAGTACTAGCATCGTTGGTTCAAATTCTGTATTTAGTCACAGAACGTGCAAGAGGTAGTTGAGTGGCTCTCAAAGCCTTCTTCTTCTTACTCCAAGGCACAGAGCAGCCTCTTCTCCCTTCCCCTCCTTTTCTGCCAATTTCACCATAGCCCTGCAAGCTAGCAATCAGAAGTCAGCAAAATTATTTGATTACATGATCACAGACATGCTGCAGAAGGTTGTCTTGGTAATGTGCAAGCATTCCTCATTTAAGATTTTGAGAATAAGAAAGAAAGTGCCAAGGCCAAAGAAAGAGGAGACATCACACAGGGAGCAGCAAGAGTCCATAACATTCCAGCAGCTGGTTCTTACTGAAATGTGGGCTCCAGTGATGAGAAGGGGGTAAAAGTTGAGGTGGAACTCATGGATTTTACCGATAGGAGGACAGGAAAGTACAAAGGGAGAGTCAGAACAGCAGTGAAGGAGGATGTTGTCCAGAGGTACGAGCAAAGGCAGCTTGCAGAGGACTGGAGTGAGCAGCTGCCCCAATCCATCTGGGGCACTGCCCCACAGGTACATGCCACTGCTATTACCAGAGTGATTCACAGAGCTCTGCAGTGTGGACCTTTTGTTAAAGAAGAATGAATAGAATAGAAAAGACTAGAATAGAATACAATATAAAATAATAGAATAAAATAGAAAAAAATAATAGAATAGAATAAAATATAATATAACTGTCTTATGCAATTAGAATTTTGAATAGAATAAATTAGAATTCAGATAGAATAGAATAGAAAAAAAGAATAAAACAGAAAGAATATAACTGTCTTCCAAAATTCGAATTCTGAATAGAGTAAATTTGAATTCGAACAGAATAGATTAAAATAGGAAAGTATATAAAATATTAGAACAGAAAAGAATAGAATAGAATAAAAAAATTAGAATAGAATTCAATAGAATAGAATAGAAAATAACCATTTCCAAAATTCAAATTTCGAATAGAATCAATTCCAATAGATTAGAATAGAATAGAAAAGAATAGAAAATAAGAGAATAGAATAGAAAAGAATAGACCAGAATAGAACAATACAATAGAATAGAAAAAAATAGAAAGAATATAACGGTCTTCCGAAGTTCAAATTTTGAATAGAATAAATTTGAATGCCAATTTGAATTCGAATGCCAGTTTGAATTTTCCAAATTGAATTGAGTTAGAACAGAATAGATTTCGAAAACGAATAAACAAAATAAATCAAACAAATTTAAAAAAACAAATGTTTTCATTCTGAACATGCTTAATGTTACATATACAACTTTATAAAAGTTTTAGTAGTTATTTCCCATTATCACTGGACAATATCTATGCTCTACAAAAAAAAAAGGAAAGAGTCGTGATCAAGATAAAACAGGAGAGGGCCAAAACTGCCTCTTCAGCTGTAGTAATAGATTTTGTTTACATGCCAATTATTTTTAATTCTTTTTCAATTTTCAGTTATAAAAGAATGACAGCTGATTGTCAGTTTGTAATGCCAAGTATTTTTTCTGCTGATGTATTCTGACATTGTAGCATCCAAAGAAATACACAATATAAATAAAAAAAAAACTTCTTTTCACTAATCCTGATGGTGGTAGGTTCCCCTCTGAGGACAAAACATGCCTCCAATCCTCTGATCTGCAAAAGCAGGAGCACCGGTGGTGGAGGGTGCCTTAGTGTAGGAGTCTGTAGGCATCACTCACAGGTAGCTCCTGAGCTACACGAGTGCTGGCTGAGATTGGGTTCAGGGCTGATGTAGACACCAGAAGTGAGTATCCAATGGACTGTTGGTTGGTAAAGATGAACCACTGACTACCTTACCCTGCAGCCAATGTGTTGTCTGAGATGAAAGGGAGTCTAGGGAATTTGGCATTGTGGTTTTATATGAACTGTTTTGACATTTTTATTAAGCTTTATTAAGCTTTCAAGACAATGCAGTGTGGTACTGTGAAGCTAACAGACTATATAATAATACATGGTTTTACCACTTACCAATATTGTATAATTTGTTTTTCTTTAAAGTAAACTTCATATAGCTTTTAGATCTTTTGTGGCTGCTATCTCCACTGTTCAATTATGGCCTATTATCACTGGATACAAAATCAGGTATTGCAGCCTAAACTTCCTCAAAATACCTTTTTAGTCATCAGTAATGTAAGATTATGTTGTTGCTGCTGTTTATTTACTGTAAATCAAGCCAAATGTAAAAGTTAAAAAATCAATTATACATTCAAAATGTGTGATGACGGTATATGGTGTCTCTGACACTGTCCATGAAAATTGTGGTTCTATGATTACAACTTGCAGATTGGCAAGTAGCTAGGTTTAGTATGAACCAGGGGCGGACTGACAACTCATGGGGCCCCCAGGCAATAGGGGATCATGGGGCCCCTGTGTCCTTGCCCAAATTCAAAAAAGCCTATGAAAAAGGTACCAGGGGCATCTCATGGGGCCCCCTACTGACCCCAGGCCCTCGGGCAGTGCCCGAGTTTCCAAATGGTCAGTCCGCCCCTGGTATGGACACAAGACACATAACATATAGACATAAAGAACAATGTTAACAAGTTGTGCATGCTAAGTGCTTATTCATACCTGATTTTACACGTCCTTTATTTTAAAAAAAAAAAAAAAAATCCCAAAATGTCCCTTTACATCATCAATCATCATGCCCATCATCCACAAACTCATCGAAAAAAAACACTTCAGGGACCCAATGCACACAATCAATCCCAAGGGTACTCAGCCAAATGAAAGCTCCCCAAGGTGTCAGCACCTATATAGGCAAGGGGAGGGGTAGTGGTGACATCATTGACCAAATATGGCCATGTCACTGCTATTCATGGCTCTTTCCTATATAGCTGATGGCAGCTTGGGGAGCTGTCATTTAGTTATGAATATAGAAGTAGTAGATATACTGCTGAACAGGCAAAAGTCATCTCATCCCTATACTTTGGCCCCGTGTTTCTCTTTTGTTCTGTTTTCTAAATTTTTCTTATTCTCAACCATTCTTTTCTTCCTTCTATTCCTCATTTCTTTCCCTATTCTTCTCACATATCTAGAAGTTCTTTGCATCTTTAGTCATCTTTTTTTTACTCTTTTAGTTTTGTCTTCATTCTTTGATTGATTTGATTTATTTTTTATTTCTATTTCTATATTCAATATTGTATTTGCTTTATTTTGTATTAGGTTTATAGTTTATTATTTTTTTGCATATTTGGGTTTTTTTGTGAGTCTTGCAAAAATGTTTTCTTTTTTCTTTCTTTCTTTTTTTTCTCTTATTTCCTTTTTTGTCATTCTTTCAGTTTTTTGTTTCTTCCTTTTTCACCTCCTTTTTTCATTCTTTCTTTTTCTATTCTTCCTTTCTCCCCCCCCCCTTTTCTGTTTTCTTCTGTTCTTTCTTTTTTCACTTTTTCTTTTTCTATTTCCCCTCCTTTTTTCTATTCTTTTTCTCTTTTCCTTTTTCTTTTTCCAACGTCCCTGTAACGTACCTGCTGTTAGAACCTGAAGTGCAGAGGAAGACCTCATCTACAGGTCTGACAGGGAATGCCGGAGCACAGAGGTGCACGAGTGCCTGGTAGTACTTCTGTTGATGGATGTTGATGTACGTCTGGGATGCAGGAGCTACTGGTAGATGGCACGGTGGCAGAAGTGCAGGAGCACACTGGCAGATGGCACGCTGGCAGAAGTGCCGGAGCTGGACACAAGCAAGGATCAGCTGGTTCGGGTGCAGGAAGCAGAGTAAGGCAAGATCAGACAGTCCTGGTTGGCAACTAGCAGGCAGAGCATGCATAAAAAGCATGCAGAAGAATAGTCAAGGGCAGGCCAGGGGTCAGTACAGGCAGCGTTCAGGCAGGTTCAATAACAGATCAGGTCAGCAACAGAATATCAACACAGAAACAGGATGCACAGATACAAAAATGTAATAGACCAAACAGCACTAATGCAAGGCACTGCCCCAGCTTAAATAGCCCGCCTGGTGCCAATGAGCGGTCGCACATGCGCACTTCTGTGTGCGATCATGCATGCACACCTGCTAATCGGCCACGAGCAGGGCTTACAAGGGTTCTGCGCCTGCGCATAGGTATGTGTGTTCCCTGACAGTCCCCCTCCTCCCTTTTTTAATTTTTTCTCTTTTTTTTTTCTTTTTTTTTTTTTGTTACCTTGGAGCCTTTTTTTCCTTGGTATTATAGTTATTTAAAGTTTCACATATTTTTTTACACTGCTCATCACTTCTCTGGCTTCTATTTTTTTTTTGTTACTGCTCTCAGTATATTTCCCCCTAACTGGCATGTTCTATTGACGTTGCGGCACCTGCAGTAGATGACTGCCATGTTGCTGGCAGCCTGTCTGCTCTGATCAATAGGCAGTGACATTGGGTGGCAATACTAAGCATGCATTGTTGGAGGTCTGGGCCCATACCCACTTTGGTTGCCTGGCAGTGGGGACACACACTGTGGGTCTAGGTTTACCTGTCCCACTTAGGCTACATCTGAATTATGCACCCAATCATAACATCTGCTCCTCCACAATTATTATTTTGTCATTTAGGGGCACATGAAACACAAGCTTGATGCTTAGATGAAGTGAAATGATGATACTCATTGCTATTATTATACCTACATAGTCTGGATTTTTTTTAGCGCAGTGACTTGTCAAACACTGTCTCATCTCTTTCTTTGTTCACAATTTACAATTTTTTTGCGAAGGATAGGAACATCATGTACCACATAACCATTCACATTGACAGCTAAAATTTTGGGGCATCCACATTTGGATGAGCCCCTTGCCCGTAGACCCTCACAACCACTGGGCCAGTTGGAAAGCACGGGAAAGTCCCATGCTTTTTTTTGGTGTGTGGGGGTCCCCCATTAACATCTAATGTATTTCAGTTCCTTGTCTAGGATACAAATGAATAGAATCCCAAGCCATTTATGTTTACAAACAGAATAAAGCCAGTGAGAGCTGTCACTTTACTGGCAATTAGATGTTTTTAAACAATTTTCTTTGTAAATGTAAGTTTTGCTGTAGCATCTTGCATACATTGCACAGAAAGGGTCAGGTTTTTGTATTTTTAATATTCTCATTCCAAGCATTATTGAAATCACTACTCCCTGGCAAACTGGATTTTTTATTTGTTTTGCTTTTACAGGTTTCCTAGAGCAGTGTGCAGCTCCTCATGCCATTTGTTTGACAATCCTTTACCTATTAGCCTAGACAATTGCCATTGTTGTTGTTTAACTTTCAGCTCCTAATGATTTCAGTGGGGTTCAGATTCTGTAAATGACCATTAGTAATGTTTGCTGAACCCAATTTGAACCAAATCCAGCTCATTACAATTAGGAGCATACACAGCCATGGTATAATTGGCTTTATTTAGGCCTGGGTTCAGGGGCAAACTGCCCCTTTTTCATTGCCCAGTTGACTTTCACAGTGATCTTCTCATTAAATACTGTATATAGAGTAATATATTAGTGCTGCTTGAAAACTGCTATCTCTCTAGGTTGGACAGCGACAACCAGTCAGATTGAACTGCTGTAGCCATGGCAAATGGCTATAAGACGAGAGGCTACTGCACATGGATCATGATTTACCTGACTAGATCATCTCTGGACCAAAATCCTAATATAGGAAGTCAATTTGTGTTCTGTATCATGCCTAAACAAATATGGCATTATTCCTAAAGGGCTTTAATGTGTCTCGTGTGGATTTAATAAAATGCTCACATAACAGAGTTTATTTGAGAAGATAATTTCTGCATTAGATTGCATCTTTCACTTACACTGTTACTGAACTCCATGGAGGATATTGATAATTGTCGAAACCAGTGGGAGTATAATACATTAAACACTTATAGGCCTCTTTGTTTCATGAGTATGCATCTAGTTAGAGATATATTTCACATTTAGTTGTAGGTCACGTTATCCTTTTCCTCATGGAGGTTTATCACTCTGCATATGAAAGCTGTATGTGTGAAAAGATTTCATAAGAGACTTTAAGATTGATAGTATGATTATAGTATGAGCACCACATTTTCTTGAAAATGTAAGAGTTTATTCATCAGGCTCCATGCACACTGGGCGTTTTAATAATGCTTGTAACGTTAGCTGTGTAAAGTCACGTTAAAAACGTGAGCTTTTCTGTGTTTTTTTAGTGTTTTTGCATTAGCATCTAGAGACGTTTTGCCGCGTTATTTTGCTTTTGCGTTTTTTTTAGCTTTTTTTAGCAAAAAACATTTTTTGCTCAAGAAAACATCCAAAAATGCAGGTTTGCCACGCATTTTACTGCATTTTGCTGCATTTTTTTTAGCTTTAGAGCGTTTTTACAACTAAAAAACTTCTCTAGAAACCCAGTAGTCCTGTTTTTTTCCAGCCAAAAAATGCTGCTGTCAAAAAACGTTGATTACAGTCTATGTGTGCATGGACACATGATAACATGCTGGGGGGTTTACAGGCTGTAGAAAAAAATGTAAAAAAGACAAAAACAGCAGTTGTAAAAACGCCCAGTGTGCATGAGGACTCAGTCTTTGTGTGCAGCTGAGTTTTGTACTTCTATTTATCTCAGCACGTACTTTTTACTTTTCTTTACTGGATATATAGTAGCATAGTATAGTAGCAAAAAACTTTGAGAACTTTTTACCCCAAACCATTATAAGTTCCTTTTAAAAATAAGCATTCTTCATTGATTAAAGCTGTATGAAAATTAAATAGGTTAATTTAGAACATCTAAAAAAAGTTTGAAAATAATATTGTAAATTGATAGGTCATAAATAACAAAAAGTATAGGTTTCCAGTCTATTTAATAAAGATCTAATAGAAAAAATAAAAAGTAGTGTTGCTATTTTTGTTGGCAACACAATGTTAAGTAGAATTGTTAAAACTCAAGTGAAGTTAAAGTGAAGCTTTACCCAAAAGGGGAAGTTCCACTTTAAGGACTCATCCCCCGCTCCCCATTAACCTCTCTAGCGGTATTCCAGAGTGTAGCTCGGGGTAAAATTTCAGTACCAAAAGCGGTAACCCCGAGCTACACTCGGGCTTACCATGCGGCGCTGCATAGGGATTCCCTGCAGGGCTTACCTTGTCCTGCGCTCCCACGATGTGTCCCCTGCAGCGTCCCCGGCCATCTCCTCTGGCCGATGTCAGCATCCGGTTTCTGTGTTCCAGTCCCTGTGATGTCAGGACTTACGGGCGCCGCCGCCGCCGGCGGTGGGAAATTTGAAAATTTTAAAAAATTCATTTTTTTCCAAACAAATTTTACATAGTAAAACATTGCTGTTTCAACCCATTTCACATACATTTTGTCCCGAGTGCTTTGTCCGGCGCCCTGCCTGCATTTTGTCTGTTCTTTCTGCCTGGAAACTGAGAAAAGTCCATGGCGTCCAAAAAGTGTCCCTTTAGGTCAAAAGCGGTTTTAGATCGGCTAGAAAACAGCGATAGTAAATCAGAAACACTTGCAGAATTGAGTGATAATGATTCGTGGGGAAATTCATCATCAGACACTGAAAACGATTTTGCGACTTTGCTCAGCAATGTGCGAACTTGGCGCTTTATTTCAAATTTCAGTGTTTTTGGTTTGATTATATTACTGAATTAAATGTATTATTATTATATTATTATTTTTTATGATTATTTATTACATTTTAATTTATGATTTCGTGTTTTAAATTTTATCATACCCGGGATGTTTAATAGACTCTTGTTCGGACAGATTTCAGTGAGTTATTCCTAAAAATTACAGCCTACAATAAAAAAACTACATATTTCCATGCAAAATAATGGTACCGCTTTCAGCACCAAAAATCTGAAATAATCATACTGCTAGGGAGGTTAAAGATTGGCACCATTGGGGAGCGGGAACCAAATTTTGACAGGTTTCAGCTTCCACTTCCACTCCAACCGCCTAGGCAATCAGAAGCGTAAAGGTCTCCCCCCCATGCAGTCTTTTGGGACCAGTTACATGTCCCAGAAGACTGCAGGATGATTCACAATGTACAGTGCTCCTTGTGAGTGCACAGTGGGCATCGGCTATGAAGCCGCAAGCCTCATAGCCAGGTGCCTACACTTAAGGTGCCAGCGCCTGGGGGCAGAGAGTGGCCAGTGAACCTGGCTGCAGTGAACACATCACTGGATCGAGGGACAGGTGATTGGCTGTTTTTAAAAGTCAGCTGCCACAATTTTTGTAGTTTGTGACTTTTATTTTTTTTCACTGAAGACTGAAGCTCTGCTTTAAAACTAAATAAAAAAATAGATGATAAATTAAATTAAGGTTATTTACGCAGGTTGTGCTAACAGTGCTGCTCCCTATAGTATACATGGAATACAAGGAACACAATTGGGCAGAAAACAGCAAAAGAAGGACTTAAGCAGCCCACAGATGTGTAATTTTCTTTTCATTCACTTCCCCACCATCTGAAAACATGATCAGCACTGCAGGCTATAGCCAGGGCTGCTGTTAGAAACCACGGGGCCCCATACAGCCAACCTGACAGGGCCCCCCTAAAAAAGAAAAACATGGTTTACTATGCTTCAGTTATGGATGAAAATAGTGAGTGATTGGTACCAAACACTCATTGTGTTCATTCAGAAAAGGAAGGGGCTGGTAAATGTGACATATTTAGAGGACCCTTCCAGAACTCTCCATTGTGAAGGATCCTATTGTGTGCTGGCAGCTGCTGGTGGAAAAGAGAGGAGGGAAGCTGCAGCACTGTGGGGGTGGGGGCACACAGGGGGCCTGGGTAGCAGGAAGAAATGTATGATGCACAGGGAAGGTGATAGGTGCAGCAGGGGAGCAATTACTAGAACCTATCCCCTGTATGGCTCTCTTTGCAGCAGCTGAAACCCAGTGGGAGGGAGAGAAGAAGATGTCAGCTTTCAGTTACTGCAGAGAGAGCCATACAGGGCATTGGTTCCAGTAATCCCCCCCCCCATACACCATACCGATCACCTTCCCTGCCCACATCTGATTTGCTCAGCTGCCTGGGCCCCCCAACTGGCCTGGGCCCCATAGAGTAGGACTGGTGGTACCCCCTTATCCACAACCCTGGCTATATCTGAACGGGGAAATTTCGATCAGTGTATGACTGGCATTAGCAATATTGGTTGACATTTAGCTTACTCAATGGCAAGTGGCAGCAGCACAAAAAAATGGAATCTATAAAAGGAGAAAAATACAAGATATGTTATAATATTATTTCCTATGTATAAGCTATTTATAAAGTGAGATACACAGTAGAATATTGGGTACAGTCAACAACACATTGAAAACAGAGGGTTCAAAAGCACATATCATTTAATCAAAGCAATTGAAATGTCATTGTATCTTACTCTGGAGTCTTGATCAGTTGAACTTAATGTCAATATCAAACAAACAGGTCCACTTGCAAAATGATTACAGTGTCTATTTTTATTATAAAAAACAACATCAAGATTTTGGAGAGGGTTAAAAAGAAGTAAAGATAATAAAGTGATAGAAGAAAAATAAAATATTTTCAATTTTGAGGTGTCATTCTGCCTCTCTTTGGAGTCATGAACAGATGAACTTGATAGACCCATAACACATATGGGTCTATGATGGCAACTTGCAGGTTGACAACTACCTAGGATTATTATGGACACAAGGCATATAACATAGGCATCAAGAAAAACCTTAACATGCTGTGCATGCTAAGGGTTTATTCATATCTTATGAATGAGCTCTTAATGTGCAAAATGTGTTAAGGTTGCATTTGATGTCTGTGTAATTTGTGCTTTCTGTTTTATAATAAATCTATTAATTTGTCAAGTTGTCATTCTGGGCCCATTTGTGTTATAGACGTGTTGTAGCAGGAACAGACAAGATCCAGAAACCAAAGTGCAGGCTGCAGAGAGAGTCTCTAAACTGGTCATCCTTGCAGCAGCAAGTGTTTAGATATATGTAGTTGATGACTTAAAATGGTTCTAAAAGCAGATTTGTTTTTTTACCTAAATGCATTCTGTGCATTAACGTAAAAAATCTTCTTCAAGCAGCCCCCCACAGCCCCCACCTTATACTTACCTGAGCCTCATCTCGATCCAGCAACGTGCACAAGAACAGAGGTTCTCTCAGCTCTCGCTCTCCTCATTGGCTCAATTACAGCAAGTGAACAGGGAGTGGGGGATGGGGCCGAGCCGTGCTCTGGGTGTCTTATGGACACACTGCGACAGTATTGAGCTTCATCCACACATATGATGTGTCTTTGTTTATTATACATATGGTGCTGTCCACAACTTATAAAGAAACATTGCCAGACCTGCATGGTTTTCAACATATCCCCATGTCCCCCCATCTTTCCATCTGTCCTGTTACCCACAGCCAGACTCATAAGTAGTATTATAGAAAATGTTGTAACTGGCTTCCTGCATACTCTCACTTATCCCATGCCTAGATTTGCTGCAGGCACAATCACCATTGCCATTCACCATTGCTTGCCTTGTGATCCTCAGTCTAACTTTTCATTACATTTTGGATGACTAGTTTACTTAATTTGCATTTTCCTTCTCAAATTTAACCTGTTCAGATTTGAAGAAAAGCTTTTTCCTTCAAACCAGTTACAACAGAAACACTGCAAAAGACTAGTAAAGACGGAATGTTAAGATATAAAAGTTTAAGATGTAAAATATGAAAGTGGTGATAAAGGCAAAGAGTTTTTTTAACCCATTCTCTGTATTAAGGTAAAAAATCTTTCAATAGCAGCTTCCCACAGCCCCAAACACTTACCTGAGTCATCTTTCGATCCAGCGCTATTTCTTCTGCAGCAGCTGTTCTCCCCTCCTCCTTTATTCACAGGAGGTTCTGACAGCAGCAGGAGCGATTGGCTGCTTCTGCTATCAATTAAGTCCTGTGAGGAGGGAGCAGGGGGTGGGGCTGAGTCACCCTGTATGTGTGCAAGAAGGTACACACCCCAGCTCGGGAGTTTGTGTACTTAACCACTTGAGCTCCAGAGGATTTACCCCCCTTAATGACCAGGCCTCTTTTTGCTACTCGGCGCTGCACTAATTCAACTGATAATTGCGCGGTCATGCAATGCTGCACCCAAACAAAATTTACGTCCTTTTTTTCACACAAATAGAGCTTTCTTTCGGTGTAATTTGATCACCTGTGCACTTTTTATTTTTCACGCTATAAACAAAAAAAGCCAAAAATTTTGAAGAAAAACAATATTTTTTACTTTCAGCTATAAAAAATATATAGTAAACTCAAAGTTGGTTATAAATTTAGACCAAAATGTATTCTGCTACATGTTTTTGGTAAAAAAAATCCCAATGAGTGTATATTGATTGCTTTGTGTGGAAGTTATAGCGTCTACAAACTATGGTATAAATACTGCAATTTACGCCATTTTTCTGCTATACAGTGCTGCGCTAGTTTAACGGACAATTGCGCGGTCATGCAATACGGTACGTAAATGAAATTTACATCCTTTTTCCCCACAAATTGAGCTTTCTTTTGGTGGTATTTGATTGCCTGTGCGGTTTTTATTTTTTGCGCTATAAAAAAAAAGGCTGACAATTTTGAGGAAAAAAAACAATATTTTGGACTTTTTGCTATAAAACATGTCCAGTAAAAAAAAATGCAAAAATCAAATTTAGTCATAAATTTCTGCCAAAATGCATTTTGCGTCATGTCTTTGCTAAAAAAAAAAAACAATAAGTGTAAATTAATTGGTTTACGTGAAAGTTATAGCGTTTACAAATGGGATACTGGGATTTTTAGGTTTTTTTTACTAATAATGGTGGCGATCAGCAAATTATGGCGGTGATCAGTGACTTATGGCAGCGACCAGCGACTTACGGCGGGACTGTGGGACTGCGGCGGACATTCTGACATTGGGGGGTACTGACTTGGGGTCACTGACATCCCCAGAAACACTAATACAGTGATCAGTGCAAAAAAAAAAAACACTGACACTGTACTAATGGCACTGGGGAGGAAGGGGTTAACTTTATTTTGCAGGGAAGGGTTTTCTGAGTGAGGGGGGACGGGGGGGGGGTGCTGGGCGGGACAAGGCTGATCGAGAGAGAGAAACTCTTCTTTCTCGATCAGCTCATCCTCGAGCTGTCAGGGAAGTGACAGACAGCTCAGCTACTGCAGCTGTGCTGTCTGTCACTGTTTGCCGCCGATCGCCGGGAAACAGCCGGTAAAGACCGGCTGTGACCGGGCGACTGACATCCGCGGCGGTGATCGGTGGGACAGATAGGGCGGTGGAGCGCCTCACGCGCGCCCCCTATCTGTTTACAAAACACGCGTTTTAAAACGTGGTTTTGCCTGCCAGTGCCACCCTACCGCTGTATTTCTACAGTGGCAGGGCGGCAAGTGGTTAAATGTTTTTTTACATAGGTAACACTAATTTGTTGTAACAAGTCAGACACAAAAGAAAGGGCAAGCCTTTCTCCTAAATGTGTGAACTGTGTAACAACAATTGTGTGGCTACACACACTAAAGCTAGCCAGACACAGTTTTTTTTAATCTAGCCAGCAGGCTTCACAAATGTAGTGGATGGAGAAACCCCCTCCTTTGGGACATTGTGCTCTGACAGCTGGAATACACTGATCAGTACCTGCAACCAATTGGCTGCAGCAGCTGATCAGCAAAAGTTTTCCAGCAGATGATCAAACGATCAAGGTCTGTCGAGCTGAACCGCTGAATTTCAATCAGTGCATGGCCAGCTTTAGATGTGTACTTCATTTATTTTTTTATAATGATAATAAAAAGTAACATCAAACTCTGTAAATTGTAACAGGCCAACTTGCCTGTTCTATTATGGCATAAATGCTATGGGATACGCCTCAGAGCACACGGCAAAAACAGTTATGGCCATATTATGCTGACCAGGCAGCACGGGTTCTCAATTCCTGCTCTAATATGCTGACAATTTTGTATAATAAGACCCACAGCACAAAGCAATGATAATAAGTAAAGGTAGTTAGCAACCATAATATGCAGTTAAGCAGATTTGCTGCCCAATGCCTGGTCTAATATGCTGCAATTGCAATGCAGCAGAATAAGCCCCACATGCACAAAGCAATTAAAAATGAGCAGGTAAGATAGTTTATGCCTTAATATGCAGCAAAAGCAGGACTGGTTCAATGCCTGGTCTAATATGCTGCAAATGCAGATGTAGTAGAATAACACCCTCTGCACAAAGCAATGATGATAAACAGTAAAAGGTAGTTTATGGCTATGTTATACTGGCAATACCTGGTTTAACCACTTGCCTACCGGGCACTTATACCCCCTTCTTTACCAGGCCAATTTTCAGCTTTCAGCACTGTCGCACTTTGACAATTGCGCGGTCATGCAAGATTGTACCCATATGAAATTTTTATAATTTTTTTCTCACAAATAGAGCTTTCTTTTGGTGGTATTTAACTGCCGCTGGGCACTTTACTTTTTGCACGATAAACAAAAAAAAGTGCAAACAATTTGAAAAAAAAAAAAAGTTGTTTCTATTATAAAATTTTTCAAACAGGTAATTTTTCTCTTTCACTGATGTGCGTTGATGAGGCAGCACTGATGGGCACTAATAGGCAGCACTGATGGGCACTGATAGGCAGCACTGATGGGCACTGATAGGCAGCACTGATACGCAGCACTCATAGGCAGCACTAATGAGGTGGCACGGATAGACAGCACTGATAGATGGCACTGATAGACAGCACTGATAGGTGGCACTGACTGGCATCACTGCTGGGCACTGACTGGCGGCACTGCTAGGCATTGACTGGCGCAACTGCTGGGCACTGACTGGCACAACCGCTGGGCACTGACTGGTGGCACTGACTGGCAGCACTGCTGGGCTGCACTGATGGGCACTGGTAGGTGGCACTGGTGGGCACAGGTGGGTGGCACTGGTGGGCACAGGTGGTTGGGCACAGGTGGGTGGCACTGCTGGGCACAGGTAGGTGACACTTCTGGGCACAGGTGTGTGGCACTGCTGGGTGGCACAGGTGGGTGCACTGCTGGACACAGGAGGGTGCACAGGTGGGCGCACTGCTGGGCACAGGTGGGCGCACTGCTGGGCACAGGTGGGCGGAATTGGTGGGTGGCACTGCAGGGCACCGATCATCAGGGCACTGATCATCAGTGCCCTGATGATCGGTGCCAATCCCTGCTCTGACAACTGCCGGTTCTCGGCAGTACTTTCCTCACGCTCTGACAGCGTGAAGAAAGTGCAGCCGAGAACCGGCAATTGCATTTCCCGGTGATCAGCGTGTCATTGGACACGGCTGATCAGGTGGTAAAAGGCCGCTGTGATTGGCCTTTTACCACATCACGTGATTAGCTGTGTCCGTAGGACGCAGCGATCATGGAGATCGCCGGGTGCGTGCCCCCAGGGGCGCGCAGGAGAGCTCGTTTTGGGAGGACGTCATATGACGAACCTCCCAGAACTGGCCGGCCGCAGTGTAGCCGTCATTCTGCTATCTGCAGTTGGCAAGTAGTTAATATGCTACAACTGCAAATAAGCCCCACAGCACCCATACAGTACTAATTCCTGCCTGTACTAATTTCCTGAAAATACTGTAGACTATAAAGCAGCAGTAGAAAATAGTTATCCTACGTCAGCCCCCCCACCTCACCAAACCTTAGGGGTCGATTTACTAAAACTAGAGAGTGCAAAATCTGGTGAAACTGTGCATGGTAATAAATCAGCTTCTAATTTCAGTTTGTTCAAGTACCCTCCCTGACGGTATTCCCGAGTGTAGCTCTGGGTAAGGTTTCAGTCCCAAAAGCAGTAACCCCGAGCTACACTCGGGCTTACCATGCGGCGCTGCTCCGGCATCTGTTCTTCACTTACTGCGCTCCCGCGATGTCCCTCCTGCAGTGTCCCCTGTAATGTACTCCGGCGGATGCCGGCGTCTGTCATCTGGGTTCCGTTCCCTGCGAGCGTCGGGACGTACGGGGGACGGAACGGCGGGAAATTTGAAAATGACAAAAAGTGAAATACACTAAAATCACATAGTAAAACATTACTGTATCAAACCATTTCACATACATTTTGTCCCTACTGCTTTGTCCTGTGCCCTGCCTGCATTTTTACTGTTCTTATTGCCTGGTAATTGAGAAACGTCCGTGGCGTTCAAAAAGCGTCCCTTTAGGTCAAAATCGGTTTTAGACCAGCTAGAGAACAGCGATAGTAAATTAGAACCACTTGCAGAATTGAGTGATAATGATTCGTGGGGAAATTCGTCATCAGACACTGAAAACGATTTTGCGACTTTGCTCAGCAATGTACGCTATATTTCAAATTTCAGTGTTTTTGGTTTGATTATATTATTGAATTAAATTTATTATTATTATATTATTATTTTTTATGATTATTTATTAAATTATAATTTATGATTTCGTGTTTCAAATTTTAACATACCCGGGATGTTTACTAGACTCTTGTTCGGGCAGATTTCAGTGAGTTATTCCTAAAATTATAGGCCTACAATAAAAAAAATACATATTTCCATGCAAAAAAGTGTACCGCTTTGAGCACAGAAATATGGACATAATCAGACCGCTAGGGAGGTTAAAGTGATTCTAAAGGCTTATTTTATTAAATTTTTTTTAATAACAAACATGTCTATACTTACCTGCTGTGTGCAGTGGTTTTGCACAGAGAAACCCAGATCCTCCTCTTCTCAGGTCCCAAATAGGCTCTCCTAGCCCCTCTCTCCTGTCGGGTGCCCCCACAGAAAGCAGCTTGCTATGGGGGCACCTGCTGCTCCATGTGTCTATTCACAGGCCCTGCCCCCTCATTCTTCTCATAGGCTCACTGGCTGTGATTGACACCAATAGGTCCCACTTCTGTCTCAGCCAATGAGAAGAGAGAGTCCCGGGATAGCTGAGACTCCAGTGCACATTGCTGGATCAAAAGGGGACTTAAGTGAGTATTAGGGGGGCTGGGGGGGATGCTGCACACAGGAAGTTTTTTATCTTTATGCATAGAATGCATGAAGGTAAAAAAATCTTGAGCCTTTACAACCGCTTTAAGTTTTGATAATGAAAAAAACAATGGAAGCTGGTTTCTCTGCAGTGCTGCTCCAGATTTTGCACACTCCATTTTTAGTAAATCAACCCCATAGTGCCTGGAGTTCATGTGAGAAGACATGTTTCTGCCCGCATAGGGGTTGATTTATGGAAACTGGAGAGGGCAAAATCTGGTACAACTCTGCAGTGGAACCAATCAGCTTCCAGGATTTATTGTCAAAGCTTAATTGAACAGTCTAAAGTTAGAAGCTGATTGGCTACCATGCACAGCTGCACCAGATTTCGTGATCTGCAGCAATGTGCAATTAAACCCCACTGAACTCTACATTGCCGCTCATCCCTGATCACTAATTGGCTGAGCTGGGGACCTGGGACTTTTTGTGGGATAGTCTGTGAAATTTTCCCATGAACATTGTGGTTGTTCATTTCAGTGTTCCCAAATTGAACATGTAGTATTTGGGGAGAATTGTGCTTTCCCATGAACAGCGATACCAATTACCATGCAAGAATTCTAGTTATGTCATAATAAATCAGAAAAACATTGCTCTGCAAACATGAGGTGCTCTGTCTGTTTGTCTGTCTGTCTGTTGGTCTGTTTGTCTGTCTAGCTAGCTAATATCTTATTATCAGTCCTACTATTATGTGGCTTTTCAGTACACTGAAGATATTCAGAGGAAGAAAGGGAGAGAGAAATGAATACAGCAGGCACTGCCAGGCTAACTATTCTGTTACATTGTGATTTTGAAAAGACATTGGTAGGGATGACAGGTTTACTGAAGGCATGAACAATACATCGTTAAATAAATCGTTACCATTCTGGCCTTCTTTTATTCATTTTACCATTAAAAATATTTTGTCGGTGTAATATTACTGCCCTCCAGTGGGAAAAATTACAAAATGCAACGCTTTCTCCGACTTTATTCCAGCTGAAGAACTGCCATAGGTTTGAACAGTAACTATTTTCTAAAATACTGCACCTGAACTATATAGTGCTTATGCTTTTGTTTTCCACTAATAATTTCCCAACACACATGAATATGTCTAGTCTTAGAAAAGTACATTTGTACATTGGACTGGATGGATCTGTGTTTTCTATCCTTATCCCCCACTATGTAGCTATATAAACCTACTAATTAAGCAACAATTTTGTTGTTACTATTGATTAAGGATGGGTGAATCTGCCCCGGCTTGATTCACAAGTGGTGGTTTCTGTAAAAAAAATTAACAGAACCCAAATTTAGCAGTGAATCAAACTGAATTCTATTGGGAAATGTGGGGTGTATGAGTCTTGTTTTGAAGATGCTGGCCATTTTAGGGCTAATAGATATGGCTTTAAAGGAAATTCTCAGCCACTGTGCACTTTTGTAGCATATTTTTAGCATTAAAAAAATACATTTAAGAGGACTTTGACAGCATAATATTTCTCCTCCTAAACCCTCAGCAGCCAATTGTATTTTTTTATTAATTAATAATTAATTTCACTATTGAAAATCTATATTGCCAAACGTATTGGGACACCTGCCTTTACATGCACATGAACTTTAACCTCCCTGGAGGTATTCCCAAGTGTAGCTCGGGGTAAAGTTTCAGCACCACAAGCGGTAACCCCGAGCTACGCTCAGGAATACCTTGCAGCACTGCTCCAGGATCTCTTCTTCACTTACCTTGTCCTGCGCTCCCGCGATGTCCCACCTGCAGTGTCCCCGGCAATGTCCTCTGGCCAATGCCGGCATCTGTCTTCCGGGTTCCGTTCCCTGTGATGTCAGGACGTACGGGGATGGAACTGGCGGGAAATTTGAAAACTTTAAAAGTGACATTCACTAAATTCACTAAAATCACATAGTACAACATTACTGTATCAAACCATTTCACATACATTTTGTCCCTAGTGCTTTATCCTGTGCCCTGCCTGCATGTTTACTGTTTTTTCTGCCTGGAAACTGAGAAATGTCCATGGCGTCCAAAAAACGTCCCTTTAGGTCAAAAGCAGTTTTAGACCAACTAGACAACAGCTACAGTAAATTAGAACCACTTGCAGAATTGAGTGATAATGATTCCTGGTGAAATTCATCATCAGACACTGAAAACGAATTTGCGACTAAGATCAGTGATGTGCGAACATGGCTCTATATTTCAAATTTCAGTGTTTTTGGTTTGATATTATTGAATTAAATTTATTATTATATTATTCATTTTTATGATTATTTTCTAAATTATAATTTATGATTTTGTGTTTCAAATTTTAACATACCCAGAATGTTTACTAGACTCTTGTTCGGGTAGATTTCAGTGAGTTATTCCTAAAAATTACAGGCCTACGATAAAAAAAATACATATTTCCATGCAAAAAAATGTACCACTTTGAGCACAGAAATATGGACATAATCAGACAGCTAGGGAGGCTACTGGCATCCCAGTCTTATTCCGTAGGGTTCAATAGGGAGTTGGCCCACCCTTTGCAACTATAACAGCTTAAACTCTTCTGGGAAGGCTGTCCACAAGATTTAGGAGTATGTCTATGGGAATGTTTGAATATTCTTCCAGAAGCGCATTTGTGAGGTCAGGCACTGATGTCGGACGAGAAGGCCTGGCTTGCAGTCTCCACTCTAATTCATCCTAAAGGTGTTCTATTGGGTTTAGGTGCAGACCAGTCAATTTCCTCTACCCCAAACTGGCTCATCCATGTCTTTATGGACCTTGCTTTGTGCACTGGTGCGCAGTCATGTTGGAACAGGAAGGCGCCATCCCAGGGGCAGACTGACCATTCGGGCACTCGGGCAGTGCCCAAGGGCCCGGGGTCAGTAGGGGGCCCCATGAGATGCCCCTGGTACCTTTCATAGGCTTTTTTGAGTGGGGGTGAGAACACAGGGGCCCCATGATCCCCTATTGCCCGGGGGCCACATGAGTTGTCAGTCCACCCCTGTGCCATCCCCAAACTGTTCCCACAAAATTGTCCAAAATGTCTTAGTATGCTGATGCCTTAAGGGTTCCCTTCGCTGGAACTAAGGGGCTAAACCCAACCCCTGAAAAACAACCCCACATCATAGTCCTATCTCCACCAAACTTTACACTTGTCACAATGCAGTCAGGTAAGTACCGTTCTCCTGGCAATCACCAAACCCAGATATGTCCATTGTATTGCCAGACTGAGAAGCGTGATTCGCCACTCCAAAGAACACGTCTTCCCCTGCCCTTGAGTTCAGTGGCGGTGTGCTTTACACCACCGTATCCAATGTTTTGCATTGTACTTGGTGAAATAAGGCTTGGATGCAGCAGCATGGCCATGGAAACCAATTCTATGAAGCTCTCTAGCACTGTTGTGCTAATCTGAAGACCACATGAAGTTTGGAGACTTGGCAGACAGTTGGCGACTTCTACGCACTGGGCGCTTCAGCATGTGCTGACCTCCCTCTGTCATTTTATGTGGCATACCACTTTGTGTCTGAGTTGCTGTTGTTTCCAGTTGCTTCCACTTTGTTATAATACCACTAACAGTTGACCGTGGAATATTTAGTAGCAAGGAAATTTCACAGTTGGACTTATTGTACAGGTGGCAACCTATCACTGTACCAATTCACTGAGCTCCTGAGAGCAACCAATTCTTTCGCAAATGTTAGTAGAAGCACTCTGCATGCCTAGGTGCTTGATTTTATACACCTGTAGCCATGGAGGTGATTGGAACATCTGAATCCAATGATTTTGAGGGGTGTCCCAATACTTTTGGCAATATAGTGTATATATAATGGCAGGATTGCCTGCATAGGCTCCATCATCCCTAAAGTTCATAGCATCAAAAACAATTTCCTACATAATGTGAAACTTTCAGGGTGTCAAATAATGCCAAACATGTCCACAACTGCTAAAATCCAACTGTTTATTTTAAAATAATTGTTTTTTTTCTTCTCAGCAGGTCCTCCTTCCAGGCAGGGATGTATTTACCAGGAGGTAAGAAAGGCGTTTGCCTTGGGGGCATTTTTAGAGGGCAGTGCTGCCCCCTGGAACAAGGGACTCACGTAGCAGGTGACAGAAGATGGAGATCAGGTGAGGCATTGCCTTAGCTCCATTGACTGAAGATAGTTTTTTAGAGGTTACAAAATAAATTACTGTATCACTCAATATATGGCTTCCATTCAGTAGCCCAAAAAGGCATACAAAAAAGAAGGGTTTGTGAAAAGGAATTCACAGGAAAGCGGCTACATTATGAACAGAATGTGATACTCAGAAAAATTTACAAAAATTATGCTTTATTACATATAAATATTTGACATATGGGCAATCGCCCTGGTTTACCATCACCTCAGTATGAGACAATTCACACAGACCTAAAACCATATTAAATAACACCAAAACCGGTCTGAATAGATGTGCTGCAAAGACAATGACCACAAGAAGTCTAAAGTCTTTGCAGCACTGGCACATAGGTTAACACTTCCCGAAGGAGGTGTGCACAAAAATTATACCATAGGTATACAGTGTCACATGTAATGAATATAAAGACATGTGTCATAACCATATAGGTTCTATCCCATAGAAGGGAATTCCCAAAAATTATACCAAAGGTATGAAATATCACATGTATGCAATGCAGCGAGCACAGTGTGCGTCAAAAGAGAGGCAAAGCCATAAGCCTATGTTAGGCAGCAAAAGGATATCACATATGAAATACAGTACAGTCCCATGCCGGCACGTGTGGTTGGGGCCCATTCATCTGTAATATAAATGACTGATTCTTAGGACTCTTAGATGTAAATAACGCCCCAATTGTCGCCTGGATGGAGAAACAGATGCAAGTAGCAGAACACTGCTTTAAGTGATTTCTTCACCACAGCATGTGGACTACACATCACTTTTTGTTGAAAACAAGATAAAGCCCAGCGGCTCCTCCGCCCGTTTAAATATATGTGGCATGCCTTGTTTCCTATAGAAAACACCATGATGTCACCATCCTGTAGGGAGACAAACAATATGAGGGAAGTCACTGTAAGAGCTTTCACTCTATAATGGTCGTTGATGCCATATAGGTCACAAGGGACCTTTAATCTAATGTCCTGTAACAGTCCACTCACCACCTGTGCAATGGGTAGTAGGAAAGAAAAAGGATATCCTTCATGAGTACTGCCCTTCAAAACGTACTGCTGTATGGAACCAGGGAACCACCGCTTACATCAGCCGACATACCGCGGGTTCCGACCTCTCCATGGCGCCTGTGCCGCCTAAGCATGCCTCATAGCATGTGAAGATGGCTACCTCCTTGTAGGTCAGCGTGCGTTCCACCTAGTGCGCATGACCGGAAGTGACGTATCTGACGTATGACGTCAACGCATTTCGCCGATGGGCGTATCTCACTCAGCTTCGTCAGGACCAATGCGATTCCTGCATTTCAACCCTCTATTTATAGTGGATTAAGACCCACCCACTTATGCAAAAATTACATTGCAGTTATCCCCAATGGAAGAAAAAGGCTAAATACTTAGCACAACCGCTGGTCATAGTTAAATTAAAATTAAAAAGACAGGTGACTGGAAATATCAGAGAGAGGAAAGACTTGACAATTACAGCAATGCACCCAAAAGTAGAAAACAAAAATTATATTCAATTGAAAATTACCACACTTTCACCAGAAGATGGCAGTATTAATGAAAAAGTCTTCAAATCTATTAATTAGGTCAAAGATGCACAGGAACACAGTCAAAATTACCGCAAAACCACCACAAGCAGCTAACCCAGAGTGCAGTGACCAGACGGAACACTGCACGTGAGACCAAAAACCCTGTGGGGGCCCCATCCGCTGAGAGAGAGACAGCCAGGACTTGTTGGAAGCCGATCGGGTAAGAAAGTCCCATACACTAGACATGCAAAATGAAAAAAAAAAACTTGTTTTGTTTTGTTTCTTTTCAATTCGTTATTTGAGTAATGTTGTTTCATTAGATTAATTTGTTTTCCGGAATTCGTTTTGTTTGTTTGAATTTAACCAAGTTCAAAATTTTGAACGGATTTGAAAATAATTTTAATGGATTCAAAAATAATTCTAATGGATTCGAAAACAATTCTAATGCATTCGAAAATAATTCCAACGGATTCAAAAACAATTCTAACATATTTGAAAACAATTATAAAATTATAATCCATAATCTACAATCCATATGTGGTTTTGATGGTATATGGGCTATATGAAGAGTTACGTGACCATATTGGAAATTTTACTTCAGCCAAATTTTCACAGTGCCTTTGTTGATCACTACTTACATCACCATAGCACAGCTCACAATTTTTTGTATTTTAGTCTTTTTCAATCTATTTTATTCTTTTTAATTCTTTTCTATTATTTTATATTCTATTCTAATGTAATCTGTTCGAATTCAAATTCATTCTATTCAAAATTTTAATTTAGGAAGACAGTTATCTTTTTTCTATTTATTCTTTACTATTGTTTTTCTACACTATTCTATTCTATTCATTGATTCTAATCTTTTCTGTTCTTTGATTTTCTATTCTAATCTTTTCTGTTCCATTCTAATGGATTCTATTCTTTTCAATTCCTTTTTTTCTATTCTATTTTGTTCTGTTTTACTATATTTCTTTCTACTGTATTCTGTTCTATTCTTTTATTGTATATTCTGTTCTTTTTCCCTCTATTCTATTCTTTTTATTCACTTCTATTCTATTGTTTTTTTGTTTCTTTATTTTCTGTTCTTTGTTATTCTATTCTTGTTTTCAAACTCATATTGGTTTTTAAATGTGTTTTCGAATTTGAATCCATTCGAATTTCGGATGAATTTCATTTTGTTATTTCAGATTCATTTAAATGTGTTACTATTGTAATTCGGAATTCAGATACATCCGAATCTCCAAATAATGAAAAAGCAGGTATGGAGAGAACACTGACATTCTCCCCATAAAGTACCTGCTACTTTACCTGCACACAGTTATGGACATTACATCCAGTTAACACATGTTATGGCCTAGTTCCCATAGCCCCTACTGTTGTACACATTTGCAGTACAGTTAAATCATCAGAGCTGACCGCAGTGCACGCCTGATGCAGGCCAACCAGATCATATCAGTGTTCCCTGAACCATTTGCCTATCCTCCTAAAGGAACTTCTACCACCATTTCCATTGTTACCCTTTTTGCCGACAAGCCCATTTGCCAGTTAACCACTTTATTTGTCTAAAAGCTGGCAAGTGCTGCTAATGTATCCCTTTTCTTCTTCTCCTTTTTTACTTCTGGTACTCCCACCATAGCCCCACCAACTGCCTTTATAGAGGTGATGAAATTAATTGTACATTGCTATCCACAGTGGTCTGCAGTGTTTTTTGTTTTTTTGTGTTTTTTTTTTCGGGGGGGGGGGGGGGGATTTCATATTTGCTGCTGGAATGGAAGAAGAAGTCCCCATATCACGATTACATAAAACCCCCAAACATGATATATTTTATGAAAGCAGACACCCTAGAGAATAACATAGTGGTAGTTACAAATTTTTATGTCACACAATATTAATGCAAAGGTCTAGGAAATGCTAAATTTCAGTAATAATCGCACTAAAGTGAATTTTATTGCAAACAAACGCAATAAATTATCAACATTTTTGGTAAAATATAAAATATGAGGTTTTGCAGACTAAATAAATACCCAAACCTTAATTTTGCACGTGCCTGTGAAATTGTGTCAAAGTTCAGTACCCTATATTTCCTATAGACGATGCTTCAAAAGCCTATACAGGTCATCAGTTTAGCATTACGGTGTAGGTAAAAATAAAAACCCTTTGCGCTGGATGCGTGCAATGAAGCGATAATGAAAAATTCAATAATAAACAGAAAATATTAAATATTTAACACTGCTACCACCTTCAATTAAATACACCGTGCATACAGACAAATGAACATAAACAGCTCAGTGGCGCTGTGAAAAATACATATAAGCATATAATAAACTTTAGGAGTAAAATGTGAACTTAAGGTCCATAATGAAATGTAAATATCAGTTGCAATGTGATATTCTTCTAATGATCTCAAAACCAAAGCCACCACATGCTCAAACACTGTAGTCCCTTTTGGGTATGCACTCACCAAACCTACATGCCTTCCCCTCTCATGGTCGGCATGTACTGTATCGCTTGTAAATCTCCAAATAAGGCATCACTATATGAGCTCCAACATCTCCATCAGTCTCCTCATTCTTCTCCACCAGATGTAATAACCATGAAAGGATAAGAGACTCCAATGCTGTAGTACTAATAACACCTTTTATTAAAATGAATAGATAGACACTCACAAGATAACCTCATAAAAACGCCTGTTGTATAGACTATAGTGGGATGCGTGTGTAATGCTCTCACCACCACCAGATCCTAAACAATGGCACTCCCGCGTCACTTCTGGTTCAGATGTCCCTTTCGGACGCCGTACAGCCTCACTTTGACACGTTTTGTCACTTCCCACTTAGTCATAGGGATGGCTGCACAGCGCAGTGACATTCCTTATGTATCCACCCTACCGCTAGCATTGGTCAATTGTCAACACTGGGCAAGGTCAGTCAAAACCCACCCACTGAAGAGTAAAATATAGATTAAATGATATTACATTGTATCGTATTATTTAGTTTAATTCAATTTATTATTTTAATGTTATTATTTTATGATGATTTAATTTTGTTTTATATTCTATTGGAAATAATTTAACGATATATATGTAATTTTAAAGATGTATAGGTTCATTGCGGTAATGTATATAATAAGAATACTGGATTGGGAGGTCTTGTTATTAGTACTCCCCCCACTGCTGATGTATAGGTCATTATGAGTTTTCCCCCGTTTTTTGAGGTTGTATATACAATTACTGGTAATATGGTGGTATATCCTCTTAAATGGGTGGGTTTTGACTGACCTTGCCCAGTGTTGGCAATTGACCAATGATAGCGGTGGGGTGGATACATAAGGAATGTTGCCACACCGTGCAGCCATCCTTATGACTAAGTTGGAAGTGACGAAACGCGTCAACATGAGGCTGTACGGCGACCGGAAGTGACATCTGAACCAGAACTGGAAGTGACATGTGAGCGCCATTGTTTGGGATCCGCTGGTGGTGAGAGTATTACACACACATCCCACTATAGTCTATACAACAGGAATTTTGTAAAGTGTTTTCAAGATGGCGACTGGAGCAGCAGCATAACTCAGCTCCGGTCACCTCTGCGCTCCCGCCCGCCATCCCCGGGAGCACTGCCGCCAGGGATCTCCCCTATCTCCCTTACCTGGAGGGGAGAGCTGTCCTCCTTGCGGTGGCAGACGATCGCGGCGGCAATCGCGGTGGGGGACGATCCTGCCTTCCTGCCTGGTCCTCCACGTGGTCCCGCGATGCGGCACCGGTCCCTTGTCACCCCGGCGCCCTTCCTCAAGCCACCAACGCAGAGCGAGCCGCGGCCCACCACCGCCCTAAGGTACGTCGGGTACGAAGGAGGAGCGGCCGCCCGAGCCTCCCCACCACTCCACCCCTGCCTCCACTGCAGCAGCGCCCATCCTGCAGAGCCCAGCCGCTGACACTCGTCATCAACCACTAGCCACCAGGGACACAAGACAACAGGGGCAACCACAGTGCAACCACATAAGCCTCTCACATAAGCAGGTGCAACCACATAAGCCTCCCACAGCCCTTATCTCTGCTGCCTCCCACCGCCCGCTGCAGCCCCGCATCTAGGCCGCACGCCATCACGCTGAGCCCAAAGCCACACAAACCACCAGACCACAAGGCCAATCGCACCGCTCAGCCCCCACCTCACAACCCTACCATCTGGGTAGTTTGAGGACAGGGAGAGGGCACCGGCGGTCCCCCCGACCCTACCGCAAAGGAGCAAGGGACCCGCAACACCTAGGCCGAGGACTACCTCAATACTAAAGCCTACCACGACACACCCCCCCGACAACCCAAAGGGAGCCTGCATCTGGCCTAAAGGAGCTCCACCCATATATCCCCATCCACACCCATAAGAGCGACCCGAAGCAAGCGTCTTTTCCACACTACTGAGCCCAGCAGATGATCTCGGCCTGGTGAGGCCTACCATCACCTCCCACGATGCAACCCTGCCCGGACCTGCTAAGCCCAACTATGACCTCGACCTGGTGAGGCCTACCATCGCCTACCACAATGCAACCCTGCCTGGACCTGAAGCCCATCTGTTGACTCCCGGGAGTATAGTCTGGGAGAAGGCCCGGCTGCTGATTCTGCGATACCCCAGCCCCAACTACGCCCATCTCCCACAGCTAATGCCCACCCCTCACAACCTCCTCTACACCACATCTCCACCACCTGGGAAACACTTCCGCTGTTGATGTCCACCCTTCATATCCTCAAACCAAACCTCACCTCTCAAACTGGGACTTACACAAACTGGAACTTGCAGCTTGACCACCCTTGGCCACAACCTATTGACCTGAACTCTACCCATCCTGATCCTAGGCACGAGAACTCTAGCTACAGGAAGACACAGCGACGAGATACACCACTGCATGCTAGACTATCTGCAACCAAGCACCCTGAGAAACTTCCCACCACACCTGACCGCCACTCCGTTTACCTTCCTAAAATGCCTCCTTTACTCCTCCTCCTCATACTCCTCTCCTCCGTTCCCAAATTCTCTTCTCTATATCCCTCTGCTCCTCCCAAACAACTGTACATTGTGCCCTCACTGCTTCCTTCTCCCCTCTACGTCTCTCACCACCTCCTCCTGATACTCCACTCTCCCACTGACCCGAACACCTCCACTGGTAGATTTACGTGCTCTTGTACATCCCGCTCCCATGCCACCTTTCTCATCCTTCTTCTTCTCCTAACCGCGGGGGACATCTCCCCGAACCCTGGCCCCGGTCCTCTGCCACCTCGCTCACCCACAAGGCACCCCCCCACTTCCACGAACTGCCGCGACCCCCTCAATCTAATACCTGTCCCTCTGCTCCCCAAAACCACCCCCCCCGTTCTTGTGTGCACTCCTGAACTCACCGCCATCCACGACCTCTTTGTTTCCCGTTCCCTCAACCTCCTAGCGATCACTGAAACCTAGATCCAAGCCACTGACTCTACCTCCCCTGCGGCACTCTCCTATGGAGGTCTCATCTGGACCAAATCACCCAGACCCAGCAGTCGAAAAGGTGGTGGGGTTGGTATGCTCCTGTCACCGCTGAGCACCTTCCAAGTCCTCCCAAACCCCTCCTCTCTATTCTTCTCCTTTGAGGCCCACTGCATCCGACTATTCTCTCCAACCCCTCTGAGGATTTCTGTAATCTATCAGCATTCCTGGACCAGTGTCTCATTTCCTCGACGACTTCTCCACTTGGCTACCCTTCTTTCTCTCCTCCGAGCTACCCACCATCATCCTTGGAGACTTCAACATCCCTATCAACATCAATAACCTGGCTACATCCCAACTCCTCCACTTAACCTCTTCCTTTGCACTCACACAGTGTATACAGTCCACCACCCACTCCGACGGGAACATCCTGGACCTTGTCTTCTCTCATCTCTGCACTCCCCACAACCTCACAAACACCCCCTTCCCTCTCTCTGACCACAACCTTATTACCTTCTTCATTTCCTCCTCCTTCTCAGACACCTACCCCTCCAAATGTCAAACCATCACCAGTCGAAACCTCCGCAACCTGAACCCTGCCCCCTTCCACTCTGCAGCTGATCAACTTTACGACAGTATCCTTCCCCTGTCCTGCCCTGACCTGGCCACTACTGCTTATAACAACTTGCTGTCAACCGCTCTAGACTCATTAGCGCCTCTAACCACACGAAGCATTAGATCCCGACCGCTTCAGCCCTGGCAGACTGATCATACCAAAAATCTCAAACGACGCAGTCATGCGCTGGAGTGACTATGGCGCAAAACCAGATCCCAACTAGCATTCACCCGATATAAATCTGCCTTCCTCACCTACACTTCCTCCCTCCACGCTGCCAAGCAAGCCTACTTTGTGACCCTCATCAATACCCTCTCCTCCAGTCCTCGCCAGCTCTTCTCTACTTTTAACTCTCTACTCTCTCCACCCCACCCCCACCCAGTACCTCACTCACCACCCACGAGATTGCCAATCACTTCAAAAACAAGATCGACGCAATTCGTAGGGACATCGACGCTGCTCAGACTTCCACCCCACTTAGCACCCCTCACACGAAACCCCCCTCAACACCCCTCTCCCTCCAATTCGCCACTGTCCAGACCTCCACCCCGCCTAACATTCCTCACACTAAAACTCCCTCAACACTCCACTCCTTCGACCTTGCTACCACTGAAGAGGTCACTAAGGTCTTCTTTGAAGCCCACCTCACCACCTGCCCCCTCGACCCTGTCCCCTCACAATTCCTACGCTCTCCCTCCTCCTCCATCTTATGCTCCCTCACCCATATCTTTAATCTCTCCCTCTCTCTTGGCGCATTCCCCTCCCCTCTGAAGCATGCACACATCACTCCCATACTTTAAAAACCCTCCCTGGATCCCACCAACCTGAACAACCTTAAACCCATCTCCCTGCTGACTTTTACATCCAAACTCCTTGAGTACTTAGTCTATAATCGCATAAGCTCCCACCTCATGACAACAACCTCCTTGATCCCCTACAATCTGGCTTCCGTCCCCTACACTCCACTGAAACTGCCCTACTCAAACTCACCAACGACCTGCTAACCGCCCAAGCTAATGGCCAATATTCAGTGCTCCTACTCCTCGACCTCTCCGCGGCTTTCGACACAGTCAACCACCCCCTCCTCCTCAAAAAACTATACTCTCTTGGCCTCAGAGACTCCGCTGTCTCCTGGCTCTCTTCCTATCTATCACAGCGCTCCTTCAGTGTTACTTATAACGCTGCCACCTCCTCTTCACTCCCCCTCTCTGTTGGGGTCCCTCAAGGCTCTGTCCTCGGGCCCCTTCTCTTCTCTATCTACACCTCCTCCCTTGGCCAACTGATACACTCTCACGGCTTCAACTACTATCTCTATGCCGACGACATCTATCTCTCTACCCCTCGCCTCACCCCTTCAGTCTCGGCCCGAATCACTAGCCTACTGAACGACATATCGGATTGGATGTCACTCCACTTCCTCAAACTGAAGTTTCCAAAAACGAGCTCCTAGATTTCCCCCCAGCCCGTGCCCCCCCCGACTTCTCCATCACGACCAACAATGCCACCATCAGTCCCACCCCACAAGCCAGAGTACTTGGTGTCATCCTAAACTCCAATCTGTCCTTCCAGCCCCAGGTTCAATTGCTGCCAAACTCATGTAGACTCCACCTCCGCAACATCTCCAAAATACATCCGTTCCTAACCCCGAAAACTACTAAGCAACTCATTCACTCCCTTATCATATCACGACTTGACACTGTAACTCCCTCCTCGCCGGCACTACCTCACCACAGACTATCCCCACTTCAGTTTATCCTGAATACTGCGGCCAGACTCATCCACCTTACTAACCGCTCCGTATCCGCCACCCCCCTCTGCCAATCCCTCCACTGGCTTCCGATTGCCCAACGGATAAAATTCAAAATGCTACCACTGACGTACAAAGCTGTCCATAACACTGCTCCAAACTACATCACCAACCTGATATCCAAATACCACCCTAAACGTACTCTCCGCTCCTCACAAGACCTCCTTCTCTCTAGTTCCTTGGTCTCCTCCTCCCATGCCCGTCTCCAGGACTTCTCCAGGGCTTCCCCCATCCTCTGGAACTCCCTACCCCAATCCATCAGACTATCACCTACTCTCCTCACCCTGAAAACCCACCTCTTCAGGGAAGCTTACTAGCTAATTGCCGATCTCCTGCACTCCTCCTACCACTCCATCCCCCACAGCTATTCCTCCCGTACCACTATCCCCTCCCTCCTAGATTGTAAGCTCCAAGGAGCAGGGCCCTCGAACCCCTCGTGAAACGCATTGTATTGTTATTGTACTGTCTCGTGTATTGTCTCCCATTGTAATGTACAGCGCTGAGCGAACTGTTAATGCTATATAAATACTGTATAATAATATTAATAATTTTTATGAGTTTATCTTGTGAGTGGCTGTCTATTAATTTTAATAAAATGTGTTATTAGCACTACACCATTGGAGTTTGTCTCTTATCTTTACATGGTTATTACATCTTGTGGAGAGGAATAAGGAGATTGGTGGAGATGTTGGAGCTCATATCTTGATGCATTATATGGAGATTTACTAGGTTCCCTTTATTGTCTAAAAGACTCTGCATGTCTCCTCTGTGATCCATTAGATGTGTTGCAATGCAAACCGCATTGCAATACATCTTTCCCAGGCTATTCTAGCCAAGAAAGTGACAGACTTGACCCAGAAGTGACATCCAGGGCACAGAAAGAAGAAAAAATACAGTGGTATGCTATGACAGATGTGGATCACTGGTACAGATGTGGATGATCACTGGTACTGTGTGACAGATGTTGATCACTGGTACTGTGTGAAAGATGTGGATCACTGGTATTGTGTGACAGATGTGGATCACTGGTAATGTGACAGATGTTGATCACTGGTGCACTGACAGCTGTGTGAGGGACACTTTGGGGTGATGTATGTGTGTGTAATTCACAGATCGGCTCTGCTTCTCCTCGCTAGTGGGCTCTATGGAAGGGGAGGCAGATCCAATCAACTGAATGGCGGCTGTGATGATATTACATGATGGGTTTGATTGGATACAGCCATCAAGTGATCAGAAGGGCCAATCAGAGAGCCCTTCTGCCGTGCACTGTTGCATTGTGTCAAATGCTCCCACCTGGCCGTTTATGTGCAGTGGCCAGGTGGGAAGCAATTAACCAGTCCAATACTGGGCACATTAAAAATATATAAATATTAGCATTTGGATATCAATAGCGTTAAAGAAAGCGGCTAGCACAATATCGTAGGCGCAATATACTCAAAATGAAAAATTAAAGTGCAGCGCTAACTCCAAATTAGAATAAACTTTAAAATTTTTCCATCAGATTAGCAACATAAGTCTAACCAAATGGTTTGACCACCGATCAAGAACAGTGAAATATGCGCAGTATAATTACCACAGTACTGTGATATTTATACAGCGCACTTTGACTGTTCTTGATGGGCGGTCAAACCATTTGATTAGAGGCAGCTTGTCTGGTGTGGTGGTGGATTTCAGTCTCCCTCTCTTTTTCCACTTCTGGGAACACCATCTTACTCAATATCATATATCAGGGACCTCCTAAGGATTAGTGACATTTTTTACCTTTACCATCTGATTTAACTGTTCTTGATGGGTGATCAAACCATTTGGTTAGACTTACGTTGCTAATTTGATGGACAGATTTTAAAGTTTATCCTAATTTTGAGTTAGTGCTGCACTATTATTTTATATTTAGGTCATGCAGCACTGTACCCAAACAATATTTTTATCAATTTGTTCACACAACCAGAGATTTCTTCTGGTGTTATTTGATCACCACTAGGTTTTTTTATTTTTTGCTAAATAAAAAAAAAAGACCAAACATTTGGAGATCAGCTCTACTTGTTGTTTTGGATCTTTATAGGTCTCTTGCTTTCTTTCATTCTTTGGGTATGAAATGGAATGTTGGACCAGATTTAAACCTTGGGGGTCTCTCATACATAGAGTTGTTTTACATTCTCAAAAGCAATCACACATTTTCAAAATGCATGACACAACGTTAAAGCGGAGCTCCACCCAAAAGACAGGTCCCCTGCGCTCCATTAAGGATTGGCACCTTTGGGGAGCGGATACCTGAAATAGACATGTACCCACTTCCTCTGCGATTGCCTAGGCGATTGGAAACAGAAGTTGCCCCTCCCCTCCCTCTCCATAGTCGTTTGGGACACGTGACAGGTCCCAGAAGACTATGGAACCATTCAGAAAGTGCAATGGGCTCCCAGCTGTGAAGCAGCAAGGTGTCACAGCTGGGTGCCCACACTGAAGATGCCAGTGCCAGGAACACAGGACGGCCAGTGAAACCAGCTGCGGGGAGGACAGGCGGGGATCGAGGGACAGGTGATTGCTGTTTTTTAAAAGTCAGCTGACTTTTATGTTTTTACTATGTGACTGGAACTCTGCTTTAAAATCACATGTGCACACATAAATGCAGTCTTTGGCTACTTTCCTTCACCCTTTCACTTCCAGATACGTACGGCGTATGAATCTACAGCACTGCTTCAATCTGGTCAGGTCCGGAAGTGACCATGACCTTATAGCAGAATTGTCCAGCAAATGCTGCCAAACAAACTAAAATGTGACACCGCTCCCCCCACCACCACTTCTCTGCAGCTATGTGTCCCGCCCCTCCACTCACCTCTGCTGTCATATAAAATGCCCTCCACCCCCTCTAACTCTCCCTTTCTCTGCGCTTCACCCCCACTACTCTGACCCCCCTTGCAAACCCCTATCCCCTTGTGGCTGTTGACTTCCGCTGCCCTCCCGCTGACTTTGAGTGCTTCAGAGTGATGATTTGACCTATAAAAATAGAAATAACCCCGCTTCAGTGCCCCCCATATCCCTGATGGCCGGGCATCCCCTCCCTGAAGCTTTTAGCTGGCTCTCCTTCCTCCCCCTCCTGCCTGCTGCAGCCGCTGAGAAATTGCTGTCAGTATGCAGCGCTTTCTTCCTTTCTTGAGAGCAGGGGTCTGGTAAACATATGTTTCCCAGCCCCCTTTCCTATCCTGAAAAAATACAGCCAGCGATCAGTACAGATCACTTCTGTATTCTTTCATCACTGGCACATTGTAAACTGTATTTACTGACATGTGCCAGTTTGTTAATGAAATATAGTAAACACTGTTAACTATGTTTCAATTTATGAATGAATAGGAGTCTATGCAGACTCCTATCTCATCCATTTACCATGCAGCTCAAGAACAATAAGTTATAAAAAAAAAATCAAACTAAAAAATAGCAAGGGTAGATTTAAACATGCATCTAAATTTCCCTTGTCTCTGAAGCCTAATCCATGTTCAGATTGCGCTCCAGTGGCTACTGACAGGTGGTGAGGAAGTGATGTGATGCCTCCTCACTACCTGTTTAACCCTTTTTTACAAACAAATTTGCTGCAACCACATGCATTGCACAAGGTTGCGGGGCATTTTCAGTGCTTCTTCATTGACATGAATGTGTAGTGTTCGCCAGACGGCATCGCTACAAGTTGGGTCAAATTTGCCGTAGGCACTAAGCATCATGGTATTATCACCCAGTCCACTGCCTATCGCAGCTTAAAGGGGAAGGGGGCAATTGGCAGGCAGCAAAAACACAGCTAAATCATGCATTTTTGCCACCTTCCAACTGCAAGTCTAAACAAGACATAAGGTCTTGTTCACATGGGGCAAAATACAATGAGGCCAGGTTTAGCTGCATTGGGATACACAGATGTTCTGTGCACCCCATGCAAGCAGTCTCATTGATGTCAATTGGGACACAGCAGCTGCACGGGAATGCACAGCTGTTCCATGCATTCCTGTGCAGGCAGTTCCATCCATATCAATTAGGACATTCATGTGGGCGTATGTCATTGCAGCTACTGCATCCCAGTTGACATGAATAGGATTGTCTGCACTAAAATACAAATCAGATTTTGAGTATCCCCTGATATCATGTAATGGGATGCAGCCCCTGCAACTTTTGCTAATAAGAGCCCTGCAGGTGCAGCAACTGACTGAACCACTCCCATACAGATTCACTTTGCACGGGACAAACAAACAGCTATTTCTTCAGAAATAACAAAAGGTACACATCTGCAACATAGTTTGTTAAAATCCTTGCAATGTACATAGATCACCCAGAGGGGAATGTTTTTTTTCTTGACAAAAATGGAGTCACTCTTTAAGAGTGTAAATGCTCTATGTGTGGTCACCAAAATTATTTTTTAAAAACAATATAATATACCAGTCCAGTGGAAAATCTTTTACAGATGATGGCAGGCAAAATATTACTTCCCAAGATACATTTAATAAAAGAAAGTGAATTATTTTTATTATATATTTTATTATTATATGATTATCATTTTTTTATTATTTTATATAATTTTTTTTATATTGTTTTATATTATTTTTGTATAGAGGAGGGCCTTCTGTCAAGGGGGCCCAGGGCATTTGCCCCTTTTCCCCTTTATAAATCTGGCACAGATGGAATGATTTGATTTTTTAATTAGGAATGTTGTATCAGCTATGGGTATTGCCCAATGTTCTTACTTTACATTAAGGGGCTAGTGATATTGGCAGAAAAAGACTATGGGGTTCATTTTTAAAGCTAAACATGACCTTCATCCATTTTCAGATGACTTCTTTGAACACTATAATTATTTTTTTTAATTGTCCCTAGAATGATATGGTTTAATTCTTCCATAATAAAACCTCTTAGAAAAATAAGAAAGGGAAAGAATTAAAAGGGTGCTTGAGAATTGTTTGCCATCAATTGGTGGATTTACTTTCCAGCATTTTTAAATCAAAGGATTTACACCTGGTATATACAGAAGTGATGGTGTTCAGCTCTTAGGTTTGTACATACTTAACATATAATTATCAAGCTGTCCATGGTTCCAGGAGAATAGGCCATGTTTGTTTTGAAGGGGAACATTTATTTAGCAGTGTCATGGTGACTGGGCTAGGTGATGGTTAATTGTTATTTTTATAGCCCGTTGGGAAAAATAATAATTGTATTTGTTGTATTTTGTTTACTTTGCACCTTTGGGAACACGTTACATGTTGCACCCATTTTTAGGAGTGAATGAACTATTGATGTGTGCCTGGCTGCCTCTGCATTGTGTGGGGAAAGACCCTGTTAACTACAGGGGCTCCTACAAGGTTAGCCCTACAGCAACAAAGATCAATATCTAAAAAGAACAGATTAACCACTTGCCATCCTTAAGCCATACATATGGAGAAAAAACAATATTGTTTATTGTCACTTTAAGCTATTGAACTTGTGACAGACAGTTTTTTAAGCAGAATAGTTGTTAAAGTAGAACTTTACTTAAAAAAGAAAATATGAACTGGCAGGATTTTTAATTTAGAAGAGATTTTTTTAGGGAATTCCCATACATATTTATTGTGTGTGGGGTACCTTCTTAAAATCCATACTAGACTCAAAAGACCTGGTATGAAAAAGCAGGGAGCTATCCCCACAGTACAAAAACATAAAAAACTCTATAGTGCAAATGGAGAAACAGTGATTAGGTCCCAAGTAAGAAGCAGTAGTCGGTAGTCGGTATGGTGGTAGATCCAGGTGTGTTAATCCACTTCTATAATGGCTGCAGCTCTTCTAACAGGGTATTGGATGTCTCTGTGCACTAAAACAATAAACAAACAGAAGGTGCCTCCATAAGGATGAGAGTCCTTATTCACTGGTAAGCCTCGGTGGACAGCAGGTGGATGGATGTATCCTTAAAACAGCTCTGCAGGATAGGTGGAGTGAAGCTGAACTCTTTCAGAATGCAGATTAAGTCCATATGACAGGCTGCGTTGTCCTCCAGCAGCAAATATAGCCACACTGGAACGTAAGCCAGCGCTAGGACCAGAATCAGAAGTGATGTCTGGACGTACTGACGTCAAAGCATGATGGGAGGTAACATATTTCGGAGCCCATAATCGCTCCTTTTTCAAACCATGAGAGGGAAAGGGAGGAAAGAATAGCTATTTATTAGGCACTGAAAGAGGAAGAATGTAGCACACATGGAATACTATTGATAGTTAAGTATGGGTGGATAAGGCTTAAATAATTCGGGTGGAACTGACTGAATAAATGAATACTATCTGTATGATCTGAAAAAACCCAAAAATAAAACAAAACAAAAAAAACAACACAGCGCGGCGCTGGATGAAAATCCTGCCCAAATAAGTATATAGGGTGGGGTCTTTGAAGATTTGCGTTTACCTCTTGCTCTTGGAACAACTCTAAACCTTTGGATTTTCCCTCACTTTCTTTCTCTGTGATGACCAGTACAAATAAAGGGGCGAATCTCCCCAACAGGGACATATATACAGCAATAAAAATTTGAGAGTTTCCAACCCTTTCCCACTCTATCCAAAAGTTAAAATAAATAAATAAATAAAGTAGTGGAACAAATGTATGGGCTCTGAAACATTGCTTGTTTGTGACTATTAAAGAGTTCTGACTTCAATATACTGTTGATACGTATTGTTTGATGATTCCTGGAAGTGGAATCCTATACTGTAAACTGCTGAAGCAGCACTTACCATTACTAGGGTTAAAGCCATTTGGAGTGTGCCGCATTCCCTTTTTACTGTGATGTCAAGATAGTTCAAGACTCAGATGGCATCAATTTCCAAACATGCTATACCCAGGCAGACCTTAAGAAGCTGCAACTCTATACAGTTTTTCATTTTTAGCTCATGAATTGATTTAAACATTTGCAAGTTACTAATTGGTAAGCTTAAAATATCTATATCATACTTTCATATAGATTAATAGATAAAGCAATTGCAATTTTGCTCAATTGTTAACAATAGACTGAGCAAGGTTAATTCATTTACACTGAAGAAAAGAAAAAAAAAACATTTTGGAATTGTTGTTCATAGTGTCTGGTCAGTAAAGTGTAAAATTTCCCCACATTGGTGCTTTTTATCTTGTTGCAATTCTAATGAATTATTCCTGGTGTATTTATATTTTATGCAAAAAAAAATACTAACTCAACCCAATTGACTTAGAGCCAAACAGCCCTTCATTCCAGTTCCATCAATATCAGCACTTTCTATTAACTCATAGGAGTTTATATACAGTACTAAAAGTAAAAAGACTTTTAACTTAACAAGGGAAATTTGTTTTGCACAGTGAAAATTCCCTTGCAAAGTAAAAATCCTATTTACCTTTAGTAATTCAACTACATAGTGTGAGTCTTCACTCCCCAGACACAGGTTATACAGCATCTCACAAGCGAAATAGATACTTTTATACTTTTTTCTATATGATTATTTTGGATACTGTATCTGATTATGATAAAAGACAAGGAGAATCTACATAGTAAATCTTATGCTTCTGGTTACATATATTCCTGGTAATGGTAACGTGATCAATCTGATGATGCAGGCAGGTTTGGGTAACAACATCAGAGCGATGAGGAGGGTGATGACTTAAAAGGTTGAACAAAGCTTCTACACTTTCCTACTTTTTTCCTGGGCCCCATTATTAATGGCACAATAACAATGTTTCTTTTTCAGCGTGTTATACATCAGGCCTGTCTGGGGTTACAACATTGCTGTTGTTGGCCCTATTTCCACCAACACCACCACTGTTGGATACAACATCTATAGTATATTTTTGCTGGGGTGCATCAGTGAGCACATTTAATTCAGTCTACTCACCAGCCATCAGTTTGTAGGGCTTTCAGTATCCACTTTTATTGCTTTAACTAAAGGGATAACAAAACAATAATATGGTTTATCCACTCCATGATTACTTTCACAATGTTTTTATTAAAAAAAAAAGAAAGAAGAATAAGCAGTAAATAAAATGTGTAAAGGTGGAGAAACACACGTCGATGAGTTTCACAATCAAGTAGTCATCAAAAGAATAAAGTGCAATAAGTAATAACAAGATTAAGGTACATGAGTGTAAATTCTCTCTGCCAAAGAAATACAGGGTGTCCCTAAAGTCTGGACACATAGGAAATATCACTAACTATAAGGTCCGATTAAAAAAAGATATTAGGCTGTGGTCAAATCTAGAGCAGTATTTGAAGGAGAAGTACAGGCAAAGCTTGTTTGGCTGTACTTCTGTGCATCACAGGAGTGCAGTTCATTGTGCACTCGGGTGACCCATTTCAGCCAACAGTGAGCTAAAGTCTGCTATCTGCTGATGTCACTCAGCAGGTCCAGGCTGGGGAACAATCCCGATTTTAAAGCTGGGATCCACCCAGATGTCTGGACCCGCACCTGGCTCAGCCTCTCAGCGAGCCACTGAGAGCCTGAGCCAGCCACTTCTGCTCCCTCCACAGCCCACCGCTCCAGTGAACACTGGGGGGGCAGAGCAGGCAGTGGTGACTGACAATTCCTGCTCTCTGCTCAAGCGGCAGGGAGAACTGAGAGATCACCGGTATCTGATCACTCAGTTCTCAGCCTTAGAGCGGTGGTGAACAGATGCAGCATCTATATATTCCATCCAAAAATAAAAGAAAAGTCCCAGAGGCTGTGATGGAACAATGAAATCCAAGAACAGTTGTAGTGTCACCAACCACTAGTACAGAAGGCTTACCAGAAAGGCATGACCCCCTGTTAAGAGTGGTCAATCGCGCTTTGTTAAACAATCCAGAAAGCCGGTCACTCAAATCTTCCTCCAGATCACATAAACAGCAGATAAGGATATTCCAAACAATGGACCTTAATTAGGGTAGCTAAACCATTCAAGATAAGGCTTGGACTCATAGTGGAAAACATGCAACCCTCCACATAGTGTAAAACCAAAATCGCAACATTTATTGAAAGTATGGTTGCACTCACATGTAAGCAAACATAATTAGACATTGATTGGCAAAAAAATCCAAATTTTCCAGTTTCCAAAATGGCCACCGGCCATTCGCGCTCCACCCTACGTGTTTCATCACAGGTAACGTCATCAGGGGCATCATATAGTGGCTCATCATTTGCTGTGTGCATGACATACAAGGTGTAAGGAACTGCAGACCAGACAGTCTTGTACCACTTTCAGGAGCCATCTTCAGAGCTCAACAAAGGGGCACCAAGGCACAGTTCTCAGAAATAATGCACAGTTCATTAATGCAGCAAATCAGCAGGAAGGGCTTGGTTTATAAGAACAGCAGGCATAGGGCAGAGTCCCAGCCCTCATGAAGCTGGTGTGGCTGATGGTGTGTAGAAAAGAAAACATCTGTAAGGCTATTACTCACTGGGTCCAGTAGATGATAATTGACCATGGGAATTGCTGGTGTTCCGAATTTCCTGCTTTAAGGAAGGACACAAGTTATGTAGTTCTGTGATCTGTGCCCAGCAATACACGTTCAGCTCAAGGCCAGAATGTTGGAGAAGAAGAGCATGAAATCAATGCCCAAAACCAATCAGGGATCATCAAAGCCAGAGAAAGTCCATCAGCTGTCTGCTGAAAACTAAAAGGTTTGCGAGTGGAGAAATTTAGCTTTTCCTCCAGGAAACACACATTTCTGTGTTGAGGAATTAATTTTACTATCCTTCAAAATTGCTGCTGCTTGTATACTCAATACTAGTTGCTATTAGAGCTATACCTAGCGCATCAAAAAGAACTTTACTTCATTGCTTAATCAGATCAACATTGTTCTTCATTAAAAAGTTCCCTACAGATGCAACAAAATAGAAAAAGTTGGTCAGGAAAATATACGCCCATGTTCTATATTTTTCATTCTTTATAGACACATTGGGGTTGTTTTTCTAAAACTGGAGAGTGCAAAATCTGGGGCAGCTGTACATGGTAGCTAATCTAACTTCAACTTGTTTAATTAAACTTTCACACAAAAAAAAAACTGGAAGATGATTGGTTTTATGCAGAGCTGCACCAAATTTTGCACTCTCCAATTTGACTAGTTCAGAAAGGGTAAAGATTGTTTTTAAATTGAAGGAGAACCATAGCCAGTAGCCTTACCCACAAAAAATCCCTAAATATGGAACTATGGGTCCACTCTTTAAGTGGAAGGAAAACAAATGTTGATAGATTCACTTATCACTAAACAAGAAGACCTAGGTGGTGGTCATCACATTATTTGTAACAGCAATGTGAAAGAAAGTATTCCTTAGTGTTAGACATGAGTTTAATGGAGAGCAGTATGCAACAAGTTTAGAAACAATGGGCTCAATAACTTGCTAAAGGAAACTGAAAAGTAAAATACACATGGGATACTTGGGATAATTTCCCAATTTTAGCACAATTCATCATTCAAAAATGAATATTTTTTGTACCATGTATACAAAAATCATTAATAATGTGCTAATGTCAAGCTCATTATAAGCAAATGCCTATTTAATACTTTATATGGTGAATAATATCAATTGTAGTGTTTGAAATCTGTGGGGTAGATTTACTAAAACTGGTGCACTCAGAATCTGGTGCATCTGTGCATGTTAGCTAACCAGCTTCTAAGGCTAGGTTCACATATGTGCGGATCCACACAAAAATCTGTGCAGCCGCACCACCCACACAGAGGAAGGTGGACCCGCGGGTGGGTGCCATTAATTCTAATGGAATGCCGCCCGCACTGGAAATCTCAACCGTACTGGGAACCGAGGTTCCAGTGCGGGTTGCATTTGCAGAAGAAGTTCAGGGACTTCTTCCCTGCTTGGCCTGGAGCACGGGAGTCCATTAAAATGAATGGGCTATCATGCCCGCGCAAAACGCGGACCGCAGGAACACGGATATGGGAACCAGGTGTAACTTCAGCTTGTTCAATTAAACTTTGGCAATAAAACCTGGAAGCTGATTGGTTTCTCTGCAGAGCTGCACTAGATTTTGTACTCTCCAGTTTAATAAATAACCCCCTGTGACTAATTATGAATGGTGAAGCAGCTTGCTGATATGTCAATGATCAATCTGCTATGACGAAGGTCAGTGTAAGGAACATGCAGCTGATTTGAACTGCTCCATAAGGCATGAGTTTCAGTCTTCCGTAAGGCCCTAATAATATTTAAAACTCAAAGCTATTGTTATAGGTTTCTACTTTGGGTTATTGCTGCAGCTTTATTAGGAATTAGATGTGCACCTTATGAAGCAAGTCATTGTAGTCATGAATCCTTACACAGGTGAGAATGGAGTTGAAGAGATATTAGCTGCATTGGCCAGATATCAATGAATCATTTATGAATTGGTAATCTGATTATCAATTCATAAATGATTCATTGATATCTGGCCAATGCAGCTAATATCTCTTCAACTCTAGTGGGTAACCAATACAGTGTGTGCTAATTGCTTACAATGCTCCTATCAAGGTTATCACTAGCAAAAGCTTGAGGTGCATAGCTGACCTTTGATTTAATTACATAGGACATTGCTTTGATATTTATAGCTATCTATACTCATCATATTGATATGCTGCCTCTAATCCAAAAGTAAGCAAGCTGTTTCAAAGTGGTCAACAGAATTTGTACAGACAGAAGGTCTGCCTGCACTACCATCATGAGTTACATAACAAACATATCACAGCTTCTGCAATTACCAAATAATTCTTTCCTCATGAAAAACAATTACTATACTCTCAAGCATACATTACCAAGGGAATTTCAGTCTTACTTTTATAAAAAAACAATTGGCAAACCTTAGGGTTATTTACGATAACAGCTGACCCAATTAGCAGTTCTGGAACAAGTTTAAACTTAGCTCACTACTTTATCTACCAGGGTTATTTGTGTATTATACTCAGTGGGTTAATTAATTGTTGCCAAACAAATTTTTTCCTATGACTTCTTTCTCTGTCCCAGTAGTCTTTGCTGGTTGTTAACTCCCAGCAGATCTCACAGTTGAATTCATTGCATTAAATGAATTAAGATCACAAATAGAAATATAATTTCAATTTTATTTCTGGCATGAAGATAATTGTTTTCAGTGAACAATGTAGCCCCCCCTCTATGACACAACTCTATATTTTCAAAATGCCTAATGGGAATGAAAGGAGGTGTTTTAATTACAACATTATCAAGATGGAACACGCATCTAATTTATTTTTTTGTGTTTAGTGCATACATACTAACTAATGTTAAGATTTACATTTGTGTCAAATATGACTTCAAGCTAAAGTTCTGGAATATGAATTAAATTAAAATTTTCTAAATCCGATCAAATTTGTGGCAGGAAAACGTGGAGCTAGCCATAATGCCCTGCACCTAATAATTTAAAGTTAATTGGGATATGTGGGTAGGTTTAAATATTATGACTTCAATGCAACTTGAGTGTGACATTTCTTTTTTTCTAGCTCAGTTTCCCCAGATTTGCTCATCACTAATTCTATGTAATGTGTAAAAACCTTCTGATCCTAAGCTCTGGAACAAGATAGTTTTCCTAGACTAGGAACTAGGCAGGAACTGTGGTCATGTGCACAGTCTAATGCCCTGTACACACAATAAGAAAATCGTATTTAAAGTTGCACAGAACCGCTGATCGAATGATATTCTCTTCGTTGATGACCAGGATGTTTTATCCGATACTGATATTGTGAACGAAAAAATCTGGTTGAACAGTAAAAAAAGTTTCTCATTCGAACGACCGATTTTCGGTGGTATGACATTCGTACGAAAAAAATCTATCAAGCGCTATCACGCATGAGCGGAAACAGATGATGACACGGATGTTTATGACCAAGGAATATTCATAAACACGAACAAAAAATCCAAATGTTAAAAGCAGATTGGCCTAATGGGATAATGAAAGCAGAATTCTGCATATTATATTTGTATGTATCACTATTTATGTATATAGTTAATGTAATAAACTATATTATACTCATTGCTGTTAATTGTTGTGTATATCGCTCGTTCTGGCCAGAAGGGCGTGGCTACAAGGTCACATGCACACTGCATCACTTCCACTTGTACAGAAGACGTCAACACTACGTATTGCCCGATGAACTATTTTTTTTAGACTGGTTAATGTGGGCCATGATTTCGACCAATGAACGAGCGCCTCTCGGTTGTCGGATGACCGATCGGTCGATTTTCTAATCGTGTATTCCCACCTTAACATTAGCAGTCTCCCACCTTAGAGATGAGCTGACATTGCATGTAAAATGAAACTGAGTCTCTCATAAAGTGTTGTCACATGCTCTACATACAGTGACTATTATGTGATGCATTTGGAGTGGCGGGCAGAGCAGCACCACTTCCACCAGCCAGTGTACCTCTGTTACCTTTTCTTCCAGTAACAGAATGAGATCCCACTTGGATCCCATGCGTGTCCTAGATTAAATCTTCCTCTTCCGTATCACCGAGTTAGGCTGAGAACCTGCATAATGCTGTTCTGCTCCCAATTGCTATGGAAGACAGACCACTATGGAGGGAGCCCAATTAGCAACCCACTCACTACTGGAGGACACCTCGTCTCACCCAGGAACCACACCTTGACTGGTTGCCCAGTGTCTCAGATGTTCCTGCATTACCAATGACAACAACCTTGTTCTTTAGCATACTGACTTGACACTGTAGATTCGTCATACCTCTCTAGGGCTATAACAGGCTCAGGTTCTTTAATTCGCCAGCCCCCTTATGCACACCATGGGAATAACTTCAGACTAGGTTCATGGACAAAGTTTAACAGGCTTTACTGAGGCAAAAATTAACCCTACCCTACCCAGCATGGAACTTGACTAACTTGAACATTTTTCAACCTGCTTACAAGTGGAACTAAACCTTTCTATTCTTTACAGTCAAGCAAGCTATCATCTTAAACTTTGTTTGATTTGCAGTTGCCATCATGATCAGCTATGACAGCAGTCATTTGATGGCAGTTCAGTTCAGAGCTGACATAAGCACACTAGTAACTGTAATGTTATCATTCAAGCCAAAGCAGATAACTGATGGATAGTGGCCTTTGTAAACCAATAAGGTTTATAAACTCATACATTTTCACATCACTCAGACCTGAGTAATCAAACCTTGCTGTTCTATCAAAATGATATATAGCTGTACTTATTTACGTCTTCCGTCCCTATTATTTCTTCTTTTAAGAAGCTGCAGTGGCTGTGCAAACTTTTACGGATGCATTAAATTGTCCTATTAAGCATTAAAGTGGTTCTAAAGGCTGAAGGTTTTTTACCTTCATGCATTCCTTCATTCATCACCCCCAGCCCCCCTAATACTAACCTAAGCCCCCTCTCAGTCCAGCAATGTGCACTGGAGTCTCGGCTATCCCGGGACTCCATGTTCTCATTGGCTGAGACAGAAGCTGGAGTCATTGGCTCCCACTGCTGTCAATCACAGCCAGTGAGCCAATGAGAAGAGAGAGGGGGTGTGGTCAAGCCGCGGCTCCATATGTGAATGGACACACGGAGCTTCAGGTGCCCCCATAGCAAGCTACTTGCTGTAGGGGCAACCCGGATAGAACGGAGGGGCCAGGAGAGCCTGCCGGAGACCCGAGAAGAGGAGGATCCAGGCTGCTCTGTGCAAAACCACTGCACAAAGCAGGTAAGTATAGACATGTTTGTTATTTTTTCTTTAAAAACAAATAATACTTTAGAATCACTTTAATGGACACCAAGTACACTAAGGAGTGAATGACACTTAGTTTGCTAAAGATCTGGGTGTCATAAAAATTTTTGTTTTTTTTTCTAAAGTCAAATAGATTGTGCACTTTTCAAATGCAGATACACTTTGCAAGGGCATTTGCTCCAGAGCTTAGTACTGTAAATGAGGGGAGTCTTTGCTTTGCATAGAATACCCAATCACATGCAAGGAAAAATAAAAAAAGAAAACAGCATTTTGCTTGCACATGATTTGATGATGACAACAAAGAAAAAATGGGAAACTTACACTTTTTAAGGTGCACATACTATTTAACAGTTTTTTTTTTCTTTAAAATTCCTACAAATTGTACCTAAAATTTCTACAAATTGTATGACTTTAACCACTTGACGCCCTGTCACAGCAAATTTACTGTGACGGAGGCAGCTGCAGTCTCAGCGCTGCAAATAAATTATTGTTGCAAACCTGTTTTAGGTCTGTGTCATGCATGCGTACACCTGCTGCTGACCCGCACTGAGGTTGGAAACATCACAATTATGTCAACAGGTCCCGGCCATAAATCATTGGCTGATTGGCTATGTCCAATCTCAGCACAGAGCCATGTAGTTGTAAGCCATGTACCGGGGTGGGCTCCCCAGGATACAGTGAAGTCACGAACGAGGAAAGCAACCCCAACACCAGCTTTTGTCACAACAGAATTTTACTTAGATGTGGCAAATGGACACCACAATGCACTGTACACTGTAACGCACTGGACACCGCAATGCACTATACTCTGTAACGCACTGGACACCACAATGCACTGTACTCTGTAACGCACTGGACACCACAATGCACTGTACTCTGTAACACACTGGACACCACAATGCACTGTGCTCTGTAACGCACTGGACACCGCAATGCACTATACTCTGTAACGCACTGGACACCGCAATGCACTATACTCTGTAAGGCACTGGACACCACAATGCACTGTACACTGTAACACACTGGACACCGCAATGCACTGTACTCTGTAACATACTGGACACCGCAATGCACTGTACTCTGTAACTGGACACCGCAATGCACTATACTCTGTAACGCACTGGACACCACAATGCACTGTACACTGTAACACACTGGACACCGCACTGCACTGTACACTGTAACGCACTGGACACCGCAATGCACTGTACATTGTAACGCACTGGACACGACAATGCACTGTAATGCACCGGACACCACAATGCACTGTACACTAATGCACTGGACACCTCAATGCACTGTACTCTGTAACGCACCAGACACCGCACTGCACTGTAATACACTGGACACCGCAATGCACTGTACTCTGTAGCGCACTGGAAACCGCAATGCACTGTACACTGTAACGCACTGGACACCACAATGCACTGTACCTGGTACCTCCTCCTCTCCTGTCCTGTTGCTCCCCTGGATGCAGCAGGTGAAATCCAGGGCTTGCAGGGTGCTGCTTTCTGGGTCCTCGCAGCCAAGGACCCAGCAAGCAACCTAGCTATTTGCCGGATGGGGCCATTTTTTCCCCGATTTTTTTTTCTCTTGTTCTTCTGGCCTGGAGGGCAAGATAAATGTCTTTGGTAGGCTGTATCCGGCCCATGGGCCGTAATTAGAGGACCCCTGACCTAGATAATCTCCTGTTAAAGATCCAGTGCACCCTTGTCTTCCTTAGCCAACATTACTTATTATTAAGTGGGCATTAGCAAACTAGGTCAAATTCAGTTCTATCTGGGTTTGGACGAAACCCTGTTGTCTTGTCTTTTATTTTTTTTCTGGCCTTGTTCAAACCTTGTAAGGTGTTGATAAAAAAAACCATGAGTATGTGAACACTGCCTTAGGGGACATGTAAAAATACAGTTCAGATGTGCAGCACATGCACAGAGCCCTGGTGCCCATGCGCTTGTCATTGATTTGTACAGGCTGCTGGCTGTAGATGTAAGCATTTACCTGTGGCTCCTGGGCACAGAAATATGCTCCTTCTTGGTGCTACATGGTCCTTTGTGGTCATGTGAATGAGGCCTAAAATATCCAGATACACAAACACATAACATACACATGTTCACTAAAACATTGTGATAATAAATTTTATGTGTTTTGGTGCACCAACACACCAAGGGCCTATGCACATCGGTGGGCATGCATGTGAACAAGCTGTGTGTGCTGGTGTGTGTTGTGCACAAGTGCATTGCTACAATTTATTGCGGTAAATCATTTTGTGTTGCTTTTTGAAACTTTTTTACCATGGCATTCATTCAACTCTATGTTCATCAGCGTGTTCATCAGCGTGCCCCTGGGGCAAAGACTCAGTTGACACCCCACCCAAGAGAGAATACCTCCATTTACACACTCCCAGTCTCCTGCCCAGAGTGAGAAGTTCAAATGTAATAAATAATTAATAGGATGGTAATAATAATATATATATTAGTCATTTCAATGTTTTTGGTAATAGTGACTCACTGCACATGTAGCATGAAGGTCTACACAATCACCATGTAAGAAAGGTCTGAATGAGACAATTTCAAGCCTCACTTCAATATAGGGCTTGGAGGGATGCCTTCAGGAAAAAAGAAGTGAGCCAAGAAGCGGGTCTTTAATAATTTTTCCACATTTTCCGCTTTTTCCACATTCATACATTTTCTTGAATTTTGCACCTTTGTTTACATTTCTTTGTATTTTTTGGACACGTATCTTTTGTACATTATGCGTACGTAAGTGTGGAGATGGAAGTAGCTATGAATAGGTTTCAGGAGAGCAGCCCTCATTCACACGTAGGAAAGTTATTTTTATTCACATTTTATATATAATTTTGCATAGGTGTAGCGCTACCCCCAAAGGAGCCGCTTGAAGATTTTGGGTTCCATGTTCTGCACCCCGACTTCAAGAACAAACTCAGTCCCTCTGGCACACCTGGTTAAATGAGAAAACTGCAAACACAAGTGCTAAGAACACCAAAGGAGGAGCTTTGCAGAATAATATTTTACTAGAGACAATAAAGTCAACAGGTGACAAAAATTGTAAACTGTGGGTACTCCCCAAGTTGTAAGGTTTAGCATTAAACAAAGTCACAAAAATATGTAATAAATGACTGTAACAATGTAAATATGAATTTATTATCATATTGTTTGGCTCCTTTTTAAATCGTAATGATAACAGAAATCACCCAAATGGCCATGATCAAAAGTTTACATACCCTGGAATGTTTGGCCTTGGTACAGATACACAAGGTGACACACATGGGTTAAAATGGCAATTGAAGGATAAGTTCACCTTTTCGGGCAGAATTTCACTTTTTCAATTTTCCAATGCCATTTCTGGCCAAGCCATCCCAATGTCCTTATCTCTTACTTACCTTATCCACAGGAGGTTCACAAAACAATAGTGCAGCGCTAAGATAAATTAAAATGTATATGTAATACAATAGTGCAATGTAAATATATCAAACTCTCACGTGTCACCACAAATTGAAATAATAAAGGAATCTGAATGTGAAGCCAAAAACTGGGAATCCAGTGGTTCTTCGATTATGGCGGATGTGGATACCAAATGCCACCAAAACTTCTTAACCTCCCTGGAGGTATTCCAGAGTGTAGCTCGGGGTAAAGTTTCAGTACCAAAAGCGGTAACCCTGAGCTACACTCGGGCTTACCATGCGGTGTTGCTCAGGGATTCCCTGCAGCGCTTACCTTGTCCTTCACTCCCACGATGTGTCCCCTGCAGCTTCCCCGGCCATCTCCTCCGGCCGATGCTGGCATCTGGCTTCTGTGTTCTGGTCCCTGCGAGCGTCGGGACGTACGGGGGTCGGAACGGTGGCAAATTTAACAATTTTTAGAAACTGATATTTTCTTAGAAATGAATTTGACATAGTAAAACATTACTGTATCAAACCATTTCACATACATTTTATCCCTAGTGCTTTGTCCTGTGCCCTGCCTGCATTTTGACTGTTCTTTCTGCCTGGAAACTTAGAAAAGTCCATGGCATCCAAAAAGCATCCCTTTATGTCAAAATCGGTTTTAGACCGACTAGAGAACAGCGATAGTGAATCAGAACCACTTGCAGAATTGAGTGATAATGATTTGTGGGGAAATTCGTCATCAGACACTGAAAACGATTTTGCGACTTTGCTCAGTGATGTGCGAATTTGCCTCTGTATTTCAAATTTCAGTGTTTTTGGTTTGATTATATTATTGAATTATATTTATTATTAGTATATTATTATTTTTATGATTTTTTATAAAATTATAATTTATGATTTTGTGTTTCAAGTTTTATCCTACCCGGGATGTTTACTAGACTCTTGTTCAGACAGATTTCAGTGAGTTATTCCTAAAAATTACAGGCCTACAATAAAAAAAATACATATTTCCATGCACAAAAATGTACCGCTTCCAGCACAGAAATATGGATATAATCAGACCGCTAGGGAGGTTAAAGGATAGGTTCACCTTTTTGGACAAAAATAATAAATGCACATTTTTTTGCAGGTAAATAAAGTGCATTTATTATTTTTGTGTACAGGAGCCTGGAAAGCATTGCACCAGCAATCAGTAGATCGCTGATGCCATGCAGGTCTCCTGCAGACCTGTCAGAATATCTGCTTGCCATATGGGAGCAAGCAGATATTCTGACAGGAAGCGCCAATGAACTACCATTGCGTTCCAGAGCACCTTGATAGTTCATTGAAAACTACAAGCCAACAACCAGTAACGCTGCCGGGACTTGCAGTTCATTCATTCACGGAAGTTGGTCAATAAATAACGCGTCTGTGTGGGTGGAGCCATGCACGGTTGCACTGTTCTCAAATTTGACAGATAGTACCGGGAGATTTCTCCATGTATTGTCAGAGAGAAGGAGGGGTGGCAGACATGGCTGCGGCTATGGGAACATGTTACATGTTCCACCCTAAAAACGGATGGAATATGTAACGTTCCCAAAGGTGAATGTATCCTTAAGTCTGGGTTCACATATATGCGGTGCAGGATATCGCATGTGATTCGCACAGGAACTGCACCGCATACCTGTGCAAATTACATGTGATTTGTGTGCAGTGCGATTGGAGCCATACATTTTGTATGGCTCTATTCACACCCCACCCACATCGAAAACCTGCAGGACCTTTTTTTCGGTCTGCACTAGAATCGGATCACATGGGTATTCACACCTATGCGATCCGATTCTGCACATCGCACCGCGTTTTGTGGACCGATTTTGAGGTGTTGTTATCATACACACGTGCAGCGGTTCACATGAACGGGGTGCAATTCTGATGCGGTGCGGAATTCGCACAGAAAACGCTGCAAATTCTGCACCGCATCAGTGTGAACCAGGGCTTAATGATGAACCACACAGCGCCTCAGTGTGCAACAAAGGGAGGCTTACCAGAATCATATGAACCCCCAATTAAGAGCGGTCAACTGGCACTTGTGTATCAATCCAAGACATCCAGCTTTCCTCAAAACCACATGTCAAACAACGGTACTGCTGCATTATATCAGATCACTGTGAATATATACTCAGTTGGACATAGTATCAATGAAAAGATGACAATCAGGCACTTCATATCATATAAACAAGTCGTATTCCAGAATCCAAGATGGCTGCAGTGGGATCTTGTATGCGTAGTGGTGTGTTCCATCTCTTCCCAAATAGTTTAGTCAAAGATGACATCATGTTTGTGTTGTCATCACTCCTCAAAGGCACCTCAACTAATGGAGCCTCATTTTTCTTGTGTAAACACACTGATTTCACTTTCAGGCCCCATTCACACCTAGAGTAGCAGGAGCGCATGTTTTTTGGTTCGTTTTTACAGTGACATGTTGCAAGGTAGCTACACAAACATTTTGGCGTGATGTGGGTGGCACGTTTTTTTACTGTGCGTTTTGCCGCATTTGTCACTCACTTTTTCACGTGGTAAAATGTGTGCTTGTAGCTGTGCTTGATGTGCCATTAACAATTAATGGCAGTGAAAGCAAAACTAGTTAATTTTAGGCGTTCTAGGGCTGGTTCACACCATAGAAACGCAGTCCAGATGCGTTCCAGATGCGTTTCCGCATGCGTGTTTTTTACGCATTTTTGGCACATTCCTGTGTGTTTTTATGCATTCCAGTACGTTTTTGATGTATTCCAGTTCATTTTTTCCTTTCTCTTTTTCTTTAATTTAAATAGGGACACATGCATTCCAGTGCATTTTGGTGCGTTCCAGTGCATTTTTATGCATTTTACCACGTTCCAGTACAGTTCTGTGCAGGAAAAATGCATCCTGTTCTACTTTTTTTCTGCAACCGGAATGCACTGGAACTGCAAGCACTGATGGGAACTATGACATTGACAACCATATAACCTACTTTCTGTGTATTTTGGACCCAGAAAAAAAGCAACTGAAACGCATATAGTGTGATCTGGCGCTAAAGGTGGCCATACACTATACAATGTGCAATCTCTGTATAATCTCTTTTAAATTTAACAAAACTATATCATAGGAGGACACACCATCTATCTAATCACTCTGTATCCAATCAGGCAGGGGCTTACACTACATAGTTGAGGGTACATAGTTGAGAGTATGGTACGATCAGATTGTATAGTATATGGTGACCTTTACAGAACCCAGGACACGCTTCTCCTGTTTTTAATACTACAGCTCTATTCACATAAGCTGTTATCTGATCACTCAGCATACTCTGCTAAAGGAACAATCTATGCAAGATGAAATTAGGATAGAAAAAAAAATCGATGCCTATGTATTTAGTGAGAATGGTGATCACTGATTAATTGCATTGCAAATCCTTGCATCTCTGGAAGTGAGTGGTAGTGATCTGCTGGAAGGGGGAAGGCAGCCACAGGTGTGTGCTAATGAGGTCAGCTGATGAACTCCTTCCTGTGTCTTACTGGTTTTTCTGTCCTAAATCTACATACAGTACCAGCAAGTGATGAAGTTTTCTAAGAAATTCAGCAAGGGCTAAGGCAAGGCCTTTTTTCTAAAAATCAAAGAGAGCTTTTATTTTTCAACAACAGACACAAATTAAAACTGGCCATACACGAGTTGAATTCCGAAATAAATTTATTTTGAAAATCTTCTCTGAGAATTTTCCTTTGAATTTCACACCGTTAGTGGGCCAAAGCAGTGGCCCATTTTAACCACTTATACCCCCAATTTTCAGCTTTCAGCGCTGTCGCACTTTGAGTGACAATTGCGCGGTCATGCAACACTGCACACGTGAAGATTTTATCATTTTATTCACACAAATAGAGCTTTCTTTTGGTGGTATGTACTCGCCACTGCTTGTAAAAACAAAAAAAGAGCAAAAATTTTGAGAAAATTTTTTTTTCTTTTTTTCGATTATAACATTTTGCAAGCAGGTAATTTTTCTCCTTCACTAATGTGCGTTAATGAGGCTGCACTGATAGGCAGCACTGACAGGCACTGAAGAGGTGGCACTGCTAGGCGGCACTAATGAGCTAGCACTGATATGCAACAATGATGGGCACTCATAGGTGGCACTGATGGGCACTGATAGGCAGTACTGATGGGCTCTGATAGGCAACACTGATAGGTGGCATAGCTGGGCGGCACTGATGAGCTGGCACTGATATGCGGCACTGATAGGCACTGATAGGCAGCACTGATTGGCACTGATAGGCGGCATTGATGGGTGGCACTGACTGATGGCACTGACTAGCAGCAGTGCTGGGCACTGAATGGCGGCACTGCTGGGTGGCACTGCTAGGCACTGTTGGGTGCCACTGCTGGGCACTTGTGGGCGGCACTGCTGGGCACATATGGGCGGCACTGGTGGGTGGAGCTGCTGGGCACCGATCATCAGTGCCCTGATGATCGGTGCCGATCCCTCCTCTGACAATTGCTGGTTATCGGCAGTACTTTCCTCATGCTGTGACAGCGTGAGGAAAGTGCAGCCGATAACCAGCAAATGCATTTACTGGTGATCTGCTGTATCATCAGGCTGATCACGTAGTAAAAAGGCCACTGTGATTGGCCTTTTACCACCTCGTGTGATCCTATGGACACAGCGATCACAGATATCGCCGGGTGAGTGCCCCCAGGGGCGCGTGGGAGGGTGCGTTCTGGGAGGACGTCATATGACGCCCTCCCAGAACTGGCCAGCCACAGTGAAGCTGTCATTCGGCTATCTGTGGTTGGCAAGTAGTTAAAGTGACCATCGAATTTGAGTGATCGACATGTTGGAAATTTTTTGAAAAACAAACAAATTTCTAATCAATGATGGGAGAATCGTGCAAGAAATGTAATTAAAAAAGAAATGAGTATAAGCTGTGTCCTGGAAAGAAAAGAAAATTCTTGGCCACAAAAATTATTTTTGGTAGCAACATGAGGTGAAATTAAAAGCTTGGCTGCTCTAATTTTAAAAACATTGCTGGCACCATCAAATTACAAAACGTCTAATTTCATTTGGAATTCAACCCATGCATGGCCTGCATAAGAGTATATTGGTACATCCCTATGACTACGTGTTTGGACACGAAACGCGTCAGTTATAGCTGCAGCGCCCCAACATTTTTCCGCCGAGGCCCATGTCGGTCTGGTGGCCATATTGGATTTCAGATGCATGGTCAGTACTGCATGTTTACACTTTATTGTGATCATATCTTTGGCTAATAAATTATTAAAGCAGTACCACTCTATCCAGGCATCCTTTTTTAGGGGTTCTTGATTTGAGCCCCACCACCTACAGAAAATTCCATCCAGATGAGAGGTGTGAGGTGCCAGTGATGTTCCAGGAGCAGGTCCTTACCCAGAGATTGACGCTTTCATGACGATCCAGCTGACTTCATGAGTTATATATTCTTTAATGCGCTATAATATTGCGCATCTGGTGAGTGCATACTTTTTATCACTTGTGTCACACCAGAAGAATTTTGATTGGTCACCTGGATTATGAGTCTCACGCCTACTCTTTAATGGAAGGACTTTTTCACTTTCACGTGCCTGTGACCACTTTATCATGAGTTATATGTGCACTTTGTCACTTTATGTTTGACATTATGTGGGCACTTATATGTCATTGTTTTATCACAGTTTAGCTCTGTACCATCAAGGCCTTGTCACACTGAGCTTTGGTTTTAGGCTGGCTGTTTGCCGTGTATTGCAATATATGTTTAGCGCTGCACCACCTGTATATAAGGTATACATAACCTTTGTCTACTACAAATGCTAAAGAAACAACGTTTTGACTAGAAACATTCTTTAATACATAACTCCAGCCATATGTCTTTTTTATATCTTAATTAGTCACACTAATAGTCAACAGAGCTTAGAAAGCAAATAAACTAGTAAAGAAAAATTAACCACTAACATGACTATTAAAGATTAAAAAGATAAGGAAATAAAGAGAGCTGTGTCTAGAGCCAGGCTTTATTATTTCATTTTTAATTTCCCATGCCCTTTTTCCTTCCTTCGGCTATATAACTAGTATTACCTATTGCAATTCATTTGTTGTGAGTTTTTTTTTTTACTCAATATTGTGAAATCATTTGAATGCAGTCATTTAGCTGTGCTTTTGACTATTAAATTACAGGCAACTACATGGTTAAAAGAATCAGTTCCAGATCTTGTGCTTTCCTAATTGTATCAATGTTCACAGTTTTTACTGATAGTTATTCTCCAGATTCAGATAGCCAAGATAATTTTTGCCTGTTCATGTGTCTGCCAGGTTCCTAATTGATTCACTAAGGAATGAATTAGGACTAATTAGAAGCAAGCCCATAAAAATCAGAATAAATACATTTTCAGGTGTGCAGCTTAAACAAGTAATTAGCCTCTTAGGATTCATTAGTGGGAATAGAGTCCTGAACAAAACCCACCCAGCAAATGTTTGGTCACATGGAAGTCAGCGTTGTAATTATCCTTTTAGCCTGTTCTCTATCCTATCATTTGTGTATTATGTGTAATGAACTAAAAGTAAAACATTGATTTTATGAGAATAATTAACACCCGTATATTCGAATTAAGCTTTCATTTGACAGTTTATGTTAAAAGGCTTTTTTACCTTCTGATCTAATATCTAACCTGGATTGTTGGAAATCTTGTATCCTATCCTCTATTTTTGTCTTATATTATTATTATACAGGATTTATATAGCGCCAACAGTTTTTGCAGCTCTTGAAGGTAGACATTACAGCTACAATACAATTTGGTACAAGAGGAAACAGAGGGTCCTATTTGTTAGAGTTTACAATCTAAGACTTATGCAGGCCATAGACGGTTCATTTCCGAAAAATGAAATATCGTTCATTCTATAATCCGATGTTGCCACCAATGATTTCGAAAATTGTCCATTTTTTGCGAATTTTCCAACATGACTGATAAACGAAATGAGAAGGAGCCGCAAAAATCAGCCAATGCCATTGTCCCACTAACAGTGCGAAAATCGGCCGATTATTCTTTCGGACGAAAAATCGGCCGATAAACGAACCGTCTATGGCCTGCATTATATGAATAAAGAGGCAAATTGGTGCCATGGTTTGAGTCAACTAATGCCTCTGAAGGCTAAGTTCACCTTTCAAAAAAAATAATAAATGCACATATTTATGCAAGAAAAAGATGTACATTTATTTTTTATTTTCCTGCAGGAGCCTGGAAAGTATTGCACCCATGATCAGTAGATCACAGGTGCATTGTAGGCTCCTGCAGACATGTCCTCTGCCTTTAAGCCCATACCTCTGTACATACTTTCTGTTTGAAATGCTCAATGGAACCAAATACTCTTAACAAATAAATAAGAGGATACATGGATGTGTTTTAAGAAAGTAATAAACAACTGCATATGGCATTGTATTCCAATAGGTAACAAATATAATAGAACAAAATGAAAGCCTATGTGGATAAATTCTAGTGTAAAAAAGCAAATACATGAAAAAAAAACTACAAATTGGAAGGGATACCCTTGATATTTCAGAGTTCAAGGAATGCAACAAGAAATGCAAGATACCATTCAGGGCAGCTAAAACTGAATACTTGCTACAGTGAGTAAAACAAACCATAAATATTCTTCAAATATATCAATAGTAAAAAAAATTCAAAACAGATGTGAATGTGAATAAATTGCCAGAAACAGACAGTTTACACCCACAAGTCCTCAGGGAGCTTAGCTCTGTTATAGTCAAGCTGGTTTTTAAAATTTTTACAGACACCTTACTGATTGGAATGGTACCAACTGATTGTCATAGAGTTAATGTAGTTCCAGTATAAAAAAGGTTGGGCTGTATAACAGGGAACTACAGACCAGTCAGCCTAACATTAATAGTATGTAAGGCATTTGAGGGAATGATAAGAGGGTATATTCAATAACTTGTCTGTGATAAAAGTATCATAAATAATAGCCAGCATGAATCTATGAAAAACCCTTCTTGTCAGATCAACCTGTTAATGTTGTATATAAAAGTAAGTAGAAATTTAGATAGTGGAAGGCCAGTGGACATAGTAAATCTGAATTTTTCTAAAGCATTCAATACTGTACCTCCTAAAAGTTTAATTTACAAAACAGGATCTATTAATGTTAAAGAATGTGTAAGTACCGTATTTTCCGGCGTATACGACGACTGGGCGTATAAGACGACCCCCCTACTTTTCCTGTTAAAATATAGGGTTTGGGCTATACTCGCCGTATAAGACTACCCCTCTTCCAACGCACACCAAATAAAAATGAAAAAAGCTCTCCCTGCCTGCCCAGCCCTGCCTGTCTCCAAGATACCATAAATTGCACAGAACTGCCACAGACATTATAATATTAATAATTAATTACCGTATCTCATAGAAGTTAAGGGGACAAGGTCGGATGCAGCAGTACCATACCGGTACTTCCGAGCTGACACTTCTGCACATGTCTAGGGCAGCAGTAGACGATCACTGATCACCATTCCTCGCAGAACTGCATGAGACGTCAGATGCAGCCGTTCAGTGCTCGATTGATCGTGACTGAAACTGTGACATGCGCAGAAGCGTCTTCTTGCCGCTACCCGATGTGTATCCCTTCTCTGCATATCACAGTTTCAGTCAAGCTCAATCGAGCACTGCTGCATCCGACGTCTCATGCAGTTCTGCGAGCTTTGGTGATCAGTGATCGTCTACTGCTGCCGAAGACATGCGCAGTAGCGTCAGCTCGGAAGTACGGTAAGGTTTCAGCACAGCACCCGGCGTATAAGACGACCCCCGACTTTGTAGAAGATTTCCAGGGGTTAAAATGTCGTCTTATACGCCGGAAAATACGGTATGTGGATAAGACACTGGTTACATGAAAGGGCCCAGAGAGTAATGATAAATGACTAATTTTCCAAGTAGTCTAAGGTTTTGAGTAGCATGTCCCAGGGTTCTGTCTTGGAGCCAATGCTGTTTAACTTGTTTATTGATGATACTGAGGTTGAACTTAACAGCTCAATTTCAGTGTTTGCTGATGATACCAAACTATGCAGGGAAATTAATTTGGCACAGAATGTAGCAACATTACAGGAAGGCCTTGATAAATGAGGAGAATCGTTATCTACATGGCAGATGAGGTTCAATACTAAAAAATGTTATACACCTGAGTGCTGAAAACACACATGCAAAATATTTATTAGAGGGGGTTCCTCTGGGAGAATTGGTGATGTAAAAAGATTTGTGGGTCCTTGTAGATCACAGACTTAATGATAAAATGAAAGGTCAAACTATAGTAAACAAAGCTAGCAGAATACTATTGTGCATTAAAAAAGATTTATATTCAAGAGATACTAATACTTCCCCTTTACAAAACACTGTTTCAGCCTAATCTTGAATGTGTAGATCACTATTAATTACCTATCATTACATGGTAAAAACTGAAGCAGGTCAGGCTATCCCTTGGGGTTTTTTCCAGCAGATGGTTAGGCTTACTAAGCCTGTGAATTCTATTCTAAGTAGAACTATAAACAAAACTTTTATTTTCATTTTGGATAGAGTAAGGGAGGGTTATAATTATTTATATATAATTAATTAATTTATTAATTTATTTATTTTGCTATCTGTGTCCCATTGGGGAGATTTCCATTCACTCCCTGTCCCATAGCCAAAACTGTGTTGGAAGATTTCCCTCTATTACATTCTGGGTACAATCCAAAATGTTGGATGTTCTTTTCCTTTCATTTTCAATGATAATGGTAAACAGGGCAAACAGGGTGAATCTAATGAGGCCCCAGACAGCAAAGAAAAAAAAAAACTGACAAGGGTTTTACTTCCTCTTCACTCTGTCCAAAACAAAAAGTTTTACCTTTAGTTGTGCTTTAATAATCAGTCCATATTCTAGAAGTGAAGGGATTAACATATTGATTACCTTTTGCAGGTATATCTATAAATCAGATGGAAAGGCCAACTCCTTTATGACAGGTTGGAGATTTTTACACTGTTGTGGTGTAAGCAGTTTTCTATGCCTGTTGACTTTAAATTTCTGCTAATTTAATCCAGATTATGCCCTCCTCCCTATCATTGTGAAAGCCTACTAATATGTTAAACATGGCAGCAAATGCATCCATTTTATGCTAAATATCACTGAATTTGTTTCCAATTTATTAAATGTCCCATCCAAATATGTGTTTTAGAGTAAGCATATCTATCAAAGCATGTCTATCAGAAGCATGCCTATCAAAGATACAAGCATATTTTATAGCGTAGTATCAAAGGCAAGTTTATAAGAGTGGTAAATGTATTAATCAAGTCAGTAAACCAGCCTTTCCCAACCTTTTCAATACCTTGGTTGAGAAACTCTTCAGTAAACTGTCTAGCATCATCTAGGAATGTGTTCTGTTTTCTCACTTCCAAGGCATTAGTCTGTGTGTTGGCCTTCCTTGCTTTGGTTTGCATACAATCACCGGCCACTTTATTAGGTACACCTTGCTAATGCCAAGAAAATACCTCCCACACCATTACACAACCACCACCAGCCTGAACCAAAGATGCGCGGCAGGATGGACCCATACTTTAACCATTTCCATACCGGGCACTTTTACCCCCTTCCTGCCCAGGCCATTTTTCAGGTTTCAGCGCTCTCACACTTTGAATGACAATTGCGCAGTCATACAACACTGTACCCAAATTAAAATGTTATCATTTTCTTCACACAACTAGAGCTTTCTTTTGGTGGTATTTAATCACCGCCGGGGTTTTTATTTTTTGCTAAATTAACAAACAAAGACCGAACATTTTGAAAAAAAAACACTTTTTTCTTTGTTTCTGTTATAAAAGCTTGCAAATAAATAATTGTTCTTCATAAATTTAGGCCAAGATGTATTCTACTACATGTCTTTGGTGAAAATAACCCAAATTAGGATGTATTTTTTAGTTTGTAGGAAAGTTATAGAGTTCACAAACTATGGTATAGATCTGAATATTGATCAATCCTGAAGTATTGACAGCCAATCTAATTTCTTGAGGTCCAAGAATGTCAGAACAGTACAGATATCCCCCAAATGACCCCTTTTTGCAAAGTAGACAGTCTGACGTACTTCATAAGAGGCATGGCGAGTTTTTTATTTTTTTATTATTTTTAATTTTTTATAAAAAAAATTTTCTTTTTTTTAAGATTTATTTTCATATTTCACTATGTCCAAAGTAGTACAATGTTACCATAGTAACATTGTACTACTTTGGGGAAGTGATCGGTATTTTTTTTTTTTTTTTTACACACAATTTGCTTATAGCAAAGAATTACTTTGCTATAAGCAAGCATTTACCTGAATGACATCGATTCATTCAGGGTGGTTTTTTTTTTTTTTTTGTGCTTAGCTGTGATTTGGCCACAGCTAATCACATGACATGTGCATGTGATCGCTGTGACCATTCACAGCTAGACACTAGTATACAATGGATGGCATGAATGAAGCCATCCATTGTATACAACTGTCATGTGACCTGCTGTGATTAGTCAGAGCAGGTCACATGGTACCGGCAACGGGGGCCAGTACTCAGATCTGTCATCGGCCGTGTCCGAGGTACACGGCCAGTGACAGATCACGCCACTGCGCGGCTCTGCAAGCGCGAAAACTGCGCATGTGCGTCCACCCGGAAATCTACAGCCTTTTCCCGGCCGCCAAATGGCTATTGGCTGGGTGGCTATTGGTTAATGTTTACGCCAATTCTGACCCTAAGATCTGAATGTCACAGCAACCAATCTGCCCATTCTCATCTGACCTCTGACATGAACTAGGTATTCTCGTCAACACAACTGCTGCTCACTGGATATTTTCTCTATTGCTTGGTTTGAACTTTAGCAAGACATCTTCACCATGTCTAGATGCCTAAATGCATTGAGTTGCTGCCATGTGATTGGTTGATTAACAATTTGTATTACCAAGCAACTGAACAGGTGTACCTAATCAAGTGGCCAGTGAGTGTATACTGTACTAATATGTGGATGGCAGAGATGGTGCAACATTTAAAAAATATCCCGTGAGGTGAGGGAAACTCTACCACTATGTTGACTTCTTTGATAGTGGAAAAGTAGTCTGTCAATTTGTGCAGTTTTCCCAAGTCCTTTCTCTTTGTCCTTTCTCCACAAAAATGTGAGTAAGTAGAGATTCACTTTGACATTGCCCTGGTTGGAAACAGCAAAGAGAGTTTACCTAGGATGTGATTATTGCAAACAGAAGCCATGCATGCCCATCTGCCTTACTGTTCACAGCAAGGAAGGCAGTCACATTCACCGGAGGCACAAATTCATCACCTTTTAAATATACTAATACAGTATTACAGATCACTGTACAGAAAAAGGCATAAATGGATAAATGTTGCTTATAAGCTTTTGCATGCAATTTAACTAGCAAATCTGTCCAAATATACTCATTGGTTTCCTCTCATCATAAGTTTTAAATTTTATTTAAAGGTGTATTTCATGTATATTGTAATATACTTTTTTGTCACAAGTGTTAATATTAATTCTAGTTAGCTACCTGCCTACATAGGAGAAAACCCAACTTCAACTGTAAATTGCGACACCAATATTTTTTTCTCCAATGGTAGCTTTTGACTATGCAAAAATAAAATGTTCTTGTTCATTAAAAGAAACCCTTCCTATGATGTAACTTTATTGGCAATTATTTAAAGCATTGTATACCTGTTTTAGACCAAGATGAAAGTTTGTAGACTAGGCATTTTTGGAGGCTAACCACTTGAGTTCTGAGTGCTGTTTTAAAAAGGCTATAGAATTATGCTTGTTCTTGTTATTAAAACACAATTAACAAGTTCTGCTCTGCCCTGTTTACTCCTGCAGTACCAGATCAAATCCACAGATAATAGGTGTTTGGCTGCAGAAGTGTATTGGGAGCTGAATCAAGTCAGGAGATACCTGATCCAGACCCTGCTTGAAGAAAAACTAGGAGCTCAGCTACATAGAAATATTGGCATCCAGTGGTTCCTGTAAGTGGGGCTTTTCTCCTCTTGTACTGCTAGCTCTGGCTTTGCTAGTATCAGACAGGATATTAATCTGCTCAGGACTACTTGCACAGACTAAGATTTATTGCTGACATTGCAGCTATTCTAATTTCTGCCTGCTCAAAGCTGACTTAATTTTATCCAACACTAACAATTCACAGATTGCTGCTGTATTCATCTAAATGTAACCCCAGAAGACAAAAAATGTATGTTACATAAAAATCACAGTCATCTTATAATTTTAGTCAGAAGGAAAAGTTGTGTTGGAAAAATTAAATATTCTCGATTTATTCACAATTAAAACCTTAGAAATTAAATTATATATACACAGTTTTGCTAATAAAATGCTATCCAATCAAATCCCCATCTTTCACAAAAAGATGAAAAAATATTTTAAGGTAAACTACAGGAGTTGGAACTGACAAAATGTTTGATTTGAACACTCAATCATGTGGAAAGGAATTAAGATGTAAAAAAAATCATTTTCAAAATTGGATGAATGAAATGATTACAGCTTTCCTTAGTTATGTAGAAAAATGTAATTCTTTTATACATGTGAACCCCGCACCTCAATAAAAAATATCTATTTACCAAATGGCTCTTGCTTTTTCAATAAATCTGAACTCCAGGGAAACCACAAAATACAGAGTTCATATACAAATATGGGAGTTGTTTTACCCACCATAAATAAATAAATATATATATATATATATATATATATATATATATATATAATTTTTTTAAATTATTATTTTTTCTCTCTCTGACAATTCCTGAGGTTTACGAAGCCCTGCCAGTCTGGGCCAATCAGTTGATTTAGTGATGATCTCACAGTGTTCTGCTGTAGTTAATAGCAAAACTTGTTCATCATCTGAGTTTTAGGACCATGTCTCATTAGTGATCCTGTGGCAGTAGCAGGATCATTAAAGAGACTGCATACATTCTATTACTGCCTTGCACTGCATGTAAGAATCTGCAATGTTTCAGTCAACAATGGAGCAGGTGAGAGCATCCAGTGACTGGATCATTAATGTGACATGGCCCTTAAGAGGTTGAGATCAAATTTATTTTCAGATACCCACACTCTTTGGAGTTTAGGTTTAAACTTTTATTGTTATAGTTTTATTTAACAAAGTCATGCTTTGTCATGTCATTTTATTTAATAAAGTCATGTTTTGCTATTGCTAAAATGAGTGTACTTATTAGTATTAATAATAATGCCTTAGGCAGGCTTTAAAGGGAAGCTAATATAACATATTGACTAAATAAGTGCTTCTTTTTGCTGTGTAGAATTGTATTATAAGATCTAGCCACTCTCATGACACATTTATTTTTCTCTATTTCTTTCTGTCTCTGTAGTTTATACTCTCTTTTTCACGAAGGAAGTTATATAATTATTTTAAAATATAGATAACCAATTAAGCAGGCTCTCTGTGCCAAAACCATAAAATATAATATAAAAACCAAAAATGAACTGTAGTAAACTTACAATAAATTTTCATTAATGCACAGCATATTTTGGACTGCTATATTCTCATTTAATAATTTTAATATAGCAATAGACACTATTAAAAAAAAAACACTTTCAAATTTATTTAGGAGGAACAACTGTAAGAATATTTTTATGGAAGAAAAAATATTATTCTCATATACTTCAGAACAGGTCCCTAGTTCCATCTTTTATTTTCTTGTGTTTTGAAAAATGCTCTTCTATGCTTACCTTTCTGCCCAAGCCATTGGGCAGAGTAATGTTCAAAAAACACTGATGCTATTAGCTTTACTAAATTACAGAAGAGGGAGTTATGTATCAAATTAAGTAAATGGCTGTCTTAGAAACAGTACATTGGCAAATAAGCTAGAGTTTGGTTGTGTTGAAACCTTTGGGGCTTTCTGCAGCTTTTGTTGACATTTCTAGCAGTATATTCAGTCCACTTATATTTTGTGATGCTGCTTGTGAATTTTAAACATACGATTTTTATTCCTCAAGCCAACTCAGCATATTCTCCACATCATCTTTTCTTATATTTAATTAGACAAAGCAATGAGTAAAATGCTAAATATGAACAGAAAACCTTATAAACCAGGAGAAAAAAAATAGAGCTTCTTCCTGTAACAAAATTTACTTTTTTTTTTGCCAGTTGGTTCAGTATTTTATGACTTATTAATTTTGTGTATGCTTCTAAGCCAATGTTTATTGAGGAACATAATTTAAGATATCTAGCCAATGCTGTAGGTATCCTAATGCGCATAGTGAAATAGGGGTGCATGTCCACACTATACTGTACAATTAGACGATTTAGGTTTTGTTTGTGTGCGTATATCCACATATCAACAGGCTCATACAAACTCTCAGTACACGTATAACATAATGATTTATCCCTGTTCCTTTTAATTTTATTTAGTTAATCCAGTGCAGTGTGTTTACATATAATAGGTTTATTTACTAAATAAATTGGAAATGTTCACTTAGCAAACTAAATGTGCATTTACCCACACCACACTGCATGGTACAAAAGTACCATGTTTCATATATGCACTATTTTTTGGTGTGGTGTAGTGTGGTGCGATTTCCACCTATTGAAAATGAATGGGCTGAAATCGTACTGCACAGAACTGCTTGTAAATCGCACAGGAACACGCAGCACGTTCCTGCGGAGTTCACATGCAGTGAATGGCTCCTGAGTGAGAGGAAGTAGTGTGACATCAATACTTATTTGTCAATTAATAAGTTAGTAATGTGATAGGAGACTGAATGGATGAGGTGGGGAGTAGGGAGATTGATGTGGGTGTCATCAGCATAGAGATGGTATTGGAAGCCATGGGATTTTATCAAGAGATCAAGGAAAGACGTGTAGATGGAGAAGAGAAGGTGTCCAAGGACAGAACCTTGGGGGACCCCTACAGAAAGAGGAAGTGGGGAAGAGGAGACAGGAGTTGTAGGCAAACTTGAAGGAACGCTCTGATAAGTAGGAAAGAGTCTTGGAAGACAAGGGGGTGGAGGAGGAGTAGGTGATCAATAGTATCAGAGGCAGCAGATGGGTCTAGTAGTATGAGAATGGAGTAGTGGCCATTGTCTTTAGCAGTTAGTAAATCGTAATGAGTTTTAGTAGGACAGTTTCTATGGAATGTTGCAAGCAAAAGCCAGGCTTTAAGGGATCAAAAAGGTTGTTGTCAGTGAAATAGGAGCGCAGATGGTTGCAGACTGGGCATTCTAAAGTTTTAGATGCACATGAGAGCAAGGAAATGGCTCTTGTTCAGTGAGGACTTTTTAATTATGGGGGCGATCAGTACATATTTTAGAGGGGAGGGGGGGGAAAGGTGCCAGTAGAGAAGGAAAGATTGCATTTATATAGGGAGAAGAGTTCCAGGGACCTGGTTTTATATATATATATATATATATATATATATATATATATATATATATATATACATACACAGCTCAAAAAAATTAAAGGAACATTATATATGGATTTGGTCAGTTAAGTAACAGAGGGGGTTGTTATTCAGTTTCAGCTGCTTTGGTGTTAATGAAATTAACAATAGATGACCCCCAAAATAGGAATGGTTTTACAGGTGAATGCCACTGACATTTTTTTCCCTACTCATCTTTTCTTACTGCTTTTCACTAGTTTTGCATTTGGCTAGGGTCAGTGCCACTACCGGTAGAATGAGGCAATACCTGGACCCTACAAAGGTTGCACAAGCTGTCCAACTCCTCCAGGATGTCATATCAATATGTGCCATTGCCAGAAGGTTTGCTGTGTCTTCCAGCACAGTCTCAAGAGCATGGAGGAAATTCCAGGAGACAGGCAGTTACTCTAGGAGAGCTAGGCAGGACCGTAGAAGGTCTTAACCCATCAGCAGGACCGGTATCTGCTCCTTTGTGCAAGGAGGAACAGGATGAGCACTGCTAGAGTCCTACAAAATGACCTCCAGCAGGCCACTGGTGTGAATGTCTCTGACCAGCCAATCAGAAACAGACTTTATGAGGGTTGCCTGAGGGCCCGACGTCCTCTAGTGGGCCCTGTGCTCATTGCCCGGCACCATAGAGCTCGATTGGCATTTGCCAGTGAACAGCAGAATTGGCAGGTCGGCTACTGGCACCCTGTGTTTTTCACAGATGAGAGAAGGTGCGCCCTGAGCACATGTGGGAGATGTGAAAGGGTCTGGAGAAGCAGTGGAGAATGTTATGCTGCCTGTAACATCGTTTAGCATGACCGTTTTGGTGGTGGGTCAGTGATGGTCTGGGGAGGCATATCCATGGAGGGACACACAGATCTCTACAGGCTAGACAATAGCACCCTGACTGCCATTAGGTATCAGGATGAAATCCTTGGACCCATTGTCAGATCCTACGCTGGTGGAGTGGATCCTGGGTTCCTCCTGGTGCACGACAATGCCCAGCCTCATGAGGTGAAAGTATGCAGGCAGTTCCTGGAGGATGAAATAATTGATACCATCGAATGGCCCCCACGCTTGCCTGACCTAAATCCAATAGAACACCTCTGGGATATCATGTTTCAGTCTATCTGACGCTGTCAGGTTGCACTTTAGATTGTCCAGGACCTCAGTGATGCCCTGGTCCAGATCTGGGAAGAAATACCCCAGGATGCCATCCTTCATTTCATTAGGAGCATGCATACAAGCATGTGGGGACCATAAAAACTACTGAGTACCATCTTGAGTTGCTGAAATGAAATTTAAGCAAAATGGGCTAGCCTGCTGCATAATTTTTTTACAGATTTTCGGGGTGTCTTTGAATTCAGTCTTCTATAGATTGATCAGTTTCAGTTCAAACGATGGGGCATCCTTACGTTCCTAACACATTACCCGGTCCATATCAGTATAGATGTGTTCCTTTAATTTGTTTTGAGCGGTGTATATATATATATATATATCTTATGTCAGAGGTGAATACGGAAATCAAGAATGCCTTTCAATCCAAGCCAATGTAGGCCTCAATCAATCTAGCAGCCTGGAGGTTCTTTTATTGAACCAATACTTTTATAAAACCAAGAAATATTAACTTTTATATATACCAACTAAAAAACTGCAAAAACATTGTGGGGACTGTCTGACATGCAATTGTCTTTAAAACCATCACCACACCCAGACTTCTAATGATTTCCTATAATGTTTGTTTGCTCCCCAATAAACCCCACAAAAGAAAACATATTTCTGGGCTACTATTAGTAGCAATGTTCTCTCAATTTCACACTATTTTTCCTTCTCTTAATTGTCATTTACTCCTCAGGTAAGATGAGTATTGAAATAAGGTGAAATGTTACCAAATGTATAGTGATAAGTTGAACTGCCTTGGGGTTGAAGTAGAGTTTGACAAAAGTCAAAGAAGTTGGGATGCTGAATCTGAATCCATCTAAAAAAGCCAAATCTGTCAAATTAAAAATGTCCATTTTCTGGGCTAATAGGAAAGGGGGTATCAAGAAATAGAATGAGGTGGGCACTGTACTGGGGAACAAATACCAATGCTAAAAACATTTTTGGAGGAAAAATATATTTGGCCAGGAAAAGTGATTATGGGTGCTGTTTTTTTTTAACTAAAGAAGCTGGCAAAAATGTAATTTGCCAGCAATTTAAACTGTATAATTTATTTGAAAACAATGTGTGAGGTCCCCCTAAAAATCCATACAATACCCTTAATCCAATCATGCAGTCTGGCTGACCAGGTAAGGGGGACCATGCACTCCCCCCCATGAACTATATCAGACCACAAGCCATATGCCCCCCTGGTGGTTGTGAGGGTCTGCAGGTGGGGGCTTATCAAAATCTGGAAGCCCTATTTAATAATAAGGAGGTGGCCAGATACGTATCCCCTATTAGTAACAAATTAGTATTAACGACACCCAAATGTATGACAAGTCTTTTATTCAAAATGTAAAAATCCCCAAAAATGTCCCTCATTGTAAATGTATCATCAATCATGATGCCTGCTACTCACCGACTCACTAGAAAAACAAAAAGAAAAAACAGATGACCTAGAGAATGCAACCAAAACACTAGCTGAATGACAGCTACCTGAGCTGTCTTTATATATATATATATATATATATATATATATATATATATATATGTGTGTGCCATAGAAGAACCAATTCTATATATAATACATGGCTCCTACCTAACAGGGCGCACAACGTTCTTACTAGAGATGAGCGAATCGAAGTATCCGAAGTGGAATTCGAGTCGAATATCGGAAAAATTTCGATTCCGAAAAATAGCCTAATTCGGACGCGCGAATCGAAATTTTTCAGAAAATGGCGGCTGACATGTGCGGCGACGGAGCGGGGATGTCTGGGAAGGCGCGCAGACAAGGCGCGCTGACCCATAATGCATTCCTCAACTACATGTGATCGCATCAGCCTATCAGCAGCCAGCCAGCCAGCACTGTGTAATGGTCGAGCTATAAATAGCGGCCATTTTGGAATTCTTCATTTGCCTGCAGTTATTGAACAGAGGCAGACCGCTCTGTACTAGGGACAGGGACAGAGTTAGGGCCACAGAAACGATAATTGGGGACAGAGAAAAGTTACTTAGGGACAGAGAACCATTACTCAGGGACACAGACTTGTTAATGAGGGCCACAGAATCGTTATTTAGGGACAAAGAAACGCTAGTTAGGGCCACAGACTTCATAATCAGGGACAGACAGAATTGTTACTCAGTGCCAGAGAATTGTTACTTAGGGCCACAGAAACGTTATTAGGGCCACAGAATTGTTACTCAGGGACAGACAGAATTGTTACTGAGTGCCAGAGAATTGTTACTCAGGGACAGATAGAATTGTTACTGAGTGCCAGAGAATTGTTACTTAGGGCCACAGAAACTTTAATTAGGGCCACAGAATTTTTACTCAGGGACAGACAGAATTGTTACTCAGTGCCAGAGAATTGTTACTCAGGGACAGACAGAATTGTTACTGAGTGCCAGAGAATTGTTACTTAGGGCCACAGAAACTTTACTTAGGGCCACAGAATTTTTACTCAGGGACAGACAGAATTGTTACTGAGTGCCAGAGAATTGTTACTCAGGGACAGACAGAATTGTTACGGAGTGCCAGAGAATTGTTACTCAGGGCCACAGAAACTTTACTTAGGGCCACAGAATTTTTACTCAGGGACAGACAGAATTGTTACTGAGTGCCAGAGAATTGTTACTCAGGGACAGACAGAATTGTTACGGAGTGCCAGAGAATTGTTACTTAGGGCCACAGAAACTTTACTTAGGGCCACAGAATTGTTACTCGCACAGACACAGAATTGTTACTCGCACAGACACAGAACTGTTACTGAGGGCCACAGAAACTTTACTTAGGGACAAAGAAACGCTAGTTAGGGCCACGGAATTCATACTCAGGGACAGACAGAATTGTTACGGAGTGCCAGAGAATTGTTACTCAGGGACAGACAGAATTGTTACGGAGTGCCAGAGAATTGTTACTCAGGGACAGACAGAATTGTTACTGAGTGCCAGAGAATTGTTACTTAGGGCCACAGAAACTTTAATTAGGGCCACAGAATTTTTACTCAGGGACAGACAGAATTGTTACTGAGTGCCAGAGAATTGTTACTCAGGGACAGACAGAATTGTTACGGAGTGCCAGAGAATTGTTACTCAGGGACAGACAGAATTGTTACTGAGTGCCAGAGAATTGTTACTTAGGGCCACAGAAACTTTAATTAGGGCCACAGAATTTTTACTCAGGGACAGACAGAATTGTTACTGAGTGCCAGAGAATTGTTACTCAGGGACAGACAGAATTGTTACGGAGTGCCAGAGAATTGTTACTCAGGGCCACAGAAACTTTACTTAGGGCCACAGAATTTTTACTCAGGGACAGACAGAATTGTTACTGATAGAGATGAGCGAAGAAATGAAAAATTCGATTCGGCTGATTCGGCGAATTCCAGTGTGAAATTCGATTCGATGCGAATTTCTCCGCTACGAAGATGACTTATTTAAAGGGTTTCTAGGCTTCAGAGAGCCTTTAAATTAGTGCAGAACACTGTACCTTTAATTTAAATGCCCTTGGAGATGAGGAAGGAGAAGGAGAAGGAGAAGGATGAGAAGAAGGAGAAGGAGAAGGATGAGAAGAAGGAGAAGGAGAAGGGTGAGAAGAAGGAGAAGGATGAGAAGAAGGAGAAGGATGAGAAGAAGGAGAAGGAGAAGGATGAGAAGAAGGAGAAGGAGAAGGATGAGAAGAAGGAGAAGGAGAAGGATGAGAAGAAGGAGAAGGATGAGAAGAAGGAGAAGGATGAGAAGAAGGAGAATGATGAGAAGAAGGAGAAGGATGATAAGAAGAAGGCTGAGAATAAGGAGAAGGATGAGAAGAAGGAGAAGGAGAAGGATGAGAAGAAGGAGAAGGATGAGAAGAAGGAGAAGGAGAAGGATGAGAAGAAAGAGAAGGATGAGAAGGAGAAGGATGAGAAGAAGAAGGATGAGAAGAAGAAGGATGAGAAGAAGGAAAAGGATGAGAAGAAGAAGGATGAGAAGAAGGAGAAGGATGAGAAGAAGGAGAATGATGAGAAGAAGGAGAAGGATGATAAGAAGGACAAGGAAGAGAAGAAGGAGAAGGAGAAGGATGAGAAGAAGGAGAAGGATGAGAAGAAGGAGAAGGATGAGAAGAAGGAGAAGGATGAGAAGAAGGAGAAGGATGAGAAGAAGGAGAAGGATGAGAAGAAGGAGAAGGATGAGAAGAAGAAGGATGAGAAGAAGGATGAGAAGAAGGAGGAGAAGGATGAGAAGAAGAAGGATGAGAAGAAGGAGAAGGATGAGAAGAAGGAGAAGGAAGAGAAGAAGGAGAAGGAGAAGGATGAGAAGGAGAAGGATGAGAAGAAGGAGAAGGATGAGAAGAAGGAGAAGGAGAAGGATGAGAAGAAGGAGAAGGATGAGAAGAAGAAGGATGAGAAGAAGGATGAGAAGGATGAGAAGAAGGAGAAGGATGAGAAGAAGGAGAATGATGAGAAGAAGGAGAAGAAGGAGAAGGATGAGAAGAAGGAGAAGGATGAGAAGAAGGAGAAGGATGAGAAGAAGGAGAAGGATGAGAAGAAGGAGAAGGAGAAGGATGAGAAGAAAAAGGATGAGGAGAAGGAGAAGGATGAGAAGAAGGAGAAGGAGAAGGATGAGAAGAAGGAGAAGGATGAGAAGAAGGAGAAGGATGAGAAGAAGGAGAAGGAGAAGGATGAGAAGAAGGAGAAGGAGAAGGATGAGAAGAAGGAGAAGGAGAAGGATGAGAAGAAGGAGAAGGATGAGAAGAAGGAGAAGGATGAGAAGGAGAAGGATGAGAAGGAGAAGGATGAGAAGAAGAAGGCTGAGAATAAGGAGAAGGATGAGAAGAAGGAGAAGGATGAGAAGAAGGAGAAGGATGAGAAGAAGGAGAAGGAGAAGGATGAGAAGAAAGAGAAGGATGAGAAGGAGAAGGATGAGAAGAAGAAGGATGAGAAGAAGAAGGATGAGAAGAAGGAAAAGGATGAGAAGAAGAAGGATGAGAAGAAGAAGAAGGATGAGAAGAAGGAGAATGATGAGAAGAAGGAGAAGGATGATAAGAAGGAGAAGGAAGAGAAGAAGGAGAAGGAGAAGGATGAGAAGAAGGAGAAGGATGAGAAGAAGGAGAAGGATGAGAAGAAGGAGAAGGATGAGAAGAAGGAGAAGGATGAGAAGAAGGAGAAGGAGAAGGATGAGAAGAAAAAGGATGAGGAGAAGGAGAAGGATGAGAAGAAGGAGAAGGAGAAGGATGAGAAGAAGGAGAAGGATGAGAAGAAGGAGAAGGATGAGAAGAAGGAGAAGGAGAAGGATGAGAAGAAGGAGAAGGAGAAGGATGAGAAGAAGGAGAAGGAGAAGGATGAGAAGAAGGAGAAGGATGAGAAGAAGGAGAAGGATGAGAAGGAGAAGGATGAGAAGGAGAAGGATGAGAAGAAGAAGGCTGAGAATAAGGAGAAGGATGAGAAGAAGGAGAAGGAGAAGGATGAGAAGAAGGAGAAGGATGAGAAGAAGGAGAAGGAGAAGGATGAGAAGAAAGAGAAGGATGAGAAGGAGAAGGATGAGAAGAAGAAGGATGAGAAGAAGAAGGATGAGTAGAAGGAAAAGGATGAGAAGAAGAAGGATGAGAAGAAGGAGAAGGATGAGAAGAAGGAGAATGATGAGAAGAAGGAGAAGGATGATAAGAAGGAGAAGGAAGAGAAGAAGGAGAAGGAGAAGGATGAGAAGAAGGAGAAGGATGAGAAGAAGGAGAAGGATGAGAAGAAGGAGAAGGATGAGAAGAAGGAGAAGGATGAGAAGAAGGAGAAGGAGAAGGATGAGAAGAAGGAGAAGGATGAGAAGAAGAAGGATGAGAAGAAGGATGAGAAGAAGGAGGAGAAGGATGAGAAGAAGAAGGATGAGAAGAAGGAGAAGGATGAGAAGAAGGAGAAGGAAGAGAAGAAGGAGAAGGAGAAGGATGAGAAGGAGAAGGATGAGAAGAAGGAGAAGGATGAGAAGAAGGAGAAGGATGAGAAGAAGGAGAAGGAGAAGGATGAGAAGAAGGAGAAGGATGAGAAGAAGAAGGATGAGAAGAAGGATGAGAAGGATGAGAAGAAGGAGAAGGATGAGAAGAAGGAGAATGATGAGAAGAAGGAGAAGAAGGAGAAGGATGAGAAGAAGGAGAAGGATGAGAAGAAGGAGAAGGATGAGAAGAAGGAGAAGGATGAGAAGAAGGAGAAGGAGAAGGATGAGAAGAAAAAGGATGAGGAGAAGGAGAAGGATGAGAAGAAGGAGAAGGATGAGAAGGAGAAGGAGAAGGATGAGAAGAAGGAGAAGGAGAAGGATGAGAAGAAGGAGAAGGATGAGAAGAAGGAGAAGGATGAGAAGGAGAAGGAGAAGGATGAGAAGGAGAAGGATGAGAAGAAGGAGAAGGAGAAGGATGAGAAGAAGGAGAAGGAGAAGGATGAGAAGAAGGAGAAGGATGAGAAGAAGGATGAGCAGAAGGAGAAGGATGAGAAGAAGGAGAAGGATGAGAAGAAGGAGAAGGATGAGAAGAAGGATGAGAAGAAGGATGAGAAGAAGGAGAAGGATGAGAAGAAGGACAGTTCTGTGACAGTTTCTGTCTATTTCTGACAGTTCTGGGACATTCACTCCATACAGCGGTTTCAACCGCTGTATGGAGGGAATGTCATAGAACTGTCAGAAATAGACTATTAATGACAGTTCTGGGACTGTCCTTCCATGCAGCGGTTGAAACATTGTATGTATTTGTTTCCATAAATGGATCCATTTATGGAAACAAATACATACAATGTTTCAACCGCTGCATGGAAGGACAGTCCCAGAACTGTCATTAATAGTCTATTTCTGACAGTTCCATGACATTCCCTCCATACAGCGGTTAAAACAGCTGTATGCAGTGAATGTCCCAGAACTGTCATAAATAGTCTATTTCTGATAGATCTGGGACATTCACTCCATACAGCTGTTTTAACCGCTGTATGGAGGGAATGTCATGGAACTGTCAGAAATAGACTATTAATGACAGTTCTGGGACTGTCCTTCCATGCAGCGGTTGAAACATTGTATGTATTTGTTTCCATAAATGGATCCATTTATGGAAACAAATACATACAATGTTTCAACCGCTGCATTGAAGGACAGTCCCAGAACTGTCATTAATAGTCTATTTCTGACAGTTCCATGACATTCCCTCCATACAGCGGTTAAAACAGCTGTATGCAGTGAATGTCCCAGAACTGTCATAAATAGTCTATTTCTGATAGATCTGGGACATTCACTGCATACAGCTGTTTTAACCGCTGTATGGAGGGAATGTCATGGAACTGTCAGAAATAGACTATTAATGACAGTTCTGGGACTGTCCTTCCATGCAGCGGTTGAAACATTGTATGTATTTGTTTCCATAAATGGATCCATTTATGGAAACAAATACATACAATGTTTCAACCGCTGCATTGAAGGACAGTCCCAGAACTGTCATTAATAGTCTATTTCTGACAGTTCCATGACATTCCCTCCATACAGCGGTTAAAACAGCTGTATGCAGTGAATGTCCCAGAACTGTCATAAATAGTCTATTTCTGATAGATCTGGGACATTCACTCCATACAGCTGTTTTAACCGCTGTATGGAGGGAATGTCATGGAACTGTCAGAAATAGACTATTAATGACAGTTGTGGGACTGTCCTTCCATACAGCGGTTGAAACATTGTATGTATTTGTTTCCATAAATGGATCCATTTATGGAAACAAATACATACAATGTTTCAACCGCTGCATGGAAGGACAGTCCCAGAACTGTCATTAATAGTCTATTTCTGACAGTTCCATGACATTCCCTCCATACAGCGGTTAAAACAGCTGTATGCAGTGAATGTCCCAGAACTGTCATAAATAGTCTATTTCTGATAGATCTGGGACATTCACTCCATACAGCTGTTTTAACCGCTGTATGGAGGGAATGTCATGGAACTGTCAGAAATAGACTATTAATGACAGTTCTGGGACTGTCCTTCCATGCAGCGGTTGAAACATTGTATGTATTTGTTTCCATAAATGGATCCATTTATGGAAACAAATACATACAATGTTTCAACCGCTGCATGGAAGGACAGTCCCAGAACTGTCATTAATAGTCTATTTCTGACAGTTCCATGACATTCCCTCCATACAGCGGTTAAAACAGCTGTATGCAGTGAATGTCCCAGAACTGTCATAAATAGTCTATTTCTGATAGATCTGGGACATTCACTCCATACAGCTGTTTTAACCGCTGTATGGAGGGAATGTCATGGAACTGTCAGAAATAGACTATTAATGACAGTTCTGGGACTGTCCTTCCATGCAGCGGTTGAAACATTGTATGTATTTGTTTCCATAAATGGATCCATTTATGGAAACAAATACATACAATGTTTCAACCGCTGCATTGAAGGACAGTCCCAGAACTGTCATTAATAGTCTATTTCTGACAGTTCCATGACATTCCCTCCATACAGCGGTTAAAACAGCTGTATGCAGTGAATGTCCCAGAACTGTCATAAATAGTCTATTTCTGATAGATCTGGGACATTCACTGCATACAGCTGTTTTAACCGCTGTATGGAGGGAATGTCATGGAACTGTCAGAAATAGACTATTAATGACAGTTCTGGGACTGTCCTTCCATGCAGCGGTTGAAACATTGTATGTATTTGTTTCCATAAATGGATCCATTTATGGAAACAAATACATACAATGTTTCAACCGCTGCATTGAAGGACAGTCCCAGAACTGTCATTAATAGTCTATTTCTGACAGTTCCATGACATTCCCTCCATACAGCGGTTAAAACAGCTGTATGCAGTGAATGTCCCAGAACTGTCATAAATAGTCTATTTCTGATAGATCTGGGACATTCACTCCATACAGCTGTTTTAACCGCTGTATGGAGGGAATGTCATGGAACTGTCAGAAATAGACTATTAATGACAGTTGTGGGACTGTCCTTCCATGCAGCGGTTGAAACATTGTATGTATTTGTTTCCATAAATGGATCCATTTATGGAAACAAATACATACAATGTTTCAACCGCTGCATGGAAGGACAGTCCCAGAACTGTCATTAATAGTCTATTTCTGACAGTTCCATGACATTCCCTCCATACAGCGGTTAAAACAGCTGTATGCAGTGAATGTCCCAGAACTGTCATAAATAGTCTATTTCTGATAGATCTGGGACATTCACTCCATACAGCTGTTTTAACCGCTGTATGGAGGGAATGTCATGGAACTGTCAGAAATAGACTATTAATGACAGTTCTGGGACTGTCCTTCCATGCAGCGGTTGAAACATTGTATGTATTTGTTTCCATAAATGGATCCATTTATGGAAACAAATACATACAATGTTTCAACCGCTGCATGGAAGGACAGTCCCAGAACTGTCATTAATAGTCTATTTCTGACAGTTCCATGACATTCCCTCCATACAGCGGTTAAAACAGCTGTATGCAGTGAATGTCCCAGAACTGTCATAAATAGTCTATTTCTGATAGATCTGGGACATTCACTCCATACAGCTGTTTTAACCGCTGTATGGAGGGAATGTCATGGAACTGTCAGAAATAGACTATTAATGACAGTTCTGGGACTGTCCTTCCATGCAGCGGTTGAAACATTGTATGTATTTGTTTCCATAAATGGATCCATTTATGGAAACAAATACATACAATGTTTCAACCGCTGCATTGAAGGACAGTCCCAGAACTGTCATTAATAGTCTATTTCTGACAGTTCCATGACATTCCCTCCATACAGCGGTTAAAACAGCTGTATGCAGTGAATGTCCCAGAACTGTCATAAATAGTCTATTTCTGACAGTTCTGGGACATTCACTCCATACAGCGGTTTCCGGCAAAAAGTGTATGTGCAGAGTTCCTCTATTCTGCAGATACACTTAGAGGAGCTCTGCAGATACACTTAGAGGAGCTCTGCACATACACTTTTTTCCGGTTTGGAATTATTCTTATTTTCATCCTACTTCTTCTTCTTCTTCTTCATCCTCATCCTCATCCTCTTCTTCTTCTGAGGATGAGGATGAAGAAGAAGAAGAAGAAGAAGAAGAAGTAGGATGAAAATAAGATTAATTCCAAGCCGGCAAAAAGTGTATGTGCAGAGCTCCTCTAAGTGTATCTGCAGAGCTCCTCTAAGTGTATCTGCAGAATAGAGGAACTCTGCACATACACTTTTTGCCGGCTTGGAATTATTCTTCTTTTCATCCTACTTCTTCTTCTTCTTCTTCTTCATCCTCATCCTCAGAAGAAGAGGATGAGGATGAGGATGAGGATGAGGAAGAAGAAGAAGAATGAAAAGAAGAATAATTCCAAGCCGGCAAAAAGTGTATGTGCAGAGTTCCTCTATTTCTGACAGTTCTCTCACAGCTTCTTCACATGTACAGCGGTTGAAATATCTGTATCCTAAATGGAAACTAATAGATACAAATTGTATCTATTAGTTTCCATTTAGGATACAGATGTTTCAACCGCTGTACATGTGAAGAAGCTGTGAGAGAACTGTCAGAAATAGAGGAACTCTGCACATACACTTTTTGCCGGCTTGGAATTATTCTTCTTTTCATCCTACTTCTTCTTCTTCTTCTTCTTCTTCTTCTTCTTCTTCTTCATCCTCATCCTCATCCTCTTCTTCTGAGGATGAAGAAGAAGAAGAAGTAGGATGAAAAGAAGAATAATTCCAAGCCGGCAAAAAGTGTATGTGCAGAGTTCCTCTATTTCTGACAGTTCTCTCACAACTTCTTCACATGTACAGTGGTTGAAACATCTGTATCCTAAATGTAAACTAATAGATACAATGTTTCAACCGCTAAACATGTGTTCCTTCTGTCAGAGAACTGTCAGAAATAGCGGAGCTCACTGCAGGGACACTTTTGCCGGCTGATCGGGAAATGTTCGATTCGCGCACCCGAAGTAGGCAAAATTTCGGTTTCGACACGAATCGAATATTTCCTGAAATTCGACTCGAATTCCGGTTCGCCTAGTTCGATTCGCTCATCTCTAGTTACTGAGTGCCAGAGAATTGTTACTCAGGGACAGACAGAATTGTTACGGAGTGCCAGAGAATTGTTACTCAGGGACAGACAGAATTGTTACTGAGTGCCAGAGAATTGTTACTCAGGGACAGACAGAATTGTTACGGAGTGCCAGAGAATTGTTACTCAGGGCCACAGAAACTTTACTTAGGGCCACAGAATTTTTACTCAGGGACAGACAGAATTGTTACTGAGTGCCAGAGAATTGTTACTCAGGGACAGACAGAATTGTTACTGAGTGCCAGATAATTGTTACTCAGGGCCCCAGAAACTTTATTTAGGGCCACAGAATTTTTACTCAGGGACAGACAGAATTGTTACTGAGTGCCAGAGAATTGTTACTCAGGGACAGACAGAATTGTTACGGAGTGCCAGAGAATTGTTACTCAGGGCCACAGAAACTTTACTTAGGGCCACAGAATTTTTACTCAGGGACAGACAGAATTGTTACTGAGTGCCAGAGAATTGTTACTCAGGGACAGACAGAATTGTTACGGAGTGCCAGAGAATTGTTACTCAGGGACAGACAGAATTGTTACTGAGTGCCAGAGAATTGTTACTCAGGGACAGACAGAATTGTTACTGAGTGCCAGAGAATTGTTACTTAGGGCCACAGAAACTTTAATTAGGGCCACAGAATTTTTACTCAGGGACAGACAGAATTGTTACTGAGTGCCAGAGAATTGTTACTCAGGGACAGACAGAATTGTTACGGAGTGCCAGAGAATTGTTACTCAGGGCCACAGAAACTTTACTTAGGGCCAGAGAATTTTTACTCAGGGACAGACAGAATTGTTACTGAGTGCCAGAGAATTGTTACTCAGGGACAGACAGAATTGTTACTGAGTGCCAGAGAATTGTTACTCAGGGCCCCAGAAACTTTATTTAGGGCCACAGAATTTTTACTCAGGGACAGACAGAATTGTTACTGAGTGCCAGAGAATTGTTACTCAGGGACAGACAGAATTGTTACTGAGTGCCAGAGAATTGTTACTTAGGGCCACAGAAACTTTAATTAGGGCCACAGAATTTTTACTCAGGGACAGACAGAATTGTTACTGAGTGCCAGAGAATTGTTACTCAGGGACAGACAGAATTGTTACGGAGTGCCAGAGAATTGTTACTCAGGGCCACAGAAACTTTACTTAGGGCCAGAGAATTTTTACTCAGGGACAGACAGAATTGTTACTGAGTGCCAGAGAATTGTTACTCAGGGACAGACAGAATTGTTACTGAGTGCCAGATAATTGTTACTCAGGGCCCCAGAAACTTTATTTAGGGCCACAGAATTTTTACTCAGGGACAGACAGAATTGTTACTGAGTGCCAGAGAATTGTTACTCAGGGACAGACAGAATTGTTACGGAGTGCCAGAGAATTGTTACTCAGGGCCACAGAAACTTTACTTAGGGCCACAGAATTTTTACTCAGGGACAGACAGAATTGTTACTGAGTGCCAGAGAATTGTTACTCAGGGACAGACAGAATTGTTACGGAGTGCCAGAGAATTGTTACTTAGGGCCACAGAAACTTTACTTAGGGCCACAGAATTGTTACTCGCACAGACACAGAATTGTTACTCGCACAGACACAGAACTGTTACTGAGGGCCACAGAAACTTTACTTAGGGACAAAGAAACGCTAGTTAGGGCCACGGAATTCATACTCAGGGACAGACAGAATTGTTACGGAGTGCCAGAGAATTGTTACTCAGGGACAGACAGAATTGTTACGGAGTGCCAGAGAATTGTTACTCAGGGACAGACAGAATTGTTACTGAGTGCCAGAGAATTGTTACTTAGGGCAACAGAAACTTTAATTAGGGCCACAGAATTTTTACTCAGGGACAGACAGAATTGTTACTGAGTGCCAGAGAATTGTTACTCAGGGACAGACAGAATTGTTACGGAGTGCCAGAGAATTGTTACTCAGGGACAGACAGAATTGTTACTGAGTGCCAGAGAATTGTTACTCAGGGACAGACAGAATTGTTACGGAGTGCCAGAGAATTGTTACTCAGGGACAGACAGAATTGTTACTGAGTGCCAGAGAATTGTTACTCAGGGACAGACAGAATTGTTACTGAGTGCCAGAGAATTGTTACTTAGGGCCACAGAAACTTTAATTAGGGCCACAGAATTTTTACTCAGGGACAGACAGGATTGTTACTGAGTGCCAGAGAATTGTTACTCAGGGACAGACAGAATTGTTACGGAGTGCCAGAGAATTGTTACTCAGGGCCACAGAAACTTTACTTAGGGCCAGAGAATTTTTACTCAGGGACAGACAGAATTGTTACTGAGTGCCAGAGAATTGTTACTCAGGGACAGACAGAATTGTTACTGAGTGCCAGATAATTGTTACTCAGGGCCCCAGAAACTTTATTTAGGGCCACAGAATTTTTACTCAGGGACAGACAGAATTGTTACTGAGTGCCAGAGAATTGTTACTCAGGGACAGACAGAATTGTTACGGAGTGCCAGAGAATTGTTACTCAGGGCCACAGAAACTTTACTTAGGGCCACAGAATTTTTACTCAGGGACAGACAGAATTGTTACTGAGTGCCAGAGAATTGTTACTCAGGGACAGACAGAATTGTTACGGAGTGCCAGAGAATTGTTACTTAGGGCCACAGAAACTTTACTTAGGGCCACAGAATTGTTACTCGCACAGACACAGAATTGTTACTCGCACAGACACAGAACTGTTACTGAGGGCCACAGAAACTTTACTTAGGGACAAAGAAACGCTAGTTAGGGCCACGGAATTCATACTCAGGGACAGACAGAATTGTTACGGAGTGCCAGAGAATTGTTACTCAGGGACAGACAGAATTGTTACGGAGTGCCAGAGAATTGTTACTCAGGGACAGACAGAATTGTTACTGAGTGCCAGAGAATTGTTACTTAGGGCCACAGAAACTTTAATTAGGGCCACAGAATTTTTACTCAGGGACAGACAGAATTGTTACTGAGTGCCAGAGAATTGTTACTCAGGGACAGACAGAATTGTTACGGAGTGCCAGAGAATTGTTACTCAGGGACAGACAGAATTGTTACTGAGTGCCAGAGAATTGTTACTTAGGGCCACAGAAACTTTAATTAGGGCCACAGAATTTTTACTCAGGGACAGACAGAATTGTTACTGAGTGCCAGAGAATTGTTACTCAGGGACAGACAGAATTGTTACGGAGTGCCAGAGAATTGTTACTCAGGGCCACAGAAACTTTACTTAGGGCCAGAGAATTTTTACTCAGGGACAGACAGAATTGTTACTGAGTGCCAGAGAATTGTTACTCAGGGACAGACAGAATTGTTACGGAGTGCCAGAGAATTGTTACTCAGGGACAGACAGAATTGTTACTGAGTGCCAGAGAATTGTTACTTAGGGCCACAGAAACTTTACTTAGGGCCACAGAATTGTTACTCGCACAGACACAGAATTGTTACTCGCACAGACACAGAACTGTTACTGAGGGCCACAGAAACTTTACTTAGGGACAAAGAAACGCTAGTTAGGGCCACGGAATTCATACTCAGGGACAGACAGAATTGTTACGGAGTGCCAGAGAATTGTTACTCAGGGACAGACAGAATTGTTACGGAGTGCCAGAGAATTGTTACTCAGGGACAGACAGAATTGTTACTGAGTGCCAGAGAATTGTTACTTAGGGCCACAGAAACTTTAATTAGGGCCACAGAATTTTTACTCAGGGACAGACAGAATTGTTACTGAGTGCCAGAGAATTGTTACTCAGGGACAGACAGAATTGTTACGGAGTGCCAGAGAATTGTTACTCAGGGACAGACAGAATTGTTACTGAGTGCCAGAGAATTGTTACTTAGGGCCACAGAAACTTTAATTAGGGCCACAGAATTTTTACTCAGGGACAGACAGAATTGTTACTGAGTGCCAGAGAATTGTTACTCAGGGACAGACAGAATTGTTACGGAGTGCCAGAGAATTGTTACTCAGGGCCACAGAAACTTTACTTAGGGCCAGAGAATTTTTACTCAGGGACAGACAGAATTGTTACTGAGTGCCAGAGAATTGTTACTCAGGGACAGACAGAATTGTTACGGAATGCCAGAGAATTGTTACTCAGGGACAGACAGAATTGTTACTGAGTGCCAGAGAATTGTTACTTAGGGCCACAGAAACTTTAATTAGGGCCACAGAATTTTTACTCAGGGACAGACAGAATTGTTACTGAGTGCCAGAGAATTGTTACTCAGGGACAGACAGAATTGTTACCGAGTGCCAGAGAATTGTTACTCAGGGACAGACAGAATTGTTACTGAGTGCCAGAGAATTGTTACTTAGGGCCACAGAAACTTTAATTAGGGCCACAGAATTTTTACTCAGGGACAGACAGAATTGTTACTGAGTGCCAGAGAATTGTTACTCAGGGACAGACAGAATTGTTACCGAGTGCCAGAGAATTGTTACTCAGGGCCACAGAAACTTTACTTAGGGCCAGAGAATTTTTACTCAGGGACAGACAGAATTGTTACTGAGTGCCAGAGAATTGTTACTCAGGGACAGACAGAATTGTTACTGAGTGCCAGATAATTGTTACTCAGGGCCCCAGAAACTTTACTTAGGGCCAGAGAATTTTTACTCAGGGACAGACAGAATTGTTACTGAGTGCCAGAGAATTGTTACTCAGGGACAGACAGAATTGTTACTGAGTGCCAGATATTTGTTACTCAGGGCCCCAGAAACTTTACTTAGGGCCACAGAATTTTTACTCAGGGACAGACAGAATTGTTACTGAGTGCCAGAGAATTGTTACTCAGGGACAGACAGAATTGTTACTGAGTGCCAGAGAATTGTTACTTAGGGCCACAGAAACTTTACTTAGGGCCACAGAATTGTTACTCGCACAGACACAGAATTGTTACTCGCACAGACACAGAATTGTTACTGAGGGCCACAGAACTGTTACTTGGGGCCACAGAAACGTTAATCAGGGACACAGAATTGTTACTGAGGGCCACAGAACTGTTACTTAGGGCCACAGAATTGTTACTCGCACAGACACAGAATTGTTACTCAGGGACACAGAATTGTTACTCAGGGACACATAATCGTTTAATTAAAGAGTATGTCAGACAACATGCAGAGGAGTGGCAGAGGAGGCAATGTTTTAGGAGCCAGCAGACGTGGCAGCAGAGGAAGGGGTCGAGGCAGCACTATTCGCAGCCAGAGGCCAGTGCTCCCGGTGTCATCCAGCGGTCGTGTCTCCACCGACAACCCTGCCGTCGTCGATTGGTTGGCTCGGTCGTCTTCCTCTTCCCAGGTCACCTCTGACACCTACAGCCAACGGTCGGTGGGTACGTCAGACACAACCGTTAGTTGGCATGGCCCGGGACCAAGCCCACTGAAATCACGTGTCCTCTACCTGCCCCTGTCCTTTGGTGTTCCCTCACCAAGCGAAGTATCGCATGCTGTGGGCTCAGCCCCACTGTACAGTGAGGAAGAGCTAACAGAGGGCGGTCAGGAACGAGGGGAGACATCCGCCTTTTCAGCAGCCAGGCGAAGAAGTAGTGGCGAGGAGAGTGGCTCGGTAGCCGGTCTAGAGACAGGTCTGTCTCCTGACCCAGACGCAGCCGAGGGGGCTAGTAGTGAGGCGGAGACCCTACTTGATGATGAGGAGGTTGATCGCACTTGGCAGCCTCGTCGTCATCAGGCAATTTCTTCCGCATCATCAGGAGAAGAGGGTGGCAGCTTGGCAGCGAGCAAAACAGTCGGTGGGTTGCCCAGGAGACAGCAGCAGGGTCGCAGCAGTGTCAGTGGAGCCAAACGTCCACGGAGTAGAGCACCAGCTCCACTGCAGCCTACCACCACGGCCAGTAGTGGTGCCGGTGTGCACGGAGGAAGCAGCAGTCAGCCAGTGAGGAGTATCGGGGGCAAAGTTTCCTACTCGGCGGTGTGGCAATTTTTCGTCAAGCCGCCCGAGGAAGTAAACGTAGCCGTATGTCGACTATGTGGCCAGAAAGTCAAGCGTGGCCAGGGGGCCCATGTTGGGACTACAGCGTTGCGGCAGCATATGCAGCGTCGCCATTTGGTGGCCTGGGAAAACCGTGATAAAGATACGGCGGTTCTGCCCGCCCCAGCCCCCGCTCCATCACCCGCTCCGTTACTTGCTCCGTCACCCGACGTCAATCGCCCTCCATCAGCCAGTCAAGGCTCCAACACCTCTGCTGAGGGGAGTTGTCGCTCGTTGGCATCTTCCGCTCGTTCAGATGCTCCTTCTCCTGCTACTCCTCTTCACGGATTCCGTCAGCAGTCTTTCTTGGAATCCGTTTCCAAGAGACAACAGTTTGCGAGCACGCACCCGACGGTGCAAAAGCTGAACGTCCTCCTGTCCAAGTTGCTGGTGCTGCAGTCCCTCCCTTTCCAAGTGGTGGACTCAGCACCTTTCAGAGAAATGATGGCTTGTGCCGCGCCGCGGTGGAGAGTGCCAAGCCGTCATTTCTTCGCCAAAAAGGCAGTGCCAGCCCTGCATTCACATGTAGAAGACATGGTGGGCCAGTCTTTGAGCATGTCGGTCTCTGCCAAAGTGCACGGCAGCGCCGACGTGTGGAGCTGTAACTATGGTCAGGGACAGTACATGTCATTTACGGCCCACTGGGTGAACGTGGTGCCGTCACAGCCGCACCAGCAACTTGGACAGGTCACGCCGCTTTTGCCTCCACGTTTGCACGTCCTTGGTCCGGCAAAGATGTCCGCCTCTACCACCTCTTCTTCCGCCGTGTCCTCAGCCGCCACCCCCGTGCCAAGTCCCATTACCCGACCGGCATATCACATGTGCAGGGCGCAACGGTGTCACGCTGTTCTGCACCTGGTATGCCTTGGCGAACGTAGTCACACAGGGGAGGAACTTCTGAGTGTAATGAACAGAGAAATCGACAGATGGCTGTCTCCGCGCAAATTGAAAATCGGAACCATGTTGACCGACAACGGAAAGAACATGGTGTCTGCTCTGCGTCAAGGAAGGTTGTGCCATGCGCCATGCATGGCTCACGTGTTCAATCTGGTTGTCAAGCGGTTCTTAAAATCCACCATCCCACTGCAAGACATCCTTAAAATGTCACGTAAACTTTGCATGCATTTCAGCCATTCCTACACCGCAAAGCACACCCTCCTTGAGCTGCAGCGGCAGAACGGAATTCCACAGCATCGCCTGATCTGCGACGTTGCAACAAGGTGGAATTCAACCCTACACATGTTAGACCGCCTTTACGAACAGCGAAAGGCCATCACCGATTTCCTGATGTTACAAGCGGATAAAGGTACTCCCCTGTGTAACTTGGATGTCAGCCATTGGCAGCTCATGCGTGACACCTGCCGCTTGCTCAGGCCCTTTGAGGAGGCCACGCTATTCGTGAGTCGGCAGGACTATGGGATGAACGACGTCATTCCTCTGTTGCACGTCCTTGAACAAATGCTGTTAACAATGGCTGGTCAGGGTGCGGTAGACGTGGCGCACAGATCTCAACGCCACATGACCCCTGTGGGGGCAGGACAGGAAGAAGAGGAGGAGGTAGAGGAGGACATTTGTGCTCAGGAATTATTGAGTGAAATGGGTGGTTTTTCCACTCAGCGGACAGGAGTGGAGGAGCAGGAGCATCTGGTAGAGGAGGAGGAGGAGGAGACAGAGGACCCAGACGCACCGTGGCAGTATGCTGTGGAGATGGAGGCAGGGAGTCCCTCGCATTCCTTGGCACAAATGGCCCATAGCATGCTCGGTTGCTTGCGTAGCGACAGCCGAATAATAACCATCAGACAGAGGGATGACTTTTGGCTGTCCACCTTGTTGGACCCTCGCTACCGTTCCAAAATGGTGGCCTTTTTCACACCTGCTGAGAGGGAGGCCAAAATAACGTACTATAAAAACCACCTATGTAGTCAGTTGGTCTCTGCCTTTGTGCGCCAACGTCCATCCTCAGACACTGTGGGCCCTGTGCGCTCGCGTTCCGCTGCCATGGCAGCAGGGGAGGGGTGGGGTGGTAGGAGCAGTGGCAGCTCCACCAGCAGCAGCTGCCTCAGTCTGCAGTCGATGATGAGTAGCTTTCTTCACCAGCGCAGTGAGGAAACTACTAACCAGCCGCAGCAGCAGCAGCAGCATCAGGTGGACCTGGAGCAGGACCTCAAACAACAGGCTTGGGCCTACTTGGACAGCACCCTGCCAACCGAGGTAGACAATCCCCTTGACTACTGGGCAACGAAACTTGACCTTTGGCCCCAACTAGCTGAATTTGCCCTTGAAAGGCTGTCATGCCCGGCCAGTAGCGTGGCATCGGAGCGCGTGTTTAGTGCGGCAGGAGGTATTGTAACTCCGCGGAGGACACGACTGTCCACCCAAAGTGTGGAGAGACTGACGTTTGTGAAAATGAATCAGGCGTGGATTAGTCTGGATTTCAAACCACCAGTTCCTGACACAACTGACTAAATCCGCCATGAATCATGCCTCAAACATGTGCCACTTTGAGGTCTCCTCACACACTGCTGGTGTGTAGAATTTTTTGACATAGGGTGCTGGCAGATTATGGGCCTCCCATAGCTGCTGCCAGGCCCCTAATCTGCCATAGGCCCCTATATACCGCTTCCTCATGCTGCTGCCAGGTCCAGAGTCTGTCATGGGTCCCTGTACGGCCTCCCATTGCTGCTGTCTCCATCGCCACACTCTGCCATGTGCCACTTTCAGGTCTCCTCACACACTGCTGGTGTGTAGAATTTTTTGACATAGGGTGCTGGCAGATTATGGGCCTCCTATAGCTGCTGCCAGGCCCCTAATCTGCCATAGGCCCCTATATACCGCTTCCTCATGCTGCTGCCAGGTCCAGAGTCTCTCATGCCATGTGCCACTTTCAGGTCTCCTCACACTGCTGGTGTGTAGAATTTTTTGACATAGGGTGCTGGCAGATTATGGGCCTCCCATTGCTGCTGCCAGGCCCCTAATCTGCCATAGGCCCCTATATACCGCTTCCTCATGCTGCTGCCAGGTCCAGAGTCTCTCATGGGTCCCTGTACGGCCTCCCATTGCTGCTGTCTCCATCGCCACACTCTGCCATGTGCCACTTTCAGGTCTCCTCACACTGCTGGTGTGTAGAATTTTTTGACATAGGGTGCTGGCAGATTAAGGGCCTCCCATAGCTGCTGCCAGGCCCCTAATCTGCCATAGGCCCCTATATACCGCCTCCTCATGCTGCTGCCAGGTCCAGAGTCTGTCATGGGTCCCTGTACGGCCTCCCATTGCTGCTGTCTCCATCGCCACACTCTGCCATGTGCCACTTTCAGGTCTCCTCACACACTGCTGGTGTGTAGAATTTTTTGACATAGGGTGCTGGCAGATTATGGGCCTCCTATAGCTGCTGCCAGGCCCCTAATCTGCCATAGGCCCCTATATACCGCTTCCTCATGCTGCTGCCAGGTCCAGAGTCTCTCATGCCATGTGCCACTTTCAGGTCTCCTCACACTGCTGGTGTGTAGAATTTTTTGACATAGGGTGCTGGCAGATTATGGGCCTCCTATAGCTGCTGCCAGGCCCCTAATCTGCCATAGGCCCCTATATACCGCTTCCTCATGCTGCTGCCAGGTCCAGAGTCTCTCATGGGTCCCTGTATGGCCTCCCATTGCTGCTGTCTCCATCGCCACACTCTGCCATGTGCCACTTTCAGGTCTCCTCACACACTGCTGGTGTGTAGAATTTTTTGACATAGGGTGCTGGCAGATTACGGGCCTCCCATAGCTGCTGCCAGGCCCCTAATCTGCCATAGGCCCCTATATACCGCCTCCTCATGCTGCTGCCAGGTCCAGAGTCTCTCATGGGTCCCTGTACGGCCTCCCATTGCTGCTGTCTCCATCGCCACACTCTGCCATGTGCCACTTTCAGGTCTCCTCACACTGCTGGTGTGTAGAATTTTTTGACATAGGGTGCTGGCAGATTAAGGGCCTCCCATTGCTGCTGCCAGGCCCCTAATCTGCCATAGGCCCTTATATACCGCCTCCTCATGCTGCTGCCAGGTCCAGAGTCTGTCATGGGTCCCTGTACGGCCTCCCATTGCTGCTGTCTCCATCGCCACACTCTGCCATGTGCCACTTTCAGGTCTCCTCACACACTGCTGGTGTGTAGAATTTTTTGACATAGGGTGCTGGCAGATTATGGGCCTCCTATAGCTGCTGCCAGGCCCCTAATCTGCCATAGGCCCCTATATACCGCCTCCTCATGCTGCTGCCAGGTCCAGAGTCTGTCATGGGTCCCTGTACGGCCTCCCATTGCTGCTGTCTCCATCGCCACACTCTGCCATGTGCCACTTTCAGGTCTCCTCACACACTGCTGGTGTGTAGAATTTTTTGACATAGGGTGCTGGCAGATTATGGGCCTCCTATAGCTGCTGCCAGGCCCCTAATCTGCCATAGGCCCCTATATACCGCTTCCTCATGCTGCTGCCAGGTCCAGAGTCTCTCATGCCATGTGCCACTTTCAGGTCTCCTCACACTGCTGGTGTGTAGAATTTTTTGACATAGGGTGCTGGCAGATTAAGGGCCTCCCATAGCTGCTGCCAGGCCCCTAATCTGCCATAGGCCCCTATATACCGCCTCCTCATGCTGCTGCCAGGTCCAGAGTCTGTCATGGGTCCCTGTACGGCCTCCCATTGCTGCTGTCTCCATCGCCACACTCTGCCATGTGCCACTTTCAGGTCTCCTCACACACTGCTGGTGTGTAGAATTTTTTGACATAGGGTGCTGGCAGATTATGGGCCTCCTATAGCTGCTGCCAGGCCCCTAATCTGCCATAGGCCCCTATATACCGCCTCCTCATGCTGCTGCCAGGTCCAGAGTCTCTCATGGGTCCCTGTACGGCCTGCCATTGCTGCTGTCTCCATTGCCACACTCTGCCATGTGCCACTTTCAGGTCTCCTCACACACTGCTGGTGTGTAGAATTTTTTGACATAGGGTGCTGGCAGATTATGGGCCTCCTATAGCTGCTGCCAGGCCCCTAATCTGCCATAGGCCCCTATATACCGCTTCCTCATGCTGCTGCCAGGTCCAGAGTCTCTCATGCCATGTGCCACTTTCAGGTCTCCTCACACTGCTGGTGTGTAGAATTTTTTGACATAGGGTGCTGGCAGATTATGGGCCTCCCATTGCTGCTGCCAGGCCCCTAATCTGCCATAGGCCCCTATATACCGCTTCCTCATGCTGCTGCCAGGTCCAGAGTCTCTCATGGGTCCCTGTACGGCCTCCCATTGCTGCTGTCTCCATCGCCACACTCTGCCATGTGCCACTTTCAGGTCTCCTCACACTGCTGGTGTGTAGAATTTTTTGACATAGGGTGCTGGCAGATTACGGGCCTCCCATTGCTGCTGCCAGGCCCCTAATCTGCCATGGGCCCCTATATACCGCCTCCTCATGCTGCTGCCAGGTCCAGAGTCTGTCATGGGTCCCTGTACGGCCTCCCATTGCTGCTGTCTCCATCGCCACACTCTGCCATGTGCCACTTTCAGGTCTCCTCACACACTGCTGCTGTGTAGAATTTTTTGACATAGGGTGCTGGCAGATTACGGGCCTCCCATTGCTGCTGCCAGGCCCCTAATCTGCCATAGGCCCCTATATACCGCTTCCTCATGCTGCTGCCAGGTCCAGAGTCTGTCATGGGTCCCTGTACGGCCTCCCATTGCTGCTGTCTCCATCGCCACACTCTGCCATGTGCCACTTTCAGGTCTCCTCACACACTGCTGGTGTGTAGAATTTTTTGACATAGGGTGCTGGCAGATTATGGGCCTCCTATAGCTGCTGCCAGGCCCCTAATCTGCCATAGGCCCCTATATACCGCTTCCTCATGCTGCTGCCAGGTCCAGAGTCTCTCATGCCATGTGCCACTTTCAGGTCTCCTCACACTGCTGGTGTGTTGAATTTTTTGACATAGGGTGCTGGCAGATTATGGGCCTCCCATAGCTGCTGCCAGGCCCCTAATCTGCCATAGGCCCCTATATACCGCCTCCTCATGCTGCTGCCAGGTCCAGAGTCTCTCATGGGTCCCTGTACGGCCTCCCATTGCTGCTGTCTCCATCGCCACACTCTGCCATGTGCCACTTTCAGGTCTCCTCACACTGCTGGTGTGTAGAATTTTTTGACATAGGGTGCTGGCAGATTACGGGCCTCCCATTGCTGCTGCCAGGCCCCTAATCTGCCATGGGCCCCTATATACCGCCTCCTCATGCTGCTGCCAGGTCCAGAGTCTGTCATGGGTCCCTGTACGGCCTCCCATTGCTGCTGTCTCCATCGCCACACTCTGCCATGTGCCACTTTCAGGTCTCCTCACACACTGCTGCTGTGTAGAATTTTTTGACATAGGGTGCTGGCAGATTACGGGCCTCCCATTGCTGCTGCCAGGCCCCTAATCTGCCATAGGCCCCTATATACCGCTTCCTCATGCTGCTGCCAGGTCCAGAGTCTGTCATGGGTCCCTGTACGGCCTCCCATTGCTGCTGTCTCCATCGCCACACTCTGCCATGTGCCACTTTCAGGTCTCCTCACACACTGCTGGTGTGTAGAATTTTTTGACATAGGGTGCTGGCAGATTATGGGCCTCCTATAGCTGCTGCCAGGCCCCTAATCTGCCATAGGCCCCTATATACCGCTTCCTCATGCTGCTGCCAGGTCCAGAGTCTCTCATGGGTCCCTGTACGGCCTCCCATTGCTGCTGTCTCCATCGCCACACTCTGCCATGTGCCACTTTCAGGTCTCCTCACACACTGCTGGTGTGTAGAATTTTTTGACATAGGGTGCTGGCAGATTATGGGCCTCCTATAGCTGCTGCCAGGCCCCTAATCTGCCATAGGCCCCTATATACCGCTTCCTCATGCTGCTGCCAGGTCCAGAGTCTCTCATGGGTCCCTGTACGGCCTCCCATTGCTGCTGTCTCCATCGCCACACTCTGCCATGTGCCACTTTCAGGTCTCCTCACACACTGCTGGTGTGTAGAATTTTTTGACATAGGGTGCTGGCAGATTACGGGCCTCCCATAGCTGCTGCCAGGCCCCTAATCTGCCATAGGCCCCTATATACCGCCTCCTCATGCTGCTGCCAGGTCCAGAGTGTGTCATGGGTCCCTGTACGGCCTCCCATTGCTGCTGTCTCCATCGCCACACTCTGCCATGTGCCACTTTCAGGTCTCCTCACACTGCTGGTGTGTAGAATTTTTTGACATAGGGTGCTGGCAGATTAAGGGCCTCCCATAGCTGCTGCCAGGCCCCTAATCTGCCATAGGCCCCTATATACCGCCTCCTCATGCTGCTGCCAGGTCCAGAGTCTGTCATGGGTCCCTGTACGGCCTCCCATTGCTGCTGTCTCCATCGCCACACTCTGCCATGTGCCACTTTCAGGTCTCCTCACACACTGCTGGTGTGTAGAATTTTTTGACATAGGGTGCTGGCAGATTACGGGCCTCCCATAGCTGCTGCCAGGCCCCTAATCTGCCATGGGCCCCTATACCGACTCCTCATGCTGTGACGTTGCAACAAGGTGGAATTCAACCCTACATATGTTAGACCGCCTTTACGAACAGCAAAAGGCCATCACAGATTTCCTGATGTTAAAAGCGGATAAAGGTATTCCCTGTGTAACTTAGATGTCAGCCATTGGCAGCTCATGCGTGACACCTGCGCTTGCTCAGGCCCTTTGAGGAGGCCACGCTATTCGTGAGTCGGCAGGACTATGGGATGAACGACGTCATTCCTCTGTTGCACGTCCTGGAACAAATGCTGTTAACAATGGCTGGTCAGGGTGCGGTAGACGTGGCGCACAGATCTCAACGCCACATGACCCCTGTGGGGGCAGGACAGGAAGAAGAGGAGGAGGTAGAGGAGGACATTGGTGCTCAGGAATTATTGAGTGAAATGGGTGGTTTTTCCACTCAGCGGACAGGAGTGGAGGAGCAGGAGCATCTGGTAGAGGAGGAGGAGGAGGAGGAGACAGAGGACCCAGACGCACCGTGGCAGTATGCTGTGGAGATGGAGGCAGGGAGTCCCTCGCATTCCTTGGCACAAATGGCCCATAGCATGCTCGCTTGCTTGCGTAGCGACAGCCGAATAATAACCATCAGACAGAGGGATGACTTTTGGCTGTCCACCTTGTTGGACCCTCGCTACCGTTCAAAAATGGTGGCCTTTTTCACACCTGCTGAGAGGGAGGCCAAAATAACGTACTATAAAAACCACCTATGTAGTCAGCTGGTCTCTGCCTGTCTGCGCCAACGTCCATCCTCAGACACTGTGGGCCCTGTGCGCTCGCGTTCCGCTGCCATGGCAGCAGGGGAGGGGTGGGGTGGTAGGAGCAGTGGCAGCTCCACCAGCAGCGGCTGCCTCAGTCTGCAGTCGATGATGAGTAGCTTTCTTCACCAGCGCAGTGAGGAAACTACTAACCAGCCACAGCAGCAGCAGCAGCAGCAGCAGCAGCATCAGGTGGACCTGGAGCAGGACCTCAAACAACAGGCTTAGGCCTACTTGGACAGCACCCTGCCAACCGAGGTAGACAATCCCCTTGACTACTGGGCAACGAAACTTGACCTTTGGCCCCAACTAGCTGAATTTGCCCTTGAAAGGCTGTCATGCCCGGCCAGTAGCGTGGCATCGGAGCGCGTGTTTAGTGCGGCAGGAGGTATTGCAACTCCGCGGAGGACACGACTGTCCACCCAAAGTGTGGAGAGACTGACGTTTGTGAAAATGAATCAGGCGTGGATTAGTCTGGATTTCAAACCACCAGTTCCTGACACAACTGACTAAATCCGCCATGAATCATGCCCCAAACATGTGCCACTTTCAGGTCTCCTCACACTGCTGGTGTGTTCCATTTTTTGTCATAGGGTGCTGGCAGATTACGGGCCTCCCATAGCTGCTGCCAGGCCCCTAATCTGCCATGGGCCCCTATACCGCCTCCTCATGCTGCTGCCAAGTCCAGAGTCTCTCATGGGTCCCTGTACGGCCTCCCATTGCTGCTGTCTCCATCGCCACACTCTGCCATGTGCCACTTTCAGGTCTCACACACTGCTGGTGTGTAGAATTTTTTGACATAGGGTGCTGGCAGATTACGGGCCTCCCATAGCTGCTGCCAGGCCCCTAATCTGCCATAGGCCCCTATATACCGCCTCCTCATGCTGCTGCCAGGTCCAGAGTGTGTCATGGGTCCCTGTACGGCCTCCCATTGCTGCTGTCTCCATCGCCACACTCTGCCATGTGCCACTTTCAGGTCTCCTCACACTGCTGGTGGGTTCCATTTTTTGTCATAGGGTGCTGGCAGATTACGGGCCTCCCATAGCTGCTGCCAGGCCCCTAATCTGCCATGGGCCCCTGTTGTCGCTTGTTGGCATATTCCGCTCGTTCAGATGCTCCTTCTCCTGCTACTCCTCTTCACGGATTCCGTCAGCAGTCTTTCTTGGAATCCGTTTCCAAGAGACAACAGTTTGCGAGCACGCACCAGACGGTGCAGAAACTGAACGTCCTCCTGTCCAAGTTGCTGCTGCCAGGCTCGTAATCTGTCATGCGCCCCTGTACCGCCTCCTCATGCTGCTGCCAGGTCCAGAGTGTGTCATGGGCCCCCGTACCGACTCCAAATGCTGCTGCCAGGCCCGTAATCTGTCATGGGCCCCTGTACCGCCTCCCCATGCTGCTGCCAGGTCCAGATTGTGTCATGGGTCCCTGTACGGCCTCCCATTGCTGCTGCCAGGCCTGTAATCTGCCATGGGCCCCCGTACCGACTCCTCATGCTGCTGCCAGGCCCGTAATCTGCCATGGGCCCCTGTACCGCCTCCTCATGCTGCTGCCAGGTCCAGAGTGTGTCATGGGTCCCTGTACGGCCTCCCATTGCTGCTGTCTCTATCGCCACACTCTGCCATGTGCCACTTTCAGGTCTCCTCACACTGCTGGTGGTTTCCATTTTTGTCATAGGGTGCTGTATGGCCTCCCATTGCTGCTGCCTCCACCGCCACACTGTGGCTCCACACTCTGGTTTTGGCCCCGTGACTGCCCAAATGAGTGAAGTGTGCGGTGATTCTAAGATCGACGGCACTCATCTGCATGTCATACTGCCTGACAGTATTATTTCTCTTCCCCAGCAGACTCCAAGGGCATTTAAATTAAAGGTACAGTGTTCAGCACTAATATTAAGTCTCTCTGAAGCCTAGAAACACCCTTTTTTAAGTTAAATTCACAGCGAATATATTCGACTCGAATCGAAATTTTTCTACGAATTCGCCGAATCAGTCGAATCGAATTTTTGAATACTTCGCTCATCTCTAGTTCTTACGTTCTGGCATTCACTCTAATGCCTGAGCAGCCAAAGTTTAGTCCAGACTATTGGCTTATCACTGCAAATGTTTAAGAAAAGTAAAGTTGTTCTAAGCCTAAGCATAATTTTCCTTACCTGCATTAGTAATTTTGCCCTCTCACCCCCCCCCCCCCCCCCGTATACTTGCCTCACCTTAGAATCCTCACTTAATCTAGCACTGTGCCCATATCTCATAGGCTTTGCTGAGACAGGAAATGGTTTTGGCTCCCTTTGTTGTCAGTCAAATCCTGTGATGTCTATGGATGCATGGCTTCGCGCAGGTGTGCCCTCATAGCAAGCGGCTTGCTATAGGAGTACCCTCAAAAGAGCAGGAGTCAGAAGCTCTGGTGGGGGACCGGAGAAAAGAAGGTTTGGGTATTTGTGCAATTCCATTGCACAGAGCAAGTAAGTATATCATGTTTGTTATTGAATTAAAACATTTACTTTGCAATCACTTTAGTACTTTAAATACTATTTTTGCCAAAAACCGTATATAGGTTCTCCCATCCCCCTCCTTATCTAGTATACCGTCCGAATGCTAAAATGGCTCTCCAGCTTATTGCCATAGATAATGCTCGCATACCTGTGCTGCAGTGCATTAAAAAAAATCGCATATGAACACTTTCCACTTCTTCTTCAGAAGGACAAGGCTTCAGGGAGCATGTCCACTCTGCCTCTAATAGTTTCAGTGGCTGAATCTGATCATTGAATCTGGTTATGTATAAGACATAAAAGAACCTTAGCTTCAATTTTACATTAGGTTATCCAGGTATTCTTATCATAGGAACACGAGGTACCTCTAACAACAAACGTAAAGGGTTTTTTTAATTTTTAGCAAGGAGTATAAGACTATCAGTCTAAAATGTACCATGAGGTACAGGATATTGGGCACTAATGCAAGTCTGACAGATAGAGACAATCAGATATTGCTTGGATCAACTACCCCTGGTTTGATTACCTCTAAATCTTACTATACAGTTATTGTTTATACTGTATATAAACTTTTGGAAAATGGATGGTCACTTGTCAAAGTGAATGTTCGCTTAGCTTAGTAAATTAGGTAAAACTGAGTTTAGAGCAGTTATGCAATCATGTACAAGAAAAAAATTAACAATACTCAATTTTAAGTATTAAGCCAAATGTGCACACACTTTGCCAAGTGAACATTCACTTTGATGTGTAAACAGCCTCCCCTCCTTTTGTAGGCAAACCCTATTGGTTACCAAATGCATGTAATTTCTTTTTTAACTTAATCTGAATTTGGCTATCACTTCCTGATGCTTCTTGACCTGATCTACTTTGTTAACTGGTGTCACCTGGAGAGGTGTCAGGGTTTTTTTGTGCACTGAAGTCTCAGCTTTCTGCTCTTTGTATGATCCACTTTTTTTGTTACAAAAAAGATGCAGAATGTTCAGAAAAAACATTCAGGTCCTGACTTGAGGTGATAGCAGTACTGATAATTTTCACTAAAAGCTCTTTTTACACCATATATGATTTATGATACTGTTGGATTAATTTCCAAAATATGCTAACTTTATTTTTAATTGTATCTGTTCCTTACAATATTTCAAAGCATGCATTTTTTTCATGTTCTTTCCTCTGGCCTCTGCACGGCGGAATACTGTTTTTGAGATGCAAATAATGAGAAATATATAATTTTCCCACTTATTATTCTTTTATGGCACTTATTGTTGATGTTCTAATCTTGATTCCTACTGTAGATAGGAAAAGTTTCTGAAAAATAATACAATGCTGCTTTTTTAATAAAATGTAGAAAAAACAGATCAGAAAAATATCTACTAATGCACTAATATACTAATGAAAAATCACTCTAACCAAGGCTGAGCTCTCTAAGGCAAGCCATAGATGCTTTGATTTTCTTTCCTGCAACCATGTGTGGGGAGGTACATGGTGGTGCGTGCAGTAAAAACACAGTATGGCTGCAGTAAAAAATGGAACTTGTATTACACAGAATGTCAATGCTACAGACACCCAGGTGGGAGAGCACTGCTATGGAAATAACTTACAGTTCAATCTAGTCAGAAGTAGAGAAGGAGAGGTGCCGATATAGTCTGCTTCAGGGGGTGAAGCATGGCCTGGCTGGTCCGGTACCAAGAGAGAAGCTCCTTTCTAGGATAGCGAGTCTCTAATATTTCTTTCCTAGTCAGAATCTTTTCTCTACAGCTAGTTACTTTCCCTAACAAGGGCAGGGACTCGAACACAATCTGGTGACCCAAAATGGCCACCAAGGGTCACGTGGAGGTTCAAGTTCAAGGGGTGGCAAAAAGCAGTCCAGGGGTGCCTCTTGTACCAATGGGAGGTTGGCAGGGTTGAAAGCTTTCAGGTCCTCAACAGACTCCTTGGAACACTTGCTACAACTCCAGACGCCTTGGAACACAAGGCCACAACATATTGAGATGCAACTGCTTATTGACAGGTTCGGGTCCCTCAGAGTCCAAGTCATAGACAGGGGTAGGCAGGAATGGTTGCCCCACCACCTGGTATGGGGTGCATTCCCATTTAAGCACCAGCCTACTACCCCTTGTGTGTTTTGTATTCTTCACTAGCACACGTTCCCTGGCCGCAATGGTAGTTACTTGAGAGCTGATGCCAGAGCTACGTCTTTGTGTCTATCCAACATCAGTTGATTAGCCCGTTGCATTCATTCCCAATGCTCCTGTACTCAAGTACTGGGGGTACTAGATGGGAGTCTCTCAGGGGTATCCAATAGGAGGTCTACAGGCATGCGACCATACCACTCAAATTTGAAGAAAAAAGGGCATGTGCACAGTGAATCTTTGGACTGTGTTGTTATAGGCCCACACCACAGACCCCACATGCTGATGCTGCCTGTCATAGTAACATAGGAACATAGTAATTCCAAAATTCTTAGTATACCCAGCAGCGTTGAACAGCTCGCAGGCCGCATTACCCTGGGGATGATAGAGTGTGGTGTGTGACTTCTGGACCACTCAGGCGGTACAGTTCTGTCATGATCACTGACACAAAGTTTGGGCCCTGATCTGAAAGGATCCATTTAGGGCATCTGTAAGGCTGGACAATGTGCTCCCAAAAGTATCTAGTGGTGGTGGCAGCGGCTACTTGGTCCTTGGTAGGCACAACCACTTCAAATTTAGTGACATGATCAACGAATACTAGGGCATACTGGCAGCCCGTGGGTGCACTGGAGATTGAGAGGAAGTCCATGGTAACCTACTCAAAAGGCTCAGAGGTGGTAATAGTCATGGGTGGCACCTTCTCAGGGGGAGCCTTGTGGATGCATTGCATTTTTGGCAAACTTTATGTATCCAGCTGGACAGATGTAGGCAAAATAAATATCTCTGAACTTGCACCTCTATCCAGTCCATCCCAAAATGTCCACCTGCAGCATGAAGAAGTTTGGGGACCTCGACCTGAAGAATATCTTGTTGCCCAGAGGGCATAAGGGCTTTCCAGTAAAGCACTTTATCCCAAAATTCTAGCTGATCCCACTGTCTCAGAAAGATGCGTGCCACAGGGGATAGTCTCTGACATTCTCTTGAGAAGGTCTGGGTCCTTTTTTTGAATTAGGCCCATTTCTCCTGCTCATAAATTTCCGCCGCCTTGGATCCTGATGCACATCTCATTATCTAATGGCACAGGAGGCTGCTGGAACAGGCAAATCAGGAGCATTCCCTATGTCTTCCTAACTGGCAGGGGGTTCCACTGGGAATCTGGAAAACTGAATCCACATGCCCATTGAAGTTTCCGGGTCAGTACTGTATTTTAAGATTGAATCATGCTAGGCGTGTGGCTCACCTCTGTTACACTTCCCCCAGTTTGTCTGTTTCCAAATAGGCCAAGGGATTGTTATCCATGAAGACCTCTATCTTTGCTCCAATGAAGTACTTCACAAATCTCTCAGTAATAGCCCATACCAGGGCGAGACATTCCAGCTTATAAGAACTGTAGTTTAAAGGGATTCTTCTCAGTAACCCATAGGCCATGACTGGTATAGTCTATCACCCGGTCCTGGTGATCCTGTAATTGAGCTAGGAGTGCCCCCAGGCCCTGCAGGCTCTCATCCATTTAAATCTGGAAGGGCTTGGTATAGTCAGCAGAGGTAAGCAGTGGGGCTGAGGTCAGTTTTTGGTTTAAGGCCTCAAAAGCCTGTTGCTGCATGTCCTGTCAGAGGGCTTGTATGTAAAGCAAGGGTCCACTCCTCATTTGGGTGTTGTGCCCACTCAGCAACTGAGTTAGCAGGGCAGCTACCTGAGCGAACTTGGGAATGAATCACCGGTAGTACTCCACCAGACCAAGAATACAGCACAGCTCTGTAACAGTCCTTGGAGGGTGCCAATCTTGGACAGCTTGTATCTTGACCTGGTCTGGGGCCATGCTCCCAGCTTCAACCACATGCCCCAGATATTGTATTTTCTGTCTCATCATGTTGTACTTACTGGTTTTCAGTTTCAGTCTGTACTGCACCAGCTGTGAAAACACCCAGCCCAGATGTTTGGCGTGGTCCTCAAATGTCTTGGATGAGATCATCGAGATGGATCAGTACAGTCTTTAATCTAAAATCTCCCAGCCATCTTTTCATCAGGAGTTGGAAGATACTGGGGGCATTGCTAAGGCCATAGAGCAGTCCCAATGGTGTGATAAAGGTGGTTTTCTCTCGGTCCTGGACCAGGTCTAGGGTAGAGATAAACTTTACTTGTCCCAGTGCCATCAGGGACTCCTCTACTTGAGGTGGAGGGTAAGCATCCCTATTGCTGCAAGCACTGTGTTTGCAGTCAGGCATTGAGTTTGCAATAGTCCACACAGAACCGCAATCCACCATCTTTCTTGCACACTACCGGGGCAGCTCAAGATCTGTGACTCTAATTCCCTTTTGTAACATGCTATGGAGCAAGTCCTTGACCTCTTGACATAGAGCTGGGGGAATGCGGCAGTACCACTTTTGGATGGGCAGTGTGTCTCTGGTGTGAATTGAATGGTCAATGGCCCCGATGAACCCATAATCCTCCAAACTAGTGACGAACATTAGGAGATGATTCTCCTGTAGTTGGTGGAATAGTCGCTGTTGGGGTAGGAGAAAAACTTTGAAAGGGATGTCCAGTTGTGCTAGCAGTGACTTGGGCTTTGTCACAGGATGCCATAGAGGGAGAGCCAACAAGGGTCTAGCTATTCCCATACACAAAATCTTTGTACATAGCAGTCATGTTCCATAACAGAAAACATATGACCAGAAGGTCAGAGAATCCCCATGGGAATTTGAGGGCAAAAAAGTATAAAACATACAATATGTTAACAGACCAATAGTCAATCTTTATTTGTAATAACAAGAAATGGCCAAACGGCCAGTACAGTGGGATAAAACATAGTATGATAAACCAATTAAATGTGCCAACATATACCCAAAGGGATTATGGCTAAACCAATGTAGATACATGTCTTGATTGGCAGTGGTGTATTCTTCCCATAGCTCCCAACATGTTTTGGAATGAATTTCCTTCCTACTTACATACTGCTATAGTGGTACAACAATACAGTAATGTCATATCAATAATACATATAATGAAAATGACAATGTATGTTCCAGGTTGTAAACAGATATAGAGCACGACAGATCAGTGTATGCAAATGCCTCCATAGATAAGAAGCCTCTCACTTTCTCTGAAAAAGCAGCACTTGGATCATTAACCAATAACCACAACATAACGATAAAACCCTCCTACAAGGGGGGTAACATCGTCATAATGGACAACAATAAATATGTTTCCATGTGCAACAATATCCTATCAAACAAAGACTGGTATAGGAAAATACACAAATACCTTTGTGATATCTTCAATGGGGAGGTGTGTCTCCTTGTTGATAGGGCCTATCACAATAAGGCAATTTCCAAAAGCATTTGGGAATTTGTTAGGACTAGCTTCCCCAGAACAGCCACATTTTATGCCCTTCCCAAGGTCCATAAGAACACAAAGAACCCCCCCCCCAGCAGACCAGTCATTTCTGGTCTGGGCAGAGGAGTGTTAACTGAAAATCTTAGTCGGATGGTGGATAACTATCTCAGACTCTTTGTTTCCAGTCTACCCATCTTTTGTCCTTTATACCATTCATTTCTTCCAAATTTTAGAGGGAATTCGTGTTGATGCAGATACAGTATTAGTTACTATTGATGTTGAGGCTCTTTATAGTTTGATACCACATGAGAAGGGATTGTCCATTATCCATCATGTACTTTCCCAAAGAAGCCACCAGGATTTTGCTATGAACAAGTTTGTCTTACTTGCCTTGGGTTTTATCCTCAGACATAATGTTTTCTCCTGTGATGGCTCCCATTACCTGCAGGTGCAGGGCATGGCCATGGGCACATGCTGTGCCCCTTCCTATGCCAACCTTTACCTGAGAGAGTAGAGGTTTACCAGAAATGTCTTAAGGAGAAGATCTAAGGGACACTATAAAAAGATTGTTTAATCCATTCATGGAAAGAAGGCAAACAGAGCAATTGAAGATGGAAAGAGTGCATAGAATAAGAAGATCCCAAAAAGTTTCACCAGATACCCCTAGGGATGTGATAGTAAGGTTCCACCATTATGAAGATATAGAAATCATATGGAAAACACTTTGTGGGATATATAGGATTACAACTCTCTTTTCAACTGCTCCATTTGCTCTTCTAATATATTAACCTCCCTAGAAGTATGATTATGTCAGTATTTCTGTGCTCAAAGCGGTACTTTTTTTTTGCATGGAAATATGTAGTTTTTTTATTGTAGGCCTGTAATTTTTAGGAATAACTCACTGAAATTTGTCCGAACAAGAGTCTAGTAAACATCCCGGGTATGTTAAAATTTTAAACACAAAATCAAAAATTATAATTTAATAAATAATCATAAAAATAATAACATAATAATAATACATTTTATTCAATAATATCATCAAACCAAAAACACTGAAAAAACACTGAAATTTGAAATAGAGCTCCAAGTTCGCACATCACTGAGCAAAGTTGCAAAATTGTTTTCAGTGTCTGATGAGGAATTTCCCCACGAATCATTATCACTCAATTCTGCAAGTAGTTCTAATTTACTATTGCTGTTCTCTAGCTGGTCTAAAACCACTTTTGGCCTAAAGGGACGCTTTTTGGACGCCATGGACTTTTCTCAGTCTCAGAAAGAACAGTAAAAATACAGGCAGGGCACAGGACAAAGCACTAGGGACAAAATGTATGTGAAATGGTTTGATACAGTAATGTTTTACTATGTGATTTTAGTGTATTGAGTGAATGTCACTTTTTGACATTTTTAAATTTCCCGCCAGTTCCGTCCCCATACATCCTGACGTCGCAGGGAACGGAACCTGGAAGACAGATGCCGGCATCGGCCGGAGGACATGGCTGGGGAGCTGCAGGGGGGACATCGCGGGAGCGCAGGACAAGGATAAGTGCAGAAGGGATCCCGGAGCAATGCTGCAGGGTATTCCTGAGTGTAGTTCGCGGTTACCGCGTGTGCTGAAACTTTACCCTGAGCTACACTCGGGAATACCTCCAGGGAGGTTAATTACTTGTGCTTGTTTCTCCAACTTTCCTTACATCTACTCTACTCATGACAAACTAGTCCCGCTAGTCCCTACTTTTATGAGCATTTGGGGCCTTACTTCTTGCTCCTCTGTATGTCCTCCCAGTCTACTTTTCTCTCCTTGACTTTCTAAAGTTAGTTCTTCTGCACTTTTCTCCTGTAAAGGCATGTACTTTTTTTATTGTACTTATATTTAGGTTTGATTGGGGTGTTTTCACTCCCCCTGCTTTGGCGGGTCTACTCCTCATATTTTTCAGGATGTGGGCTGACTGTGCTGCTAGATTACTTTTCAGACTGAGTCCTGGGTGCACTGTCCCATCTACCTCTGAGACCCCCAAAACACTGGTACTTTGTCTTTGTGTCTCCCAGCCACCACAGTAGTAAACGGTACTAAACGGGGATTCCTCTGTTGGAATTTATAGCCTCCCCCGGCCACTCCCCGGCCACCTGGCTGTAAATGGTTTTCCTTTTCTTCCTGGGTCACACTGGCTCTCCTTTGATGTCTGAGGGGTCCCCAGCCAAGTGGGCTCTCTCTCAGGTCTCTATCTAGCAACTTCTGTCCAGCTCTGTAGTGCACTCCTTCCTTATCCCATCTTGCAGCTGTCACCAACCCCGCTCTTTTCCCCAGCAAAGTCTCTCCCACACTGGGGAGGAGGGATGGCCTGGGATCTGTTAAGGAAGATGCAGTGAGACTCCGTCCTCCCGGTTCTGATCACTCCGGTCACTCCAATCAGGCAGGTTCCCAGGCTCCCCGGTAACCCTATCAGTAACCTGACCTCTCATATGGGTCCTCCCGACCCTCTCCTCCTGCTGACAGGTGGCCTGTCTCCCAATGCTTCACCGCCACACAGCTTCCTCTGTTCCCCAGGGCCACCGACTGCACAGGGCCGCACAGGACCTCTCGCTCTGACAGGGCACAGCAGCAACACCAGCAGGCAGCGCAGACAAACATACTGCGGGATCAGGTATGCACCATCTCTCGGAGGGCGCACGGAGCTCCTACACCATGCTGCTGCAGAGCACCATGATCATCCACACAGCCTTTCTGATGTCATCTTTCTGGATGTCAGTGTCCGTAAGGGTATTGATGTAACATTGTCTAGCGAACCTTTTCGTAAACCCACTGTAGGGAATTCTATCCTATATGCTACTAGTTTTCAGCCAAAACCCCTCATCATGTCTATACCATACAGTCAATATTTGCAAGTGAGTGAGAATTGCTCGGATGATGTATCACTCCATAGGGAGGCTGACCATTTACGATCACGCCTCCTTGAATGCGGCAATACAAAAACTTCTTTAAAGAAAGCCTATGACCGGCCTGTTGTGTATCTTGACAGGATTTATTGTTCTCTAAGAGAACTAACAAACAAGACTCTACCACCAGGATTATCACTAAATATTCAGCCCAACACAACCAAGGCAGATCCTAAAAAAGTATTGGTGGTTACTTACCATGGACCAATCGGTTGGTACATTTGTACCTCTCGAACCTGCTATCATGTATAGAAGGGTTCCATCCATAGGAGACAAGCTCGTTCATAGTGATTATCTGGGAGACACTAGAGTCGATCCATGCAAATGGATGGGGATGTTCCAGTGTGGGTCTTGTGCCTGTTGTTCCTTCATAGACATCAGACCTCACATTAGGCTCTCCAATGGGACGATCTTCCGTCCCCGACACTATGTCAACTGCAAAACTTTGGGGGTTGTATACCTCCTTACCTGTGAATGTGGTTGTTTTTATGTGGGTAAGACTAAACTAGAGTTTTGGAAATGTATGTATCGACATATAGCCACCATACGTAAAAAAAAAACGGATTTTCCATTAGGGCGTCATGCTTCTTTGGTTCATGGTACATCTACCCCCAATATACATTTTTTGGCATTGGGCAGCATCCATTTCAGGTCCAGAGGGGGTGATTTTAACAAATCCCTCCTCCAATGTGAGTTGTGGTGGATCTACACCTTTAATGCCATTGAACCCCCCCCCCGACCTCAATGAGGCCTTTAACTTTTAACCTTGAAGGTTTCAGAGCAGGGGGATGTGAATTGAATATGTAATTCCTATATAACTATGATGTCTGATGCTTTCTATAGGTGTCAGCTCAGTATACAATGCCTGCTTGTTTTTTTTCTACCTATGTGTATTTACCATATGGTAGATGTTGTTATTATTTTTATTTTTGTGAATGTCCATATATTTCTGTATACAAACTAAGAATCAGTGTTTGTTCTGATACAATATTTCAAAGTCATATGTCCCACTCTTTTCATATGTATGCACATGCCTCCCGTGCGTTTATTATCATTATAATTTTTTTTTAATTTGTGTATGTGTCTCTTTATACATTTTTGGACACAGCTGGATGTGCTCCCTCTGTCATTGTGCGCTGGTTTATGGCGCGGCAGCTGTCAAGCAAGCGCTGGAGGTGTGGCGATGCCTGACGTCATTGCGCACCGGTCTGATGCGAAGACACTGCGCACTGCCATGTTTGGGGATGCTAGGTTGCATTCTGTACCACGATGCACCTGTGCAGTGGGCGTGCATTCCCCATTCTAGGGACACCATTGGCCATTTCTGAGGACCATCCTCCTCTTTTTAACCATATATACCTACCATTTAATCAGTAACTTTTTTACTTCCCTGTTGGGCATACCTCCATGGTGATCGACACACCTATGTGACCAGGTACGATGTTCTCTATTTCAACACAGCTGTTATCCATTGCTATACTCAGGATATAGATACATACTTTTTGCTGACACCCATTTGGCATGCCACCTACAGCATCATGTGATTTGCTGGTGTTAGTTTTATGTTATATCTTTTTGGACTTATTGTGTTGTAGCATTAATACTTCTATAGTCATCACTATCACTTTTAATAACTTCCAACCTTTGGCCCTTATTATACCGTATATGTTCACTTGTCAGTGAGCCAAACAGTAGTTGATTTATGTGTCTTATCTGTTTGATCGTGATCTTACTATCTTTCTTTTTGTGGACGTCTACACTGAAACGAGCTATACTGATACACGCAACAATTGTATGTTTTTTTATCGATGCATTTGCATACACTGATCTGTTGTGTTCCATATCTGTTTACAACCTGGAACATACATTGTAATTTTTTTTTATTTCAATAGATTTTTCTTGGTTTTTCAAAATAAGTATTAACATTAATGCAAATAAGGCCAAAACAGCAAAATCAAACAGTAATATATGGTTTGAGACCATACATACAATAACAATTATGGTAATAAAATGAACAACAGATTGACCATTCTTTTACAGAGAGCAATTTCTCAAAAAAAAAAATGGTCCAGAAGAAATAAAACATTTCAAACTATAGTATACACGGGTAAAGAAAGTGTGACAGTATGCAAAAGAACAATTATTAAAGAGCAGTGTTTTGTTCTGAGTACCATTTGCTCCAAGGTTGCCATTTTTTAACCATTCGTTCATAGTTTCCTGTAGAGGATGCTAATCTAATTTCATATGTGTAGTGGAGCTGAACTACTCGTATTGTTTCTTCTATCGAGGGAGAGACAGGGGATTTACACCTTCTAGTGATAGATTATTTTGTGGCGAGAAAGATATGGGTAATGATTGTCCTAAAGATGGGAGGAATACTCTCAATATTCAAATGTAGAATCGCTAGACCAGTAGCTGGCTGTATTTTTAGGCCTATAATGTTTGTTATCCTTTGAAAAATCTCAATCCAAAGAGTAGTCAATTTACTACATGACCAAAATATATGATATACAGTTGTGTTCAAAATAATAGCAGTCAGACATCACTAACCTGATCAATCACTGTTTTTGGTAGAAATTATATTTCTACATGGCAAATAATTTACTAGCAGGTGTAGTAGAGTAATAGAAATCCAACAGACCCAACAGTCATGACATGCATGCTGCTGATTCTGTGTAATTGAATCACTAATTGAAAGGGGCATGTTCAAAATAATAGCAGTGTGGAGTTCTATTAGTGAGGTCATTCATTCTTTGAAAAACAGGTGGCAATTATTGCTGGTTACAGTGCATTTCTCTCTGAAATTCTGAGGAAAATGGGTCGTTCCAGACATTGTTCAGAAGAACAGCGTACCTTGATTAAAAAGTTGATTGGAGAGGGGAAAACATATAAAGAAGTGCAGAAAATGATAGGCTGCTCAGCTAAAATGATCACAAATGCTTTAAAATGGCAACCAAAACCTGAAAGACGTGGAAGAAAGGGAAAAACTACTAATGGATAGAAGAATAGCCAAAATGGCATGGACTCAGCCAACAATCAGCTCCAGGAAGATCAAAGAAGGTCTAAAGTTACCTGTGAGTGCTGTTACAATTAGAAGACGCCTATGTGAAGCCAAGCTATCTGCAAGAAGCCCCCACAAAGTCCCACAGTTGAAAAACAGACGTGCTGAAGAGGTTATAATTTGCCAAAGAGCACATTGACTGGCCTAAAAAGAAATGGCGCAACATTTTGTGGACTGATGAAAGTAAGATTGTTCTTTTTGGGTCTAGTGGCCGGAGACAGTTTTTCAGACGACCCCCAAACACTGAATTCAAGCCACAGTACACTGTGAAGACAGTGAAGCATGGTTGCGCAAGAATCATGATATGGGGATGTTTTTCATACTACGGTGTTGGGTCTATTTATCGCATACCAGGGATCATGGATCAGTTTGAATACATCAGAATATTTGAAGAGGTCATGCTGCCTTATGCTGAAGAGGAAATGCCCTTGAAATGGGTGTTCCAACAAGACAACAACCCCAAACACAACAGTAAACATGCAACATCTTGGTTCCAGACCAACAAGATTGATGTTATGGAGTGGCCAGCCCAATCCCCGGATCTTAATCCAATAGAAAACTTGTGGGGGTGACATCAAAAATGCAGTTTCTGATGCAAAACCAAGAAATAGAGAAGAACTGTGGAATGTAGTCCAATCGTCCTGGGCTGGAATACCTGTTCACAGGTGCCAGAAGTTGGTTGACTCCATGCAACACAGATGTACAGCAGTTCTCAGAAACAGTGCTTATACAATGAAATATTCATTAAGTGATTCAAAGGAAAGCAAAATCTTCAAACATTTTTCAGTTTATATAGTGAATGTCTGCGTTTGTAAAGAAGAATACAAACACTGCTATTGTTTTTGAACAGTCTAATATTTACTTTTCTTCAATTTTTTTAGGGGAACAACACAAATTTGATATAATTTTCTTCATGTTTTGATTTGGAATAGAATGTGTAGTGTTCCCAATGCATTTGTGTGCATGGAAATAAAAGCTATTAGAAGGATTTTGAGCTTTATTCACTTTTTTCAACACACTGCTATTATTTTGAACACAACTGTATATTTCCTACATGCCCGCACTCTCTCCAACAATGTGAGAGAGTGTGCTTACTGAATTTGGGGATACGATAAGGAGTTAAGTACCATCTAAGCATAATTTTATGGGACATTTCCCACAAATTGACACTTCTAGCTGCCATAAAGAGTTTAGATAGGGCCTTTTGCCATTCTGTTTCAGAAAATGAAGTTTCTAGATTGTGTTCCCATGGAAGAATGGAATATGATTTGCTGAAGATTATTTTAGCATTATTTGTTAAATAGAACAGGGAAATGCCTCCCATTGAGTTAGAGTCTGATTTTAAATATTGGACAATTCTCCATGGTAGTGTGCACATCAATTTAGATGTTTTGTGCAGTAGGGAAAGTATACGGAGATAGGAGAACTGTTCGGTAGGGGGTAAGGCACGTATTCGAGTTGTAAGGCCTGGAATGATGTAAGATTCTTATCCTTGTACAGATCTGTGAGTACCGTCAAAGCCGAAATGGGAATTGGCAGATTAGATCGGTGGGTATTGTCCAAAGGAGAGAACAGCAATATTTGCCATGCTATCAGTGTTGCTTGAACCGTTAATGGTAAAGTATTTGATATATTTTGTAGGTGAGGGCATACAAAAAGATGTGAGTAAGTCACTATGTAGAAGCATTGTTTGTTCTAACTCACACCACAGTGTGCTCGTTGGTTTCGAAAACCATTGCTTGGTTTGTGCTAATAGTGCAGCTATATAATAATCTCTTAAAACAGTAAGGCCCATTCCGCCAGCAGATCTATGCTTTGTCAGTTTGCTAAAAGCACATCGTGCTTTCCTACCTTGCCACAGATATTTATTTAATGCTGATTGTAGGGTAGAGAAATAGGATTGGGGAACTGGTATTGGGACTGTTCAAAAAACATAAAGGAGTTGGGGAAGAATTTGCATTTTAAATGCAGCTAAACATCCTGACCAGGATAGTTCATATTTAGTAAGATGGGAAAGCCGGGTGCTAAGTGTGTGTAACCAAGGTGCATAGTTAGCTGCATATAGAGATTCTGGGGAATTGGTAAGAACAATCCCCAAGTAGGATATTCCTTCATCTTTCCATGTAAAGGGGTAGGTAAGTTGGAGTGTTGCACAAACATTAGCACCCAGGTCTAATAAATGCGATTTGAATGCATTGACCTTATAATATGACAGTTAATTGAATAGTTGAAAAGCTTGATATACCACTGCTAGAGATTTTGAGTGAGCATAAGAATTATGTTATCCGCAAATAAGCTGATGACATGTTCCTGGGTTCTAACCATAAAAACATATATGTCAGGATGTTGTCTTATGTAGGGCGTTTAGGGCTCCATCAATAAATTAAGAATCAGTGGGGACAGTGGGCACCCTTGTCCAGTACCATTAGTTATATGAAAGGGCAGAGACATTATCCCAGAGCACTAGACTGTGGCAGACAGTGATACATAGAGAGCTATAATGGCTGAAAGGACATGCCCGTTAAACCCAAATTTGGACAACACCCTATCAAAATATTCCCAATGTATTCTATCTAACGCCTTCTCTGCATCCAAAGCAGGGAGCAGAGAAGGCATTTTGTTCTGTTTGGCAAAATGAATTAAATTAAGTAGCCTCCGTGTTGCATCTGTCGTCTGTCTCCCCTTTGTAAAACCGGATTGGTCAATATCGATTAATGTAGGCATTGTATCCATTAGACGTAAGGCTAGTAGTTTAGCATCAATTTTTAAATCATTGTTAAACAATGAAATAGGGTGGAGGTTTTGGGTCTGATCAGGAGATTTCCCCTGTTTGTTGTGTCACAATCAAAGCTTCCAGCATCTCAGGGGGGAAGGAGGCAGAGACTGCAGCTGTTTCATATATTTAGATAAATAAGGACCTAAAATACATTTAAAACTTTTAAAGTATTCTCTTGTAAAGCCTGGTCCAGGAAATTTGTTGTTGGGTAGAGTATCAATAACCTTGTAAATTTCAGAGAGAGTAAAATTAGAATTTAGAGATTGTAATTGTTCCTCAGACAGGGAAAGGTGATTAATATTGCTGAGCAAATTATCTATGTCAGAAAGGTTTGGCTGGTGAATGGTGTCATCATCTTTTAAGTTATACAGTGCACTATAATACGAGCTAAATGCATTAGCAATGTCTTGCGGATCAAATACTTGGGTATTGTAGGAAGGATGATAGACAAAGGGTATTTTCATTTTATATCTATGACCCTGTAGTTTTTTCGCTAATGACTTACCAGCTTTATTGCCAGAGGAGTAATAGAGCATCTTTAATTTTTGGGTAGTTTGTTCAAATTTATGTAGATGTTATCTAAGATTTTGTCATAACCTGAGGAGTTGAGTTGCAAGTTTGGGGCATACATTTTTTTTTTGTTGAGATTCTAATGAAGAGATGTAAGATGTAAGTGCGACAAGTTGCTGCTGTCTCTATCTCCTATCTCCAGTCCCCATTTGGATAAAACACCTCTAATGTATGCCTTATGAGCATTCCATACAGAGAATGGGCTACCTACTGAGCATTCATTGAGCTGGAAAAATTCTGATAACTTATGTTCAAGAATTTTCTTCATATGAGGGTTCTGAATAGATTTGGAGTTAGCCTGCCACACATAAGAAGTAGAGGGATATCGATCACAAACAGTAAGCACAATAGAGGTGAAATGCAGTGGAAATTTTACCGATTCTTTAATAGCTATTATTATTCTCTTTTTTGCCGGCATATTGGATAAAAATATGTTGGGGAATTGCTTATATAAACACTTAGGAGGATTTTGTGCATGGAAATGAGATTCCTGTACACATAGGGTGTTGCATTTGTGCAAGAGTGCCTCTTTCCATAAGGATACACTTTTAGCAGGGGGATTCAGACCCCTAGAATTGATGGATAAAAAAGTGATTCCCATTTATACTTTTGAGGAAAATCGTAAAGAAGAAATGAACTGTTGAGTCTCACTCAGAGTTAGCGGGGTACAAGGTGTCCAATCCGTTAGTTCAAAAGAGCTTGATGCTGTGCTGTACTGAATGCTTCACGGAAATGAGAGTTCATACACTTATCTGTTGCTTAATGAGGCAGTTGGTACATCAGAGAGAAGAAGAGAGAAAAAAAGATAATCTGTAATATAGCCAGAAAACAAAATATACAAGAGCAATAGAATGGGCTAACGACCCGTGTGCAGTAAATTTACTGCTCAGACATTAGGGGTTTTAACACTTAGTCCAAAAATAGGACTTTTTATTGTGGACAAAGATAATGCTTGATTAATTATAAGGAAAGACTCAAGTTGAGGCAATATATTTCCTCAGGAGGCTCTATGTTGATTGCGAATTTAAGGGTATTCTTCATATTTTCCTTTGTTACCCCTTCAATTTTGGTTGGATGTAGAAGAAAATGTAGGGATGATGTCCCATGATTTAAGAATTTTCATACCATCTTCCAACGAGGCTATAACATGAGCTGAGCCATTTCTATGAACCAGGAGCTTAGTGGGATACTTCCATTGATATGGAATGTTGTTTCTCAAGGTTTTAGTGATGGTGTTGAGATTTTTCCTAAGCTGCATAGTATATTGCAATAAGTCACTGAAGAGCTGAATCTTCTCGTAAGGCTCAGGGATCTTTTCCATCTTGCAAGATTTCTGCATACTTTGTTCTTTTACATGAAACAAATGTAACCTTAGTAGCACATCTCTTGGAACCTGTTCTGGGATATGGGAGGGTTTAGGTAGTTGGTGTATGCTGTCAATGATGAGTTCAGGTGGGGAGAGATCAGGTATCATAGAAGAGAATAGCAATTTTGCATAGGATCTTAACTCATTTGGTTGTACTGTTTCAGGAAATCCCCGAAGTTTGATTTTATTGCTTCTGGACCTGTCCTCAAAATCAACAAGTTTAGCTCTAAACCATTTGTGCTCCTTTTCCTTATCATTATGTGTGTCTACTAAATTATTTATTGTAGTTGTAAATTCTCTCAATTTGGTCTCCACATACGTTACTCTTTCTTCCACTGCTGATAACTCAGTGTTAAATTTTTGGCATACATGCCAGCATGTCAGAATGTATTGTGCTCCTTAATGATATCAGCATGTCCTTCAATGTTGTATCTAACACTGGTTCATTTTTAGAAGGGAAGGATGCTATTGAGTCAGGTAGTTCCCTGGTATCCAGCTTCAGTTCCCTGGTATCATCTTGGGATTCATGGTTAGAACTTACCTCTAAGTGTTGCTGTGAGTGGTCGCTCATCCAAAATATGGCTTTCTCTGGGCTTCCAGAAAGTGGACTTGTCCGCTGGGAGTTGGTATATTGTTGCCTGTGTACCCCGCTCCTGTGGCTGCTTGCCTGTGAGGGAGCAGCAGTTGAGGGGAAGGAGCCAGCGCCATCTTGTTCCCGCTGCTTATGAGGCTGGGAGAAGAAAGCCGCCAATGTTCTGGGATTATGATCCTCTTTTCTTTTGTGAGTCATGTTGGTGGGGGTCTAGGAAGGTAGCTCGCCACTGTAGTGTAGCTTTCTGCACTTTAGGAAGTCACTCGTAGCTTACGAAGTCCCTCTGTACTCTGGAGCCTCTGGGTCAGCCGTCCATCTTAGATGCTGGCAAGCCACACACCCCATACATTGTAATTTTCATTATGTGTTTTATTGATATGACATCATTGTATTGTAGAACCACTATACTAGTATGTTTCCCTGAGGAAGGAAGCTATGGGAAGAATACACAACTGCCAATCAAGACATGTATCTACGTTGGTGTATCTATAATCCATTTGGGTATATGTTGGTGCATTTAATTGGTGTATCATACTATGTTTTATCCCGCTTTACTGGCCATTTGGCTATTTCTTGTTATTACAAATAAAGATTGACTATTAGTCTTTTAACATATTGTATGTTTTATACTTTTCTGCCCTCAAAGTCCCATGGGGTTTCTCTGACCTTCTGATCATATATTTTCTGTATTATCTATAGGGATGTTGGCAGAAGTTACTTATTCTGGTTTTGTTTTGGCTCATTGTCAGTTTCATGTTCCATAACAGTGACCTTTGACTCTGTGTCAACCAAGCATGGGACTTCCTGTCCCTTGATCAGGGCGGATATCACTAGATGGACATTGCTTCCAGCCTACTGGGACTTTGATGAGCTAGTCCAAAGGGTTATCCCTCTGCCCTGGAAGATACAAGTTTAAAAGTTGGGCTGGAGAAACTTTTGTATCCGAACTGCCCACAGTTCCTGAAAATGTGTCCACACTGCCAGCATTTTCTGTCTTCCTCGAGGTCCCTGCGCAGTGGGTTTTCACCCCTCTCGGTTTGGGGAGAGTCCTTATTGGAGCAATCTATGTCTTGCTTTACATCTTAAGCCAATTCCCTCAATGCAGATTGCAGGGCTGAAAGTGGTGAGGGATCCAAGGCCTCCTCCTGGAGGTACACTGGTTCGTACCTTTTGTACACTGCTATATTTACATCTGCCTCTTGCTCTCGGACATCTGCATGCACTACCTCCTCAAGGAAAATTGTTGCTGGCTGTATTTTAAACTTCTCATGTAATGCTCTTTGGACTGAGCCATGCTTCAGGCCTGCAATAAACTGATCCCTCGGTATGTAATCAGAGTCAGTTATGTCTACGCAGCCGCGAATGTCCCCTTCTCTAGGCATCTCCATTAAACTTAGATATCAGGGCCCAGTCCTCCTTCCGACACCTGCTGCTAGAGATATAGCCTTCCAACTTCCACCAAGTGTCAGGTAGTGCTGCATGGTGCAGTAAATACGGAGTCCAATTGCAGTAAAACTAAACAGAATGCCCTCCTTATAGACACCCAGGCAGGAGAGTACCACAAAGGAAATAACTCACAGTTCAATGTAGTCAGATGTAGAGGAGGAGAGGTGCCGAAAGTGTCTGTTTCAGAGAGTGAAGTAGGGCCTGGCTGGTCTAGTCCAGTCCCAAGTGGGAACCTCCTTTCCAGGATAATGAGTCCCTAATCTTCCCCATATCATCAGGGACCTTTCCCTACCACTAGTTACTTTCCATAACAAGCAGGATCTCTCACCCTACACCAGCCACACACTAGAATCACACCAAAACCCAAGGGCAGGGACTCTAGAAGACCCTGCTGACCCAAGGGTCACATGGGTGCAGCATAGCCAACTGGGAATGCTGTTCCATTGACTCAGGAAATGCTATTTCTCTTGGACTTCCTCTCCAGGATAAGGTGCCAATCAATTTGAGTGTCACCTACAGTGGAGAAAACAAATCACTCAACCAACACAGCCAGTTCTGACAAAGACCATGTCTATTAGTAAAGGAAACAGTTAATTGAAATAAACTATTTAGAGTGCTAGCAAAGCTGGAGTTAGGCTTTAGGGTTTCTATTAGGTTTGGTAAACCTGTCCAGTGTGGCTTAAGGCTATAAAATTAAAATTAAATAATTGATATAGGGTCTGGGTTTGGCTCAGTGCAGGCTTTGACACAAACTTTGCATGTTTGTCGCTAGGAAGTTGGCCAAACTATTTGGGTGGTTCACTAGTCTGAAAATCTGCTGCTTCTCTGCAACAGGAAGTCATTCATTCATTTGTGGTATTAGTACCACTTATAAATGAATACTTCCTGTAGTGCAGGATGCATAATATTGTTTGTTTGTCAAGATGCCAGCAGTTGCTGGTGTCTTATCAACCTCTTCCTTGCTTTCTGCTGCCTTAAAAAAAACAAGCAGGTGAGCATACAGGGAGATGTCATTAACCAAAGATGGCCATGACTATCTTTGGTCAATGACATCTGACAGCTCCTTTTTTTTGCATGTGGTACCCCTTACAATCCATACCAGAACCTCATTAAGGATAAAGGTCTAGTGATTTATTCTTTTGGGGGGATGCATGCTGGCTTTTTTAATTTTTTTTTGTTATATACTGGTAATTCTTTTCTATTTTTTTTTTCAAAGAGTTTCCTCAAATAATTTATACCAGACCCTTATCCTTAACCAGACCCCCACAATCACTGAGCTAGAGTTGTGGGGAAGAGACCCTTGTTCTCATCAAAATGGGGACACCTCCATGTTGAGCTCATGTGTCCTGGTATGGTTTGAGGGGGGGAAAGGTGTCCACCTGACCCCCATTCCTTGGCCAGCCAGGCTGCATGCTCTGATTCAGGGTCTGGTATTGATTTCCTTGGGCACCTCAAACTTTTTTTGTGTGGGCCATCCTGTTAAAACCTACATCAGGATGAAAAGGGTCTGGTATGCATTTGAAATTTCATTATTGGCTTTTTTTTTCAGAGCACACAGACCCCTTCAAAAGTCCCATAAAATACATAGTAGACCCTTGCAGGGGGTCTTTATGCTGTTTTTTAAATATATTTAAAAAGCAAGCCATTACTATCTGCCTACCACCGAGAGGCTCCTGATTGTTCTTTTATTGCGGATGCTGGGTAACAACCATGCGTAAATTACAGGGAGACTGGAACCCTGTCTCTCTCTATTTTCTGCCATGATGCTTTTCTATTGATAATTTACAGCAGTCTATGGCTGACATTTGTTGTCCCTTCGACCTACAGCTTTCTTTTTGTGAGTACACTTATTAGACTCCATGCTGTTGCATTGTGACACAACATAGTGGTGAAGATTGCTTTCTCACTGAGTCATGCACAGGACCAATTTGAGAACCTGCTATTACATGTTATCCACAAAGTTTTGTACCTCAAATTCTTCTGAGAGACTTGTGCCTTTAAAAGATCCATACTGTAATTTTGCAAACTTTCATCTGGGATGCCCATCTGGTCTATGATTTCTCTTTGCATGTTGCCAGTTTTGATTAGGGGACTCACATTCATCCCGGTTGGGGGGGTTGGAGCGGGTGGGGGGTAGTTTTCCAGTTTCTCAGTTTTCACCTGTTTGTTTCTGGGTTTATTCTAATTTCTGGTTATGTTTGTGTCTAATGTCTGTCTGGCATTGTCCTGCCCCGCAGGTAGTCTACCACTGTGGCTTATCCAGATTTTAGCCTACATCCACTCCTTTATATATCTAATTGTTACATCTATCTGTGATGTGTGCACTCACATGCATCTCCTAGCATGTCTGGGGGCTAAACTCACCAATTAAATGCTTAGTTTTTAATCTCCTAAAAGCCTGCGACCTGCTAATTTGCGTTCTTCAGGCTCATTTGCTGGGCAAGAAAATTCTGGCCCTTACAAAAGCCTGAGTGGGTCATTATTATAGTGTCACCTACTCCATCTAGACCAGGGGAGTTGGCGTACTAATTCATAAATCTTTGTCGTTTCAATTGTTGGACCTTAAGCTCGATCTGGAAGGGAAATGTGTCATTATATATTCTGTGTTGATTTAATTCTCATTGGCCTCTACCTACCTCTTCTTGCTTCGCTACAGACACTTAACACTCATAGCGGGAGACTTCAACATGACCCACTGTTCTGCATTGGATAAATGCTCTGATGACTGCTGATGTACACTTCACTCTTCTACACACAGATCTCTGCCATGCATTGCTCCACTTACCTGCTTTTTAAGGTACATGGTGTGACTACCCTCCCATGGGGCATATCAGATCATGTTCCAGTCTCACTGGAGCTGTTATTGGTGGCCCAAATTATTTGTTAATGGTTTTCATATCCAGCAGTTGAACCCTGGATACAAACCAGGATATGCACTATGAACTTGACCTCATCCTCCCTGGGTGTGCTCTGGGAAACTTTCAAGGCTTCCTTGCTAGGCCACTATCAGATGATTATTGGGCAACTTCATAGGGACAGAGGTAAGGACTTGGCCCAGGCAAAGGATAGGGCACACAAGATATCTGCATGCCTACTCTGATCTCCCTGTAACTCTTCAGGAGGTGATGATGCAACGTACCGCGTCCATGCAGAAGCAGTTTTTGTACTAAATCACAATGGATACAATGGATAGAGCTACAAATCTGGAAGGCTACTGATGTGGTTTGCCAAAGAACAGACCCTAGCTGCTGCCATAGCTTCTATAACCGATCAGTCAGGTTTACTAGACACAGTCCCAGAATTCATTTACAGTAGTTTCGCCAATAACTACCAGGCCCTTTATTCGTCTAAAGCAACCTACCAGTTTGAAGTGCTGGCCCAATTTCTGGATAGGATCAACTTTCCAATCCTCCCCCCTCTCTGAGAGAGATACTAAATTCCCCAGTGACCCTTGATGAACTCCAGCTTGCTATTACATCTCTCCAGTCAGGGAAAATGCCAGGCCCTGACGGACTCCTAGAAGAGTTCTATAAAACCTGCTTAGAGGATCTGTCTCAGACATTTCATGCTACCCTAGTTGAAGTACTACAGGGCAGTAGCTTGCCTGAGTCTATGTCGGAAGCTACCATCATAGTTCTCCCAAAGCCTGGAAAAGATCTTGCTTTCTGCTCTTTCTACTGCCCCATCTCTCTATTAAACGATGACGTCAATGTTATTGCAAAACTCCTTGCTAATCAATTAATGAAGGTCCTCACTACAGTTATTCATGCAGATCAAACAGGCTTCATGCCTGGTAAAGGCACAGACATTAACATTTGGCGACCGTTTACGAATATATCAACATTTCGGCAGAGGGGAACCCAGAGGAGTGGTGGCGTCCCTTGACCCAGGGAAAGCTTTTGATTCCATTGAGTGAGTATATTTGTAGGAGATATTTCAAGTTCGGACCTCAATTTATTTCTTGGTTATTTGCATTGTACACCAATCCCACTGCAAGAGTGTGCACCAATGACACTATATTCTCATTGATTCATCTCACTAGAGACACATGACAGGGATGCCTGCTATCCCCAGGGCTTTTTGCTCTGGCCATAGAACTCCTAGCTATCTTTATTAAGGGCTCTGGCTCGATCATGGGTTTGTCAGTGGGTCAGTGGGAAGAGAGAATCTCCCTAAAACAGGTGTATTCTGCTATATTTTGGAGATTCGACGTCCTTGCTGCTGACGGCATTGGAACTTATTTACACTTTTTGATTATTTCCATGTATTAAAATTAATTGGAATAAATCTGTTTTGTTCCCACTAGACTCATCAGCACCATTGGTTGTAGCCCCCACTCCCCTCCACTAGGTCGCCAAATGTAAGTATCTTGGGGTAGTATTTCAATCAGATTTCTGTGGTTATGTATTGGATAACCTGAAGCCTACTCTTGACCAATTTTCAAATTTCAATGTCAATGTCTAAGCTTGATCTCCTTCCCTCTAAATCCTGTGGGTAGGATCAATCTAATAAAACTGATCTTCTTGCCCAAGGTTTTATACTTATTCTGGCACACCCCAGTCATTGTACCAAAATCCTTTTTCAGAAAGATTGACAGTACAGTTACCTCTTTTTTGGGGGGCAGGAAGGACTCCCAGACTGGCTAGCTCTACAATATCCTCTTACGCTCGGCTTACTCACTCTCCCTAATTTAGAGAAATATCACTGGGCAGCAGTCTCGGTGACAGTGTACTGAGCTGAGCAACATACCCCTTTTGGGGCTCCCAATCTAGTGTGGCTGTTATGGTGCCCATAAGGGTTTGAATTCAAGCCTCTCCGAGATACTACAAACCTGGAGTATACTCTCCCCACACCCCATTGTGGGAGAATCTCAACTTACCTAATTTACGTATAATATCCGATCTCCAGATCTTGGCTAGTTATGGTGTCACCTTACTATCTCTAGGGAACGTCTCCTTGGATTAGACACTCTGAAGGCTGCCTTTCAATTGCCCAACCATATGCTCTTTTGTTTTTTTCAACTCAGGCACGCAGTCAATGCACAATCTCAGTGCAGAGTTTCATTGTCTTCCCACCCACTTGAGGAACTTCTCATGATGGATGGTTTACAGGCTTTTTGGAAAAACTACTTCCTTCCATTTACACCAAGCTTAATGTTGTCCACGGGCCGAGGCTTGATGGCCTTTACGAGAGATACAATGTGGATCTCCCTTTTCTCACTGAAGAGGACTGGACTAAATGTCTGGATCACTTTTTGATGGATATGATATCAGCTAGAAACAGATTTACTTAACTTAGGCTTTTGCATAGAGTTTACTACACTCCCCAAAGACTGTCCCATATATTTAAACACTTCAAATATTTGTCAGAGGTGCTTCTCAGAGGTAGGCACCCTTATTCATATGCTGCAGAGATGTCCCTGCCTGCAGGCTTTTTGGGGCAAGGTGGTGTCCACCATCAACTCTGTAGGCGGGCTATCACTTCCCCAAGACCCGCTTATTTTCCTGTTGGGCATGACTGATAATATGGCAAACACCCTCTATGTTAAATTGTTTGTACTCTATTTGTCATTCTATGCTTGGCAGGCCATACTTCTAAAGTGGAAGGCTTCTCAACCACCTACTGCGGCGGAATAGAAAGTTGCAATGAACACAAATCTTCACATTTTTAATTAAACATATGCCAGTCATAATTACCCCAAACAATTTGACAAAATCTGGCCAGCCTAGATAGAAGCCAAGGGAATTATTATTTGACTAAAGATTCCCTGTAAACAAATCTCACTTAAAGCATATACAGTCTGGTTTCAGTTTCTAAGTGTAGCCACACAGATTTGGTCATCTCTGCTGCTGATTCCTGATTTAATACTGAAGCCCACTAATGACCAGATCAGCTGCACTTAGGTGCTGGGAGATAATGCATTTAGTATTTGCTTCCTTAATGTCAAGATGCTTTTAGGGGCAGCTATTGCTCATGTGAAATTGGCAGTAGAGAGTAAAGATCTTTGTTGTAAGAATCTGTAGGATTTCACTATTGAAAAACTGTTTTAATGCATGCAGGTTCATGTTTGTTTGAATTAGCTTCATCTGCTAAAGCCCATGGCCATGATGTTTTCACTACTCCCTTTATGGAAAATGGCACAGATTCCTTCTTTGATCAGTACTCATCAGCTTGTTCAAAGCAGGTGCTGTTAGTTTGTATTACTAATGTGCTTTTTCTAGTTGGACAAGAGAGCTGTAAACTAAACTTGTTTCAGCCTCAGCTCCAAGCCTGGTCAGAGATATTATCGCCAATTTCAGTTAAAACCATTTCAGATCCACCTCTAAATATTAGGAATCCTTTCCCTTATTACCCTTAACAACCACAGCTGCTACTGAGGGTTCCTTGTGTCCTGTATACTAGTACCCTGCTTCATTTAACCCATTAACGGCTCCCCCCCTTGGTTCCATTACCCATTGCAAGCTCTCAGACATCTTCCTCTGTTTCTGCTACCATTTCCTCTATGCTCCCCAGTCCTCATACTACTTTCCTACCAGTAGCAGAATCTGGTAATCACCCTTCAACCACCTGCTGTACTCCAGCATTTAAACTGAAAAAAGAAACAAAAGTTCCTTTCTACTCGTACAGCTCTGCCACTATCCACTGTTGCCTCACTCATTATTCAGCCATTTTCTGATTCCATGCCTGCCGTTAGGGTCCAGTCTACTTCCGTGCTGCCTGCTGATGTGGTCAAGTTCATCTCCACGCTGCCTGCCAATGGGGTTCAGTCTGCCTCCATGATGCCTGTTGATGGGGTCCAGTCTGCCTGCTTGCTGTCTGCTGATTGGGGTCCAGTTCGCCTCAATGCTGCCTGATGCTGAGGTGCAGTCTGCCTCAATGCTGTCTGCCAATGTAGGTAGTCAGCTTGGGGTTCCCCAGGGCGCAGAGTCTAAGCCCCAGCCTGCTTCTTCACCAGAGCTCCTGATGGTGGGGATGGACTTGCAGAGAGCTGGGACCAGGTCACGGCCCACGGGTACGCCCAGCTGAAGATGAGGAGATCACTTGCGGGAGCAGAGTACAATGGGAGGAGACAAACAGAAATCCTATAGACTAGCCAAAGTCAGGACAGGCAGAAAACAAGCAGTCAGAGAATGAAGCCGGGGTCGGTACACAAGTAGTCAATGCAGGATACAGGAGATAGCAACACACAGGAGCTCAGACAACTAGGAAGTTGCTCAGGCAAAGTGGCCTAGACTGACCATGTGTTATATACGCAGGCAAACAAGGAGGTAGGCCAGGAAGTGATGGAAGGGAAGGAAATAAAACCCAGAGAACAGAAGACGACGCCCATAGGTGAGCACAGACAAACACACATGTGAAAGGGATCAGGAACAGCACTGCAGCAAGGAGGTAAGAATACACAAACAAGAAACTGCAGGCTACCTTTTGACACAGTCCATCTCAATGCTGCCTGCTGATGGGGTCTGGTCCACCTCAGTGTTACCTACCGATGGTGTTCAAGCCTGGTCAGAGATACTATTGCCAATTTCAGTTGACACCATTTCAGATCCACCTCTAAACATTAGGAATACCTTTCCTCATTACCCTTAACAACCATATCTTGTACTGAGTGTTCCTCGCGTCCTGTATACCAGTACCTGCTTTATTTAACCCATTAAACGCTCCCCCCACAGTTCCATTACCCATTGCAAGCTCTCAAACATCTTCCTCTGCTTCTGCTACCATTTCCTCTATGCTCCCCAGTCTTCATACTACTTTCCCACAAGTAGCACAATCTGGTAAGCACTCTACAATTACCTGCTGTACTCCAGCATTTAAATTGATAAAGAAACAAAAGTTAATTGCTACTCATACAACTCTGCCACTATCCACTGTGGCGTCAAGTTTATCTCCATGCTGCCTGCCAATGGGGTTCAGTCCACCTCAATGTTACCTACCAATGGGGTCCAGTCTGCCTCAATGCAGCCTACCAATGGAGCCCAGTCCACTTCCATGCTGTGTGCCAGTGGGGTTGATTCTGCCTCATTGCCTGCCTGCTGATAGGGTCCAGTCTGCCCCCATACTACCTGCTGCTGAGGTTCACTCTGCCTCAATGCCTGCCTCTGGTGGTCTGCTGCCTGATACCAAGCTTACTTCTGGTGGTTTTCTGTCTGCTGTCAAGCTTGCCAATTCAGTTCCATCTCCTAACATTAAGAATCCCTTCCGTCATTACCCTTAACAACCACAGCTGTTATTGAGTGTTCCTCACCTCCTGTATGCCAGTATCCTATTTTCAATAACCACACTTCCCCTGCACTTAACCCATTGAAGGCTCCCCTCACAGTTCCATTACCCATTTAAACCTCTCAGACATCTTTCTCTGCTTCTGCTACCATTTCCTCTAAGCTCCCCAGTACTGTTGCTACTTTCCTGCCAGCAGCACAATTTTGTAAGCATCCTGCAACCAGTATTTAAAATGAATTCTCATACAATTCTGCCACTATTCACTGCTGCCTCAACCATTATTCAGCCATTTCCTGATTCCTTGCCTGCGGTTAGGATCTAGTCCAATTCCATGCTGCCTGCTAATAGGGTCCAGTTCAATTCCATGCTGTCTGATGAAGGGGTCAAGTCCTCCTCCATACTGCCTGTTGATGGGACCCAGTCTTCCTCCATGCTGCCTGCCAATGGGGTCCAGTCTGCCTCCATGCTGCCTGTCAGTGAGGTCCAGTCCACTTCCATGGTGCCTGCTGATGGAGTCCAGTCTGTTTCTACCCTACCTGCCTATGGGGGCCAGTCTGTCTTCATGCTGCATGCTGATGGAGTCTACACTACCTCCATGCTGCCTGCTGATGGGGTTCAGTCCTCCTTCATTCTGCCCGCTGATGATGTTCAGTCTGTCTTAATGTTGCCTGCTGATGGGGTTCAGTCTTCCTCAATGCCTGCCTCTGGTGGTCCACAGCTGCCAAGCTTGCCTCTGGTGGTCTGCGGTCCACTGCCAAGCCTGCTTCTGGTGGTCCACTGCCAAGGCCACTTTGGATCAACCTCTGCCTACTACCCAGACCTCTGCCCATCTGAACTATACTAATTCCTGGGCTGCTGCCCATCCATACTGTTCTGATTACCGGGCCAATGGCCAGCTGCACTATGTTGATTTCCGGGCTGAGGCCTAGCCAGACTATGCTGATTTTCTACCAGCTGTCCATCTGGACTCTGTTGGTAGGGTACCCAGTCAGCTTCCAGACCCTCACGGGGGGGGGGGGGGCACAGCAGAGCAACCAGAGGCCACTCTTTCAGCAGGGGAGCTGTCAGGACTTTGTTCATCTGCTGATGGCACTGTGGTTCCCTGGGTGGAGGGTTGAAATTTTAATGTCCATCAGCAGGTGCCTCTCAACACCCATCAGATCCCAGTAATCAATTTCCACCTAATGCTTGCTGCTGGGATGGTATTTACTAGATCCTCCTCTTTTAGTTCCTTGTTGCATCAATGTTTTGTTTGCTACTGCCAGACCATGTTGCTTTTTATCCTGTTCCTGACCTGTATGCTGTACCCTGTATCTTGCTGCCTTGTACCTGCTCTCCTGACCCCAGTTTTGGTTCCTCTTCCCATCTGCTCCATCTACCTTCAGTTTTTCCTGGTTTTCAGTGTTTCCCATGTTGTATATATTGTATATACGTAGCTGTTAGTTAGATTTTCTGTTTTTTAGGTTTATTAGGTATTCTTTTACTGGGGTTTTTATACACATTATTTTTATGTTTGTTGATGGTTTTGTTTCACTGTATATAAATATCACTTAAAGCATTTATAGTCTGGTCACTGTTTCCAAGTGTAGCTACGCAGATTTGGTCATCTCTGCCACTGATTCCTGATAAACAAGCTGCCTGACACCTACCTGATATGCAATATACTCAAGATCTTGAATTCAACGTTGGTCATACTTCACCTGCAGCAACACTCTATCAGTGAGTATTTGTGCAAGTAAGGAAATGATCTAAGGGGCTGGGTTTGTTTTCATCAGTGGATCATGATTCAGATAAGCTGTTTAAGTTGTTTTTCAAAACACATTGGACAGTCCTGGCTGCTGGCAGAAATGAGAGGCAGAAACTTGGTTCGGCGGGGAGAGGGGGTTCACATGTTTTCCTGGGCAGCCAAGTTGCATGCTCATATAAGGGTCTGTTGTGTATTTTTGGGGACCCTATAAACTTTTCCTAATTTTTCTTTGGGGTTCCCCCTAAAAATCTTACCAGGCCCTTCAGGTCTGTTGTAGAATTTGAAGGGGGCTTTTGTACCCTTTACTCATTTCCACAGGTGGACTGGTATCTGGGGGCCCCTTATTGTTTAAGGTTTTTTCTAAATTCGGATAAGCCCTAGGTCCACAGACCCCCAAAACCACTGGTCCAGGGGAAGAGGACCTTATCATCATAAACAAGGAAGGTGCATTGCCAGGGCATGCAGTCTGATACAGTTCAAGAGCAGGGATGTATGCTTGCCCCCACCCCCTTCCCTAGCCTGCCAGGTTGCAAGGGTCTGGTGTGCATTTTGGGGGGACCGTATCCTTTTTTCTTGATTTTTGCATGTGGCTGCCCCTTAAAATCTAAAACAGATTTTTTTTTTGCTTGTCAAGTCTGACTTAAAATTCAGGCATGGAATAAATTATATATATATATATATATATATATACATATAATTTTTTTTTTGTTTGTTTGTGAGGAATTCCCTATTAATGTCTACAATAGACCAAGGGTCTGGTATAGATGAAGGGAATCCTTGTCTAACTTGTTTACCAACAAGATGAAGCAGTTTAGAGCTGTCACTTTTCCAGCAATTTAAACACATGTATCCTTTGTAATTGTCAGCGTTGCTGTAGCAGTTATTTATCAAAAATATTTCAAAATTGTACTGTGACCTGAAGCTGATAAGGTGCTGGGACTTTGATAAGAGTTTATACAAAATTGTGAAAGGACAATAACATGAAAGCTCACTGATTCTGTCTAGGCAAGATTGCTCACAAGAGACAGGGCCACCCTCCTGTGGGTACCCAGCAAGTTACCAGAAGAAAACATACACCAACAGAAGGAGTGCCAGACCAAATGACAAGAGTCCAAATTAATTTATTGATTGCTCATGCAGATGCTGCTAGCTAGTAACTTTCCTAGTACAGCAATTAGCTTCCCTACATTGATTCACACAGGGAAGTCCTTTTCTGAGTATATTCAAAGGTCTTAATTTAATTGAAGCCCTGATGAAGGGGGAGTCTCTCCTGACCCCTGAAACATGTTGGATTTTTTCTTCTTTGTGTAAACAAATACTTTAATTCAGACTTCTATCATTTGTTCTGGTGCTCCTTCCATTGGTGCATTGTTTCTTCTACAAAGCTCCCATGGGAAGACACAGGGCAACCAAGGGTAGAGCTAATTAGTTAGTTCTCCTGTGCAGGACCATGGACACTTTTACCTCATAGTTTACATCAACAAAAATCCACTTTTCACTGGGAGTGTGTAATCTTTATTAAACCAAAGAAACCAGCATATGGTAGATGGATTGATAGAGTAAGCTCTTTCAGACATCTTTAAATATTTTGAGGCACAAATATGTTGTATGATGCTCACAGCATATGTATCTTAGACCCTCTCTATATATCCTTTTCTGAAACACAGCCCACAGCACAAAGCTACAAAACAGAGTTAGCAAAGCCTGAAAAACAGCCTTATGCAGGCCATAGACGGGTTGAAAATCGGCCGATTTTTCGGCCGAAAAAAAAATCAGCCGATTTTCACACCGTTAATGGGTTAATTGGTCGGCTGTTTTTCTGGATTTTGTCAGTTTTTTTGATCGGTAAAGTTGGCTTTTCGTGGCAATGATGGGCAAATCGGCCGATCTTTTTACAGATAAAAAATCTGCGCATGAGCCATGACCTGCAAGAAAAAGAAAAAGAAGAAGAGGAAGAAAAAGACAAAGAAGAAGAAGAGGAAGAGGAAGAAAAAGAAGAAGCAGAAGAAGAGAAAAACGAGGAAGAAAAAGAGGAAGTAGAAGAAGAGGAAGAAGAGGAAGAGAAGAAGAAGAAAAAGAAGAGAGAGAAGAGAAAAAAGAAGAGGAAGAAGAAGAAAAAGAAGGAGAAGAGAAAGAAGAGGAAGAAGAGAAAGAAGAAGAATTCCAGTCCGCTATTATATTTGACATTAAAAAGTATTGCGGTTGCAACAATGTATCTATTTGTATCCAAAAAAACCCCCATCTGTATCCAAAATGGATACAAATAGATACAATGTTGCAACCACAATATTTTTTAATTTCAAATATAATAGCGGGGCTCTCTGCAGGGACAGAAGTAATTAAATGCCGGCCGTAGACGGGAAGAAAATTGGCCGATTTTTTTTTACTGTTTGGTGGTAACGTCGGCCTATTGAACAACCGATTTTTTGTTTTTTTGTTAAAAAAACGGCCGGTTTTCTCCCCGTCTATGGCCTGCAATAGTCCAAACAGCACATACAGCAGGTATATCTTTAAACTGTCCTACTATCTAAGGAATTATGCATGTGCTTTGAAACAATATCAATAAACTTCAAGTAAACTACAGTGTGTCCACAGGTCCACCCCACAGCTGTTCCCACTTTTTCTGCTTTTCTTCCCATGCATATTGAATGTGTAAACAGGAGTTTACTAGAAAGCTTCAATGCACCAGAAAAGATGAGTAGGGGAAAAAAATGTCAGTGGCCTCTACCTGTAAAACCATTCCTATTTTGGGGATCATCTCATTGTTGCCCATCTAGTGCATCTGTTGGTAATTTCATTAATACCAAAGCAGCTGAAACTGATTAACAACCCCCTCTGCTACTTAACTGACCAGATCAATATCCCTGGAGGTTAATTGACTTGATGCTATACTCTGATTAAAAAGTGTTCCTTTGATTTTTATGAGCAGTGTATTTTTGCAAAGATAATATTTTGAATGGCCTCATCAGTGTGTTTTTTTAGGAGGCCACAAGTTATTAAATAATAAAATGCATTTGTACATCATTTTGGGGCAAACAAATTGTTTAAATGAATTCAAAGTAAGTAAAAAAAAAAAAAAAGAAGAAGCAGGGATAATCACTTGCTCTGAGCTTTGGCATTCTTATTATATTCAATATGCCAGAGTTTTGGTATAGAATGTGTTAAAGTATAATTTCCCAATGCTCTGAAGATACAGATAATCTCATTATAGCTAATGAGGAATGAAAGACAACGATGTAGTTTATTCATTGTGACCAGATTGTCTGAAGAGGTCCCAAAGGACATTCATTCTATTCCACTGAGAAGTAACATTTACAAAAGAAAGACATATATAAATTGAAGCTATATATTATAATCACTGACTTCAGCAATTGCATTTGCTATTCTAGCTATCTTTGGTAAGTATGCTGAAAAAACAACTTCTTTATTTTTTGCTAATTTTTATATCTATTAAATAATAATTATTAAATAATTATTTTTTGGACCTTCTTGGACTTTAGAACAGTTTGGACTTATCAATCATATATGAAACAGCAAAATAAATTCAGATAAAACTGTAGATAAATTTTGGTATAGGATATTACTATACCACTTTTAACCAAAATGTAATAAGCAGGAAGAAAAAAATTGCACTCAATTTAATTTACAAAGATATTTAGATTATTCCATCAATGTTTGATAAAATCTTACAGCATGTGAATACGTAACTTGACAGTCACTAGCAAGCTTATGTTCCAATATGCTTATTTACCTTTCACTGCAGTAGTGTCAAGGGTAGATGTTTTACAATGATATTATTGATATGAGGGTTTTTTCAGTGATGTTAATATACTACACTTTCAGAAGGCAATTTAGTGAGGTAGTGAGAAGGGGCAAATCAGTTTCTTGCTTATTTAATTGAAATTCATCAGGAGGATTCATATTCTCAGCATAAACATAAGGAATTATCTTTGTACTAGTTGCTATTACCTATTTTTTTTTGTCGTATTTCCACATAATATTCCCTTTCTCACTTTCACTGATACTACCTTCATATTCACATTCTTATATTAATAGAATAACAAGGCCACACTCAAGAATTCATTGCTACTGTTACTTTACTACAAATCAGGCAGCACAGCCAATTGTTTGCATTTGAATGTATCTCTTTCCCATATTGCTGTTTTTGACATAGACTCAATTTACATTTCTACTTGTGGATAGCTGAAAGACTATAGGCTTTATACACAAGTGTAAATTGCCATGACAATTGTTAGTTCCAATCTACTTTGGCTGTCATTGTTAAAAACAATAGCCTTTATGCCAAATGGTCACTACAATTTAGTAAATTGAACTTTATATCTTTCAGTTTTTTAATTTGATACTGCAAGAGCACCAATAGATGTTCAGCTGAAAACTGCTTGCGATTTAATGTTAAGGGTTGCCAGGTGGAAAAGTTTTTGGTCAAATTTAGTTATATTAAAACTAGTTAAAATAAAGGCATTGTTTCTTGCAAAAACAAAGCTGGTAAAAACACACTATCTATACTTGTATTTTGGCAGTTTATATGTTTAGAAATGTTGTTACATATAGTATCTGCTTTTACTATTCAAATATTTTAATCCTTAGCAGAGGGTATCAAATGCTGGCTAGAGATACTGTAATTTTATTGGTTGGGTACCACTGTTATGGTAGAATTATATATGAAGGATCTATGGGAAAACAAAATTTATTTTGGTGGGAAGCCTCCTAATGGCCCCCATCAATGCTAGATTTAACCACTTGCCAACCAGTCACGTACCTTATATGTCACCAGTCTTCAAGTGGTTGTACTGGGACTATGCTGACAGCTACAGCCATTACCCTGGTACCTTTTTTTTAGAGCCAGCAGTTGATAATAGCAGAGCGGCTAACTAACCTCTTGTTTGCTATTACAAGCAGTGGGAGGGGACGACCCACCTCCCACTGCCTTCCACTGCTTGCTCAGATCTTCCGTCCCACCAACATATCCTCTGGCTGGTCAGACAGCTGAACAAAGTAGGGATCAGATTTGACCAGCTCTCCCCTATGGTAAACTGGAAGCCATGACCTGTCATTAGGTTTTACCGGGTTTACTTGGATGTCAATGGTGCCATTTTCAAAAACAATCGGAAACACTGATCTTGGTGTTTTGAATGCTTTTAAGTGCAGAGGAGGTATTTTGGGTCTTATAGACCCCAGATAACTTCATAAAGGGTACCTGTCACCTAGCCCTATTGCTATCACAAGGGTGTGTACATTCCTTGTGACAGCAATAGAATTGATAAAAAAATTAAAGCAACAGGGTAAAAAAAAATAATAACTAAACCAAAAAAAATTAAAGTGCCCTCGCCTCCCCCCTGTGCTCGTGTGCAAAGGCGAACACACACGTTTGTCCCACACATGTGAGCTATCACCGTGAACATCGGATCCTGAGCAGTAATTCTAGCACTAGACCTCCTCTGTAAATCTGAAGTAGTAGCCTGTAAAGGCTTTTAAAGCTTTGCCTGTCGATAGTAAAATTTACGTTGTTTGTCGCCGTTGCATGTGCATGCGCAATTTTAAGGTATGACATGATATCTATTTACTCTGTGTAACATTGTCTTGTATATTTTAAAAAAACGAGTTATGTATTGTGTTCTTTGCATTAAAATTAAAAAAAAAATTTTCCCCCCAAAATTACCTTGTGACATAAACAAATTGCAAAACCCACGAATTTATTCTCTAGAGCCTCTGTTTTAAAAAGTATATAATGTTTGGGGGTTCTAAGTAAATTTCTGGAGAAAAAAACCCTGACTGTTATATGTGAACAAAAAGTACAGTTGTTTTCTGGGCTATGCATTTATTTATTACAGTTACTTATATAGCGCCGTCAATTTATGCAGCACTTTACATATATACGTTCACATCAGTCCCTAACCCTCAAGGGGCTTATAATCAAAGGTCCCTAACTCACATTCATACATACACATACTAGGGCCAATTTAGACAAGATCCAATTAACCTACTGGCATGTCTTTGGAGTGTGGGAGGAAACTGGAGTACCCTGAGGAAACCCACGCAGGCACAGGGAGAACATGCAAACTCCAGGCAGGTGGTGCTGTGGTTGGGATTCAAACCAACGACCCTAGTACTGCCAGGCAGAAGTGCTAACCATTTAGCCACTGTGTATGAAAACAGTTTTAGCTAAAACCAATACTGGGCTAATTAAGAAATTATACATGGAAACCCTAGTAATATTTTGCAGATCAGGAATCAACATACATAGGTGAGAAGATATATGGACTTGCCAGTGATAAAAGGGGTATAGTGACCAAAGAGCTCAGGCTCTAAAGGGGCCCTGACAAGAGATGCATATTTGAATTTTGGTAATAAGCATTATGTTCAGTCAGACAGGATGGTGACTTTAAAGTGATTCTAAAGATTGTATTAAAAAACACACACACACATCTTATACTTACCTGCTCTGTTGAATGGTTTTCCACAGAGCAGCCCTGATCCTCTTTTTTTGGATCCCCCTGCCAAGTGCCCCCAATACCAAGCCTCTTGCTATGGGGGTACTCGAGCAAGCTCGCTCCCGAGCCACGCTCCTGTAAAGGGACATTGTCCATTCACACACAGATAGTGGTTTGGCTCCGCCCCACTCTCTTTTCATTGGCTCACTGGCTGTGATTGACAGCAGCAGGAGCCACTGGCCAGTGTGAGAGAATAATGAGAATAAGACCCGGGAGAGCCGCAGGTCTCATGCAAATCACATAATCACAATGGGTCTCATGTAAGCATTAGGGAGAGCTAATGGGGGAGCTTCCCCAGAAGATTTTTTTACCTTAATGCGTATAATGCATTAAGGTAAAATCCATCTGCCTTTAGAACTACTTTAACTAATTGGCTTTAGCTTCGACTTGTGAGTATGAAAGTTAGTTGCAAGGGTCACCACATAAGTAATGTCAGAAAGTTTTATATTTGAGATTTATATTCATAATGCATATTTAAATTACAATAGTTCTTAAAACAGATAAGAACAAGTTAAAACTAGGAGCCCCAGAGAACTCTCATGTTCAATATTAGGGTAGTGTTTGTTCTTTCCTGCTCTCTATTACATTCTCATAGTGAATAAACTAAACTAATCATATTAAAGTATCATATCTCTAACCTATGTTGAAGAGTATACTTCTCATTCTGTAGACATCAAAGCCCATGCTGATTTAAACATAATGGTATTATTAATATCCATGGAAGACTGTAATGTCATTTTCTTTTTTAATTTCAGCTGGGATTACAATGGATCGCAGAAATGTCTACATCCATTATACAGTCAAATACCAATTTGATACATAGATACAAATTTATAATGTATAATAGTAACAGGCAAATTAACAGTGTCCCTAAGCACATATGTAGAAAAGACCTTTAGAAAGCTGTGCGCACTCTACCTGTCTCATCTGATGTCCCTTGTGCTGACGTAAATGTGATTTTATATAAGACATAGCTTGCTGTAATATCTCTGTAAACCAACAATTTAAAGGTCAAAGAATGCTATTTTACTAATAAAATATTTCTATGAAAACAGTTGCAACCTTCAGTCACTTACATTATGTTTAACCACTAGCCGCCCAGCCACTGTATAAAAACGGTGGCAGGGCGGCACGGCTGGGCAAAAGCACGTTTTAAAACGTGCTGTTTCAAAACAGGTAGGGGGCGCGCGAGGCGCACCGCCGCCCTACCTTCACCGCCGATCTCAGCCGCCGGGTTACAGCTAGTTATTATCAGCTGTGTCCCGACGATTAGCGGCAATCAGTGAAAGAGAGCAGGGCTGCAGTAGCTCTGCTTTCTGTCAGTTCCCTGACAGTTCCTGACAAGCTGACCAGGAGAAAAGAGTTTTTCTGTCCCGATCAGCGTGTCTCCCTGCAGTACACCCCCCCCGCCCCGCCCAATAGTAAAACACTCCCCTCACACAGTTAACTCTTTCAGTGCAAAAAAAAGTTAATCCCTTCCTCCCCAGTGCCATTAGTACAGTGTCAGTGTTTTTTTTTTTGCACTGATCACTGTATTGGTGTCACTGAGGATGTCAGTGACTCCCCCAGTGTCAGAATGTCCACCGCAGTCCCGCAGTCCTGCCATAAGTCGCTGATCGCCGCCATAAGTCACTGATCGCCGCCATAAGTCGCTATTGGCCGCCATTATTAGTATAAAAAAAATAAAAAATATGAGTATCTTTCCCGCCATTTGTAAATGCTATAACTTTCACGTAAACCAATTAATTTACACGTATTGGGTTTTGTTTTAGCAAAGACATGTCGCAGAATGCATTTTGGCTGAAATGTAAGCCGAAATTTGATTTTTAAATTTTTTTTTACTGGACATGTTTTATAGCAAAAAGTACAAAATATTGTTTTTTTTCTCAAAATTGTCAGCCTTTTTTTTTTATAGCGCAAGAAATAAAAAACACACAGGCGATCAAATACTACCAAAAGAAAGCTCTATTTGTGTGAAAAAAGGTCATAAATTTCATTTATGTACCATATTGCATGACCCCACAATTGTCCGTTAAACTAGCGCAGCGCTGTATAGCAAAAAAATGGCGTAAATTGCAGTATCTATACCATAGTTTGTAGACGCTATAACGTTCACAAAAAGCAATCAATATACACTTATTGGGATATTTTTTACCAAAAACATGTAGCAGAATACATTTTGGCTTAAATTTATAACTAATTTTGAGTTTACTATATATTTTTTATAGCTGAAAGTAAAACATATTGTTTTCCTTCAAAATTTTTGGTCTTTTTTTGTTTTATGTGTGAAAAATAAAAAGCGCACAGGTGATCAAATACCACCGAAAGAAAGCTCTATTTGTGTGAAAAAGAGGACGTAAATTTTGTTTCGGTGCAGCGTTGCATGACCGCGCAATTATCAGTTGAATTAGTGCAGCGCCGAGTAGCAAAAATAGGCCTGGTCATTAAGGGGGGTAAATCCTCAGGAGGGCAAGTGGTTAAATTAATGAGGTATACAGTGTATATACACTCACCAGCCACTTTATTGGGTACACCTTGCTAGTACTGGGTTGGACCACATTTTGCCTTCAGAACTGCCTTAAATCTTCGTGGCATAGATTCAACAACATTTTGCAAACATTCCTGAGATTTTGGTCCATATTGACATGAGTTACTGTTGCCTTTCTATCATCTTGTACCAATCTGTCCATTCTACTCTGACCTCTGACATCAACAAGGCATTTTCGGCCACACAACTGCTGCTCACTGGATATTTTCTCTTTTTTGGACCATTCTCTGTAACTTCTAGAAATGGTTGTGCATGAAAATCCCAGTAGATCAGCTGTTTTTGAAATAGTCAGATAAGCCTGTCTGGCACCAACAACCATGCCAGTTTCAAAGTCACTTAAATTCTCTTTCATCCCTATTCTAATGCTCAGTTTGAACTTCAGCAAGTCGTCTTCACCACATCCAGATGACTAAATATTGAGTTCCTGCCATGTGATTAGCTGATTAGCAATTTGTGTTACCAAGCAATTGAACAGGTGTACCTAATAAAGTGGCCATTTTAAATTCTATGCTATGCTGTATGGGGACTGTAAGAGGTTAAAGTTAAATCTAGGTATTTGCAATTAGAAATACATTTAATTATGTATTGATGATTACATTATACAGTATATCTTTTATATCTACCTGCAGTTTAGCTTTAACCTGTGTGCAAACCTTACAGCATATGTAAACCCTAATAATGAATGACATAAATGCATTCCTCCATCTATAGCCACTTTCCCTCCACCCTATAGCAGTTTTACTGCTACAGGACAGCATTCCTGTGCACGAACCATGTACAGTAAATAAACATCATTTTGCACTTCTACCACACTGGGGGCATGCGCTCCGCCGGAGGAAATCTTCATCTGTGAACTGTCACAGCACAAAATGATCAGCAAGTCGTGGCGAGCAACGGCAGATCGTCGGTCAGGGAGGAAGAACAGAGCTATGGCTATGTTTGCACAGCCATAGCGCTGTTGTGACAACGAAAGTTATCATTTCTCTCTGTAGAGCTGAGAACATGATCCATCACTTCCCATAGCAAAAGCACCACCTCGTGTATACCAAGCACGTAGCTAGGCACACACTTAACCCTTTGATCACCCTAGATCAGTGGTGGGCAACCTTTTTTTTCAACTGAGCCAAATCTCGCCAAAACCACGATTGAAATTTATTTTGAGAGCCACATTTTTAAAACTGAAAATACATAGGATGGTACACTGTTTTTAGTTTCAATAAGTTTTTATAGTAATTCATCCCCCATAGTAATTCATCCCCCATATAGTAATTCATCCCCCATATACCGTATATACTCGAGTATAAGCCGACCCGAATATAAGCCGAGGTACCTAATTTTACCACAAAAAACTGTGAAAAACTATTGACTCGAGTATAAGCCGAGGGTGGGAACACCAGTGGGAAGAATCGTGCCTCATCATTGGTGTCAGTGGGAGGAATAGTGCCCCATCATTGGTGTCAGTGGGAGGAATAGTGCCCCATCATTGGTATCAGTGGGAGGAATAGTGCCCCATCATTGGTATCAGTGGGAGGAATCGTGCCCCATCATTGGTGTCAGTGGGAGGAATAGCGCCCCATCATTGGTGTCAGTGGGAGGAATAGTGCCCCATCATTGGTATCAGTGGCAGGAATAGTGCCCCATCATTAGTATCAGTGGGGGGAATAGCACGCCATTATTGGTGTCAGTGGAATAGTGCCCCATCATTGGTGTCAGTGGGAGGAATAGTGCCCCATCATTGGTATCAGTGGGAGGAATAGTGCCCCATCATTGGTATCAGTGGGAGGAATCGTGCCCCATCATTGGTGTCAGTGGGAGGAATAGCGCCCCATCATTGGTGTCAGTGGGAGGAATAGTGCCCCATCATTGGTATCAGTGGCAGGAATAGTGCCCCATCATTAGTATCAGTGGGGGGAATAGCACCCCATTATTGGTGTCAGTGGAATAGTGCCCCATCTTTGGTGTCAGTGGGAGGAATAGTGTCCCATCATTGGTGTCAGTGGGAGGAATAGTATCCCATCATTGGTGTCAGTGGGGGGGTGGAGGAATAGTGCCCCATCGTTGGTGTCAGTGGGGGGGAGGAAAAGTGCCCCATCGTTGGTGTCAGTGGGGGGGGGAATAGTATCCCATGATTGGTGTCAGTGGGGGGTGGAATAGTGCTCCATGATTGGTGTCAGTGGGGGGTGGAATAGTGCCCCATCATTGGTGTCAGTGGGGGGGGGGAGGAATAGTGCCCAATCGTTGGTGTCAGTGGGGGGGGGGAAAAGTGCCCCATCGTTGGTGTCAGTGGGAGGAATAATGCCCCATCATTGGTATCCGTGACACCAATGATGGGGCACTATTCCTTCCACTGACACTTGCTGACCCCTGTTCCAGTATGGTGCTGCTGCAGCCAGCATATGTGGTTGCAGCAGCACCTAAGCACGGCACACTTACCTGCATCTCCTTCACTTGATTTTCGTGGGGCCGCTCAGCTCCACCTCCTCGCCGGTGATTGGCCGCCTGTGTGCCTTTCCTGAGCTACAGTTCTGGCGGCCAATCACCGGTGAGAAGGCGGAGCCGAGCAGCCATGCGAACATCCAGTGGTCGAACCGAATGAAGGTGCAGCCGCGCTTCCTGGACCGGATCGTCGTGGGACCGGAGCCAGGTAAGAGACAGCAGCCCCCTGCAGACGTTGACTCGAGTATAAGCCGAGGGGGCCGTTTTTCAGCACAAAAAAATGTGCTGAAAAACTCGGCTTATACTCGAGTATATACGGTAGTAATTCATCCCCCATAGTAATTAATCCCCCATATAGTAATTCATCCCCCCTATAGTAATTCATCCCCCATATAGTAATTCATCCCCCATAGTAATTCATCCCCCCTATAGTAATTCATCCCCCATATAGTAATTCATCCCCCATAGTAATTCATCCCCCATAGTAATTCATCCCCCATAGTAATTCATCCCCCATATAGTAATTCATCCCCCATATAGTAATTCATCCCCCATATTAATTCATCCCTCATATAGTAGTAGTAAGTAAGTAGCAAGTAGTAAGCCAAGTCCCCCTGTGTCAATTCACTTACCTTTGCTCCGCGCGTTCTTCTCGCCGTGTTCCCGCGCCGTTCCGGTCTTCAGGGCGGACTGTGAGAGGAGCCTAGCTCCTCTAACGTTCGTCACGCTGCCCCGCCTACACACATCCTGACAGCCAATCACTGGCTATCAGGATGTGAGTGGCAGTGAGACTGGCCAATCATTGCATTTGAGCGCGCTGCCCTGGCTGTTTTTTTTTTCTCGGATCACGCTCCGCGGGCCGGATTAAAAGGTCCGCCGGGCCGTAGTTTGCCCATTGCTGGGCTAGCTGCAGTGTCCTGACTTTTGGGGCGGCTGCCCGATAGGAGGGAGGGGAGCGGGCGCCCGGCACACAGAAGAGCCGCATTAAAGTGTGTAAAGAGCCGCATGTGGCTCACGAGCCGCGGCTTGCTGACCACTGCCCTAGATGTTAACCCCTTCCCAGCCAGTGTCATTAGTACAGTGTCAGTGCATTTTTTTTTAGCACTGATCACTGTATTAGTGTCACTGGTTCCCACAAAGTGTCAGTTAGTGTAAAAATGTAGGCTTCAATATCGCAATCACCCTTTAAGTTGCTGATTACTAGTAAAAAAAAAAAGAAAAATTCCAGTATATGTTCCATAGTTTGTAGACACTATAACTATTGCACAAACTAATCAATATACAATTATTGGATTTTTTTTACCAAAAATATGTAGCAGAATATATTTTGGTCTAAATTTATGAAGAAATCTGAATTTTTCATTTTGTTATTGGATATGTTTCACAGCAAAAAATAAAAAATATTTTTTTTTTTTTCAAAATTGTCAGTCTTTTTTTTTTTTAAAGTACAACAAGTAAAAACCATCACCACCAGAAATCTCTATTTGTAGGAAAAAAGGACATAAATCTCATTTGGGTGCAGCATTTCATGACTGTGCAATTGTCAGTTAAAGCAACGCAGCGCTGTATCGCAAAAAATGGCCAGGTCAGGAAGGGGGGTAAATCTTTTGGAGGATAAGTGGATAATAGAGTTTATAAATGTACAGTTTTTTTCCTTGAAGTTGAGAATGATGTCAAAAACCTGCATATTTTTTGTGTTTGTAAAATACCTAGTGGTCCTGCCAGTTTCCTTCTCTCCCTTCTGCCTTTTGCCCACACCAGTCATGGATCAGATCCATTCTGGTGTGGTCAGTTTGTATCTCTAAGCTTTATTATGGGAG